>NC_136063.1:1649843751-1651179585 GCF_964261635.1 Lissotriton helveticus | reverse complement strand
CTGCTGGAGGCTTTGTTTGTTTAAGAACACGTTGTGCTTTCTAGGAGTCTATGGGAGTAGCCTTGCCGTATTTGGACTGCATTGGCTATGTCTTAATATGGGTACGATTCTTATGCCTATATAAGGATATGATTTGATATAACCACATAAAGGCATGAATCGGGAATATTTAACTAGAGTCCTAGATTCGTCTACAACAAAAGTATTAAAACCCCATTGAAAAACCATAGACATTGGTAGCCAATTCACTTTGGTTGAAGTTTGGATGTTTTAAAACAATCAGAACAGAGACCCAGCAGCACTCTTCCCCTACGGGGCCACCATACCTCGGAATTCTAACCACACGTCGTGTGATGGGGAGTCTCTCTGAGTTCTGCACCGTCGCAGCGTTTCAACTGCTCTACTGTTACACTTCTGACCTGACAACTATCCAGTTACACCTCAACCCTTCAGGAAACAGCTGATGTACTGTGGATTTTATTCTCTGAAGACCCCACAAGGAATGCTTATATTTCCTATATCCTCAATAGAAGCCAAAAGAGTGCAGGTTTTGTCACACTTTACCAGCCAAGACCCCCAAGGACCAGGAGGCTGGGCTGCTTCTTTGGTTGCAGAAAATTAAGACTCACTCTGAATCAGATTGAGTGTCAGGAGAAGGGTCATTCCTAAAGAAAGAGAAAAGGAGCGTCATCCTCCTGACAGACTCTCAAAAAGATCCGAATCCGCTGAGAGACCAGTAGTGAGAGGTCAAGAAGCTTCTTTCTTCTCATGGACAAACTGTCTCCTTACCTTCATCTGCTACTTCAACACCATTCAAGGAGCCGTAGACTAAGAAAACCTGACTGCCGATGAAGATTACCTCATCGATGACTGCTGTGAGAACGGCAACATCAACTACGGTGATGACCATAACGAGGACGACCATTTCCTTGTTGTAAACAATAGCCTTCTCCATCTACACAAATTTCATCAACAGCTGTAGCAGGGCCATCACCTTGTTCGTCCTTCGATGAAGATTGCATCCAGCAACGACCATCCCGTCGGCCGTAGTAAAGGATTCTTTGTACATGTCTCACAAGGGCATGACTTCATCTATGCGGCAGGACTTTTCTATTGTATCCCCTTTGCCTCCAGTATCTGTTGGAACTCCAGGGGACGGAAGTCTTTTTGGACCAGCCTATAGCCCATCTCAGCGTCAAATACCATGTGGCTGAGGATGAGGAAGCTGAAAAGGAGTAGCCTACGTATTTGGAGCATGAGCTTTCATTTGCTAAAAGGAGTCATCAGGCAGCTCAGAAGAACAACACTTTCCTTGAGCATTAGCCATATGAGGAACCAGATGAGGATCAACAACATGTGCTGTCTATATCGATCCCTATATCATTGGTCACTGATTTGTGCTCCATGATCAATAACTATTATGAGAGGTTCCCGGACGCTAATACCCTGACTCCCACACTTCACAGATCAGGACCGGTGCTACCTACCATCACTATAAGGGACACATTGGCTAACAGTAAAAGTGACCAACAACCTGAGGAAGGAGAAATTCCTGCACACTCAAGAGATCATCCTGAATGTGTTAATTACATTGCTCCAATGTTGGATTCACCCATTCTTCCTCTGGCGAATTCCCTGCTAGCAGATATTGGCGGATTACACAACGTTCTCAAATGAGTCTGAGCAGTTAAACCTGTCACTGCCTGCAAAGCATACTGAATGCTTTTTATAGGATTTTAAAGCTCCGGCCCAGTGCTGAACGAGATCAATACCTATAGTGAATTTTATCTGGCAGGAGAGTTTAAACCTATGAAAAGCCAGCTTCAGTGGCAGCTGGCATCCTGAAGCTGGATAATAAATGCAAGGCTCCACTCAACTCACAAACTTGCCTCATTGGCTAGCCCAGACTGCACTTTGTTATAATGCAGGTGTGCAAAGAATCCATCTTCACCGCGCACAGCTCCTCCTGATAAAGAAGGATGCAGGCTGGACAACATAGGGAAAAGGTTCTCTGCCATGGCAACGACTTCCATTACATCCTCCAATGCTCTAGCCATCCCTGGGAGTTACATTTGTTGGATCTGGTCTGACTTGTCACCGCTCCTAGAGTATCTCCCGTAGGATAGGAAGGAGGCCAGAGAAATCTTAATGAAAGGGAAGAAGGCTTTGTCTGAGATGAAGATGTAGCCATGGATATTTCAGCCACAGCCTTTCGGCAGATGGCAGGGGCAGCAGTTTTGTTTCACCAGAAATGGCTGAAGGCGATGTCGTTTCGACCAGAGATTCTGCAAAAGATCCTCAATAGGCCCTTTGACAAGGTAAATCCCTCCAGGAAGCACGTGGATGATGCCTTGCAGTCCATAAAATCGTATACTGAGACTGCTTGTTCACTCAGCACTTTGCAGCGAAGGCAACTCCAGTCTTGCAGAGGTGGAGAACAGTTCACTTCCTGATTTTGCTTTCTACGGGCCAGATACCAACCCTACCCGCAGGTGGGGTTTCGAGCTCCATACTCAGCGCAACAATTTTACAGACCTACTCCATCACCCGCCTACTCTAAGCAGTCAGTGCGTCGATATCCTCCGGCTGGACATTTCCAGGAGGCAATGTCTCAGGGCAATTCCAGGATCCAATGATGTAAAGCAGGCACCTGTTGCCTCAGTCCCACCTCATTTCAGAAATCCCCTGCCCAAATTCTTCAATCACCGAAAGCTTATCTCTTCTGACAAGTGGGTGTGAGACATAATCCAACATGGTCACACCCTGTATTGTGTTCAAATGCCTCTCCTTGCCTCTCCTTTTCCCTCTGCACAAGTCTGCGCATCGTTATCTGGAAAATTTGAAGAGGGGAAATTTAATCGCGCTATCCAAACAGAGAATGGAGGAAGTTCCTCAAGGTCAGCACAATCTAGGATTCTATTACAACTTCTTCATCATCGGAAAGAACCCAGAGTTGCTAAGTAAGCAGATCATGAGTTTGCGCATGCTCCCTGGCAAGCTTAGCTTACTTTCCAACTCAACTTCGCCATCTCTGGAACTTTCAGTACAGCAGCACCTGATCTCAGCTATCAGAATTCGCACCAGATCCTGGCTGCAGGATACACTCCACAGCGTCTCATGACCATCCCTTGCCTTCATTCAGTCTAGAGGATATCTCTCAGGAACTGCAACAACTTAATGCTGACTTATGAAAACTTCTATTCATCACCTCAGACTTGGCTAATGACTGGTGGACTAACAGGTCGACCAGGAAAAACAGGCACAATCTAGTAACAGCTACTAACTACTACGCTAAGATGTCATCTCCCCCTTCAGCTAAGGGATTATCTCCTAACTATGCATTCCCCCTCTGGAGTTGAAGAACCATACTTTTCCAGAACGCTGGCCCTAGACCCTTTAGATGTGAGAATTCCTTAACAGGTAGTGACATTCACTCTCTCCTCCTTACTTACAATTCCTCTCACACAGTCAAGCTAAATAATCAGAAACTTATTTAATCCATTCCCCATAACTCTAACAGAAGACCCAGACACAACCCCAGTGCTATAACACTTCCAACCTCAAACAAGTTCTCATCACACAGTCTACTTCTACAAACTCCATTGCTCGCTTGAATAGTATGCTTAACAATTGTAGATCAGCAGTGAAAATGCCACAGACATCGCTGACCTTATCCTTGCTCAGGAGCTTGACCTTCTAATACTTACGGAAACCTGGCTTAAGGATTCTATTGGTCTGATCCTGCACATCCTGGTCCCTCCGAGCCATAACCTCATCAGACTTGACAACTCTGACAGACCTGTTGGAGGCATCGCCTGTATATACCAGAATAGTCTTATATTGAAATAGTCACACACAGCTGTGTTCCCCCACTGCGAAGACATGTGCTCCTCTTCTTATCTGGCAAAAGTCCCTCTGATCCATCAACTGAGAATGGGCGGCAGATCTTTTTCTTATCTGGGACCTCTCAACTAGACCAAACTCCTGAGAGATCTACTCCTAACCATTGATCTCTCTGTTTTCAAAAAGAAACTGAAAATCTGGCTTTTCACACAATCATATTAGGTTTTAATTTGGGACCGTAAGTCTTTAGCGCCGGGACACACTTTTGAGTAGCTGTACGCTGTACAAATTGTTATAACATAACAGGTGCATAGACATCACACGCAACCACAGGTCTCTATGCAATTTGCACATGTTCTACCATCCCCTGGGAGATAACTTCCCTTTCATGGAACAAATTATGGAAATTATCACTTCAAATGTGGAACAACACTGTCCCCAAATCTTCCTGTGAGACTTCAATCTTCACTGTAATGACGTGAATGACCATGCAGTGAATAGCCTCAAAATGTTAACTTGATTCAAATCTGTGAAAGCCCCACTCACATCCTGGGTGCGATCTTGGACCTAATCATTGCTAAACCAAATTCCATTCCAACTCTGTCGAAGCTCTAAGGCAAATGTGTGCATGTCAAACTATGTAACCACATTGATCAATTCTAGATTCTAGATCAATTTCAATCTGGTTTCCGTCAAGGCCAGAGGACTTAAACGGCCCTTACTCACATAGTGGATGTTGCACTACAAAAGCTTGATCGGAACGGAGCCTGCCTCCTTAACCTCCTCGCTCTTTCGTCAGCTTTTGATACGGTCAAACATGACAACCTCCTAGACTTTAGGTTTATCTGGTTCAGTGTTAAACTGGTTTGCCACTTTTATTCACAACAGAATGGAAATAACTAAAGTCAATCAAGCCCTCTCCAAATCTATGCCAATCAGACTTGGGGTCACTCAGGGGTCCTCTCTGTCACCCATGCTCTTCAGCTTGTTCATGTGGCCTCTAACGTAAATGCTCAAATCATCTAACATTCACTATTGCATGTATGTGGACGACACCCAGCTGTGCCTGAAAATCTCCTACCCGAATTATATTGGTTCACTCAACTCAACCCTTCTCAAAACCCAACACTGGTTGACTTCCAACCATTTGAAGCTAAACTACATCACAACGGAATTCCTCCTTATCTCTCCACCTAAACAAGCTCCCATTGTGGATGAATAAATGAAACACCTAACTGCTCTCCACTGTATTCCACACACCATTGATTCCACAAGATCTCTTGGAATAATAATTGACAAGACCTGAACATGCAGGAGCACATCAGCTTAGCCACCAAAGGAGCCAACTTCCAAATGAGCATCCTTAGAAAGATAAAACCCTTCCTTCCCCCAGATGACTTCAAGTCTGTGTTCAAGAGCTAAGTGATACCAAAGGGGATGATGGACGGAGCAAATCAAACACTCAACCCCAGTCAACTGATCTGGGTTTAATCCATCATCATTCTTAACCTCTCTCCACCACCCCAGTTCAGACATGGCCATATGCAAATCAGTCGGTCTCTGTGCCTCATGGGAACAGTCCAGCCCGAACTGCCAAGCCATGTCTTCCTGGACCGGAAACGAGCATCCTGGGACCGGTTTCTGGCTTATTAGCCTTCATCAGCCAGGCTAGCTTGAATCCAGTGGCAAAGTGAGCAAGGGATCCACGTCTGGGCATACCCTGCCAATTTAGGGCGAACAAAGCGATACCACAGGGGATGACGGACGGAGCGTTTGAGCAAATCATACACTCACCCCCAGTCAACTGATCTGGGTTTAATCCATCATCATTCTTTAGCTCACTCCACCACCCCAGTTCATCAATGGCCATATGCAAATCAGTCTGACCCTGTGCCTCATGGGAACAGTCCAGCCCGAAGAGCTAGTCTTTTCCAGGTTGGAGTATGGTAGTGTGACTCTCTATGGCCTACCTATCTACAAGTTGGCACCGCTCAGGGCCTCGTTGAATTCAGCTGCAAGGCTTATCACAGGATCCAGAAGAAATAACCACATCACACCTGATTTGAAATCCTTAAAGCGGCTTCCATTTGAGGCTAGGCTACATCTTAAAATTGCTTGCATGACGCACAAAGCCCTTGAAGTGAAAAGAAAATGTATACTACCCAAAACTGTCTAGGTGCCCGAGAATCTGAACTAAGGTGGATCCAGAAACCGAGATTTAAATATTGAACAACCAGGTTTTTAAAGATTTCCAAAAAGAGAAAAGGTCAGTTTTGATCTTTGAGAGAGTTCCAGAGTCTGGCTGTGCCCACTGTAAACTTCCTTCTGCCCCAGTTAGCTGTTTTAGCTTTGGGGATGTCAAGGCTAAGAGCCGATGAAGATAGGAAATGTCGTAGAGGAACACATTGGCAAAATGTATGTTTAAAATAATTTGGGCCATGGCCATGCAGTGCCTTGAAGGTAATGCAAAGTGACTTAACTTGACTCCCGTTTTTTTCATAGGGAGTCAGTGCAGTTGTGGTAAGAGATGAGATACTGATTGGAATTTCAGATTTGCAAGCGGCAGTTGAGCGGCGGCATTTTGCAAAACCTGCAGTTTGAGGCCTTTCGTCCGGATGTTTAAAAACAAGGCAGTGCAAGAATCAAGTTTCGATAAAATTAGAGCGGAAATAACAGATTTCCGCAAGTCCAAAGGAATTAAAGTTAAGACTTTCCAGAGGATTTTTATGGTTAGAAAGCAGGATGACGTTATGATGTTGATTTTTTTTTTTTAGATAAACTCTCCTTCAAAGGTCAAGACTCCTAGGTTTTTTTACCTTCGTGACCGGAGTGGGACGTTCTCCCATCTCTACAGGCCACCACCTTGGTGACCAAAAGGACCTGTCCTTTCCGAACAGGAGAACCTCCGTCTTACTCGTATTCAATTTAAGACCATTTTCTGACACCCAGTTCCCCACTGCTTGCATACAGTCCTGGAATCTAAGTGCTGTGCTTTCCAGGCCGCTAGCCAGTGATACCAAAATCTGTGTATCATCGGCATAGGAAACCAATGAGAAGCCGAATGTCTTAATGAGCCTGGCTAACAGTGATACATAGATATTAAATAGCATAGGGCTCAGAGACGATCCCTGCGAAACTCCATTTGGAAGCGAGAAAGCTTTGGACCTAAACCGGTTAATCTCAACAAACTGCTCTCTGTCTTAAAGAAAGGAAGACAGGAGATTTAAGGCCTTGCCCCCAGTCCCTAAATCTGCTAGACGGTCAATCGGGATGGCATGGTTTACTGTGTCAAAGGCTGCTGATAGATCTAATAAAATCAACGCAGCCCTCACATCCTTATCCATGGTTATCCTAATTTCCTCCAACACCGTGACCAGAGCGGATTCAGTGCTATGCTGTCTTCTAAAGCTGTATTGAGTCTAAGCTAGAAGGTTATTTTTCGAAATGAAAGAAGATCATTCTGAATTTATGGCCTTATCTACTAGTTTTGCGGGAAGTGGTAGCCGAGAGATTGGCCTGTAGTTATTTGGGTCCTTAGCATCCAGGTTGGGTTTCTTTAGTAATAGTAGAATGGATGCTCTTTTCCATTCCTTGGGTAAGTATCCTTTACAGAATATCTTATTTAAGACATCCTTAAGATAATTTGCTATAGTCCTGGATGCAGAACTTTCGGGAGACATGGGTCGACTTAGACTTAGACTGATTGAACAAGGCCTGTATCGAGTCTGCCTCCAAGGAACTAAACTCATTCAGACTAGAAGGACCTTTAGAAGATTGAATCGCTAACGTAGCAATTTCAGGGGGATCATAAGGATCACCCCCAATATGCTCATCCACCAAAAGCGGGATTGAAGGAAGCCATTCCTTGATGATGGGTCTCAATATGGTGACAAGTGACAAAAGAGTTGAAGACCCATTCAACCTTTTCAAAGAAGTCAGCTAAGTAGTTGCAGAATTCTGAATTTATTTCAGCATTAACATGTTCAGGCAGTCTACCTAACTTACATTACTGTCTTAAAGAGTTCTTTAGGGACATTAACAGAATCCTGTATTGTAGATGTGAAGTAGCTACCTTTAGCATTAGAGATTGCTGTTTTATAAGTCTGGAGGGCCTTTTTATAAGATGTTTTGTCAGTAGGATCATATTGTACTCTCCATTTTCTTTCCCGCTTATGACATGCTTGTTTCAGACTTCTGAGAGTATCACCAAGCCACAGCTCAGTCCGTGAGGACGTATTATTCTCCGTGACCTTAAAAGGAGCCAGCCTGTTAAGATTGAGGAGGATCCAATTATGAAAGTCTGAAGTATCCGACTCAGGTTCTGGGGAAATTCTGGCTTGGATTCCACCAGCTGTTGCTTAGGAGTATCTGGAGTAATTTTGTACCTTGGTCTATTGTTAGTTGTAGATGTTTGGGAAACTGTAGATGAAACCATGTTTTCTATGTTTAGTGAAAACATGACCACACAGTGATCAGACCAGATCAATGGCAGGATAGACGTCACAGAAAGGTAGGGGCAGCCTGGAAAAAAAAATCCATCTAGGCTGTGGCCTGCATTATGCGTAGGAGCCTTTATGATTTGAGCTAGTCTTACACTTTCCAAAAATTGGAGAGGAGGACTGTATCACCGTCTAAGGAATTCTCAAGATGAAAATAAAATCCCCTAGAATAGTAAAATCCTGGGAATTGGTCTTTGAATCATGAAGTGGACTATTATTGTCCAGAAAACCTGCTCTGGGACCGGGGTATCTATAGATTACCATTACCATTAAATGCGTAATGATGGGTGAGCAAAATTTTATAGGCCAATGCTTCGCATTTAGAGATCTCTTCTAACGGACCTTCACTTTCACACTCATTTGTACCTAGTCCAAACACTGGAACTCTCTAGTGGTTGCAGGTCTTCTAGGAGCTTAAGCACCTTGTTGCTCCAACCACAAAAATTCAAAAGAAAGAACCTATAACCGAGCCTTTTCGGGTAGTGCCCTGAGAATCTGAAACTCCTTGCCTCTGGAAACCAGACTGAATCCCTCAACGACGTCATTCAAAAAAGAAGAAAAACCAGTACTGATGAACTATTTCTGAACTGGTACGGTACCTATTCCGCCCTTGGTTCCCTGTTAGGTTACCTCCATCTCACATTTGTGGTACCTCTTTGTATGGACTCCCTCTCCCAGACGGGCGCGGCTACTTCCTGTTTCATTTGTTATCATTTGGTTGTTTGTAACATCTTTATTTGTTTTTGCTTTTCTATAGTCTATTTGCTGTGGTGCGATATATCCTCTTGTGTTCACCTGTGTCTTGCATACGCTTGTTGTTGTTCTGCCATACGTGTCGCTCTCGATTTTGTCCCGAATCATTTGCATATTGCTCTGATACTCTTTTCGATCATGTTTGCACTATATAAAACTCTATAAATAAAAATATAAAAGTTGTGGAAAGTGAATGTAAGGAATGGATTTGAGACTATAGAACAAGTTCATCAAAAAAGCAGACCTTCAGGATGTACTCTTTTGAAGAGATAATGCAGCTGGTGGACAAAGGGGACTGCATGACGTCCCTGGATTTTCTAGACGCAGACTTTCCTATCCCCATACATCCAAAACACAGGAAGTAACCAAGATTCGAGGTCTTAGGGTGCTGTTACCAGTTCACAGTATTCCCTTTTGGAATATGATCTGCTCCCAGAGACTTCACCAATTGCATGGCTCCAGTGGCAGCTTTTCTCAGACGTTTAGGGCACCAGTGTTCCCGTACCTGGATGTCTGGTTAATAAAGAGTATCTCTCCTCGCAGGGCAAAACAGTTGACCAAGGCCTGTTTTCAGCTTTTCAAGTCTCTAGGTCTCAAACTTAACAACGAAAAATCCTCTAAGTCCATCCACATCAACAGTCTTTCCGGGAGCGATCCTGGACATAACTGTGTCAAAAGCCTTTCCCACGGAGGAGAGGATTCTCCTCCTAACCTCAATCACGGAATTCCTATCTACAAAAGAGTTCCCCTAGATAAAAGTTCAAATCTGTGTTGGGGATGATGTTATCCTGCATCCCATTGATTCCCAACTTTTGTCTTTGCTTGCGGCCTCTACAGGAGCAGCTGGATGTTCGGTGGGTACAGTTCCTTCAAGGATGTGATAGCAAGCATGCCAGCAATGAGGTCTGCAGTGTCCTGGTGGATGGTCAAAGAAAATATCTCACAGGGTATTTCGTTCCTCTCTGTGATTCCCCAGGCTATAATGACAACAGATGCTTCCGTAAAGGGATGGGGAGCACATTTACAGGACTTGGAGTCTCACGGAAAATGGTCTTGTCACACATAAACCTCCTAGAGCTGAAAGTGGTGTTCCTGGGTCTTCAAGCCTTTCTTCCCAAACAATGCACCTTGTCTGTTTTGGTGAGACCAGACAACACTACAACCATGTTCTATCTCACCAAACGGGGAGGGGCATGTATGCATCCTCTATCAATACAAGCACAGCATATTTGGAAATTGGTACTACTCAACTACATTTCATTACAAATAGATGTCTCAGTTGCACAGAACGAGTGGGTGGATACTCTAAGCAGAACAGCCAAACAATGCCACGAGTGGGAACCTAATCATGGACAGTTAAGGCAAATCTTTCAGCGTTGGTGGTTCTCCGAACCTGTGTCTTGTCGCCTCTCGATGCAATAAGAAGTGCAGCCTGTATGCCAGCATATACCCTCAATCAGGGTCACATACTTGTTCCCTCCATTTCCTCTCATTTCCAAAGTCAAACTCAAAATGAAGGGGGAGCCAAGCCGTATTATACTCATAGCACCAGCGTGGCCAAGGCAGTATTGGTTCACCGTGCTTCTTTGCCTATCTGAGTGCCCGTACATACCATTCCAGCCAACAGAGGACCTGCTGTCAATTTATCGAGGGGCAGGTAGCACATCCCAAAATTTCCCTCAATGGGGTACCTTTAGAATCCTCAAGATGTTGGAAGAAAAGGATGCACATATGGCGAGGATACCTTATGTGGACAAAAACTTACAGGGGCCGAAGCTCGAACTACCCAAATAGCCCCAAAAAAAAGACTTAGCACAAGGAAGTGGGGGGGGGGAGGCAAGGCCTAGCAGTGAGGGATTAAGATGCAAACATTTTGAATATTGTTGTTGTTTTCATTATGGTACATTATGATTCTCTTTTTCTTCCTTGTACAATATTCTATATCTGTCAGGTAATACGTTTGTATTATTTGAGTTATACACTTTTGTAAGATGGGTATTATTTCTATTTCGTTCATGGGTTGGTTCACCTTACCCACCTCCATTGCTTTACTTGACACAGCTTACTAGTCTGTATCAAGCATGTGAATCTATGAAAGATACACTACTGGTGAAGAAACAAGTTGCTGACCTGTACACTGTGGTTCTCCAATATTGATATCTTTCATAGATGCACACTCCATCCTCCCTCCTCCCCGCTAAGGCTTACCACTTCATACCTCTTTCCTTTATGATCACCTGTGCTTGAAATCTGAGGTATGATGGCTCTGCAGGGGAAGAGCGTTTCTGGGCCTCTGTTGTGATTGGTTAAAGTTTTTGGATGCTTTAAAACAATGTGAATTGTCTACCAATGACTATTGTTTTTCATTGGGGTTTTAATGCTAATGCTTTAACACTGCTTATATTACTGTTACTGTGGGACTCCCACCAATACGACGGGGAAGATTAAAGCATGTGAATCAATGAAAGATAATACTGGAGAACCGCTAGTGTACAGGTAAGTAACTTGTTTCTTGGAGCTAGTTACTTTTAAGTAACACCCTTGCATTTGTGTTCCTGGACTTCTACTCAGCCGTGAATACCATTCCTATTCTACAGTCCTGGTCTTCTCCCACTGACAACAATATCATGTGTTGTTTTCCAAAAGTAACCAGAAAGAATGTCAAACCTATCAGAGTTTCAACTATGCCACAGGTATCAAGACCCCCATTCTTCTGTTTTGTGACACTATAATGTGAATGTATTAATCTTGAAATTCTGTCACTTTTTGTCCACTTTATGTACAAGATAACGTGAGAGATTTTCATAACTATTCTCTTTATGTACTGCCAGTTTATATTTCTGTCTAAATGGTTTTATAGTTAAGCTTATTTGTTTAGAGCAACTTCTTAAATGCCCTCTGCAAACTTTGAAACTGTATAGTTGAAAGACATTTCTTCCTCAATAGTTGTGACTAATAATGTATTTTCTTTAAAAACAGCTTGCTAGTGGTGCCTTTGCTCACCTCAAAGACACTGTGTTATCTGCACTCAGTCGAGAACCGACAGTGGACATCTCTCCAGATACAGTTGGAACACTAAGCCTTATTATGTTAGCACAGGCACAAGAAGTCTTTTTCTTGAAAGCCACAAGAGGTAACAAGTTAAACTTTTACTCTTACGACTTTAGTAACTAAAATGTTGTTAGGGTTTAGTCAACTTGTAATCATAGGCTGATACCTATGAGCTAGAGCAATGGTCCCTATCCTGTGGTCCGGGGACCCTGGGGGGTCGGCGAAGCCTACTCAGGGTGTCCACGACTGCTTAGAAAATTACATAGTATTGACAGGTTAATAAAGTGTATATAAGTAATGAAGCAAAATGTAAAATTGAAAATGTTTAAACGTGCTGTAAATGTGATGAAGGACTTGAAATGGTATGCTTAAAATTTTGTTGGTGTCCCCAGATTGATTTGTGGGAGCAATGCAAGTGCATCAAAAAGCCTATAGTATTGACTAAGTGCAGTCTCAATGAATGTAGAAAAGTGCCAACCTTCACATTAAAATTAAATTTTTTCTTTTTTCAGATTTGATTGCGATTTAAATAAAATATTTCATTGTTTATGTATGTGTTTGAGGGATGCTGTATTTTTGGATATTGTTTTGTGGTTCAAATAATCAAAAATGCTTAGGACAGGGTCCCCAGCTTCCAGTAATGCATTACTGGTAGTCTCCGAATCCCAATAATGGTTCAGTGTGGGTCCCAGTGTTCCAGTAAATGATTAAGTGAGGGTCCCCAGAAGTCGGAAGGATAAGAACCGCTGGGCTAGAGCACTGTGAGAGTCTTTTGATACCTGTTGAACAATTTGAGAGTACAGTTTTATAACTGATAATGCCAAATTTCATTATTTAATGTATTTATTTAATTTTATTTCTGTGTTTTATAGAGCACAAACTTGACCCGTTAGGGTATCAGAGAGCTCTACTAGAAAACATAGCATTGCATAGACAGGCTTAGATTCACCAGGTAATGGATCGAGTAGTGGGGGCAGGAAACATAAAAGAGAAGGACATGTATTTACAGGTTACATTTACAATTACTCAAAACAAGTTCCCAAGGTTCTTGGTGGGGTGACTAGGTAATCCGAATTGAGGCAGTAGACAGCCATAGATCAGGGCCATAGAGGTGGTTGAGGCAAAAATTTAACGAGAAATGTACCCATAAGGAAGGTTTTGGCATCCTTTTAGAAGCGAGACAGAGAGGGGATTCTTCTGACGACCGGTGGGAGAGAGTTCCATATTCTTCGAGCAGCCCCAGAGAAGGCACGATTGTAAGTTTTTTTTGTTTTGTTTTTTTTCTCCGAAAGCATGCAGGTTGAAGCAAGAGGTCTCTGGCAGACTGGGAGTTTCTGATTCCTCCGTAAATCACAAGTTTCTGTGCAAGATATGCAGGGGAGTTAGAATGTAAAGCCTTGTGCGTGATGCATGTCAGTTTGAGCTGTATTCTTGCCTCAAGGGGAAGCCAGTTTAGAGCTTTCAGGTGTGGGGAAATATGGTTGAATTTCCTTGTGCCGGTAAGTAGTCTGGCGGCCACATTGAGGCAGGCTTTTAAAGGTGCCAGGGAGATCGTGGGTAAACCCGAGAGGGTAGAACAGCCGTAATCCAGTCTAGAGATGACAAGTGCTTGGACTGCCATTTTTAGGTCGGGAGCATCGAGGAAGGGTTTCAATTTTCTGAGGTAGCTTAGGTGGAATCTGGCTGGTTTGGCCATCGAATTGATGTGGTCCCGACTTGCTGTCAAGGGTAATTCCCAGGGATTTGGCCGAATCCACGATGGCCGGTGGGCAATTTAAGGCTGTGATGAATCTCAGGGTTTGTATTGAGAGGGGAGATAAGGAGAAATTGCGTTGAGTTTGAGTTGATTGGATGTGAGCCATTGGACAGTGAGTTTCAGAGCTTCATTCAGGGAGAGAATCTCTTTGAGAGATGAGGTTTTGATGTATATCTGAGTGTCGTCAGCGTACATATGGTAGGAGATGTTAGCAGTGCGTAGTACTTCGGGAAGCGGTTCTAGGTAAAGGTTGAAGAGGGCGGGGGATAGGGTTGATACTTGAGGGACTCCAACCGTGATCGGTGATGGTGCCGATAGGTTGCCGTTGATTAGGAATCTCTGTTATCGGTTTTGGAGGAATGACCTAAACCATTCTAGAACAGTGCCTTCCAATCCCATCCTGAGTTTGAGGCGTTCAAGTAGTTTTTCATGGTTGACCGTGTCGAAGGCCGAGGATAGGAATAGGAGGACTAGGAGACAGGTTTTGCCTTGGTCAAGGGCTTGAAGGTCATCATCAACGATGTAGAGCATGGTGGTTTCAGTGCTGTGCCCAGGTCGAAATCCGGATTGGAAGTCATCGAGTAGGTGGAAGTTGTTGATGTGTTGACTTAGCTGCTGTTGCACACACTTCTCCAGAACTATGGCTAAGAGGGTGATGTTGAATATGGGTCTGAAGTTGTCTGGGGAGGCTGTATCCAGCAACTGCTTTTTCAGAATGGGGAGGACTTGGCCTGCTTTTAGAAAGTCAGGCATCATTCCCTGCCGGAGAGAGATGTTAATTATTGCAGTCCATCTAGGAATAATGGATTGGGCGACGGCAGCAAGGCAGTTGGATGGGAGCGGGTCATTAAAATGGTTATTTGGGTTTAGGGTAGATAGGATTTTAGAGACTAAGTCTTCATCACAGACCTTGAAGTCAGTGCAGTGAGCATGATTTTTGGGTGGAGCCTGTGGGGGTTTCGCGGTAGGAGGCGGCGGGTCTGGAAGGAGTTACAGGTATGTAATGGAGCTGAGTTTGTTTCCAAGGGCTGAGATTTTGTCAGCGAAGAAAAAGGAGAATTCCTCTGAGGATATAAGAGACTTGGGGGTTTCTTTCAATGTTTGGCCAGTTTATTAGATTGGTGTTTGAAGAGTTCGAAGAGCTTGTGGGGTCTGTTCTTGGCCTTCTCTAGTTCAGTTCTGAAGAATTCTTTTTTAGAATTGAGTATGTTCCTGTTGTAGACATTTCTGGCTTGGCGGAGGAGTTTTACATGAGCGGCAAAGGGGTGCTGCCTCCAGGTTCTTTCAGCTTGCTGGAGGGTTCTCCTCTCATTGTTGAGGGATCCCATGAACCAGGGGTTTCTGTGTTTGATTTGGGTTCTTTTCAGTTTTAGTGGGGCTAGACCATCCAGGATGTTCAATATAGTCGCAGAATAGTGACAGTTGAGGCCACTAACTGTTGTGATATGCGAGGGGTGGTGGGTGGTATGTTGGATTTTCAGCGAGTCTCGAGTTCCCTGCGGTCCAGGTTCTTGGTGTCTCTGATCCAGCATTTAGGAATCCCTGGTTGCGGTGCCCTTGTCTTGTAGGTGCCAGGTAGAAGGAAGGTGATGGCGTGGTGGTCAGACCAGTCGCATGGGTCTATGGAGATAAATTTGACTGTTGATTCTTTGTAGATGATCCAGTCAAGAGTGGCCCCTTTTTGGAGTTGGGAGAGAGCAGGCTTGGGTCAGGGCTTGATTGGCCAAGAGGTCTTTGATGGCGTTGACATGTGGATCCTTAGGATCGTTCCAGTGCAAGTTAAATTCACCAAGGAAAATATCATTAGCGTTGGTGGAAATCTTAGCTGTGATGATTTCCATGAGGTGGCCGGTGAAGGAGTCGTTCATGCCCGGGGGTGGTAAAAGATGTGCAGGTGCACAGTTGGGTGGTGTTGCTGCAGATAACAAGGGCGAGGTATTCGCAGGATTCAGAGGTATTCGCCAGACGTTCCGTGACAAGAAGGGTAGAGCAGTAGATGCAGGCGAAGCCTCCTCCTTTCTTGTTGGATTTCCTGTCCAGCCTTGCGATGTTGTAGTTGGGAGGGACTAAGAGGTCCAGGCATGGAGATGAGGATTCATTGAGCCAAGGTTTTGTTAGGATTGCTAAGTTGAAGTTTTTATAAAGGATGAAATCAGCAATATCAACGGCGTGCTTAGCTGCTGATAGGGAGTTGATTAAGAGGCCAGACAGAGTAGATTTAGAGGGAGTTTTGGCTACAAAAAGATTGCTTTAGATATTGAAAAAACAATAGTGAAATAACAGACAAATTCCTTAATATCCAATTAACAGAATTACTGCATGGGTCTAAAATCACCAAATGTACATTATCTGTCCATCTATTTATCTATCTATCCAATTATATATGACCTCCTCATTTATCCTCCCTGTGTATATGTTAAAAGCAAGGGCAGATGATTTGGAGGGATGATGGGGAGTGTTTTTTACCAAGGGGTTCAGAGGGACATCAAATAAACAGCGACAGCAAAGCTCTCACTTGGAGCCTTAAGTTATTAAAATCAAGTCTACTTGATGGGTGGCCTGGATGACTATCTCCCATTATAAAACACTGCCCGTATACATATTCTGCTGTTTTACACCAGTCTGAAATGTCGGTTTTGCTTGGTTATGCACATTTTAAATGTTCTTTTCCTAATGGAAACTTGGTTTTAGCCAGGTGACGGTTCTGTTTTGTCAGATGTTACACCTTCAGGGTAATCCCGGTTTTATCAAGCTAGATACAGAGGGGAAGGAGGACGGCCAGAGATTGTCTTTAGATCCTTTTTATTGATAGTTTCCTAATGTACTTATACAATTGGAAAGATTTTGGGTTGGGGGAAGATGTACTTTGAACGCATTGGCATGCCTGAAACGTGATTTCACTTGTGATCGATAAGTAGCAGTTAACATCTCTACTAAATGTTTTAATTTGGCAAATAACTTTTGTTTTGTTCCAGATAAAATGAAAGATGCAATTATAGCAAAACTGGCAAATCAAGCAGCAGATTATTACGGAGATGCTTTCAAACAATGTCAGTATAAAGATACATTACCCAAGGTTAGTTCCGTTTCTTAGAAATTGAATATTAATAGGGTTCACAGCCTCTATGTTTTGTATAAAATGGGTTTTATTTGATAGAAGTACATCCAGCTACATTAAACAAGTTGGTGATATGTAACTTTATAAGGGCATTTGGATGAGTAGATAAAATGTAAAAAAAAATGTCACTTGACTTCTAGGTAAAGGACTGACTTCTAGGTAAATGACTGCCTATCAGGCTTTTGAGAACTAGCCTTTATTTTTCAGGAGGAAATCGTTGTCATGAGACATAAACAACTGTATTATGAGTTTTAAAATAATATATAAACCTTAAAGGTTTCTTTAAAGAATGATATGCAATGTGTTGTTTTATGGTACTTTACTAGTCAAGGGTATATTGCTAGTCTTCCTGGGATTCTATTATTCCTTTTCTAACCTTATATTTAATCAGATTCTTGCTTGATTCACATAGCAAGCTTTTGAGACTTGTAGAGCCTTGTCAGATTGTGTATTCATTTATAATAAAAATATTTGATTGGACTATTTGCTATGTGAGTTATAACATATCCCTAGACTGTTTTTTATTGGTGAGGCCCCAATTTCTAGAGTAAACTTTTGTTACTTGGGGGTTTTACTGTCGAGCAACAGTGCATGGGCCTAGCAGGTATTAAATGCTAAATCCAAGATGTTCAGGAGTTGCCATGGGATTTTTAAGGTTTCCAATAAATTGGGCAGTCAACCCGTGAAGGAGATGGTTGAGATATAAAGGACCAGAGGGCTTTCCACTGCCACTTTTGGGGCAGGACTGGGGTTATACGCCGGCAGCCCTCTTCAATTTGAGGGAAACACCTTTTTAAAACACCTGCTATGTCTACGGGTTTCTGCTTCATCCCTGATTGCCTGTAAGGCGGTGGATCTGCAGTATATGGAGGACTTGGTTTTAATAAAACCTTTACTAGTTTGTTTCTCCATATGGTCGAAAGAGGAATAATGTTTTACTAAATCAGTCATCTTATACTACCTAACTTTGGATAATGTTTCTCTTACTCCCTGGCTCTCTTATATGAATACATCCTTTAGTGCTTTATTTAATTTGTCAGTGTGGCAAGACCCACCTAAAGTTTTACCTCTCACCAAGAGGCATCTCGAGGTAATCCTTTTTCAAAACGGGCATGATCGCAGAATGTGCGACGAATTAAAGAAACTGACGGTTGCTTTTTATATGTCCCTCACCGCTTGAGAGGGTTGTCAATAATATTTGTCCTGTTAACATCCAACACAGTTATGTCTTGACCAGATTTAGATCTGGCATAGTTCACCATTTGGTTGCTATTCCCAATATGAAGACTCTTCCCTCGGACATGACGCCTTGGCTATGTGATGGTTTGACTAAGCAAAGCACTCTGCATTTTATGTTGTTTTGTGACTTCTGCAAGAACCTTAGGTGTTATTATCTTAAACCAATACTTCTTGCTCAGAATATTAGAAATTATAATGAAGCGCTAAAATACCTACTTGCACTTGGTGATCACTTTGTGTGTTTTACTGTTGCTCTTTTTATAAGGAAGGCTATACACCAAAGAAAAAGTATTGTGTGTTATATATCACCAAGGAAGACATTGGTTGTCTTTTTATAGCTACTTTTGTGATCCGAAGGTAATGCTGGGCTCTTTTTAATATTTATATTTTTGTACTTTATGCTGCATATTTTTTGCTTGTATTTTTAAGGCTGTTTAAAACTTGACAAATACAGTTTTTGAACCGACCCGTAATTGGTCTATAGTTGTCGGGGTCAAACGGATCCAGGTTAGTTTTCTTTAATAATGGGCATATGTATGCTTTTTTAAAGTCTACTAGAATGATTCCTGTAGTTAAGGAATTATTGATAATTCTTCTTACTGGTGTGGCAGCAGATGTAGTTAAAAGAATGTTCTTTAAGGTTTGTGGTGGACACAGGTCAGAAGGGGTGCTGACAAGCCTGCTTGCTTTGACCAGGCCCATAAAGTCGCTTTGTGATATTTGTTTGAAGGGATGCACAGGCTGGGTTAGCTTACTCTTGGAGGGATTTGTTTGGAAAGGGGTTAGTGTTGGTGATTTTCCTTTGTTTTGAATAGGAGTCCAACGTGTCTGCTTTGGCTGTGTAATGATTTACCAGTTAGTCTGTGAATTCTTGAGTAATGGGGTGAATTCCTTCTATGCATTTAGATGAAAACCAGAAACTTTTAAACTAACAAAATGAAAATATAAAAATAGCTTTAACCCCCACAATCTTGTAAGGTTACTTCTGTGGTGGTGATTTCATAATGCTATAGTTGAGTGACAAATTACATCGAAAAGTAATTCAACTTTTGGCAACGTTAGCATTGAATGTGTCTCAAATATTATACTAGGTTAATGAAATGTTAAATATATAGAGAGACCGATCAAGTGCATCCATATTTCTCTCACATGTGAATTGAAAGAACTAGAATACACACATATGCCCCTCTATAAAAGGCCTTGAACCTATGGAATATTAAGCAAGAAAAAGCTTTCAAGTTTTTTTTTATTCTTAACTTGAACATAATTTATATGGCAATGGAGTACTTTATAAGAGTCTGTTTGTAATTAACTAGGGCTCCCTCGGTTCACTATTTCTAGCTTACAGTGGGGAACAGTCTATGTGGCGACACTAACTAGAAGGGGAGTTGCCATGCTCTTAATCCTTTAAAGTATTATCTGGTTTTAACTGAATTGAAGTGCCAGTCTTTAATCGTGCTATACTACTGCAACATCGGAGATTGTATATCACTTGGGAAATTGAATATGGACGTTTAGTCCTGGCTTTCAGTTTAGGAATGCTTAATGTATGTTGACCCAATTCAACTTAAACTTTACAAAGTGGACATTTTAATTGCTGTGTTCATTTGGGATAGTTATGTAAAACTAAGCTATTAGTGAACTAGATTTTCTCCACCAGACATTATTCATTTAGAACATACATAAATACCTTCCTGGGCTGCACATTAATTGGGATGCTGCCTACAAACATTTTAAGAACTTAGAAAGGATTTACTTTCCTTTCAGTTAGAAAATCATGCAATCACTGTGAACTAATGTTTTAGTGAGGTTTGCAATCCTTCCTAGTGAAGGTTCTCTAAGTATTTCTTAAAAATAAGGGATATGTTATTTCCTCATGATTTTTCAAATTACAATTCTGTATATTCCTCAATTTTCCTATCAAACGTTTTGGTGGTGGCAAATTTCTGATGACCTATTTTGCTGTTTTCTAACGTTTTCTACTAACAGTGTGGAGCTTAAGTCATTTTGGTTACTCTGTAGCACATAGTGGAACCAAGGAAGTGCTTATGAGGCACATTTTGAAGAAGCCTACCCCAGATGCCAGTGAGTTAGCCAATTACCGCCCCATCTCGCTGCTGCCCTATTTCGGGAAAGCTCTCGAAGTCCTGGTAAATAAACAACTGACTAGCCATCTAGAAAGGCATAAACTTCTTGATCCTACTCAATCGGGGTCTTGTGCGGCGCACAGTACAGAAACTGTGCTAGTTAAAATGGTAGACAATATCAGGCTTGCCTTAGATAATAAGGAATGGGCTATTCTGGTTCTGTTGGACCTATCGGCGCTTTTGACACCATCTTCCATGACATTTTGTTACAACGGCTCTGGGAGATCGGGGTTCAGGGGAAGGCCTTGGACTGGTTCAACAACTATCTAAAAGATCGCTCTACCACTGTGCCCCCCATTTCTGGAATAAGCTTCCTTCATACATCTTGTCCATTCCAGACCATTCGCGCTTCCGCAGAGAATTAAAAAAACGGCTGTCCCCCAATTAATGTGATATAAGAATCTGTCTGCAAGCGCCTTGAGACCTAACGGTGATATGCCGCGCTATACAAGACTTTCTGACTTTGACATTCACATCTAATCACAGCAATTTAACAAAGAAGCAGGGCACTAGTTGATTTTACATAATTAGAAATTCACAGATTTGAATATTTAGAGTGTTGACAAGCAATTTTCTCTCTATTGAGGTTGCTTAAATGAGCCCCAATGATTTTGGTGATATCGACATCTGATTTTGCAATTTTCTAGGAGTTAAGTGATAAAACCTTTATTTATGAATTACGTATTGATCGAATTATACAAGCATTGATATGGAACTAACATGAAATGTTAATTTAATTCCATATCTATGTCAACACGATTAAAAACAGTTATTTTCTTTTCTTGTGTTCAACATCCACTCGTGTCTCTCATGTCGCCTGTTCTGCCCCTAGGGTGCTTCAGTCTTTACATCTAGCATTGTTTCAACACCATAAATTCCCATATTGGTTAGGGGATTCATATGGTCTTTTTATTTTATTTTTAAACAGATTTTATTTCTTAAATACACATATGTGGCAGAGCTCTGTACCCCAGAAACGTCTGCATAACAAGTTTGCATCATCATGATTTGACTTTTAAAGAGACATAACCAAGGAGAAATGGAGAGCAATACAAATGAAGGAAACAAAAAGGAAAGAGAAAGAAAAATTAAACATAACAACCCCCTCCTTTCTCACTAAGATTTTTCTTGAAGAGGATTCCTATGGTCTCAAATTGATTGAGAACACTTTTATTGACAAGACTTTGAATAATAGCATAGAGATGAGTTATGTTAATGAGGTACAATCTAGGGACATGTGTGGTTTTTTCACAGTCCCTTACCCACTGATTTACTAGCTTTCTCTGATCTGTTGGTGTATTGCTGTGTTCGTTTAGGCATGGGTGTCAGGTCAGTGAATATTGGAACAATTCATTATTGGGATACTAGCCAGGATTGATACTATGTAGAGATGTGTTATTGCATGAAGATGTCCCCAGAACGGGCAGGTTTTGAGTTTACATTAAAGCATAAGCATATATTTGACATTTAGAGTGAGTTATGGGAGATTCATACGATGAGGAACTTTTTTCCACTGACCTAACAGTTTATCCAGAAAGTTAATGAAGTAGTGAAGAAGATTTAAATAATTAATGAATGTTGAATATTTAAATTGAGGTTTTATAACCTATGTTCTGCTGAGTAGAAAAGCATTTATAAAAACAAACATTCGAAAAATATGGATCCATTCGATAACTACTAATGTCTTCATGATGGCAGTCTTGACATATTTGGCTGCATTACAGCATGCTTGCTGAGTAAATCTATAAATCACATTTTCCTTGGCTCCTTTTTATAACTGATCTACTGCTCAGGTATTGATTGACATTACATCAGCTTGGAAAGCCCTTGATCTATAGTGTAGCTATAGTATTCAATATTTAACTTCTCTTCAGTTTGTTTGGGTTACCACCTCGGACAGCATCCACATCTTTTGGTTGTTAATAGATGGTGTTGCAGCATTCGTTCAACCGTCTTCCAGCCTGGTATTAGTGGGCAAGACCAGATAAATATTTAAAGAGTACCAAATTTACATATTTTGTGCTCTTATAATTTGAAAGTCTGGTTGTAGATTCTTTGTGGGTATGCATGGATTTCTCTATACATCACACACAGTCATCAAAACTTTACAGGAATTTTACAGAAAATTGTCCTTCTTATTTACGTCTCTCTGTTAGCGATCAGAGGTTTCCTTGTGTACACTGCAGCCACCATGTTTTTGGCAAACTGGTGTTTGAAAGAAATAGCCGTTGAATCGTTCAGTCATACAGCACATCTTATATGCTGGAAGATCACTGTATTGACATGCATATAGTTCACGCTAATGAATCTAAATCTTTTTTGGACAGACTATTTCAAAAATGGAAATTAACAAAAATATTTTTTTTCTTTATGGAGTTCTTGCTTTTTGGATTTAGCTCTGGAAAGGTCTCATTTGGAATGACTTCGGATTTATGTTTTGCGTTATCTCTTCCTCTCTTGGTTTTGATGAGAATTTATATAAAATGATAGACTTTTACAGAGCACAGCTTAAAATGGATCATTCTATACCTTCATCTATTACCTCATTTTGGACAGTTTTTGGGATGAGTGAGCAAGGGGTTCACCATGTAGGCTGCAGTATCAAGACAACAATGGCTTAACTGCTTTAAAGGTTTTAGAAGTAGCACATTATTTTTCTGCACTTTTTCTATTGCTGATTATGTAATGATGCTGATTAATATGGTGATGGTGCTCACAAACATCCATTGTAGAATTTGATGTAAGGGTGACAGATAAAAAAGTAAAGCTAATATTTGTAGTGCAGGTATATAGTAACTCTGTCACTAACTTCTGCATGCTTATCCTGCTATCTTTTTTTAATTTAAATTAACTAATTTGACAACTTCTTTGCTTGGATGAAGTGGAGTTCTAAAACATTTGGATCAAAAATAACCAATATTGATTTCTTATAAAAGAAACATGCAAAAGAACATCCACTGAATTCAACCTGCTCACGATTATTTGTGCTTATTATCATTTCTTCTAATGATTTAACCAATCTAGACCATTTATGGTTTATTTTAATCCCTTCTTTTCTACCCTTTTTCTTCCTGCATCCCATGTTATTTCTGTGGTTGTTTGTGTTTGGACTTTCCCCTGGTCAGTATTTCTATTTCCAGGAGGTGTTTCCGGTTCTGGCTGCAAAGCACTTAATAATGCAGGCGAATGCAGAGTATCACCAGTCTACTTTGGCAAAGCAGCAGAAGAAATTTGGTGAAGAGATTGGAAGACTACAGGTAGGAAAACAAAAATTAATTATAATATGGTTTAATTGTGGGCATTTTTTTAAAACCATGGAAACACTCCTCTTGGATTTGTAACCTTCTTTTATTTGTAACAATTTTTATTGTCTTTTTAAGGAATAATGACATAAAACCTTATGGTTGTAAGCAAACAATACAGCATCCTCAAATTACCACATGTTTAGATTGTCATTATTATATAGTAGTTACTGAACATGTCATGTATTGATATCAGCGGAATATGTACACCAGTTGTCCCATATGTTTTCCCAGCATCCCCTAGACTTATACTCAAATTACTCTGCTGCAGCACAATAGTTCATTCCATGTTTCCATTCGGCGATGGAGGGTGCAGTTTCAAACCTCCAATGGTGTGCAGCGTCTCATGTACCAACAAGGAAACCCATGGCATCAGGAGTCCAGTACCTCTCCTGCCCCCATGCCACCCAATCATCCATCAAGTTCACTATAACCATTTTGGCATCAGGCAGAACAGGTTGTCCCACCACCGGAGTTAAGGCATCACAAATAATTTCCCAACACCGTTGTATTTCGGGACCTACCCAGATCACATGATTGAACATTCCCAGCTCCGCTTTAGATCTAAGGTGTTGGGGATCTAAGCCAATTCTAAACTTGCTAAGCCAGATGGGGCTACAATAAATGCTATGAAGGTATTATTTAAAGGCCTGTTTGAGAGCATGGACGGGTTCCATTATAGCACAATTTGACAGTTAACTCCTAAGTTCTTTTTCCCTGGATCTGTAAGAAACGTCCCAGCATGCCTTTTTTTACTTTTCACTCTGGGTTTTTCCTCTCTGTGCTTTTATGAATTTCTCTTGACTTTCGGAAAATGGTTTTCTTTGAGCTATGCGTTGTATGTACCTTATTTTTTACACTCGCCTTCTCTCAGCATGAATAGTTTGCTTGGTGTAGTTGACGCTTTATCCTATGGTTCTCTTCCAGGGGATCCTCATCAATAGTCATAAGCATTAGAATATTCCCGCCCATGCGCGGGACCCCGGAAACACTATATATATATATATACTCGTATATATAAGTTGAAGGCAAGGAGCCGAAACGCGTAGACCGTCCGTTTTCTGATGCACTTTCATTTGCACATGGTGTGTAAATAAATTAAGTGAAAACTTATCTGTTGCTGTGCCGTGTCTTCATCTGCGGGATCGTGGGGAGAAGAAACTGAAGTAATATATATATATATAATAGTAGCCAAATCACATCAGAGCTGGAATATGCTGTGAAGAATTTCCACCATACATGAATAATATGCATTAGAAACATGGGAAACAACACAAAAGATTGTTTAGAAACTGTTTTAATGCTTAGGCAGCAGCAGAAATTCTTATAACACCCTGAAAGCATAGAAAGCTCCCAGGCTGCATTGCAAACACAGTCTAAAAAGACTGAAAAGCTAACCTGTAGCTGTATACGAAAAACTGACACCGTGCCTTTAAGGCACCCATGACCCCCGGTATCCCATCATGCCTCAGGGGTGACAGTTAGGTCAGTTGTTCTTTTCGGAGACTGAAACAAACCCAGTAACAAAATAGGTTAACAATATCTCCTTATCAAAGAATATCCTTTGCCCGGGGAGGCGGGAGGGTTGCTTATGACTTTGATGAGGATACCCCTGGAAGAGAACTAGGATTACAGGTAAGTAACTAATCCTTCTCTTCCAGGGGATCCTCATCAATAGTCATAAGCATTAGAATAGAATAGCGAGCCTCTCCTCATCCCTGCGGGCAAAGGAATGACAAGACAGTAATCTCATCAACAAGCCTGAGCAGGCTATAGGCTACCCAAACAGATTTCTCAAGGAGGCTTGCCCTACTTGAGTATCGGCCCTGGAATCAGATTCGAGACAGTAATGTCTCGTAAAGGTATGAACTGATTTCCAGGTTGCAGCCTTGCATATTTCTGACATTGGAATGTCATGTAAGAAAGCAGCTTTAGCGGCTTTCCCTCTAGTGGAATGCGCTTTGAGTGACACCAATAAAGGCTTGCCTGCAAGCTGATAGGCCAACTTAATGCAAGAGACAATCCATCTGGAGATGGACCTCTTGGCCGCTGGAAAACCCATCCTCATTGAACCATAGTTCACAAACAGTTGATCCGTTTTCCTGATCCCTTTAGTCTTTTCCAAATAGAACTTGAGCACTCTCTTAAGATCCAAGGAGTGCAGTGACCGCTCGGCTGGGGTCGTAGGATTTGGAAAAAACGAAGGGAGGGAAATGGACTGATTTATATGAAAATCAGAAACCACTTTAGGTAAGAAAGATGGATGAGCCCTTAGGACTACTCTATTGTGGTGGAAAACAGTATATGGTTCCTTCGCACAGAGCACTTGTATCTCGCTTACTCTGCGCGCTGAGGTAATCGCCACCCAAAAGGCCGCCTTCCAAGAGAGATGTTGTAAAGAGGCCTTGTGGATGGGCTCGAAAGGAGGTGACATTAACCTGGATAGAACCAGGTTCAATTCCAAGGAGGAGAAGGATTTCGCACAGGGGGGTACACTTTTTTCAACCCCTGGAGGAAGTCCTTAACCACCGGAACCTGAAAGAAAGAGATCTGATCAGGTGATTTCCTGTACGCCACTATGGCTGACAAATGCACTGTAATGGAAGCATATTTCAAACCAGAAGTTGCCAAAGAAAGGAGGTATGGCAGGATTACCTCCTCCTGCCCTTTAGTCGGATCTAAGTGATGATCCCTACACCATATGTAGAACCTTTTCCACTTGAACGCATAAGACGCTCTCGTGGAAGGCCTCTTAGCCTCCTTTAAAATGTGCATACATTCGGGAGGCAGATTCAAATGCCCATATTGCAGGACCTCAGGTGCCATGCTGTCAGGTTCAGTGATGAGAGGTTGGGATGTAGTATCCTCCCGTTCATCTTGCTCAACAGGTCCGGTTTGCAAGGAAGTCATCTGTGTGGACACACAGACAGATGCAGCAGGTCCGGGTACCACCACTGTCGTGGCCAATCCGGAGCTATCAAGATCATCTCCATGTCCGACCTGAGGAGCTTGGAAACTACCTTCGGAATCAGAGGCAGGGGAGGAAACGCGTAAGCAAATGTTCCCGACCAATCCATCAGGAGAGCGTTCCCCTGCGTCCCTGGCCGGTGGAATCTGGACGCGAAGGCATGGCATTTTGCGTTTTCTTCGTCCGCAAACAAGTCTATGGCTGGACGACCCCAACAACGAAAAAGCTCTTCTACCACTTCGTCGTTTAGCACCCAGTCTGGCTGATCTTCGAAGTGCCTGCTGAGTGCGTCTGCTTTGATGTTTAACTCGCCTGGAAGGTGCACCGCCACCACTGAAAGGTTTTGAGAGAGAAGCCAGTGCCAGATGGTTTGAGCCTCCCGGGAGAGAGGGCAAGATCGTGTGCCTCCTTGTTTGTTCAGATAGAACATGGTAGTTGTATTGTCTGTCTAAACTAAGACTGAGTTGGTCTCGATCGCTGGAAGAAAATCTTTGAGAGCTAGAAACACCGCTCTGAGCTCCAGCATGTTTATGTGTTACGTCTGCTCCTGTGCAGACCACTGACCCTGAATCTGTAGGGGACCCATGTGCGCTCCATAGCCTTGTAGAGAGGCATCTGTCACTATAGACTGGGTGGGTAGTGGCTGATGAAAAGGTACTCCCACCAGCACATTCCTCGTCCGAGTCCATCATTTGATGGCATCCTTCGCTGTCTGTGAAAGAGTGATACGATCTTCCCAACACCCTGTCGCCTGGTCCCACTGGTCTTCGAGAGCCTGTTGTATAGGGCGCATTCTCAACCTGGCGTTCGGGATGAGAAAAATGCAGGACGCCATGGAACCCAGCAGGGAGGCTACCTGTCGGACTGTCGGAAGCTGAGACTCTAATAGAATCCCACACTTCTGCCTCATGGAAAAAAGTCTCTCCTCCGAAGGAAACGCTTTTCCCAATCTTGTGTCCAGAACGGAGCCTAGGTAGTGGATGGACTGTGTCGGCCGCTGGACTGATTTCTCCAGGTTCACATGGAGACCGAGCCTGTGCAACTGGTGTAGACAAAGTTGCAGATCGTGCGTCACCTGTACCGGAGACGGGCCCTTTAGGAGCCAGTCGCCCAGGTATGGGTAAATGAAGAGTCCTTTTTTGTGAAGAAAAGCCGCCACCACTGCCATGCATTTGGTGAAGACTCGTGGTGCGGACTTGAGACCGAAGGGTAGCACCTTGTACTGGTAGTGTTTGCTTCCTACGACAAACCTCAAGTACTTGCGATGCTGCAGAGCAATCGGAATGTGAAAGTATGCATCTTGCAGATCCACCGAACACATCCAATCTCCGGCTTGAAGATGTGGGCATATTTGGGGAAGAGCTAACATGCAGAACTTTTCTCTGACTATGACTTTGTTTAGGAGACGTAGATCTAGTATCGGCCTGAACTTGTCCTCCTGATCTTTTTTAGGGACAAGAAAGTATCTTGAGTAGACTCCCTTTCCCCTTTGAGAGGGAGGAACTTCCTCTACAGCTCTTTTTTGTAGGAGGACTGCCACTTCTCTGCGGAGCAAGCTCAGCTGGTGAGGGCAAGAGGTCTTTGGCGGAATGCTTTTCGGGGGCGCCCGGAAACGTAGCCTGTATCCATTGCGCAGTATATTCAGCACCCACTGATCTTTTGTGATGCTGACCCTGGAAGAGAACTAGGATTACAGGTAAGTAACTAATCCTTACTCAGTGGGATACCAACCCTTCGCTTTTGTTACTGACTTAGAGGTTGCAGCCTGAAACACAATGCGCAGCTATCGCTAGTCATGAGCTATGACCCTTTGGAATTTGACTAGTTTTGTTTCCAGTATTGGGATTCTAACCTGCTGTGCAAGGTTGATGTCTATTACAAAAAAATCACATACCAATCCTTAGTAAACTTGTATTTTCAGTTGATTTTAAAAGCACCACAATGATTTCTTTTAGCTTGATTTTACTTTAGCTTTCCTAGTTATAATTTATATTGTAGCTATCATAGCCTGCTGCAAAGAAATTCTGTGAATTTGTCCCTAGCAAAAAAAAGGCATATGCTAGTGTTGCTGTATTTATTTTTTTCCACTATTACCAAGGGAAGCTAAAGAGACGGTGTCGCGTGCCCTAATTTTATCTAGGCTCGACTATGCCAATGCCCTGTTCAGTGGCATTCCATCCTTTTTGATTCAATGACTCCAGGTTGTCCAGAATGCGGCAGCTAGACTCCTGTTTAATATCCCTAGGTGGTCTAGCGTCCGCCTTCAGCTGCGCAGTCTACATTGGCTACCGGTGGCACAGCGGATTCTATTTAAATCGTTGGTTCTCTCCTTTAGAGTGACACACGAGCAAGGGCCACTGTACTTAAGAAAACGTTTTTCTATGTATGCTCCCAATTGCTGCCTGAGATCAGCTAACCAGTGTAGGATGGTCCTACCCCGATTTAAGCGTGCTAGGCTGGGGGGGGGGGCAGCCTTTCTCTGTTACAGCAGCCAGGGCCTGGAATGCACTCCACCTTCACCTTCGGGCTATTCAGGACATTTCCCTCTTCAAAAAAGCTTTAAAAACTCATCTTTTTAATTCTAACAATTAATCAAGACTGTCTCACTCTGCCTCTGCTCATCTTACGACCCCTCACGCGCCAGGATACTCGTGAGTAATCGAGCGCGCTATAAAACATTCTATAAACATAAACATAAACATAGTCCTATATAATTACATGCATTTGTTAATTTTTATCATAACCGGCAGTTGAACTCTGTTAATGTTTGACCCCTCACTCCATAGTTATTCTGATATTCGCGTTCTTAATAGCGTTGCTCCCCCTTTTTAGGTATCGGCCTGCGTAGGCTGCGCTTGCGAGAAATTTTGTTTTTCAGTATGGGGGCTTGAACCCGCCCCTCTTCTCCATTGGCTGGCTTCCTAAACGGAGGCCAGGCATTGGAGGAGAGGGGCGTCACTCCGTTCAAGCCCGGATTCATTTTTTTTTTTTTTTTTTACTTTCTTTCTCTCCTCTTCCCATTGGCTGGAATTTTACATTCCAGCCAATGGGAAGAGGAGAGAAAGGAAACACGCCCCGAATCCGAAAATCACGGCGCGTTTCTCCGAGGCATTTCTTCTTGACCTCGGAGAAAGGCGGATGTGCTTTCCCTCACTCTGTGCCCCCGAATATTCCAGCAGCAAAGCAGACAAAAAAGGGGGCACTCTCAAACAAAACTGCCTCCGCTGTTTCTCGCCTTTCTTGCCGGTTTCCCCAGAAGGTAAATCAAGGCACCTATATGAAAATATGTGCATTTAGTACAGCAAAACGGAAAACTGTGAGCCCTACTTATATTGCCTCGTATGTGTCCACCCTGCAGTTCGATCCATTTGCGTCATGCGCGGGTGCCAAACCCACGACTTTGCCATGACATTCTCCTACAAGCGGTTGCCAACCCCGCTTATAAATAATAATTACGAGGGAGCCTACCCCTCGTTGCCCTTATCTTCACACTGCCGCGACCCCTGTCGCACTTATAAACTTCCCGGACCGCTGCTCAGTGCGACAGGGAAGGCAGGCAAGGCTGAGCCTATGTGGGTGAGGCATCCCGGGCGAACATCACACACCACATAAAGTAACACTGGCCACTGCTTCCCATGGCTTAATCACAGGGATGCTTCTGTCTCTTAATCTGAGCATTTTCTTTGTGTGCCCCTCTGCCAGCTTGGTGTTGTCTGTGCATTTCCTGTGCCAGGTTGACATTGCACATTAGTGATGTTTGCATATGTCATCCAGGCACTGCCTGCTTCTGCTAGATCTGCATGCTTGTGCCTGCTGCTAGGTTTACGTGCATTATGTGTTTCTGCACCGGGCAGTGTTGTCTTTCCTTTGTGTCCATCTCCTCTAGTTTACTCCGGTAATCAACTTGCACCGGCCTTTGAAGCTGGCTTTCATATGTTAAAGTGTTCGCCTATTGCTCCTTCCTTGTTCCCTTGGGTCCCGTTTTGGGGTTCGATATTTGAAGAATTTGTTGCTTCAGATTCTGCGCTTTCCTCAGGTGACACCCTTGTGCTTGTGTTTTTATATTACGCTTTGTTTTATGTTAGTGCACAATGATCGACATTAGTAATAAAACTCCTCCCATACGCCCATCTATGGACCGAGATGCTTTCCTCTCTACAGGTTCTTTCTGCCTACTCAAATCTCCAGTTGCCTTTCTGCACATCTTTAGTGCGTTTGGTTGGTCTCTTTGACGGGTGCCTGCAGGCCAGCCTGTTGTCTTCTTCCTGCACTGTGCACCCCTTCCTGAAGTGCTGTCACTGTCCTATTAAGCTCTGCCTGTGTTGTGTCTCGCTGCATTTCTACCTCTTACAGTCCTAAAATAAGAATCTGCTGCAGCTGATCAGTCCCTCATGTCACTTCCCCACCTGTGGAAGTAGGTGATAAGTTGTGCGCTCTGATTAGCCTTTATTCTGATTTCCTTGTGTGATTGCGGGCAGGAACCAGGCAGTAACAATTGGGAAATGCCCCATACATTACAAACCTGTCATCTGGTCTGTAAAAATCAATACTTCTACAAATCAAGATAGTGAGCTTTTTATTATTGTTTTATGTCCTGGTTTTCTCACCCTGATAGCAGCCAAAGCATTTGCTGCTTTAGTCCTGTGACTGCATACAGCTTAAATTAGAATCTCACTATTACTCAATCATGGATTTAAAGATCACATCTGTGTATGTGTAAACTCCAAACCTGCTGCTAGCTCTGCATCTCGTTCGATCTCACCTGCGACAGAGCATGTGCTGCACATGCTCTTGTTTGCTAGACATATTGTATACTACAAGGGGATTGCAGACTGCCCTTTGCTTAACATTCATTAGATTAATTGGCACTCTTATTGTCTGCCTACTAATTAGCCAGTGAGTGCTGGATTCACTTCCTCTTCTTGCAGCTGGAGCATGGACCAATTACTGATTATTGCATTTTTTCCCTCTGTTCGTGCTGTGATTGAAGTACTACTTTTATGCTTTCTTCCTCCCTGTCATCCTTGTTGAACCTTTTGCTTTTTGTAGATATGTTTTACTGTGCATCATATCCTTGGTGCACCAACATTAACTGTTGCACGGTTAAACACTTATTAGGTCCCAAAGGCGAGACCTATTGGCTATACCAATGCTTGTTTGATAATCTATGCAATGTTTAGATAAAGAGTGTGGACTTTTTGTTAATGAATGAAAATGAGCAGAAACTTTGTGTATAATTTTATCTGTTTTGATTTTAGCATGCAGCAGAGTTGGTTAAAACCGTAGCCTCAAGATACGATGAATATGTAAATGTAAAAGACTTATCAGACAAAATCAGTCGTGCTCTTACACCTGCTAAGAAAGACAATGACTTCATATATCATGATCGTGTTCCAGATGTCAAAGACTTGGACCCAATTGGCAAAGGCGCTCTTGTGAAACCAACACCAGTAAATGTACCTTTGAGTCAGAAGTTCGCAGGTAATCACTTTATTCCAAGGGTTTGTCTTCTCAAAACTGCCATTAAGAATCAAGAAGCTCTCAAATTGTGTATTTGTTTCTTCAAAATCTTTGTACTGAACGTAAAACGCATTGCTGGGAACCATTGTCATACTAGGTAATATAATTGCACCCTTATAAAAAAATGTGGTGTACTATAATCCTGTATTATATAATTCTGGATGCTGCATCCAAACCAGATGTATAAGGAAAGGGGCGGGAGGGAGTGCAAGCAAAAATCACGCATGCATGAGCTAGAGCTCAAGCATCATGACCTCAAGAGTCACTGTTGCCTCACCCACTTTTACTGCTAAAACCAGATTTTTCCCCTTTACATTATATGGAGAGTGTACCTCAAAACAAAAGAAAGCCCCTAGTTCGCCTCAAACATTTCCTTTTTAATAACCTCCACATTCTTCGTTCCCTTCTGATATTGCCATACTCGAAAAGGGAAAAGCATGGACCCTGCTGCTACAAAAAATAAATTCTTTTTTCGGTGGCTACATGTGACCTGCCTCTTCGTAAAAGTCCCCCCAAGATCCACTATGATTGTCCCAGTACATGTTTTTCACTGCTAGACCCTCAGAGGGATCCCTATCGTTTTATGAACATCTAGTGGAGTTCCCTCGGTCATCAACAGTAACTTCTGTATTCAAAAACCCAAGTATAAGGGTCTTGGCATGTTCCTTTTTTTACTGTAGTCTAAAACACCTCCCAGGGTGATGTTGCTAGAAATGTTGAGTAGTCTTTGGAGTTGGCAGCAATTATGGAGCACATTTATTTGATGATGGTTGATCCTCCTGTGGCTTTGCAGATTCTGCCCTTCCTTATGATCTTGAGACCTGGCCACTGCGATGTTTGTGGCTGACCTCTGGTTGAGTCAGGTCTCAGGAAGAGCATATCCGGGGAGAGGTTGGTTTGGATGCCCCAGACTACAATGGCACGTATGGCGAGTGAGCAAATCTTGAAGAGGTGGCATAACAAGTTGGGATGGGTGTTGCGCGTGGGATTGTGGTGTATGGTTTGGATATGTATGCTCGGTGGGGAGGGGTTTGTGGGCAGGGGGCCACTCAGGTGTAGTAGCAGGTGGTGCAGGACAAGCTCCTCTGCAGGTGGGGGAGGCTTGGCTGCAGATCATGTAACGTTATCTGGTGTGCATGGCGTGGAGGTCCGTGACCGTGTTTAGGGCTGCAGTGTATGTGGGAAGAGTGCCAGGATTCCTGCTGCTGGGTGGGATGCAGATGGGTGCAGATGTGCTTGCCTGTGGTGCCGCAAGTAACAGCCACGCAGGTGGATTGAATATAGAGTTTTAAAGTGAATTCTCAGCTAACTTGGAAGCCTTTCCAACTCACCTCTTGCTTTGTGATATGGTCAGACGTCCGTAGATGGATAGCAGGTCTTACTGCCATGTTCTGAATCAACTCTAATTTGACCTAGAGTTTGGCACACATCCTCAGATAACAGGGGTAATCTAACCACTAGGTGACATTTGGTCCAGGCACCGGACCTCATTTGGAGCTTTTTAATATTTGGATGAATAACATGTTTGATAAGTTTATCAATTTGCATGGAAATTTTGGCTATTTTCCTTACTTTCATGCATGGTGATGGCGTCTTGTTTTACCTTAGATCTATTTGAGAAGATGGTACCTCTTGCTGTGCAACAATCTATGAGCCTCTACAATCAAAGGAAGGCAGATTTGATCAATAGATCAATAGCCCAAATGAGAGAAGCCACCAATTTAGCAAATGGGTAAGCACTGTGAATTGTTTTTTTTCAGTTCTCACTTTCATATATCTGACCTGTGTAAATGTAAAAGGGACAGGAGAAAACATTATTTGTCAACTGAGAAGGTGTTCAGCTGATGTTAATCTTGTTATGCATTAGTGAGAGGCATGTCAAGCCAATATGAGAAATAGTATGATAATTACGACAGGCGTGCAGACACACTTTTTGCTACCCTTGGTCAGCCTTGCAGCATTCGTTTGAGAGAGCAGTCCTAAAAGATGTGATTTCCAAAGCCACAAATGAAAACATGAAGAAGATTTTAAGTAAACTTTATATCGCAAATGTTTAAAAAAAAAAAAATATATATATATATATATTTTATTGAATTGTAAAAGCAACTACCTATATCTTCAATGTTGAAGGTAATAGTACCTTTAAATCCCAAATGTCAGGTAGCTTAGGCTTAGTGAAGCACATACTTTGGCTATTTGTTCAAATCTTCATCCATCCCTCTCACTTATTGGGAAATGCTGCTTTTCCAGATGGACTGGAAAAATGTTCCAAAGGAGCCAATCCCCCTGCTGCATCCCTTCATACCAGCAGAGTCTGCACCTCATAAAATATTTGCCTTCAAATACCACCTCATTTCTTATTCATAACGAACGGTTGGTACTTATATAGGTTGATGGCGCCTCTAAAGAAAATCCACGAGCTATTAAGCTCTGTGCCTTATATATATTTATTTATTTCCAATTCTATTGGCATTTTGTAAAACATATTAACCAAAATAACATTTGTATCACAGTGACATGTAAAACATTTCATTACAAATCCAGATATCCCCCCATCAATTTGACGTAAAAAGATAAAAGGAAAGAGCCCGCCATTAGCACTATGACTAATCCGTTAATGGACCTGTCCATTTGCCCCGTATTCGTTCATGATTGTTCAGACACCCTCTTGCCTCATAAACAGCTTTTTCTTGGACAGCATACCAAACAACTCTCCTACACCACTTTGAAATAGAGGAAGATTTTGAGTCTTTCCAAGCCATTGCAATATCTCTTTTAGCAATCAACATGCCTGTTCCTAGAAACAGTCCCCTCCATCACCACCAGAAGAAGAGCAAGAGGATGAAGTGGAACCTCCGTCCAGTTTGCCACTCAATTCAGATGTGATTGACGCCCAGTATTTACATATGAACGCGCAGGACCAGACCACATGGAAGAAGTCGGCTGGTTTGCCTTCACAACGTGGACATTGCGGGGCTGGGAGAAGTTTAGCTTTGTGCAGTCGGACCGGTCTAAGATATGCACAGTGAAGATAGTATATCTGTATGAAACAAAGTCTGGCAGATATAGTGAGTGTTCTGACGGCCATAAGAGCGTCCCTCCAGTCTTTATCTTCCAGAGGGCCCACCCATCTTTCCCATCGGGTTCTAAGAGTGTCTAGTGTGGATGGGGTATTGTTTATCAGGGATCAGTATATTTGTGATATCCCTTCCTTCCGTAGGTCTCCCATGAGATTCTTGGCATCCACCGGGATGAATTTGGGGAATGTCTCCTGGTTAGGAATGTGCATGGCTAGGGCATCTCTGCCCGGAGCAGCGAGGTACAGGAGGACATCACCAGCGCCCAAGGCAATTCGGTGCTCATGAGATTCCTGCCAGCCCTGTACCTGGTCATCCATCCGAATGCAACAGGTCAGAGGTTCAATCACTAGGGCGAAGAGGAGATGGGAGAGCGGACATCCCTTCCGGGTCCCCCTTGCAATTGGGAAGACCTCGGATAATGCCCCATTTATAAGGACCCTGGCTGATGGGTTCGAGTAAAGAACTCCTATCATTTTTTGATAATAGGGGCTAAAGCCTGCCCACTCTAGCACGTCTCGCATGTAGTTCTAGTCAACCGTGTCAAAGGCCTTCTCAAAGTCAAGTAAAACTAAGGCCAGGCATGGTGTAAGGAGGTCACGGTAGGCAAGGACCACGTGCAGGCGTCGAAGGCAATGACTGGTGCTGTGGTGTGGCATGAAGCCACATTGTTCAGGGTTTATGAGGGTGTGGAGAACGATTTTCAGCCGGGTGGCCAGAATCGTTGCATATATTTTGACTTCGGTATTAATGCTGGAGATCGGGCGATATTGTGCGCAGGAAAATGGGGGAGGGTGTGTCTTGGGCATGAACACTATGGTGGCTGTGTAATGGAGGAGAACGACCTGTCCTCTATAGCTTCTTGAAATAGGGCATGAAGTCGTGGAATCAGAGTTTTACGGAACTGTTACATATTCCTTCTTACTTAAATATGTGCAGTCCAGCTCCCCCCCCCCCTCCTTTTCCCATGTTGGTTTAACCCATTGAAGCTTACTTTAGACTGTTGGTATACTGTTTAGTGAGGAGAGTGGATGGCCAAATAAACAGGCTTATTTACCTTGGTTCCTGGACATCCTTATTTCTAACACTGGTGACGATCCTGCGCAGGGGGCAGTTTTGGCCGTCTCCCCTTTGAGTGCTTTCTCCAGTAAGGGTTCGGACTCCTGGTTGGAAAGTTGTGCAGTGAGGTACTGTCTGTTAAGGACGTGTACCCTTTCCATTCTACATTGTTTAACGGTGGGAGGACTGTCCGTTGCTGTCCTTGCTATATGAACTGTGCCACTGAGTCACCTTGAGACGATCAGCAGGGTCTCCGATCCTGGGAGCTCTCATGTGCCACGGAACCTTCCTCGTGTGTGAGACTTGAGTGTCCTGTGTTCATTCTCTAAGAGGGACTCCCCTTCTATCCCAAGATCCCAAGTATTTCCTCCTTATGGAATGCCGTGAGTACGTCGGAAGGAATTTGTGTTTGAAAGACCCAGCCGGCGCGCCATCCTCTAAGGGCTGCCACTCCAGATTTCAGTCAGTACGTTCCCGGCGCACCATCCTCTAAAGGCCACCGCTCCAGTTTCTATCAGTACGTGCAAGTCACGCCATCCTCTAAGGACCGTTGTCTTTCCTGTCAGAATTGCCGGCGCCTCAGCCTCTTTCAGCCGCTCCTGTAGTTAAGTCACTACCTTCACTCCGTGGTTGGAGTTCGCGTGGTGACTGGATTTGAGTCGTATCCTGTCATGCTCCAGTCAGGCGCCCCACCACTATTTGACTTTCATCCTGGAAATGTACTGGTGAGCAGTCGCCGCTTAAGCCTTTCCTTATTTTCATCTACTGATGCAAGACGCTCTACAGTACCTTTTCGTCGCATATGGACCCCTAGTGGAAATATCACCGCTTCAATCTATAGATGGGAGGCACCATAATTAGCGCTATTCAGTGCCTTTATTTTGCTTTGGAGCTCTTCAACGTTATTTCCCTAATACTTTCTTGTAAACAGTACAGTCTTGGACAGCATGTGTATTCTGGGAGTGTATATGCAAATCCCACTGTTATGTTGAAAGGATCTTACAAAGTACATGCTTGTGGTTCAGCCAGCTAGGATATTATTACAAAATCCAATTTGAACTTGGAAACTGTGACATTCATCCCTGAGTATAATTATTATTGGAAGGATACCTTCTTTTCACTTTACATGTTTACACTCTAAGATAGCAACTGTAATATTCTATTTTTCTTGGATTTTCTTATTTGAGTTAGCACTGTTCTAGATCATTTTCAACCTTCCTTGGCGCGTCACTATTATTTCTTCTCCTGTCATGGTAGCGGCAGGCATGAGCCAACCTTTCTAATTTCTGAATGAAATAGGCAAACCTGAAATTTGTTGGAAGGAGTGGGTGAAGCTTTTCGAATCTTACCTCATAGCCATTGGAGGCGAAAGCTTTAGTCCTGTGCGCAAACATATCATTCCCCACAATTTGGGGGTGCATGGGCGTAAAATCTATGAGACTTTACCACAGCAAAAGAGGAAATTGGGGAAGGGGTGGATGTGTTTGCACGGACTATGGGAAAATTAGAGAAACATGGTGAATCAGTTCCTAATTACGTTGCAGCATTGTGGGGCCTCACGCAGTTGTGTGAATTTGGCAATCTCACTGACTCTCTCATAAGAGATCACCTTGTGCGTTGCACCAATAATCCCCGCATTCAGGAGAAACTTTTAGCTTAGAACCCTGGTTTAAGAGAGGCAGTAGAGATTGCAAAATCAGTTGAACACACAGCTAACTGTATAAAGGAAAAAAAACCTAATGTTGAGGTGGTTGCCAGTATTAAAGAAGAGGATGAGAAAAGTGATGTGTATAAAGTAAGACATAAAGAGAATGTGAGCAGCAAAATAACTAGCACCGAAAAGAGTCTTAAATGTTATAGATGCGGAAGCAGTAATCATTTTGCTAATTGCTTCCAGTGTCCTGCAAGGTGTGTTACCTGCAAGAAATGTAATAGGAGAGGACATTTCGCAAGAGTATGCAGGGAAGGTGATCTGCACCCCAAAGATAGTGGGAGGGAAGTAGAAAAGATTCCAAACATGGAAGTAAAATGTATAGTGCCCCGTGCGGAGAAATATGTGTTACAACTTAAAGATGATACCAATTCTGTGAATAATATTTATTCCAAGTGTGATGTTTTACTCAATGACAAATGTATAACCATGTTTGCAGACTCTTGTTCCCCGTACACGCCCTTGAATAAGAATGAGTTTGAGGTTATAATAGGTCAGGCTAAGTACTCTTTAGATAAACCTGATATTTCTCCAACAGGATATAGTAAAGCACCTATACCTCTCATGGGGATGAAGGAAATGCACATACAGTTCAAGGGTAGGAAAGCTTTCGGTAAGGTGTATATTGTAGAATCTGGATCTAATCTACTCGGATGGCAGCATCAAAAAGAGTTGGGTATCATCTTAGACCCCAACAGTGCAGAGCAAGTCCTACTCACAGAAGAGGTTCAAGGGGGTGACGCCATGTGCGAGGAATTCAAGAAGCTGTCCCAGGAAGAATTGGGCTGTTTACATGAATTTCAACATAAAATCAAACTAAAGTCCAATGCTCAGCCCGTTGTTCACAAGCTACGCCCGGTACCACATCAAATGAAGGAACCCTTAGAAATAGAACTGCGTAAGCTGTGCGACATAGACATCATTCAACCTATAAACTGTTCTGAATGCTTGCCCCAGTTGTGATCGCGGCGAAGGCCAATCGCGAAGGTATTTGGGTAGAAAGACACCCCCTACCAAATATCAATGAGATTCTTAGCACTATGGGCCAAGCAAAGTATTTTAGTGTAATTGACTTGTCATTGGCTTACCATCAGGTAGACCTCCACCCCGAATCCAGGCCACTCACTGCCTTCATAACCCCAAAAGGGGCATTCATGTTCAAAAGGATGCCATTCGAATTAGCGTCGGCTCCGGCGGTCTTTCAGAAGATCATGCAGCAAATTTTGGAAGGGGTGGATTGCACTATGTGTTTTCAGGACGACATACTGATGTATGGCCTTGATGTGGAGGAACACGACTACTCCCTTAGGCTTGTCTTCAAGAAGCTAATGGATGCTGGATTAACAGTGAAGAGAAGCAAATGCAAGATAAGAGTTTTGTCTGTCAACTATTTAGGACATTCCATCTAGGAAGAAGGCTTCAGACCCAAGGGCTGTCTTATTAGTGCTGTAAAGGATGCTCCATACCCGAAAGATAAAGAAGGACTGAAGTCTTTTTTAGGGCTCATGGAGTACATGTCAAAATACATTGACATTTTTGCTACTAAATGTGAACCTATGAGGGACCTTCTAAAGAAGAACAAGGATTTCACATGGAATTAAGAACATAAGAGAGTAGCGGATGTTCTCAAGGGAGAACTAGTTAATTCACCGGCCTTTAGGGGTATTTGACCCTAGGAGCAAAACCCTCCTCACAACGGATGCTTCAAACAAAGGTCTAGGAGCCACCTTAATACAAAAAGAAGGAAAAAGGAAAAGGTAATTGCCTTTGCTTCCAGGTGTCTTACAATTGCTCAACGAAACTCGTCGGTGATTGAACGGGAGGCCCTCGCTGTTTCTGGGCGATGAGGCATTTCAAGTTCTTTTTGTGGGGGTTGGATTTTACCATTCGGACGGACCGCAAGCCTCTTACTTTCATCTTCACTGTGAAAGGACTGGAAAATTGCACACCACGCATAAGCAGGTGGATCCTAGGACTTGAACATTACAATTTCAAAGTGGAGTATGTACCAGGGAAAGAAAATAAGAATGCCGACTTCCTTTCCAGAACGCGTTAGAGTGAAGAAACAGAAGAAATACTAGACAGTCCCATTATGATGATAGATGAACCCGCTATCGCTGAACAAGAATGGGAAAAATGTATGAGAAGACACAAAAATGGACACATTGAAAACCATCATGAAAGAAGGGTGGCCCAGCAAAAGGAGTGACCTAGAAGAAGGAATCACAGAATTTTGGGAGGTTAGAAACAAACTAAGTGTTATTGAGAACAGAGTTTATCGCCAAAACAGAGTAGTACCTTCCAAAGGTCTGAGGAAAAGAATTGTAGATTTGGCACATGAAGGTCATCTAGGAAGAAGCTCCACCAAAAGTATAGTGAGGACAAACTTTTGGTTCCCAAAAATGGACACCATGATGGAGCAACTGGTCAAAGACTGTGTAACGTGTGCCAAGAGCGATAAAACTAAAGCATTACGTAAAACTCCGCTCTCTCCTGTCAAGAAACCGACAAAACCATGGAGCAAATTAGCAATGGACATCATAGGGCGGATGCACAATTTAGGATTTCGAAAGAAATTCATGTTCGTCTTAATTGACTACACATCACATTGGATCAAAAAGAAATTTGTGCATTGCATCAACACTATAACTCTGGTAGAGTTCCTCAAGGGAGTGTTCTCTGAGGAAGGTAAACCCTCTACCTTAGTAATAGATAACTGTGTCCAATTCACTTTGGAAGAGATGGAGGATTTTTTAAGGACCTTGAACATTAAACATGAAGCCACTGCCCTTTACTGCCCAAAAGTGAATGACCTAGTTGAAAGGGCAAATAGACTCATCAAAGAGCACATCCAATTGGCCATCACCAATGGTCACGAGGTGGAGGCTTCCCTTCGGAAGTGCTTATGGGCATACCATACCTCACCTAACAAAGTAACAGGAGTTTTCTCCTTCGTCTCCCTCCGCAGGAGAAAGCCATGCACAAAGTTCAATCCAATCTGGCTGGAAGGAGGAAAGACAAGCGATTTCAATCAGGAAGAGTTTACTAAGAAGATCGACCTACACCAAGCCAGATATAAACAGTGGTACGACCAGAAGAATGGTGTAAAAGTCTCCAACTGGGAAGTAGGTGATAAGGTGCAAGTGAGAAGAAGTAATAGGGATGGGCCTAGTCAAAGTAAATTCTATCCTCCATTCAGAATAGTTAAGGCTCTCAACAATGTTGTACTACTTGATAATGGACAATGGTGGAGTTGTGACAAAATTGTAAAATCATACATGTGATGTGTTACATCTTTCCTACTAAAATGGTACTTTCCAGTTTTTTTCCTTCCTTGCCACATGTTCTTTCTGTTGTTTTCACATTATATAGGGAAGGAGGTGTGTTACATCTTCCTTCTTACTTAAATGGTACAGTCCAGCTTCCCCCCTCCTCCTTTTCCCCTTTTGGTTTAAACCACTGAAGCTTACTTTAGAATGTTGGTATACTGTTTAGTGAGGAGAGTGTTTGGCCAAATAAACATGCTTACTTACCTTGGTTCCTGGACATCCCTATTTCTAACAGGAATGCCATGTAATACTCCGCAGGGAGTCCATCTGGGCCCGGGGTCGTGTGAGTGGCAAGCATGTAGATTGCTTAGCTCACTTCCTCAATTGTGATAAACTCATCCATGGTTTTCTGCTCTATCTCCTAAAGCCTTGGGAGAGGGATATTTAGCAAGAAGGCGGAACTATCATATGGTGTCTGTGTGGGATCTGCTGAGTACAGTGTCTTGTAATAATTTGCGAAGGCCTGCGCAATTGTTGCGGGTGTACCGGAGGTTTGTCCCTGTGTGTCTAGAATTTCGGGGATTATTATATTGGCCATGGGATGAGTAGCAAGCCAATGGAACAGCTTGCCATTTTTGTCACCCCATCCGTAAACTCTGGCTACGGAAGATCTCCAAATCATCTTGTCTGACTCTATGGAGATACTCTTGATTTCTTCCCACACTAATTGTAATTGTCGGCGTTCTGCTTCCCCTTGAGTCGTTGAAGCTGCCATTTCCATACGGAGCGCCCAAGCTTCAAGCTGAGCGAACTGGTGGTTGCGGGTTTGACGCCTGCGCTTAAGGAATCCCTTAGCGTACCCCCGAATTGTGGCTTTGCCCACTTCCCAAAGTGTACCCTGACACTGCACTGTGCCTTCGTTAGTATGAAGAGGAACCAAGCATTTAATCACCATATGGTCCTGAGAGTCTTCGTCCTCTTGTAAAAGGAGCGGGGAGTGGTTGGATACTCAGAGTGCCAGGATCTGGATTTCAGAGATGGTGTGGCAGTCCGGAGCTGGCATGAACAGGAGGTCTATATGGGAATGGTTTTGGTGCGCTGCAGAGGTGTGTGCATAGTGTTGTGTTTTAGGGTGCCAGGTGTGCCAGACATCACAGAGACCCAGTGTAGCGGTCCAACCCCCAAGACGCCTGGCCCCAAACTTTCAATGAGAGGATATGGGACTCATAGCATCCTCTGTGGGCTCCAGGACAGCATTAAAATCACTCGCAATTATCGCTGGGCCCTGAGGAAGAGCGGATATTATTTTTAGTGTAGCTTGTAGCGTGGACCCTACATTTGCTGAAGGAGCATATATTGATACTAGATTACGGGTGGAGTCTCCTAGGATACCAGAGAGAGCTGTGAATCGGCCTAAAGGGTTGTTAAACCCTTGGGTCACTGTGAATGGAAGGGAGCGATGTAAGAGGATTGCTGTTCCCCGAGCACTTCTGGAGAACCCAGAATGCCATACCATGTCAAATCCCTGACATATCCCTTGCATATCCCTTACATGCCAGGAAAGGTCAGCCGTTCCCAACTAGGTGTGTCTCTTGTAGTAATAAGTCATTGGGGTAATTCCTTCGAGCATACTTTAAAATCTCTGTTCTTTTGATTTTATCGAAGAGGCTATTCACATTCCATGACAGGATTTTCATGGGCTTGCTCCCATTATATGGACGTGACATTGTGGTAAAGTGGCAATGTTTTGGACCGACAATTTGGAGGTTTCCAGTGGGTCAGGTAATTGGGCTCTGAAGGAAGCTGAGTGTGCTCAAAGATGCTATTTGGGCTGCTTGAGGGAGGATCTTGCGTTTGGTGCACAGTGTTACCGTAGAACAAACCAACCTGAACAATGGAAGATCCTTCTCCTACCTGGCAGCCAAGACTTGGAACTCCCTCCCCATCCACCTCCGCCTGACCCAAGATCACCTCTCCTTCAGGAAGCAACTCAAGACCTGGCTGTTCGGGCAGTAGCAGACCCCCCTCCCCCAAGCGCCTTGAGACCCTCTGGGTGAGTAGCGCGCTATATAAATGCCTTGATTGATTGATTGATTGAATGTCTGGAAAAACATTCCCAGTAGAAAACCCCAACCATCCTCCGACCCCCTACTCCCCCAAATGAAGTATCTGTCGCACAATCAACAAAGGGTTAGAGTGTTAACAAGTTAATCTGAAAGAAACAGGTTAGTATTAGATTCCTTACCTTAGAATATCCCCAGGCGTCAGTCTGGATCCGGAAACTTTTGCGTAGCAGTACCCCTGCGCGTCGGTAGGCGTCGTCTGCAGGCGTCCCCTGCGGCTCCGCGTCCGTCGTCGGCGTCGTGCGCCGTGATGACGTCGCTGGAGTATATAGACGCCGCCTCCGCGCGCTGACGTCAGTTCTTCTTTTTTCCGCGCCAGTTAGCGCAGATTCGAAGAGCAGTACTCCGGTCTTTTGACCAAAGTTTTTTGATTAATATCTACTTCTTAGGTGCCGGTAGGATGCCCGGTTTCAAGAATTGTGACGGGTGTGACCGCACGATGTCGGTCACCGACCACCATCGACTCTGCCTCCGGTGTCTGGGCCCGGACCACGACGTGGAGGCCTGCGTTGACTGCCGGGCCTTAACGAGTAAGGCTAGACGGGAGCGGTCCCGCAAGCTACTCGAGCTCCGGGTGTCGGCCCCGCGTCGAGAGCGGTCCCGGTCCGGTCGGAGGTCGAGGAAGCGGTCGAGAGAACAGTCGCGGAGCCGCCACGAGCGCTCCGGAAGTCGACACCATTCCTCCGGTTCCTCAGGTAAGAAACACAAGAAGTCGGGGCGTCGTCATCGCACCCCCGACTCCCCCCGACGCTCGCGCGATGCGGCCGGGGGTTCGGGTGGCCCCACCCCCGCGTGGGTCGCCGATGCCGCCTGCTCCATACCCGTCGGTCCCTGGGCAAGGCGCGTCGCGCGAGGAGATAGAGGAGTTCCTCATGGCCATGAGGGCGCTGTCTCCTCCGGCGGGGCCTACGGCGCCTGCGGGCCCCGTGGCCCCGTCTGGGGGTCCGAGCGGTTCGGGTGCTCCTGCCCCGACGCCGTCGGGTGCTCCGGCCCCGACGCCGCCGGCGGCTCCGGCCCCGGCGCCGCTGGGCCCTTCAGGGTCGACGCCGGCTGGTCTGCCGGCCTCTCCGGCGCCGATTCCATCGGGGCAACCCATGGTGCTGCCTCCGCGCGGCGCCGCGACTCCGTCGCCGGCTCCGGCCGGCGTCGGGGCTCCGGCGCCGGCTCCGGGCGGCGCCACCCCCATTCCCTCTCCTACTCCAGACGCGGAGTCGAGTCCGGCGCCGATGGGGCCCATTGACCCCGAGGAGCCGGTCTACATCGTTGAATCCGAATATGGTGTTGATGAAGATTATGGAGAGGGTTGGGAGGGGTCTGAGGACCCTCTGTCACGCGAGTGTCAGTACGACGTGGACTGGACAGGTGACTTGGGTGATGCCAGTGGTCTGGACGACTCTCCTAACCCTGGTTTTGTCTCGCCTCCCACTGTGGCGTCGGAGGCTGGGGCTGCCTATTCTGTGGTGCTGATGAGGGCTGCCAAGGCCTTGCGCCTTGAGCTCCCCGTCGCAAAAGTGAAGCCTAACATCCTCACCGAGGTCTTCAAACCGCAGTCATGCCCACAGGAGCCTCTGCTGCCGTTTAATGAAGCCTTGACGGACGTTCTGTTGGGCACGTGGTCCAGGCCCGCTTCAGGTTCGCCTGTTGATAGGAACGTTGCCAGGCGCCACCGTCCGTGTTCGGACGACCCTAAGTTCCTGTCCACCCATCCCACCCCTGAGAGTCTGGTGATCCAGGCCTCAACTTCCCAATCCGCGTTCCCGTCGGCCCCGCCCGACCGGGAATCTAAGAGGTACGACCAGTATGGCAAAAAGGTCTTCTCGTCCCTGAGTCTGGGACTGCGGTCTTGCAACACCGCATGCCTCTTGGGCCGCTACACCCACTCTCTGTGGGATACGGTCGCGGAGTGTCTGCCGCAATGCCCGCAGGAGGTACGGGACAAGCTCGGCCAGGCTATGGTTGAAGGCCGAGACGCGGCGAGGTATTCCATCAGGTGTGGTCTTGATACGACCGACTCGCTGGGCAGAGCGATGTCCACGACGGTGGCGATTCGTCGCCACGCCTGGCTGAGATCCGCCAATTTTTCGACGGATGTCCAAAATGCCTTGATGGACATGCCGTTCGATGGCAGTCGCCTGTTTGGCGACAAAGCGGACAACGCGCTTGAGCGCTTCAAGGACTCCAGGGTCACGGCCAAGTCCTTGGGTCTCTCGACCCAGCGCCAGCAAACGGGTTCGTTTCGCTCCTTTCGTGGCCACGGAAGGGGCGGTCCCACACGTGCTGCCAGCCACGCACCGCAGAACACTTCTCAACGCGGTGGCGGCCGTGGATTCCGCCGTGGTGGCGGTCGGGGACAGCGGCGAGGTGAGGCCACACCTCCCCCCGCAGCAGCCTCCAAACCCTCCTAGTCCGAGCTTTCAGGCCCATGTGACGCCAGTGGGTGGCAGGGTTCGCCATCACCACTCCCGCTGGCGCACTATCACATCGGACAGGTGGGTGCTGCAGCTCGTCCGAAGGGGCTACTCCCTCCCCTTCGAGACCACTCCTCCAGCCATGCCACCGCAGAACCACCGTGTGTCGGGGGACCACTTGACACTTCTGCAGGAGGAAGTTACGGCCCTCTTGGCCAAGGGGGCCATCAAGCGCGTTCCTGGGCCAGAAGTAGGGTGTGGTTGCTATTCCCACTACTTTCTGGTACCCAAGAAGGACAAGGGGGGCCTGCGTCCTATCTTGGATCTACGGAACGTCAACGGCTTCCTCCGGAAGGAGAAGTTCAAGATGTTGACTTTGGCTCAGGTCTTGGCTGCTCTAGACCCGCTAGACTGGATGGTAGCGTTGGACTTGCAGGATGCGTATTTTCACATCCCCGTCCTGCCGGCCCACCGGCGTTACCTACGGTTCACGGTAGGCCACGAGCACTTTCAGTTTATCGTGCTCCCATTCGGCCTTACCAGCGCCCCACGGGTGTTCACGAAAGTGATGGCGGTGGTCGCAGCTCATCTGCGCCGGTTAGGGGTTTCAGTCTTCCCCTACCTCGACGACTGGTTGTTGAAGGCGGGTTCGCCCCAGACAGTCGTCCACCACCTTCAGATGACGGCAGACCTCCTGCACGAGCTGGGGTTTTCCATCAATGTGCCGAAATCACACCTGTGTCCCTCTCAAAAGCTCCTTTTCATCAGGGCGGTTCTCGACTCGGCGCAGTTTCGGGTTTATCCTCCGGAACGGCGGGTCCGGGATATTCAGGCTCTGATTCCCATCTTTCAGCCGTTATCCCTGGTCTCGGTCAGGTTGACGCTGCGGCTTCTGGGGCTGATGGCCTCCTGCATCCTTCTGGTGCATCACGCCAGGTGGCGGATGCGGGCTCTGCAGTGGGACCTGAAGTTTCAGTGGGCTCAGCATCAGGGCAACCTATCCGACCATGTCCTGATCTCGGAGGGCACTGCGAGACAGTTGCAGTGGTGGCTTACGGACCGCGATTGGGTCAGAGGCAGATCCCTCTCCCTTCCCCAACCGGAGCACGTAGTTGTGACGGACGCGTCCCTCCAGGGCTGGGGAGGCCACTTGGGAGAGGCGGAGATCAGGGGCATCTGGTCTCCGGCGGAGTCCCGGCTCCATATCAACATGTTGGAGCTGCGGGCGATTCGCCTAGCACTGAAGGCATTCCTCCCCTTTGTCAACGGGAGTGTAGTGCAGGTGTTCACGGACAACACCACCGCCATGTGGTATTGCAACAAGCAGGGCGGAGTGGGGTCGTGGACCCTTTGCCAGGAGGCTCTGCGTCTCTGGCAATGGCTGGAACGTCAGGGTGTGACTCTGACGGTTCAACACCTGGCAGGTTCTCTGAACGCCAGGGCGGACGAACTCAGCCGTCGGTGCTCGGTGGATCACGAATGGCGTCTGAACTCGGACGTGGCGAAAGGCCTCTTTCTGCAATGGGGAGAGCCTTGGTGTGAGAAGTTGGCTTGATGTGCAGTGTTCACTATTCTAGTGATCACTATATATCAGTCCAAACAACCCTTATTGATGATTGGTTGTAAGTCAACCTTATAGACCAGCTATCCTAGTAGCATGGATACGAGCAGTCTAAGGCTAAGACTCTAGAGGGCGTGTTAAGCCAGCTGTTTTACCATCACATTACCCCTTGAACACCCAGTGAAAGGACACCACACAAGTGTTATGAAAATAAACAATGTATTTATTAGAATCACAACAACCCTGTACTCTTTATGAGGACAGGGTGCTAGGCACACAACAAAACTCTTACGAAAATACTTAAGTTAGCACGTTATACACAAATGCCCGAGGGGCACGAAAAACCATATACTTAAAAAGTGGAATGCAAAATTACTAGCAGGTAAGTACAGTACTAATAGGCTTTGGAATCGCTAGGACTTAACTAGGGAATCGTTAGATTACTTCTAGGAGACCTAGGGGACTTGGGTGCAGAGTGTGCACTCTCACGCGGGATGCGGGACAAAGTCTATGGAGGCTAGTAAAGGCAAAGTTAGTGTTCACGGGCGAACCCGACCTGGTAGGAAGAAAACGACAGTGGATCCTGACCCTAGGATAGTGAGGCTATGCTGGGACACCGAAGTGCCAAAGTTACCTAGCCCAGGGGCTGCAGCTGCATAGGTCTGAAAAGACGTCGGGGATCTCGTTGCCGGACCAGGAGCCTGGAAGAAGGAAGTTGCTGGCAGGCGACCAGTGAAGGAAAGTTCGTTGGATCCAAGCCTGGATCAAGGAAGAAGAAACCTGAAAGCAGAGGGGACCAAGTTCTTGAATCACTAGCCAGTGATTAAGTGGGCACCAGGATGGCACCGGGCGAAGTCACCTCAACTAGGTGAGTGGGCGACGCTGGCTCTGCAGATCTCACGGACCAGGAGGCGTTGTCGGCGACCAGGATGGAGAGGCGAGCTGTCCCACGATGGATGAAGCTGTCGGCGTCGAAGTTACCCAGGATTGGGCAACAAGCCTTGGCTAATTCAAGCCCACGCGGTGGACTCAAAATGGCGTCTTGAGTGGACCAGGAGGGTCAGGGGTGCTCCTCTTTTGGAAGGGAGCAAGGGCCAGCCTGGAGCAACCAGACCAGCAGCAGAAATGTCGTCGGGCGTCGTTCAGAAGGCCACAAGCCAGCGGGCTAGTAGCCAAACAACGCGGTGAGCAGCAAAAAGCAGAAGGGCCCCACGCAGATCGTGGCGATGCTGGGAGGCTGCACTTCGGTGCTGGAGCTGCTCAGGGTCGGGGCTTCTCGGACCCCAAAGCACTCACCAGGAAATTACTCGGCGGGCTTGCTGGAAAGAAGTCGTGCAGTCTTGAAGATGGCCGGTCCCTCGAGGTCTCGTCACACCCACGAATCTCAGCGTGACTGATGATGCAGGTAGAGGTCAGAGGTGCCAGGGAAGCCGGTTCTCGTCGAGCTGGGCAGTCTTGATCCGGAGGAGAGACTTGCAGCAGACCGCAGTGTTCTTAAGATGGTGCCTGCGGATGCAGGGTGACTACTCCTTAGTCACAAGGGAGAAATCTTAGGAAGAAGTCTTGAGTTCCTTTCGTGGAAAGTAGTTTCAGGATTCAAAGATGATCTCATTTGGAAGGGGGCCAGTTCCTACCTTTATCCTGTAAAAAGGGGCTGGCACGCGACTAAGTCCTGCCCTAGGGGTGGGACTAGGAGGGGGGTGGTTACACCCACTTCCTTGGCGGCTTTTCCCCAGCACAGGGTCTGGAGTGACCCTGGAACTGGTTCCAGCCAGCCTATGCACAGTGAGCACCGGGGTGCCACGTGCAGTCACCTTCCTCTAAAGCCCTGCCTACCTACAATACACAAAACCCTGTCTGGGACGGTGCTGGCACCGCCCCTGGCAGGAAACCCTTTGTCCTTATCTCCTGCTCTCGGAGGACTCCCAGCAGCAGGAGGGCAGACTTGTGTCTCGGTGGCAGCATCCATTTTGTGGAGCTGAGGCTCTGTTTGACTTTAACCGGGGTTAGGGGTTACATACATGTCGTGTCCCTCTAGAAGGTTGGAATGCTAACCCCGTCGCCAGAATTGGCGAGGGGTTAGTATTCCAATTCGTATGACACCTTACTCGACATGTTTTGATAAAGCGATACCAGAGTTGGCATATAACCGCGAGGATTATAATGCACTTAAGTGTATATGGTATGCGATATCATGGAAACGGCTAAGGGATGGATCCCGAAAGCCGCAGACAGGCTCAGCTCATGCCAGAGCACCATCTCACACGATTCCAAGCACTCTGCCTTCAGGATTGTTAAGGCCTGCCATAGGAGTGACTGATAGGAGATCTGTGTGTCCATTTTTAGGGTTAGATATAGGTATACTATATCTAAAGCAAAGGGTGAGTACACCACCTTGCCCCAGCTGTCGTGCAGCCAGTTGTGTCAGTTTAGTTAGTCAGCCCAGGGGTGGCATAATACATGCTTCAGCCCCTGGGAGACTTCTGGGTACACCTCAGCCCTGGGTACAGGGACTTGGAGAGGGCCCAGTGCCAATTCAGTACCTGAGTACAATTTGGATAGAGAGAACAGCTAGGCTGTGGGTCTGATTAGCAGGCCCACAGCCAGGGAAAGTCGTAAACCAGTGCAGCAAAAAGCAAAAATCTGGGTGATCATAGGATTGCAGACCCTACTCTCCTACACTTGGTTAGATCTATTCGCCACAGAAGAGAACGCGCAATGTCATCAGTTCTGCGCGTTGGAGTTTCCAAGACGGCACTCGCACGGCGACGCCTTTCGGCGCGAGTGGAGTTGCGGTCTGTTGTACGCCTTTCCGCCTATACTACTTCTGCCCAGAGTGCTGAAGAAGATCAGGCGCGACCGGGCCCAAGTTATCCTTGTGGCTCCGGACTGGGCTCGAAGGTACTGGTATCCCGAGCTACTCAGCATGTCAGTCGGTCCCTCGATCCGCCTGCCCCTTCAGGAGGACCTTCTGTCGCAGCAGCAGGGGACGGTCCTCCACCCGAACCTGTCCAGTCTCCACCTCCATGCGTGGAGATTGAGCGGCGACAGTTGAGGCCATTTGACTTGCCTCCTGAAGTCTGTGATGTGATTCTGGCAGCCAGGCGTCCCTCCACAAAGTCGGTATACGCCTGCCGGTGGAACAGATTTGTGGCATGGTGCACAGCAAAGGCTGTGGATCCCCTTTCTGCCCCTCTCTCCGAGGTTCTCCTCTTTCTTCTCTCTCTTGCCCAGCAGGGCTCTGCTCTGGGCACTATCAAGGGCTACCTTTCTGCCCTTTCCGCCTTCTTAAGGCTACCTGATCAGCCATCTTTGTTCAAGTCCCCTATTGTAACGAGATTCTTGAAGGGCATCACACACATGTATCCACCTGTTCCGTTCGTGATGCCTCAGTGGGACTTGAACCTGGTTCTGACTTTCTTGATGTGCGCTCCCTTTGAGCCGCTTCATTCCTGTCCTCTCCGTCTTCTGACTTTAAAGACGGCCTTCCTGGTTGCCATCACCTCTGCCAGGAGAGTAAGTGAGCTCCAGGCTCTTTCTGTGAAACCTCCTTTCTTGTCCATTCATCCAGACAAGGTGGTTCTTAGAACTAGACCTTCTTTCCTGCCCAAAGTAGTTTCTGCTTTTCACATCGGGCAGTCCATCACCTTACCCTCCTTCTTCCCGCCTCCGCATCCTTCGAAAGATGAAGAGCGGCTCCATCGTCTGGACCCAAAACGTGCGCTTTCATTTTATATGGATCGCACACGCCAGTTCCGGGTGGATGACCAACTGTTTGTTGGCTACGTGGGTGAGAAGAAGGGAAGGGCGGTACAGAAACGAACCATCTCTCGGTGGGTCGTCCTGTGCATCAAAGCATGCTACTCTTTGGCTCGGAAGGAGCCTCCTGTTGGGCTGAGGGCCCATTCCACTCGGGCCACGGCGGCTACTACTGCCCTGGGCCGGGGAGTCCCTTTGCAGGACATTTGCCAGGCGGCTACGTGGGCCTCGCTGCACACCTTTGCGAGGCATTACTGCCTGGACAGTCAAGTCCGGAGGGACGGCTTCTTTGGCCGTTCGGTCCTCCAGGATTTTCTGGTGTAGGATTGTATTGGTTCGCAGACCCACCACCGGGGTTGGTATTGCTGGGGTATCTATTCTAAGGTAAGGAATCTAATACTAACCTGTTTCTTTCAGATGAACAAGTTACTTACCTTCGGTAACGATATATCTGTAAGAAACAGTAGTTAGTATTAGATTCCTTACCGCCCCACCCGTCCTCCCCGTTCTGCGAACTGATATCTAGGGTTAAGGACATCCCTTTCAGGGCCCTAGTTTCAAATGGCACCAGTGTTAGTTCTCACATGGCTCTGCGTGTTCTGGCGCGGAAAAGCTGTGTGCAAAGAACTGATGTCAGCGCGCGGAGGCGGCGTCTATATACTCCAGCGACGTCATCACGGCGCACGACGCCGACGACGGACGCGGAGCCGCAGGGGACGCCTGCAGACGACGCCTACCGACGCGCAGGGGTACTGCTACGCAAAAGTTTCCGGATCCAGACTGACGCCTGGGGATATTCTAAGGTAAGGAATCTAATACTAACTACTGTTTCTTACAGATATATCGTTACCGAAGGTAAGTAACTTGTTCATCAAGGGTCGTGATCAATAACTGCATGTTGAGCTTCTCTGAGCTCAAGGATACTTGTTCCTCTGGTACGGACTTCTGGACTAGTAGTACTTAAATTCATATGTGGGGGCTGCAGGAGGGATCAGTGGGAGAGCCCCCAGGATTTGTCTCATCTGGCTGGACAAGGTCATTTGCGGTCTTCCTGGTCTCCGGTGATTCATCTCTGTCCTGGATAGAGCCACCGGGCGATACGGACTTCGCTCCCCGGGTCCCACGTCTTCTACGGGATCACACACGTCACCCATGGAGAGTCGCAGAGGTTTCCCAAGTGATCCTTTCTGGGGGATTGCTGCTAGTGCATTTTTCTGTAGGTGGACTGGGCACTCATCAGTAGCCCAGGTCCAAGCGCCCTCTAGTGTGTCGAAGAAACCGGATTTGTTTTGAAATAACACTATGAGGCGGGCTGGGAAGAGGAGTCTGTAGGACAGGTTTAGGGCCCACAACTTTTGTTTAACCTAGACGTAGGATCTTCTGTGGGCCTGCACTTCCTTTGTGTAATCAGGGAAGATCATGATTTTGGATCCCTTATAGTTGAGTTCTGGTCGAGAGCGGGCTTCCTGCAGGATGGCATTGCAGTCTCTGAAATTAAGGATCCTAACGATTATTGTTCAGTGCTGTGCCCCCAGCAGAGGTCGAGGGACAAGGGATCGGTAGGTTCTCTACACCACAAACCAAGGAGACAAGGTGTCCGGAGGCATTCATGATCTTAACCAGTTTTCAACAGTGTTGACTTGGATGGGCTCTGTGCCCTCAGCAAGGGCAACCAGGCAGAGATTATTCCGGCGGGAACAGTTTTCAGCGTCCTCTGCCCGTTTATGGAGATCCGATGTGTGGGATAAAAGCTGCTTTACTTGTGTTTTAAGTGTAGAGACATAGTTCTCCACCTCAGATAGATGGGACTCTGCCGCTGTCACATGGGCCGTCGCGTTGCGAAGGTCCTGGCGAATGAGTGCCATATCGACGCGGACCTTCCCTATTTTGGTTTCCATTGATTCCGGACATTTCTTTATGGCTTGTAGTATGGTGGCCAGGTCACCCCCCGGTCGCCCAGTAGTAGAGGTCACGCTCCATCTTGGGTAGACCCAGTAAGTGCATATTGTTCCATTCGAGTTTGAGTTGGACAGGCCTTTGTCCCTTTGTCCTTCCCCATGGTGGGAAGAATGCTCCAGAGAGTTTAACACTCAATTAGACGTCTCACTCTTCTGTATGAAATAGCTGACCACTGATAGATTCAGCCCAATCAGATGACCAAAAGGTCTGCACAACACGATCTCAGAGACCAAGGTCTTGTTTTTGGGGCAGGTGACCACAAGGTTCAAAGATCCTCAGGAGATGCCTCGCGGGTCACACCTTGGGCGCCCTCCTCATCTGTCAGTAGTCTGTTTCAGAAAGCCGTCGTCGATCACGCTTCTTGTCAACTCATCCTGAGCACCAATAAGGATCACTCCGTTCGTCTTTTAATGTTGTAGGAGTCACAGGGCCGTTGGTGAACTCAGTGGGCCTCACTCAGGGGCACGGGACCTGGGTCCATTGGAGGCGGCGAATACCAGGCGGCAGGGAGCCCCAAGAATGCATCCGCCGCGACCCAGTCCGTCCCGAAGGCACAAATTCAATGGACGTCACAGCTCCACTGTCCCAGGAACTCCACCGGGGAACCCCGGCAAGATCTATTGGCTGTCACCAGGCACTCGCCATTTCAGTTCCCTCCAGATCGCTCTCCTGGGACTCACCGGCCCAAGAAGGTCCTCGTCTCCAGGGTCAGGCTGTCATTATCCATCTTTACCAGCAAGATGGTCTACCATCCATGCCCTCTCAATTTCAATCTTGTGTCTCAGGACCCAGAAGGCTGGGCCCTGATCATGGAACGCTGTGTGCTTAAATCCTGGCATGGGGCCCTGCCAGGCCTCCATAGGGGCGTCATGCCGGCCGCAGGCCGAGATCCCTCACTCGTGCCCCACCAACAGTATCAATCCACCCACCAAGGCCCAGCACTAGTGAGGAGATTTCTGTGGCGGCCTCTCTATCTAGCGCTTCATCCCTCTCCTCACCTGAAATGTCCGCGCGAGGCCTCACTCGCTTTGCATATCACCGGATTCTTTAGGCCAGTAGGTGGCTCCAGTGCCCTCCCCCCTTCTTTTATATGGGGACTCTGGTTTCCTTGTTCTGAGAGTGCGGCTTCAGTCGAGCGGCGGGGAGCCTCAGGAATGCCCCCGCCGCCACTCGACCGGCGAACAGAGCACACCGATCTCCTCTTCTTTGGGGGTTGGGGGGAATCTCTCCCCCTCAGTGGCCAAATCTTTGCCCTCGGCACCAGTGACAAGACTGCTCCGCCGCCAAAGGGCACACGCTTCAGGCCCAAGTCGCAGCTTCACCGGGCCTCTGCAGGGATGTGCATCCTGCCGACCACAGGCCGAGCCCCCTCAGAAGAAGCGCGCAGCCAGTCCCGGGTCATCCGCCAGAATCCCCGCAACCACTGCGCCTCTCCCGATTCTGCCGGGGGCCTCCCTGCTCGCCCCCGGCAACACAGATAGTGTCTCACACAGAAAGTGTCTCTGGCAACCAAGGTTTTGGTCTGGAAGGCTTGATGTGGATCTCCCTTGTTTTCCTGGATCCATCATCGCTGACTTGTGCTAGAGAAGACTACTTGTCAAGCTGACAGCACAAGCAGATTGTATTGAGAAATACAAGTGCCCAAATCACTAAGGAGGTGCTGATTAGGTGTGTAAACCCCAGTCCTGAGGGGATCAATCAATCAATCATAGCATTTGTAAAGCGCACTGCATACCCGTGAGGGTCTCAAGGTGCTTGGGGGGCGGTGCTGCTACTGTTCGAAGAGCCAGGTCTTGAGGAGTGTCCTGAAGGTTAGAAGGTCTTCGGTCTGCCGTAGGCGGATGGGGAGGATGTTACACGTCTTGGCGGCAAGGTGGGAGAATGATCTGCCGCCGGCGGTCACTCTTAAGATGTGGGGGACGGTTGCAAGGGCGTGGTCTGCGGAGCGGAGCTGGCAGGCGGGGTGTGGAGGCTGAGTCATCTGAGGTACGCTGGTCCGGTGTCGTGAAGTGCCTTGTGTGCGTGGGTGAGGAGCTTGAAGGTTATCCTCTTGTTGATGGGGAGCCAGTGCAGGTCTTTCAGGTGGGGTGTGATGTGCCTGTGGCGGGGGATGTCATGGATCAGGCCTGCGGAGGCGTTCTGGATGCATTGGAGTTGTTTCAGGAGTTTGGCTGGGGCTCCTGTGTAGAGTGCGTTGCCATAGTCCAGTCTGCTGCTGACGAGGGCCTGGGTGACCGTCCTTCTAGTTTTGGTGGGGATCCACTTGAAGATCCTGCGAAGCATGCAGAAGTTGTTCAAGCAGGAGGAGGAGACGGCGTTGAGCTGCTTTGTCATGGAAAATGTGGAGTCGCGGATGACCCCTATGTTTCGTGCGTGGTTGGTGGGTGTATGGGGTTCTCCTAGTGCCGTCGGCCACTAGGAGTCGTCCCAGGCTGAGGGGGTGGAGCCGAGGATGAGGACCTCCGTCTTGTCCGAATTCAGCTTCAGTCGGCTGTTCCTCATCCAGTCGGCGATGGCCTTCATTCTTTCGTGGAGGTTGGTTTTGGCGGTGTGGGGGTCCTTGGTGAGCGAGAGGATCAGCTGGGTGTCGTCGGCGTAGGAGATGATGTTTAGGCCGTGCTGTCGGGCGTCGTGGGGGAATGTTGCCATGTAGATGTTGAACAACGTTGGGCTGAGAGATGAGCCTTGGGGTATGCTGCAGATGATCTCTGAGGTTTCGGAGCGGAAGGGGGGGGAGGCGGACGCTCTGGGTTCTCCCGGAGAGGAAGGAGGTGGTCCAGTCCATGCCTTCTCTTGGATTCCGGGTTAGTGGAGGCATGCTCTTAGTGTGCGGTGGCAGACTGTGTCGAAAGCGGCTGACGGGTCCAGGCGGATGAGGGCCGCGGTTTCTCCGTTGTCAAGCATATTCCTAATGCCGGTGGCAGCGATGAGGGCAGTTTTGGTACTGTTGTTGCTGCGGAACCCTGACTGGGATGGGTCCAGGATGTTGTTTTCTTCGAGGAAGCTCGTCAGTTGTTTGTTGACGGCCCTTTCGATGACCTTTGCCAGGAAAGGGAGATGGGTCGGAAGATCTTGGGGTCTGCCTTGGGTTTCTTTAGTTAGGCGTTGATCTCTGCATGCTTCCAGCTCTCCGGGAAGGTCGCGATCTCAAAGGAGATGTTGATGGTTTTCCGGAGGTGGGGTGCGATGATGCTGCTGGCTTTGTTGTAGATGTGGTGTGGGCAGGGGTCTTCCGGGGAACCGGAGTGGACAGTGTTCATGTTCTTGATGGTGTCGTTGATGTTGGTCCAGGCGGTTGGTGCGGGTGGTGGTCGTGGGAATGGGGGTGTGGGCTGTTGCTGGGGTGGTGACTGCGTCGAAGGTGTCGTGGATGTCTGATCTTGCAATGGAAGAAGGTGGCCAGCGAGTCGCACAGGTCTTGTGACGGTGGGATGTCGTTGGAGCTGGGGTTGAGAGTTTCTTCACGATGCTGAAGAGCTCTTTGCTGTTGTGTGCGTTGTTGTCTATCTTTGAAGGTGGTACTTTTGGCAGATCTGATGAGTTGGTGGTGTCGGCGGGTGGCGTTCCTGTGGGCTGTGTAGCTTTCCGGTGTTCTTTTGCGGGTCCAGTTTTTTCTAGTTTTCGGCAGGTTCGCTTGGAGGCCTGGAGGTCTTCGATGAACCAACTGGCTCTCTTGCTGGTCTGGGTGTTTGGGGGGGGGGTTTCTTGAGCAGGGCGAGGGTGTTGGCGCAGTCGTTGATCCATTGTCTGAGGCTGCGGGCTGCGGCATCTGGGTCGGTTGGGTCTGCCGGTGGGTTCTGAGCAAGGGCGGCGGTTAGCTGGTCCTCGGTGATCTTGCCCCAACTGCGGCGAGGCATCTGCTGGGTGCGGTGGTTTGTGGGTGGTTTCCGGAAGGTGAAGTGGATGCAACGGTGGTCGGTCCAGTGGAGTTCGGTGGTTCGGTCGACGAAGACATGGGTGCTTGCTGAGAAGATTAGGTCAAGCCTGTGGCCGGTGGAGTGTGTGGGTGCTGTGACGAGTTGTCGGAGTCCGAGGTTGTCGATCAGGGTGGAGGAGTTGGCGATGTTGTTGTTCTGCAGGTGGAAGTTCAGGTCCCCGAGGAGGATGTAGTCCGTGGAAGCGAGGGCGTGTGTGCTGACGAGGTCGGTGATGGAGTCGCAGAACTGCGGTCGGGGGGTCTGTAGATGAGGGTGCCTCTGAGGGTGGTGTTTGGGTCGGTCTAGATCTGGAAGTGCAGGTGTTAAGCGGTGCGGAGTGTGTCGTCCGCGTGTGTTGAGATTTTTAGAGTGTTTCTGTGGACGATGGCAATTCCTCCTCCTATTCCGTTGGTGCGGTCCTTGCGGGTGATCTTGTAGCCTTCCGTGATGGCTATGGCGATGTCCGGTGCCGAGGAGGGGGGTCAGCCAGGTCTCAGTCAGGAAGGAGACGTCTGGGGCGTTGGTGTTGAGTATGTCCCAGAGTTCGACGGCGTGTTTGCGGTCGGAGCGGGTGTTGAGCAGGATACATCTGAGCAAGTTGGTTTCCTTGTTGGGTGGGTTGGCGGACCGAATGCTGGTGAAGCTGCAGTTCCGGCAGGAGAAGGGTCCTTGGGTCCGTTTCTGGGCGGCCAGGCAGCAGGTGCGAGATCGTCCGGCGTTGAGTACGTGGAGAGTGCTGGAGTCGTAGCGGAGGTGGGTGTCGTGGTGTGTGCGGGGTCCAGAGTTCCTGGTGATGGGCGCGGTCCAAGTGTGGACGGGCGCAGAAGGGCTTGCCTTAGGCACCCCTGCGGCCGTGCAGGGTCTGACATATATGGGGAGGCGGGAGCCGGGAGCAGCGAATAGGTAGTTGTCAGTCAGGGGGGCGGGGCCGCAGTGGAGACAGCGGCGGGGGAAACAAGTGGCACAGAAGGCAAACATGGGGCACAGGAGAGGGAAAACAGTGGCACAGTAGGCAAAAAAACGGGGCTCAAGGAGGGGGAAAAACAGTGGCACAGAAGGCAAACAAACGGCGCACAAAAGGGGGAAAACAATGGCACAGAAGGCAGAACACGGGGCACAAAGATGGGGAAAACAGTGGCACAGAAGGCAAAGAAACGGGGCACCAAGACGGAAAAAGCACACTTACGAGTGAGATCTCAGCATCGGCAGGGACACACAGGCGGAGCTGTGCGGAGGGAGATCGACCTACCAGGAGGGTCAGGGGATGAGACGCATGCGTTAGCTAGGAGACTTTGATTCAGCATGTAACGTGTTTCTGCTGTAGGTATGGGACCCCAGACTTGACACTGTTTTAAGGCAGAGATGGCAAACTGGGGTCTGTTGTGCATGGACGCATTTGGATAATATGTTGCAGTAGTGAAAGTTGGCAGTGGTTGCCCTAAGTGTTTGGTGTATAGTCAAGGTTCTCTAATGAAAACCCAGTGTATCACAATTCAGAGACTTGAAAAGGGCCAATCTGGACCACTTCTAAGGCAATATAGTGGCCTGTGTGGCATTGGCAAGCCTGGTAGATTCATTATTACCATAACTAAAAACAAGGGATATCCGCATTGGGTGCTCAAGCTCAGCACTCAACATGCACACATTAGGAGAATAAATGATTGTCCAACCTAGTTCTTGACTCCCAGGAAGAACTTTAATGCTCACTGCAGCTCCTTATTCTACAGAATGCAATGTATTGTCCTTATGCTAGAGTAGATTGGTATCTTTTAGCCTGTGCCCCTATCTTATGGTCTTCTCTAGGCGGTTCCCTCCCCAGGTCTGGTTCTAGTACGATTCTCTGCTCCGGTGCAGATTACCCCCATACTCTTGTGTTAATGCACACTCTTTTTAACCTGTACACTGGTTCTCACCCAGTGAGGTGCTTCTTTCAGTCTGTGAATGAGCCAACTCATCTCTGCTTTAAACATATACGTTTTCCCCTTGTTCTCAGGGGGAATCATTTCATAGGTTGATGCTTTGTATAATGCATTAATTATATTCATTAAGGTCATTGGGTGATTCTCACATCCTTTGAAGGTGTATATTCTTAGTGTATTTACACTGTTTTCAGTTTGATACTGATCAGCAGTACATCTTGGCATTGATATGGTTTAAAAACCTGTGATGCTATTTTGAATAACTCACCTGACAGTATGAAGTTAATTGGGGCCAATGGGTGGTAGTTTATTTTCACTTTCTAAATGTTTATGTATTAAAATTCATTTTCATGTTTTGATAGGTCATTGGCATCCCTGAATCTTCCTGCTGCTATTGAAGATGTGTCTGGTGACAGTGTTCCTCAGTCAATCTTACAGAAGTCCAAATCTGTCACTGAACAGGGTGGCGTCCAGACAATTGACCAGCTGATTAGGGATTTACCTGAACTTCTACAAAGGAATAAAGAGATTCTGGAGGAGGTACTGTAATCTTAGCTACTTTGTGTGTAAGGTTGTGAATACTCCACTGATTTGAAAAGTAGAGTTTTAAATATGAGGTGTTTTATTTTACTTAATCAAATACTGCTTGTATTGGAACGGAGAGTTATATTCTTGAGTATTTTTCTTTCCTGTTTTTTGCTGTGACTTCTTTTAGTGTTTTATCAGTATGATGTCTTTCCAGTGTTTATATAGGCATGCTGGTATTAATGTTTGCTTTGTGTACCAACATATTTTGTGTATATGTTTTGAATATTTTTGAGAGATCTGTTTTTGGCTCAAAGTCACAGCGGTCCTAGGAGAGGGGCAGGCCTCTATGACACTGTTGCATATGGCTTTCATAGAGTGTCATAGTTGTGAACAATCCGATTCTGAGGAAGCAATAGCAGGAAACAAAAGCTCACTCTTCTTTACATCATAAGGGGATGTGTTTGTGGCATAGCAAGGTCTTCATAGACTTGAGTGAGGTGACATAATAGCAGCCAGCAGTCTGACCCACCTTCATCTTCCTCTTTAGAGTCTTCACAGACCTGATGCAGGTAGGAAAATATGGGTGGTCTGCTGCACACCCCAAATGGCAAATTCTTCTGTCAGTGTGGATCTTTGTAGACATGCATTGCCAGGGGCTCTGCTCTCCTGTGAGAACACAGCTTTGGGCTGAGAGGGGGACAAATGGCACAGAGGGTGGTGGGTCCAAGAGAGGGCTGTCATAATTAAATTCCATCAAACATCACTGAGCCTTTGCAGTTTTCTTGGTAGACGTAGGCCGGAATTCCTCCAAGGTGATGTGAGAGACTGAAAGTTTTACAGGACCGATGCACTTCAATATATCGCTGCTAATCAGAGTTCCATATATTACTATATCTTTAGGTGCATTTAAGTTTTCAGATGTGGTTACATTTATATTTTGTTAGGCCTTGTTGAGGATTAGATAGATGTCAGTTAAATGTATATGTAAATCCATGTAATCTTAAAAGGTTATACTTTATTGTTACATCATTGTACGGTTCTCTTTAACATGATTGTAGGTCTTTCCTCTGAGAATGTGGATATCCTCATGACTGCAAGGAAGTTCTCCACTAAAACTCCTTACAAAAGCAAAGGGCCGAGATCCTGCCACTGGGCACCAGCAACCCACACATCTGCTGAGTTGATGATGATCTGCCTTTTTCACTTCAGTATTTTCACTGGCTAGATGTAGCCTGATGTGAACATCTGGTCTTACAGGACACGACTGAGGAGACCTCCTCCAGGGTCAACAAGGCAATAATAAGACATCCTGCATATCTAATGCATCTTTCTCTTCTGGTTAGGTCTCCCCTTCCTGTTGGGACCTAAACTAGATTGTAGCCAGATTTCTACACCAGTTATTTCAGCTAATGACATGCTGTGATTTTATATATATATATATATATATATATCCTATTTTTTTATATAAAGGGTTTTATTTTTCATTTTGTTAATCAAGACCAGGTATAAACAGTTGTTATTCCGCATATACTCCAACAGTGCACTTTTCATTCAGTAATCATATAAGCCTGAGTCAGTTTAGTCCGTATCACAGTGAAGTGTTATGTACGTATATTGTGCAAATATGTTGCCATGTCAGAGTGTTGAAATCAATCAAGCATTTGTATAGCGCGCTACTCACCCGGAGGGTCTCAAGGTGCTTGGGGGAGGGGGGTCTGCTACTGCTCGAACAGCCAGGTCTTGAGTTGTTTCCTGAAGGCGAGGTGGTCTTGGGTCAATCGGAGGTGGATGGGGAGGGAGTTCCACGTCTTGGCTGCCAGGTAGGAAAAGGATCTTCCTCCCGTTGTGGCTCTTCGGATGCGGGGGACGGCGGCGAGGGCGTGGCTGGTCGATCGAAGCTGGCGGGTGGGAGTGTAGAAGGTCAGGCGTTCGTTGAGGTATCTTGGGCCTTGGTTGTGGAGAGCTTTGTGTGCGTGGGTGAGGAGTCGGAACGTGATTCTCTTGCTGATGGGGAGCCAGTGCAGGTTTCTTAGGTGTGTGGAGATGTGACTGTGTCGGGAAACGTCCAGGATGAGGCGTGCTGAGGCGTTCTGAATGCGCTGGAGTCTTCTCTGGAGCCTAGCTGTGGTTCCGGTGTAGAGGGAGTTGCCGTAGTCCAGTCGGCTGGTGACTAGGGCCTGGGTTGACCGTCTTCCTGGTTTCGGTGGGGATCCACTGGAAGATCTTACGTAGCATGCGCAGGATGTTGAAGCATGACGAGGAGACGGCGTTGACTTGTCTGGTCATGGAGAGGGAGGAGTCCAGGATGAAGCCCAGGTTGCGTGCGTGGTCTGTTGGTTTGGGTGCGCTGCCCAGGGCAGGGGGCCACCAGGAGTCGTCCCAGGCGGAGGGCGAAGATCCCAGGATGAGGACTTCCGTCTTATCGGAGTTCAGTTTCAGGCGGCTGTTCATCATCCACGCGGCTACGTCTTTCATCCCTTCGTGTAGGTTGGTTCTGGCGGTGGCGGGGTCGTTGGTGAGGGAGAGGATCAGCTGGGTGTCGTCAGTGTAGGAGATGATGTTGAGGTTGTGTTGGCGTGCGATGGCCGCAAGGGGGCTCATGTAGATGTTGAACAGTGTGGGGCTGAGTAATGATCCTTGTGGTACGCCGCAGATGACTTCGGTGGCCTCTGATCTGAACGGGGGGAGGCGGACTCTGTGTTCTTCCGGCGAGGAAGGAGATGATCCATTCCAGTGCCTTCTCCTGGATTCCGATGTTGTTGAGGCGCTGGACTAGGGTGCGGTGGCAGACCGTGTCGAACGCCGCGGAGAGGACCAGGAGGATGAGGGCCGCTGTTTCTCTGTTGTCGAGCAGTTTTCGGATGTCGTGGGTGGCTGCGATGAGGGCGGTCTCGGTGCTGTGGTTGGCCCGGAAGCCGGACTGCGAGTGGTCGAGGGATCCATTTGTCTCGAGGAAGGCGGCCAGCTGTTTGTTGACGGTCTTCTCGATGACTTTGGCAGGAAAAGGAAGAAGCGAGATGGGCAGGTAGTTTTTGAGGTCGGTGGGGTCGGCAGATGGTTTCTTCACTAGGGCGCCGAGTTCGGCGTGGTTCCAGCTCTCTGGGAAGGTGGCGTCGTCGAAGGAGGCGTTGATGATGTCCCGTAGGTGTGGTGCGATGACGGAGTCGGCCTTGTTGAAGACGTGGTGAGGGCAGGGGTCTGTTGGAGATCCGGAGTGGATGGAGTTCATCGTGCGGATGGTGTCTTCGGTGTTGATCGGGGTCCAGGCGTGGAGGGTGGTGGTGGGGGGCGTTGGTGCGGTCGTAGGGTGCGTCGGCTGTGTGCGTCGGCTGTGTGCTGAAGCTGTTGTGTATGTCTGCGATCTTGCTGTGGAAGAACGAGGCGAGCGAGTTGCAGAGGTCTTGCGAGGGAGTGATGTTGTTGTTTCCGGCGCTAGGGTTCGAGAGCTCTTTGACGATGTTGAAGAGTTCCTTGCTGTTGTGGGCGTTGGTTGTCCAGTCGGTCGTTGAATGCGGTTTTCTTGATGGCGTGGATCAGTTGGTGATGTTTTCGAGTGGCGAGCTTGAGGGTGGTCATGTTGTCTGTAGTAGGGTCTCTGCGCCAGGCTTTCTCGAGGGCTCGGCAGTTCTTCTTGGAGCTCTTGAGTTCGTCGGTGAACCAGGATGCTTTCTTGGAGCTGGGTCTGGCGGGGGGGGTTTTCAGCGGGGCGAGGTCGTCTGCGCAGTTGCTGATCCACCTCGTGAGTTTGTTGGCGGCTTGGTTGGGGCTGATGAAGTCGGCGATGTCTTCGCTGAATTGTGTGCGTGGTCCCGGGGGTCTGTAGATGAGGGTACCTCTGAGGGTGGTCTTGGGGTCGGTGTGTATCTGGAAGTGGAGGTGTTCGGCGGCGGTGAAGGTGTCGTCAGAGTTGGTCGTGATGCGGATGGTGTTCTTGTGGACGATGGCGATGCCTCCTCCAGTCTGGTTGACGCGGTCCCTCCGGGTGAGCTTGTATCCGTCCGGAACGGCGATGGCGATGTCGGGCGCTGAGGAGGCATTCATCCAGGTTTCCGTGAGGAAGGCGACGTCTGGAGCTGTGGTGTCGAGCAGGTTCCAGAGCTCTACGGCATGTCTGTGGACGGAGCGGGTGTTGAGCAGGATGCACTTCAGGTGGTTGCTGCTGGTGTTGGGCTTGGCGGGTGCGGTGCAGGAGAAGTTGCAGGATCGGCAGCAGAAGGGTCCGTGGGTGCATCGCGGGGTGGCTCGGTAGCATCCGGGGATCCGCCCGGTGTTGAGTGCGTTGAGTGTGGCGGCGTCGTAGGTCCGGCAGGTGGGCTGGCCTCTGCGGGGGCCAGGGGTCATGGCGCCGGGCGCGGGCCTGGCGCGGACGGGCGCAGACGGGCTTACCTTTGGCGCACAATCGGCGCGCCCGTTGCGCGTGAACGCTGCGCGTGCGTGGGGGTGACATAAAAAGGTAGCCGGGAGGGAGGGTCAGCTGGGTGGCGGGAGCGGGTTGCCCAATGGGCTGTCGGGGCCGGGGCCGCAGGGAGGCAGCGGCGGGAAAGTCTGGTGCGGGCGGCTCAGCGGCGGCTGGGTCGCCCTAGGCGAGTGCTGGTGAGTGCTGGGGCACAGGAGCAAGGAGGCAGGCAGCAGGAGGAGCGAGGGTGCGACCAGGCCTAAGCAAGGCTCAGTGGTCGCTCCCGAGGATGGGAGAAGATCTCCTTAAAAAGGTAGCCGGGAGGGAGGGTCAGCTGGGTGGCGGGAGCGGGTCGCCCCATGGGCTGTCGGGGGGCGGGGCAGCAGGGAGGCAGCGGCGGGAAAGTCTGGTGCAGGCGTGCGGCTCAGCGACGGCTGGGTCGCCCTAGGCGAGTGCTGGCGAGTGCTGGGGCACAGGAGCAAGGAGGCAGGCAGCAGGAGGAGCGAGGGGGTGACCAGGCCTAAGCAAGGCTCAGTGGTCGCGAAAGGGAGTGTTCTAAACTTATAACTCTATAGAAAACTTTCTAGCAATCCAGTTAAATGTGTGTGGATTGTCCTTTAATAGGAGGGTACCTCATTAGTGCAGTTGTCAGGTTTTACGTATCTGTCCACAGTGCTTCAGGGATGTTGTAGGAACTTTATTGGGCTGCTTACGGTCGCTGCATCAGTGGAGTTCGTTGGAGACCTCTAGCCTCCTCTGTCCTAAGGCCTGCACCCTCTGCATTTGCCCAGGTCTCCATCTCCACTTTCTATCAAATATGCGGGGGGTCCCTGCTGGCAATACTGAAGTTGAGGTCCACAAACCTGTTCCAATCCTTCCTCTGAGGCCGCCAGAGGTATTGAACTAGAAGGCAAATCGCAGACCGTGCATGTCCTGCCTATTGAGGCAGGAAATGCACGATTTAAACTCCCTCTCAAAATTCTTCTTTTCCATTCAGTCCCCGTTTAAATGTCTGGGCTCCTTTCGAGCAGCCTTTCCGCGTGTGTCCTAGTCCTATCTTATCAATCACTTTTATGTGTACCTTTTTGTTAGTGCAAAATGCATTCTCACATCTAGTATGGATGGAGAGCGCATTTCTTACTAAAATAAAGTGCTAAATGATGATTTTGCCTTCATGTAATACTTAAGGAAGTTTGCATAATTACTCAAAAGTCAATAACGCAACTTTCTCACATCCCACGAATTAACACCCTATGCTCCCACCATCGTTTTATGCTATGTATTCAGGTAATGGACCATAGCCATCTGTCTATCATGAGGGCACAATTGGTGCGCCCCTGCAGGTCACAGGACAGGAATAGTTCAGGCCTCTGCTCTCATGCTTAGATTTCGCGACGCTAGGGGCCAAAATAAGTCACAATACTAAATATACACATTGTGAGGCAATCATTGCAGGGGAGCATGCCCCTATTCCATGCGAGAAAAGTTCCCATCCAACATAGATTCTCTCAGCACTATTCTCTTAAGTTTTCGTCATGGGGCTGTGCAAGGTATGGGCAGGAAGTTCTTGGGCAACCAGCTGCTTGATGATGCCTTTCTCTCCTGTCTTTTTTTGGCTGCTGTGCAATTTGAAAACAAATCGAGGGTGTAAAGGAGCCTGGATGTAAAATCTGGATAAAAGTTTTTCTGTACCGATTCTGTTAAACTTGTGGTGTTGCCCTTTTACATCACCAGTGCCATCTTATCAATCATTAGTATAACACAAGTGCAAAATTTGAAGGTAATCCAGTTCCACAGACCAGGGAGCATATCATGCAGCAATTGCGGAATAGATCCTGTCTGGAATCCATCTGTTGCTGAATCAATTTGCCTCTGATAAGAACTGGAAATGTGTTCGTATCTCATCATGCTGAGACTGTTTGGTGTTTTCTTCAATGCTCATCCAATCACAAAGGTAATCAACCAGTTACAGAATAGTTCCCCACTGATTTTGATTATGCTGATGTTTCTGAAGATGTTCATGTTTTCTTTCTCTAGCACCTGGCACTGTAGGTCCATGGGTAGTGGTGTGATGAATGGATCACCTATGGTCTTTCTTAAGGACAGATGTTGCTTTAAATTCATACCAATTTTTGTCTGTTTTTCTGCTCAAAAATAAGGGCTATACCTCCTGGCCTCCTTTGTCAAACAAATTATTTGTATACTTATCATGAAATAAAGCAGACCAGTGACATGCATGGTCGTAGCACATTCTTAGTAGCATACAGTCTGAGTGTGCTGGAGCAATGTGCAACCAAAATTGGAGTCCCTAGAAAAAAGTGTGAATGCAGGCCCATGCTCATTGAGTTTGAGAAAATAAATTAGAGTGCTCTGTAAGTTAGTTAAATTTTGTTTTGCACATGATACTTGGAACGAGAAGAGTTGTAGTCTTGAATAAATGTGTTCTAGACTTGTAAATGCCCTCAAACTGTCATGTAACTTTGATACATGGTATAATTTGAAGTTTCACATTACTTTTTGTTGTGAAACTGTACACTGAAGGTGTAAAAATATTGTATTGATCTTCTCTTTGACCATGCCTTAGAGAATTTGTCTTATGATTCTGAGGGCCACATTATCATTTTACTCTTTCCAGGCTACTACTAGTATGCTGCTGTCTTATATTTCTAGCTATTTAACAACATTAAACGTGCTTCTTTTAAGTTAGTGCTTATCAACCCAAGCATAAACTCAGGCTTGTTAATGGAACTGATCTTCAATATGATTTTGAAAATGCTTTGCATTCCCGCTCCAATTTTTGTTTCTTCACAATTTATTTTATTATTTTCTTAGGCTTCATAAAATCAATCCTAAATATAAACATACCACCACATTAGAAAAAAAGCTGTTACAGCACACCCATTATTATGTATAACAAACCAAGTACATTATTGGACAGGTAATGAGCAAGGTCTGAGTTCAAATACAGTCCTAAGCAGGTAATGGCAAGGACAATCTAATAAAACAACTAGTAAGTGGTCCAAAGACATCGTCAGTTGGTAATTAATTCACTTTTTAATATTTTTTCAAAGATTCCCAGCACACGATTTTGCCGGCACGTGTTTCGTCTATACTTAGACTTTTTGAAGGAGATATAGGATACAAGTCTGGTGTAATCGTGTGTGGATGAATCCAAGGCAAACGTCCGTTTGCGCACTCCAATGCATAGAATCATGTATTGAACCAGGTAGTAAGAATAACAATGCAGAGTTCTGCAAGAAACGCTAATAAGGGTCAAATTCCCAATGATTGTGTACCAGTCACTATGATTACGACCCTTATATAGTGTCTGGTATATGGTATTGTGATTGAAGTTTCACTGAACCATAAAAAAAATAAATAAATAATACTCTAGCCATGAATTAGTGGTATTTTTGAGAGGGCGTAGAAAATAGGTCCTGCACCGTTTCCCTGCTGGAATATGCATTTCTTATAAAATGCTTGACTATTTCCCCACTATTTTCTATTTCCTGTATTGATAGATTGGATATTAACCATGAGTTTGTTTGTCGGCCACCTGATACCACCGCATGTTCTTATTTATTTAATCTCTTTCACCCTCCCATTAGAGGATTCTGCCACAAATTAGCCTATTCCTAACTTTCCCTAAGCTGATGCTTTCAAACGTGTTAGAATAGATTTATGAATGTATACTGGTTAAAGCCAATTCTACATGAATACTGGGTAATATTAAATAAAGGGAGAGCTGTTTTTAGAGTCGGAAGCATACAGGTTTAGGATTATGAGTACACTGTTTTTTGGGGGGTAAGATCAGAGTTCCCCCTTAATTAGGTTAAATAAGAAGTTATCTAAGATTATATTTTTCAAAATATTATGTAAACGAGATAAAATCAATAAGTTTGTGGTCTGCTGATAATTTCTGACCGACAATGAGAACCTCCTTCTTTTTTGGGAAGTTTTAATATTTTTAAGCTAATTGTTTTAAAGTAACTCAGATTATATGTTTTTGACATAGAAAGCTAGAAATCATGCCATATATGGCACAGAATAAAGTTAATAAAAGATTAAAAATATTAATTTTAATGATTGCAGTTCTCCCTATTAAAGATTATTGGAAGTTACTCCAGCTCTCAATAAATTCAGAATATTCGATTTTAGAGGTTGAAAAATTAATTTGAATAGAAATTGTATGTTTTTTTGACACCTACATATTTTTTGGGGTGTTTTATCGTAATTTTAGCTCGAATTGTGTATATGATTTGATGTGACGTATTGGAGAAGAATTCCTGTTTTTGCCTTTTTATCTTATAACCCCTGACTTTAGAACAGTTATTGATGTCATGAAACAGAGAATCAGTTGAAGGTCTAAATATAGAACTATATCTTCTGCGTAAAGTTTTAACTTTGGTGACTCAGGAACTGCAGGTTTAATTGTTTCCAGTGATCTTATTGCTAGTGCCAGCGGTTCAATATAAATTGATGGAGTAAAGGTGAGAGGGAGCAACCCATGTAATGCTGATTTGCTGGATCGCTTTTCTAGTCTGTATTAACAATGCTGGAGCTCCTTCATGTATTGCAGCATCAGTTGAACAGGGAATCCCATAATTTGTAGTATTGGTTTTTGAGGTACTAAGAAAATCTAATGCTTCTGTCAAAAGGTGGGTATTGGAAAATAGTGGTCGATCCAGGATGAGCCATTTGTGGTCTCTTTGTATGAATTGTAAAACCACAACAGCTTAGTTGATTGCTATTGCTTTAGCAAGTGTTTTGTTTCTGTGTCTGTTTAAATGAGTAATAAGGTGGTACAAATTGAGGATAAAAGGATTTTTCATTTTTTTGGGGAAACTGATTAGAACCCCTTTAAGAAATGAGTCTGGCATTTTACTGCTGGATAATATGTAGTTGAAAACATTTGTTAGTTTTTTTTAGTGTGGCCTTTATTTCCTTACTCAGCAATTACTAGATACTGCTTGGATGGCTAGACATCTTCCCCTGGAGCTTTTATCTTCATGAGATTTTGAATGATCTCTTCTTGTTTGAAGGAATGTGTTTATTCAGATGCCTGAAAGGGATTTTGACGGGGGTTTTAAAGTGATTTAAAAATTGCAGAATTTCTGTGTCTGAAGTAGTAATTTTTTTTTTATATATTCTGGAAATATTATGAGGAGAGATTCTCTATTTTTATCTGATTCATTAACTAATGAATTATTGGTGTCATCATTTGAGTTACTACATTGGTTTTGGAACCTTTCCTTGTCAGCAAGGCTAGTGATTAACCTGTGTATTCCCTTTCTCAATATACCAACTGTCCTACTGATTGGGAATTACCTATTTTTATTTCCAAAGCCTATGCTGTGCGTATTTCTTCGCCCTCTTTCCAGTTATGGAAGTGTGTTTTATTATTCTTGAGATAAAATTGTTGTTCGGCCTGTATTAGTGTTCTGCAGTTTCTGTAATTCCTGCTCTTGTATTGCTTTTAAGTGTGCTAAGAAGGCTACAACCTCCCCTCTAGATATCTCTCTGTATGATTTTCAAGTATTCTGACTTGAAACAGTTCGTTTTTCTCCTTAAAATATTTGGCTCACTCTTTTATCTTGTTAGTAAACTATGAGTTAATAATTAGTACCCTATTGAAATTCCAGCAGGGAACAGCTGTAGGTCTTAATCATTAGACATTTTATTTGATAGCTGAATGATCAAAATAACAAATAGGACTGATATTATTAGAATGTTTTCCAAGTTTTTTGTGATAAGTAAACCACTATGCACGATGCACTCAAACCAGGAAGTGTTGGTGGCCATCTTGTGCCTCGCTAGAACCGAGTCACAAGAAAACAGTAAAAACAAAGTTGAGAAATAAGGGAAGGGGTAGGGTAGAGATATTCTGACCCTCTAGGCATGCTCAGGGGGTCGTACCTGGATGTTTAGGCTCTATTTTTTATTTTATATTTTTCAAAGAAAAATCGCGGCGTATGCGTATGTAAATACCTACAATTACGAGCAGGAGCTGCATGCTGATTGGCTGTCAATACTCCAAATCAGGAAGTGTTGGCAGCCATGTTGTTTGTCGGGAGAGCAGAGTCACAAGAAAATAGTAAAACAAAGTTGAGAAATAAGGAAAGTGGTCAGGGTAGAAACATTCTGAGCCTATAGTCTTGGTCAGGGGGTGGTACATGGATCTTTAGGGTACATTTTTATTTTTTTCAAATAAAAATGGCGGGGTACTCGTGCAGTACTTGTACGCGGTGGAAAAGGTGAAAAAAAAAAGTAGAAGTCCGTTTTGTTCATCAGGTCCCGGGGGGGGGGGGGGGGGGGGGTAAATTACGGGGGCAATTTTTCTGCATAATGGGGGCTTGTAAGGTGCCCCGAGCACTGGGGAATGGCACTCCTCTGGTTTTATTTTGAAGTATGCGGGGGTGGGGATTACGGTCCTACTCCCCGCAGTCTCGGGGAGTGGCACCCCTCGGGTCTTTTTAAAAAAAAATATGTTTTGAGCTCTCTCTCTCTGTCCCCGTACACGTCGCGGCGAACGCCACCTTTCTGGGGCAGTGATATGTAAAATGACCCTCCAGCTCCGGGTAACTGCATTGTCTGGAGTTTTTTATTAATGTTGGCAGGGTGGGCTTGATAATACGTCTTTGTTAATTCCCATAGAAGCCTATGTTCTGGTGCTAACATGGGGTTCTATTGGAAATAACAAGGCCGTATTATCAAGCTCATTATCGCCGTTTTATCGGCAGTTTCTTGCCAATAAAACTGCGATAAGTTTAACACCGGTCCATGATAATATGCACCTAAGTTTACTGGTCCAAAAAAAGAGCAATGGGCCATATTATCAACAAAAGGAGATACATTATCGTCGCTTTTATTGGCAGGAAACTGCAGATAAAGTGGAGATAATGGGCTTGATAATATGTACTTGTGAATAGCTATAGCAGCCTAGGTTAGGGATCAGAACATGGGCTGCTATGGGAAGTTACAAGGGCCTATTATCAAGCACATTATCGCCGCTTTATCGGCAGTTTCCTGTTGATAAAAGCGGCGATAATATATCGCCTGTTGTATGTAAAGCTTTCCTTTTTAGGTCTCGCCTGCGATTACAGCGCGAAAAGCGCTGTCTCGCTGCGAGACCTATAGTCACTGGCTCAGCTTCCCGGGAGACGAGAGCTGGCCACGCGCATCTTCAAAAATCGGATCGGAGTGGGCCGCGCGCACGTAAACACGCGCTCCATTGAGCATTAGCTTACAATGCGCGCTTAGACTTAGCTTTCAGTTTCGTTCTTCCTGGGAGCAGAGAATCTCAAAAGCAATCTCACTCATTCGGGGCCAGTGCGTTCATCCGATATCATAAGCAAAGTAATGCCTGCACAGCAAAGGGTAGCTGCCCTGCTGAGGGTGCATGCTTGCTAGCCCGCCCTTCCCTGCTTGTTTTTTTTTTTGCTGATGGAAGGATGTCTGTCCCCATACACTGGCGCGTAAGGGTTGCGCAGCCGAAAGTTTGCAAAGTCGGGGCTTACCTGCAGTCTTCCAGCCAGGTCGCGATCTTCTCGTTGGGAACGTGCCCAGGCCCGCCAGCTCCCATGGGTGCAGCGAGGCGGCGGGCGGGTCTTCGGAGGCCTGCCAGGAGTCCATGCTCTGCGCCCAGGCCTGCCTCTTGTTTTTTGTTGCTTTGGCGGCCCCCTCCCAGAGCCGCTCAGCACTCCTCAAAGACAGCGGTGAAGACGCAGGTGCCGCACTGGGCACAAACCCTGGCTAAACTAAAGCCAGGGTGCTGCTAGCGCGCGCTGCCCAGCGCACAGAGGCCGGCCCACTACACCCACCACACCTCCCTCCTCCGTAGCTCCCTCGGGCCCCACAAGGGATGGCTTTATAAGGCCCGGACGGTCCTGTCTCACACCCGAGGGACAGAGCAGCCGAGAGGAGCCTTCGCCACACCCTGGACAGGAGCATCGCACGCAGGAGCTAGGTGAGTGCGCTTCGAAGCGCTGTGAGGGCAGAAGGGGTCTGTGCAAAGGGGGGGGCGGTCTGTGCAGGGAGGTCTCTGCAGGGAGCGTCGGTGCACTGAGGGTCTCTGCAGGGAGGATCTCTGCAGGGGGTTTGTGCAGGGAGCGTCTGTGCAGGGAGGATCTGTTCCACCATCACCCCTCAGCCCCATACCAGCCGCCAGCCACCACCACCCCTCAGCCCCATACCAGCCACCACCCTCCAGCCCCATACCAGCCACCACCCCCCAGCGCGATAACAGCCACCACCTCCCAGCCGCATACCAGACACCACCCGGCCACCACCCACCACCCCCAACCCCATACCAGCCACCACCCCCCAGCCCCTTACCAATCGCCACCACCCCTCAGCCCCATACCAGCCGCCACCACCCCTCAGCCCCATACCAGCCGCCACCACCCTACGGGCCCATACCAGCCACCACCCCCAGCCCCATACCAGCCCCCAACTCCCAGCCCCATACCAGCCACCAACTCCCAGCCTCATACCAGCCACCAACTCCCAGCCCCATACCAGCCACCACCCCCCAGCCCCATACCAGCCGCCACCCGACCACCAGCCACCACCACCCCCAGCCCCATACCAGCCGCCACCCCCATACCAGCCGCCACCCCCCAGCCCCATACCAGCCGCCACAAGCCACCACCCCTCAGCCCCATACCAGCCACCACCCCCCAGCCCCATACCAGCTGCCACCCGGCCACCAGCCATCACCCCCCAGCCCCATTCCAGCCACCCCCCAGCCCCATTCCAGCCACCCCCCAGCCCCATACCAGCCGCCACCTGGCTCCACCTTCATTATTCCTAGTAAAAAACATTTAAAAAATCACAGACAAACTTGAAACATTAAATATAGCAGTAAATGTGATTAGCATGCACAGGAAAGTATATTCCACAGTTGCCCTAATGACTTGACTGCTAATTAAATAAACAAGCATTTGCAATGCAATAGGTCTGGCGTTTGCAAGAGTTAAAGCTATTGGCATTATAAATGACAATGCCTTTTATTTATGTTTTAAAAACAAACTCCTAAAATAAAGGCCTTGTCATTTACAACGCCAATAGCTCAAACTCTAGTAAATGCAAGACCTATTGCATTACAAATGCTTGTTTTTATTGTAGCAGTTGTACTCTCTTCGCATGCTCAGCGTCATTTCGAAGTTCACGTTTTATTCTTCAAGTTCAACAAGCACCCCTTTCTTTTTATCAGTTAGTAAATCTGTTGCTTTCTTTTCCCGGTTCGTGTGATTCATCCGGTGCTGTACTTTTGTGTACAGTATTAATAGTCATATTTTTTATATATTTATTTGAAAGGTAGTGCCTAGGCGCCAAACGTTGATTACGTACTCCGTCCACCGCCATTTTAGTAGTTTCTCACCGTTGTATTTATTATATCAGTTAGTTAGAACTCAGTAGTTTTCAATCCTAGTCTTGAATATCTTACTATAGTATTTCAACATTATTTTTATTGTGGACCGTCATACCCCTCCCCCACAAAATAAAAGAAGTATGTAGTTTTTTTTTATTAACTTTTATTAAACAATAAATATAAACGAAACTCAATTATAGCTATATTAGAACTGGCAAAATAACTTGAACAATGTCATAAAGAAATTGTGAAATGGATTCCAAAAGGTGTCCGAATGGTAATCTGCAAAAGAAAAAAGAAAATTAGAGTTAAGAATTATGTAGATGTGAGTAAATGAGCTGAAGCATTACAAGTTGTGGTAACTTTACAGTTTTACGTGTGCAGTGTGACTCGTATATTCCTGTTCTGTCATAGTGCCGCGTTCAAGTGGTGTCTATATGGAAGTGCCTATTGCCTTACAGACGCCTGTTTTGGCAACTTATTTCTAATGCATTCCTATGAAGGATTTGTAGATCTAGGCCTCTGTGCTTACCGTTGTATAAACCTTGCGGCCAAATACTGCAGCCACTGGGATGGACAACTTCAGGTGGGCTGATCTTCTACACATCCAAGTAGACAGCAGTGTCTAAGTTTAAGAGAGATAGAGAAATGATGTCACAGAGAGTGAGAGTGAGAGAAAACATTAAAACTGTGTCGCAGAGTCTGGAGTTGGGATTTTTTGTTGAACCAGACGTATATTTACTAGCTCCTTGCATCACTTTACCCATGTTAAAAGTGACTCAAAAATGGCGTAATAAGGTTGATGATCTGTTTGTCATACTGTTGTAACCTATCTGTTGTCACTGCTCGGAGGTAATTATAGATTTTACAGAGAAGATGCTGTACACTACGCACTCTGGGCCATAATATCAAGCCTGGGCGACAAAGATTATTGCCACTTTATCGGCAGGAAAGTGTCGCTAAAGTGGCGATAATGGGTTTGATAATATGCTCTATGGAATTCCAATCGAAGGTCATGTCAGATGTCCTTCACATCTAACATGAGCTTTGATTGGAATTCCATAGAGCATATTATCAAACCTATTATGGCCACTTTAGCGGTAGTTTGCTGCCGATAAAGTGGCGATAATTTTGTCGCCAAGGGTTGATAATATGGCCCTCTCTCGTTTCACAAATAAAGCTAACACTACAGTTTTACGAGTGCAGTTGTACCTGGTACATTTTACCTGTTATAGTGCCGCGTTCAAGTGGTGTCTATATGGAAGTGCCTACTGCATTACTGATGCCCGTTATGGCGACTTATTTCTAATGCATTGCTATGAAGGCTTTGTATATCTAGGGTGCTGTGCTTACCTTGTATAAAGAGTGCGGCCGCCGGAGTTTACCTTTCGACTTGAAGTCTGCCTATACATCAAAGTATATTCAATAAGTTGCAGAGAATTCCATTGCTCTTGCTCCATAAGCTGTGGTTGCTTCTGAACAATGTTTGGTGAAGGAAACAAAAGGAAATTTTGATTAGTCATCATAAACTGAGTTGCGTAACTACTATCAAAAGTGAATTTTAATGTGGGTTCTTAATATTCCATAGTTAAGACTGTTGCTGCTCCAGCAAACAAAGGAAGATCAATAAGTTAATAGAGGCCTGGGACGGCCTCGTGACGCAGAAAAGAAAATAGTATCATGGACGCACAATTAATAATAGAGGCCTAAGCACGTGGCGTAGTACAGAAATACGACACAGAAATGTATGCACATACAATTTTTAAGATTAGAGGAGTATAGGACCTCGTGACTTATAAAGATATATTTCAATTATGTAAGTACAATTTAAAACCATTGAGGGGTAGGAAAGCCATATGAAGGATAAAAAAATAGCATTATGTATATACAATTTACAGTGGAGCCGATGTTGTGACGTCTTCTCTTACCTTTGCTTCTGTCGTCTTTTGTCGTGTCGTGAAAGACTGCGGTTTTGCTGAGTCTGGGGTGTTTTCGACAGTCTGTCTGTCATCGCAGCACAGGCAGGCAAAAGGTAGCGTGCTCATGTCAGTGCCCACATTATATGGGAACCGCGGGGGCTGATCACACCAAGGCCAGGGCCGCCATTGGTAGCGTTTTCACGGTCTGCAAGAATGATGGCCCTGGGAGACATGCCATTGGGTAATGTATTGGTTTCCAGGCTAAATGATAGCAAGCATGCTAGATGGTGGCATGTGGGTAGTGTGGGCGGGCATGCACCGCGCATGTGCAAGTATGAGTGTGTGCACTAACCATTAACAACAGAGAAAGATGGGGGCGGTGTTATAATGTACGCAGAGGCAGGCCCAGAATCGGAACTGCAAGGAGTCAGCACTTATAATCATTGTCCTTAGCGGGCCCTGAGGTCTGATTTGTCATTGAGAGGGTCATCGCACCATAGTTTGTACTGCTTATCATACTCAGCCTGTACCCGCCCATACGGTACGAATATGCTTTGACTTTACGCAGCGCATTAAAGCTTTGGTGTGACGTCATGTACGGCGTTCTGTACGCGAAAGAGGGCAATGTTTCTACTTGGTTTAAAACATGTATGTATGTAATGTAGATACTAAGGGCAGACATTTGGGATAACTGATTTAAAAAAAAATACTTTTAATAATCCTATATTACTTTTAAAAAGAATTACACAAATCGCGGTAGAACATCATGCGTACTCGTATAGAAAGAGCTGCGCCAGCGCATCATAAGCGTACGCAATGCCATGTGACTTTAAAAGTAGAGATTTGATTTGTTCGTAACATTTCCTATTGCGAATGTTGAAAGTTTCGTCCCATTATAATTATTCGACTTCGACTTTCTAAGAAGAAGCATTTGTTGTGATAATCTTCTCAAATAGAAGGAAGATCACCATAATAAGAGCAATGGAGTAATCTTCCAGCAGTTCTTCAGAGGAATATTTAATTACTGAAGAAGCTCCAAAGAAGAGGAAAGAAGCTCTAATTTGGAAGTTTTTCACTTTTCCAGAAAGTCAAAAAAAGGTTAATGCTGCAAAAGTAACCTGTAAAATTTGCCGAAGAACTCTTTCAAGGCGTGATCCATGTAAAAAATACTTCTTTGGCACAGAAAATATGGTGCGACACATGAAGAACTTGCACCCCAAGAACTTTGCTCGAGCTGAAAGCCGCAGGTGGCACGAGAACCCACCTGCTGCTACACCAAGCACATCAACTGCAGCAGCATTTTCAGCAAGCAGTCCACACCCACATATTGATTCTGACTTTGCTAAAGTTAAAATTCTTTGCATTTATTGCGATAAACTTGTGTTATGGGGAACAGTCTATAGACCTGATGAAATGCAGGATACAGGATCATTGCTGTCCTCGACATTAGTTGGTCTTTTTTTCATTCTTTTGTTCCGCTTGGAATTTGTTGAAAAAACACACAAAAAAATACAAAACAAAAAAAACAGTTCTTTTTAGAACTACCTTCACTGGTAAAAGAAAGAACTATATTTCTATGTTAGTGTGTAAAAGTTTGTCAGAATGAATGTGTAGTTCATGAATGAATGAATATATTACTAGTGTATGGAGAATGCGAAAGTGCAGAGCTATAAGGAAGTGCTACAGCATAAATCTATATGGTGTTTACCTATAGTATACTGTAGTATGTGCGAAGCACTTGAATGTAACATATGTACATAAATATGTTAGAAGTCTATGCTTCAATTTGCGCTGCTGGTGAAACTGCCTGGGTGAATATGTATGTGTTAGGGGCAGATTTACAATCCCCTTGTGCCTCTTTTAACAGCCGTTGCGTCACTTTTGTGACACAGCGGTGGTGCTAAAGAAGTGCAATGGTGTGTGCTATTAACAGTGTGACGCATCTGGAGGGTGCATTACATTGTGAAGCCCTGCGCCAGAAGAGGCTTTCCTGTGCAGAAGGGGGTGCAACAACACCTCCTAAAAGTGATTGAGTGAAATGTATAACATTTCATTCAGTCACTTTTGAGCTTATGCTGCGTCAAAACCTTGCACATGCTTGAAGCAGGTGTAAGGATTGATACAGCTTTGCGAGCATAGGGCCCCAGAGCATTGCTGGAGTTGTGTTATACTTGCAACCGAAGTCGAGCAATAATTAATCCAAAAATTACTTTGCAATTTAGTTTTGTTATTATTTTATAATAAGAATATGAAATGTAATCTAAACAATTAAATACATATAAATATTTATATTAAAAATATAAGAAATTAGTATAAAAAGAAAGACATAATAATTAACATTTATAACTCATTATTTACAAAACCTTTGAAATTCACTGAACAAACCATAGGTTTCACAAGCGTTATAGTTAGGAATTAGCATTTAAAAAACCGTACAAATATATTGAAAAAAACAAGTTTCACACACGTTATAGTTAGGAATTAGCATTTAAAAAACCTTGCAAATTCATTGAAAAAACCCTCGTTTTCACACGTTATAGTTAGCTGAACGTTTCTCTCATACAAAACCTTTGAAATTCCTCCGTTATAGTTAGCTCAGCTAACTAAACACAAAGTGAGACACTGATACAGATATTTACATATTTAAACATTACTCGCTAATACATGTATTCACTAAGATATACTTAAGTCAGTTATACAATGAAATTTACAAAAAAAAACATCCATTTAGACACTTATTTACTCATTTATTCTTCCATCGACTTTTAGATATACATATATAAAATATTTATTTTTCAGAAAGACACACATTCAGTGGATGATGTCATCAGTGATGTCATTTGAGATGTCATCAGTGATGTCATGAGTGAGGTCACTGACCATGTCATGAGTGATGTTATATGTGACGTCATCAGCAGTGCATTGCGGGCGCGCGAGTTATAGTTAGCTGAGCTAACTATAACAGAGGAATTTCAAAGGTTTTGTATGAGAAAAATGTTCAGCTAACTATAACGTGTGAAAACTATGGTTTTTTCAATGAATTTGCATGGTTTTTTAAATGCTAATTCCCAACTATAACGTGTGTGAAACCTATGGTTTTTTCAATGAATTTGCAAGGTTTTTTAAATGTTAATTCCTAACTATAACGTGTGTGAAACCTATGTTTTTTTTAATATATATATATATATATATATATATATATATATATATATATATACATACACGCTCCAAAGTTGCAAGAGAAGCACTCAAGCAGCAGCGGGTTACAGAAACCTTTATTCGGGTACAAGCAGAAGCCGTCAAGCCGATCCCTTTAAGCAGCTTGTCTGTCCATCATTGCCTGACGCGTTTCAGAGATTTTTACTCCTTCCTCAGAGGCTGTGACAGTCAAGTAAGCGCACTGTTGACACCGCCCACTCATTTCAATAGCACCTTGCACGTGTGAATACAACTAGCTCTGGATGAGTCCGTGCATGGAATTCTGGGTCTTGTAGTGTCCACAATGATTCCCTCAATGGGTGCGCTAGTCATCCTGCCGGTAAATGAAGCCCTTATATATGTATATGTATATATATATATATGTGTGTGGTAACATAGTACAACCATCTGAGATAACTGGATTAAGGTGTCAGAAATGTTAATGGCAGCGAGAGTTATAATATAATGCCATTGCCATATAGTGTTTCGTGGAACACTTTTTTTTCAGAACATCCAATTTACTATTTTGCTCAGTTCTGTCCGTGTTACATAAGATATACCATACAGTTAAACTTATTGCCGGAGCTGTTCATTTGATGAGGCAGACTTCTGACATTAGTTTTGGGCAGGCCCAGCAATTGAACATTATTGGAAACAAATAACGAGCACAATAACAACTATTACTTGGGCCAATTTATTTTGCACAAGAAAACTGTGTACTGTGCCTGTTTTCTTATCCACTGTCTGAGGAAGTCCTCTGTAGATGTGTGGATCTTGCACTTATGTTGTCAAAGAAGACTGTTGCAATGAAATGTAAAACCACATCTGACCCCTCAAGTAAGTGTTGGCAATTAGACCTACTGAATGGTCAGATGCTGAACCTATGCTACTGCATTTGGAGGAAAGGAAAGGCCTTAAGAAAACACAATTTCTAACTGCACGTTGTGTAAAGATGTCTCTGTTGCTGTACATGTTTCCAAATGGAATGTGCAGTTGTATGGAAGAAATTGATGTTTACTTGGAGTGGGCCAGGTGTATGGTTTTTGTATTTTAGAGCACTCCCTGTCATCATGTGCACTACGTGACTTGTGCCTACAATATGCAATTGTCAATGTGATGTATACTATTGTAAGCAATGACGTAGACCATTACTCATGAAATGCACTCTTACATTTTGGTTCCACTGTTTTTATTTTTTTACTCACTCCGTATCTCATGTCATACGTTCAATCTGCATGCTATATTATGTGCTTGTCAAACAGTCACCTTTGATGTAATCACAAATTGTACATAGTAAGCATAATATGTATATGATAATATTCTTAATAAGGAGTCCTGTCAAGATAAGTTAACCCGTACTAGACATTGCCTAAAACATGAGATTGTGCCACTGTGTAACTCTTATGTGTCAACAAGGGTAGCATTTCCATACAGTTATCATAAACTCAAAAGTGATGTTAAAAAAAGTATTACATTTGTTATAAAAACAAATAGCGGCATAAGAAATATAAAGCAAGATTATTAAATTCTGTGGTTAAATGAATTACCTAACTGTAGTAATATAAACAAATAATGTCATACCGAACATTTATGTTTCGGTTTAACTTTTTATACTTTGGTGAATTTTAGAAACATAACACATAGTCTTTGTAGTATAGCTTATGGGTCCATGTTGACATTTGCGAAGTTAGCATGAGCTTCGCTGCCATGAGGCTGCTTTTGCACACGACACTGCAAGCATATATTTCGCAAGACTCTGTTTGTGCCCCTTTCACATGAGAACTGTCTGCTTTTTGCGTTCTCTGCTGAGCTCTGAGGTTTAGTCTGCACAAGAGGTACAAGGTCGATCAACTGTGCCTCTTGTTGTTCTGTTCTGGTCAGTCCCTCGCACCTAGACATAACATACTACCCACAGCTGCTCTACTGGAAATCGTGTGCTTTAATATTGCAAGCTAAACCTGTTTTGACACACTTGGAGAGACACCTTTCAAGAGAGAAGAGCTGTGCTTGTCCTGTGATGTGAACCTTTCATATAGGCCTTGAGGTATGGGGTCTGCTGACAAAGCCCAGATGTCTTCTTTTTTATAGTAAACTATTTCTTACAACGGGGAGGGTGGTTGGGTCTCTTAGTCCTTTTTCCATGGTCTTTATAAAAGGATATACCCGTTTGTATTCTATGGAATTTTGACAATGCTGAATATATTGTGTTTATGCATTTTGCTGCTAGTAATGGCGCATGTACTGTACCATAGCGCACATTGGTTATAGTGGAGATTTTGAACTATACCCCTTTTCAGATTACTCGCATTGTGGACAAGTATGAGTGAGTGAGCGAAAGAGTTGTCTGGCTCCCGCGATTCCCAAGAGAGTGATGTGTTCTGGGTTGTCTAATCATTGGTAGCTTCGCTGTAGTCGAAGAACGAATGAGACACTATTGCTAGTCGGTTTGAGATTTTGGGTACTAATGTGCTAGGTTGGTACACCCCTATTCACTGAGGTCCTGTTTTCCTGTGCATAGTACTGTATATGTGCAGAATCCCTGCAACATCTTCACAAGGCTCATGCAGTCCATATGGATCTGTAATATGCCTAATATGGTAAAAAAAGATCCAGTGACGCATCACATCCTATTAGAAATAGCCCTGTTTGTTAGTGTCTGAAACAGGGTCAAGATAAAAAGAGCAATTGTATTTTTTCCTTCATAATATCAAAAGGCAAAAAGGTTGCACCACCGTGGTTCTACAATTAAACAACTAATATTTGCAGTTTACACTTTTTGCAGTACCTTTCAGATTCTTGGAGCCAAAATTAGGAAGTCAACAAAGGTCAATTTGAATTTTAAGTAGACCTTGTAATTAATTTGAAATCCCATACTTTCTGATTCAAACCTTAATTCTTAACACCACACTACCCACTTTTGAAACCTCAAGTCTTTGCAATGCGGATGGTACGCACTTGTCTGGTGTAGTCTGTTGAGCAATCCTACACCAATCCTCTGTAAACAAGTAAATATGAGGACCTCATTACAGCAGGAGATATTATCAAGCCTTCTGAAATTCACCATCTTAAAAACAGTGCTGACAATGTTCACTTCCAATTAAAATAATTACAGAGGTGTCACATACTGCACCTATTGCGCCTAAGGGTCTCACAGGGCCAGCACATAACTAAAGTCTGCATGGGACAGAAAAGGCATCAATGTCTAGTAGACACTCAAGGCTGAGGACGATCTTCTGGTTGGCTTTGGCATAAAGGTGGGTGAGAGAATGACCGAAAGCATGGAAAATGAGGGAATCTGACGCAGATACCACTTTCTTCATCTGTACGACTCTGACTTTAGTCTAACCATAGTTAGTGTCTTTTTTGTTGGATCAATTCAGCACAATTGTAGTTATATCATTGGTTACCTTGATGATGAATGTAATTGGACTGCTTCTTTTTTCATGATGGGGCGCACTGGTTTACTTGGAGAAGTACATATGAAATTTCACTTCTCTAATGTCTGAATGTATATGTACTGGTATATTTCTGTGGAATGATCTGTTTCCGACAAAGTCTTGCCAAGTTCTGAATATCCACATTATTCAGTTGTTAGAGGACTGGGCCAACAATTGGGCTCTTTTTTTGAGACTCAGTCTAGCAAAGGACAATATGACAATGCATATTTGCTTTAGAGTAAATCTTGGTTTATGATTAAGGTGTGCAAAAGACACTTTAAGCTTTCACCAGCCGCATTATGTTGACCTCCCCTATACCCGCAACTTGTTATACTGAAATGGATCTCAATCGTGTTGTGATAAGCAAAGCCTGTCTCACCATGGAATCAAACTCTCTGCAATTTGATTTATATAATTTTTACTTCTCTAGACTCCAGATAGATTCTAAGGGAATTATGAAACCGAATTCCAGTAGATAAGCAAGTGAAGGCCGAGATTGCTGGTATTTGTGATTATCTGGACAAAAAAGACTGCAAAGATTACACTCTCGTTGGACTTGCCTCTTGCAGGAGTACCACAAGAGTTCTGCTTAATGCAATACACTGGATAATATTCATTTCACCTATTTTCCTCTTATGACGTGCATATGCACCATTTTATCATGACTTTGTAAGCACTGCAAATGACGGCCCATGAGTGCAGGAAGTGCAGTCTCCACATCAAGTTGGGTAACTTGGCTGTGTTCGCAACATTGGAGAGGGGAATGTGGCATGCGTGGGCATCTTACACATAAATGTGACAGAAGTGTGAATCTCAGATCTTCCATTTATGCATGTGAAATAAAGAGTTGTAAAATTGTTTGTAGGCTCACATAGAGATTTGCCCTGTGATTGACAGTAGATATAATCAAAGCCTAGTTACTAACGTTAGCTGTCAAACCAACAAGCATACTCAGTGCCTTTACATTTACCTGCCCAATATGCCTGAGAACTTTAGATTTGAACACTATATAATAAAGGCAACCATGACTTTTTCATGGCATTTGAACATGAAACAAACACCTACATCACCCTCTATTATCTCCCTTTCTCAATTTGCAGCTTGAGATTGTTATGAGGAACAAGGTACTTTGACAAGAGTTTGGCAAACCTATGCTCCTCCCTGTCGTTTTGTTGCTCAGGAGCTTCCTGCAGCATCTTTCTTGGACTTAATTCCGATAGATTCCTCATGGTCTCCCAAGACCAGCCACAGTCGGAGCTTGTGAAATGCACAGTGCAAGCTTGCACAGTTATTTATTTTGCCCACCTTTGATTCATAATATATCTGATTCTTTAGCTATTTGCTAGGCGTGTAAGTAGTTTTTGCTGCCTCCCTCATCTTTCTTTGTTAAATAGTTATTGAGATAATTTGGTACTTTTTCTTTTTTTTTAAACAGTCGCTAAAGATGTTGGATGAAGAAGAAAGTACAGACAATGATTTAAGGAAAAAATTCACTGAACGCTGGCAAAGGACACCATCCAATGATCTTTACAAGCCTTTGAGAGCAGGTGAGCCCAATTGTGTTTAAACGTGCATAGAGACAGGTACACATACCAGTTGAACATAAATGTATAACATTACTTTGGATTTCTCACATCCTGTGCAAACAATTGATTAATCTTACAACTCTATTGATACTGTACGATTATTTTCACCAGGTGGATGGTATAGCCACTTTTAGGAATCATTTCTACAAAAACGTTCTTTGGATTTTGTATTTAGGTTGAAAATTAGCCTGTCATGCATTAGATTTAGCTTGATGTTGATCTTGTTTGTCTCCATAACTTTTTTCCATATAAATTATCCATTCCAAATTTGTGCCCTACTTTTCCAATATCCTGGGGATTTTAATGGTAACCAGGGTTTTTAGATTCCATGGAGAGGACTGAGAAATTAGCCAAAATATATCTTACGTTTGTTTTTTGGGGGGAAAATTGGGAAAAAGTGCTGCAGAGGAAAGTGTCTGTTTTTCCCCTGGAAATGGCATCAACGAAAGGTTTGCAGTGCTAAAATCACCATCTTCCCAGCTTTCAGGAACAGACAGACTTGAACCAGTGAACCTCATTTCTTATCTCAGTTGTGGCACTTTACTTGAAGAGTGCCCATTTTACTTCTTTTTTGTGCTTTCAATCTCCTTCCAGTCTGTGTTGGAAACTGGTGTAAAATTCATGGTAATTCTTGGATTGCTATACATTTCTGAAAACTAGACACAATTCTATATTCAACAAGGTTTATTTTGTGTAGATCCTTCAAGGTTATCCCAAAGACACTAATGTGTCCTTCAAGGTTATCCCAAAGAAACTACTTATGTATGAAGCAAATTCGCATTTGCAAACAAAGACATTCGCAGAATTTCGGCGTTTGCGAATTTGCCAAATGGTATGTATAAAGGAAAATCTGGTGCAAAACAAGGAATCTCAAAATTTGCGATTCATTATTTTGCAATTGCATTTAAGGAATGGCAAATTTTGCGATTCCTTAAATGCAATGTATGAAGCAAAAAAAAAATGCAAATTGTCCTTAAGGAATCGCAAATTACCACCAACTTCAAGTTGGTGGTAATTTACGAATTCCTTGAAAAATGCACATTTTTGCATTTTTCAAAGTGCCATGTGACACACATACATGCCCTCAGGGCATGTATGTGCGCCACATGTGCAGCCATGCTTATTTCAGGGGTGCAACAGGGTGTCCTTTGGACACCACAGCAACCTTGAAATTATTCTCAATTTGCAATGCTCAAATTGCAAATCGCAAACTGAGAATAACTTCCCATTCATTCCTATGGGCCTCCTGGCCCATAGACATGAATGGGAAAGTATTCCTTAATTGCGATTCGCAATTTGCGAGACACTCCACGCCCAATAAGTAGAGTCACGCTATTAAATAAATTTACATTAGTGAAAGGGAGGCAGCATCCATGCAAGTCTACTATGTGGGAAAAGATAGGGCATGTGTAAAGTATTAGACCAAATTGTACTGAATGCAAACATGCGAAGTAGTATTTTGCAGTGCTGTGTAGTTATTTACTGGTTGCTCAACAAGTATGATGGATCTTTGAGTGCCTGCACTAGACTTTATACCTATACTCTGTTCATGACATTATTTGTGATATGATCTTGTGCTTGATTAATTTTGCTATTTGAGCTGAATTAGAGATGAAACGTTTACTTAATAGTAACTTTGTGACTTGCTATGAAATATAAGTGCACTGTACGAAAGCTAAACATAAATTACGTGTGGGTGTAATTATGTATTTTTGTTTACAAAATGTGTAATTTCAGGTGCAAATCATGCATGTTATGCAAAATGCTATTTGCCGGTGTGAAATGTATATACAAGGGTGCAGCTCGCATACAAAGTCAACTGAGATACGGGTGGGAGATTGTTTCGAAAAGAAAAGGTCTTGTGACTACCACACACATCAGTTTTACAGTTCCCAGAAGATATTTTGTGCTTAATCAGATTTCCCATTTGCGAAAAGTGTCTGAAAAATGTGTTACTGGCTGAGGAGGAAAGTACACAACATTCCCATTAACCAAAATAAACATGGTGCCTAGACCTAGTTGAAAACTTTGAATAATATTTGCTAATACCAAACATAAACTGCAAACAATTGAATTTTCATAATATGTTTCATGGATCAAATCTTTTATTAACAGTTGAGAAAAACACATACACAGCAAGCCGCCTACAACATCACTTAAGCCGGCCACGTTAGATCGATGCCGAATCAAAAGCACAGACTGATCTATCAGGTGTTGATTGTGAGAGGTATTAGCTAATACACAGGGTATCTCTTACATCCTAGTGTGGGCTGGCGTCGCGGATGTCACTGGGAAGCTCTGTCAAGCAGATTCAGCGAAACTGTGGGCATGCCAGAGAACGCAGGGCGAAGCCCTGAACAAGACCCTGTATTGCTGGAAGCGTACGGAAGCTTTGCGTGCCACAATATAATATAACTAAACAAATAACATTGAGTATTAAACAAAACCCCCATCCACCCAACCCTTTCCCCTTCCGACTGGACCACAGTAATCTTACACTACCTTGGGACATAGTTTATCAATGAGTCCGGAACCTCAGGACTATGAGACTTCCGACTCACCCCTTTCATGAGGTATCAATTTGAGAATGCGTAGATCCGCCGGGCAAGTTGGTTCCCTGATCTCCCTGGAGAGAATGGAAATAGTTCAAATAGTGGAGGATGTTTTTGCAACCATTCACCTGCAATACAAAGGCGAGCAACAGTCATGGAAAAAAAGACCAGATATCGATGTTGATATAACACATTTACAGAACTGTTCGTGGGCAATTTCCCTAATACCATCATGGTGGGAGGGATGGTTACAGGAAAATTAATAACCAAAGACAGAGACTTTTCTATATCTATAATAAATCTATACAGTTTGTCACATCTAAAAAATTATGAATACAATCCGCATTATCCTCCCCACAACGGAAACATTTCCCATCATACCTATCCCCCCATTTAGCCATCCGTGTGGGGGTATAATATAAATGAAATGTAGTCTTAAAAAATTGAACTTTAAAATTTGCTGACATTAGTAACTCTCTAGACATTACAATAAGTTCCTTAATCGCAATATCTGAATCTCCCAGCTCTCTCGCCCACCTACTATTATATTTATCGATATCATCTGGTCTATCAGAGAGCAATAACTGGTATACAACTCCAATTTTAGGCTGACGTCTAACCATCTCTACAACAGAATGGGGTATCATATTAATATTAATCCGAAATAAAAAATCCCTAATCTGCAAAAATTTAAAAACTGTGCTTTAGGCAAACCATATTGCGAAGCTAACTCATCAAAAGACTTGTACACACCATTAACAGAATAGAAGTCCCCTAAATACTAATAACTTTCCTTCTCCAACCTTGAGAAATATTGTCCGCAAATATTCCTGGCAATAGCTTTAATGCATTCAGGGGCGTGTAGTATGATATTTTCCCCCAATAAATTCACCTTACGGAATTGTTTCCACACTTTAAAATCACTATTCAAAACTTTAAATCGTGTCCGTTTAAAGTAGCTGCCATCCACTTCTGTAAATCAACACTGTCTAGCAATTGGGCCCATAAGAATTTCAAAAATTCTAGGTGCAGTGGCACTATTAACAGCTCCTTCCCCAGTAATTAACATCCGCATTTTCGACAAAAAACATGTAACAAAATATGATGCAAAATCAGGTACCGCGAAGCCCCCTCTCTCAGGAGGCAAAGTCATAAATCGCATCGCATCCCTGGGCCTACCCGGACTCCATATAAATTTCCCACATATTGATTGCAGATATTGTAGTCTAGCCTTTGAGACTTCCAAAGGAACTGAGCAGAATAAATAAAGGACCTTGGGCAAGACATTCATTTTAATGAAATTACAGCGCCCCATAAATGTAAAATACAAACGACCCCACCTATCCAAAGAAGCTTTAACTTTATGGATAAGCGGATTCCAATTTGCATCCATAAATTCGGACATGGAGGATCGAATTTGTATGCCCAGGTAGGTCACTTTTTTAACTACCCGCTCATCCATCCATGAAATACTATCGGAGCTTAAAATTTGTGTTTTTGACTCGTTAAGTTTATACCCAGCGATCAGGCCAAATTCTTTAGCTAACCATTCAATCTCCTTAATCGCATAAGAAGGATTCACAGCCGTCACGGCTATGTCGTCCGCGTAGGCAAAAACAGAAAATTTATCATCAAAAACCCGAAATGGAGGGATATAGATATTATAAGATAAATGTTCTATAAAAGGATTAATCAAAGGGCAATTAAAAAAGAACAAGGGCAACCCTAGTTATAGTCACAGCATCCGATAGCAAACCCATTACAGATATTTTAGCAGTGGGGGCAATATACAGAGCTTGCAGACCTACAATAAATTTTCTACCAAAACCAATTTTAGCCAACAAGTGCCACATGTAATCCCATTGCACGCGATCTAACGCTTTCTCTGCGTCCAATAAAATCAATGCTAAATCCCTCTTTTCTGTCCCAGCAATATCAAAAAGTGTTATAACTTTATTAACATGTGCAACCGTGCCCCGTTGAGGGATAAAACCGTGCTGATTTAGTGAGACCAAAGGGGTGATAACTTTAGATAGTCGGTTGGCCAAGATTTTAGAATACATTTTATTGTCGCAATTTAATAAAGAAATTGGACGAAATTATCCCACTAGCTCTGGGGGTTTGCCCTTTTTACAAAACACCGCGATCGTGACATCTGACCACGATTTAGGTGGATGTCCTAACTGTGCCATTTGTAAAACCTTTAACATATCATCTTTAATTAAATTGAAAAACAGCCTATAAACCTCCACGGGGATCCTATCGGGCCCTGCTGCTTTCCCAAAAGCTAAACTTTTGACTGCAGTTTCTAATTCCATCATAGAGATCGGAGAATCTAATTGCTCCACGAGGAAAGGACCTAGTTGTTTTAATCCCTCCTTAAAAAATACACTCTGATCCGCAACGGATCCACTCTGCTGAGTGTAAAGGGTAGAAGAAAACTGCTGAAAAATCGAGAGTATCTATTGTGGATCAGACTGCAACACCCCACTCGGATCCTTCAATGCCTGAATATTTCGAGCAGATTCCTTCATGCGAAGTCGCACAGCCAAGCGTTTCTCGATAGTTTCCCCAAATTCATGGCTTTGCCGCTTGAATATCAGATGTTTTCTGGTATTCTCAGTGCTCCAAAACATTAGCACGATGTTTGGCGACATTATTCAATAACCCAGAGACCTCATTCTGGCCCGAAGCAATCCCTATAGTTAAAGCACCTTCAGCCTCTCTCAATGCCTCATAATGTCGAGCTAACTCCAAGTTAAGTTTCCTCTGTTGAAATAGGCTAAAACTGAGGACTCCCCACCCCCCACCCTGGAGCAGGCTTTAAAAGTATCCCAGACAATAATAACAGATGCTGAAGAGTTATTATCTACGAAAAAACCCTTAATCCAATTATACATGTGTTCCTTAAATTCTTCATTTATACACAATTTCCGATCAAATGTAAAAGAATTGTATATAGGCCTCCTCCTCATTAAGGCTTGCTCTAGCACAATTGGAGCATGATCCGAAGAAATCCTTGGGCACACTTGAATACGCGCATCAGTCAGCAATGAAATAGGTGCAAAAAAAATCTAATCTTACTAATTTTTTGTGAGGAAAAGAATAAAAAGTAAAAACCCCATCGTATTCCCTTAATTTGCCCCAGACATCCACCAGCCCATGATCAGCAATTAAATTATAAAGTGCTTTAAAAACTTAAGGTTTACGTCCACTATATTTCTGGGGGTCATCCTGTAAAGCTTGATTAGTTAGATTGATGTTTATATCCCCCAGATGATCAAAGAGTGAGACCATGTGGCTACTTCAGTATTTAATTCAACTAAGATCCCTGAATCATCAAGATTAGATTCGTAAATAGTGCAAAGCGTGATCTTATATCCCTCGAACCCACATTCCACTATGGCCCAGCGCCCAAATTTATCCGACAATGTCCGGCCAATGGTAACCAAATTACGCCTAGCTAGGACAGCTACACCTCGAATCGTGCCAGTTTTACCAGAGGTGGGTATTAATGAAAATCCTAATTCATTCAAAATACCTCTCTTGCCCCAAGGTATATGGGTTTCCTGTATACATAGTAAATCTGGCCAAATGTGTCGTAATTCTGCAGCCACTTTTTGTCGCTTTACAACATTATTAAGACTTGACGCATTCAGTGAGCACATTTTTAATCCATCACGTGACATTGCTATTTTGATATTCACAAGCACCCAATACAACCTTGCAGGAGCTGAGCTCCTTCCCTTTGATACCAAAAAGCTGTCTTTTTCCTGTTTCTTACAATTTAAACATTTTTTTGCTGCTGTGAAATTGTTTCCCTTTTTGCTCCACCTAAGTGCTACCCAAACCCCCCTCCTCCCCCTTCCTTTTCCTACCATAGTGACCATCCTCCACTCCCCCTTAAACCCCCCGAGACCCCCACCCTCCGTTAACGAGGCTTTAGGACACATGGTCCTGTAGATGCGAGCTTACCAAGCCCCCTTGCCTTTCCCTGGAATTCCTTTGACAACCATAATCTCAAAAAGTAAAATTTCAAAGCGAAGTAGAGTGGAGCGGAATATAAAAAAAACAAGGGAACAGAAATATCTCTCCATAACATGTAGGCTCCTTAATCCACCCTATTCAGCCCATGTAATATGGCTAATCTATATAGAGCCTACAAATTATTTTACTGGGGCAATGCTGGTAAAAAAACGTGTTTGTTCCTTAAACACCACCTTCAGCCTAGTATTAGGAAAACTGAAGCCCCGTTAGCCTGTAGCTCAGGGATCAATTGGCGAAATTGCCAGCAAAGCTCCACCGAGTGTTGGCACAGATCTGGGCGCTCATAAAACTCCACATCCCCACCTTTCCCCTTTTTATCAGGTCTAGCATGCGTAAATACTTCCTCCCGTGCCAAAAAGCTATTAAATGATACCAGCATAGCCCTAGGTTTGGTTTCCTGACCGGGCCTCAGCCGAATCTTAAAAGGAAATCTGTATACACGTTCTATTTCATGATCCCAATCCCATCAGGTCAAGTCAGGAAATGCTTTCTTAAGCAATCTGAAGGACCCTCAAGTTATTGCGACGAGCCCGGTTCTCAATGTCTGATAACTTCCAAGAAACGTCTTCTTTAGTAGCCAGACTCAGTTCCATATGCTGTGCCAGCTCATCTTCTAATGTATATACCCGTGCCTCTATCTCATTAAATCTAGATACAAAGTCTGCATGCGATTTGACCAATCGTCTTACTGAGTTCTGCAGCTTCCATCATGAATTCTGAACCCTTTGACTTTCTTCTTTTGTTTCATCCCTATGTAGCATAATAGAGCGATAGATCAAAGCTAGAGAAACCTCCTCCCCCTCAGCCCCACCTACTCCCTCTCGGAGCTCTTGGCTCAAAGGATTCAAGATAAGATCTTTTTTAGCACAAAGTTCAAGCTTTCTAACAGTATTTTTTTTGTTTTTTGAAATTCTTTTGATTGAAACAGAACAGCTCCATCAAAAAGACACATCCGGTAGCAGCGAAGAGGCAGTGGTACTTACACAGTAAATGATCAGCATAAACCAGACATCAGCGAACATAGCAACGGTCTACCCCCATGGCCTGCCCCCGTCAATTGTAGGTGGGTCCATTAGCCCGTCCCCCCCTCCCCGCCTAGTCCTCCCTCCCTGGCCACCGCACTCCCTCCGCCCCCCCACCCCCCATCCCCCTATGGAGTGTTCAGGATCTATCACCAGCCAAGGCTCATGGCCTCCCAGGAAGTAATGGTATCAAAGATAGGCAGCATGCGGAGCCCAGTGGGGGATACCCCTACAGTGTAGCATCTGGGGGTATCCAGCCCTTCCCCTCTGTACCTCCTCCACGCCTGCCAAATCCTTTCCCATTTTTTGGGGCATCCTCGACTATGGTAGATGACTTTCTCTGCCCTCTGGCACCAGTCTATGTCTCGTTCCCATTCCTCTATTGTCGGTATCAAGTCACTCCCCCCAGAGTCTGGCGATGTTTTTTCTTGGCCACCATGCTTGCAAAGGATAACCATTTCTTATCTCCTTTGGGCCACGTAACGTTACCCGTGACCCCCAAAACGTGCCATCTAGCCTCCAGCGGCACTTCCACCCCCACCACCTCCTCCATTATGTCCTTCAGCCTAACCCAATATGCACGATGCGAGGGCAGTCCCAGAAGATATGGAAAAATGTGCCCTCTTCCCCACAGCCTCTCAAACAGAAGTGTGATGTCGCGTATCCCATCTTAAATTGTACCGTTCGAGGGGTATAGGACCTGTGGAGGATGCGTAGCTGCACCAATCTGAATCTAGCTCGAATCGCTACTTCCCTAGGACATTTCAGGGTCTCATTCCAGTCATCGTCCACTAACAAACCCAGGTCGGATTCCCACTTTCCCTCAGTGGCCCCAGCGTGTCAGGAATATTGTTAATAAGCTTCTGGTAGGTTAGCGAGATGGCCTTATCAATCATGGGGTCTAACAGTAGCCTGTCCTCAAGTGGGGCGTAGTCAGGCAGTTGTACCCCCTGCGTCAGATGCGTGTACAGGGCATGTTTAAATTGTTGACAGTGTAGGAATTCGCCATCACCTATTTGGAATTCCGACTGAAGAGTTGCAAACTCCACCTCTTGCCCCCTCCTCCAGACGTCCCCCAGCATATCGATACCTATCAGGCTCCACTGGCGCAGGTCTCGGAGTCTCACCACTCCCCTAAGGAAGTCTCCTTTCCATAAGGGCGTTTGGGCCGTAAGTCTCTTCTCCCATCCAAGCAGTTTCGTTGCCCGCTTCCATATCCCACCCCTACCGCAGTTTGGGGAGGCAAGGACTGGCGGCGCCGTGGCTTAGAGTAGAGAGCCGCTAAGTAAGAGTCTGCTCCTAGGGCCATACAATCCACCCGATATGCAGGTTCCTCCTGTGGGGCGAACACCCATCCGTTGATATTGACCAACTGCGTTGCCCAATAGTATAGACAGATGTCAGGGACTGCCAGTCCTCCCTCGTAGGGACCTCGTTGCAGTTTCCGAAGAGCAATCCTCGGACATCCCCCGCTCCACAGTAAGGAGCGCTGCTCCGCCTCTACCATCTTAAAGACTTGCTCCGGGATCGGAAAGGCCGAGCCCTGCAGCACATATAGCAGACTGGGCAGGGCCATCCTTTTAAACAAGACGGCTCTGCCCATGAGGGAGACCGGGAGGGTTCGCCAGTGCTTCACATCACTGTGCAGGCGGTCTAATTGTGCCTGCACATTGAGCTGGAAAAACTCGGTGTCGGACTGTGTGATCCATATCCCTAGAAAACAAAACGTTGTGCGCCAAACTAGGCACTCGCAGCCGAGCACAGTGGGCGGCTGGGGTCCCGCCAGAATATAGCCCAGGGATTTGCTCCAGTTGATGCGGTACCGGAGTACTCTCCGAACGTGCGCAACATAACCATCAGCCGGTGTATGGACTCGGACGGTCGCTCGCTGGGTGTATAGCAATATGTCGTCGTCATAAAGTGATATGCGCTCCTCCCATCCTCCCCACATATCTACGCCCCACACCCCAGGGTCCGTCCTCACCCAATTCGTCAGCGGCTCCAATGCCAGGGCAAAGAGGGTCGGGGACAGGGGGCACCCCTGTCTCGTGCTGCGTCCCAATCGAAATTCCTGCGACATAGCCCCATTGACCCGGACCCTCGCCAGTGGCCCTGTGTACAGTAGTTTCACCCAGGAGCAGAAGTTGTCCCCGAAGCCCATCTTCTCCAAGACTGCATAGATGTAGCGCCATTCGATACTATCGAAGGCCATATGGGCATCGAGAGAGCAGTGACGCTGGCACCTCCCGGCGCGCAGTCATAGTCTGCAGAACCCTGAACAGGCGACGCAAATTGAGTCTCGTGCTCCTGTGTGGCATAAAGCCCGACTGGTCCGGGTGGACCAGCGATTGGATCACTCCACCCAGGCGTGTGGCCAGCATCTTCCCTAGGACCTTCGTCTCATAGTTAAGGAGGGAGATAGGCCGGTACGAGCTGCAGTCCCCCTGTGGTTTCCCTGCTTTATGGATCACAACGATCGTGGCCGATCGTAGGTCTCTCGGGAGCTGCCGAGTCTCCCGCGCCTCGAGGAACAGGTTACACATATGGGGCGCCGTGCGACTAGTCACACAGCCAAATGCTTCCGCTGGGAAGCCGTTGGGCCCGGGGGCTTTCCCTGTCTGCAGGTCCCCCATGGCCTCCTCCACTTCCTTGACCGTGATATCTGCTTCCAGTACATCCCTGTCCACAGGCTCTAATATAGGGAGCTGCAGGGGGGCCAGAAAACCATGACACTCCTGTTCGTCCCTCAGTGTGTGCGAACGATAGACCTCCTCATAATACCGCGCAAAGTTTTCTGCAATTGCCACGCTGGTGGTGCTCACCGACCCATCAGGTCGCACTATCTGCGGCACCCAGCTGCGGTCTCGGTCTCTCCTCTCCAGCCAGGCGATCATTTTATTTGCCTTGTCCCCAAGGTCATACACCCTCTGCTGGGTGGCCAGTGCATGTGACCGCGCCTTTTCCGTCAGGACATCCCGGATTTCTTTACTTAAGAGGCGCACCTTATGCAACCTATCTCGTTCCTGGTCCGGAGTGGGCCCCGTCCCACTTTCCAGAGCATGAAGCCCCGCCTCCAATTGTTCCACCTGCGCATGCCTCTCCTTACACCTCCGCCCTACCTCGGCCTGTACAAAATCTCTGGCCACGGTCTTGTACGCCTCCCACACTATCCCGGGAGAGCCCACAGAGCCTACATTTTCGTCGAAGTATTGATCCACCCTCTCCCTGAACCTCTCCTGAAAGTCTCGGTCTTTAAAGAGAAAGGAGTCCAGCCTAGGTGGGACAATCCAATCTCGCCTGGGCCTCATCAACGGAACCCCCACCGGTGCATGGTCAGAAATCTCTCTAGCCTTATGATGTCCGTCTCGAAACAGGTTCATGCAGTCTGCTAGTGTGAATATATAATCAATCCTAGAAGAGGACCAATGGGCTGCTGAGATATGTGTATACTGTCTCCTGTGTGAGTTATGTGTCCTCCATAAGTTGATTAGACCCATTGCCTGTACAAAATCCCTGAGGTGGTGTTCCCCTTCCCTACCCAGTGTAGACGGCAATCTGTCCAACTCTCTGGCTATCACATCGTTCATATCCCCACCCAGGACCAGCGTCCCCTGAGGCATTTCCAACAACAACTTCCCCACATCAGGGAGGGTTGACGCGTGCAGTTTCGGAGGTATGTATAGCGAGCAAAAGTTTAGGGTGCGACCCTCCCACTGCGCAGACACTGCCGCATAACGACCCATGGGATCAGACCAGCAGCGCCCCAGGACCAATGGCAAGGAGTTTTTAGTGAGTATACCCACTCCTCTGGAACCGGTTGTAAAGCCAGAGTGAGCACCTAGGGTGTAGCCAAACCTGTCTAGGGCTTGCAGTGGTTTCCCAGCAGATGTGTCTCCTGTAGGAGGACAACATCCGGAGCATGTCTTCGGAGGTACTGTGTTTGATCTTATTCTGCAGGCCGTTCACATTCCAGGATAGGACGTCTATGTGTTGCGTCTTAGATGTGTGTGACCCCGCCATTGTCCTTGTCAAATCTAAGGGGTAGTGCCCTTCTCTCCACCCCTCCCCCTACCCCCTGCCCCTTGAGTGTGCCGATGGAGTCAGAACCTTCATACAATACAAAAACAGAAAATGAAAACCAGAACATTCCCCCCCATTTCCCCCTTTCCCCCCTGAACAACCCCCCTCCATGCTACCCTGCCACTCCGGCCAACCGCGCCAGACATCCCCAACAAGCAGAGCGCCGGTAGCCCTAGAAACGATAAACTCAGGGGTGAGCGGTGCAACCAAGTCCAGCATCCAGGACTCCCCCCGACCCCCCTTTACAGTTCAACAAGTAGTCCAACGCTCGTCCTGTCTTAAAGCAGTGTCCCATAATGGAGAAAGACCCTCCCAAGACACAAGCATCGCCCCCGGCCAGATTGAGAGTCAGCAACATTAACAAGAACCCGTGCGGGCCTTCCATCAATCCCCGTTAGACCTCCCGAGCAGGTCGAAGCCTCCCCCATTCTCATCTAGTCTGCAGGGTCAGCATTTATAGTTCCTTCATGCATTACATGTCCACACGATCTTGCCAGTCCGAGTCCATACATTCCACCTCCTCACTCCAGGACTGGCGACACCGAGAGGCTGCGGGCCCTTCGCTGAGCCTGTTGGAGCTGACGAGACCGGGGTGCCGCGCTCCTCCAACTTCCTTTGTGGTCCGGGCCCCTCCGCTGCTGCCCGTGCTCCTCCAGCCAGGCATGGGCCTCCTCCGGGGTGGTGAAGAAGAAGGACTTTCCCTCCGCCAAGACCTTAAGCCGTGACGGGAAGAACATCATGTAGCGGAGGCCACGCTCTCGAAGCTTCCTCTTGACTGCGTCAAATGATCAACGCTCCTGCTGAACCTTCAGCGTAAAGTCCAGGAAAAAGCGTATCGTGGCATCCTCCACATGCAAATCTCCAAGTTGTCGCGCTGCCTGTAGGATTGCATCCCGGTCACGGTAGTTAAGTACCCGCGCGATGATGGTTCACGGCGGGGTCCCCGGGCGCGGCGGCGGGATCGGCGCCCTGTGCACTCGCTCTATGACGAAGAACTTGGACAGTCTCTTTGGTTTCAGGCTGTTCAAAATGAGATTCTCAAGGAACAGTTCCATGCTAGCCCCTTCCATTTTTTCTGGCACACCTACCACCCTGAGGTTGTTCCTTTGGGCCCTCCCTTCCTGGTTACTCCAGCCGTGCCGCCATCTGCCTCTGTTGGTGCGTGAGTTGTTGGACCCGCTGTTGCAAGGATTTGGTGGTCCCCTGGAGGTCCGCAATGGCGGCAGCATTTTGCGTAGCTTTCTCGGATGTTTTGTTAAGATCCGCCCGCTGAAGCGTCAACTCAATTGACATTTTGTCTATTTTAGACTCCAATGTAGTGCCCAGGGATTGTATGGCCTGCATAATGGAGGAGAGAGATCGTTCATGGGGCTCTTCAGATGCCCCGGGGAGGGGCAGCGCACCGCCGCCCGGGTCCGCCGTATAACTATCCATAGTGTTGGATTGGTTTGCTGTGGATTTCTTGCCCCTCATGGTCTCGGCAGATACCAGGCGGTCACCTGTGGGCCTCCCGTCGGCCGCCCGCACCTGGTCACTCCTGAAAGGAGCAGGAGCAGTACTCTGTAGTCCAACTCGCCCCGCACAGCTGGACGCAGTCCACTCACACCCCCCCGGCCCCCGGCCACTGCCGCCGTGGGTCCTTTCCGCCGCCGTCGCCGCCCAGCGAGGCCTCTCCGGTGCCCCGGCGTCCAGGGGGCCGCTCGCCGGAACAGTAGGCCTCTCCGCCCTGTAGCCGCTCCTCACAACAGGCCGAGTCCAGTCTCCACGCCCCTCACCCCCGCCAGAGGGGGGCAGCTGGTCACTCTACCACCGTGCAAGGGAGGGAGCGAAGGGCCACACCATTCTGCGATCCAGGACACACGGGGCCTCTCCGCCACCCGAGGCCGGCGTCACTCCAAGGTGCCCCCACAGTGCAGGCCACGTTCGGTCTGCCGTCGCCTATCTCCAAGGTCCTGGGGCCGAATGCAGTTAGTCAGGACACTCCCAGACCGGATATCTCAGGATACCTCAGGGGCCCCGGCAGGTATGGGCCCCCTCCCCAGCGCCGTGGGCCTTGCCGCAGTATCACAGTCCCCCGCTGCAGGCCGAACCCGTCCTCAGCGCCCCCACTCCTTCGCCGGGGGGGGGTCATCAGTGCACGCCACCACAAATCAGGGAAGGGAGGAGGGGGTCACACCCCGCCACAAGCAAGGGCCCCCGGGGCCGAGTGCCACCCGCGGCCGCCTTCCTGCGGATGCCGGTGCTCCACAGGTGGACCCTCTCAGCATAGGCAGCACACTCCGACCCCCGGATCTCAGCCTCCCAGGGTCGGATCCAGGCCGGGAAGGCAGCTGCAGGCGCCGGAGGAGGGGATCTCTCTGATTTCAGCGCAGGACGCCGTCTACCTGCCGGATGAATGACGGATATTGGGGGTCATCGGGACCGCCACCGGAGCGCCGTGAAGCTATGCGGCCATCTTGGTCGCCGCCGAGTCACGCCCCCCCTTCTAACAGTCTTAAGGTGTCCGTCTTCTGCTTCCTCAGCTTCTTCCAGCATCGAGCTGCTATAGTCACTGCCTTCCATCAGCTGAGCAGAGTAGTGTATTGCCAAATCCTCACACGAAGACATAGATTGTTCAGAGAGAGAGTAAAAATCTCCAGAGTCTGCTTCAGGATTTAATATGCCTTGCCCTGTTTCCTCCATGATAGGACCACTACAAACACTCCTTTCTGGCTGTACCGCAGCATAGTTCAGTGCGCTTTCACAATCACTGTTGTCCCCAGTCAAAGCAATACGAGCAGAACCACAGGGGATTCAAATGACGCATGTTAGTAGTACTATCAAGTACAGTGTTCGACCTATTATCAGTGTGATCAATATTAAGATAACTAGCTGAGTCCATAGTGTCACCAATACTAACACTAACACCAGACGCTGCTTCAGTCATTACAGCAGTCTCAGCTCCTTTAACTTTCCCCTTTTCCTTATCCTTTTCTTTTTCTTTGATGCTAGAAAAAAATGTGGGTATTTTCTTTCCGCTCTGGGCACCCTTTAACTTGGCTCCAGCAGAGGCAGTTTCCTGGGTTTTACTTAAAGCAGCATTATTATCACAGTTGGTGTGCCATCTTCCCCCTCACCTGAGCTGCCGCTCCGGTAATCTCCGCCGTCTCCGTAGAACTCTCCTCCTGTCCACGAGGCTTATTGTGAGATCCCTTCGGCTGCATTACAGCAGACTGCTGGGTCTCTGCTTCGCTGATATGCCTCGCCGAGCAGTCTGTAAACGACCTCCAGGTGCGCTGCGGATCCGGTACAAGCAACTCCCAGAGACCACGCCGAGTCCGCGTCCGCCAAATCCGCACACGTCCCGTTGCAAAAAAATACAGCGATGACCACAGCAGCATCCGAATCAAAAATCAATGCCGAAAAGAGCGTCCGCCCAAAACAACTTTCTCGCTTGACAGCTGCCACCAGCCAGCTCCAGCATCGAATGTCCTCTGCTACTCCATCCATGGACTCCAAGCACAGGGTCCGGCAGGAGAGGTCCGCTCAGGCGTCCACCGCGGTCTCCATCTTGCCTCTCAGCCACTTCTCGAAGGCAGTCATAGGCCTGCCTGCATTAGGCCGCACCTGAGCGTGGGGTAGCCAGGAGTCAAATGGGAGTGTGAAACAGTCTTGTTCTGTCAGAGTATATTGAGTTTTGAGTTGGTTTAAGGAAATCAACACTTCACGGTCGAAAAGGCAACCCACCGTCTTACAACCCCCCTCTAACCATCGCTTGCCGACTCCCTGTGACATCCCAGGTGGGAACTCTGGGTTAGCAAACAATGGGGTAATTGGAGAAGGGAACGACGAAAGCCCAGCAGCTACCGCTAACCTGTGCCCTATTTTCATCGTGGGGCTGGGGACCGGAGAGGAGTATAGGCCCCAAGCTCTATGGGCGCTGGAGAGCCAAACCTCTCGCCAGGTGTGTGACCCCGCTGCTGCCTGGTCCATGAAAACCCAGTGATTCTCAGTCAATGGTTGGGTCCATTCAACCAGGTATCGCGCTCTGCTGCTTGGTAGTATCGCAACATGTTGGGAACCACCAGTCCTCCCTCTCCCTTTGTGCACTGCAATAATTGTTTGCGAGTTCTTTGCTTTGTCTTACCCCAGATAAAAAGCTTCCCGGGAGAGGGAGAGAGGGGAAGGCTCTGGAAAACATAAAGAGCGCAAGGCAAAACATTAATTTTTACTGCAGCTATCCTTCCCAGCCAGGGAGAGGGGGAGGCGCCCAAGGATCTAAGCCTGAGTGGATCGAGACCCTGAGCTGGGAGTAATTGACTTGAGCAGTCTTGGCAAGACTCTATCACCACACCCAGGTAGGGGAGATTAGAATCCCCCTACTGGAAATCAAATCGCGTGTGGATGATACTTTGTGTCTTGGCGCATATTGATGTTCAGTATTTGTGATTTAGACGAGTTTATTTTGAAGCCCAAACCCAAGCCAAATGCTTCCAACTCTAAAGTAATTGCTCGTAGCGAGGAGAGGGGTTGGACAATGGAGAATGTCATCTGCATATAGGCTGATCAAGTTTTGTTCTGCCCCAGAAGTTATGCTTACTGTGGCAGGGTTATCCTGCAACTTCTGTGCAAAAGCTTCCAGGTATAAGGCAAAAAGGAGCGGCGAGAGCGAGCAGCCCTGACTAGTGCCCTTTTCCACCGGGAATCTGCACAAGCTCACGCTGTTGACCCGAATCACGGCGCTGGGCTTACTGTGGCCGCTGTGTACCCAGTTGATGAAGCGCTTCCCGACCCAAAGCACCTGAGAGGGTGCATTGGCCTTACCTGTTTACGACTATTGAATGCTTTCTCAGCATCGATGGCCAGCAAGAGGGCCGCCTCCCTAGACCGCTGCACCTTATCAATAAGGTGGCATATCCGCTTGGCGATGTCCCCACATTGACGTGAGGGGATGAATCCAGCTTGATTGGGATCAACAAGGCCAGACATCCGGGGATTAGGGCAGTGGGCCAAGATGCTAGCTAAGAGCTTAACATCCATGTTAGGCAAGGAATTCGGGTTGTTCGCACTACAATATTGTGTGTCTTTCCAAGGCTTCGGGATCACGGATATGGATGCTTGTAGCATGGAGTCTGTCGAAGCCCCTGTGTCAGAGAAGGATTTAATAAGGTGTGTAAGCAGGGGGGCAAGTTTGGTACAGAACGTCTTATAGAAGATGGCACTGAAGCCATTCGGCCCCGGAGACCTCCTTGATTTCAGCCTTGCAATTGCAGATATTACTTTCTCTATCCTAATGTGTTGGTCAAGGGATTCCAACTCGGACAATGGAAGGGGAGTGATCGCTGGCGACTGCTTATAGGAATGAGGGTCAGTCGCCACAACCCTGTGTATAAGTCTGCGTAAAACGCCCTGAATTCAGCCACAGTGGATGAGACGTTGGATACTTGTGCCCCCAAGAGCGTTTTAAATGGCCTTTACTGCGTTCGCGTGTTGATTTCTTTGTAAGTAGTGAGCTAGCATACGCCACTTTTATTGGATCCTATATAGATTTTATGTTTGAGCTGGAGTACGGTGTATTCAGCCCTGTCTAGGTCCAAACATCTGAGTTGGAGCCTTTCCTGTTCCAGTTTTCGCCAGGGCGCCTATGCGTTTATGTATGGACTCTAGTTCCATTACTGACTATTCTAATTGCCCTCTTTTATTTCTCTTGAGTCTTGTTCACAAACACCGTTTTCGCTATCAACCACCCCGGACAACCAGTTTAAGAGGCTCCCATACCAAGGAGAGGGATCCTCCCCTATGTCGTTAGTGATCAAGTAGTCCATAATCACCTGCTGAATTGTGGACACTATGTCCGCGGAATGCAGCAGGGTTTCTCGAAGCCGCCATGGTTGCCTCTGAGAGGGGGGCGTGTGTCGCAAAGGTGAGTGTGATTGCCTCATGGTCCGACAGTGAGCGGGGCTCAATAGAGGAAGCTGTAACTAGATCCCACGCAGCAGGAGATGCTAAGAAATGGTCCAGACGAGCATAGGATTTGTGCGCCGCTGAGTAAAATGTATAATCCCGCTCGTCAGGATGTTGTAAGTGCCAAACATCGCAGAGCCTGCAGTCCGCCAGCCAGGTCACGCCCTCGGGTGAGAGGGCACCTGAATGTCCGAACCTCTGTCACGAGCGGTCACGCCCTCCCTCCATCACCAAATTAAATTCTTACCCCCACCAGAACTGCCTGGTCTGGCGATTGTAAGACCATGGCAAGAGCCTCAGTGATAAAGGATTCCTGATGCTTATTGAGGGCGTAGAGCTAGGCTATTGTGAGGTGTAATGGTCCTAGCTGAACCCGTACAGTCAACAGTCAACCCTTAATCTCTTGGCAGGTAACCAAAATCGTCCCCCAGAAGCGATTGGAGAACAGGATCGCCACTCTGACCCCTTCCCAGACTACCAAAACTGATGTGGAAGTTTCTCGGAGCGCATTCTGTGGGTATCCTGTGCATGCAAATGTGTCTCCTGAAGCAGGCAGATATCTCCTTGAGCCTGTTTGAAGTAGTAAAAAAGAATTGCTAATCTTTGTGGCGTTGTTAAGGCCTTTCACGTAGACACTAAGCTATTTTGTCTCCATAATTCAGGGTGTGGGGTAGGCCAGGCCATGTTATTCTGTGGGGCACTAAGGGTCGACCGTGAAGAATAGGTGTGTCCTGAAACTATGGGGGAACCGAGGCAGGTCCTAGAAGTGTCATCTCGTCTATATATAGACAGTCTGAAGGGGAGCCGCAAAACAAAACCCAAAAACCTAAAAAAAACAAGAATAAACATATTGTCCATAAGGTCCATTGTAACTTCGGAGTCGGAGTTCATGGGGTTACCCAGAGGGAAGCAAGCCAACAGTAGATAGAATGTCTTAGCACCTGCACCTCCACCCCCACCCCCACCATGACTTCCCTTCTGTTGAATAATAGTAGCTTATGATGGGGGATCAACATCAGACTTACTCTCACCAGAGAGGGATTGCAGCACTTCAAACCTTTCCTGAGCCACGGTGGAAGGATCCCGGCAATGGGGCATCGACCACAAGCTACGCCTAGGTCCACGGCTGGCCCTGCCCTGGACTCCACCACCCCCGCGCAAGGTGTCGGGCGTCTGAGTCAGACAGGTCGAGGATCTTACAAGCCTCCGCAATGGAGGGCAGTTTGTGGAGTTTGCCGTTCAACTGGAAGATAAGGCGTAATGGATGGCCCCAAGAGTATGAGATACCCTGGGTGCAAACGTGGGTGGTGACGGGTTGGAAATTGCGACCGGAGGGTCGAGGCTGCCAGGTCCTGGAATAGCTGGATTGAATGGCCCCGGAATTGCATTTACTGCTCCGATCTGGCAGCTCAAAGGATCGCCTCTTTCTTGGTGAAGTTGTGGACACAGACCAAAATGTCTGCGGGTGGGCGAGGGGGCCCTGGGGAGGCCAACTCTGTGGCAGCAGTTCAGCCTGGTTCCAGTTGATGGGCTGTCTCCTAGGACGCTTTTGAATAGTTCTTGGACGTAACCCTCTAGCTCTGCCCCCGTAGGCACCCTCCTTACGCGGATGTTATTCCTTCTTGATCTATTCTCTAGGTCCTCTGCAAGGGCCTGGTGATCCAGCTGCTGGTCATGTAGTTGGATGATTTCCTGCTGAAGAGCCTCAACCTCTGCATTCCTAGAAAGAGAGCTCTCCTCCAATGCCGCAACCCTTTCCCACACTTATTCAATGTCTTGACGAGCTTCCCTGAGCTCTGCTGCTAGGTCTTTTTTTAACCATATGTAGGTCTTCGTGAAGGGAATCGAACAACGCCTCCAGGAACTCCCAGGTCACTGAGCTCTCTGCTTTGTCCCAACCTCCTGCATGCTTGGGAACCTCTGTGGCGCACTCTCCTTGATGAGCCTCCATAGTATTCTTGAGCAGCATTTCCTTGACTGAACTATCTTTCTTGCCCTTCGTGGAGGCTACGACTCCTGCCTCTAATGTCCAGGTTCCAAGAGATGCAGTGAGTAAGAAGGGCCGGCACACTCCTCGCAGAGGTTCGCAGGAGGGCAAATCCAACAGGCCTTGGGCATTCTTCAGAGTCCCATCCCAGCCCCCGCCTCCAGGAGGAAGCGCAGAACCAGAGGCCAAGCTGCGAAACCAATTGTCACCCCGTCTAGTCCCAGCATGGGCAATGGCAACACAGCCCCTCTTGCCCAGAGCAGGGGTGTCAGGCTCTGCTACTTGAGGCGGCTAGTGATGTTTCTTTCAGTCAGTGGTGTAATCTCACGCCCGGGGCACCGAGAGAGCGAGCTAGGTGCAGATAGCGGAAGCAAAGGGGTGAGCCTGGCCGGGCTCCGGATTCACTGACAGGCCTTCAGAAACAGGCCCAACAAAGGGCAGACCCAGTTCCCCCACGCGCTGAGGCAAGCCCAAAGCAGGCCAGACGGACATCCAGGAGATCCACAGGTTATTCTTCAATAGGCCACTCTCCCTCATCCTGTAATGCTCTACGGCACCAGTTTTCAGGGTGTTTCAGGAGGGGGGCACCCCCTGAGATATTGCTGTAGAAGTGGTTGGGGGCACAAAGGCCGCAAGCACCCACCCGGGCGAGCTTAAAATTCTAAGGCCAGGGCACCCGTGGGGAAGATACGGCATCCCACAGCCACCTCGATCCTGCAGACAATCACTCACCAATGCAGCGGCCCCTTCCCTGGGCCACACGCAAGCCCCCAGGCTCTGAGTTGCTCCGTGATGATGTAGGCCAGCAGGTCAGACTGCACCCAAACGTGCCTTCTCCCTAAGGGGTCTAGGCACTGCTGCATGCCAGGACCTGGGTCCACCGCTGCACCTTCAACGCCAACTCCTCTCCATCCCGGGGGGCCCCTCCTCCAGCCTTTGCGTGCTTGCGCTCCTCCTAGAGCGTCACCCCCAAGGAGCCACAGACCCTACAGGCCCTACAGCTTGCCCCCGGGAAGAGCGCGGTTTGCCTCCATCGCAGGGCAGACCCCGACGGGTGAATCAAGCGCCGACCAGGTCCCGTCTTCTCCGGAGCGCTCCAGTCTCGCCCCAGGTGGTATTAGGGGTCCCCCACCAGAGATCCCATCAGGAGGCTGCTTTCAGCTGTGCTATGGTCTGGCAAGGACAGAGCGCAGAGAAAGCTCGTCCGCTCACTCCGCCATCTTGGCCACACTCCTCTTAATATGTTTTAGGAATTTTTGTTGGAATATGCAAACTAGGCGGAGGACACAAGTAACAAAGCATGAGAAAGATTTTGTATTATCACATCATCTTGTCGCTTTTCTGACATTATGCCTGGTCTTTTGTGATTATTCCTCATAATCTAGTCATAGGAGATCACTAAGGGAGTTAAAAAAAACATAATTTCATATATAAACGTTGCTTATTCAATGATCTAATGTTTCACACATTAACCTGCGGGCATCTTTTGTATATTTCATTTGTGTATTTAGTGTTCACTCTTTAAGCCAGTGTACCAATGCACTCTGAAAATTATTCTGAAGGCTAGCTGCTTTTGGTATTGTATTTGCACAATTGTATTAGTAATTTTTAGCCATGGTATATACACCTCTACCTTGAGGTTTCCAAATACACACATGTTGCTGGTTTGATTTGGTCTCATCAAACATCTATGTCATTGAGTTGGTCATTGGTAGAGTACATAGGAAATCAGTATTTTAGCATTTCTAAAACACCAATAAAGAAGTCACATTTCATCTTAAACCTCCGAGGTTGATGTCAGTGACATCTCCACTATACCCGACCGTTGAAGTGTGTTGGACATACTTTTTAACCCTGTCTTGTATCTTCTACCCCTTTACAAGTACATTTTAAAATGTAACTGTTCTTTTCAAATGTAATTATTTTGTAATAGATAAATGGCTGTTACTTTTTTACTTGTGTAAATTGTTGAGATTTTAGATGGGGTGGGTAAGTTTTTGTTTTCAGATGTGTGCGAATGGCAGCCTTGTTGATAAAAATAAGTGTGTGAACAGTTTACCTGTTGGTTTTGTGAGAGGGTAAACAGTCTTCTCCTGTGGCACCTACATGTAGTATAGTTGGTTCTAGTAGGTGTCGAACTCCCATGATGTTGAATATGTTTGTCCCCAGAATCCCTGTACTGTAGTGCAGGACCACCACATAATTTGCATCATACTACCGCGTCCTCCACAGCCTTTCCAGCAACTGTCAGCATTCATTCGAGCGGGGTGAAGTACCATTGCATTAGGTTTTTGTGTGCATTTTCCCTGTGTTGGACACTTATGGAGGACATGGCTGCTCTTGAGTAGATTTTTGCTCAAGTCTCCGCAGAGACAGGGTTCTCCAGGTCCATGTTTCTACTAATAGTGAATAATGGTGTTTTTTTCAGTGTGTCTGCCTTTCTGTTGCAGGGAGGACAAGGTGTCTCCTAATGCTTTTTGAAAAAATTTACAGCACAGGCGCCAAATGAATTTGCAATGCAGTAGGTCTTGTATTTGCGATAGTTTAAGCTATTGGCATTGTAAGTGACAACGCTTTTATTTATCTGTTTTAAAAACAACACTTAAATAAAAGGCATTGTCATTTACAGTGCCAATAGCTCACACTCTCGTAAATATGAGACCTGTTGCATTGCAAATGAATATTACCTTGGCAGCTATGCTGGGCTGCTGAACTACTTACTCAGCCGCTGCCTCCCTGGTGTGTCGGGCGGCTCTCTTCAGTTGCGGGATCATTTTAAAATAATTACTGCAGCACAAAGCAGTACATAGCTAGCAGCACTGCCATTCCCACTGCAGCCGCTGCCCGTTAAGACTTTATATTCATTAACTGGCTGCACATCTCACCGGCGGGCAGCATCAGGACGTGACATCACAGCTGCCAGTTGTGTGTGTCACAAACCTAACCCCAAGGCTGATAGTCTTTGAATTAGCCATTGGGGACTCAGATGCTGCAGTGAATGTATCAAAATATACTGCGTGATGGGATGGGGGTGTGATTGATCCTCATATTGTTCCACTGTAACCAGCATATCAGTGGTAAGAGTTGCGGCCACTGAGCCAGCCTCTCTTGGGAGCAGTGCGCATGGTGCGCTGCCACTCGAGTTTCAGTGCTTTAGTAAGATGATTCCTAGCGCCCCTTGACAGCTATGGAGACGCTATTATGCGTGACTTCGCATTTCAATGTGGTGATGCGAACCACCACAAGGGCAGTATATTGTCCAGTATTTGATGCCAACCACATGGCACAAAAATGGAATCTCAAACTTCCCTTTTCTATACATGGTGCGCTGCCACTCGAGTTTCAGTGCTTTAGTAAGATGATTCCTAGCGCCCCTTGACAGCTATGGAGACGCTATTATGCCCGACTTCGCATTTCAATATGGTGATGCGGACCACCACAAGGGCAGTATATTGTCCAGTATTTGATGCCAACCACATGGCACAACAATGGAATCTCAAACTTCCCTTTTCTATACAGTTTCCCCCCCCCCCCAAGACTTCCAATAAGTGCAGTATGTTGTATCGATAAATGTCCTTCGCTGTACTCGTAAAACCTCCCAGTATTGGATAGAGTTCACATTTCATTGGAACTAGCAGTTTTTGCAGCTTCTTTTCTTGCACCTTCTTAATTGAGACCACCTTTGGGGACGATTTAGAGAAATTTTGAATCCTGAGGCATTTGTAAAATTCTCTTTTCCTGTAAGTCTCTAGGTCCCTGAGGAGGCAAAGGATGTAATCCGCAAAGAGCAACATTTTATATTCTCTTTGTCCGAATGTAATTTCTTTGATATTGGGATTAATTTTTAGCGTTTGTACTAAGTGTTGCATTGACAGGACGGTTATCAACGGGGAGTGTTGACACCCCTTTTCGTACCTCTAGTTAATGTTACTGTTGGCGAAATCTAGCTGTTAATCCTTAGCTGTGAACATGATCTACTTGTTTAAATGCCTGTTCCTGTTTTGGGTGAGGACTTTCTGTATGAATCGCCAATTTACTCTTAAGGCCTTCTCCACTGCTAGCGAGAAAAGGACCATTTGATTTCGCCAATGGCAATTAGTTTGGAGGCCATTCTAGTATTGTTTGTTGTGCGTCTGTAATTAATAAACTGATTGTTTGGCTGTTATAAGCAAGGGCCTCACGTGTTGCTGGCGTTCCACAGGTAGACAGGAAGATTTTTACGACAAAATTTAACAGGGTATCAGCCTATAAGATCCACTACAAGTGGGATTTTTATTATACTTTTGTGTCAATACTTTGATGGATACTATCATGGTTTTTGTGACCCTCCCTGTCAATAAGAATGAATTGAATACTGTAGTTAGGATTTGGAGCAACAAGTCCACATAAGATGTATAAAAGGACATAGCAGACTGGCCTGGTGTCTTGTTACTTTTCAGAACTTTAAGCGCCGATTTGAATTTGTCAATGGTTATGGTTTTGTCACTGAGAAAGAAATCATAGTCTCTTCTGTCAGTAAATACTAGGACAGGCAGGTAACTGTCTTGTAAATCACCCTCAAGATCTTGTGATCTATAAAGCATAGTGTAAATATCTGCTGTAAATCCAACAAGAGTTGGGTACCATACACATATATCTGATACCAAACATCATGTGCAGCAATAGTCCTAGAAGAACAAGGTAGAGCCTTGTGGGAGCACAAAACTGAGGTTTTGTTGTTAAAATCAAGTGGGACCCGCTGATAAAGGCTGGTTATTAAAAAACACAGATCAATTGCAGGGCCTTCCCCTGCACATGTATCTTCTGTTCTAAAAGTAAAACAAGCCACCTGTGGTCTGTAGTGTCAAGTGGAGCTGGCGAATCCAGCAGGACGAAACCTGCTAACTGGTCCTCGTCAAATAAAATCCCAAACTGCTGTTTTTGATCCTATGAGGGCCTGGATTCCAAATGGTAATGTGCGATAAGCACGTTCTTCTCCAGGTAACTCTGTGGATATGTGATAGCTATAGATTCGTTTAGCTTTGCCAGCAATTAATGAGTTGAAATAGGTCTATAGATTCTTGGATTAAACCCAGATCTTTGCGACTAAGGGTGAATGTATGCATTGTTCTGCACTCTGTCCATTTATTCTTTTTGCTTTTGTTGCCCTAAGTGGGAAGGGTATGCCCAGATGTGGGTTCCGTGCTCACTGTGCCACAGGATTCAAGTTAGCCTGGCTGATGATGGGTAATAACTCGAAACCGGTCCTAGGTTGTTTGTTTCCGGTCAAGGAAGGTCCTGACTTGGCAGTTTGAGCTGGACTGTTCCCATGAGAAGCATGGTCAAGACTGATTTGAATATGGCTTGGTCCAAACTGGGTTGGCGTGGTGAGCGAAGGAACGATGGATTAAAGCCAGATCTTTGTGACTGGGGTGAATGTTTGCATTGTTCAGCATTTTGTACCTCATCTGTTCTTTTTGCCAGTGTTATTAGCAGACATCTTGGAAATGGTTATTTTGCCAAATGTGTAGATATACTGCTTTGTGCTACGATTTCTCCTGCCCTGAGCAGTCACAGTCCATGAAGTACATGGTGTGCGTCCACGAGTTCCCAGGTCTCATTTAGGGGCACAGAGTAAACACTGTTGTGAAGCGTCCGACTAACACAAAAAAGTATTCGTCTCCAAGATCCGAGACACAGGATGCCTACAATTTGAGGGTAACAAAACACTGGCGATAAAGTACAATATTTAACTTATTTAAGCAAAAAGCAGTCTTATTCGTGGTGTTGATGGTCAGCGGACACCAGAGGGTCTGCAATAAAATGGATGGAATATATTGTTAAGCTTGAGGATCTGTTGTCATGAAGGAGTAAATAAAAAAAAACATAGGGGCCTCATTACGGTGCTGGTCGGACGAGCATCCATCCGGCATCATCGCGGAACCGGGATACCTCCATCGAGGAGTTGGCGGTCCTGATAACATTATTTGGTTGCGACTGCCTTCATGGCTGTTGAAAAGTGTATTTTTCCTATTTTGGCTTGTGCTGCAGGACCCAGCACAAGCCGCATTAGAAAAAATACACTTTTGAAACATTTTTGCACCATACGGTACCTGCCACACAATGCATGGGTATTAATGGGGCACGGCAGGTGGCCCCAGGGCCCATAGCGGATGGCCATGGGGATAGAGCCCCTGTTAGGGAGCCAAAAAGACACTTTCTGCCAGCCTTTTAATGGTGGAAGAACTGACATGAAAAGGCTGCTGCAAAGGTGTATCGTAATCGCCACAGCGGTGCCTAAGCAGGCACCGCCTCCATTTTGGGAACTACGATCCGCACACTGCCAAGCCTATCTGAGGCAGAGCGGATTCCCCCCCCCGCAAGCATCGTTCAGACCACCTATATCCTAATACGACGGTCGGACAGATGCCTCAGATGTTTGGTGGACATCCACCGATGAGCTGTCTGATGGCCTTCCTCCCTACATCAAAATGAGGCCGACAGAGGTGAAATTTCTTGGTGACAGCTTGTTCAAGAACAGTTGTCAGTGAAGGTTCTCAAAGTTATGAGAAACTGAAGCTGGACTAGAAGCACACACTAATTGAAAGCACTGTGAGCTTTAGTGGTAGATGATTTGTTTTAGATTGCAATGTGAAAAGAAATGTACTTCTTGACAGGAGCTATGTTCAACTGTGGTCTACTCTCTTTCCACCAGCCCTGGATCCTGCTAGAAGTTTGAGGGTAAAGGAGTAAATATGGACTTATAATCAGATTCTGGGATACCAAGCTGTAAATTATTGGAAACATGTTTTTGGTTGAAATGACCAGCTATGATGTATGTATAATGTGACCCATGTAATATTGTGAAATGGAAATACAGTGTTGAGTGTTGTTAATACAAAAGATAGAAGTAAAACCTGTGAAACCTTGAAACCACTGAGTTTTAGCTGGCTGCTGTTAATCTCATTCCTTGGCTCTAAACAAATGATAAGTCTGTTTGAATCATAATGGAATTCCTTTTTGCCTGCAGAGGGAGGAAATTTCCGCAATATCTTGGACAAAGCTGTTGGTGCAGACAGATTGGTGAAAGAGCGCTATCAGTCTCATCGAGAAACAATTTCAATATTAAGTAAACCGGAATCTGAACTAAATGCATCCATTCCTTCTGCTAACCCGGCAAAAACCCTACAGGGTAGTGAGGTGAGACCACAAAATAATGTATTGAAAAGCTCTGTCATAAGTTGTAAGCTTGTTTACTGCTGTACACTGATCTTTATGAAATCATATTCTGCTCACCTGGTTTTCTTTCACTGACCGGGGCCTGCCACATCAGCCCATTCTATAATGTTTCCTAATCAAAAACCGACTCGATCATTGCTTTGCGTTATAAATGGTAGTGCTTACAATACAACTGGGGAAACATTTACAGATGGGTCACACATGAAAGCACCTTTTTATGTCTGGTTGGACAGCGTAACTGTGTGCATTACCTATTGCTATAATTTCTTTAAAATATATAGAGTGGGGCTTTACCTCCACCCAGAGGAGAAATAATCTCTCATCTCATGGGTTTGGCTATTTGATCTATCATTCAGCCTTCCAGGAAGTGCTTCTACAGAAAACATTTACTTGTTTTGTATTTTATGAAATGTGATATTATGCTTATGTGCATCCTTCCCTTGTAAACACAAGCAGTGAATAAAATGGTGTACGACATAAACCATTAGCAGAAAGAAGAATTGTCATCAATTTCCTAAATACCATATGATCAGAAATGAGATGCAGTGGCTCCTCAAAACTTATACTCATAACTTCAGTCAAAGAGGACAGCTGCTTATGTACCTCCCTTTATGACACTTTTGCCATTAAAGGTAAAAGGCCAAATGTTTCTCACAATGGTAGGTCTTGCAGTAGGCTTCTTTAACAGGAGGATCACATTCACTTGTTCCCAACAAGAGGGGACAGTAGCCTTGGTAAAGGAAGTGTTGATAAGGGAAACAAGAGTGGGGGGAAATAAACCTAATGATAAATATATTCGCTGGCCATGCAGGTCACACGAATAGGACTAAATCCATCAAGTACTGACAAAGTTCATATAAATTATTTAAAATGTGAGAGTCACTATTTTATATCTGAAACAATCACCCTGTCACATTATTTTTTTAACTCGTATATGCTTTCTTTGGAGAAAATGTTGTTTTGTTTTTTCTCAGTATTGGCAAAGCTGATCGGCCTGACCTTATATGTAATTAGGGCTCCTAGATTTATGGTATTTATTTTTTGGCCATTTTATCTGTATTTATCCATTACCGTTCCTGCACTTCCAGTCTGCCCATTGATAAGAGTGAAAGGAATGCAGGCCCTTCTGTTGTGCGTCGTTCTTTAGCCTAGGTTATTCCAATTAAACCAGACTTTTACACGGGTAGCACTCTAGCTTTGATTTTGGACAACTTTCAATGTTCTTATAATCAGAAGGGGGAAAGGATCACTTGTCCTGCTTAAACCTTGGGTTCACAAGTCGAGGAACTGGTATCTCCCAACAAATATGACTCTCATACACGTGTATTTCAGATGGTCTTTCTTCAGCGGTATATACTGGGTACCCGCTTTTTTTACACGTGCGTGCGTAATCATCGAGTCATTTTTTGTATTGTGCACCCTCCACCAGGAGGTTTTGCCTTAGGTTTAAGGCAGTAGTGATCGTGGATAGTGGGGGGGGGGTTTTGTGGTGGTGTAGTTGTTAAAAATCCGGACAGCCAGACAGAGACAATTTTAATAAGTCTGGATTCGGACTGTAAGTAAAAAGTTAGGTGCACTTTTTGAATTAGTTAGGGATTCAAGTGCATATTATATCTAGAGTTTAAAAAGAGGTCAACATGTTTCAGCCTTTGGTAGTCAGAGGATCTTAGGCTTTCGTCAGGACCAATGGGGGTGAATAAATAGTGAGAAAAAACGTTGTGAGAAGAAAAAAGGTAAATTGACCTGATTCTTCGTGATTCAAGGTTTCATTGTACCTGGAAAATAAAGAAACACACACACAAAACAGCAACAGACAGGGAGATGGGGTGCGGGAAAACACATATTATGTACAATAGTACCTTTTCGTTATTAAGTAACTAGAAAATGGCAATTCTTTTCTTCATACTCATTTCAGGCGTCAACTCTTCCTTTGTCATACTTCGGTGGGCAGGAAAGACTAGTACTGTATTGAGGTGCCCATAGTTTTATCATTGTACTCTCTTAGTGCGTGTACTATAGTGAGAACCGTTGTAATTGTGGCCGCTTCGTGGTTGCATTCACACTGCAGTCATACCATGCTTTCTTTCACATATCATTCGGGTGTTTGATTTTACGTGCTAAAATGAATTGTACACATGCTCTTTTGACCAGAATTTGTTCGTAGGTCATTATTTGGGGAGTGCGTTATGCGTGACTCGAGTGGTGCCCAATGCGCTGTATGCGCTCTTATCCCTCGTGCATACCTTGTTATGTTTGAAGAAATACTTCATCGGGGATTTAAGGCTGATCGAGAGAGGTCTTACTAGAGGGGTATTAAAGACAAAATGTTACATGGCGCAATCTTGTACTTGCGGTTTTACTCTCGTGCTCCGTGCGCTGGGCTCTCAGTGTTACCTTAGTGCCTTCTTGCTCGGTCTCTGCCGCATGTGCTGGCTCTGCCTGTCATCACCCGGAACTACAGGGCGGTGTAGTTCCGGGTGGGTTTTAACGTTGTGGTACTAGAGATGGAAGAGTTACTTTCCGCTCGTTCTTACTTATCATTACTAATTGCCCATTTAGCACGGATAGGCTTTGATAATAAGAATAAAATAAAATAAAATAAAGTGAATTAAATAAATCAAATGATTAGGTAGCAATTGGGTTACTCATATTAATCGTGCAAAGGATTATTAGATGCATCTATTTTGGAAGAAATACTTCATGATCGATCTAAGTCGATGGTTATTACTATCTTTCAGAATCAATAATTCATGGGGGGATAACTACATTTGTCATTATTATCTATCAGAATTACTAATACATTTGTCATTTGACTCTCAGGGCGATAATTAGGTGAGAGTTCAATCTCTAGTAAATTTGTTGCAAAGGTATAGTGCTGAAGGCAGCCGCATTATGCCGAGTTGGTGGTCCAAGGTGCACGTCAAGGGAATTTTATAAGTTGGCATGGGAGTTACCAAGTCGTATGTGAAGGCCCTTAGGTTGTATCGTGCTCTCATAAAACACTGCCAGAAATTATGGGTATGTGGTGTGAGCAGAATTAACATGCCACATGTGTTCTCTACTAGAGGTGCTATGTTCCCGAGGGGCTTGGATTATTTATTATCTGTTGAGGGACAGCCAAGGAACAGAATCGTTAAGGCCCTGGGTATCTGTTTTAAGCCTATGGACCCAACGTTGTTCCTTTTCGAATAGTATTTTTGTGGCGTTTCTGTCTACTGTGTCTAGACTTTCTAGGATTACCCAGTGCAGGTCATTGGCTGTATGTTGTTTCTCTTTGTAATGCGATGACATCTTTGTCGTGCTTTTCTTACAGTTCACATTACTCCTGTGTTCACAGAGTCTCTGTTTGGCTTTTCGGCAGGTCATCCCAATATATCGCATGTCGCAAGGGCATGTGATCATATATACAACGTGGCTAGTGTTGCAGTTAGTGTGTTTTTTCAGTTTCCATGAAAAGTCTGGAAGTAACTGCAGTTCTTTCGTTGGTTCTGTGGTTGCACATACTACGCAGGTCCCACATGGGTAGTGTCCAGTGATTGGGGGGTTATTCCATAGGCCTGGTTGTTGTTTTTTCTTTTTCGGAGGTGGTCTTGTGTGGACCAGAAGGTCTTTTATATTGCTGCTCCTTTTGTTTGCAAATCTGGGTTTGGACCAGGTCAGGGTGTTGGATGTTATAATCCTCCAATTACGGTTGATTATCTTTTTCACGTGGTTAGTTATTGGACTATAGGTTGTGACACAGGTAGTCCTGTCGTCGGTCTGTTTTGGGTGACTTTCAAGTAGAGATTCTCTTGGTTGATTTCTGGCTCGTTTGGCACAGGAATTGATAATTCTTTTTGGGTAATCTCTAGCTGTTAGTTTTTCACAGAGATCGCTCACTTGCAATTTGTAGTCTTTTATGGAGCTGCAATTTCTCCTCAGTCGTAAGAACTGACTGTATGGAAGGTTTTCTCTTAAAGGGCGGGGATGAAAACTATTGAAGGATAGCAGACTATTCTTGGCAGTCGGTTTAAAGAATGTTCTTGTTTGTAAAGTGTTTCCTTCAGCAAAGATGGTTATGTCCAAGAAATCAAGGCTCTGCGCATCGGATGTATAAGTGAAATTAAGGCATTCATCTTGATTATTCAACCACCTATGGAAATCTGTTAGTGATTCTTTGTCTCCTTCCCAAATTAAAAAGATATCGTCAATATATCTCTTCCAGAAGAGTATATGACGAGAGAAGGGGTTGTTTACATTATGGATGTAAGTCTGTTCGAAAGTGCTTACGTACAGACCTGCCACGCTAGGAGCAAAGGTACTCCCCATAGATGTACCATGTTGCTGGAGATAAAGGGTGTCTTTATATTGGAAAAAGTTTTCCATGAGGGCCAGTCTGCAGCATTCCAGTACAAAGTGTCTTGGAGTTCGATGGTGCCATTCAATGTTGAACAATATTGATTCGAGAGTCTCTAAAGTTTTCTGTTGTGGAAGGCTTGTGTAGAGGCTCTCGACGTCTAAACCTACTAAGAGCATGCTGTTTGCTGAGTACTCAAAGTTCTCCAACTTATTGATCAGGTCTCGTGTGTCTTTTAGGTAGGTAGGCGTGGTTTGGACCAGTGGTCTTAGGTACTGGTCCGCAAATTGTGACAATGGCTCTAGAATGGAATTGATCCCCGAGACAATTGGTCTTCCTGGTGGGGGCATCTTGTCTTTATGTGTCTTGGATAGAGAGTAAAAATATGGCGTAACTGGTTCTTTTGTTACCAGATAGTCCGCCTCTTTTTTAGATAACCAGTTGTTACACTCTGCTTCCTCAATCATCAAGGCTATTGTCCTTTGTAAACGTGGTGTTGGGTCAGTTGTAATTACTTGGTAGAATTTGGTGTCCGCTAGTAGAATCATACATTGATTATCATATCCTTCCGCTGATAGTAAGACTACACCTCCGCCTTTGTCCGCAGGCTTGATGACTATGTCATGATTATCTTTCAATTCAGTCAGAGCGATTGTTTCGGCTTTTGTTAGATTCTGGAAAGGTCTCGGAGGATGTTGATTTAGTTCTTCAACTTCCTTCATGATGGCCTGTTCGAAGGTACTAATCTCAATGGGTACTTGCGAGTTAAGTGGGCAGAAGGTCGACTTGTTTCTTAAAGAGGTGTCTCCTTCTTGAGGTTGTTGTTCTCCTTTGAAAAACGCTTTCAGTTTCAGCGTGCGGCAAAAGTTTGCAAGTTCGCATTTTGTTCTGAAAATATCTGTTTTTGGGGTTGGCACGTAGCCTAATCCTTTGTTCAGGACACTTGTCTGGTCCTCTGTCAATTCTAGTCCTGTTAGGTTGACTATTAGACTGTCGGGCCTTGTCCTGTGTTGGCTTTGGTGACGCTTCTGGTTTGAACCTGTCGCGTCTGGTCGGACCATGTTATTCCTTTTTGCCTGGACCTCCGGTTGTTCTGGCCATTCCCTAAAAAAGGACGGCTTTGCTGGTAATTTTGGGCACCTTGTGGGGGCATTTGGTGGTTCATGGGTATCGGGAAGTATGAGTTTGGCCACCCTTGAAACTGGGGGTTAAATGGATGGAATGGTATTCCTTGTCCATTGTTTTGAAAATAAGGGGGGCGCCAGTAGTTGCCACGGCCTCTTTGTTGTCCTCTTCTGTTCCTGAAGTTCCCGCGGCCTCGTGGTGTGGTATCATCTCCGCTCTGATTTGAGCTGTTGTCTGATGACATGCTGTTTGTGTCTGAGTTATCATTGAGTTTGTAGTCTTTGCTACTGTAAGGGTGAATGCGTTCCAAGGAGAACCTCTTCAATTCTTTTGCAAGTTTCTGCAATTTTGTCTGTGTTAGATATTCTTGACTGTCTTTCATTTCTTTGTTTATCTCGTCAAGACGGGTTTTGTAGATGGTTATGTTGATTGTGTTGTTCAGTTTTGTTTCCAATATCTCAATCTTGATTGCGAGTTCGTCCGTGAGTCTTGTTGCAGTTTTTATTATTAGCACTAGGTAGTCTCTGGTGCACTTCCATGATATGGAGGACCAATCTTTTCTAAACGCTAGGTCTTTCAAAAAAATGCGTGGTGCATTCGTCACCCAAAGGCCTTTGGGTGCAGCGTTGACTCGGAGATACTCGGTCATGATTATGCCATGTACTGCTGTTCGTACCTGTTCTTTCTTTACTTCTGTTAACTCGTCCCATTCTGCTGTCAAAGACAGAGTCTGGTTGAGGTCACCTTCCATGAGTAGAGGCGGTCTTGCCAAGATTTCATCGATGTCCTCAGTAGTGTAACTGAGACCAAAGCTTCCTGCCATGATAACAAGGTATTGTTAGGCAGTATGATATCACAGGCTCTTATGGGTGCCTATGAAATTTTCTCCCACAGCTGTTCGCTGCTTGATATGTATAATCATGGGGATGGGGGAGGTAGAGTGAAGATCCTTTCAGTCTCCAAGGTTAACTCTTATAATCAGAAGGGGGAAAGGATCACTTGTCCTGCTTAAACCTTGGGTTCACAAGTCGAGGAACTGGCATCTCCCAACAAATATGACTCTCATACACGTGTATTTCAGATGGTCTTTCTTCAGCGGTATATACTGGGTACCCGCTTTTTTTACACGTGCGTGCGTAATCGAGTCATTTTTTGTATTGTGCACCCTCCACCAGGAGGTTTTGCCTTAGGTTTAAGGCAGTAGTGATCGTGGATAGTGGGGGGGGGTTTTGTGGTGGTGTAGTTGTTAAAAATCCGGACAGCCAGACAGAGACAATTTTAATAAGTCTGGATTCGGACTGTAAGTAAAAAGTTAGGTGCACTTTTCGAATTAGTTAGGGATTCAAGTGCATATTATATCTAGAGTTTAAAAAGAGGTCAACATGTTTCAGCCTTTGGTAGTCAGAGGATCTTAGGCTTTCGTCAGGACCAATGGGGGTGAATAAATAGTGAGAAAAAACGTTGTGGGAAGAAAAAAGGTAAATTGACCTGATTCTTCGTGATTCAAGGTTTCATTGTACCTGGAAAATAAAGAAACACACACACAAAACAGCAACAGACAGGGAGATGGGGTGCGGGAAAACACATATGTACAATAGTACCTTTTCGTTATTAAGTAACTAGAAAATGGCAATTCTTTTCTTCATACTCATTTCAGGCGTCAACTCTTCCTTTGTCATACTTCGGTGGGCAGGAAAGACTAGTACTGTATTGAGGTGCCCATAGTTTTATCATTGTACTCTCTTAGTGCGTGTACTATAGTGAGAACCGTTGTAATTGTGGCCGCTTCGTGGTTGCATTCACACTGCAGTCATACCATGCTTTCTTTCACATATCATTCGGGTGTTTGATTTTACGTGCTAAAATGAATTGTACACATGCTCTTTTGACCAGAATTTGTTCGTAGGTCATTATTTGGGGAGTGCGTTATGCGTGACTCGAGTGGTGCCCAATGCGCTGTATGCGCTCTTATCCCTCGTGCATACCTTGTTATGTTTGAAGAAATACTTCATCGGGGATTTAAGGCTGATCGAGAGAGGTCTTACTAGAGGGGTATTAAAGACAAAATGTTACATGGCGCAATCTTGTACTTGCGGTTTTACTCTCGTGCTCCGTGCGCTGGGCTCTCAGTGTTACCTTAGTGCCTTCTTGCTCGGTCTCTGCCGCATGTGTTGGCTCTGCCTGTCATCACCCGGAACTACAGGGCGGTGTAGTTCCGGGTGGGTTTTAATGTTGTGGTACTAGAGATGGAAGAGTTACTTTCCGCTCGTTCTTACTTATTACTAATTGCCCATTTAGCACGGATAGGCTTTGATAATAAGAATAAAATAAAATAAAATAAAGTGAATTAAATAAATCAAATGATTAGGTAGCAATTGGGTTACTCATATTAATCGTGCAAAGGATTATTAGATGCATCTATTTTGGAAGAAATACTTCATGATCGATCTAAGTCGATGGTTATTACTATCTTTCAGAATCAATAATTCATGGGGGGATAACTACATTTGTCATTATTATCTATCAGAATTACTAATACATTTGTCATTTGACTCTCAGGGCGATAATTAGGTGAGAATTCAATCTCTAGTAAAGGTATATTGCTGAAGGCAGCCGCATTATGCCGAGTTGGTGGTCCAAGGTGCACGTCAAGGGAATTTTATAAGTTGGCATGGGAGTTACCAAGTCGTATGTGAAGGCCCTTAGGTTGTATCGTGCTCTCATAAAACACTGCCAGAAATTATGGGTATGTGGTGTGAGCAGAATTAACATGCCACATTTGTTCTCTACTAGAGGTGCTATGTTCCAGAGGGGCTTGGATTATTTATTATCTGTTGAGGGACAGCCAAGGAACAGAATCGTTAAGGCCCTGGGTATCTGTTTTAAGCCTATGGACCCAACGTTGTTCCTTTTCGAATAGTATTTTTGTGGCGTTTCTGTCTACTGTGTCTAGACTTTCTAGGATTACCCAGTGCAGGTCATTGGCTGTATGTTGTTTCTCTTTGTAATGCGAAGACATCTTTGTCGTGCTTTTCTTACAGTTCACATTACTCCTGTGTTCACAGAGTCTCTGTTTGGCTTTTCGGCAGGTCATCCCAATATATCGCATGTCGCAAGGGCATGTGATCATATATACAAAGTGGCTAGTGTTGCAGTTAGTGTGTTTTTTCAGTTTCCATGAAAAGTCTGGAAGTAACTGCAGTTCTTTCGTTGGTTCTGTAGTTGCACATACTACGCAGGTCCCACATGGGTAGTGTCCAGTGATTGGGGGGTTATTCCACCCTTTATCTCCAGCAACATGGTACATCTATGGGGAGTACCTTTGCTCCTAGCGTGGCAGGTCTGTACGTAAGCACTTTCGAACAGACTTACATCCATAATGTAAACAACCCCTTCTCTCGTCATATACTCTTCTGGAAGAGATATATTGACGATATCTTTTTAATTTGGGAAGGAGACAAAGAATCACTAACAGATTTCCATAGGTGGTTGAATAATCAAGATGAATGCCTTAATTTCACTTATACATCCGATGCGCAGAGCCTTGATTTCTTGGACATAACCATCTTTGCTGAAGGAAACACTTTACAAACAAGAACATTCTTTAAACCGACTGCCAAGAATAGTCTGCTATCCTTCAATAGTTTTCATCCCCGCCCTTTAAGAGAAAACCTTCCATACAGTCAGTTCTTACGACTGAGGAGAAATTGCAGCTCCATAAAAGACTACAAATTGCAAGCGAGCGATCTCTGTGAAAAACTAACAGCTAGAGATTACCCAAAAAGAATTATCAATTCCTGTGCCAAACGAGCCAGAAATCAACCAAGAGAATCTCTACTTGAAAGTCACCCAAAACAGACCGACGACAGGACTACCTGTGTCACAACCTATAGTCCAATAACTAACCACGTGAAAAAGATAATCAACCGTAATTGGAGGATTATAACATCCAACACCCTGACCTGGTCCAAACCCAGATTTGCAAACAAAAGGAGCAGCAATATAAAAGACCTTCTGGTCCACACAAGACCACCTCCGAAAAAGAAAAAACAACAACCAGGCCTATGGAATAACCCCCCCAATCACTGGACACTACCCATGTGGGACCTGCGTAGTATGTGCAACCACAGAACCAACGAAAGAACTGCAGTTACTTCCAGACTTTTCATGGAAACTGAAAAAACACACTAACTGCAACACTAGCCACGTTGTATATATGATCACATGCCCTTGCGACATGCGATATATTGGGATGACCTGCCGAAAAGCCAAACAGAGACTCTGTGAACACAGGAGTAATGTGAACTGTAAGAAAAGCACGACAAAGATGTCATCGCATTTCAAAGACAAACAACATACAGCCAATGACCTGCACTGGGTAATCCTAGAAAGTCTAGACACAGTAGACAGAAACGCCACAAAAATACTATTCGAAAAGGAACAACGTTGGGTCCATAGGCTTAAAACAGATACCCAGGGCCTTAACGATTCTGTTCCTTGGCTGTCCCTCAACAGATAATAAATTATCCAAGCCCCTCTGGAACATAGCACCTCTAGTAGAGAACACATGTGGCATGTTAATTCTGCTCACACCACATACCCATAATTTCTGGCAGTGTTTTATGAGAGCACGATACAACCTAAGGGCCTTCACATACGACTTGGTAACTCCCATGCCAACTTATAAAATTCCCTTGACGTGCACCTTGGACCACCAACTCGGCATAATGCGGCTGCCTTCAGCAATATACCTTTGCAACAAATTTACTAGAGATTGAATTCTCACCTAATTATCGCCCTGAGAGTCAAATGACAAATGTATTAGTAATTCTGATAGATAATAATGACAAATGTAGTTATCCCCCCATGAATTATTGATTCTGAAAGATAGTAATAACCATCGACTTAGATCGATCATGAAGTATTTCTTCCAAAATAGATGCATCTAATAATCCTTTGCACGATTAATATGAGTAACCCAATTGCTACCTAATCATTTGATTTATTTAATTCACTTTATTTTATTTTATTTTATTCTTATTATCAAAGCCTATCCGTGCTAAATGGGCAATTAGTAATGATAAGTAAGAACGAGCGGAAAGTAACTCTTCCATCTCTAGTACCACAACGTTAAAACCCACCCGGAACTACACCGCCCTGTAGTTCCGGGTGATGACAGGCAGAGCCAGCACATGCGGCAGAGACCGAGCAAGAAGGCACTAAGGTAACACTGAGAGCCCAGCGCACGGAGCACGAGAGTAAAACCGCAAGTACAAGATTGCGCCATGTAACATTTTGTCTTTAATACCCCTCTAGTAAGACCTCTCTCGATCAGCCTTAAATCCCCGATGAAGTATTTCTTCAAACATAACAAGGTATGCACGAGGGATATTAGCGCATACAGCGCATTGGGCACCACTCGAGTCACGCATAACGCACTCCCCAAATAATGACCTACGAACAAATTCTGGTCAAAAGAGCATGTGTACAATTCATTTTAGCACGTAAAATCAAACACCCGAATAATATGTGAAAGAAAGCATGGTATGACTGCAGTGTGAATGCAACCACGAAGCGGCCACAATTACAACGGTTCTCACTATAGTACACGCACTAAGAGAGTACAATGATAAAACTATGGGCACCTCAATACAGTACTAGTCTTTCCTGCCCACCGAAGTATGACAAAGGAAGAGTTGACGCCTGAAATGAGTATGAAGAAAAGAATTGCCATTTTCTAGTTACTTAATAACGAAAAGGTACTATTGTACATAATATGTGTTTTCCCGCACCCCATCTCCCTGTCTGTTGCTGTTTTGTGTGCGTGTTTCTTTATTTTCCAGGTACAATGAAACCTTGAATCACGAAGAATCAGGTCAATTTACCTTTTTTCTTCCCACAACGTTTTTTCTCACTATTTATTCACCCCCATTGGTCCTGACGAAAGCCTAAGATCCTCTGACTACCAAAGGCTGAAACATGTTGACCTCTTTTTAAACTCTAGATATAATATGCACTTGAATCCCTAACTAATTCAAAAAGTGCACCTAACTTTTTACTTACAGTCCGAATCCAGACTTATTAAAATTGTCTCTGTCTGGCTGTCCGGATTTTTAACAACTACACCACCACAAAACCCCCCCCCCCCCACTATCCACGATCACTACTGCCTTAAACCTAAGGCAAAACCTCCTGGTGGAGGGTGCACAATACAAAAAATGACTCGATGATTACGCACGCACGTGTAAAAAAAGCGGGTACCCAGTATATACCGCTGAAGAAAGACCATCTGAAATACACGTGTATGAGAGTCATATTTGTTGGGAGATACCAGTTCCTCGACTTGTGAACCCAAGGTTTAAGCAGGACAAGTGATCCTTTCCCCCTTCTGATTATAAGAGTTAACCTTGGAGACTGAAAGGATCTTCACTCTACCTCCCCCATCCCCATGATTATACAACTTTCAATGTTACCCTTTTGCCACATTGGATCAATTGGCTGCTAACAGGTTTGCCATTAGTAAATTCTACAAAAGGTAAGGTTGCTTTAACAGCTTTCACAAGTGATCTGTGTGGGATATGTGACACTGCATAGTAATGTTTAGAGGAAGCATGTGTAAACATTACTATCTTGACTCAATTGCAAGACAATATGTTATGATAAATAGACCATGCTACGTTAAGAAACCATGCTATGATCATTTCTACCACGCTAAAATAGGCTTTCTGGGATTACTGTTACAAAGCATTTCATTAGACACCATAAAGAAGGCCTCTTAAGGACTGGAGTTTTTATTATGTTGCCACATAATTGACTCATTAGTTATTGGTGTAAGCTTCTGTTTAATTGTGTGGGTGGCCTCCTTAACCAGACTTTACTTTTATTTTAATAAACTCAATTTTATTGTTTTGAAAACAAGATCACAACACTACATAGCATCTTTCATGGTTATGACAAGCTATGAGCATAGGCAATTTATCATTTGTTATGGAAGAAACCTACTTTAAATCAGGCCCTAATATGCCAGCTCTCATACTCTCCCATGTTTCCTGGGGCACCCTCGTGGCATATAAATAGGATCTTCCTGTTTGACATAGCAGTCCATTGCCTGTTTCCACTGAGCAAAAATTATGCAATGTCTCTCTTGGCTAGAATAGTCCCAACCCTACCAGAGTTTCTGTCCCTACATATCCCCCAGATGTTGTCTTTTATCCCCGGGAGGGCTACTCTTGGGGATGGATCCATGGGCATCCCCAACAAGTGCGAGTGGAAAGCAAATATCGCTTGCCATTATTGTTTGATTCAAGAACATTCCAAAATGACATGGAAGTATAGGGCATACAGTTCAGGGCAACAACAGCAGGTTGGTTCTAGTAGTCTACCCACATACTATATTCTCACCAGTGTTCGGTAAGCTATGTGCGTCCTTCCAGTCAGAGTTGTCCGGGAGCCAAGCCAGCCCTTCCTTCAAGACCACAGTAGTGTTCTCAAATCAAGAGAATTGAGCACTAGTGTTTTGTAGATCTTTGAGATGCCCTTCTCATTTATAGAACTCTTGAGAACTTAGATTCAAGTGGGCAAAACTCAGGGCAGTGCGGAGGGAGTCTCAGTGGTGTTCGAGGGTATGGCACAACTGCGTGTACAGGGAAAATTGTGATTTGTGTAGATCATACTCAGACTGGAGGGTTTGGAATGATTTAAGGTGTGAACCCATGCCATACACGTCTGAACTGGGGTGGCAGAGTGGGCTAAAGAACGGTGATGGATTAAACCCAGATCTGTTGACTGGGTGTGAGTGTTTGATTGGTTCAGATGCTCCGTCCATCACCACCCCCTTTTGTACCACTTTGTTCGCCATAAGTTGGCAGGGTATACTCAGACGTGAGTCCCTTGCTCACTTTGCCACTGGATTCAAGCAAGCCGGGCTGAAGACGGCTGAAATGCCTGAAACCGGTCCTCGGAAGCTTGTTTCCGGTCCAGGGAAGGCATAGCTTGGCAGTTCGGGCTGGATTGTTCCCATGAGGCACAGGGTCAGACTGATTTGCATATGGCCATGTCTGAACTGGGGTGGCAGAGTGGGCTAAAGAACGGTGATGGATTAAACCCAGATCTGTTGACTGGGTGTGAGTGATTGATTGGTTCAGATGCTCCGTCCATCACCACCCCCTTTTGTACCACTTTGTTCGCCATAAGTTGGCAGGGTATGCTCAGACGTGAGTCCCTTGCTCACTTTGCCACTGGATTCAAGCAAGCCGGGCTGAAGATGGCTGAAATGCCAGAAACCGGTCCTCGGAAGCTTGTTTCCGGTCCAGTGAAGGCATAGCTTGGCAGTTCGGGCTGGATTGTTCCCATGAGGCACAGGGTCAGACTGATTTGCATATGGCCATGTCTGAACTGGGGTGGCAGTGTGGGCTAAAAAACGGTGATGGATTAAACCCAGATCTGTTGACTGGGTGTGAGTGTTTGATTGGTTCAGATGCTCCGTCCATCACCACCCCCTTTTCTACCACCCCGTGCCATACATCCCCAACCATTTTTATTCCGATGTTGTCCCACTTCTTGAATTCAAGGGAGGATGGATGATTTAACCATCATCTTGTCAACAGTCTCGTCTTGAGTGTAATCTTTTTATCACAGCCGATCCATTTCACCTCTGAGCTCCATGTGAGCTGCACTACTTGAGTGGAATCTGGGAGGTGGTGCAGGAAGAGGAGAGCATACACTTAATATTGTCCAGCCCCATAGTTGCCATCCCCAAGCGGATCACTTGTTCATGCTTCCCTCTGCTCAACCAGTCATTGGCCACCCGTATGTGGGCTTCCAGTAATGTAGATGGACATCTGCCATGCCCATCCTTCTGTTGTATGGTGACTGAACACATTTGGCGTATGCAATATAGGAGGGGCGATTGCGCCATCGGAAAGAGCGTCTCTTGGCTAATATGTTGGGAAATCAGGCATATGGCATACATAAGGGTAGTTTTGCAGGATATACAGCATCATGTGTTGCACAATCATTTTATATGGGGCTGTGCATCTAGGGATATTGGTGGGGGGGGGAGCAGTGTCCATCTGCGGAGAACTGCCATGAGTTTAGCCTGGGTGCTCCTCTGTGAGGCTCCAAGTTAAATTGGGTTCTAGCCCCACCTGAATATGTGGGTATTGGAAGCAGAGTCTGTGGATCATCAGTTGCTATTGCCAATCTGTCACTGGTCGGTTTCCATTCAGGAGAACAAAGATAGACTTGGGCCAGTTAATAGGTAGACCAGAGGCCTCTCCATAAAAGGTGAGTATCTGACATAGCCTCGGGCTGGTGAGAGAAGATTCAGAGACAAAGAGTTGGACATCATTATCCTTTAAAGCCATTCACCCAATCAAAATCTCATATCTGTTCATCACAGCAGACCCAGGCAGCAAGGGATTCTATAGCCAAAACGAAAAGGAGAGAACAGAGCAGACCTATCTCAAAAGAGGCAAAGAGGGTGCCATTGACAGACATGAGCCTAGGGGCTGGAGTACAGCACCTACATGTATGACCTGAATTTAGGGCCCAATCCCATTCTCACTAATTCTTCATCAAGGGATGCCCAGTTCAGCAAATAAAATGCCTTCTCGAAGTCCAGAAGTAGGAGGACACTCTGGTCTTCAAGCTCAGATAAGCTTTTTGGACTACAGTAGCTTGAACCGACATTGATCTTGATGTATCTGGTTCGAAAGCTCTTTAAGTAGCCGGTTGGCCAGAACTTTTGCGTATGTTTCAGCTTTGGTATTAATGATGGAAACTGGTTGATAGAATGCACGATGGTCATGGGGTGGACTTGGTTTTGGCAATGACTATGGGTGGCCAAGTCAAGGATGGTGGAAAGTGCGATTTGTCGATCGCTTTTTGGTTCAGATGCGGGAGATGAGGGGTCAATTGAACCTCGTAGCACTGGTAGAACTCGCTTGGGAAGCAATCTGAACTGTGGTGTCTTCCCAGGGTTCAAATCTTTAAGTGCCAATATGATTCTTTGGCTTTGAGGGGGAAGTACAGGTAGGTCCTGTCCTGTACGCTAACTCTCAGCATTGGGATGTCTGTCAGTAGGGGATTGAGACCTTCCTTGTGGGGTGCTTATGTGTTGCATATAGACAGCTATATTATTCTGTGAGCGTTCTGCAATGGTCATTGCAGTCATCGCAACTGTGCCGTTCTTGGCGTCCTTGGTCAAAATTGAGGGAGTGATCCAGGAGGTCACCTCCCTCATCACCACCCAATATAAGAGCTTACCTGATTTGTTACCCCACACATAGACCCTCCTCGTCGACGCTATCCAGCACCGGTGAGCCTTGTCAAGAGCATGCTGTTGGAGGGATGTCCTCTCAAGAGCAAGGTGGTCCCGCCTTTTCTGTCATTTTGCTGTAACCTATACATTCTAGGGTCGAGATATGAAGTTCTAGGCTAGCCATTTGTTGGTGTTTGGCCTTCTGTTTTCCCTTCGGATAGGATTTAGCCCCGCCTACCATAGGTTGCAGTGCCAGGCTATATTTTCTGCTGAGCATAAAACTTGGCAGGTGGGGGTCCCTCCCTCCCGGGGGCTTGTCTCGGGGTGTCCGACCCTCAGGACCGACAGGGCCCCACCTCCTGCATCCCCCAACACCAGACAAGGAGAAGAAGGGGATCAGCTGCAGCCGCTGTCTCCGGGGTCAATTTGCCCTGTAGTGGATGTTGGGATAGGCACTGCAGCAGGTCCCCACCTCCCGCACACTGGGCCAACAGCACAAGGACCTCTTCCTCCCCCGCCGTGGTTGCGGTAACCCCTGTGGGTCAGGAGCATTATAGGAAAGTTGCCACAATCTTGGCCCCTCAAGCAATGCCCCCAGATGTTACATTTTTATAACATGTTTGAGTAGGAATATAAGTATCACAGGATTTCAGCTAAAATAAGTACTACACCTTAAAGTATAACAAATTGAAATTAACTTTATATTAATTGACATTATTTATCCCAAGTTCACTCATACATATACCTTCATTAAACCGCAATACGGCTGCAGTAGAGAAAATCGGAGAAGAACCATACCCATATAAACTTAATAACCATGGCGCAGACTCAAGTCCTTTGATGACTATATACTAAAATTCACTGTAAGAAAGTGGCTCTGTATATACTGCACCAAAGTAAGGTACAGTGTGCACAGAGTTCACAGTCCCCAGAGGTTTGGCAGAGGTTAAAGTTAGATATAACCTTACCCTCTAAAGTGGTAGCTTGGTCGAGCAGTAAGGCAGTATCAGAGGACAGTGTAAAGCATTTGTTGTACACACCCAGTCAGCAAATGGTCTCACACACTCAAGTACTGAACTCTAGGCCAATTGTTTTGTATATGAAAATATATTGTGGTTTTATTTTAGAACCACAAGTAGGTTAAAAAATACTTTCTCAGAATGAGGTTCTACAGTTGAATACTTTCAAATAGCAGTAGACTTTTAAATGCAATCAATACAATTGTTGCAATATGCAACACAAGTTAAACACAATTATAACATTGAGCTCAATGGAAAGTTTTAAGTAAATGCAATAAAATCACTTTACGAATGTTTTTTTTACTCGGGCTGGATCCTGGATTCAGCCCTGGTGCATTTCCTGTAAACAGTTGAAATAAATCGTTTTTGTTACACAGGCGATTTTTAAAGAATATTTGTATGTTTTGAAAATCAACACTTCGAAGAAATTCTGGTAAAAACCAGGCAATGTTATCCTATGGGAGAAAATTGAGTTATCGAAAAATCACAGTTGTAATTCCTTTGTGTAGGGTCAGTGTTGGGCACAAAGATCCAGCACTGGGTTCTCTCCTGGTAACAGGTGAGTAAATTCGTATTAGTTGATCGAATGATTTTTAAGGAATATTTCAAAGTTTCAAAATTCAACACTTAATTTTCAAATGAAACCAGCCAATGTTACCCTATGGAGAAAAAGCAAGTTATAGGTCTCCGGGTAAGTACTCGACTGGCAGAGTTAAGGTTCTGGGTAAGACTCAGGGGTCCCCCAGGGTCAGGTAGGTACAGTTGTTACACCCCCAGCGGCACAGGGGCAGCTGGGTGCAGATAGAGTAGGCCCAATGTTAGCCAATGGCGTGCAGAGGGCCTTTGGTTGGTGGCTTATAGCAGGCAGAGCACACGGCTGTGGGAGCGGAGCTCCTGGTCACTTGCACAGGGCAAGTGGTAAAGTAGAATAGAACAGATGCTGCACTTCCAGTGGCACTCGGGCGGCTGTATGCAGGGTGCTTTTGGGCCGCCGGGCGCCCAATGTATTTCAATGGGAAAGCAGGAAGTTGAACAAAGGCTGCAGGCCAGTGGGAGGCGGGCAGGAGCCTATCTCTGATTGGGTAGGGCTCCCCATCTTCAAGATGGTGAGAGCCCGGAGTTGTGCTTCACCTCGTCTCCTCCATCCTAGAGGTGGGGTTGGCAGAGGCTGGCACACTTAGGTTTCCTCACTTAGGTTTTCCCGCCTGAGTGGGGGTCAGAACCGATGGGGACCAGTTGCTGAGTACTGCAAGTGGCCTGGGGAAGCTCACAAAGGCGGCATGTCTTTGAAGCTCCTCCCTGCCCACCCTGGGGGCGGAGGCCTAGCACCTCGCCCAAGGATGTGCATTGTTGCAGACCCATGAGAGCGGATGGCTCTCTACCCAGGGGTCCAGTAACATGTCTGCTGGGTGGCAGCCTCTCAGTCAGGACTCTGGTTGTGGGTTACTTTCAGTGGGCAACACTAAGTTGCCCTCTGTCGTGCATCTTACATTAAATCCCACACTGGCATCAGTGTGGATTTAATGTGCAGAGAAGTTTGATACCAAACTTCTCAGTCGTCAGTGCAGCCATCATGGTGCTGTGGAGTTTCGTGATGATGATCTCCCAGCACCACTCTTAATGGCAGCACTGCACTTACAGTACCCAGGAATGGACCTGGGTACTGTAGGGGTACAGGGCTCATGCCCTTGTACCCACACCACTGGCATAGGGCACCCAGCTAGAGGGGTGACTGAGGTATGCCAGAGCAGTGTGTTGTGGGCATGGCACACAGGGATGTGTGCCATGTCGACTCTGTTTTGTTCTGCACCAAGACACTCAGCCTGCAAAGGCAGTGTTTGTGTGTCAGGGTACAGGGCCTCTAAGGGTGACACAATAAGTGCTGCAGCCCTTAGGGACCTTCTCTGGTCACAGTGCCCTGGGTACCTGGGATACCATTTACCATGGTCTGACATGTGGCCAGAGATGCCAATTGGGTTTAGGCTTCAATGCAGCTTTAGGAAATCAACACATGCCCTGGGTACCCGATTGCTAGGAACCCAGGGCACACTCAGTCAAAGTACATCAGCAATTCAGCAAAAAGTGGGGACATACCATGCAAAAAAGATGGCACTTTCTCACAATCACCTATTAACAACAGCAAGACTAATAAACAGTCCACATTTTTGATGTTAGTAACTGCCCAGTCTCCTTTTGGGAAGTCAGCAAGACAAAAGTATAGATGACAGGGTGGTTCTTCCCAGCATTATGTGCAGTTCTTGGGATGCCTCAAGAGAATCTATTCGAAGGTGTGGCATGATGTAAGTGGACTTCTGAAGCTTACTCCTAAACACAGATTTTAAACCTGATGATTTCACACCATGGAAGTCTCCTGAAGTGCCAGACTGCATCCAGAAGCTCTTGCAAAAGCTCTTGTGCACCAGAAGTTGGTGCCATTTGCCTGCCATGACTCCTTACTGCCTCTAGGCACGATGGCACAGACCTGCATATAAGTGCCTGCCCTGCATGCTGACATGCGTTCTTCTGGTTGTGGACCTCTTCTTACAACTGTTCTTTGATTCTTTCCCTGAATGCATTTGACAGTGTGCAGGATGTAACCTCCTAAATCGACAGGACATGACGTCTGCCCTTGGTGCGTCAGCAGCATAGATGGTTCTATTTCTGTAACAAATGCTCCCTGATGCTTCGGAAGTTCTTCAGAGCAAGAAGCTAAACCCTTTTGCCAAGCACAAGAATCTGGGACAGTCCTGCTCCACATCCAGAGGCCATTTATGGTAATTTCAAAAAGAAGTTGTGGCAAGTCGAAAAAATAAGATGTCCAAGTGAGGCTTATTGGCTTCTCGATTCACTGGCTTCAGGGAGAGGTCTCATTGTTTGTGCTCTACTCTGGCTTTGATTTCCGACTCTAAAGTCAATTCCAATTCTAGAGCTCATGTGTCCTGAGTTTTCGGGCCAACATTAACTCTGCAGCAATTCCACAGCTTTCAAGGAAGCAATTCTGCAAACTCTTTAAGATTGCATAGGTCCTTTGGGTGTACCGCTAGACCCCATGAATCTGCTAGGGGCTCCCAGTTAGGTATTTAAAGGTGCTATCTGACCTTGGAGAATTTCAGCCAGGCCATTCCTTAGCTAGTTTGTCGCAAGCTAATGGGTTCCTGTTTTGCACTGCTACTTGATTACATTTCTGTTTCTGAACCAAATTCAGATAGTGCACTCCATATGTCGTGCTACTAATTATGTCGTGCTACTAATTTAACAAATTCAGACCTCAGTTTGATAAAGACTCTCCTGCTACTTCCCTGCCTTAGAGACAAGAGAATGATGGTCATTATCCTTAGATTATGACATTTCCCAAGTCCTTGTGCATGTCCTGCATAATGAAGATTATTAATAATTGAACCGCTTCTTCACTCCTAATTATACTGATGCTGTCTTGTATCCTGAACTATAAAATGCCAGTGGCGTGTACACATCACAAGATATGGACTTGAATGTGTGCTTCAGCTCCCAACATTAGAGTGATACTTTTACAGTGGTGATTTGCATAGGTGCAGAAGCACTGGATTTATTCTTTCTACCAGTGGTAATTAAGGTCAACCTCCTGACTAAAGGTTTGCAGCCTAGCCTTGTGACTTGGAGCCCATAGTCTCATTTAACAAATCCCTGACTGACTTCCTCATGAATGACTAGTCCAAGTCATCATTGACCCAACCAGTGAGTTTCCCTATTGCAAGACAACACAGACCAGCTCCAGATGATTCCATTTTCCTGACGCAGTATGCTACTATTGACAGCATTACATTACAGGCTGTTAAGATCAAAGCAGACCCTAGTTTTCTACACGTTATCCAACTTTTTTCGTTCTTGTGGGTGGCTTGTTGGACACTTGCACACAAGGTAGTCTCTTATGTCATCACATATTTAAATAGGCTGGCTTTCTGCAATGCTAAGGAAGTTGTGACTTCCCTCACCCTATTCTGATTACTTTTGCCAGTATTTCTCCTGAAGTCTGTGAAGTACTGCTTTCTTCAGGTCTTCGTGTGCATCTCATTTCTCGAGGTGACCCAAAACGGTTGTCTGTGTGGTCTTTACTAATGCCTCTTCTGGAAAGCTTACTTTAAACCCATATGTCTTGATCTTTGCTAATGGAAAATAGCACAGAGAGCACAAGCTAAGCAAGGACTTTCAGATGGCTAGTTGGGTAGGGTCCAGGGTGAACCCTCAAGTGCATGATATCCTTTTTGGGATAGTTGGTTTCTTACATATCCAATAGGTTATCTTTCACATTATCTACTGTCGAGGCTAGTTTCTTTTTAGATAGATGGATCAGTGGCATTCTAGATCCGACCTTTTGAGTATCCTCACCTTGGTCATAGTTAAGATCTTTTGCCATCTCAACGGGCCCTCCGCTTTCAAAGGCCACAACTTAAGCCCCCACACAAGGGTCAATAAACGGCTGCCCAATTTCAGAACTCCAGTGTAAGCATTTCCTAATGAAATGTATAATCATTATTAATACAAAGATAAACTTCATCAGAGTCGTCAGAAGCCTAGTGTCAACCTGTTAATAAATAAATAACATAAGATTTTTCATTAATGTGGTAGGCTATGATATTGGTAAGCAGGATTTCAAGGCAACGATTTACACTCCGAACAGACTCTTGCACTTTTATTTATTTATTTATTTATTAAGGAATTTTATATAGCGCACAGATACCCCAACGGGGTGTCCCGGCGCTTCTGTGAGAACTGATGCTGTGTCTGACTCAGATGGTACTAACTGAAGAGAAAGGTTTTTAAAGATCTCCGGAAGGGGAGTTCCTCCTGAATGGTCCGGATGGACATAGGTAGCTTGTTCCAGAGGGAAGAGGCGCCGGCTTGGAATGTTTTTCCCCCAGATCGAACTTTTTTAAATCTGGGGGTGGAAAGAAGATGTTTGTAGCTAGATCGGAGAAGTCTGGTATTGCTGTATGGACGGAGGCAGGAGGATAAGTATGCAGAACCCTTTCCCTTGACAGCCCGGTGAGCTAGGGTGAGTGCCTTGAATTCCACCCTTTTGTGAACGTGGAGCCAATACAGCTTATGCCGGTGGGGAGTAATATGTTCACGAAGGGGGAGGCCACAGACCAGTCTAACTGCAGCATTTTGGACTTTCTGGAGACGCCGTTGGAGGCCCAAGGAGAGACCAAGGTACAGTCCATTGGCGTAATCCAGATGGGAGGTGATCAAGGCCTGCACGATGGTTTTCCTAGTCTGGCTGTGGAGGAAATTGATGAACTTTTTTATCATCCGCATCTTAGAAAGACAGGCCGCGGATACAGTCTGGATTTGTTTTTGAAAGGAAAGGTTGGTATCCCAAATTACCCTGAGATTTTTAACTGAGTCTTTGGGTGAGGGGGGTGTGCTCAATTCTAGAGGCCACCACAAGTTAGAGTCCAGGGGCGAGGGCTGATGGAAAAATATAACCTCTATTTTGCTGGCGTTAAGCCGGAGGGAGTTGTTATCCATCCAGCTTGCGATGTTGCGAAGGCAGCTTTTCAATGGGTCAAAGGTGGATTGGGATGGGGAATCGTATGAAAACAATAGCTGTATATCATCAGCGTAAGAGGTGGCCTTGATACCGGATTGAGCAATGATCTCGGCCAAGGGGGAAAAATAAACATTGAATAGAAGGGGGCTCAGAGAGGAGCCCTGAGGGACTCCCCACCTGAGAGGGCGACTATCCGAGGTAAATGGGGGTGTGAATACTGCCTGTGTCCGATTGGACAGAAAGGAGGCAAGCCATTCCAAGGCCTTGCCTTGTATGCCTTTTGCCTACAGACGGTCAAGGAGGACGGGGTGGGAGACGGTGTCGAATGCTGCCGACAAGTCAAGCAACACCAACACCGCTCTAGATCCCTCGTCCACCTTCCATCGGATGGCATCGGCCATCTCACAGAGGGCGGACTCGGTGCTATATCCGGGCCTAAATCCGTGCTGTGAGTTGTGAAAGGCACCGTTGGTTTCCAAGAAGCTAGCCAGTTGCCGTTGTTCGCGTTTCTCAAGCACTTTAGCTGGTGCCGGGAGCAGGGAGACTGGTCAGCAGTTAGCAGGTTCAGTAGGGTCTGCATTCGCTTTTTTGAGTATGGGAACCAATCTGGCGTGTTTCCAAGAGTCGGGGTAGATTCCTGTCTGGAGGGAATCGTTCCAGATATCATTTAAGATGGGATTGAGCAGGGGGGCAAGGGATTTATACTGTTTTGCCGGCCAGGGGTCCAAGGGGGAACCAGATTTGCATTTACATAATTCTGCCAGCGAGTGTTCCGGGATAATCACCACAAAATTAGAAAAAACACGTGTGGGGTTAGAGCTGACTGTACCAGGGTCGAGATTGTCAGAATTAATCTTGCAGGGAAAGGAATTTTGAATAGTGGCAATCTTGTCTTCAAAATAGTTAGATAGACGGTCTCAAAGGAACTGGGACACCGGGGTTTGACTCTTGAGGGCAAGAGGTGTGGCGCCGCGGCCAGGGCGACTGACGCTGGAATCTGGGGATCAGGGTTCGATCCCCGGCTCCGGCGGCAGGTTAGCCCAGCACCATGTGACTCTGGGCAATAGCTTGCTTAATCTTCCCGACGGCCCCCAAGCGCCTAGAGACCCTAACGGGTGATTGTGCGCTATACAAATGTGGATTATTAAGTGGGTCAGTGAAGGTTCTGACAGTATTGAAGATCTCTCTTGAGGACCCTTGTGCCCGGGATATTTTCTCCTCTAGATGGGTTCTTTTGTGACCTATGATTTTCTTCCTGTACTCCTTAAGGGAGGCTTTATATATGAGTTTGCTGTTAGGAGAGTAAGATTGTCTCCAAATTCTCTCAAGCTGTTTACAGGCCGATTTACATTTGCGGAGTTCATCCGAGTACCACGGTGCGGAGGGAGTGGCTCTTGAGGATTTAATAGGTCTGATAGGGGCTAGGAGGTCAATAGCGGAGGTGATCCAAAGGTTGAAGTTCGCCAATCTACTGTCTAAATCTGTGGCTTCCTCGGGGGCGGGTGAGGAGAGATGAGTGGCTACATTCTCAGGGGAGATCATCCTCCAGTTGCGGCCCAATGGATTGGGCGGGGGGCTCGATCGATCCTGATGGTAGAAGGAGATGGTGAAAGGGATCACATAGTGGTCGGACCAGGTTACAGGGATGGGACCACTTGTGGAGATGTCTGTTAAATTGGTGCAAATAAGGTCCAAAATGTGTCCTGCCTTATGCGCTGGCCCGGAAATTATTTGGTTTAGCCCACCATCTGATAAAGTAGATAGAAAATTGGCGATGGTGGGGTCTTCAATATTATCGACATGAAGGTTGAAATCCCCTATGAGGGAGAAATTGGCATAACGGGAGGAGGCTTGTAAGGCATAATCAAGAAGGGCCGGAAGATGGGTAATTTTAGATTTGGGGGGGCGGTATACTAATAAACCTGAGTATGTACAGTTAGCAGCTAATTTGATACAGAAAGGTAGTGCCTCGATACATTCTATTTGGGCATAGGAGAAGGAAGAGATGGACCAGATAGATCTATAGATAATGGCCACACCTCCACCGGGGTGGGTATTCTGTCTGTTGGCACACACGATCTTGTACTCTGGCGGAATGGCAAGGCAGAGGGCAGGATTTTAAATGCTACTTTATATGGGCTACCATTGCTCCACATCTCCGAGCCAAATTGGATTTATTTCTTGAAGAGCAGTCTCTTATTATTCTTCAGCCTAAAGGCCCACAACACTGAAACATTATGAGTATGTTTCCCATACGGATTAAAATATATCTCATCTAGTGGACTGAACAACATTTTTTTTAATCAGTGCCCTTCCATGCTCATACCAAGTTCTCCTACACACCCATTGTGCCTAGCTCCTTTGGATCCACAACCAACCAAATGCATACTTTGATACGGAGCAGAGGCAGTAGTGTCCCAGCAATTTTGAAGGAAGAGGGTCAAGAGTACTCAAGTGTATGCAATAAGTACATTGTTTCCACTCTGCTGGTTAGTCACCTGACCTATTTTGCATTCTATTTCTAAGCACTTCTGCTGACAACATTCACAGCACACATATGATAGCACTCCAGAGCAAATTCACTTCTCATTTTTCTCCTGCTTTGAAATTTCAGCATACCTTTGAAATTGTGCTCCTTTTTAACCCAAGGATACGGTATCCTCTCCAGTAATGTATGTCTTTTTAGTTCTAAAGTGTCTGCATTCAATCTCACGCACCCTTTCATCCTTCTGATGCAAACCACTGAAAACGGCACCCGATAGACTGAGGATTTTTTTTAAGTAAGTGCTCAAGAAGCTGTAATGACAGGGCTATAAGTATAGACAAGATAACTATTTATTTGTGTCTTTGATTTCTCCAACTTAATTTGTTAGCATTGTTTATCATTCAGTTTTTAAGGTGTTGGTGCTCCTACAAGATTAAATTGTATTTAATTTTATAGATAACACTGTTTTTCAGTACAACATGCATAACAAAACATGGTGATCTTGCTCTTAAGCATTTTTTTACAGTTACGTTACTGAGAGAAGTGAAAATTGTCTGATACTTTGCAAAAAGTAAAAGTGTAAAGTTAGGCATTCAATTAAAATGCAAACTTAAACTTTGTATTTTTGAATGTCTTCACTCCAAAACCAGTTTTTTTTTTAAACACCCTAGCGTTTGATAGTTCCTTTTATTATTTTTTCATTACTATTATCTGCTTTCATGAACTTCTAGTAATTGAAACTTTTCTTGTTGTCTCTTAGGTTGTCACCGTGTTGAAATCCTTGCTTGCCAATCTAGAGGAAGTGAAGAAGGAGCGAGAGAAGCTTGAGAATGATATGAAGTCAGTGAGTTTTGACATGACAAGTAAATTTCTGATGGCTCTGGCACAGGATGGTGCTATAAATGAGGAAGCTATTTCTGTGACTGAACTGGACAGACTATATGGAAGTTACACCCAGAGAGTACAAGACAACCTAAAGAAACAGGAAGAACTTCTCAACAGTATCCAGGTAACATTTATCTTAATGATTGGTACTATTGTAGCTTCTAAATCTAAGCACGCCTCCCAAGTGCTTCCAGGTACCCCTGCCAAGGTCACTTAAAGGTCATACAACACCCAACAATTTTATGCACCGGTAAGATGTCCCCGAATTCTTATTTTTTTTTAATACCAGCTTCTTGAATGGGAGTGACAAGCCTGTTTGGTAGTGTTTGGCCAGTGTTTCCGGTGTTCCTAAAATTACCTGACAGTTTAATCTAGCTCCCAACGTTTGATATGCAACGTGGCTATGTATATAAAAATATAATAATGATCATGAAGCTTTCTCAAAGGTCCAGGGCTATCCTGCCTTCATTAAACGTTTGAACACCTGCAATAATATATGGGCTCTACTACTAAAAATGTAATTTGTAGCAAGATAATATTTAAAACGAATCTTAATGCTGTAATGGCAATAGCCTGAAAATTCCTGGCTGAAGTTGGTTTGTGTTTTTGTAAGTGGCATCTGTTACCTTTAGTACTAATGATGCACTGGCCACAGAGCATATCTTCTTGTTCGTATGTTGTTTTTTGTATAATCACAGTCTTGTGGATAAGTTTACATTTTAAATGGCAAAACATGTGTGATGGAGCGGTCTAATCCAAATAGCTTGTTTTTGTGATTAAATTCATTGTGGAATAAAAAGCTACAGTTAAACTTGCCAGAGTTACCTTAGGAAGACATGGACTGCTTTTCATAGTTTATCCTGTACAAAACCTCCACCAAGTGCTACTGTTCAGAGACATGCTTTTGGGATGCATTTTGCTTTGTGTAACTTGAAATTGTCACTTTGTTTTGCCCAATTGGTCACACATTGAGGTCATGGTGAAGCCAAAGGATTAATGGAGAAAGTTAGCACAAGTGTTTAATTCAACTGTCTGCTCCCTAAACGTTGTGAGTGTTAGAATTAAGCTTTTTAGTTGCAATAAAATTGGTCAATAATGATGCGATTTAGTTTGAAAAGCTGAATTGTGATCCCGGATTTGATGTGTTCAAGGTTGATTTTCAGGCAAGTCATAGTCTGGTCTCCTGACTCTCTTGAGTGCATGACCTTTGTTAACATGTACATGGTGAAACTAAATGCATCCATCTGGTCTCTAAGCAATTTATTACACACTTTCACCAGTATAGTCACTGTAAGGAAATGGGTTCTTCCAATCAAATCCGCCCAGATTTTTGGTTTTTGACCACCTGGTATGTGACCTTTTTACAGTGGGTGAGCCTCACCACTGGTAACTTACTCTTGGTAAACTCAGGTTAAGTGGACTAAGCATGTTTACCGCCAGTGCCTGCCTTTTAAGATAAAGCCACAGCAGCGGTAAGGTACGATTGGCTGGTTACACAGGAGCATGTGTGAGGGCTGTACGTGTGAGACTCCTATCTTGCACAGCCTCGTAACTGCACACAGGAAGCCTGGTGGACAGGTGACTCTGTAAAGAGAAGATATTGACCTGGGGTGGGCCTCATAATGTCAGTGTACACTCATAGGGATAATCATTGTGTTGTCTTCAACAAGTACTGGGCACACGTATAATCAACAGTTTTGATAACACAAAAGTAAATCACAAGGACGATTGACACCGGTGAAGTGGTTAAAACAACACTTTTGCTTTATGTAGATATTTTCTTCAACTTTTACAATGCCAGCCGACACGTGTTTCATCAAACAGGGCGGTCCCTGTGACTCATCAGGGCTGTGAAAATACAACATGGCATTAGCATGACAGATGGTAAAACCGTCTTGAATAAAATTGTTAACATGGTGCGGGAGCAGCATCCCCCAGGGGAAAGAGACTTGGATGTGAAGTGGGTGAAAACGCAAACACCTACAGCACGCGTGCATGAGAAGTGAGACGATAAAAACCGAAGTAAAGTGATGATTGTGAGGTATTCCGAAAGGCTCAAAAAGGGGTTGAAAAAGGGATCCGTCCTTTTGGGAGATCAGGGACTGTTTGCAGGAGTTAGTCAACAGACCTCACCAATGTTTGACTCCTCTTTTTTCTGAAATACAGCAGATGCAAATGGAGTCTATAACATCAAAGTATCAGCATCTTCCTGCCGTCCATAAGCTTCTTATATAGAGGTAGCAGCTAGAGAAGTGCCTTGGTGCACAGATTATCTTGAATTTTAGACAACTTAAGTGTTGTACAGCAGTACTAATAACTTCCCTTTTCTGTTCAGGTATCGCATCAAGAATTCTCAAAGATGAAGCAGTCAAACAGTGAAGCAAATTCAAGAGAGGAAATGTTGAAAAACTTGGCTTCAGCATATGACAACTTTGTGGAGCTGGTTGCAAATTTGAGAGAAGGCACAAAGGTATGTTTTTTTGGAAGGTTTAAAAAAGTCTGTACTCATTGAGACTGGTTTACCTCTAACATGTAGTGAAATATGGTAAAGATCTAAACCGTGTAATATGTGACTTATCCATGTAAAGATGAATAGAGAGAGTGACATGCATGGCTATTTTTATGACAGTCTATTGGTCTTTCTAAAGCATGCTTCTAGATGTTTTTGCTTCCGTATAAAATATTAATTCAATTTTGCTCATGAACTGTCACTCGAGCATTAATAATATATTTGTGGAGATCCACAAATACTCTAAAAATCAGCTAATACTCCTGTGTGAAACCTCTTGTCAATAAAACCTGGAGTAGAGGTTTTGATAAGAGACCAAGGGTTCTACTAAATTAAGTTGTGTGCATGTAGGCAGGAACTAGGCAAATAAAGTTAAGTGTTTTTACTGTTCACATGTCGTTGATCATTCGCCTGTTTAAGTGCCAATATAGATGTGTTCCCAATCGTTTTAAACTATTTTGCATGAAGCTATAGCCCATTTCAAAAACACATTGTTAAAGATCCATTGAATATGATATAACATATTCTGGACTTTAGAAGAGAAATAGACTTCATATAGTAAGTTAATTAGGACATTTTATTATCTTATTCCTCATCCTCTCCTAGGAGTCTACTGGGGCCTTGTAAACTGCAATTAGATGTTAGTTTGAAAATAGTCCTCTTCCCACTTGCCGCCCCGCTCCCGCCTCCCAGCTGCTCCTCCCTTCCTCTTCGCCATTTATGGCGGAGTCCACGAGAAAGCGCAGCGGTCACGCGCAGCGGGCGCGCCGAAGGCGTGCCAAAGGCAAGCCCTATTTCGCCCGTCCACCCCTGGACCGCGCCCAGCGCCAGAACCCCTGGACCTCGCCGGAGTCAGACCCAGACCAACCGACTGAGATACGACACTGCCACCCTCAATTCTCTCAACAGCGGACGTCCGCCCGCCTGCTATCATGCCACCCCCAAGCGCACCCACGGACCCTTCACCTGTCAAGCCTGCAGATTCACCTGCCTCCATAACCGCTCCGCGCCCACCAAACCCAGCAGCAACAACCACCTCAAGTGTATCCTCCTCAACACCCGCTCCATACACAAGCACGCCATCCACCTCTGGGACCTCCTCGACACAACGACACTGGACGTCGCCTTCCTCACGGAAACCTGGATGAACACCGCCTCAGCCCCTGACATCGCGACAGCCATCCCGGACAGCTACAAAATCACCCGGAGGGACCGCATCAATAAAACAGGAGGTGGAATCGCCATCATCTACAAGAACACCATCAACGTCACGACCAACACCGAAGACACCATACCCACCGCCGAATACCTACACTTCCAGATCCACACCGACCCCCAGACCACCCTCAGAGGAACGCGCACAATTCAGCGAAACCATCACCGACCTCATCAACCCTGTAAGTCCTAGCCTCACCAGACTACATCCTCCTCGGAGACCTTAACTTTCTCCTAGAAAACAATGACGACAACACCACTACCACACTGCTCGACAACCTCGCCAGCCTCTGACTCAAGCAACTAGTGGACTCCCCCTCTCACCTCGCCAGCCACACCCTTGACGCCATCTTCTCAGCCAGCAATCTCATCGCTTTCGACCACGCCACAGGACTGCACTGGACCGACCACAGCTGCGTACACTTCACATTCAAGAAGACCACATCTCACCACCACACGCATCGAATTCCCCACAGACGATGGAGCAAAATCACCATGGACCAGCTTACCACATCACTGAGCCAGATCCCACCCGCCGACACCAACACACCCGACGCCAACATCGCAGCACTCAACCTCGCACACTGGATCACCAACTGCGCCGACTACCTCGCCCCACTAAAAAACACCCACAGCAAGACCACCACCAGAAAACCTTCATGGTTCACAGACGCCCTCAAAGCCGCAAAGAAATCCTGCCGCACCCTCGAAAAGACCTGGCGCAAGGAACGGACATCGGAGAACATGACAGCCCTCAAAACCGCCACCCACGAATACCATCAGCAGATCCGGAACACCAAGAGGAATTCGCTCAAGGAACGACTAGACAACAACACCCACAACTACAAGGAACTCTTCAACATCATCAAAGAGTTTTTGAACCCTGACGCCAGCAACGACATCACCCCTTCGCAAGACCTCTGCAACTCCCTTGCCACGTTCTTCCTCCGCAAGATCACAGACATACACAACAGCTTTGGACCACAATCTCCACCCCCGGACAACAGCCCAACGACCCCCAGCATCACCATCAACTCCTGGACCCCCATCAGCAGTGAAGACACCATCCACATCATGAACACCATCCACTCCGGCTCCCCCGCAGACCCGTTCCCTCATCACATCTTCAACAAGGCCGACACCACCATCGCACCTCACCTACGGAACGTCATTAACAGCTCCTTCATGTCAGCCACCTTCCCAGAAAGCTGGAAGCACGCTGAGATCAACGCCCTCCTGAAAAAACCCACCGCCGACCCCAGGGACCTCAAGAACTTCCGGCCCATCTCGCTTCTCCCCTTCCCGGCCAAAGTCATTGAGAAGACCGTCAACAAACAACTGACCGCCTTCATCGAGGACAATAACCTGCTCGACCCCTCCCACTCTGGATTCCGAGCAAACCACAATACCGAGATCGCCCTCATCGCAGCCACTGACTACATCAGAACCTTGATGGACAACGGAGAAACAGCCGCCCTCATCCTCCTGGACCTCTCTGCAGCCTTGGACACCATATGCCACTGCTCCCTAGTACACCACCTGAACAACACGGGCATCCAGGGGAAGGCTGTGGAATGGATCACCTCGTTCCTCACCGGCAGAACCCAGAGAGTCCGCCTCCCCCCATTCCGATCCTTGGCAACCGAAATCGTCTGCGGCGTACCCCAAAGATCCTCTCTCAGCCCAACACTCTTCAACATCTACATGAGCCCCCCCGCCACCATCGCAAGAAAACACAACATCAACATCATCTCCTACGCCGACGACACCCAGCTGATACTCTCCCTTACCAAGGACCCAGCCATCGCCAAATCAAACTTCCAGGAAGGAATGAAGGAGGTAGCTGACTGGATGAAGCACAGCCGCCTCAAACTCAACTCTGACAAGACTGAGGTCATCATCCTCGGACAATCCCCCTCAACATGGGACAACTCCTGGTGGCCCTCGGCACTGGGCACCGCACCGACACCCACAGACCACGCACGCAACCTGGGTTTCATCCTGGACTCACAATGACCAAACAAGTCAACGCCGTCTCCTCCTCATGCTTCAACACCCTGCGCATGCTCCGGAAGATCTTCCGATGGATCCCCACCGAAACCAGAAGAACAGTCATCCAGGCCCTCGTCACCAGCCGACTGGACTACGGGAACACCCTCTATGCTGGAACAACCACCAAACTCCAGAACCGTCTCCAGCGAATACAAAACGCCTCAGCACGACTCATCCTTAACATCCCCCGCCACAGCCACATCTCAACCCACCTGAGAGATCTCCACTGGCTCCCCGTCAGCAAAAGGATCACGTTCAGACTGCTCACCCACGCACACAAAGCACTCAACAACCTGGGCCCGGAATACCTCAACAGCCGACTTACGTTCTACACCCCCGCCCGCCAGCTCCGCTCAGCCAACCTCGCTCTCGCCACCATCCCACGGATCCGCAGAACCACCACCGGAGGAAGATCGTTCTCCTACCTGGCAGCAAAGACCTGGAATTCCCTCCCCACCCACCTACGACTGACCCAGGACCACCTCAGCTTCAAGAGGCGCCTCAAGACCTGGCTCTTCGAGCCGTAGCAGCACCCCGCACCCCCAGCGCCTTGAGACCCTAACGGGTGAGTAGCGCGCTTTACAAACTTTGATTGATTTACGATTCACTCTTTTGTCCCCTTGCCCCCTTCCTCGTTTTCATTAGTTCTTGTAGATTATAAGTTGGTTTCAGAATATTTTGAAGGTGGAAAATCTTAAATTAATAAACTCTTAGCAGTAGGAAGAAATGCTCTGAATTGTTGAAACCCTACAGCAGCGAAGTCTGTTAAATGATACCTTTCTTGCCTTTACATTCTGGAAATGATCGAGACACCTTCTTCAATCCCTTCCTCCTCAAGGAGGCATGCTCATTAAAGGTGAGGTTTGGGAACATTTACTAAACAAGCATTGGCAAAGCCAATAGGTCGCATTTTAACTGTACAATAGATTGTTTGCAAATATACACAAAGTGAAAAAGAAATAGCAAAAATATTAAATGAAAGGAGTGGCATAGCAGCTCGGGCACATCAGCCCTGGCAGTGAAGTTCCCATCCTTTCAGACAGCTGAGCACATGTGATGTGGCAAAATAACATTACTCTCAGTGAAATGCAGCAGGTGTATGAAGTTCAGTGCTTAATTTGAGCCCGTGGTTTCCGGTGCTCGACACTGGCAATTAATTTTCAACACCGACAATTATGACATTCTGCCTTATGGTGGCGCTGTTTGTCTAATTTACAGATCAGTACAACAACAGTTTATCAATATAATATACGTTAAAATGACTAATACCTACATCCTAGGCTATTACTATAGCTATTGGGGCGTGGAATAGTCTGACTGAGGTGTCACTTTTGTAGGAGTTTGACGGTAAGTAGTTGTGTTGGTAGTGTCATTGGCAGCGTTGTCTGGACAAATGGGTGGTACAAGCTGGGGTGGCCTCATGATGTGGGCTCTGCCACTTATTTATATTTTACAAATTAAGCACTGAGTGGGTTGACTAATTGTCTAATGATGTATGCTGTGGTGGGTGGAAAAATGTGAATGAGCAGACCATTAAGTAAAGACAGGTGACCGAAAGAAGCCTCTGTATGTATGTACTAATGTGTATTTATTATGATGATGTTTTAGGGAAAAGGCTAGGCTGCTGGGAGATCGCTAAGGTTGTTAGTGAGGCAGGCCTAAAAGAAATCTTGACCAAGCCCACAGTTCTGTCTGATCTGGCCTTCAACATTTTGTTCAACTGCAGTTTCGGATCAATAGTAGGACCTAAGAGCAGTATCAACTTAAACCATGTTTTTACTGAGAAAGCAATGCATACCTTTTTCTTGAATGCAGTTGATGAATCAGACTTGGGGTCTGGTTTATTTTTTGGCAGACAGGCTGCTTTGTAATATCTGTACTTCTGAGCAAGATTTGTATTTGTCTCCTTTTTTATTAAACTATTAGGATATATATGTCTACTTTCACAAATTTCCAATCCTCCTTGGCCGACTCGCCACATAATAGTTTTTTTGATAAACACATTTTTATTGGTTTACAAAAGGAATGCACTAGCCATTCAGCACCATATCTTAATAGTCTAGGATTACATGCACAAGTTCTCGTTACCCAATGTACAGACAGGAATAAAAACAAAATGGGATGGAATCGGCCAATCCCCTTATGACTAGATCCCCCAACCACTTCACCCAGACTGTACGATATTTCTTGGGACACCCACGTGCCACATACATGACTTTCTCCTGTGTGGCGCACCAATCCACCCCAGTCCGCCATCGCCCCACACTTGGGGGTTCAGGGCATCTCTAGGAGGCTGCAATGTCTTTTATCTACCACCATAGCTGTAGTGAAAAACTATTTCTCGTTACGAGACCCTTCCAACCCATCAGTGATGCCTAGGATCATGTGCTTAGGGTCAGGGGGAACCCCCCACCTTAGGACCTCGGTTAGTTCTTCCTCAACTTCCCTCCAGAATCCCGCCAGGTGGGGGCAGGCCCAAACCATGTGAAGGAAGTCAGCGGGGTCATGGCCACACCTAGTACAGACTGAAGAAGGACTAAGCCCTTCCCGATGAAGGCGTACCGGGGTGAGGTATGCAGCATGTAAATAATAGAGCTGCACCAAGCGCAGTCTGGCGGATGCGGTGACCGTTCTCGGGGTCATAAGAGCGTCACACCAGTCCTCCTCTTCCAAGGGGCCTACCCAGTCCTCCCATTGTGCCCGCAGTCATTCCAGGGAAGTCGGGGTGTAGTTAAGTGCACGGTAAATGCGGGAAATGCCACCTTTTGCCCAGGTCCCCAAACATAATCTGGGCGTCAGGTGGACTGTGATCCTGTAGCCGTGTACCTGTTGTGAGGTGTGAGTGTAGGGCATGTCGTAGTTATAGGTATCTAAAGAATTGCGAGTGGTGCAGCGAGTATCTGGTGTGGAGATCGTCGAAGGAGCGCATGTGATCCCCCAACCATACGTCGCCCAATTGCGTAATACCTATGAGGTCCCCAGCCCCAAAGCCCAGAAGCTTGTTCCCTTCTTTGAGCCAGGTCCCGTGCCACATGGGTGTACAAAGGGTCAGTGTGTGTGTGTCTATTTGGTATGCCACAATGCCACCCGCCAGGCCAGTGACACCTAGCGCGTCACCTCCGGCAGACAGGAAGGAATCGGGGTCCCATACAGAAAGGACTGGATTCTGGTGAGGCCCAGCTCCCCCAGCTCGAGCCTGTAAGCTGGATCGGACTACCCCTGTTGAACCAGTCATGTATAGAGAGAAGTTGTGTGGCTAGATAGTAAAAATAAAGGTTAGTCATCCCCAAAACCCCATCGAACGAGAGGATCCTGCAAGTACTGAGTGCCAGTCTGGACCTTCCTCTCCCCCACAAGAACTTGCTGGCAATGCCATCGAGCTTGCGGAACCACATCCTGGGAAAACACATGGGGGTGTTGTGAAGCATGTAAAGGAAGCGGGGAAGTACGATCATCTTAAAAAGAGCCACCTTCCCCATAGGGTTAAGGGGCAGCGACTGCCACTTCTGGAGGTCCGCCTTGGCTCGTTACACCAGTGGAGTGACATTGAGGGCCCAGCTAAGCTCAGGTAATAAGGTCACCCAGAATCCCAGGTATTTGATGGATTGACGGTGTAGGGGTATATTGGATTGCCAGTCGAAACATTCACGGGAGAGGTGGAGGAGAACCAGGACCGATTTGTTGGGATTCATGCGGAGGCCCGAGGCCCGCTCGAAGGATTGCAAGATACGAAGACAGTGTGGGCCGGACCATGCGGGGTCTGCTAAATAGAGGAGGACGTCGTCTGCTTAAAGGGCGATTTTATCTGGTTCGGCACGGGCCATTCCCATCCCCGCATCCGGTCGTATGACCCCATCAGGGACGCCAAGGGCTCCATCAGCATGGGGAAAGGGGACAACCCTGTATCGTCCCCCTGCAGACTGAGAAGGGCTCCGACAGGACTCCATTTACTAGGACACAAGCCCTCGGAGGGTGTACAGAACCTTGACCATTGCCCAAAAGCGGGGACCGAGTCCCATCATGTCAAGAACGTCCCGAAGGAACCCCCAATCCACTGAATCGAAGGCCTTCTCGAAGTCCACCAGGAGAAGCGCCAGATACGGGGTGAGGAGGTGGCGATGGGTCAAGGCGGAATGCAGTCTGCGAAGACAGTGTTGGGTGCCGCGTAAGGGCATTTTACCACATTGATCGCGGTGGACCAACGTAGACAGGTGGGGTTTGAGTCGCTGGGCAAGGATTGTGACTAACAGTTTGACGTCAGTGTTAATGAGAGAGATCGGGCGATAATCTGCGCACCGTGGCGAGGGGGGCTTGGATTTCAGAAGGACCACAATGGTGGCTTTATCCGTCTCCTGAGGGAAGGAGCCTTTCTCCACAGCTTTGCGAAACATTCAACAAGGTGAGGGATGAGAACGTCCCGATAGTGAGCATAATATTCTTGAGGAAGACCATCTGAACCCGGTGTCTTGCCGGAGGAAACAAGAGCAGTTGCTTCTCCAATTTCCTCACGGGTAATGGGGCGGTCTAGATCGGCTTGAGTAGTGGAGTCTACACTCGGAAGGCAGCCGCCCTCCACATCCATCAAGTCCACAAGGGACAGGGTTGGGGCTCGAGCCTCATATAATCGGCGATAGTAGATGGCAAAGGCCTGCGCCATCTCCACTGGGGCACGGCACATTTAACCATATGTTGCTGCTATCTCAGGAATTATACGGTTCGCCCTTGGGTACGCAGCAAGGCGGGGAAGGAGTGAGCCATTCTTATCGCCCCACCCATATAACCTGGTCACGGAGGAGCACAAAAGAAGCTTGGCCACATCTAGCGACAGCTGTTTGATCTGTGACCGGAGCCAGGTTAGTAGTGTCGTCTAGGAAGCATCTGGGGATCGGGCCGCGGCACATTCCCGCGAAGTAATTTGTTCCATTTTGGTTTGTTGTTGGAGCTTGAGTTGGCCCTTGGCGACCCCCACCCTAATCGTGGCCTTGCCCGCCTCCCACAGGATACCTGGGGAGGACCGAGATCCTTTGTTGGAGAGAAAGTACTGTTCTCGCCCCACCACCCTCCGAAAATCCTTGTCCTGAAGGAACCAGGCATTTAGCCTCCATGTTTGCCTGATAGAGGTGGGGGGGGCCTGTACGGATCATCACCAGGGAGTGGTCAGAGATACCTCTCGGAAGAAGCGAGATGTCGCTGAGCTCGGGTATCTTGCTCCGTGTTAGACCTGACACCCTTGGCGTGGTTTTTCCCCCATCTTTTTGCCTCTGACTCATGTATTTTTGATGCTGTGCTGGATTTCGTTTTTGCTGGTTTAGATGTTTTGGACACTCTGCCACTGCTGATCAGTGCCAGAGTGTAAGTGCTCCCTCTGTAAATTGCCATATTGATTAAATATACCTGATTGGCATATTTGCATCACTAATGAAGTCCCTAGTAAGGTGCACTGTGTGTGCCAGGGCTGGTGATGACAGATGCTACTAGTGGGCCTGCAGCGCAGATTGCGCCACCCACATGAGTAGCCCTAAAATGGTGTCTCAGGCCTGCCAGCGCAGGGCCTGTGTGCAGTCAGTGGACTGCCCTGTCCCCCTAGCCAGTGTCTCCACTGGCTGGGCCTACCCCTTCCCTGTCTGTGCACATCAGTCACCCCTATGGAAGGCTCAGGGTACCCCCCTGGGCAGGGTGCAGTGTAGGGGGCAGGTAGAGCATGTACTAGTGCAGGTCACATGCTCTGGTAGTGGGCAGCAGCCATTTTGTGCGCTCACTGCTGTAAGGCTATCTTGCTCCATAGAATAACATGGGGGAGGCGGGTCCCAATGGATCCCAGCCTATCTTCTCATAGGAACAAGATGGGACATAAGTGAATGATATCCCTGAACTCAGAATTTAATAACACATCTTTTAGTGAAGGTTGTTTTTAAATCCTGTGTTTGAGAATAGCACTTTTAGAAAGTGGCTGTTCTCTTGTCTAAACCTTTCTGTGTGCCTGGGCCTGTTTGTGGATTGCCTGTCTGGTCTGAGGGTGACAGGGGCTGCAGAGCCCCCGGAGGGAGGGGGTCGGAGTCAACCCGTGGATGAAAGGCAGCATCTGCTGCCAGGGAGGCGGGAGGAGATAGCGCCTGATAGCGAAGGGCTGTGCCTGCCTGACCACCATGCTGGCTCCCCCTCCTGCCGGCCAACTGTCACCTCTGACCCTGATGCTGACAGGAGAAGGAAACCAGAAACACCCAGCGCTCCAGCAACCCCCAGAACTGGTTTAGACTGGGCTCAGGGCCCCCTTGCACAAAAAGACTTCAAAAGACTTCAAAGGATTTCAAAGACTTTTAGGGGTATAAGAGAAGGACCCCTGACTACAGAGATTAGATTCTAAGACTCTGCAATCAAGAAGGAACCTCTGCTGGAAGAAGGACTGCTGGAGAACTAAAGGAAGATTGCCTTGCTGTGTGCTCTAAGGGCTGACCTGTTCTGCTGTTGCAACTGAAAGCTGAGGAGGAGAAAGGGACTTTTGCTGTGTGCTGTGACCCTACCTGCTTGAAACTGCAAGACTTTGCTGTGTGCTGTGTCTACAAACTTGAATCTCCGAGTGCCTGAGAAGAGCTGGCCCCCTGTCTGCAACCCAGGGACATAAAGGTTGCCCAAGGACTACAAGACTCTGCTGTGCCCCCTGAAGCTGATGCGTGGTGAAAAGATCGTGAAACACTGTAATTGGGCTGTGTAGCGCACTGGCTGCTCTCTAATCTGAGTGAGGCCGCCGCGCTGATGCAGCCTGCCGTGTGGCCGAGATCGACGTGTTCATCGACACGTGTGGGGTGAAGATCCGAGATTTGTGGGCCCCTACAGTGCCAGGCGCACTGACAACCACCGTGTGCTGCTCTTTCCGCCGCTGCCCGGGGCCAGGAATATCCCCCGAAGGGGCTGCTCGTGAAAGGAGGCGGCCGCGGCAAAGATCGGAGCCGCCGCGCCCCCATAGACTGGAGGAGCCGAGCCCCCTCACCAACGCCGCGACGGGATAGGCCCTGCGGCGCAGCGTCATCGCCGAAGCTGTGCAGGCATTGGCCGCCCAGGATTCATCATCACAGCCTTTCCCCGGGAGCCGCACTGCCGTTGGCTGACTCCCGGGTACTGAAGGAGGCTCGACCGAAGGGCCGCGACCGGATTGGCCCGCAGCCTTGGAGCCACCGAGAGCCGTGACCGGAGCAACCCCCAGCGAGGAGCCGACAGCCGAGTGAGCCGTCCGACCCGTCCTCGCCGAGGGAGTTCAGGAGAGTCCCGCATACCTGGCCGGTAGTCCCCCGAGGTGTGCTGCCCCCCCGCCGCTCGTTGGTTTGTCGAGAGCAGGCGGGAGAGCAGAGGGGACCGGCCGCGGCAAGGAGCGAAGTGTGCTCTGGTAGGCGCAGGGCGCCTGAGGCCATCAGGTGCACGAGAGAGTGCCGAACGAGGGAAAAGGAGTCCCCTCAGCATACCGGTGAGGCGCGCTTGTAGCGCGAAGGGCCCCTGACGTCGGGGGCTGATCCTGTTGACCAATTTAACAGCTGGCATTGTTTTCCTTGCTCGTTGTGAGAGCTAATATAAAGTCAATCAGTATTACTCGTTTTCTTTGATACCGAGGGACTAGAGACTTGAGACTATATTTCTTTTTATATATTGAGAACTTCCTGATGACACCTGCAACCATTAAGATTAAGTGCAACGTATTCTTGAAAAAGTGATTATAGGGCAAATGCTTTATTTTACCTGCTGAAACTGGATAAAGATATATATATTTTTATAAAATACACTTACCTGTGTGGTCTCAGTTTGTGGTGGATTGGGGATTGTTGTTGTGTTAAGTGCAAATATTATACACATTGCCTTTGGGTAGCCTAGACTGCTTGTGCCAAGCTACCTAGAGGGTGAGCAGGGGTTATCTCAGAGGGTTATTCCTTCACCCTGACTAGAAGCAAGGGTCCCTACTTGGTCTAAGGTACTTACCTCTGCCAACTAGAGACGCCCAGATCTAACACTCCTCAATCCAGTCCCAAACATCCTGGGGAGTAGTGAAGAATGTAGTCCCATCTGAGCGCACTGTAGGTAGCCTGGCTGGGAATACCATGGAGCAGGAGACCCCCATTTGGCGCAGTTTCCTTTTGACCGTGATAAAGGACGCTCGCTGTTGTTGCACCTCCCGGGAAAAATCAGGGAAAATTTGGACGACGCTGTTGTCCACTTTGAGTTGTCCTTTGAGGCGTGCCTGGCTTAGCGCATGGTCTCTGTCTTTATAGAAGAGGAGGCGGGCCACCACCGGCTGCGGCGGCCTGCCAGGCTGCGGCGCCCGAGTGGAAACTCTGTGGGCCCTTTCTAAGGCAAAGAACGTTGACAGGCCCTCTTCCGCCACAGCTTTGCGGAGCCAGTGCTCAAGTGCCACCATGTCGTTCCCTTCAACTTTCTCAGGTAGGCCCGTGACCCTAATGTCATTCCGTCGGGCCCTGTTTTCGACGTCCTCTGCACGCTGTTCGAGGACCAGGACTCTTTTTTTCTATGTCCATGACTTTGCGCGCAGTCGCAGTTACCAGTGGCCTCAGGCTTTCTACCTCCTCCTCTACGGCCGCGACCCGGTCAGCCCATTTTCTGTGGTCCGCTTATAGTAGGCCCAGGTCCTCTCGAATTGTGTCGATCTTGGTCTTCACTGCCGTCTGCGATCTTTCTATGGCCTGCAGGATGTTGTGGAGTGATAACTCCCCTTGGGATGTCGCCCCTTCATTTCTGGTCCCCGTGCGAGAGCGTGATTCCCCATTTTCATCACTCACTGACTCCTGATGCTCGGTATCGCATTTCTTGGTGATCCGACCCATGGTGCTGTCGAAGTGGGTACTTGCTACCCCTAATTTGGCGATCAATGGGATGGGCCTGCGGCGGGTTAGCGGTCGACCCTGAGCTCCGTGCGCCTCCCTTGCTGTCCCTGGCTCCCACGTTAGTTACTGTGCGCTCCGCCGCTACGTATCAGATAGCTGCCAGCTCCGTACCCTCACCTCTCTTGTGCCGCCCGGCAGTGCCCTGCCGACTTGCTGATATCTCCTCCTCAGTGCCAAAGTCGGGGTTGCGTTATTCGGACTCTGATTTATCCTCAGGATCTACTACCGCTGGGACCTGCCTCCTCCTGGCAGTGACAGTTTATAGTGGCGCCAGTTATGAAGTCGTGGCTGCCATTTTCACCTGGGTTCCGCGGTTCAACTCGTGAGCTCTGGTCATTCACTGTTATGTGTGGCTGTCCAGCATTACCCTCAAACTGTCCGCGGTCTGCCACCGATGCGGGGTGTGCCCAGTGCCGTTATTAATTCGCGGCGGCCATTTTGAGTGGTCTTGCAGCTCCGCCGCTTGCTTCCATTTCAGAGTCTTTAGGTGCGGTGCTCTGTTAGTGCTCAGTCCGCTCTGCTACCGCAGTCTGCCATCCCTGCGGGGTGTGCCCAGCGCCGCTATTAATTCGCGGCCACCATTTTGGGTGATCTCGCAGCTCCGCCGCCTGCTTCCTTTTCAGAGCCTTTTTTATGTGCAGTGCTCTGTTAGTGCTCAGTCCTCTCTGTTACCGCAATGATGCCGACATTGCCTATGTCGGTGCCGGTGCCCTGGGTCCGCTTCCAGATTAAGCCGCTAGTCTGCCTGGCCGTGTGCTCTCCGGCACACGGCACCGCTACCGTCCATTTACCGCCTCTTTCTTACGTGTGTGTTCCGCTGCTCATTCAGTCAGCATTATTCTCTCTCTGCCCTGCTCAGCCATCTGGCAGTCCCTTCAGAAATCGTCCGCAGTCTTCGGCCGAAACGGTTCGTGCCAAGGGTTACCATTGCTTTGTAGCCGCCATCTTACTCAGGCTCCCGGCTCCGCAGTCCGACTCTAAGTTTCTGTCTTTATTAGGGCGTTTCGCAGCAGGTGTCGAATTTATGCCCCAATGGTTCCCACGCTACATGCACCAGTTTCGTGCCTGGGGTCCCCCTCTATGGGGCAGGATGGTGCTGGAGAGGGGATCACCGGCGGGAGCTCCGATTCAGGCTCCCGTCTCCATCGGCGTAAGGCCACGGCCCCACCCTATACACACTCTGAACAAAAACAAGATGTGCAGTACCTTCTACAAAAGGACTCTCTATAGAAGCTCGCCGCTCATCACCAAGGGAGCAGCCTGTACTCTCGCTACATTCTCATCCCCAAAAGTGACAGCTCTCTCAGGCACATCCTCGACCTTAGGCCCCTCAACTTTAACATCCGGTCAGTATATTTCAGCATGAAAACTTTGCTGGCTGTCAACCTCCTCCTTCTACAGGGTGATTTCATGATGAAACTCGATCTCAAGGATGCCTTTTTTCTACATCCCTGTCCACCCTACTCATCGACAGTACCTTCCCTTTGTGGCAAGTGGAAACATCTACCAATTCAAAGTACTTCCTACCGGGATTACAGTGTTTATGAAGTGCTTAGCAATGGTATTTGTGAAAGGGGGCCATTCACTTTTTTTTTTCTCTACCTCAATTGTTGGCTGGTCAAGAGCAGCGGCATGCTATAGTGTCTAGCCCACACTCAAACAGCAGTGTCCCTTCTCCACAGTTTGGGCTTTACCATAAATGTGACCAATTCCTACCTGCAGCCTCTTAAAATCCACGTCACATTGAAAGCTTACCCCAATCAACAGGGTCACTGCTTTTCAGCACCTGCTTGCTCTTTTCAGCTGAATCATCCACTCACAGTACAGACTGTCATGCACCTTTTTTGAATGATGGCCTCCTGCATCGCGATTGTTCCTTATGCAAGACTTCACATGTACCCCATCCAAGAATGCCTTGCGGCTCAATGTTCTCAAGCAGACGGTCACTGGTCATATTTAGTGTTGGTACAGGCCAAAAGGCACCACTCTGTGCAGTGGTGGAGCAACAACAACTTGGTGTAAGGTAGGCCTTTAGGAGACCAATTACCCCGGGTTACCTTTAAAACAAACACCTCTTTCACAGGCTGGGGAACGCATCTCCACGCAATAACTATCCAGAGAATGTGACCAGCTCAACAACAAAGTCGCCACATCAACTACTTGGAACTGCGAGTCATTTACTTCGCTCCGAAAGCCTTTTTACAAGTCATTCTGGGCAGAGTGGTCCTCATCAAGACAGTGTAGTACCATCAGAAGCAGGGCTGCTTACACTCCCTGCAACTTTATTACTTAGGCCAACAGAATTGGCACTTCACCACAACTTTCTCCTCCCGTCTGACCATCTCACGGGTGTGAATAACGACTTTGTGGATCTGCTCACAGGAAACCTCAACAAGTCCAAGAGTGGAAACTCTACCCTGAGTCCTTCAAACATACTTCCGACTTTGAGGTGCCCCACAGATAGACCTATTTTGCTGTGCCAAAAAATGCCCACGCTTTGCCCCCAGGTACCCATACCCACTGTCCTTGGGCAATACACTATTGATAATCTGATCAGGAATATTTGCTCACTCTTTCCCTCCTCTCCTGCTGGGTCCCTTTGTGGTCAAGAAACTTGCGTGAACACCACTAGCACACATTCTAATAGCACTGAACAGGGCTAGACAGCCCTTGTACTCCACCTTCTTGGAGATGTCTGTGAACTCTCATGTGTGGCTACTGCTCAGGCCAGACCTTCTCATACACAGGCACGGTTGATTGAGACATCCAGATCTTGGACACTCAACCAAACAATGTGACATAGGATGTCCTAGAATTTTGGTACCTTTAACCTTCCTAAGGAATATGTGCCCATCTCAATAAAGAGCCTGATAGCTCACAATGTGGGCTTGTTACGTTGCAAAATGAAAAAAGATTTGTTCACCTCTGCATTTCCATAAAACCTGGACTGTTCAGGAAATGATTGCCTACCTTGTGCACTTTCAGAAAGCAGGCCTTGCCTAACCCTATATTTACCTTCTTTTAGCTGCGGCTGTCCCTCTTCGAAATTTGTCATCTAGGCCTACATTGAGGGTCTCAAGAGGATGATACCCCCTGGAATGCCTCCTGATTCTATGTGGAATGTCAGTTAGTCCTCAACAGGTTCATAGGACCCCTGTTTGAGCCCATGTGTTCATGACCCCTTAAGTTCCTCTCCTGTGTCCATGACATTGCTTAAATGCATTCCCAAACTGCAAGCACTCACCCTTCATCCGAGTCCACAATGACAAGGTTGTTCATAGAATTGGTCCTATGTTCCTCCCTGAGATGGTTATCTCCCTTCCACCTCAATTAAACCATAGAACTCCAAATTGTCTTCCCACAGCCAGACTCTTTTGCTAAAAGAGCACTCACATATTAGATGCCAAAATAACTCTTATGTACTACAATGACCGGATTAAGCCTTTCAGTAAATTGGAACACCTCTTTGTCTCCTTTGAAAAGCCAAGGAAAGGAGATTTAATCTCCAAGGGAGGCATAGCTAGGTCAATTGTCTAAGGTGTAGGAGAGTAGGGTCTGCAATCCTATGATCACCCAGATTTTTGCTTTTTGTTTCACTGGTTTACGACTTTCCCTGGCTGTGGGCCTGCTAATCAGACCCACAGCCTAGCTGTTCTCTCTACTCCAAATTGTACCCAGGTACTGAATTGGCACTGGGCCCTCTCAAGTCCCTGTACCCAGGGCTGAGGTGCACCCAGACGTCTCCCAGGGGCTGCAGCATGTATTATGCCACCCCTGGGCTGACTAACTAAATCAGACACAACTGGCTGCTTGACAGCTCGGGCAGAGTGGTGTACCCACCCTCTGTTGTAGATATAGTATTCCTATATCTAAACCTAAATGGACACACAGATCTCCTATCAGTCACTCCTATGGCAGGCCTTGACAATCCTGAAGGCAGAGTGCTTGGAATCGTGTGAGATAGTGCTCTGGCATGAGCTGAGCCTGTCTGCGGCTTTCGGGATCCATCCCTTAGCCGTTTCCATGATATCGCATACCATATACTCTTAAGTGCATTATAATCCTCGCGGTTATATGCCAACTCTGGTATCGCTTTATCAAAACATGTCGAGTAAGGTGTCATACGAATTGGAATACTAACCCCTCGCCAATTCTAGCGACGGGGTTAGCATTCCACCCTTCTAGAGGGACACGACATGTATGTAACCTGTAACCCCGGTTAAAGTCAGACATAGCCTTAGCTCCACAAAATGGATGCTGCCACCGAAACACAAGTCTGCCCTCCTGCTGCTGGGAGTCCTCCCAGCCCAGGAGGCAAGGACAAAGGGTTTCCTGCCAGGGGCGGTGCCAGCACCGTCCCAGACAAGATTTTGTGTATCCTAGGTAGGCAGGGCTTTAGAGGAAGGTGACTGCAAGTGGCACCCCGGTGCTCACTATGCATAGGCCGGCTGAAACCAGTTCCAGGGGCACTCCAGCCCCTGGCCTGGGGAAAGCCCGCCAAAGGAGAGGGGTGTAACCACCCCCCTCCTAGTCCCACCCATAGGGCAGGACTTAGTCGCGTGCCAGCCCCTTTTTGCAGGATAAAGGTAGCAACTGGCCCCCTTCCAAATCAGATCATCTTTAAATCCTGAAACTACTTTCCACGAAAGGAACTCAAGACTTCTTCCCAAGATTCTCCCTTGTGACTAAGGAGTAGTCACCCTGCAGCAGCAGGCACCAACCAAGCATCGCGGTTTGTTGCCAGTCTCTCCTTCGGATCAAGACTGCTCCAGCACGACGAGAACCGGCTTCCCTGGCACCTCTGACCTCAACCTACATCATCAGCCCAGCTGTGATCCGTGGGTGTGACGAGACCTCGAGGGACCGGCCATCTTCAGAACTGCACGACGCTTGTCCAGCACGACTCCCGAGTGACCCTCGACTGAGTGCTTTGGGGTAAGAGAAGCCCCGACCCTGAGCAGCTCCAGCACCGAAGTTCAGCCCCCCTGCATCCACGAGATCTGTGTGGGGCCCTTCTGCTCTTTGCTGCCAACTGCGTTGTCCAGGTCGCTTGCCCGTTGGCTAGTGGCCCTCTCACGACGCTCCATGACGACAACTACTGCTGGTCTGGTTGCTCCAGACTAGCCCTTGCTCCCCTCCAAAAGAGGAGCACCCTGGACCCTCCTGGTCCACTCAAGACGCCATTTTAGGTCCACCGCGTGGGCCTTGCATTTGCCAAGACTTGTTGCCCAATCCTGGGTCCAGCGACGTCGACAGCAAGAACCTTCGTGGGACAGCTCGCACCTCCATCCTGGTCGCCGACAACGCCTCCTGGTCCGAGAGACTGCAGAGCCCAGCAGCGCCCACTAACCTGGCTGAGGTGACTTCGTCCGGTGCCATCCTGGTGCCCACTCAAATCACTGGCTAGTGATTCAGAACTTGGTCCCCTCTGCTTACAGGTTTCTTCTTCCCTGATCCAGGCTTGGATCACTCCGAACTTTCTTCACTGGCCGCCTGCCAGCAACTCTTTCTTCAGGCTCCTGGTTCTTCAACGTGGGTTTCCGACGCAACTTCAACCCTATGCAGCCGCAGCCCCTGGGCTAGGTAAACCAAGTACTCCGGTGCTTCAGCATAGTCCAACACCCTAAGTGTTCGGATCCACCCCCGTTTTCGACCCACCTAGTCGGGTTCGCCCGAGAACAGTAACTTTGCAACTGCTAGCCTCCATAGACTTTTTCCCGCCTTACGCGTGAGAGTTCCCACTCTGCACACGACGTCCACAGGCCTCCTGCATCTAATCCCAGTGTTTAGAATTGTAGGCCTAGCGATTCCTGAGTCTAGAAAAGTACTACTTACCTGCTAGCAAGTTCGCATTCCACTTACTGTGTATATGGTTTTTCGTGCCTCTAGGGCATTTGTGTAAATTGTGCGACTTAAAGTATTTTCGTAAGAGTTTTGTTGTGTGCTTAGCTCCCTGACTCATAAAGAGTTCAGGGTAGTCTTGTTATAAATAAATACACTGTTTATTTTCATAACAACTTGTGTGGTGTCCTTTCACTGGGTGTTCAAGGGGTAATGTGATGGTAAAACAGCTGGCTTAACACGCCCTCTAGAGTCTTAGCCTTAGACTGCTCGTATCCATGCTACTAGGATAGCTGGTCTATAAGGTTGACTTACAACCAATCATCAATAAGGGTTGTTTGGACTGATACATAGTGATCACTAGAATAGTGAGCACTGCATATCAGGCCAACTTCTCACATAAGGTATTCAGATCTGCTACTACATAGCACTCAAAGTGCACTTCACTGCAGAAAAAGAGCGAGCATGCCCTTCCTAGGGAAGATCCTGCTAGCAGATATTTGTTAGGCAGCCACCTTGTCATTAGCACACATGTTTAACAAGCACTACTATCAAGCCATTGTGGGCCAGGCGGTTTTAAGGACCTTGTTTCAGACATCTGCATCATCCACACCCTTGCCACTTCTTTTGGACGGCACTGCTTTACAGTCTGTGCTAAGCATGTGTCTGCAGCTGTACATGCAGAAAATTCTACTCACCCTGTAAGCATCTGTTCATGACCTGTAGTGCTGTAGATTCATATGTGCCTACCCTCCTCCCGGAAGCTCTTCTTTTGCAGATCTCTTGCTTTCTGAATTTTGCGCACATTGCGTTTAACACAGCTTACCTTCGTTCACATTCCATTCATACTTGCACACTGTGTGAAAAAACATCTAAAATGGAGTCATGCCCATGCACAGTATCCACCAAGAGGTGGATTCACTCCACATCTCATGACTTGAGAGACTTTTTTGAACAAAAACAACTTGAAAACGCCTGAGCCCACCATTAGATGGCAGGACTATGCTATACCTGTTAATCTACAGCACTACATGCTAAGAACAGATGCTTACAGGGTAAGTAGTATTGTCCTCAGGCCCATTAGTGACAGTACTCCAAAATTAATATTGTCATAACCACCAATTCAGAATTGTTATTTTGTTTGCTTGTTTACATAACTAAAGCATTTTTGTTGGATATTAAAATGAAATTAAATTGTGACTTTATATTAGTCTGAAAGCATTGTTTAAATTTTGTTCTTTTCTTTTTGCCAATAGTTTTACAATGAACTGACTGAAATCTTGGTCAAGTTCCAAAACAAATGCAGTGACATTGTCTTTGCGCGCAAGACTGAAAGAGATGAACTTCTTAAGTAAGTTGTTTAGTTAAAATGTTAATAGCATTAATTAAATACAGAGAAATGGGTGACTGAGACTCTGAAGAGAGTGGGGCATTATTTTACATTAATGACTCAAGAAGAGAGGGTTTGCTCTTACTTCAGATGTCTGCTCAGAGGCTGCTTGTCTGAGCCTGTGCACATTCAGCTTTATCCACTGGGTCTTGTTGGAACAAAAACTAAAGACTGTAGTTGGCAATAGAAGTGTATTATTATAAATTGACCCTAGGAAAATATGACGTTCCTCATGAAGTTAACTTAGTTTCTTAAATTATTTACACATTGCAATTTTTGTTATTATGTAGGCACAGTATAAAAACAAATGGCAAATTGAAGTCAATTGAAGGCTTGTGAAATTTTGTGGCTGTTCTAAATATGAGATGGATCGGTTGATTGATAGGTGACCTTCTTGTGGGTTAAAGCCTACTGGGTGCCTCATCTTTTGTTTTTTCCTTTTCTTGATAGTTATATAGTACTGAACACTAGATTTATGCTGGTGCTTCTGGTTCTTTATTCAGTGAAGGTCAATGAACTGCGTCAAAGTGATGTAGCTGTGCTACACCTTCGAGTGCTGCTCCTTTGAATGTTCCGAGAGCGATGGAAATCAGTCAGTCTTTCTAGTTCCCTTTTGAGCGACTGTAATCTGTGTGATCTGAGTAACAGAAAAATATAACCGAGCCATGAATGCAGTCTTTCTTGAAAGTTCTTACGTTTTTTTAAGAGGTTCCCGGGGCCCAGTTATTGAAGAATTGAGCCTTTTCAAAACTTACTTTGCAGATCCATTTTTATATATCCGTATGGGCTACATATGCTTAGGTAGCCATTCTCGTAATACAAAATTGCACATTTTGTGATCATGCAGGGTCATGGCCCTTTCCCAAACTTTTGGGTCTTTGATAAATTCACATTCTTAAAGATTCATCATCCGGCTGGGAATTCTCTGTAGTCGTTGGTAACACAGTAGTAGCTTTACACTCATTTATAACTTATAGCATTGAAAACAGCTGATGATTATATGCAATCTAGCCACCCTATCATTGTGTCCTTAACACTGGCCAGTGAGATGCAGGGATATAGAGCTCCGACTCAGGAATCCATAACCTCTGCTCAACCCTTCGGATCTATATATTTCACCTTCTGTTGTTGTGAAGCTCTGTGCTTTTGGGTCTCTGTCACCATCATCTGCAGAAAGGTCACCAGTATTTCCTTGTCCTGAACTTGGTTCAGATGGCTGACGTACCTTCAAACATCAGAGAACCATGCCATTCCATCGGGTCCAAGAAGGTTTACATGAAGGCTCCCTTAAGAAATACCACATCGGTGATGACCTTGATGTGGACCATACTTTCTATTGTCCTTCAATAGCCTCAATGGCAACTATTTCTCTGTTGACAGCTACTGTTCCACTCATTCCACAGAGCCTTCTGGCCTCCAGCTTGTCTTTTATGCAGAACATATCTCTAATGATGATAATACAAGAGCTTAAAAGTTTAGAGGAGCTTCCATTTGGCCTTAAGGGCGACGGCAGTGCAGATTGGACAGTGAACATGAGGAATCAATTTTAGATCCTGACAAATCATGTTTTGAAGAAGGGCATGAATATTAAGCTATTTGCCCTCGTAACCTGGACCTTCCAATTGAGACTAAGAAGGGAAAGACTTATGAAGTCTCAGATGATAGTGAGCCCACATTCCAACATCCTCCTATGCTTCAAGTACCAGCAAACGTCCTAGATCCTTTCAAACACATAATGCAAAACTTCTGTGCCCGACTGCCTTCTCCCGGCGACAACACGCAACCAGCAGTTTCTCAAAGCATATCTGCTCAGCTGCCTCCACAGCCAGTTTTTCCACAGCCTAGTGCTCCTAGTCATCCTGAGCATCACCCAATATTTAGCCTTCCACAGCAGAATATGCCACCACAACCTCCTGCAGATCTTCCTCCTACTTAACCTTCAACAAAATGACCATGTTACTCAGGATGAGACAACACATCAACAAATTCACATTGATTCTGGCTTCAAATCCCAGTCAAAGTGAGATCAGTGACCTTCTGGTCAAAAAAATGTAAAATGTAAATCCAGTATTTGTAGAGCGCACAGATACCCATGGGTGTCCCGGCACTGGGGGCCGTTGGGAAGATTAAGCAAGCTATTGCCCAGATTCACATGGTGCTGGGCAGACTCCTGCCGCCGGTGCCGGGGGTCGAACCGTGATTCCCAGCATCCGGCGTCAGTCGCCCTGGCCGTTGTGCCACACCTCTTCCCTAAAACAGCAGTCAGATTGGATGAATACTGAGGAGATGCACAGACCCACATTAACTTTCTTTATTGGGCTTACTTTTTTTTAATCATGACTTTATAAAATCGTTTCAGCAGAGGAGGAAACAGCACTTGAGTTAGTGGTTGCACAGCCCCGGTATGTGTCAGACACACTCAACAAGGATGTGCACCAGTGCAAAATAGGAAAAAGCTGTATATCAGGAATGGTGTGCCTATTTCTTGGTTTTAACCTCCACAAAGACTAAAGCTTCCAGAACAAAATGATGGCTAGCAAATCACCGTAGCCTACATGTTTTCTACAATATTAAAGGATAGATCCAAATCTCCACGTGCTTCTTCTAGTGTTAATATGTAACAGATAGTGAGTTTGTTCTAATGCTAATTTCTTACCCTCTGATCATACAGTAATCCCTCTGGTATCTCGGTGGTAGTGAAAGTTGATGAGTTTAGTTATTGATATGGCTGTCACATGTTTTTTTCTTTGTTCGTTTAGTGAATATAAAATGAATTTGTTTTCACGGGCACAGTGCTATGTATTCGTTAAAATAGCATTGTTCAGTTTTAGTCAGAACCTTGTGCATTCCTATTTTTGTAAATTATTTTCAAAGAATTTTAATAGCGTTAAATTGACCCATTTTTTGTTTGTGAAAAAGGGATTTGCAGCAAAGCATTGCACGACAACCCAGTGCTCCTGCCATTCCATTGCCAGCATATCAGAGTGGCCCAGAAAGTGGAGGTGCTCTTGCCACAAATACAGCATCAAGTATTCCAACACCAGCACCAAGGACTGTATTTGTAAGTACATCAAGTGATTGCCATCAAGTACCTGTTATGTCCAAAATTTGCACTGAGAAGTGTCACATATATGGTGAAATACATTACTGTTTGAAATCCTTTGAGTCTTATTAGATCCAGAAATAATCAAGCTACTTTATCAATCGCTACAATTTATTTGTTTTTGGACTTGGTGCCAAATGCTAAGTAACCTCTTTTTTGAAGCACCATTTGAGGAACGACTGTGGATTAATAAAATAAAGACCAAGGGCCGTATTTGGATTGTGGCAAAAAGTATACTCCCATGCATACCATCATTTTAAAACTGGGAAGTGGGAGATTTTTAATAAAAATAATTGGGAGAATGTATTTTCTCTATTGACTTATGTTGAAGCAGGAGCAATTTTAAGTGAGAGACCGCTAAAATGTAGTCCTCTTTTTTACTTCACCAATCATGAGTCTCCTGCCTGAATCAGTTCTGCCGGCATGTATGCTGTCAAACACAGAATACCCAAGCTCACACTAAGAAGTACACTATTCAAGTATATAGATCAGTATAATGATCTTTTTATTCCAGATTTGAGGTATGTGTTGTAGATGTTTTTATTCTTTGCACAGACCTAGAACAATTCGGTAATATTGTTTGTCTTCAATACAGGCAGGCAGCCGACACGTGTTTCGTCTGTAGACTTTTTCAAGGCTGTATGTATCTGTTGTGGTTTAAGAAAATGTGTGCAGTGCTGCTCAAGGGCCTAGAAAATATCACTCAGAGAGACCCTTGTATTAACGTGCTGTATGTAGCAGTCTCTGAGCAGGGTCGAAAACTGTCGAGCTACGTAAGCCTCAATGGTGCCTGTCGAGATTAAAGCAGTGGAAAGTAATGCGGGAAGTTTCAGTAGGCAGGGCATCGGGCGCAGACATCGGGAGACCGTGTCTCAACACAAGGCTTATCAAGGTCCTGCGCTGCCTATTGGAACTTCCTGCATAACTTTCCACTGCTTTGAACTCGACAGACACTATTGAGACTTATGATGGTCAACAGTTTTCGACCTGCTGAGAGACTGTTACATGCAGCACGTTAATACAAGGGTATTTCTGAGTAATATTTTCCAGACCCTTGAGCTGGATTGCACAAATTTTCTTATACCATAACAGATACATACAGCCTTGAGAAGGTCTTTGGACGAAACACGAATCTGCTGCCTGCTTGTCTGTCCTGAAGATGTTATTACCGAATTGTTTTAAGCGCAAAGAACAAAAACATCTATAACACATACTTCAAGTTTGGAATAAGAAGATTATATTGAACTATATACTTCAATAGTGGACTTCTCTGTGTGTGCTTCGGTATTCTATGCATTGTTTATTGCCGGCCAGGGGATCCTGTGCTCTGGCTACTACACCCCAGGTGGTGGGGTGTTCTACTAAGAGAGCACCACATCAAGACAATTTTCTTGCATTTTTATTGTCATAACCTTAATTTATCTGTGCAGCTTTTCATGTGCGAGGTTTTGTGGCGCAGCCGCCATTGTTTTGTGTATCATGTATGTCCTCTTATCTAAACATGATGGATATTGTGTCTGCCGTATTAAAAGTGCCATAGGCAATTATGCACTTGTATTATGATGAACAGGACATCAGCCATGTTTTGTAAAGGGTATCCTGTTCGCCAAACACTAAATAAGGCCTTCGAGTCTAGTTATGTATTTCTTCCAAGTGCATGAGGTACGGAGACATGTCACATTGGAGCACTTATAACATTGAAGTTCGAGGCATGTGGGCTGCTAAATTCATATCTTAGCATTAGATCGCCGCCTAGTGTTGGGTCCGGATGATCGCACATTGTTGTCCTGGAAGAGTCTTCGAAGTATCCTGAGATAGGTGGCTCCTCCCCTGGACTACAGTGCGCATGGGCATCGGCTCCATCCTCAGATTGTTTTTTTCCGCCATTGGGTTCGGATGCGGTCTCGACTTCTCTCTGTCGGAACCGAGTAAAACTTACTTTTTAAGACCAAAAGGTCTTATATTTTATAGCGTCGGTATTGTTTGCGCTCGGTCTCGAGTTCTTCCAACTCTTGGAGTCGGATTCAGCGGAGTTTTTCACTCTTCGGACGTCGAGGCCTTCTCATCGCGACACGACCGCTACTTTCAAGCATGGAGCGGAGTCCGTTTAAGTACTGTCCGCTCTGTGGGTCTAAGTACCCACATATAGACCTGCACCCGGTCTGTAACAAATGCCTTTCACCGGACCATGACGACGGCAAGTGCAAGGCTTGCGCTCAGTTCCGGTCAAAGAAAACTCTTAAGCTCCGGCGCGCGGTGCGCCTGGAGGCCAGACAAGCGGCCCCGGATCCAGAAAACATCTTCGGCGACCAAGAAGAAGATGAACAGGGTCATCATCTCCAGATATCCCCACCCGAAACGGAGGTCAAGGCGGATCCGGCGGACGACGACGGAGTCGCGGGTCAAGGCCTTGAATACGTCGACGAGGTAGGGGACGTCGAAGAAATTTATGGGGCCGCGGAAGATAGCTCAGGGGACGAGCTATGCCCCGAAGGTTTCGAAGATCACGATCGGGTCACGGGATCGCCAGTCGGCCTTACCCAAGACCCCGTGCCGCAAGCCACGGCCCCGCCATCAGGCCCGGCCACGGACATACTTGCTGAGCAGGCCACATCAAAACCGAAACCGAAACCTACAGTGTCGACTACACCTAAAATGGCCGACCCTAAAACGAAACCGAAACTTATGGACTCGAGCGTCCCTAAAATGGCGGCCGGCACACAGAAAACTACTGCACCCGCCGCCGCATCGGCTCCGTCGACCTCCGGTCCGCAGAAGTCGAAGAAGCCGGTCGATTCCAAAGGGTCAAAATCGGCGCAAGAGGAGGGATCCTCTACAAAAGGTGGTCGGCACGGATCGACCGCGGCGACGCCGTCTAAGCACGCCAAGGCCAGCGGCACGGCTCCGGTTACGCCTGGGACTCCGTTGGTCGGTCGCGTAGTGGACGCGGAACCGACGAAGGCGCACGGATCGACAGCTGGCACATCTGCGCATCGATCCAAGGACTCTGGGTCGGCGACAACTGCATCGGCGTCCAAACCTAAGAAAGGCCACCATGACGTCGGATCCGAGGGGAAGGTCAAGACACCCTCGTCAGCGACAAAAGACACTGTGAGTGAAGCGTCCCCCATCGCCGCTTCGCTACAGAGAATCAGGGACAAGGCCGCTGCTATGTCGGCTCCGTTGCCGTCGCCTCAGACGCCGAAGGACGCTCCGGCAAAGCCTAAGAGTAAGCTTCTCTTCCTTCTGCCGCCGAAAGAGGCTCCGAAGGCTTTTTCCACGAAATCGACGCCAAAGAAGTCGGATTCTTCTACGGCAGGTGCACCTTCAGGTCGAGAACTCGAATCAGAGGACGATTCGGAGCACTTCATCGACGCCAACACAGGCAAATTAACCCTATACAAAAGGAGGATCACTTCGGAGCCTCTGGACTCCTATGTCATCCCACTAAAGAAGAAAAGGGTGCCTCAGGACGCTTCTAACCTGATAGAGCCTATCCAGCCTCCTCCTAGAAGAAGCCCTACTCCCTCACCTGACCAATCTGAAGGGGAGGGATATGATGAAGAGGACCAATACACCTTCCCCATCAATGAACCAGATGCACATCCAGATGCATATGATGACATTGGTGACCAAGGCACCCAGAGTGTGGGGCAAGATCCACAACCATTCAGTGCACGTGCATCCCCAACAGAGGATTCTGCAGGTTTTCATGCACTAATTGAGAGGGCAGCTGCTAATCATGATGTGGACATGCATGCTGACCCGGTTGAAGAAGACTTTCTCTTTGACACGTTTTCAGTCTCTGAGAGGACTGTAAAGACACTGCCTATGCTCAAGGGAGTCCTCAAACATGCTGCGGACATCTTTAAGGAACCCACTAGGGCGAGAGTGGTCAATCCACGTATTGAAAAAAAGTACAGACCAGCACCTGCAGACCCTGCATACATTCGGGGACAGTTGCCGCTAGACTCCCTGGTGGTCGCCAATGCCCGCAAACGGGCCAACTCCCAAACAACGGGTGAAGCTCCTCCCCCGGATAAGGAGTCCAAAGTGCTAGAGGCAGGGGGCAAAAGAGTAGCTGCACAAGCTGCCAACTTTTGGCGTATTTCTAATACACAAGCACTCTTAGCACGTTACGATAGGGCGCATTATGACACCCTAGAACAGATTGTACAACACCTGCCTCCAAAGTTTCAAGAGGGCACAAAACTGCTTATAGAGGAAGGAAAATTGATCTCCAACGCAGCCATCAAGTGTGCACTTGACGCCGCAGACACAGCAGCTAGGGCGATCAACACTAGCGTCATGCTGAGACGACAGGCTTGGCTCCGCATATCTGGGTTTAAACCTGATATTCAGACAACCATCCTTAATCAGCCAGTCAATCCTGATCGACTGTTTGGTCCAGATGTTGACACCACCCTCGAAAAGATAAAAAAGGACACAGAAACTGCTAAGTCCATGGGGGCCCTACAGTCACAACAGTTTCGTGGCAACAATTTTCGTCGCTCAGGTGCACGTGGAGTCACCAGAGGACAAATGGGTCAACAATCTCAATTCTCAAAAGGTGGAGCACAATCCTCGTTCACAAAACAGAACAAGGGTGGTTACAGAAATAACAGCAACAGAGGTCGCGGCAGAGGAAACAGCTCCCGCTCCTCTACCCCAAGCAAACAGTGACTCTCTGTCACTGCCCCCCGACCACTTAACACCTGTCGGGGGGAGACTGCAGCAGTTCCTGCCCGTCTGGAGAAACATCACCACAGACAGGTGGGTGCGTCAACTAGTCCAGTATGGTTATTGCCTAGAGTTGAAATCCACTCCACCCAACATCCGCCAAGGCAAAGGCCTATGTCCGCAGAGCACTTGCACTTATTGCAGCAGGAGGTAGTGGTGATGCTGCAAAAAGGCGCAATCGAGCTCGTGCCAGTGGAGGAGGAAGGCACAGGGGTGTATTCCCTGTACTTCCTTATCCCAAAGAAGGACGGATCTCTCAGACCCATTCTGGATCTACGTCCCCTAAACCTGTATATACTGTCGCCCCAGGTCCATTTCCTATTTTCGGCGCAGTGGTTCTAGACTTATCGCTGTGTGCGTACGTAAGGAAGCTGCGAACCATCGAATCAAGTGCTTGCCATGCCCCATAACGTGAAGATATTGTATGGTGAGGTGTTGAGTCGGTTCCTCCAACATATCCCCCCACTTAGAGGTCAGTGTCTCGATCAGGGGAGCGGTGACGCAAGAATTGCCCCGGTAGCAGCCCCGTCACCAACCAGAGATTCATATGGTATGAGTGTGGCGTCTCAGTACAGATCTCCCAAGGTCCGTATGTCCGCTTCGCGCCATTCCGCAAGTTCGAGGGGTGTAAGCACCTCCCGACCCGCTGGGGGAACCTTCTAGCGGTATGGCCGGTGCGTAGGGGACTAGCGCTCTGGTGAGGTATAAACTACGATGGTAGCATTTATAAGCCACAGCCATGAGGAGGGTGTCGGCGTTGGGGCCTTAGCGGGTGCGTGAAAGAGTTTAGCAATATCGTCCAGCGGAAGGGGAGGGGTTGTGGTCGCAGTGTCTTCACGTCTTCTGTCTGCTAGTCAGCGAGCTATCCACTGTAATTGGGCAGCCAAATAGTAGTGCTCAAAGCAAGGCGCAGCAAGACCTCCCTGATCAGTGGGTAAGTACAACTTAGTCAGTGTTATCCTGTGACATGCATTGCCCCAGAGGAAGTCCCTAAGTAGTTTAGTGAGTTTGGTAAAGAAGGCCGTCGGGATATATATTGGCAGGTTGACAAAATAGTACAGAAGGCTGGGAAGGATCATCATCTTGGATAATGCTACCCTGCCAGTGACTGTTAGTGGGTTAATTTTCCAGAAGTGTACTTGCGATTTGATGGCTGTCACGGCTCATCCCAGATTACCATCAATTAGGTCCTCCGGTTGACGATATATCTGGATTCCTAGATGGCGGAAAGTATCAACTTTTCACTGCACCCTTGTACCGTAAAAGATGTAGCCCGTGTCGTGAGTGTCCCCTCGGAATGGGTAAAGGGAGGACTTGTTGGCATTTACTTCAAGTCCCGAAAGAGAGGCAAAATCACTTAATGTGTGCGCCAGCTGAGTTGGAATATTTCCCACATCCCTCACGAAGATCAAGAGGTCGTCGGCGTACAGCGACACCTGATGTGTCGCATCCCCCACTGGTATTCCATCTCGCAGCATCTCTCTCAGTGCCGGGCTCAATTGCTAGCGCAAACGGGAGGGGTGAAAGCGGGCACCCCTGCCTGGTGCCCCTGCAGATTGGTATGGCATCAGAGATGTATGGCCCCGTTCGCACCCTGACCGTGGGATTCTTGTATAATAGGTCAACCATCTGGAGGAATCCCAAGCTTAGCCTGTACCGCATTAGTGCCGCCGCGAGGTAGCTCCACTCCAGACAGTCCAATGCCTTCTCGAGATCCAGCACAAGGCATCCTGCCCTGGGCCACTCCTGTGTGCTATCAGATGCCACTCTAAAGAACCTCCACAAATTCAGTGATGTACTACGGTTAGGCATGAAGCCATTTTGGTCGCTGTGGACTAGCTCATGTATCACTGGCGCCAGGCGTTCTGCCAACACCTTGGCAAATCTTTTATAGTCCACATTGAGGAGTGCCAGGGGCCTGTATGATCCCAGGTTTCAGGGTCCCTGTTTGATTTGAGCAGGGACACCAGGTAGGCCTTGCGCATCGATGAGGGCAGCGTGTGCTCGTCCAAGGCTGTGGAATAAAGGGTATGCAGTTGCTGTGCTAGCGTCTCCTGGTAGGCCTTATAGTATTCCGCAGGGAGGCCGTCCGGCCCCGGCGTTTTCCCAGACGCCATGGACCCAAACGCCTCCCCGATCTCCTCCAAAGTGAGGGGACCATCTAGCTCCTCTTGGATTGCTTCCAATATCGTGGGTAGGTAGGTAGGCTCCAAAAACCTCTCCAGGTCTGGGAGGGAGCAACGCCCTTTGGATCGGTACAATTGCATGTAATGATCAGACATCACCTTGTGTATCTCTCGCTGCATGTATACCAGGACTCCCTCAGGTGTGCGTATGGCTCCCATGGTGACATGGCTATTTTCCTGTTTTAGTAGCCAAGCTAGTATCCGGCCTGCTTTAGCATGGGTACGAGCTGTGTGGGCTGCATAGTTGTGGCATCTTAGTCGCTCCATGAGCTCCGCATGTTGCACCCCAAGGTCCTCCCAGCTGTCTGAGTGTCGGCCTCCACCCTCGCCCTCCTGTTCATATTGGAGTAGTTGTGACTCAATACGAGTGAGCGATAATGTTAGTTGCTTTCGTATGTTCCATGTGGCACCGAGACAATGACCCCTGACCGCTATTTTGTGTGCACCCCATTCTGTTAGTGTGTTACTCGCCGTCCCCTCGTTAAGCTCAAAATACTCCAGAACAGCCGTCTCCAGGGATGCACGGAATTCTAGGTCTTCCAGTGCAGCCGGTTGGAGTCGCCAGGTGGGTATGGGAGGGCGATCAGGTTCACGGTTTAGTTGTAGCCTCATAGGATTGTGGTCGGAGTGTGTCCGCCCTAGGTATTCTGCACCCTCGGCCTGCGGGATTAGTGATTGGGAGCCCACCACACTGTCCAGCCGCACATGTAGGTCATGTACTGCAGAGTAATGAGTGGATATGGTCAGTAGGATGCAGGACAAGCCACAGATCTAGCAATGCCCAGTGTGATAGCCAGTTTGAGACCGCCTGCGCGTTTGATATAGCTGTTGTCTTTCGGAGACGTGGGAAGGATCAGTCCGTGTGCACATCAACACCAAATTGAAATCCCCAGCTAGCAACCAGGGGAGCCCAACGTAGGGGGTCATCTTTGTGGACAACGGCGCCAGAAATGAGGATTGGACATTGTTCGGAGCGTATATGGAGCCCAACAATATTTGTTGGCTATTGAGTGTCCCCTGCACTAGAGTGTACCTGCCGTCTGGGTCCCCCACTGTGTCCATGCAGATGAACAGGGTGCCCGACCTCACCCAGATTAATGTGCCCCTCGTAGCACCGAGTATGTTGTGCCGTACACCTGGCCCCTCCAGCTCTTGCGCAGCTTGTCTAGTTCTGGTTGTGTCTTGTGCGTTTCCTGCAGAAAAGCAATTGTAGCCGAATGTCCCTGGAGTCATGCAAATACAGTAGTGACGCGTAGGTGTGTACATGCCACATATGTTCCACGTGATTATGTCAGCTTGTGCCATCTCTATTGAGTCGAGTCGACAGGAAAGCCAAGGCCGGACCGCGCCACAGGGTACGGAGGTCAGGAAGAGGTGTAGGTGTGTCGGCGTGCTGCAACAAAAACAATAGAAGAACTAAGAACATCGTAACATCTGGGGCGGACATTTCGTGATGTCCGTCCGAACCTCTGTAATTGTTAAGTAGTGTGAACTAGGTCAGTATGTTGCCTATTGGGGTGCGCACACTGATGATGCTGTGCTATGGCCATCCCCCCATTTCCTATATGCAGGATGGGTCATCCATATAAACACCTGTGTTATTGCTTGGTACCAGAAACATGTAGGCCTAGCTGGCGAATCAGTGGTTTCCCCCTTCTCGTTCCCGGTGATATTTATAATGTGACCAATGACTGGCGTGTTGCTACTGTGCTGTCCCTGTGCAAGTCTGGCATTTCATTCAACCCAGTAGGCCCACCCCTACACCCAGCAACAAGCAAGAGCGTGAACATTAACAAATAGAGTTCTACTTGCGTAAGCTGTCCTTTGCAGAGTCCAGCTCAATGCTACTAGTTCATATGATGCCATCCGCAGTTTGTGGGGTTACCACTGGAAAGCCAAAGTCTTCCGATACCTCAGTTGAAGGCAATGAGGAGCCACTGGGTATTAACTTGTCACATGCGTAGGAGTCCGGCCGTTCTTTGGGGTGTGGTGATCCGAGGGTTGTCACCGCTTCTAAGGCTTCCTGCCTTTCCCTCCTCATGATCTCGGGCCGTTGTCCCAGGTTTTGTGTTCTCATAGTCCCCCGTCGCCATCTTCGTCTGGTTCTTCTGCTTGCTGAGTTGTCGCCATCTGAGCCCTGCGGGCCTCACACCCGACCACAGCCCCGACTCCTCCAGCCAGCCATGCCTCCTCAGGTGAGTCAAAGAAGCGGGTCCCCTCTTTCGTGACTACTCGTAGTGGGGCTGGGAACAACAGCGAGTAAGGCAATTCCAGCATTCTGAGCTGACGGTTTACCGCTGTGTAATTGCTTCTACGTCTCTGTACCAGATCAGTGTAGTCGGGGAAGAGCATAACTTGGCCGCCGCCGACCTTCAGGTTGTTCATCTTGCGTGTCTCACGGAGTTTCTGTGCCGGTATGCGGTGGGCTCTTTCAACCGCAAATTGCATTGACAATGTACCCTGGGGCAAGAGATCACGCAGCCATCACTCTTGAATTGCTTCCAATCTCTTCACCTTCTGGCAGGCTCACCACGCGGATGTTGTTGCGGCAGGAGCGGCCCTTCGTGTCTTCTGCTCTGGCTTCAAGGTTATGGACGCGGTCTATCAAGTCTTGCAGCGCAGCTGTATGACTTTGTGTGATAGGTTGGAGCTCCTTCAGTGTTTGGCCTTGCGCAGTGACTTTTTCTTACAGCTTACTGTGGTCTGCATGGGGGAGGGTAAAGTCCGAGGTGACCTTGTCTATCCTGGTTTCCAAAGAGGTCCTGGTGTGCTCCAGCGCATCTCCTTATCTTTTCCACTGCTGCAAGTACTGAGTCCATTTTGGCTGCCAGAGCTGTGGTCGTAGGTTCTGTCACCCCTCTAGTGCTCATATTGACGGGGTCCAAGCTACTCGCTCGCAATGGTCCTCGCTGCATCTTGGCTCTCATCCGGCCCATTACAAGCTGCTGCGCTGGGCATTCGCGGACTGGTACCATAAGGGGCGATGTCCCGGCGGTGATGTTACTTTTGAAGAGTTCTGTTCTCCCACGGGCTGCACAGGAGGTTTGGTCAGGCGGGGCGGTTTGTGGTAGCCTCGCCTCTTCCCACTGTATGCTTGTAGGCTGCTTGAACCGACCTTTGGGGTCCGTGTACCAACTCCGCTTAGGTTATGCGCTGCTAGGACAATTCTTCTCGCTGTCCAGTGATAGCCAAGCTTTAGGCCACAGCAATGTACGTGTGTCTGAGTATGAGGCTGTTAATCTTCGCGGTTTCAAGGCGGCGCATGTAATGCCAAGTTCCCCAGGGGTCATTGTTCCGAACGGGTTCTGATGTCTCCAGCAGTGGGGGGGGGGGGTCCCTGTTGCGCGAGAGTAGGAGGCCCGCAGCTTTGCGCACATGCAGGACCCCCACTGCGTTCCCTCACTGCGTCCTATATTTGCTACCACAACGTCGACAGGGACCTCTGGTCAACGTCCATTTAGTAGTGACAAACTCGTGCAGGCTTCCTATGTCGCCTCACTTTATCGTCTGTCAGCGGCATGGCAGTTGCCCTCCTCACATGCCCCGGTTGGGAGCTTTGCGGATCCTGTGATTAATGTGACTGCCCACCTGCACCAGATTAGTCCCGCACAGGTCCCGCACACCGTGCACCATGAGTGTGACTGCCTTCGCTCCCTCCTCAGTGCGCAACTCGACGCCCCCACTGGCGTTATTTCCCGCAGGCTGTTCGCGCAGCAGCCTACCTCAGCACTGGGCCGCTTCAGCCTCTTTCTCACGTCTGCAGTGCCCGTCTCACCAGCACCCCACCGGATAACCGTACCTCAGCCGCACACTTTCCGTATTAAGTGTCACTCCGGGGGGTCCGGTTCATCAGGATCTGCACCACTTAGCTATGCTGGGGTGTCCGGTGAGCTCCTAGTTCCTGGGCTCGGGATGGGGTCTCTTCCCCTGGTGCAGTCTTGGCGGGCGGGTGGGGCGCATTTCAGGACTGTGACGGATGTAGTGTCTCTACTGCCAAGCCGCATGCAGCACTGGCATAGGGGTTCATTTCGCGCTCCGCCGCCGCTCAGCCTTTGGCACACGCACTCTTGGTGGATGACTCCACACTCTTCATCCCCTGTTGATCAGGCGTTCAAGGAGTGGGGCGGCACAATTCTGTTTCTCCGCTCACAGTGGTGCTCCCGCTGTTGAACTCTGCCTGAGTCCGGTCTGGAGGGGGGGAGTCAACCGCCGTGGGAGCACTCAAATACGAGCGGCCATCTTGTAGCTTGAAATTTGAAATGCCCGCGTGCGGGCTCTCCGTAGTCAGTGCCGCACTTTCCTTACTCGATTCCTTACCCCGATCAACGTGGTCTGTTTCTCCGCTCACAGCGTTGCTCCCGCTGCTGAACTCTGCCTGAGGCCGGTTGTTGCAAGGATCCTGCTCATAAACAGAACTGTGAACAGAGACCCAGAACATCAGTGAATTGTGGTGTACCAGAAACTCACCTCCGTACCTAGAAAACCCCCAACCAGCTAACATCAGTGTCACATTAGTTCTTTGTCTTATAGCAAAGTAACCAATGATTCGAGAACTTAGTACATGCGACTTAGGACAAACTCGGGAATGGTGGGTTTGTTATACTCTCATACCAGTCCACAACAGGAGTAAACAAGAGACACGGGTACGGTTAAAATATTTATTTGAACGGCTTGCTCTCAGATGCAATATCTTAGACAACATAAGCAGACATATGATTAGAAATAATATGGTTAGCATTGTTACAATTCCATAAAATACAAAAGGAGAAATCATATTACAATGATGGTGAAAACAGGTCTTATAGCGCCTAGTTTTAACACCCTCCCTATATAGGAACTATGTTTATAAACTAAAGAAGGTCTCTTAGGTTTGTTTGTGGGACCCCATTACCTCTCCGCTCAGTATGAGTAAATCACATCAGGATCAGCAAAAGCTCTCTGCATCCCTGGAGACGGAAAATCTTCCAAGTGTGTGAAATCATAGCAACTGTGCAATAATAAAGGCGCCAGAATCTCAGTTGGCTCACAGCTGCCAATTTGTTGTGTCTAAAAAGCGTTACTCGATCATGTTGAACAACAGCTACCATGTTATGATAACCTAAATGGCTTCAGCACTCGCTGTGCAGACTAGGGGCACGATGCAAGTCTAGAGATGTGAAAAACAAAACCTTTTCTCATGTGTAGACCTTCACGAAGCCTAACTTACAAAAACAGCTATATGCAGTGTTGTGTGCAAAAGCTGCAAAAGGTACAATAACCACAGTGACATCTATAAAGCTCTTCAGCAGTGATGAAGCTGAAGTCACCGATGAATACAAGCCCTAATTCCCGAATGATGGGGTGGCCATTTTGAGGTATATTTGAAGTCTGAAAAAGATTTTGACATCCATATTAAAAGCAGTCTGTCTGGAAATTGCTTCTCTTTTTCGAAAGCTCTTCATTCCATTTACTTGTGATGGATGTCTTTCAGGAGCCTGACTTCTTAATAATAAAAAAAAACTTAAATACACTTTCTCCCCAAAGCTATCTGATAAACATGGCAGGTTCCCAAGTTAAGCACTGTCCACGTGGAGGTGTCATGTTCCTCCTGATAGAACGATCATCAAAGTTGCTGCAAGATCTTGGAAAACATGTTTCTTTATAGTGTTAAGTGCTTGCAGTAGAATAGACCAAATGAGCGGACTGGTTCCTTATCAGGGTATCTCAGCAGAAGGACAGTGATGACTGCACCAATCCTATCCAGATATCAGTGATAGAACTTGTACAAGCTGTAGATACTGTTAAATCATCAGACACATAGGGTTCAGCAGGGATCGAAAAAGTCAGTTCAGTTTCTATATATATATATATATATATATATATATATATATATATATATATATATATATATATATACACACGCACACACACACTACATTTCAGAACCAACTGTCACTAGTGTGTACACAGTAAGTGGAGAGTATTAGAGGCTGAAACGTTCCTGTTTAAGGAGGAAGGCCCTCACCCACCCATTGGGTGTTATGCTTCCTCATCGATCCCTCCTTGCGCTTTCCCATTGTTTTTAGGTGCAGGCTACTACCCATTTACTATTATGGCGAGCTTAGGGGTAATATTTTGATTAATACATTGCTATGCCGGGGGACCCTGCTCCGTCCAATGCTCTCCTCTTCATCACAAGACACATTGTTCTAGGCAACTGCATGTGGTCTTGGATTCCCTAGGTGATGTCCCATCACCCAGTAGTGAGATTTGCAAGCCTTTGCCCAGAATCCTGGTCACAGGCAGAATTCTTGCAGAGCTTCCACTCCTCACACAGTCTGTCTGGCTGCGTAGGAGATTACATGTATTTGGGTCGCAACCTTCCCTTATAGTCCATTTGCAGACACCGAATGTGATTTAGGGTCTTGAGACTGAAGTTTTATGTTGGGGGTTATGCTTCTTTTGAAGTATCTACTTCTTTGTTCCTGCTTTCTCTTGAAAGCAGTCTGTCACAGCAGGGATGTATGTGAAGCATACTGTCCCACAACACAGGCCATGGCAGTGACTAGAATTCACATCTTGATGTCTGACACAATGATGTGTGCATCAAAAGTTTACCCCAGGCCTCCCACCCCTACTCTTCATGATTCTCTTATCAGCCTTCCGGAGACTTCCTGAGATGTGCCCTGGCCCATACCTTGTGACCTCTCACTGAATCAAAGTGCACCCTTTGAAGGGAATAGGGGAAGCCTGGTCCTCCCCAGTGTGTGCCCCACACAGCTTACAGGATTGCAGCAATTCACAAATCTGTCTGGCGGGTATCTAGCTACCTTCACTCCATGTTTATCATTCAGGCCTTGGTCTCACAAAATGGAACGCAGGACCCTCCATGTATTTTATCCTCCACAGACAGACAGACGCACAGATGCACACAGACACACACACTTCCCCGCCCCTCAGGGCACTCATACATAGACTGCACAGTACTGCATCTTTCATGTACTGTACCACTTATAGACACACATACAATCAGCATATGCATTTAACATGCATGCACTGCACCCTCCATGTATTGCCCCACTACATTTACACATACAACCAGCTGGTGCACCTATTGTGCACGCACAGCACTACATCCTTCAGTTCTCTTCCAGGGGATCCTCATCAATAGTCATAAGCATTAGAATATTCCCGCCCATGCGCGGGACCCCGGAAACACTATATTATATGTGCCCCATATATATATATATATCCATGCAATAGCAGCCAAATCACATCAGAGCTGGAATATGCTGAGAAGAATTTCCACCATACTTGAATAATATGCATTAGAAACATGAGAAACAACACAAAAGATTGTTTAGAAACTGTTTTAATGCTTAGGCAGCAGCAGAAATTCTTATAACACCCTGAAAGCATAGAAAGCTCCCAGGCTGCATTGCAAACACACAGTCTAAAAAGACTGAAAAGCTAACCTGTAGCTGTATACAAAAAAACTGACACCGTGCCTTTAAGGCATCCATGACCCCCGGTATCCCATCATGCCTCAGGGGTGACAGTTAGGTCAGTTGTTCTTTTCGGAGACTGAAACAAACCCAGTAACAAAATAGGTTAACAATATCTCCTTATTAAAGAATATCCTTTGCCCGGGGAGGCGGGAGGGTTGCTTATGACTTTGATGAGGATACCCCTGGAAGAGAACTAGGTTTACAGGTAAGTAACTAATCCTTCTCTTCCAGGGGATCCTCATCAATAGTCATAAGCATTAGAATAGAATGGCGAGCCACCCCTCATCCCTGCGGGCAAAGGAATGACAAGACAGTAATCTCATCAACAAGCCTGAGCAGGCTATAGGCTACCCAAACAGATTTCTCAAGGAGGCTTGCCCTACTTGAGTATCGGCCCTGGAATCAGATTCGAGACAGTAATGTCTCGTAAAGGTATGAACTGATTTTCAGGTTGCAGCCTTGCATATTTCTGACATCGAAATGTCATGTAAGAAAGCAACTGTAGCCGCTTTCCCTCTAGTGGAATGCGCTTTGGGTGACACCAATAAAGGCCTGCCTGCAAGCTGATAGGCCAACTTAATGCAAGAGACAATCCATCTGGAGATGGACCTCTTGGCCGCTGGGAAACCCATCCTCATTGAACCATAGTTCACAAACAGTTGATCCGTTTTCCCATCATGCCTCAGGGGTGACAGTTAGGTTAGTTGTTCTTTCCGGCTCCTTCAGGAAGAATCCTGGTAACACAGCTCCACTAATTTTCTGTTTTCTGACAGACAATTAATTCATTCTTAACAACTTTTTCTAATTACTTTGACATTTTACATCAAGTCAAGTAATAAACTGTCTTTTTTAGTCAGTTTAGTGAGCATTTTCAGCTGAGAATGCCTTCACTTTTTGACAAATGCCCTTCTTGTGGCAACAAGAAGGCAAAATCAGACAACCACGACGTTTGTATCCTGTGTCTGCCTGAAGAACATGATCCAGGCACCACCTGTCCTCACTGCAAGCACCTGTCAGGAAGAACTCTCAAAGACAGGGAGAGAATTCGCATCTATGGCCTGGCTCACAGGTCATCCAGAGGAAGGTCTCCAGTGAAGAAGGGCTCCAAGAAGGCTAGAACATCTTCAAAAGAGAAGTCTTCTCACCCTTCAGCTTCAGCGTCAGGCTTGGCGCTGAGGAAAGAGCCACCGGTGGGTCATTCATCGTCCAAACTACCGTCGACGGCGGGCTCGCCGTCGAAAAGACGACCAGGTACGTCGACGACGTCGAAGGACCAGCTCCGTCGTCGAAATCCCCTCCGCCGTCGTCAACCGGGCGACGACCGGCGTCGAGAAATGTGACTCCGCCGCCGTCAACCGGGCGACGGTCGACGTCGAGATCCAAGGCCCCTCCGCCGTCGTCTACCGGGCGACGATCAGCGTCGAGGGAGGTCACTCCTCCGCCGTCGTCATCCAGGCGGCGACCTTCGTCGAGAAGTGTGACCCCCCCGCCGTCGTCTAAAAAACGACGTTCGGCGTCGAGGACCAAGACCCCTCCGCCGTCGACAGTAAAACATCGATCGGCGTCGAGGACGCAGTCTCCGTTGACGTTTCGCCAACGTTCGGCGTCGAGGGTGTCCAATACCCCTCCGCCGTCGTCGCACAGACATTCGACGTTGAGACAGAGGGCTCCGTCAACGGCTGGTCATCGCCGTTCGACGTCGAGACAGAGGGCTCCGTCGTCTTCTGGTCATCGCCGTTCGACGTCGAGACAGAGGGCTCCGTCGACGACTGGTCATCACCACTCGACGTCGAGAGACCATAGATCCTCGCATCGATCGCCGTCGAGGCATTCGAGGTCGAGATTGCTGGATCCTCCGACTCCCCGAAAGCATTTGGCGTCGAGAGAAAAACGTACGACACCAGAACATTCGACGTCGAGACATTCGGAAAGGGCTCGATCGTCGTCAAACAATTCTGTGATCATGGTTACGGAGTCAGCTTCTCGCCATTCTACTTCACAGTCTTCTGGCTCCTCAACATCTTCAAGATCCAGAAGTCCTGTCCTCGGATCTCCTGTGCGTCAGCCAGATCCTTCGGCTGCGGAGGTCAGACTGTCTCCCAGATGGTATAAGTCATTGGACCATTGGCGAGATTCAGGGGCTACCAAACGTATGCATGAGTACGCCAGTCCGCAGCACAGATCTCCTCTCCAGAGACTGGTGGATGAAGTGGGCAGGCGTAGTCCTCCCAGAAAATCACCTGTGAGAAGACCAATCGGATCTCACTCTCCCAGAAGGGAAAATCCGGTGAGATCCCGATCTCCCAGAGAAGATCCTGTCAGATCTCGTTCACCAAGAAGACAGGATCCGGTTAGATCTCGCTCTCCTAGAAGGGAAGAGCACCCAAGAAGGTCACGTGAGAGGAGGCACGGTGCTCACCGTAAATATCGAAGAACTCCGTCTACTTCCTCTACTTCTTCGACCAGGTCTTCCAAAAGGGATTACTCTCCCACGTTGACGGATAGTCCTACTTCCAGATCCTCTCCAGTCGATGACATCGGTACATATCTGGATGTCCTGCAAAGAGGAGCTCAGAAGCTGAGCATTGAAATGTCTGTCCCCCAGGTTACTACGACAGTCATTTTTGAAACTTTGCACAAAAAATATCTCTCTCGTCCACTGCTGCCTTTAGTCCTGGGAATTATGGATCCGGTCAAGGACGTTTTTCCTAACCCCGGCAGCCATCAGAGCGGTGCCAGCCCGCATACAGAAGAAATACAAACCGGCTTCTTCTGACCCAGTTTTTGTAAAATCTGACCGTCCAGCAGACTCTGTGATAGTGGCAGCGGCGAGGAAGACGCATGCAGTTGCTGCTTCCTCTTCAGTCCCACCAGATAAGGACAGCAAATCTCAGGATTCGTGGGGTCGCAAAGTTTGCAATTCAGCTGCCTCCTCGCTGAAGGTCTCCAGTGTGGCCGCACTGCTGGGTAGATACGACAGATCCTTATGGGACTCCATGGAGAGGTTCAAGTCCAAACTGCCAAAGGAAGACCAGAAGGACTTCGAAGAAACTATGACAGAAGGATGTTTGGTGGCGAACCAGTTGATAAGCACAGCAGCGGATGGTGCAGTGCTTGCGGCACATTCCTACTCACATGGGGTTTGTGCCAGAAGGTCGGCTTGGTTGCGTGTGAGAAGTTGGCCTGATGTGCAGTGCTCACTATTCTAGTGATCACTATATATCAGTCCAAACAACCCTTATTGATGATTGGTTGTAAGTCAACCTTATAGACCAGCTATCCTAGTAGCATGGATACGAGCAGTCTAAGGCTAAGACTCTAGAGGGCGTGTTAAGCCAGCTGTTTTACCATCACATTACCCCTTGAACACCCAGTGAAAGGACACCACACAAGTTGTTATGAAAATAAACAGTGTATTTATTTATAACAAGACTACCCTGGCTCTTTATGAGACAGGGAGCTAAGCACACAACAAAACTCTTACGAAAATACTTAAGTTAGCACGTTATACACAAATGCCCGAGGGGCACGAAAAACCATATACTTTAAAAGTGGAATGCGAATTACTAGCAGGTAAGTAACAGTTCTAATAGGCTTTGGAATCGCTAGGACTGGACTAGGGAATCGTTAGATTACTACTAGGAGGCCCAGGGGACTCGGGTGCAGAGTGTGCACTCTCACGCGGGATGCGGGACAAAGTCTATGGAAGCTAGAATTCACAAAGTTAGTGTTCACGGGCGAACCCGACCTGGTAGGAAGAAAACGACAGTGGATCCTGACCCTTGGATAGTGAGGCTATGCTGGGACACCGAAGTGCCGAAGTTACCTAGCCCAGGGGCTGCAGCTGCATAGGTCTGAAAAGACGTCGGGGATCTCGTTGCCGGACCAGGAGCCTGGAAGGAAGAAGTTGCTGGCAGGCGACCAGTGAAGAAAAGTTCGATGGATCCAAGCCTGGATCAAGGAAGAAGAAAACCTGAAAGCAGAGGGGACCAAGTTCTTGAATCACTAGCCAGTGATTAAGTGGGCACCAGGATGGCACCGGGCGAAGTCACCGCAGTCAGGTGAGTGGGCGCTGCTGGGCTCTGCAGTCTCTCGGACCAGGAGGCTTTGTCGGCGACCAGGATGGAGGTGCGAGCTGTCCCACGAAGGTTCTTGCTGTCGACGTCGCTGGACCCAGGATTGGGCAACAAGTCTTGGCAAATGCAAGGCCCACGCGGTGGACCTAAAATGGCGTCTTGAGTGGACCAGGAGGGTCCAGGGTACTTCTCCGATGGAGGAAAGCAAGGGCCAGTCTGGAGCAACCAGACCAGCAGCAGAAATGTCGTCGGGCGTCGTCAGGAAGGCCACAAGCCAGCGGGCTAGTAGCCAAACAACGCGGTGAGCAGCAAAAAGCAGAAGGGCCCCACGCAGATCGTGGAGATGCTGGGGGGCTGCTCTTCGGTGCTGGAGCTGCTCAGGGTGGGGGCTTCTCGGACCCCAAAGCACTCACCAGGAATTCACTCGGCGGGCTTGCTGGAAAGAAGTCGTGCAGTCTTGAAGATGGCCGGTCCCTCGAGGTCTCGTCACACCCACGAATCTCAGCGTGACTGATGATGCAGGTAGAGGTCAGAGGTGCCAGGGAAGCCGGTTCTCGTCGAGCTGGGCAGTCGGATTCCGGAGGAAGGACTTGCAGCAGACCGCAGTGTTCTTAGATGGTGCCTGCGGGTGCAGGGTGACTACTCCTTAGTCACAAGGGAGAAATCTTAGGAAGAAGTCTTGAGTTCCTTTCGCAGAAAGTAGTTTCAGGATTCAAAGATGATCTGATTTGGAAGGGGGCCAGTCTCTACCTTTATCCTGTAAAAAGGGGCTGGCACGCGACTAAGTCCTGCCCTATGGGTGGGACTAGGAGGGGGGTGGTTACACCCACTTCCTTGGCGGGCTTTTCCCCAGCACAGGGTCTGGAGTGACCCTGGAACTGGTTCCAGCCAGCCTATGCACAGTGAGCACCGGGGTGCCACGTGCAGTCACCTTCCTCTAAAGCCCTGCCTACCTACAATACACAAAACCCTGTCTGGGACGGTGCTGGCACCGCCCCTGGCAGGAAACCCTTTGTCCTTATCTCCTGCTCTGGGAGGACTCCCAGCAGCAGGAGGGCAGACTTGTGTCTTGGTGGCAGCATCCATTTTGTGGATGCTAAGGCTCTGTCTGACTTTTAACCGGGTTATAGGTTACATGCATGTCGTGTCCCTCTAGAAGGGTGGAATGCTAACCCCGTCGCCAGAATTGGCGAGGGGTTAGTATTCCAATTCGTATGACACCTTACTCGACATGTTTTGATAAAGCGATACCAGAGTTGGCACATAACCGCGAGGATTATAATGCACTTAAGAGTATATGGTATGCGATATCATGGAAACGGCTAAGGGATAGATCCCGAAAGCCGCAGACAGGCTCAGCTCATGCCAGAGCACCATCTCACACGATTCCAAGCACTCTGCCTTCAGGATTGTTAAGGCCTGCCATAGGAGTGACTGATAGGAGATCCGTGTGTCCATTTTAGGGTTAGATATAGGTATACTATATCTAAAGCAAAGGGTGAGTACACCACCTTGCCCCAGCTGTCGTGCAGCCAGTTGTGTCAGTTTAGTTAGTCAGCCCAGGGGTGGCATAATACATGCTTCAGCCCCTGGGAGACTTCTGGGTGCACCTCAGCCCTGGGTACAGGGACTTGGAGAGGGCCCAGTGCCAATTCAGTACCTAAGTACAATTTGGATAGAGAGAACAGCTAGGCTGTGGGTCTGATTAGCAGGCCCACAGCCAGGGAAAGTCGTAAACCAGTGCAGCAAAAAGCAAAAAATCTGGGTGATCATAGGATTGCAGACCCTACTCTCCTACATTGCGCCTCACAGGACTGAAGCCGGATGCTCAGCATCGCATCCTTAATCTTCCCTTTTCGGGCTCCACTCTCTTCGGAGAACATGCAGACGAAGAGATGACCAGTATGAAGACTGAACTGGATACGGTGAAAGCGGTGGGTTTGGAGAAGAAAAAAGAGTTCAAACGCCGCTTTAAGATCATTAGTCAAGCATAAGAGAGAGATCTTTGATTTACTCGTCTCGGTGGAGCCTGCAGCCTTATTCCTTACTGAGACATGGCTAAAAGACTACTCTGGCCCGGACATTGCTGCTGCTCTCCCTGACAACTACACCTATGTGGGTAAAAACAGATTAATGAAAGATGGTGGAGGGATAGCTATAATTTATAATAGACTGTACTCCTGCAAATGGGAAGATTTTGAATTACCTTACAGCGAAGCCGGTCTCTTCAAACTTTCGCTATCTCCCAACTTTACTCTCTCAGGGATGCTCATTTATCGCCCCCCAGGCCCAGCGAATTCCTGGGCCGCCACTTTCCCTGAGTATGCAGCACCTCTAATTCAGAATTCAACAAACTGTTCAATTATTGGTGACCTGAATCTGCATTTGAATGATCTCTCGTGTCCCACCAGTAGCAACCTTTTACAGGACTTGGCCGCTTTAAATATCATTTTACATAATTCTGGTCCCACTCACAAAGCAGGGAACCTTTTGGACCCTATCTTCTCTAATTTAGAAACCATCATATGTGAGGCTCCCTCACCTATTATATGGTCCGACCACTATATGGTGACTTTCTCTGTTACCATTGGTTGTCCACCTAACACCCTCTCCAATCCTACAGAATCTAGACCATCCAGAAACTGGAACAAACTGGACTTTAAGAAACTCTACTCCTGTCTTGAGAACTCTAGACCTCTCACGGAAGTCACTAGTATTTAAGAAGCAGATACTGTAAATGCCTGGCTTGCACATGCTGCCGATGCATGCTTACCACAGCGCATGCAAAAGCACAATCCTCACCACCCGCCTGCGCACTGGTTTACAGCCACTTTGAAAAAAGAAAAAACCATCTGCAAAAACCTCGAGCGCAAATGGCGTAGAAAATATGATCTGTGCTCCAAGCTAATCTATAAAGATGCATTAACTAAATATCACTCTCTATGCAAAACTGCAAAAATTAAGCATGTCAACCTAACTATTCTTGAGGCACAAAATCGTCCTAAAGCACTTTTTAAGGTAGTACAAAAGCTCTCGGGCGCACTATGTCAGCCCAAACCACCATGTCTAGATACTGCACAATGCAACTCTCTGGCTGAATTTTTTACCGCCAAAATTGATACCATTTATTCTGATCTTGAGAAACTTGCCCCTCTCCCTTCTTTGTCCCACCTACCAGCTCCAATCTCATCCTCTGATCAAGTGACTTTAGAGGATAGGTCCCTTACCCCTGCACAGCAGACCCTTCCTACAGTATCTAACCTTACGATCTCCTACGACTCAGGGATCCCACAGGACACCTGTCCCCCTGTTTCACAGCTGATCGACACATTGAATCCTCTTAACATCAATACCCTCTCTGATATTATCAGTAAAATTAAATCCGGTTCACCTTTGGATCCTTTTCCCCCCAAATATTAAAAATGTTGGACAATTCGTCCCTTGAATTAATTATGGACCTCCTCAATTCCTCCCTTAGAGAAGCCATAGTACCCTCTGCATGGAAACATGCGATGATAGTGCCTCTATTAAAAAAGGCCAATCCTGATCCTAGTATCCCATCTAACTTCCGTCCAATTTCACTTCTTCCGTTTTTTTCCAAGATTTTGGAAAAACACATCAATTCTCAACTCTCAACCCTTGTTGAATCTAAGGGAATTTTACATCCTTCCCAATCTGGTTTCAGGTCTGGTTTCTCGACGGAATCTACTCTGTTGGGGGTTTCTGAAAACATCTGAGGCTGAGTGGATAGGGGGGAAACCATGGCACTTATTTTACTTGATCTAAGTGCCGCATTTGACACGGTTTCCCACCCCATTCTTATCAATGCCCTTAGATCATCTGGCATCACCGGCCCAGCCCTCAACTGGTTTGTTAGTTTTCTATCTGATCGTACCTTTCAAGTCTTCTCTTCCTCATCAGTCTCTCAAACTCATACATCGGCGTACGGTGTTCCCAAGGCTCCATCTTGAGCCCCTTGCTCTTCAATTTGTATGTCAGACCTCTGGCTGCTATTGCGGGGCAAGCCGGGCTCACCATTTACTCGTACGCCGATGATACTCAGGTCATCTACTCTCTTTCCACGGGTTCTCACTCCTCTCCCTCCTCCCTCTGTGTAGGCCTCTGTAACATCGCAGCTTGGATGTACGATAACAAACTGAAACTGAACGGGGGGAAAACTGAGCTTCTTCTGTTTGGCCACAACACCACCTTATGGGGACCCCAACACTGGCCCTCTCAAATGGGCACGCTTCCCATTCCATCTAAAACAGCACGCAACCTCGGCGTCATTTTTGACGACCAGTTATCCATGAAGAACCATGTGGGTAAAACTTCCTCCACCTGTATCACTATCATTAAGTGGTTGCGTAAGATCATCTGGATGCTTCCCCAGGATACTCAGAAAACCGTGGTCCAGGCCTTAATCACCTCTAGACTGGACTACGGGAACATTTTGCTCCTGGGAGCCTGTAAAGAGATGATTCGAAAATTACAGACTGCCCAGAATATGGCGGTGCGACTGCTCTGTAATCTCCCCAACTCTTCCCCCACCTCCAGTTCTCTGCGCACTCTGCACTGGCTTCGCATTGAAAGCCGTACTAAATTCAAGGCCCTTTGCTTCATGCACAGAATAAACGCTGGCCTGGCCCCACCTTATCTCAACTCCTTGGTACAACATTACTGTCCCCTCCGCACTCTGCGATCATCTAACCAGCACCTGTTTTCGGTTCCTAGAATAAAAAGATCCAGAATGGGTGGACGCTCTTTCGCCTGGCTGGCCCCCTCACTCTGGAATTCCCTCCCTCCACGGTTGCAAACTGAACCCTGCTACCTTAAGTTTCGCAGGCAAGTAAAAACTTGGTTATTTGACATGTAACAGTCTTCCCTTCTGACTTTCCCCGTTTCATTTGGTCTCATTTGGTTTTCAGCGCCGGGAAACCTACGGGTAGCTGAGCGCTTTATAAACTTAAATATAATAATAATAATAATAATAAGACCAACAGGGGGAGAGGGGCTAAACAGAGGGTTCAAACCCCTCAGTGGTCCCAGAATCAGAACCAAGGAAAATCCCAGTTCCGAGGCAAATCCAACAGAAGTAGAGGAGGTCACCAGCAGTCCTCTACCACCACGAGAGGAGGAAAGGCTTGATCAGTGGCTTCCTCTGGCGCCGTTGCCCACTCCAGTGGGAGGAAGTGCTTCGCAACACCTGACAGAGTGGGTCAGCATCACAAAAGATCAGTGGGTGCTGAATATACTGCGCAATGGATACAGTTTCCGTGCGCCCCCGAAAAGCATTCCGCCAAAGACCTCTTGCCCTCACCAGCTGAGCTTGCTCCGCAGAGAAGTGGCAGTCCTCCTACAAAAAAGAGCTGTAGAGGAAGTTCCTCCCTCGCAAAGGGGAAAGGGAGTCTACTCAAGATACTTTCTTGTCCCCAAAAAAGATCAGGAGGACAAGTTCAGGCCTATACTAGATCTACGTCTCCTAAACAAAGTCATAGTCAGAGAAAAGTTCCGCATGTTAGCTCTTCACCAAATATGCCCACATCTTCAAGCCGGAGATTGGATGTGTTCGGTGGATCTGCAAGATGCATACTTTCACATTCCAGTTGCTCTGCAGCATCGCAAGTACTTGAGGTTTGTCGTAGGAAGCAAACACTACCAGTACAAGGTGCTACCCTTCGGTCTCAAGTCCGCACCACGAGTCTTCACCAAATGCATGGCAGTGGTGGCGGCTTTTCTTCACAAAAAGGGACTCTTCATTTACCCATACCTGGACGACTGGCTCCTAAAGGGCCCGTCTCCGGTACAGGTGAAGCACGATCTGCAACTTTGTCTACACCGGTTGCACAGGCTCGGTCTCCATGTGAACCTGGAGAAGTCAGTCCAGCGGCCGGCACAGTCCATCCACTACCTAGGCTCCGTTCTGGACACAAGATTGGGAAAAGCGTTTCCTTCGGAGGAGAGACTTTTTTCCATGAGGCAGAAGTGTGGGATTCTATTAGAGTCTCGGCTTCCGACAGTCCGACAGGTAGCCTCCCTGCTGGGTTCCATGGCGTCCTGCATTTTTCTCATCCCGAACGCCAGGCTGAGAATGCGCCCTATACAACAGGCTCTCGAAGACCAGTGGGACCAGGCGACAGGGCGTTGGGAAGATCGTATCACTCTTTCCCAGATAACGAAGGATGCCATCAAATGGTGGACTCGGACGAGGAATGTGCTGGTGGGAGTACCTTTTCATCAGCCACTACCCACCCAGTCTATAGTGACAGATGCCTCTTTACAAGGCTGGGGAGCGCACATGGGTCCCCTACAGATTCAGGGTCAGTGGTCTGCACAGGAGCAGACGTACCACATAAACATGCTGGAGCTCAGAGCGGTGTTTCTAGCTCTCAAAGCTTTTCTTCCAGCGATCGAGTCCAACTCAGTCTTAGTTCAGACGGACAATACAACTAACATGTTCTATCTGAACAAACAAGGAGGCACGCGATCTCGCCCTCTCTCCCGGGAGGCTCAAACCATCTGGCACTGGCTTCTCTCTCGAAACCTTTCATTGGTGGCGGTGCACCTTCCAGGCGAGTTAAACATCAAAGCAGACGCACTCAGCAGGCACTTAGAAGATCAGCCAGACTGGGTGCTAAACGACGAAGTGGTAGAAGAGCTTTTTCGTTGTTGGGGTCGTCCAGCCATAGACTTGTTTGCGGACGAAGAAAACGCAAAATGCCACGCCTTCGCGTCCAGATTCCACCGGCCAGGGACGCAGGGGAACACTCTCCTGATGGATTGGTCGGGAACATTTGCTTACGCGTTTCCTCCCCTGCCTCTGATTCCGAAGGTATTTTACAAGCTCCTCAGGTCGGACATGGAGATGATCTTGGTAGCTCCGGATTGGCCACGACAGTGGTGGTACCCGGACCTGCTGCATCTGTCTGTGTGTCCACACAGACGACTTCCTTGCAAACCGGACCTGTTGAGCTAGATGAACGGGAGGATACTACATCCCAACCTCTCATCACTGAACCTGACAGCATGGCACCTGAGGTCCTGCAATATGGGCATTTGAATCTGCCTCCCGAATGTATGCACATTTTAAAGGAGGCTAAGAGGCCTTCCACGAGAGCGTCTTATGCGTTCAAGTGGAAAAGGTTCTACATATGGTGTAGGGATGTAAATGTAAATGTGGGATACTTGTAAAGCGCACTGTTACTCTACCCGAGTGTCCTGGCGCTGTAGACCGCTGGGGAACCCGTCCTGGTTTTCCCTGTGAGATGGTCCCTTTCTGGGTATCTCCAGGGTGAAACCAGGCATCCCCGGCATCTGTGGGGGGCCGTTGTAGAGATGAGGCAAGCTTAATGCCCAGAGTTACCGAGTGTGTTCCCTGGTTAGAGTAGGCACTGAGGCGAGAATTATCGAGTCCGTTGACCCTGGTCGAAGACCCTGCCGCGTCGGGAATTGAACCCTGGTCCCGGGCCGTTCTCTGCTTACAGGTCTGCCGCCTCTAACCAGTGAGCCACACCTCTCCATCACTTAGATCCGACTAAAGGGCAGGAGGAGGTAATCCTGCCATACCTCCTTTCTTTGGCAACTTCTGGTTTGAAATATGCTTCTATTAGAGTGCATTTGTCAGCCATAGTGGCGTACAGGAAATCACCTGATCAGATCTCTTTCTTTCAGGTTCCGGTGGTTAAGGACTTCCTACAGGGGTTGAAAAAAGTGTATCCCCCTGTGCGAAATCCTTCTCCTCCTTTGGAATTGAACCTGGTTCTATCCAGGTTAATGTCACCTCCTTTCGAGCCCATCCACAAGGCCTCTTTGCAACATCTCTCTTGGAAGGCGAACTTTTTGGTGGTGATTACCTCAGCGCGCAGAGTAAGCGAGATACAAGCGCTCTGTGAGAAGCAACCATATACTATTTTCCACCACAATAGAGTAGTCCTAAGGGCTCATCCATCTTTCTTGCCTAAAGTGGTTTCTGATTTTCATATAAATCAGTCCATTTCCCTCCCTTCGTTTTTTCCAAATCCTACGACCCCAGCTGAGCGGTCACTGCACTCCTTGGATCTTAAGAGAGTGCTCAAGTTCTATATGGAAAAGACTAAAGGGATCAGGAAAACGGATCAACTGTTTGTGAACTATGGTTCAATGAGGATGAGTTTTCCAGCGGCCAAGAGGTCCATCTCCAGATGGATTGCCTCTTGCATTAAGTTGGCCTATCAGCTTGCAGGCAGGCCTTTATTGGTGTCACCCAAAGCGCATTCCACTAGAGGGAAAGCGGCTACAGTTGCTTTCTTACATGACATTCCGATGTCAGAAATATGCAAGGCTGCAACCTGGAAATCAGTTCATACCTTTACGAGACATTATTGTCTCGAATCTGATTCCAGGGCCGATACTCAAGTAGGGCAAGCCTCCTTGAGAAATCTGTTTGGGTAGCCTATAGCCTGCTCAGGCTTGTTGATGAGATTACTGTCTCGTCATTCCTTTGCCCGCAGGGATGAGGAGAGGCTCGCTATTCTATTCTAATGCTCATGACTATTGATGAGGATCCCCTGGAAGAGAAGGATTAGTTACTTACCTGTAATCCTAGTTCTCTTCCAGGGGTATCCTCATCAAAGTCATAAGCAACCCTCCCGCCTCCCCAGGCAAAGGATATTCTTTAATAAGGAAATATTGTTAACCTATTTTGTTACTGGGTTTGTTTCAGTCTCCGAAAAGAACAACTGACCTAACTGTCACCCCTGAGGCATGATGGGATACCGGGGGTCATGGGTGCCTTAAAGGCACGGTGTCAGTTTTTTTGTATACAGCTACAGGTTAGCTTTTCAGTCTTTTTAGACTGTGTGTTTGCAATGCAGCCTGGGAGCTTTCTATGCTTTCAGGGTGTTATAAGAATTTCTGCTGCTGCCTAAGCATTAAAACAGTTTCTAAACAATCTTTTGTGTTGTTTCTCATGTTTCTAATGCATATTATTCATGTAGGGTGGAAATTCTTCACAGCATATTCCAGCTCTGATGTGATTTGGCTGCTATTGCATGTTTTTATATATATATGTATGTTCGAGGCATGTGGGCTGCTAAATTCATTTCTGTAGCATAGATCGCCGCCTAGTGTTGGGTCCGGATGATTGCACATTGTTGTCCTGGAAGAGTCTTCGAAGTATCACACGATAGGTGGCTCCTCCCCTGGACTACAGTGCGCATGGGCATCGACTCCATCCCCAGATTGTTTTTTTCCGCCATTGGGTTCGGATGGGATTTCGACGTCTCCTGTTCGTAATCGTAATAGAACTTTTTCAAGGCCAAAAGGCCTTATTGGCACCGTCGGTATTGTTCGCGTTCGGTCCCGTCTATCTTCCAGCTCGTAGAGTCGGATATCCGGGGGGTCGTGAGACTCTTCGGTGATCGGGGCCTAGTCAACGCAGCAAGACTTCGACGGCATGGAGCGGAGTCCATTCAAGAAATGTCCCGTGTGTGGATCCAAGTACCCACACATCGACGTCCATCCTGTGTGCAACAAGTGCCTGTCGCCGGACCACGACGAGGCCAACTGTATGGCCTGTTCCAGATTTCGATCGAAGAAGACGATCAAGCTTCGGCGCGTGGCGCGCCTTGAGGCCCAGTGATCGGCTCCTGCACCGGTGGACATCTTTGACGACCCCGCGGAAGACGAGCAAGTGCGTCACCTGCAGATTTCCCCTACCCCGGTGGAGGTCGAGTCCGACGACGGAGCAGACGTCCACAGTCCCGACATTGCAGAAATCGTCGAGAAGGTAGGGGACGACGACGAAGCATATGGGGCCATGGAAGATAGCTCGGAGGAAGAGCTATGCCCCGTTCGTACTCTTACAAAGGCTCAGGTCACGGGATCGCCACGCGGCCTTACCCACGACCTTACACCTCGATCCACGGCCCCGCCTTCCGGCTCGGCTACGGACACCTCCGCAGAGCCGCCATTACTGAAAACGAAACCGAAACCCTCGGTACCGGTGAAAACAAAGATGGCCGACACACCATCGAAATCGAAGACGTCTGCTCCGGTGCCGACGCCGTCGTCTTCGGGGGCCCCCAAACAGGCGCAAGCTGCCGACCAGGCTAAGGTGCCGAAGGTGGTTAAGGAGCCAAGCTCGAAGAAGCCCATCGGGTCGGAGTCTACCAAGGGAGACAAGCCGACGCCCAAGAAGACTGCGAGCCTACATCGGGAAAGTCTGTCGCGCCGAAGACCAAGGGGCCCGTTGACGCGAAGTCGGTGAAGGGCGCAGAGCCAAGGTCTGGGGCCGTGACCCCTCAAGGAAAACCTATCGATCCGAAGCCATCGGCTTCGACGTCTACGGTAGTGGACAGTGATCGAAGCGCACCAGTCAAGAGTGCTCCTGCGCCTCGACCGGACAAACACAAGTCAACCACGCTCGGGTCTTCCCCGGGGGCGGACCACGGACATCAGTCGGATCGACGAAACCGTCAGCTTCCTTTTCGAAGCAGGTCTCGGACTCCCTCAAGCGCCTTAAGGACAAGGCTTTGGCATCGGAACCGAAGACTCCTTCCGCACCGAAGCTAGCAGACGCACCGAAGACCACATCGGCACCGCTCATCTACACGTTGCCGCCTAAGGTGGCGCCGAAGGCCTTTGCACCGCGGTCGGTGCCCAAGGACACCGTGTCGACGTCCACTCCACCGGTTGGGACTGTGGGTCATCGACACCCTTTGGTTGAAGAACGGTCGGAGCATTTCATCGATGCCGACACCGGAAAACTCACGCTATACAAGAGGAAGATTACTTCACAACCATTGAAGTCCTTTACCATTCCTCTGATACATAAAATGCCTGCAGCAGACACCCCAGTTCTGGTGGAGCAGATTCTTCCTCAGCATGGGCGGAGTGCAACACCTTCACCCACATACTCAGATGGGGATGGAGGGGAGCAAGATGAGGAGTACAATTTTCCTGCTCATACAGAGCCTGATGAGCAGCAGGACTCATGGATGGATACTGGTGATCAAGGGGACCAGCAGACGGTCCAGGATCCCCAGGTCTATAACGTAAAGCCGTCTCCCACTGAGGACTCTGCGGCATTTAATGCCTTAATTGAAGGGGCAGCTACAAACCATAAAGTGGAAATGCATGCTGACCCCGTGGAGGTGGACTTCCTTTTTGACACTTTCTCTACTGCTGAAAAAACTGTCAAGACTCTCCCAATGTTGAAAGGGGTCCTTAAGCATGCGGCAGACATTTTCAAGGAACCCACAAGATCACGGGTTGTCAACCCACGCATTGAGAAGAAGTACAAACCGGCACATGGAGACCCGACCTACATCAGGGGCCAATTGCCTTTGGACTCCTTGGTGGTCTCTAATGCCCACAAGAGGGCAAACTCACAAACCACGGGTGAAGCTCCTCCCCCAGACAAGGAGTCAAAAGTGCTGGAGGCATCTGGGAAGCGGGTAGCAGCTCAGGCGGCCAACATATGGCGCATCTCAAACACGCAAGCTCTGTTGGCCAGATACGATAGGGCACACTACGACACCCTAGAGCAGCTGTTACAACACCTCCCAGACCAGTTTAAAGAGGGAGCTGAAATGCTTATCCAGGAGGGGAAGCTCATCTCCAACGCTGCTGTAAAGTGTGCGCTAGATTTTCGTGTTCCACTATTGCAAGGCTACCTAGTCCCCTTAGGCCAGAATAGGCATTTAGATTATTACATTTTATAACCCTAACTGACTCGGGGAACTAGGTAGAAATTCGAGTTTAGTATGCCTGAACTCAGATTGATAAAATACATCTTTTAGTGAAATTGATTTCAACATTCTGTGTTTAAAAATAACACTTTTAGAAAGTAGGTATTTTCTTGTCTAACTATCCAAGCTTGCCTCTGCTTGGTTGTGTATTCCTTGTCTGGAGTTTGAGTGACAAGGCTGGGGGATTCAGCCCAGTGGTGAATAGAGAGATCTGCATCTAGATGGGAGGGAGAAGTTGCACCTGGGACCTGAATAGGGCTGTGCCTTCCCTCCACAATGCTGGCTCCACATCCTGTGGTGCGTCTGATGTCTCTGCCCTGCACTGTGAAAGGAGAGAAGGAGTCATGTCAACAGAGTGCTCCAGGGCTGTGCCTTTCCTCCACAATGCTGGCTCCACCTCCTGTGGGGCGTCTGATTTTTCTGCCCTGCACTGTGAAAGGAAAGAAGGAGTTATGTAAACAGAGTGCTCCAGAACTGGTTTGGACTAGGCAAAGGCCCCTCTGCCCTCAGACGACAAAGGATTTTGGGGTGTAAGTATTGGGACCCTGATCTCAAGAATTTAGGTCACTTTTGGACAACAAGAAGAAACCTTTACTGTGGAAAGGAACCTGAAGAAACTGAGGAGAGACTATCCCTAAGCTGAAGCGCTGCTTGGGGGATTGGCCTGCAGAGGTTACCTGACTGCCAAAGAAAGGAGAAAGGAACTTTGTGTGCTTTATTTCAACTTTTGAAGGATCTCGAAGGGCTTGAGGGAAGAGCTTGCCTCCTGCTGAAGTCTCAGGGACAACAGACTTCAACCCCCAGCTCCCCAGAGTTCTTTGGAAGTGCCTGCTGCTGTTTTGGGCCTTCTGAGGGACTGCATGTCGCAAGGAGCTGGAAGCGTGACTCAAGAGGGAGAAGCGTGTCGCTGTCGCAGCCACTGCCGTCGCATCGTGGATGTTGCCGCTGTAGCTGACGCATTGCACCACATCTCAAGAAACGTCCCGCAAACCCGAAGAAGCGTGTCGCCGTCGCATTGTGTATGTCGCCGCTGTTGCTGACCCATTGCACCGCATCAAGAGAAGCGAGGAAGAAGCGTGTCGCTGTCGCAGCCACTGCCGTTGTATCACTGAATAAGGATGCCGCCTCAGTAGCTGTCGCATTGCACCGCATCACAAGATCACAAGAAGCGCCTCGCATCCACGGACAAGCGTGCTGCCGTCAGAGCTGCTGCCGTCGCATCACTGAACAAGGGTGTCTCCGCTGCAGTTGTCGCATCGAGCGAAAGCGTCTCGCATAGTCGGAGAAGAGTGTCACCGCCAAAGCCGCTGTCGTCGCATCACTGCATAAGGGTGTTGCGGCTGCAGCTGACGCATCGAGCCGAGACTTCTCGCAACATCGGAGAAGCGTGCCGCATCAGGAAGAACTTGACGTCTTTATTTCTTTGCACCATATCTTTGCCGCATTTCCATCTTGCCACACTTTTGTTGCCCTGCGTGTCGCATCTTAAGGTACATTGACTCAAAGTGTCGCATTTTAAGAACTAAAGAGAACTAACCTAAAACTACCATTTTGAGTAAAGTATTGTGGATTTTTGTTATTTGTTGTCTTGAGTTAAATCTATATAAAGAATACATATTTTTAATATACAACCTGTGTGATGTCCATATGTATGTAGTGTTGTCACTTGATTACTATATGTGTTCACAAATGCTTTACACACTGCCTCTGAGATAAGCCTGTCTGCTCGTGCCAAGCTACCAAGGCGGTGAGCAGGGGTTATTCTAGGAGTGTACCCCCTTACCATGACTAGAGGCAAGGGTCCCTATTTGTCACAAGTACCTACCTGTGCCAACTAGAGACCCCCAAATCCAACAGTCCCATTATTCAAGAATTCACAGACAAACTGGCAAATTCTTACACACAACCAAAGCGGACACGTTAGATTTCTATTTAACGCGAAGGAAAAGCACCAACACTTTTCTAAAAAAGCAACAACAAAAATCCCTCCAAGAGTAGGCTAACCCAACCGCTGCATTCCTTCCAACAAATACTATTCAAAGAATTCATGGATCTGGTCAAAGCACAAATTCTTCTAACTACATCTGCTGTCACAGCAGTAAGAGGATCCTCAACAATTCATTAACTACAGAAATATTTCCAGAAGACCTAAAAAAGTCATACAAACACCCAGTACTGTCGTGTATTTCTATAGGTTCTGATTCGATCCCCCTATTCCTGACCCTATTCTGGTTAAACTTACTAGCTAGTTAACTAACAGTCAGCCCATGAGGCAAGAAATCCCCCATGATGCAGATACCGTTATCTGACGCAGTCACACTACGGCACAGGAACGTGTTATCTGATTAGGTCATAACGCTTGAGATCTAATTAGACAAGCGACATTCCTCCAGCCCCTGATAAGGCATACGACGTTCTCATAACAAATCAAACCTATGACAACCTGGATAATCCGTGCGGCCATTGTTTTGATTTCACAGAGAACTTTAGTAAAGAATGTGCTAACGAGCAAGTCGTATGACATCTTTATTGACGTACCTATGTCCATCCTTACGTCAATCTCGGCACCTTTAAGGTATAAATATTGCCGACCTTGCCCTATGCAAACACACGCGTGGTGACAAGACGGAGCAGCCATACTTGCCGAAGCCGAGAGCAGAAGCAGACCCCGCAGGCAGCAGCCCCGCCTTCCTGACGCGCTGAGAGACGCGCTGCTATCTCAAGCCGAGAGACCCAGCACCGGCGCTTCTGGGCAGCCCTCGCAGGCAGCCTGGAATATCGAGAGCAGAGAAAGAGATACCATTCCTCATTCATCCTAAATTCCAGGTACAGAACTGAATAACCCCTCCTAGAGAATTCTTTAGTTATTCACTTGGCAAAAACAAACTTAAACTAAACTGTAACTTTCTATTCCCGCCCACGCATTAGACTTAGGTCAGGTACACGGGGTAGGCGTATTTAGAAACACCAGTTGAGTACGTTTAGTCAAATGTATATGTGTATGTAAATATATTTTAATCATTTTAAACATCATATGGCTCAGAAACCATATCAATGTTTTTACAGTATTATTTTATACTATTGCTTCTAATGTATGCACTTTACTTAACTATAAGTATTGCAATAATATCGATCCATTTCTCTTGTACGAGAAAAGAGACTGATCAATAAATAACATCTTTTATAAAACACGCCCGTCTCTTCCTTTTCTCTACATTCTGATGAGACTAAGAATGCACGTACTGACTGAGTAAAATAATTGCCTTGTGCTCACACGACTCTCGAGATTGACTCTTGATTAGGGGAGAGCAAAGTTGTCATGTTCTATGGTTGTCAGAAACTAAATCCCTTCTTGTCTAATCAGGGGAGTTAATCCTTCCTTGAACATTCGAGAAAGTTTCTAGCGAACTCTGAGCTTAGCTGGCAAACCCAAAAATTAAGTCTAGTATCGACAGTAGTAGACCTAGTTAACGTCTGGCCTAGGCCTTTACTGCTGTAGGCACTATTCCAATGCGCAGAGCCTATTGGGAAAATAGGAGCTACACTACATGGCGCCCAACGCGTTTGGAAAGGGCGATAAAACTAACGTAAGACATTTAGAGTAACTCAGTCGTGCTTTCTCACTCAGACCCCTTTTCCCAAATACTCCAAAGACGTCTGGAGTGGGTGAAAGGTTATTATATCCTCCAAAACTTCGCAGGAGGGAACTCCTATGTATGGTTCTTGGTCTAGTCAACGTTGAAGGATAAAACAGTTCCAAAATATTGTGCATCTAATCTCTGTTTCCATAAAGAAACCTGATCTGCAAACAAAAATAATACCATCCTGTCAGTAAAATGGGAGACAGCGATGGAGAAAGAGAGGCAATTAGATTAGCTACTGAAATAGCAGATGCTGATGCTACCATGCAAGCAGCAGACGCGGATATAATACTTATTCCGGTCATTAAAAGGAGATCTATAACCTTAAAACTTATAGAAAATGGACTGACACCTAGAGGTGGCACAGTCATATTCGTAATTGAGGCACACGAATATCGGCAGACAGAGGTATACTATACATGGATACATTTTCCAGCAGCAAATGCTGTAACAAAGTACTTCCACTATTACAAAGTAGAGGAACCTCCTGAAACGTACACTCCTTTCGAGGAGGTGGAAGTACCACTCAAATTCCAAGAGCATTTGCTCTTATTTGATGGCGCCCTAATACATAACAATCACATTACAAGGCTCGGTCCTTTAGGAAGACCAGGAGCAACGTGGCCGGTCCTAGCCGGATACACACCACATCCAGACATCGAAAGAATGCCTGCAGCAGAGCTATTAATACAGCTAAAACAACTACTAAAAATTCATAGACAATTAGTTCAGTATGTAATGCGGACTTCAACAATTCAGCCAGCGATTAAAATTCCACAGCTGACCCCTCACCAGGGGAACACAAATAAAATCACACCACAGAACATCCAATCCTGCCTAGGTAAAGTTCCAGCTAAACGGGAACAAATACCATTCTGGTTGGCACAGAAAATTACCCAAATAGAGGCGGTGTTTCCTGACACCACCCCATTAGAAAAACACAGGATTCTGACTATATGTCTCCCAATGGGAATCGCACCACACATTGAGGACTGTGACACTTGGGGTACAGTCTTTGCTTCCATCTATACAAAAACGCACGGTGTTCCATCCATTTCGGTGATACCAGATGTGCTAAAACAAATTCAAGATGAATACGGTCCAGAACCTGCTTTAACTCTTGGTATGAAATTACTGAAAGACTTCAAGCAGGTCTCGGCTATATTACTAGCCAACATAAAGGGTGAAGCAGCAAACGTGGCGATCCGCCAGAGGTTAAAAGAGACAGATATAGCAGACCAACCAGCTGAAATTGCCAGAATCATAGAAAAATCCTATGAAGAACTAGGCAGAGATAGTCTAGGTGGAATACCAGTAAAACCGCAACTGACTACAAGTCCAGAAAAAATATTTTTTAATAATAATTCACCAAAAAAGAACTGGGATGGAAATAAACAATCCAATCCTAAAGAAAAGAAATTCCAGTCCAGAGGAAGGTCTCCTAGGCGAAGAGAGAAATCTCCGAACCCGAGACAAAGGTCACCTCAGAGTGAACCCTCTGGGAATAGATATAACCTTAGAAATAGGGATAATATTAAAAAACCTGATAGATATCAAGACATTGATACACGTCCCTCTCAATCTTTTCAGAATTCCTCGCAGAAATCGGAAAGAAGAGGACGATCAGAAGAGCACGCCAAGTCCAAAGACAAGGAACCTGCTCAACTGAAAAAGAAATCACAATTTCCAAAAAAGAAGGTAGCCAGTATCAAGGTAGTTAACAATGCCGAGAATACTGAGGACACAACTGAAAAACGGAGAATGGGCTCAGACAATGCTAGACAGCGCAGCAGAGGTGAGCATAGCTCGCAAAGTCCTTATGAATCATCTGGAGACAGTGGACACGAATGAATACCTTCAAGTGGAAACTGCAGATACCAGAGTTAGCAAGCCCCACAAAATATACGAGATAACATTACGTATAGAGGGAGATAAGACTAGGAAAATAAGGGGACTATTTTGGGATAACCTATCCAAGGGCTATGACATCCTTCTAGCTGAAAAAGACTGGCCACCAGAGTTTGTCAGGGAGTGCCCTCATGGCGAAGAAGTAATTATGCCTGCCTTCTCGAATCAAATACCGATTCATAAAAAATATACACTTGCTAGAAAGTGGGCAGTGGCCTTAGCACCTGCTTTATATAAAAATCATGTAGGATGGGATGAGGATTCTCCTCCTCACAAAGTCCAGTTAAAATCACAACCTACTGCACAAAGGCAGTACCCAATTAAGCAAGAAGCTAAAAAACAAGTAAATGAAATACTAGATCAGCTAGAATACCAAGGGGTGATTGAAACTTGCACCTCACAAATGAACAATCCTTTATTTCCGGTCTCCAAACCAGACAATTCGTACCGTCTAGTTTTGGATTACCGACACCTTAACACATGTTGCAAAACTTTTGCAGTGCAAAACTCACACAGTGCTGCACTAATGAATAACATAGTGCGCAAAAAATACAAAACAACCTTGGACATCTCCAACGGATTCTTTTGTCAAAACATAGCACCAGAGAGCAGATATTTAACTGCATTCTCAGTAAATGGCACTCAAAAACAATTCTGTCGGTTAGCCCAGGGGTACAAGAACAGCCCGGGGGTATTCTCAGCGAGAGTAACAGAATTACTACAACTATATGATGATGAAGCATTATCTTATGTCGATGACATTTACTTAACAGATGATGACTTGGAAACTCACTTGAAAAGAGTGAACACCATAATACTTGGTTTCGCTGCAGAGGGTTACAAATTCAACTTCAAAAAGTCCAGAATTGCCCATCTGACGGTCCTATTCTTAGGATATGAGTTATCAAGTGAAGGCAAAAGCCTGGCAGACAATTTCCTAGAGAAATGTGCCGTAATCCAAGCTCCTAAAACACTAAAAAACCTACAGTCAATTCTAGGCTTCCTAAATTTCGGAAGAACTTACATTGCAAATTACGCAGAAAGGGTCAAACCCCTTTACGATCTAATTAAACCAGACTTTAAAAGATCCAGTTGGACTCAAGCACACAGAAATTTTGAGATCCTTACAAACAGACATGCTAATTAAAACAAAATTAGAAACCCGTGATAATACACGCAACCTTGTGATCCGAGTCATCCCAGGGAGATACGGATTCACATACCTAACCTCTAATGAGGGAGATAAGGTACCAATTGCATTCAAATCACATTTGTACACAAAAGCTGAACAGAGATTCAACAACAAAGGAAAAATTGTTCAAGCAGTTCAAACCGCAATAGCTAGAGAAAAAGACATAGCTGACGGTAGACATATCACAGTCAGAACAGCAGAATCAGCTTTTGAGGCATTAACAACACCGTGTAATTTACCAACAACAACATTGGATCCAGAATGGTTACAATGGGTAAATTCAATCACAACGGACAAAGTATATTACTTCTTTGATCCAGAACTAGAAGAATTAAAAAATCTAAAATATGAAAAAACGTATCCTCTGCCAATCGACATTCTGCCTCTACGACATTACGCCTGTGTAATCTATACAGACGGACATGCTCAACCCTCCGTTTGGGGAGAACATGCATACAATCCCACATGTGAGATTACAAAAGAAGTGTGGCACGGAGGTAAACTAAGACCTCTATTAACAAAATCACACTCAGTAGAAACTAATTCAGAACTACAAACTGAAATATTAGCTTTGAAAATGGCGCTAGATAATGCGGATCGCGAATTCCCGACACTTATAGTGTCAGATTCATATTTCTGCGTCAAAGCATATAACAAGGATTTGCAGACCTGGATTCAGAACGATTACAAAGATGACACGGATGCACCAATAAAGCAGAGACTGCTCTGGGAACAGGTAGCTCTTTTGAAAAAAGAACTACCAAAGACTCACGTGACACACTCACTGAGTCACCAGCGTGATGGCGTTCACGTTGTAGGGAATTCATTGGCTGAAACAGCCGCAGCGGCAGCCAGTAAACCGGCTCCCATAGATCGAAAAAAGCGTACATTAAAATACATTGACGGCGAAACATTGCTGGCAGTAAAAACGTCATCAAAAGGCGACTGCTCGGCGTTACCGATCAACTATCCACTCAATTACACATACATCATAGATGCAAACTCCATTCCTTTTGCTCGAATCCCTGGAGTGGGGGATAGAGTGATTCCAAACATGGACAGGAGAAACTTGTTAATCGCAGACGCACACATGGGCGAGGGTCTCAGACACCTTAAATTAAAGGATTCTCTGGAAGAATTACAATCACGGTACTGGTGGCCAGGCATGAGCCTGCACTACACCATGTTTGTAAAAAACTGCCCAAACTGCAACAGAGATCGCAGTGGGGAGAGAAGCAGTTTAATACCTCGTCGTATCAAGGCAGATAACATCACCACTAAAAAGAATGGCTTGGAATTAACATATACAGGCTAGTTCCCACTTATAATGTAGATCCACAGCACTCGGCTGACGTCCGGACTGTTATACAAGATTTGCGAGTCTAAATGGCATATACGCTAAGAGCATGCTACGTTCGACCATTTTTTTTCTTTTTCTCAGGCAATCCAGCCTGGGGGGGGGAAAGAATGGCCAAATGAGCACAGCCCAGCGGGAATCTTCTCACTTCCTTCCTGAGGGTATGGGATGGTGTAAAGAAAAAACCAAGACAGAAAGCAATCTATAATAGAAAGGATATTAGGTTCGGGAGCTGGGTGGGTCAAACATCTAATAAGTGTCCAACGTAGTCTTAATAACTTGCCAAGAAATTCTCTGAAGGGATTCAGTCCGTACGAATTATTATTCGGAACTAGGATGTTGATCTCTGACCTTGATAGTCAGACTTCAGTGGTAACAGAAAAAAGCTTTGATGTCAAAGACCGTTTGGCTATTTTGCAGGACTTAAACAAAACAAGAAAAGACCTGAGCAACATACAGTTGAAAGAACAGCCAACGACCACTGAAGAATCACCACCTGTCCCAGCAAGACCTGTCTGGATTCCAAAAGTCGGGGATCTAGTCAGGGAGAAGATCGCGGTAAAGAAGGAATTTGGGCCTTCTTACAGAAAAGCAGTTCCTGTCTTGTCTGTCAACGGGACAAGATCAGTTGTACTACCGCCACTTGCTGGAAAAAAGGAGAACCGAGTTGTATCCATCGACCTGGTAAAACCACAACATGTGGCCGATAACCAACGGTAGGCCAAGTGGACTCCCAATAAGTAGCAGAACACCAAGGTTTGCTACCAGTACAGAGGTCCTATCAAAGAGGCTCATCACATTCGAAACGCCTACGGAAGAACAACAAGGACTATGCAACAATGCAATAGAACTTAGACCTCTGAAAACCCAAATAAAGACATTTAGCAGAGACACACCAATCTATACAGAAGTACCAAGTGAAAATGCGAGAAACAAAAATCCTGAACCAATTGGAACAATTGACAGAACTGCATCCGGTTACTTCATCAACTTCGATGATTCCTCTGACGGCTTCAGCGAACAAAAGACACAGCCATCATCAAAATCCTTTAAAGACAAAGCTAAGGAATTTTTGAAACAACTGAAAGAAACATATCTAGTTTCTCCATGGATTGAATTTTGGGTGGGTTTTGGTGCATTTATCCTCATACTTTGGCTCATCATGGTATTTACCTTGGGACGCTTCATTGAGGGAAAATATGCTAAAATGGACACAGCAAGTCAGAACATCAACTTGGTCCTCAAACCACACACATCTTCACACGTCGAGAAAAGAGAACTTTCTTCAGAACTTTCTTCAGCCAACTTCACAGCAATTCCAATATCTGGTGGGGTAGCCTGGGACAACACTGACTATGAAATTTATGGTCCGGTCGAGATCCTGAAATATCCACACCAAATCAAGATCTCCTTGAGTGACTTTGCAAAACCAAACTCATTTGCTGATGATTGGGACTTTGAAAGTATAAACAATATGATGTCTGACTTAGTAATGTCTGCTAAATTTACAAAACATGATTATTTGCAGGGTTCTACAAATTATGACAGCATGTACTGCTATAACCATTATGGTAACCATTTCTTGCATAAATCTGCACAACCTAGAAATGTTTTAAATTTTAATCAATGGGAACATTGTGCTACACCCCCAAAAGGGAGCTCTAGAACCGTGTATGGCAAATATTCATATTTTTCAGGTTTTAACATAACTAATGCTGAAACATTTTATTACAAATTGTCAAACAAGACAGGGATGAAAACCATGATAACCAACACAAAATTGATATATTCAGATTCTTTCTTTGAAAAAATGAATACTTTTGGATTTGATTATTGGGACAAACATGTTGATTTGAAAAGTGTTTGGGGCACAAAAGAATGGCAAGTACAGGGTATAGAAGCTTTATTTAGAGCCTGCATGATCCCAGAACAAATGATATTTTTAAATGACACCGTTCAACAAACCACCTGTCTTGGCTTAGCCAAAATCAAAGATTTAAATAACCTGTCTATTCCAAAGCCAACAATGTTTAGCAATAACTCTGAAACAGATGAAGAAATAGACATAAACCATATACTTAACCAAAACAGAACACATCCTGATTGGAAACAATGGTTGATCTGGCCCACAGATACAAATAACTGTCAAGATAGATTCCTGAATAAAACACAGGGTTTCAAAATGACCAGGCCAGACCCTAGATATCCCCAAAGACATCACCCAGGGATAATAACAACCTACAGTGTGGGCAAATTATGCCTTCAATGGCTACAAACTTCCACACTGCCTGAAATTAAGCAACACCTAACTTTACTTACTGATGGTGCTGACTTGCGTGATTTCATAATGGGACCACGCAAACAGCGTCAAAAGCGTTTCATAGCAGCCTCTGTATATGCAGCATACAATGAGGCCTGGAAGGTTACTCAAATTGAAACAGCAGAAAGAATACGGGAAATTGACCGTATTAATTTGGAAAAATCACTTTCTATAGTGGACAATGGGTTAATGACTCTGTCCTCCAGAATTTTTTCATTGGACAGCATTGTGTCTTCAGCAATCGATATATTATCGCAAGACTTACTGTTATTACAACATGGTCAGTCACAATTGCGTTCTATTGTACAGCTTGGCTGGACGTTACAAAATCTGCGTTCAGGCTATGTGCCTTGGCGTTTAATCAACACAACGTCACTATTCCAAATCTTTAACCTTACTGATAGACAAATCGGTATGGCTCAGAAGGGTGCTGATTATACAATCTTGAGCATTGAAAAACTAGAAAGATTACCGTTGACAATGTCAGAACGACCTGTCAGTGAATGGATAATCCACGGAATCATAAATATTCCAATCTCAACCTTCAGGTTTCAATACTGCCAAAAATATATACAGGCTGGCATGTACGAGAAATTGGGAAAGGGGTACCTTAAAACAACATGGAACCTGCCCTATTCATATGCATGTGTCAGTAACAAAGGACAGAAAGTGTTTCTTAGTGGCAACAATTGTGCTATGTCACTAAGCGGCACGCTTCTGTGTAACGGTATTAGTTTGCACGGAGCCTGTGAAGGGAATTCATACAACCTTTCATGTCACCAGCAAGGCGCACCTGCAACTGAAATAGAACCATTCTTTCAAAGACTCTATAATGGGAGTTACATTCTTATTGTAGACCGCAGATGCTGTAGTCTTATGCCCGGGACTCCTTATCTCGTCACTACGACGGCGAAGGTCAAGTGCTGTGGACGTTCTTTGTTTCCCAGCTCCTTTCCAGACAGGGAGGCAAGGGCATGGCCCAGTTTGAAAATTACTTCTATTCGAATAGACACTTTAAGCAGAATGAAAACAGTGCTTCTTCAGACGCCTACAAGGCTCACGTCATCTAAAGAAACGTATGATCTACAAGTCGCAAGGACGACTGCAGAGATACATACATTATTATCAACTAATTCCCCCGTACATTTCGCGGAAATCCTGAGCGAAATCTTAAATATTTCTGATACCACAGGGGTCTCAAAGGTATTTAAGACAGTATTTTCGATGGCATTAACACCATTCAAAGCCATACTGGGTATTTTTCCAGACTTCGTCCATTCGATTTTTGGCGGACTTCCCCTGATCCTAGGACTAATTGCAGGAATCCTATTCCTAGTCCTTATTTTTCGTTATGGCAACCCATGTCACAGATCAAACTCTCGCGACAATGGAAGATACGATCCTAGCCATTGGATACCGGGACCGGATATCAAAAATCCTGGGACTATCCCGGCTTAGAGACCTAAACATGACTTGGTTTCTATCATTTCGACCAATGTGGCAAAGGTGTGTTTTACCTGTACTAAGGTGTCTGCTATGCGGAGAAGAATGCGTGTTAGACACCTGTCTGACGCTACAATCGGATGCGCCGGTGGATGCAGATACACTGTTGGTTCCTACCAAGGTTCACGCACTGTGCTGCCCTCAAAGGCTGCCAATTCTGATGACGGCATTCCTGGAATCTTCACCACTGCGATTGAAGAGTAGTGAAGTTCAAGATGAAAGCAGCATCGAACAGGTACGACCTTCTGTCAGCAATGCAAATCAGAATGTCAATGGAGACAATCATGCGCATGAATGCATGGTTACCCCTATTTCCGACTTAGAGGAACTTTCCCATGAAGCTGTTGACAGTTTTTTCGAAAGCCTGAATGATATGATGTTCTCTCCGGAACAGAAATAGAGACTTTTGAGTAAACTCGCACACGGCGTTCCCTGAATTCGGCCTTCAACTTTAAAATAAAGTCACATGAACAATTACAATCCAGTTCACGGACAGCAACTTTTTTCAGCAAGCCCCTAAAATATTTTTCTATATATTTTTTTTCCCGGGACACTGATTTTCTGCTTAAAGTAAGAGACTATTCCTAGAGAACTAAGATTTCTATTTTAGATACTTTATAGACTTTATAGACTTTAGCTGCCCGCTGGTATGTTCGCAATAGATTTTATGTGATGAAATGGTTTCGACTTTTTTTCTGTATAGCCATATTAAGAGCCATTTCATGTGTATTTCTCATATACCAACGATCAATAATGCATAACAATGCGTGTTCACTTTTGCATCTAATTCATAGCTTAAGTGCATACAATATATATGACTGCAATTTTTCAGTATATTTGAAAATTTCGAAATGCATTTATGTATTTTGGGGTGGTAAGGTATACACTATACTCTATAGTATGTTGTACTATGTTATACTATGCATAGATTAGTAGATATGACCATAGTTAGCGTGGAGTGGGTGTCGTGTATTTCTATAGGTTCTGATTCGATCCCCCTATTCCTGACCCTATTCTGGTTAAACTTACTAGCTAGTTAACTAACAGTCAGCCCATGAGGCAAGAAATCCCCCATGATGCAGATACCGTTATCTGACGCAGTCACACTACGGCACAGGAACGTGTTATCTGATTAGGTCATAACGCTTGAGATCTAATTAGACAAGCGACATTCCTCCAGCCCCTGATAAGGCATACGACGTTCTCATAACAAATCAAACCTATGACAACCTGGATAATCCGTGCGGCCATTGTTTTGATTTCACAGAGAACTTTAGTAAAGAATGTGCTAACGAGCAAGTCGTATGACATCTTTATTGACGTACCTATGTCCATCCTTACGTCAATCTCGGCACCTTTAAGGTATAAATATTGCCGACCTTGCCCTATGCAAACACACGCGTGGTGACAAGACGGAGCAGCCATACTTGCCGAAGCCGAGAGCAGAAGCAGACCCCGCAGGCAGCAGCCCCGCCTTCCTGACGCGCTGAGAGACGCGCTGCTATCTCAAGCCGAGAGACCCAGCACCGGCGCTTCTGGGCAGCCCTCGCAGGCAGCCTGGAATATCGAGAGCAGAGAAAGAGATACCATTCCTCATTCATCCTAAATTCCAGGTACAGAACTGAATAACCCCTCCTAGAGAATTCTTTAGTTATTCACTTGGCAAAAACAAACTTAAACTAAACTGTAACTTTCTATTCCCGCCCACGCATTAGACTTAGGTCAGGTACACGGGGTAGGCGTATTTAGAAACACCAGTTGAGTACGTTTAGTCAAATGTATATGTGTATGTAAATATATTTTAATCATTTTAAACATCATATGGCTCAGAAACCATATCAATGTTTTTACAGTATTATTTTATACTATTGCTTCTAATGTATGCACTTTACTTAACTATAAGTATTGCAATAATATCGATCCATTTCTCTTGTACGAGAAAAGAGACTGATCAATAAATAACATCTTTTATTGAACACGCCCGTCTCTTCCTTTTCTCTACATTCTGATGAGACTAAGAATGCACGTACTGACTGAGTAAAATAATTGCCTTGTGCTCACACGACTCTCGAGATTGACTCTTGATTAGGGGAGAGCAAAGTTGTCATGTTCTATGGTTGTCAGAAACTAAATCCCTTCTTGTCTAATCAGGGGAGTTAATCCTTCCTTGAACATTCGAGAAAGTTTCTAGCGAACTCTGAGCTTAGCTGGCAAACCCAAAAATTAAGTCTAGTATCGACAGTAGTAGACCTAGTTAACGTCTGGCCTAGGCCTTTACTGCTGTAGGCACTATTCCAATGCGCAGAGCCTATTGGGAAAATAGGAGCTACACTACAGTACAAACGAAAACAAACCTGGACCCGCTTAACCCTGACAACTACAGATCAATTACAAATAGACCTTTCATGGACAAACTGATAGAGCAGCATTCACACAGATAATTCCATACTTTCAGACTTCTAAACAGGATTCTGTCCAGGAAAAAGCACAGAATCTGCCCTTGTTGTCATCTAGAATGACTTTAAGAACACAGTTGACCGGAATAGGGTTGCTGCACTACATCTCTTGAGCCTCTCCGCTGCCTTTGACACATTTGACCATGACACTCTAATAAAAAGACTCTATGAAGGTGGCATAGAGGGCACTAGATCACATCCTACCTTCAAAATAGAACAAATGTCATCCATACCCCCTTTCTCTTCCAAATCGTACTACACAAAAGCAGGGTCCCTCAAGGCTTTATCATCACACCCATGCTTTGAACATCAACTTGAAGTCATTACCGTCACTGATCAATCAATTTCACCTCACATGCTATAACTATGCAGATGACGCACAAATAGTCCTTAAACTGGAAATCCCCAAAGAAATTGGAAACTCATATATTCTAAGCGGGAAACATCCTTTACGACGCAACTTTTACCACGCAGTGCCTTTACAACGCAGGTTTTTCAACGCAAGTCATTACAACGAATTGCGCTGGGGGGCGCTCTAGGATAGGTAATAGTTTAATTTACTATCCAACACCTTCTCTACTATCCACGGGGACTGGAGTTGGAATATTAAATTAAACTATTCACTATCCAGCACCCCCCAACGCAAGTCGTTGTAAAGACTTGCATTGTAAATCCTGCGTTGTAAAGGCATGCGTAGTAAAAGCATGTGTTGTAACAACGTACATCCATTCTAAGCTGCTTCAGACCCGTTGATCAGTGGAAATACTCACATGTGATGATTGGAAAAATTTTGACCCGCTCACTGCCTGGCCTAGCGATCTGGGAGCACCACCTAAAGAATCTAAGGAAGTATGAAACCTCAGAATTACCATGGACTCCAGGCTATCAGTGAATGCCCAATTGGACAACCTAGCAAGAGCAAGCTGCATTACTATAAAAGCTCTGTGACGCATCTTCCACCACATGGGATTTCCACACAGGGTCCAGGCTGCTGTCTTTCTTGTATTCTCTAAACTTGATTACGCCAATAGCCTCTACCAAGGATCATCTTTACCTACTGTGAAAAGTCTAAAACGGTTTCAGAACTCTGCTGCCAGACTACTTCCACATGTTAAGCCACAAGACCACATCTCCCCTGTCTTGAAGGCCCTACATTGGTGACCGGTTGCCAGAAGATCCACATTCTAGCTGCTTTGTATCACCCATAAAGCGATAAATGGAGTAGAGCCCCTCATCCGGAATAAAATCACTGAATACATTCAACAAAGGAACCTCTGTTCTAGACTGGTAACTCGCCTCAAAATCACACAATACAAGAAAATAACATAGGTGGCACATCCTTCTCTGTTCAAGCAGCCAAACTATGGAACTCTTTACCGCCAAACATAAGATTTACAGATAACTATCTTATCTTCAGAAGAGTACTCCAGAATTGGCTCTTCCCCACATAACCACCATACTCAAAAATAAATGTACCTCATATTCCTGTGTATATGAACATTTGTTTGGATTATATGTATGTACCTAGATATGTGTATTCATTTGTATAAATGTGTATAGTAATTAGGTTTATAAATATATAGATATTAAGTCTGCTTAACAAATGTACATATTACCTATGGTTATATTATTCTGTGTTTAACTTGTATACAGGCCACTGCATAAGTAAGTATGTTATCATACCTATCTACAATTGCTTTACTATTGAATTATTAAAAGGAAAAGAAAGGTTCTCCAGTACTGAATCCTTCATAGATTCACATGCTTGTATCTTCTCCGTCGTCATAGTGGGAGTCTTGCGGTAGTTAGAAAAGAAATACCATAGAAGTAAATAGAAACCACCAAAAGGAAAGAAAAACTTTCAAAATTGTCAGCATCTTTATGTAGGTCCAAACTTTGACCAATCAGAGACGAGCCCTGGACCTCAACTCCCCAGCCAGAGCCATCAGACCTCACATTTATAACCGCACGTCGTGTGTAAGGGAGTCTCTCTGAGCTCTGCTCAGTTTGTCAGTGAGTGAACTTTTGACCTTGCTTGAATTCACCTCAAGATATTGTTTTCTACCTTCTTTACTTCAAAGATGTCTGAGGGTTCTAAGAAGAGGCTTTTCAGGCCCTGTAGATCCTGTGGCAGAGCTTTTTTCTGAAGATCAACATAAAGACTGCCTTTATCCTAAACATACAGCCAAAGACTGTAGAACCTTTTCAGCCAAAAACTCTTCAGGTTAGAGAGGCCAGAATGTTGTTATGGCTTCAGAAAAAGAAATCAAAATCAGAATCTGGATCTGATGTTGAAGAGAGCCCTGGGCCATCCTCAGTTGAGAGGAAGCGTAAAAATTAGGGTTCTACCTCATTATAGGCTGATTTAAAGAAATTAAAGGCAGAGAAAGCCTCCACTGCCGAAAAGACAGCCATTAAGCCTAAGGAATCAGACCTGAAGAAATCATACGCTGCCTCTCTGCTTGTCACACCTCTTCTGTGGCAACGACTGCTTCGTTGCCGGCCGTGGTGACGGCATCGTCGACGAGCACAGTGATGACTATTTCATCGTCGAAGGCTTTGGCAACGACGACGTACACTGTGTCGACGATTGCTTCTACAACTTCACCGATAGGAACGCCGTCACTGTCAACGAGGGCGTCAACAGCCCCGTCGGCAGGGGCTCTGTCGACGGCAGTGTTCAAATCACCCTCTCAGCCAGTATCGACGACGGTCACTATCAGGCGTCTTCCGTCGTCGATGGCGTCATCAATGGATCAAAAACAGGATACTAAGTGTCTCCATTTTTTTTTTGTAAATATTTTTTTATTGCAGCAAGAGCATATAATCAAACAGCATGTTCCATCGTCTCTCCTTGGTTCGCCTGAGGTGTGTCGCCCCTCCCCCCAGTATTACACAGCCAGTCAGCTCACAACCCAGAGGTCGAGCGGCAATAACACGTTGGGAAGAAAAATTTAACAGGGGCGTTCAGTACATGCCCGTAGCCACCAATCGGAGGAGGAATAACATGGCCGCTTTTGGTCCTAACATTCTCTACTCCCTGTCCCAAAGCCAGGTGAACCAAGAGCCTCTTGTCACCCAACCTGAACAAACCCCCTCCCCTCTCCCACAACACCCTCAACCCCAACTACCCCTTCACCCTCGCCCAGGACCACCCCTAATAGCCCTCCCACCCCTAGCCAGACCCCCCTCCCCCCCAGGCGTGCCAGAGTATCGTCCAATCAGAATCTTAATCCCAATCACAGGACCAGATCCGGAACTTAGTACCAGGAGTTATCAGCTATCATTCGTAAGTCCTCACAGTGGAACTCAAAGGTAGGGAAGCAGCAAATCAGGTCTAGACCGTCCCCCCGTCGGACGGGCGCTCCGCCGGAGCCGGACTATGTCCCGGGGAGTCCTCCTCCTCCATGTCCACGAGAGTGAGTCCCAGGACCATCCCCTCCCACGCCCTGGCCCTCTCCAGTGCTGTGTCGTTGCCTGCCCTGAGCGCGGCTCGCAGGCGAACCTCACCCTCACATCTAGCCCACTTATGCAGTTCAGACCTCCAGCGCCCTATCACAGGGCCCCGGGACGCCTTCCATTGGGACGTGATGGCTCGCTTCGCCAGGAGAAGCCCCAAGTCCAGAAACTTGCTAGTGACTTTATTTTTTGAAGTGTGTGGGAACCAGTGTAGTATGCAATGCGCCATGGTGAGTTGCAGGTCCCTTTCCGTCACCTCCCTTAGAACCTCCACTACTTCCTCCCAAAAGGGCCCCAGCTCGGGACACGACCAGAACATATGTTGGAAGTCGGCGGGATCTGCCGGGCAACGTGGGCAGGATGCCGGGTGGGCCGGGAAGTATGTATGCAATTTATCAGGGGTCAGGTAGGCCCTATGCAGGACATAAAAGTGCACCAGCTGGAACCTTGCGTTGCGTGTGCTATTTCGGGCCCCCTCCAGTATTCCCTTCCATGCCTCCTCGGGGATCTCAATCGCCAAATCAGCCTCCCATTTCGCCTTCAAGGCCAGCAGTGGAGCGACAGATTCCGAGACCATGCGACGAGACAGGCACGCGACAGCCTTGACCGTCCCTGTCATCATCACGATGTACTGGCAGCCCAGAGACAATGGTGGCTCCGACATGCCCGTTCTCCAGTGTCTGCGGATCGCCGCCGTTAGGGCAGCATGAAGGAGGAAGTCCCCGCCTGCCAACCCAAAGCGGTCCTGGAGGAGATCAAAGGGTAACATCGCCCCGTTTTCGTACAGGTCACCCATGGATGACAGCCCCTGCTGGTCCCATCCTTCTAGCCCGCGCCACGAGCCCCCATGCGGAAGTGCCCCGCAGAGCCCAAGAGGGATCTCAGGTGCGTACGGAACCGCAATACCACACCTCCGGCGATATCTGTTCCAGCATTTCCGGGCCGTCGCAAACTCCTGTGTGAGGTGGAAATCCCCCATCGGTAGACCCAGTACGATCCGCGACAGCACCTGGACTGGACCCGCCGGTTCTCCCGATCCGTCTGTCCCTCTCCTGGCCCGTGCTACCCATTGCGTCAGCCACTGCAGCTGTGCCGCCAAGTAGTAGAGCTCGTAGTCCGGCAGTGCCAGCCCGCCATCCGCTCTAGGGCGGAGAAGTGTGGCGTGAGCCACCCTGCGCCTGCCTGCCCCCCACAAAAAGCCGATGACCAACGATCGCAGTTGCCGAAAGTAGCTCGCCGGGATCCAGATCTGGAGGGTCCCGAAGAAGTAGAGCAATCGTGGTAAGGTCACCATCTTGAGCAGCGCCACCCTCCCCATGAGTGATAGCGGGAGCGTGCCCCAAAAGTCGAAGTTCCCTTTAGCATGCCTGATCGCCGACCCGATATTCCCCCCAAGGATATCGGCCCTGTCGTGGAAGATCGTGGTGCCAAGGTATCGTAGGCCTCTCTCCACCCAAGTCACGCCCTCCGTTTCCTGCGGGCACTCTCCCCGCGGGCGGGTCGGAAATAGGTGGGATTTCGCCCAGTTCACACGAAGACCGGAGACACTGCTCAGCGACTGCAGGAGAGTCTTAGCACCACGCAGAGAGTTCGCCGAGTCCGCCAGGAACATCAGCAGATCATCTGCGTATAACGCTATGTGGTGTACTTGGCCATAGACGTCCAGTCCCTGATACGCCCGGCCCAGCCGGGCTCGTGCTGCAAGGGGTTCGACAGCCAAGGCAAATAGTAAGGGGGAAAGAGGGCATCCCTGACGGGTGCCCCTGCCCACCCTGCACATCTCAGAGATAACCCTCCCTGTCCTGACTCTCGCCGTCGCTTCTTGGTAGAGCAGTCTCGTCCAACCTACGAAGCCTTCCCCAAGGCCCAACGCTCGTAATACATGGAATAAGTAAGGCCATTCCAAGCTGTCAAACGCCTTCTCCATATCGACAGCGAACACCACCGCCTCGTCACCATCATAAGTGTCGGCCTCCAGTATATGTAAGAGTCGCCGCACATTAAGCGCCGTATTGCGGGCCGGGATGAAACCCGACTGATCCGCATGCACCAGTTTGGACATGTGAGGGAGCAAACGCGCCGCCAAGATCTTGCTCAGGATCTTGTAATCCAGGTTAAGCATGGACAGTGGGCGGTATGCCGATCTGTCCCATGGTTCCTTGCCCGGCTTCAGAAGGGGGACAATCAACGCCTCCCTCGTGGTCTCGGGTAGACAGCCCAATCGCCTCGACTCATTGTACAGCCACGTCAGTCGGGGCGCAAGGAGGTCCACGTAGGTGAGATAGAATTCCGCAGGGAATCCATCCGTGCCCGGCGTCTTATTCCTTGCCATACTCTTAATGGCAACCCGTACCTCTCTTTCCACGATCTTGTCCCCGATCCGTTTCGCATCCTCCTCACCTAGGACCGGCAGGTCCAGATCCTCCATAAAGGTCTGGAACTCCACCAACGAAGGGAGGACCCTGCTGCGGTATAGTTCAGTATAGTAGTCGTAGAACAACGCGTTGATCCCCTGCTGATCGAATCTCGCCGCTCCCGTGTGGTCTCGGAGCTCAAGGATGACCGAGCCCCGGCGGGCCGGGTTGGCCAGCCAGGCCAGGAGGGCCCCCGATTTGTCGCGTTCCGAGTGCGCTCGTGTGAGGTAGGCTTTGTAGTCAAAGCACCGGAGGCGCTCCACCGACGCCGCCACCGCCTCTCGCGCCCCCAGCAGGTCTCCGTGAGTGTCTGGCCGCTCAGGTCTTTCCCTCTCCAGCCTCCGCAGGGTCTCGTCCTCCTTCCCAATTTCGTCCAGAAGCGTTTTCCGCACTCCCGACGCCGTTGCTATGCATTGGCCTCGCAACACCGATTTGAACGCGTCCCATTCCGTTACAGCTGAACCCGCCGTGCCCGCATTCACCTGAAAATAGCCCTCTATGCCTGACGCAATTGTGGTCCGGAAGAGCTGGTCATCCAGCGCCTCAGGACGTAGTTTCCAAGCCGGGATCCTCGGGCGAAACTGCGACCAGCGCAGCCGCACGAGGAGGGGGTTATGGTCCGAGATCGAGCGTGTGAGATACTCACTGTGGTTCACTTCCGCGTGCACGTCCTGGGAGCTCAGGAAGGCGTCAATGCGGACGTGTAGCTCGTGAATGCCGGAGAAGAATGAGTAGTCCCTGTCTAGTGGGTGGTTAGCCCTCCAAGAGTCAACCAGACCCCACTGTCGTTGCCAGGCGGAGCGCGCAAGTGCAAGTCTACCAGCTGGTGCAATCTGTAGGGGGGGGGTGGGACCTGTCCAGGGTAACGTCGGCCACGCTGTTAAAATCGCCGCCCAGGAGCAAGGGCTCCATTAAGAACTGAGCCAGTTTGTGGGACAAAAGGGAGAGGAAAGCAGGTTGGTCTACATTCGGGGCGTACAAACAACCCAGGTTAAGGTCCCTCCCGTCCAGCTTGCCCCGCACCATTACGTATCTCCCTTCCGGGTCAATTACCTGTTGCGTGCACAGGAAGGGTACCCCCGCCCGTACCCAAATGGCCACCCCCCGAGCATAGGCAGAGTAGCCAGTGTGAAAGACCTGTCCCCTCCAACGCCGCTGCAGAGCCCTCCCCTCCTTATCCAGCAGATGTGTTTCTTGAAGGAAGGCGATGTGAATGCCCCGCCTGACCAGATAGGAGTGAATTTTATGACGCCTATGCATCGAGTGCATCCCTCTGACGTTCCATGTGAGACATTTGTAGCCTAAGTCGGATCCCATGGCAGAGACCACCATATCCCCATCCCCCTCTCAGCCACCCCTCCAGCACGCCTAGGCCCCCCCCTTGTCCCCCCCCCAACTTGTACTATCAACCTACCCCAACTCCCACTCCCCCGGACAGATAACCAACATGGAAACCCCATCCAAACATAGTTAGCAAAAAAGCGTATCATTACAAAATAGGGTTGGAGTGGCAGCAATGCCGGCTCCAGACAGGCCCGAAGTCCCCCGCCCCCGCCCCACTACCCCCAGCAACCAACAGGAGATGTCCCCCGACTCTCCCCGTCCCCAAGGTCTCAGTAAGAAGTCCCAGTGGGTAGCCGCACCCCACAGCATAGCGTCCTGAAGCGGCCCTCCTCCGCCCACATATCCCGGTACCTTACTCATGTGATCGATGTCCCGCGAACCATCTCAGTCCAGGATACCATCCGCAGTCTGGGGAGTCACAACCGGCAGGTCTGTCTCGGACAACTCATGCCCACTGCTGGAGCCAGGGCTGGGAGCACTGGCCTTCGACTGCTCCGAAGCACTACTGGAAGGGCTGGCGTCCCCCTGGCTAATGGTCGCCACTGCCTGCACCGCCTTGGCGCGTTCCTGTTGCCAGTCCGATGGGGAGCCAGGTCGTCCCGCCGGCGGCGTCTCCGACGCGTGTCTCCTGGGGGGGGTCCTCGTAGCGCGGTCCTCTGCCGACGCCCCTCTTGAATCCAGCCAGCTCCAAGCCTCCTGTGGTGTCAGGAAAAAGTGGGTGCGCTCTCCTGCGACCACCCGCAGCCGCGCCGGGAACATCATAGCGTAGGGCAGCTGTAGCGACCTCAGTTTCCTCTTGACCGCCAGGAAGGAGGCCCGCTGCTTTTGCACCTCTCTGGTGAAGTCCGGAAAGATCATGATCCGACTGTTGTCGATGCTCAGGTCCGGGATGTCTCTCACTCTCCGCAGGATATGGTCTCTGTCCCTGAAGTGCAGAAGACGCAGTACGATCGGTCGCGGAGGCGCCCCCGGTTTGGGAGGACGCGCAGGGACTCTATGAGCCCGTTCAATGGCAAAGAACGACGAAAGTCCCTCCGGGGCCACCTCTGAGCGTAGCCAGCCCTCCAGGTAGGTGACCGCGTCTCGCCCCTCGGCTTTTTCGGGGACCCCCACAAGGCGAAGATTATTGCGCCGAGAGCGCCCTTCACTGTCCTCAGCTCGGAGCTCCAGCACTCGTACCTTCTGCGCCATTTCCGCCAGGGTCGTCTTTAGCTCCGCCACGTCTCCTGGCAAACTTTTCAGGGTACCCTCGGTCGTCGCTACCCGCTCCTTCAGCTTTTTGTGGTCGTCCCTTAGCAGAGACAGGTCCGACCCAATGGTGTCCATGCGTTTCTCAAGGGCCTCCCGCGACGCCACTATCGCCTGCATTATGTCCCCCAGGGAGGGGTCCCGCGGGCGGGATGGACTCCCGGCCCCCGCCCCCGGCGGGACTTCGTCCTCTGGGTGCCCCGGGTCGTCCAGCTTCAGTGCCTCGAAGCCCTTCTTCCTGCTGCCGCGTGTCATCCTGGCGGGCAGTTAGTGTTGCGTGCCTCTTCCAGACCCTGGTCCGCCCCACGACCTTCGCCCACTCCGATCTCTGGGCCCTCGCCCCGTGGGGACCAATCCGTGCAGTAACCCAAGTGCTGGGGCTCGCTCCACCAGGGTTGTGGGGCACAATAGTCCCGGGTCAGGGCACCTGACGAGGTTCCCGCGTCGAGATTGCTCAGGCCGGATGTGCACCTACGGGCCCCAGTGCTAATGCGGCGCACTGGTCTCGGGCGCCCCCGGGCAGGTAGACGCTCTCTCCCGCCAATGCGTCGCAGGGGCGGGCAGCCAGCCTCTCACCCCCTGCACTCTTTTCTGTCGACACTCTTGAGCTGTACACCCCCCCTGCGGTGTGGGTCCCTCAGGAGTCCCCTCAGTAGGGCGGACCAGGTGCTCTGCGCCGACCCCGAGTCCCTCACGGACCCAGAGACTCCGCAGTCAGTTCTTCAAGCCGGTCTTCGTGTCCCGGCCGGCGCCATCTTAGGGTCAGGCAGTGAGGTCGTCCTCTGCCCCGCAGCTCCGTGCGCGAGGATGTCCGCCAGCTCTCCTCACCTCCGTTTGCGTTCCGGAGGCAACTTCGGTAGACCCCAGCCACCACAGCATTAGGGGAGCTCTCCCCCGCCTCGTAGGCTCCGGCGCCAGGCACGTCGTTACAGGACGGCGGCCGCCATCTTAGGCGCTCCCATCGCCGGGTGCCGGGCCCACCGCTCTGAGTGCGGCAGGGGTAGTTGCAGAGGCCCCCAGACCCCCAAAGTCTCACTGCGCGTCCCTGATGCTCTCTTGAGCACTCGTGGGGGGACGGAGCGCGAGTCGGGGCTCAGGATATGTGGCGGTGTGAGGCGGGCACGGAGGAGCTCCGGAGTCCCGCTTCCACCTACATCGGCGCCTAAACCACGCCCCCCCAAGTGTCTCCATTTGGTTCCAAAATCACCAGGATTGTCACCTTTACCCAAAATTTCACCATTGCTTCCCTCTCAAATTCTTGATACGGAGGAATCTGGGGATGAAAGTCTTTTTGGTCTCGCTTACAGTCCCTCACAACTCGGAGTCAAATGCCAGGACACTGATGAGGAAGAGGAAGCACAAGGACAATCAGACTTTATGGAAGGGGGTATTCATTTTCAGGTCGCTCTCAGGACCAACGTTACGACAATTTTCAAGAGCACTATCCTTATGAGGCTTATGAAGAGCATCAGGAGGTTCGGTGAGATTCCATGCTGGTCCCAGTCTCCCTGGTCACGGACCTTAGGCATATGTTAAATGACTATTCTAAAAGATTTCCGGACTCTCGCGCTCTGGTTCCTTTGGCACCCGGCGGTCCAAATTTTCACGTTGCTCCGCCTCCACCAGTGGTTAATCTGCCGCCTGTTGCGTAGGTTGAGACAGGCTCCTTGTTGCATTACAATCCAGGATGATTACATCCAGAGTGAAGCAGACGATCAACCCGAGGAAGGTGAGCTCACTCAGGATCCGGACCTTCTTAGTCAAGAATGGGATGATTATGTAACTCCATCTTCACCGTTGCCTTTCCCCCCTCCTGTGACTAAGACCCCCCCCTCCCTCCCCTCGGAGATATCGGGGGCTTCCATGAAGTGTGTGAGAGAGCCTCTAGAAGGTTTGATTTGTCTTTGCCTATGGTGCAAACCAAATGTTTTCTTTACGGTTTTACAGATGCAACAAACAAATCGGTTCGATCCATTCAGATTGTGGATTACATTTGTGAAGGTTTGAAAATAATGAAGATTCCAGCCTCCGTCCTTGCTGTGTTACCGAGGATGGAAAAGAAATACAAGGCACCTGATTCTGCTCCAACATGTTTAATTGGCCATCCTCGTCCGGATTCAGTAATAATGCAGGCTGCGCAGAGGCGTTCCAGGAATCCGCATTCTCCTTGTTCAGTGCCTCCAGACAGGAAAGGCAAACGCCTGGACAGCATCAGCAAGTGCTTCGCTACTATGACGGCTTCTGCTATCAAGGCCTCTAACGCCTTAGCAATTTTGGGAAGGTATGACTGTCAGTTATGGTCAGATCTGGCTCCTCTTCTCGAATTCCTTTCTGAGGATAAAAAGAAAGAAGTAAAAGATCTCCTGCAGGAGAGTGCTAGAGCGTCTTCGGAGGTGATTGACTCCGTAATGGATCTGTCTTCTGTTGCTTTCAGGCAAATGGCAGGCGCCGCAGTCCTTCGTAGACAGGGCTGGTTTAGGGCGATGTCTTTCTGCCCTGAAGTTCACTCGAAAGTGCTGGATATGCCCTTTGATGGGGAAAATCTTTTTGGAAAACACTTAGACAAAGAGCTACAGGGCATCAAAAAAGATACTAAGACTGCACATTCCTTGGGCACGATGCAGCAAAGGCATTTTCAGTCCTTTCGTGGAGGTGGAGGTGGAGGTGGAGGTGGAGGTGGAGGTCAGTTCCAGCAAAGACCGTCTTATAAATCATACAGATATCAACCATATGGACAACAGAGTTATAGACCACAATATGGAGGACCGCAACAGCAACAATTTTGTGCCTCCAACCTGTCATACAATAAGCAATCAGCTAGACGCAAGCCTGCAGGACGAGGAAAATTGCAGGATTCCCCAAGACGTTCGTGACGTTTGTCTTATGCCAGCCACCTCATCTCCTATTCTTTTTTTTTTTTTAAACAAATTTTATTTGTCACAGGTCACATATATCGCATAGCTCCGTAACCCGGAGACTGCAGCACACATCAATGAATTTACAATAATGCCGTAGATTTTTATATCAACAAACAACCCCCAACCCCCACACCCCTTGATTGCAGAAGTCCATCCCAGATCGCCAGGCAGCCAGCGGCGGAGCCCGAGTCACCTTCCAAGCCCTGGCTATATCCCTCTTTGCCAGTGTGAGGCCCAGTAGTAGCAGGTGACGCTTGTATCTATTGCCCCCTATACCCTCCAGCACATGCAACGCCAGTCACGGCGAGTACGGAAGCTCCCAGACTAACACCTCCGGCAAACAGGAGAATAACCCCTCCAAAATCTGTGTAGTACTAGACCATCCCAAACTGTGTAAAAGTGTGCCCTCATGCGTCCCACATCGAAGACACTCAGGGGAGCCTATCATCCCCGCCCTCCTCAGTCGCACTCTGGTAAAATATACACGATGCAGATACTTAAATTGTACTAAACGCAGGTGCGTGGAAATTGCGGCCCCACGCGGACTCTCCAGGGCCTCCGCCCAGTCTTCTTCCTCGAGGTCACCCACATCCCCCACTCATGCCGTTTGGAGGTGCTGAAGATCAGTAGAGCAATGATGCACCAAAGTCTGGTATATGCGTGAAATCTTCCTGTCCGGCAACTCACCCATAAACACCTTCGCCTCTATGGGGCTAAATTCAGGAAGGGACTCTAGCCCCACTAAATGGGGTGACTGCGCGTGTCTGAACTGTAAATACTGAAGGAATCGAGACCACGGCATACCATACTCTTCGCGGAGCTCCTGAAAGGACTTAAGGGTCAGATCAGTCATCACGTCGCCCAGGGACGAGATCCCTATGGAGTCCCAGCCCTGAAAACCTCGCAGCACCCCCAGCTGAGGCAGCCGCTCATTACTCCACAAAGGCGTCTCGCGGGTCAATACATTCCACCACCCCATCCTGTGCAACGCCCTCCGCCAGACATGAAATACCACATGCGTGGCCGAGGGGAGGCCCTGCCTCAACGGCGCCGAGTAGAGGAGCGTCTGTAGTGACCTAGAGCCCACCAAATATCGCTCCACCGCATACGCCGGATCTCCCCTATCTCCGTACCACCATTCATTAAGCACCAACAGGTGTGCCGCCTGATAGTAGGAGAGGACATCAGACGTCGCCAGCTCCCCAGTGTATGTAGACAGGAAGCACGTGCGAAGAGCCACGCAAACTGCCCCCACCTCCCACAGAAACCCACCCAAGGCCGAGTTTACCTGCTGGAACCAACGCGGCGGAATCAAATAGGGGTGATTGTGAAGTTGATATAGTAGACGAGGGAGCGCCACCATTTTAAAGATAGCCGATCTACCATAAATTGTGAGGGGCATACGAGACCACACCTTAAGATCGTCTCGCGTACGGTCCCACACCAAGGCCAAGTTCCGTTCTCTAGAGAAAATCGGCGAAGCTGAAAGATATACTCCTAGATACTTCAGTCCCCCACATGCGGGCTGCAAGTCGGAGGCCCAATCCCCTACCCTGTAGTGATCATCTAGAACCCATAGCGTAGATTTGCCCGGGTTCATATAGAGTCCCGAGGTCTCGCCAAAGATCTGCAAAATTTGCAGTAAGAGTGGTCCCGACCTATCGATATCGGTGAGGAAGAATAGGACGTCGTCGGCATATAGCGCTATTTTATCGACAACACCAGGGGCCCATCTGAAGCCCTTAAACTGAGCATCGATATGTACCCATGCCGCCAGCGGTTCCATGGCTAGCGCGAACAGATAGGGGGAGAGGGGGCACCCCTGACGCGTGCCCTGTTGGATCTTAAAGGAGTGGGATATGGCCCCCCCCACCCGCACCGACGCTGTGAGATCTGTATAGAGCAACCACAAATAAGCCTAGAAGCGTGGGCCCAGGTTAAGACGGCGCAACAGTGCAAACAAGTACACCCAACTCAGGGAATCAAACGCCCTATCCATATCCGCTAAAAGTAAAGCCGCTGGTGACCTCATAACGTTTTCAACATCTTCGGTCCCATCAGCTCTCTCCATTTCTGAATCAATGGCAAACCATCATGAAGGACAAATGGGTGCTGGACAACATCCAACATGGCCACACGCTAGAATTTGTCCCCAAACCTCCTCGAACTTGGCCTCCAAGAAAAATGCATCATCATCATTTGTCCTTGTTAAGGCAAGAAATTTCGAGACTACTAAAGAAAGGGGCGATAGAAATTGTGCCTTTCGGGCAACGAGGGAAAGGCTTTTATTCCAAGTTCTTCCTAATAAAGAAAAAATTTGGGAAATGGAGGCAGGTCATGGACCTCAGGCAGCTAAACAAATACATTGAGAAGTAGTTGTTCTGAATGTTGTCCCTTCAAGAGATTCTCTTATTAATAAACCAGGGAGATTTTCTAGCGTCCCTCGATCTCTTGGACGCATAATTTCACATCCCCATTCATCCTAAGCCACCGCCAAATCCTAAGGTTCAAGGTGGCTCCGGATCACTAACAGTTCGAAGTTTTACCATTCGTCCTTCGCTCGGCTCCCAGAGTCCTCACGAAATGTATGGCTCCTGTAGCGGCTTTTCTGAGAAGGCAGAAGTCCCTACCTGGACGACTGGCTAGTGAAAGGAGCTACATTTCACTCTACCAGAAAATCTACACAGGTTTGTCAGCGGCTCTTCAAGTCTCTGGGGTTACAACTCAACGTGGAGAAGTCACATTTGATTCCAAGCCAGAAGCGTGTTTTTCTAGGGGCGCTTCTAAACACAAAGTTGATCATCATGCATCCTGTTGATTCCAAATTGTGGGCTGCATAGGAGGCCTCTCCAGGAACAGTTAGACATGCAGTGGGTGCAGGTGCATGGCTCATTCGAGGACATCATCTCTCTCTCTCTCTCTCTCTCTCTCTCTCTCTCTCTCTCTCTCTCAGACAATGAAACAGTCTCTGTCATGGTGGGAAAAAAAACCAATATCTCTTGTGGCCTCTCGTTCCAACCAGCACAGCCTCATTATATTATGACAACGGACGCTTCAATGGACGGTTGGGGGGACGCATCTCTAGGAATTGCAAATCCACTGAAAATGGTCCCTTCAAGAAACATGTTTACACATCAATCATTTGGAGCTAAGGGCAGTGTTTCTGGGGCTGCAGGCTTTTCTTCCCAGAATCCAGGGATCCTTTGTTCTAATAAAAAAAGACAACACCACAACCATATTCTGTCTTGCCAAACAAGGGGGCACCAGGTTTCTCACATTATCAGAACAGGCCCAGGAAATTTGGAGGTGGCTAATTCATCACAACATAACATTGCAAATAGAGCATGTTCCGGGCGTGGACCACGATTGGGCGGATTTTCTAAGCAGAATCAATTCCCAATGTCTACGAATGGTTGTTAAACATGGAACAGCTGAGACGAGTCTTCAAATTGTGGGGCACTCCAAAACTGGATCTTTTTGCTACAGAAAGCAACAGGAAGTGTGAAAGGTTTGCCAGCAGGTTTCCTCAGAGGAACTCTTGGGGCAACGCGCTGCAGATGCAGTGGACGGGGGCATTCGCTTATGTGTTCCCGCCACTTCCCCTCATTCCAAGAGTGTTGAACTAGATGAAGAAAGAACCATGTCATCTCATTCTCATTGCTCCGGCATGACTGAGACAGATTTTGTACACATAGCTTCTCCTGTGCTCGATATCTCTGCACATTCTCTTTCCTCCACTGCCAAACCTACTCTCAATGAACAACTGTCAAATTGTTCATCCTCAAATAAAGTCTCTAAGTTTGTCAGCTTGGATTGTCACGACTATGAATTCACAGATTTAAACATCACTCTGGATTACAGGGCCATCCTCCAACGGGCCAGAGCTCCTTCCACTAATAGGTCATGTGCTGCAAAATGGAAGAGATTCTGCCATTGGTGCGAGGAGAAAGAAGTGCATCCTTTGCTTTAAACTCCGGAACAGGTTTTTCCTTACCGACATACTTCACTTAGCTAAATCAAAATTGGCTCACTCATCAATCAAAGTACACTTGGCGGCAATTTCCAGGTTTCACAGAAAACCAGGTGAACTCTCTTTGTGGTCAACAAGAATCTTTAAGAAGTTTATGAAAGGCCTTTTCAGGGTTTTCCCACGCTTAAAGCACCCTGCAGTTCCGTGGGAATTAAACACAGTGCTGGCTCAATTGATGAAATCACCCTTCGAGCCCATACAGAAGGCTGATTTAAAATATGTTTCATGAAAAACAGCTCTCCTTTTAGCCCTCACATCGGCCAGAAGAATCCGTGAAATTCAGGCTTTCATGGTTGCTGCGACTTTCCTTCAGTTCAGACAGGACAAGCTTTTATTGAGAACGAATTCTCAATTCATTCCTAAAGTTCCAACTTCATTTCACTCAAATGTAAAGCGATGCATCAAGTTTTTCTTGCATAGAACAAGGACTTTCAGAAAATCGGATCAGTTATTTGTGTCCTTTACTTCACCAAGGAAAGGTCAAGTTCTTTCAAGGAATAGTATTGCACGTTGGATCTCCCCTGCTATTGTTTTCTGCCTCAACAAGGCTGGAAAACCTCTATCTGTCAAAGTGTCTGCACACTCCACGAGGAAGATGGCTGCCTCTACAGCCTTGTCTGCCGGTGTATCGCTTCCAGATATTTGTAGAGTGGCAACATTGTCCGACGTGCATACATTCACTAAGCATTACTGCCTAGACTCTGCATGGAAAGCGGACGCTGCAGTGGGTCAAGCTGTCCTGAGACATCTGTTTGCTTAAGGTACAGTCTTTCATATCTATCAATTCTATTTCTCTCGTGTATTTGGTTTTCACAGATTTATTAGCTATTTAACGATTTACTTGGATTCCTGATTCATATGTATTAGTATGTTTCAATATGTCTCTTTTATTGCATATGAAGGTCTTCGCCTAGTCGCAAACTAATGGAATTACACCTCTAACTACTCTGATACAAGCATATAAATCTATGAAAGATTCAATACTGGAGAAAAAACAAGTTACTTACCTGTACACTGTGCTTCTCCAGTATTGATATCTTTCATAGATTCACATGCGGCCCTCCCTCCTCCCCCTCTAGGCTTGCCACTTGTAATCTCATGTTATTTCTTTACCTTAGCACACTTGTGCGAAATCTGAGGTCTGATGGCTCTGACTGGGGAGTTGAGGTCTAGGGCTGGTCTCTGATTGGCCAAAGTTTGGACCTACACAAAGATGCTGTTGAATGTCAAAGTTTTTCTTTCCTTTTTGTGGTTTCTATGTACTTCTATGGTACTTCTTTTCTAACTACTGCGAGACTCCCACCATGACGACAGGGAAGATACAAGCATATGAATCTATAAAATATATCAATACTGGAGAACCACAGTGTACAAGTAAGTAACTTTTTTTTAATAAAAACAAATACATTAGTCTAAAATACAGCGACACTTGAAAGTCAGAGTTTATTAAATACAACTTAAATCTAGATATTACCTTCCTTATCCATATGTCTTCAATGTACTTATGTGTCTTTACATTTATTAGTTTACTCCTAATTCAGCATCTCAAATGCACTACTCTATATCACACCCTATACCTCTCTCTCATTATATCCTCTACATATATACCTTCCAATATATCCTCTACCTCCACTCTGACTCATCCCAAACCTCATTCTACTCCTCTCTCAAATGCACTACCCTGTTTCTCACCCTCTACCTCATCCCAAATCCTATTCTACTACTATGATCCCCAAAATAACCCTTTCTAGACCCTTCCCTCCACATGCTCGTTGCATAATCTCAAAACTTTTACCATTCAGATCACCCAAACAAGCCTTTCTAAACCCTTCCCTCATGTATCCCTCCTAGACTCATCCGATACCTAATCTTTTTCCCTATCGACTTTTAGAGACCCTTCCCCCTCCATTTCTCCTTTACGCATCCCAAACCTCCTCCTACTGCTATGATCTCCACATAAACGCCTTCTAGACCCTTCCCTCTTTTATCCTGCCACTATCCTTTTTAATCCAACTAACAGACTCCTGTGTCCAGCGCTCAAATTAATTTCATATTTCCTTATACTACTTCATCACTGATCCTTTTTGCGTTCCGGAGTAGCGTGCTACTCATCGAAAAGAGTTTTGACGTCTCGTCAGGGCAGTAGGCGCTATATAAATGCAATTACAATCTGGTCTCTCTCAAAATGTAAGGGCTGTGTGCAGAGGAATTGGAACAGTGAAAGTTAAAACAAGGTGAGGGCCACTAGCTTGGATGGGGCATGTAGCTATAGCTGTTGGTGCAACAAATACTTAATTACACAACATGTCCTCTTTCAGAAGACTTAGCGGAAGGGACAAAGTGCACTTCAGAGAGTGTAACTCCGTTAAAATATTTAGAGTCCTAAAATGAATGAATGAAAGAAAGACATTTCTAGAGCGCATGGCTACTTGAGGGCATTCCAGCGCTAAATGCAGACCACTTCGAGTTTGAAAGGAGTTAAGGAAACAAAAAGGTCTTCAGAAGCTTGCGGAAGGTCTGATAGTTTGGTTCGCCGCAAATCCACAGGGGTAAATGTTTCCACAGTTTTGCAGCATTATACGCGAAGCGGTGTCCTCCGCTTTGTGCTTTCCTTATTTTAGGAACTGTTGCCTACTGCTTGTTGTCAGATCTTAGCGACCTAGAGGGCAATAAGGCTGAATGATAGATCTAATGATGGGTGGCCCTTTACCTGATAAGGCCTTGTGAGTAATACACATCGCTTTAAATTGGATTCTTTCTTGGATCGGTAGCCAATGGAGCACGGTAAGCGCAGGTTTAGCTGAAGTGCATTGTGACGAATTAGTAAGTAGACGTGCCGCACAATTTTGCACAATCTGCAGCTTTTTCATAGTGGGGAGTGGGGCTCCTAGGTATAATGTAAATGTAAATGTAAATGTAAATGTGCTGGACTTGTAAAGCGCACAGCTGCCCGTAAGCGTCCCGGCGCTTGCTTAGGGAACCCGTCCTGGTATTCCCCTGTGAGAAACCCCGGCAGGGTGTCCACAAGGTGAAAGCCAGGCATCCCGCCGCGAGGGGCCGTAGTGGAGATTAAGCAAGCTATTGCCCAGAGTCGCAGAGTGTGACCCCGTGAGTTGAGTAGGCACCAGAGCGAGAATTGTCGAGTCCGTGGAATTTTTGAGCCCGAGACCTGCCGAGGCGGGGAATCGAACCCTGGTCCACGGTCGATCTCAGCTTCCGGGTCTGCCGCCTCTAACCACTGAGCCACGCTTCTCCACTGAGGGGCGTTGGCGTAGTCCAGGCGAGACAGAATTAGTGCCTGGACCAGCACTCTTCTAGCAGAAAAAAGAAGCACCGGGAGGATCTTTCTAAGCATTCTTAACGTCCCATAACAGCAAGCTGCCACCTAGTGTGCTTGCTCCTTAAAATCCAAATTGTGATCCACCCACACCCTGAGACTCTCAATTTGAACTTTGGGTGAGGGGGGTGGGCCAAGACAGGCCAGAAGGGATCTATTCTCTGTGTGGTATGATCCCCAGGAGCATCAGTTCTGTGTTGGCTCCATTAAGTTTCAAACATGAGCTATCCATCCACAAAGAGACCTTTTCCAAGCATAATGTCAAGCCTGAAGCTGATTTGTCCCCTTGACTAATTGATACCACTAACTGAGTATCATCAGCATAAGTGATGATTTGGATGCCAAAGGGTATTACTATTTCCGCCAGGGAACTCATATAAACGTTAAATAGAGTGGGGCTCAATGACGAGCCCTGAGGAACCCCACATCTAAGAGGCATTGGCTTTGAGGTAAATTCCTCTTCGAAGACTACAAAGGAGTGATCCTCTGAAAAAGGATTGTAGCCACTTTAATGCTGAGCCAACAATTCCAACCTTCCTTAGTCTTTGAATTAGCAGCTGGTGGTTAACCGTATCAAATGCTGCGCTGAGATCCAGCAAAATGAGTGCAGCGCAACCCCCTCTATCCAGGATTTTTCTATATCCTCCACCAATGCCACAAGTGCAGTCTCAGTGCCCTGCTGAGATCTGAATCCTGTCTTTGTGGGGTGAAAGCAATTATTGTTTTCCAGGAAGGTTGAGATTGTGGAATTTACGTGCTTCTCCGCCATTTTTCCTATTCCTGGAAGTAGAGAAATCGGGCGATAATTAGCCAATGTCTCTGGGTCAAGGTTAGGTTTTTTCAAAAGAGCTCTAACCATATGGCCTGTTTCTAGAGGGGAGGTACTTATCCCTTTTCTAAAGAAGTGTTGATCACTTCTAAGATCACAGGTGCTACAGTCTCAGTAACTAAATTTAAAATGCTAGGGGGGCAGCATCAGTGGGTGCTTCAGATTTCAGTTGACTCAAGATCTCCTGAAGTGAGGTCAAATTCAATGTTGGGATTGCTTCCATCAGGTAGGTGGCGGAACTAGATGGAAGTAATATCTGTGGAGCCATCACTGCAGGGAATGACTTATAAATTGTTTGTATTTTGTCATAAAAAAAATCTGCATTTGAATTGCAGCGTAAAGGGATGTCAGCGATAACAATGGGGGGAGCAGGAGGAGTTAAAAGTGATTTAGCCATTTTGAAACTTTTGCGAGGGCAATTTGCTGCTGGAGTAATTTTTTTTTCATAGTAAAGGGATTGGTCTGCTTTTATTTCAAGCTTATATGTCCTTATTCCAAGTCTATATTTTGTTTTGTTAGCATCTGTAGGATCTTTCCTCCATTTCCTCTCTAGCTTCTTACTAGACTGCCTGAGTTCCCGCAATTTGGGCGTATACCAGAGATTGTGATTGGAACCTGATTTATTATGAGAGCATTTCTTTAGCAGAGTAGTGTCAAGTGATGACTCTAACCATCTCTTAAGTTCATCATTAGCCAGTCAGTCAAAAAAGCTTTATTTCGGTTAAAAACCATAAAAGCAGAACATATCAATAAAAGTTACAATTAGGCCAATCATAAAAAACATAATACAGATCATTAGAGCAGTTTGTATAAAAAGAATAAATAAGTGTAAAAAGATAAAAGGTTATTTAATAAACAAGCCATGGATATTTTTAAATAGAATTCCCAATAGTTCATGGGGGTGGAAAATCAATTAGGGCGAGATTTGATTTAATTTTAGCTCCCTCTAGTACACCACATCGAGAACAGGTATTTGGAGGTCGCAAACGCCGTTAAAGGGGACAAATCATATCTCAACAATCTAAATACCTCTCTTTAGTCCCTATAGCCCCTAGACTTGCATAACCATATGATCCAATTGGCTCTGGCCTTGGAGTACAAGGGGCAGAAGAGCAGAACGTGGAGATCTGTCTCTTCGGCCTGTTCGCACCCCGGACATCTACTTAGGGCAAGTTGAACCGCGGACCACTTATTTGTTACGGCCCTCACAGGAAGACAACCATGCCTAAATTGTACATATAGTTTCTTCACCAGAGGGGGCTGAATGTTATCCAAGAATTTCTCGAAATAGTACACATCCTTAACTCCTAGAAAGCTACTTGTCAATCTACCAAGGGATGGTTTCGCTACCAGCTGGTCCAGACGATATTGGTTAAGCGCTTTGACCAGAGATTTCCTGGGTGTCGAGAGGGGGGAAGGTTCCGGAGCAAGCCACAAGTCCCCCCTCCGCAAATTCTGACAAAGCTGTTTCACATGCATAAACCAAGGGATTTTACCCACACCCCTCTGCGTTAGTAGGTGGATCAGTTCCTCCCGATAGCTGGAGAGCTCGGGTGTTGCCCAGAGCCTCCTCCAGTAAAGTAGAGGTCGATTGGGAATAATCTCGTGTAGCGGTACCAACCCCAGATCAAGTCGAAGTGGGATCAGGGGAGTGCTCTGTGGGAGTCTCATTAGGCGCCTGATGAAGCTATTCTCCGTGGTGGAGAGCGTCGTAGCATTAGCGTGACCCCAGAGTTCAACCCCATAGAGCGCACCCCCCCCCCTCGCCTGAGCTTTATATATTTCTAGAGGTGGTCCCAGGATTTTAGACGAGCACTCATTATGGACCTTAAGGATACCTCCCACAGCTTGGGCGAGCTTCAAGTTTACCTTGGCTATATGGGTCCCCCACTCCATTTTGTCATTCAAAGTAACCCCTAGGTACTCGAAAGTTGACACTCTTTCGAGCACCTTACCAGACATATGGGGGAGGGGGCAATTGGACAATTTGGAGTTAAAGACCATAAATTTTGTTTTGGAGCAATTAATCTCCAAATTTCTGAGTTTGCAAAAGCAGCAGAAAGCCTCCAATGTCCGCTGAATACCCGAAAAGGATTTAGAAAATAAAAGGGTGTCGTCAGCGAACATTAGTGCTGGAATTTTACGAGAGGCCAGGCTAGGGGAATCTAAATCCCTTGCGGCACCAAGATGTTTAATAAGGCCATTTAGAAATAGGGAGAAGAGAGTAGGGGCCAAAACGCACCCCTGCCTCACTCCCTTTTCCACCTTAAAAGCAGCCGAGAGCTCTCCTACCCTCCCAAACCTTACTCTTGCAAATGTGTCTTGGTGTAACCTTCTAAATAGATGACAAAGGTACGCTGGAGCACCCATTTTCAATAAACCCGCCCTTAGCTTCTCCCTCTGGACCAGGTCGAATGCAGATCTACGGTCTACAAAAATCAAATACAAAGAACCAGCCCCCATGGTGACCGTCTTCCAATAGACCATCTGGAGTCTAAAAAGTTGGTCTATGGTGGAAACTTTAGCACGGAAGCCCGCTTGAAGGGGAGTCAGGATGCGATGTTCGTCCATCCAAGACTGCAACCTCGTTAGTAAAATGCGGGCCATTAGTTTCTGCAAGACGTCTATAAGGCTAATGGGGCGGTAATTAGCCGGGTCCAGAGGGGAAGCCTTTTTGTCGATTGGGATGATCTCAGCCCCCAGCCAAGTTTTGGGGATTTCCATACCACAAATGATGGCGTTAAAATAAAGGCAGAGGTATGGGACCCAAACCTTTTGTTCAGCTAAAAACAAGTCACCCAGTATATGGTCCAATCACGGGGCCTTGCCTGCCGCCAAGCCTTTTAGGGCCTCCTGGGTTTCCTGAAGGTTAACTGGGTAGTACTCCGGATCTGCGGAAACCTGTGGGTAGGGTGTAGCTATAGCTGTTTCTGTTGGGGACAGGTTATTAGAGTCCTCGAAGAGGGGTTTGAAATGCCCTATCCATACCTCTTCACTCAAGTTAGGTGTTACAGCACACGTCCCTTCTGACGACCCATATCTCACCAGGTTCCAAAATGCCTTATAGTCGCGAGTATCAAGAGCCTATTTTATATTTTGCCATCTACGGGTCTCCCACTCCGACTTAGACTCCTCAATGATGCCTTAATAGGTGTGTCTAGCCTCTTATGCTCTCTACTGAGCCGGTTTTAACTACTCTAACTAAAACACGTTTGGCCTCCCTACATTGTTTAGTATACCACTGCTCCTGGACTTTAGGACAAGCCCTCCCATTTACTGGAGCATAGAAGTAATCAGCTAAGGAGGTAAATAGATTGGTGTGGATGGTTTTCAACGTCCGAAAGTTAGAGGGATCATTGGTGGGCTGGAGCTTGAGGGCCTCCGTAAAAGAGGAGGCAACATGTTGATAAAGCTCCGCTACTTTGTCTGGCGGCATAACGAAGTTGGCCCACCTGATGCGTCTACCGCCTGCCCCTACAATAAGATTGGGATTAACGTGTAAGGTGGGCTCCCTCACACCTAAATTGCTACCCAGGTCAATAGTTAATTCTAGCGACAAAAAATTATGGTCGCTGTCCACCCTCTCGATAACAGTGTAAGATTTAATTTTAGACCAGAATTCAACATTGACCATGATATAGTCAATGGTAGAACATTTCCCAGCTCTGTTGTAGGTAAATTTCCCCGGGACATCAGGGGAAATCCTGCCGTTGCAGGCTCTTAGTGAGTGGGAAACTGAGAGTTTATTGATCTGTAATGCCAACGGAGTCAAGCGCTTGGCTTGATGTAAGGGACACTCCTGTATATGCCAGGTGGCGTCCTCCTCCACAGTTACAGATGGTAAGCCCGCCTGAGGTTCAAAATGGCAATTAAAATCACCTCCCACTATCCTATGAATGGGGGCAGCGTACGCAGAAAGGAGATCATCAAGGACCTCAATCACAGAAGATCCCCTCGAAGTGGAACTAGGGCGCTGATAGATATTAAAAACCACCAAAGACGTATTGTCTAAAAATGTGAGGGCGAGACCCAGAATATCCGGGGAGAATGTATCTATCCCCTTCACAGAGCACCCCAAATGAATAGCTACCCATATACACAAGCCTCCCGAGGGTCTGCCCCTAGGTCCCTGTAAAACTGCTGAGTAAAAACAAGCAAAACCCAGCCTATGTGGAGCAGATGTCATCCAGGTCTCCTGAAATAAACACACATCATGGCGGTCTACCAATTCCCCCCATTCTGGGTCTGCTAACTTGTTACCCATCCCTGCTACATTCCAAGATCCTATAAATGACATACGGGGATGGCACCCTAAACTATCACCCATAGATGGGGGTAGGCTACCGGCGCGGGGAGTACCTTCACCGATTGCCAACCCGGAATCCACCCCATGTTGGTAGAACATTGGCGGACTCAGTGGGTGAATCAACGATGAATCCGCTTGTAAGGTCGTACTAGTACTCATATATACCAACCCCGCTTGCCTACTACCTTCCCTTTCGGCCCGAATCCCTGCTAGAGTAGGCTCTTTTACCAAGTTCCCTATTGAAGGAGTTAGTCAGTCTATGTTGTTCAGACCGTTGAATCTATTCTCCACCGGGATACTATATTCGGTCCTCAGACCCCTATTGTTCAATGGGGGAAAATCCAGATAAGCTTGGGAGCCTTGATTGCAGATAGAAGTACCCCAGGGGGAGGGGAGTGATTAGACCCTGATTGCATGGACCACCCCATGTTAAAATGTGATCGACCACAGTCGGGTCCCTAAAGTTGATAATCACACAGTCACCGGCCCGATCTTTGGGTTTATTCCCGATCCAACTTACTCTTCTTGTGAAAAGAATTTCTCCCTTGCCTGAGTTCATTAGCGGTCTGCATTTATTCAGCCAAAAGATGGTTTTGTTCTTGAGTTCGGGATACGATTCTCGTTGCTCTTGAGACAGTGGTGGAACTCCCGATAAAACCACCACGTATGGGGAAGCCTCAGGGGGGAGCTGAATACGAGGTTAAGGTTGATAGGTAGATTTGGGAGAGATGATAGGAACAGGGTTAACAGGTGCTGCCCCCCGATTTGTCAGCTGATTACTGGGCCCTTCGGAAGGTGGTAATAATGTGCTGGGACCGAGGCTCGCGGTAATCGGGGGGCTGCTTAGGAGGGAAGGGTTAACAGGACTGGGGATAGTAGAGGCTGAGGGACAATTACTCGTTGACGGTTGTCCCCTCCCTTGGGCCCGATTATCTTTGCGAGAAACTACAGCTTGACTGTGTCCTTGCGGTAGCTGAATGACAGTTCCTGTCGCCAAGTTAGGAGCAATATTGGTCTTAAGTGTTAATGACTGTGGGCCTACAAGACTCTTATTGCTTAGGATGGATACAACTTTATAAATTCTGCTCATCACGATTTTAAACTGCGAATTGATAAGTTGTTCCATGTGGGCTTGTAGGTCTATTATTAGGTGAGTGGCCCACAGTGGAGGGCCTGTGGTGGGGCGGAAGGCCCTGCATCTACTTGAGAATTGTCGGAAGCAGATATATTCCTTCTGGACGTTTTATTATGGTCTTTAGGCTTCCTTTTTTTGGGACAGGTTTTGGATGCCCTAATATCCCCCCTGGAACCCAAAGCAGGGAGAGGATTAGTGCATGGGCCAGCTTCCGACTCAATTGGCCCGCGAGGGAGTTCCGCAAAGGAGGACGCCAACAAAGAGTCAGGGGAATTGGCTGTGGGTAAAGAATCATAATCAGGTAATGAGTGCTGGGATGGGGAAGGAACCCTGGGGTAGAGCATATCAGGCGTCAAGGATAGGCGTCTTTCCGTATTTTCGATAGCTGTAGCTACAACCCCTATTGTCTTTTGCAACATTTTGTCTATGGCAGTAAGGGTCGGCAGTTGTGTGGTTGAGGCGGCCATCAGCCGAGTGTTAGGGCGAGTAGTAGGGTGATTGTTCTTACCCATTACCCTCACCAGTCAACACCCACCAAGTACAGCTAAGATAGTAAATAGTTTATAACGGAGGCGGGTGTTAGCTACAGAGAACAGAAACCGAAAATAGAGCCAACATATAAAAATTGGCGCAAGTAGCTATAAGTGACTGACTATACTAAAAGATTGTAAGTTACATAAACATTGGATAAGTACCACAATACAAATATGTCCAGGACAGTTAGTGTCTCGCCTGCCAAGGGATATGGCCCAGCCCGGCCTCCTACGGCCCCTGACGGTCCCGCCCTTGTCCCGCGCGCGCGATCCCGGGACGCTCCCGCGCGCGATCCCGCGACGCGGGGGTTCTCCTCTCCTTTTAGCGCCACCAGGCGCGGTGTGGGCGGTGGCGGCCCTCGCCGCAGAGGATCCTGGAAGCTGCAGTCCCCTCACTCCTCGCTGCGCTGATGGAAATGAGCATCAGCGGGAGGGAGACCAGCAGCGCAACAACGGGACCAGCAGCGGGACGCAGACCAGCACTCTGCCACCAAGGTAACGTCCCCCGAGCAGCCTCACAGAGCCCCGCTCCACCGGGGCTCTCCTCTCTTTTTAGCGCCTCCGGGCGCGGTGTGGGCGGTGGTGGCCCTCGCCGCAGAGGATCCTGGAAGCTGCAGTCCCCTCACTCCACGCTGCGCTGATGGAAATGAGCAGCAGCGCGAGGGAGACCAACAACGGGACCAGCAGCGGGACAGCGGGACGCAGACCAGCACTCTGCCACTAAGGTAACGTCCCCCGAGCAGCCTCACAGAGCCCCCATCATCATTAGCAACAGTGGCGTCACTACGGGGGGTGCGGAACGCACTGGGTGACACCGTCAATTGAGGTGACACCAATGTGGCCCCTGCGCTGAGCTCCTCTGACGTGTCATGCGCACCACCACCATCGCGCTTAGAGTGAGCGGAGACAGTCTGTCTCGGCAAGGGAGTGCTGCTGGGCCGGCGATTTGCAGAACCCCTACGCTATGGTAGGGGCCCATATCATACTATTTATTCATTTACTGTATTCTGGGCACAGCTGTGGGAACTTTTAAGTGTCTCGATTAATATTCTTTCATGGCGCTAGAAATGCATTTTAAGGTTTTAACTAACTGTACAATAAATGTTCTTACACAAGGTCGCGTGCATTGTTTCTAAGCATGGGGAGATTTATTATTTGTTCAGGATCACAGTATGTTGATCTGACGCCCAGACTCTAACCCGGTTCCCCGTTCTAAAGTCTACAGCTCTGGCCCTAAATCCACATCCTGGGCGGGGGAACGGTGGCAGATAGGTAGAAGCCATTTGATAGCTCCGCTGGTGTGCTTTACATTCTATCAGTGCCTCGAGCTGAACCGGAGTCCGGTACGGGCCTGGCTTGAGCTTTCACTGCCTCGCCCACCTCTGATAATAACACCCCTGGGTTTCAGGATCGCCCACGTGCTTCATTGTGTCTGTAGCGTGCACCACAGGTCGCTTGTATTAGAAAGTAGACAAGCGATGCGTCATATTTATTAGCTTTCGATGACTGATAAGGCCTTTCCCTTAGTAACTCCCGCCACCACCGGTGTCCCTTGGGCACAGGCCCGGCACCCCTACTCACCTTGAGTTCCCAAAATAGGTCACGCGGGCATCCTTTTGACACCCTGGCTGAAGGCGCATGGGCAGCTTGCGCCAATAACGCAATAACTCACAGAATGAGGGCAATAAAAAGTGAGGAAGGAAGATATGAAAACAAGCAGCGTTATCTACATTGTAGCCCGAGCAGTCATGTGTGCCTCCTATGTAAACAGGGACATCATTTTGCTCCTTGACGCAAGTCCGAATAGAATGTGCAGGAATATTATTGATGGAACAGCTCGTGGATAGTTCGCATTATAATTACGCACCGGGTGACACCAACCCTAGTGACGCCACTGATTAGCAATTACTGGTTTCGAGTCTATGGTGGGGATAGTGTCTTCCAAAATAGTTATCCACGATTTGACCGACAATTTAGCCCACGCACGTACATGCCAGATGCTTTTCTCGACAAGAATGGGAGCGCTTTGCGCTGTCCATATAAATGGGATAAGAGAATGGTTATACCAGGGTAATGGAGTGGGATCGTTGACCAGTAGACTAGGAATATTAGAAAAAATAGGGTCAAGTAGGTGGCCTTTACTACAATTTAGCCCACGCACGTACATGCCAGATGCTTTTCTCGACAAGAATGGGAGCACTTTGCGCTGTCCATATAAATGGGATAAGAGAATGGTCAGACCAGGGTAATGGAGTGCAATCGTTGACCAGTAGACTAGGAATAATAGAAACAAGCATTTACAATGCAATGGTCTCAGCATTGTTAAAGTTAGCTATTGGCATTGCTCATGACATTTTTTATTCATGTTTTTGTTTTTAAAACATATAAATAAATGGCATTGTCATTTACAATGCCAATAGCTTAATCTCTCGCAAATGCGAGACCTATTGCATTTGCACCCACACACAGAGCCACACACAGAGCCACCCACACACACATACAGAGCCACCCACAGTCGTTCACATAGAGCCACCCACACACATCCACCCACACACACACAGAGCCACCCTCACATAGACAGAGCCACCCTCACACAGAGCCACACAGAGGCAAGAAAAAAAACGAACAGCAGCAGGGAACAGAGGCAAGAAATAACAAGGGCAGCTCCCCCCAGATACAGAAACGTATTCCCAGGTGCTTTGTGAGTTTGCAACCGCCTGCCCCACCTACAGGGCAAATTGACCTTAAAAAAAACAGGCAGTCTCACCCCAAGGAGGATAGAAGCAAAAGAAACTAGGAGTGAGGGATGCGGAATGAAGACCAAGGAATGAGGGATGCAGAATGAGGAACTAGGAGTGAGAGATGCGGAATGAGGAACTAGGAGTGAGAGATGCGGAATGAGGAACTAGGAGTGAGGGATGCGTAATGAGGAACTAGGAGTGAGGGATGCGGAATGAGGAACTAGGAGTGAGGGATGCGGAATGAGGAACTAGGAGTGAGGGATGCGCAATGAGGAACTAGGAGTGAGGGATGCGGAATGAGGAACTAAGAGTGAGGGATGCGGAATGAGGAACTAAGAGTGAGGGATGCGGAATGAGGAACTAAGAGTGAGGGATGCGGAATGAGTACCTAAGAGTGAGGGATGCGGAATGAGTACCTAGGAGTGAGGGATGCGGAATGAGTACCTAGGAGTGAGGGATGCGGAATGAGGAACTAGGAGTGAGGGATGCGGAATGAGGACCAAAGAATGAGGGAAGTGGAATGAATAACCAGAAGTGAGGGATGTGGAATGAGGAACTAGGAGTGAGGGATGTGGAATGAAGACCAAGGAATGAGGGATGCGGAATGAGGAACTAGGAGTGAGGGATGCAGAATGAGGACCAAAGAATGATGGATTGAGGAACCAGAAGTGAGGGGTGTGGAATGAGGAACTAGGAGTGAGGGATGGGGAATGAGGAACTAGGAGTGAAGGATGGGGAATGAGGACCAAGGAATGAGGGATGGGGAATGAGGAACTAGGAGTGAGGGATGCAGAATGAGGACCAAAGAATGATGGATTGAGGAACCAGAAGTGAGGGGTGTGGAATGAGGAACTAGGAGTGAGGGATGGGGAATGAGGACCAAGGAATGAGGGATGCGGAATGAGGAACTAGGAGTGAGGGATGCAGAATGAAGAACCAGAAGTGAGGGATGTGGAATGAAGAAATGCTGGCATTGATGCTGTGTCTACATGGGCTCTTCTGGCATGACATGAAGCCGGGAACAGACAGAGGACCCGCTGAATCTCAGTGACCTTTGCATGCACAAGGTGTAATTTCCGCCTTGTGTGTCACTCCCCCTTTTGTAAACATTTGCCCTGGAGGGAGCGCCTCGAGTTTAAATCTGCAAAGAATGCAAACTGCAGTGCTGAGAGACTGCGCGAATCAAATAAAAAATGTAGTGGCAGCATTTGCCTTGCATTGCAGATAAAAAAGGAAAATGAATCACAGCGCACACCGGGTACACACTGCTCTGAAAGAGCACGCCGACAACTGCACGACATTATCGCAGTGTGCACTTGAATTACAATGTACAACCAAATACTAGTGATGTGCACAGATACATTACCCCAGCATGGCAAGACGACAGTAGCTGACAACTAATCGTGCCCGTCTGCAGACTTTGCAGATGCTGTACCTGGAACTACAAAGACAGAGCGAAGATGATCAGCTGTGTAAAGCACAAAGACAATTCCTCCGCAGCGGCTGTAGTACAGATTTGTCACCATGCAAATGCACAGTATCCCCACCGAGTACACGTAGCAAATGTAAAACAAAGGCAATGTACAAACTTTGACAATGTACAAACTTTGCCCTGCAGACGTACGTTATGGTACGTTGAGTGTTTCTAGGCATTATAGCCACAGCAAAAACTCAAGATCCAGAGGCCTGGCAGGGCTCACCGACAACAACTGCACTGTATAGGTACTGCAACTGACATTAGATATATAGTTCACGCACACTGTAAACGCACAATTACTGTAAAGAAAACAAACACAGGTTTTGCCGAAACACAAACCGCGCAACAATACACAGCCAATGTAAACACTGTCACAACGCCGCTTGGTCAGATGCACAATCCTAACAACCCACACAGAGTAGAAGCCTAGCAAGGCACACCCATTGGTTGCTCCTCAATTAAATTAGCTGCTCTCTCGCATACCATATAGACTGTGCTACGAACGTGTGTGTAATGAAGGTCTGATAAGCTGCGCGGATGTACAATGTTGACTCGCGGGCAGGTAAACTGCCCTGAAGCCTTCACACTAATCAACCTACAGGGGTCATACAACTGCACTGCTGGCCTTCCCGCAGAGAATCACTACCCCAAACTGACCTCCCGAACCCAGTCATTTGGCCACCAGCTGCCGTGCAAACCCTACCTTCCCTGCACCTGAATCCTGCAGTGACTGTACAAGAAGCTGGTAGAAGGGCACGGCTACAAATCCCAAACCCCAAGTGACACAAACTACCTGGCCCAGAGATACAAAATCCATTTGGTGAATTAGAGAATCCTTGTCTTGGAACTATCGCGAGATCAGTACCTGAGTCTTAGCATCGCGCGAAGAAAGCTAAAGACGTCATCAACAATGAATGAATCTAGACCGAATATGCTACTTATCGTATGCTTAAAAGGGCCAAGAGGGTGTTAGATGTGGAAACTGTTGTATGGGGTCTTTGCACTTTCCGATGAATGCAAGCAATTTTCCCGAACGCGAGTCGATGAACAGGAACGATTAGTACAAGCAAGACAGAAAAAAATATAATTATGCAACTTAATGGCGAGATACATTCATTTATACTGGTAACTATTTCCAATTTGCATTTTCAGTAATCAAACGAGTGGTTATTTGCAAGTCTATTAAGTTAGGTGGGCGGGGGTTGTTTCGGGCTCTTTTGTTGTGGGGAGTTCGGGCTTTTATTTGGTTTAAGTCTGAGCCGAAATAATGCTTCTTGGTTAATGAGATGAGGGGCGGGGCTTAAAAAAAGAGAGCAAAACGCCCCCGAATCGCGTCAAGGCGGGCCCTGAACTGAGTGACGCTCCTCTACTCCAATGGCTGGCCAGCATTTACGAGGCCAGCCAATGGAGAAGAGGGGCGTGTTCAGGCCCCCATACTAGACAACATAAAATCTCGGACTCCGCCCACTTCGTGGGACGCTAGTCCGAGACCTAAAAATAGGGTCAAGTAGGTGGGCTTTACTGTGGGTGGACCTACTAACTAGTTGTATGAGTTGGAGCATCTCCAGCCCTTCGATTACTTCCAGAACAGATGAAAGTAAGACCTCATGAAAATGTAAGTTGAGATCCCCAAGAAGTGTAAAATTGGGGAGAGAGCTAGCTAGCCTAAGGGGTCGGGGGCGGTACACTAAAATACCTGAGACAGTGCTGACATGGGATGTACCAATAGTGAAAAAGAGACTTTCACAGGAGGTGCGGCAGGTACATTTATCTTTGTAGATAATAGCTATTCCGCCTCATCTCCCTGTTCCCCTGTCAAGCCTCTGCATTGCATAGCCCGGGGTAGGGCTTGAACAATAGCAGGGTCAGCATCTGCATTCAGCCAAGTCTCAGTCAAGAATAAGATGTTAGGGTTTTCTTCTTCTAACAGTAGATAGATTTCTATTGCGTGTTTTGGTAATGAGCAACAGTTCAGAAGCATCATTCTTACAACCTCTTTAGTCGGTGAGTCTAAAGGAGTTTTCGACACAGGACAGAGTTTAAAATAGCAGAATTGGCAGTCTTTAACAGAGCCATTCGGTGGCATAGAATGTAAGCACTTACTTGTTGAGGTTCCTCTATAACTATTAAGTTAGTTTATAGTGTAGGTGTAATTTTCTTTAGGTAAGCCGGCAGGAATCCTGGCCCCTAGTCCCAGCAGGGCGTGGACGGTCGCAGACGGGCTTGCCTTAGGCGTGCTGGTTCATTATGAAGCCGAGTGAACGTGACCGGGCAGGCGAGGCAGCGTAGAGACTAGAGCGCTGACCTAAGGATTAGGAATCCTTCTTCAAATACAACAGTGTTTTATGTGATCTTGTGTCTTGCAGTACATACAAGGCCCTCTGCGAAGTTAAGACTTTGAAAAGTTGCCATAAGTTCCAATAGTTGTTTCTTTTGAAGTGTAGCACATTTAGTAATATTTTGGGATGTGAAGATATTGTGACCTATCCAGGTCGGGTCTCCTACACGGGTCTATGCTTCTAAGACCGCAATAGCCTAGGTGAATTGTATTAATTACTTAAATAGTTTAGAATACATCGGGCAATGATGAGTCTAAATTTTGTGATCCATTCGCTATGCTCTTTAAATGTCTCGTGTGGAACGTGAGGATATTTACACATTTGACAGACACTTTAGAACAACCGTTGCATTCACTGTACCTTACTGCACACCACCATGTTTGGGATACGAAGATACAAAATGCCGTCATATCCCTGGTGTAAAAGGCTTCTACCTTATGTCAGGAAACTTCCCTGTATTTATTTGGTGTTCAAATATTCCATTGTCTGGCTCAAATATTCTGTGATTCTGCTGATAACATGAGCCTCAGTGTCCCAACCTACTGGTCGGAGGTGCTGCTCAGTTGAGAGGCGAGCTCAGTGTGCCTGAGGGTTTTCTATGTGCGAAAGGTTGTGACTTTTACAGATTATCTTTGTGTTAAAGATGTTACACGGTCAGGGAGCAGTTGTATTCCTTTGGTTACAAATATACAGCCTTGATGCTAGTTTGCACCCCACCTGCAAGAGCATGCCCTGTTATGTACATTTCCACATTGCCATAGTGTTTTGCAACTTACAGTTGTGTCTTAAAGCACCGACAAAGGAGCTCACCTACCTTGTTACAGCCAGACAGAACACGGTTACACCGGGATTCACATCACTTGTACGTAAACCCCTCGCTCCTTATCAATTGCACAGCTTAAAAATAAATGCCTTGTCTCTTCGGTGAGACAAGGGCATTACCCCTAAAGACACCTGACATCTCTGAACTGTGTGTGCTGTCCCTACTGGACAGTGTCCGATCCATCCTCAATATTCTGGGTACGTTTGAAAGACACGAGTGCTCCGAGGAGTAATTCATAGTGTAGTGTTGAGGCCCCCCAAGAAGGATATAGGGCTTCCCTCACATCATATGCGATACAGCGCAGCAGTGCTGCCTTTGTTGTGTTAAAAAGAACTTTTGCTGTGTACCAATGTTTGTTCCTTGATCAATCCCTTTTATTTCATAATTTTCACCTTCACTGATGCTACTTTCACCCTTTTCGCTAACTTTTTCTTTCATTGACAATTTTACGTCCATCCTTTATTCTTGTTGCTCTCTTGTAGTCCTACTCCGCTCTGTCCTTCCAAGTTCTCCTTTTTCACTATGTCCGCCTCTCCACTACTTTCCTGGTAGCCCCAACGTCATGTTTCGACTGGAAAGGGGAGTCGCAGATTTCCTTTTCAGGGGGTGTAGCGCTGGAACGAGTACAACTACATTCTCTTCCTATAGTCTTTCAGTTTAAGAAAGCCTCAAGAACGTTCCTATTTGGGCGGTGGTTTGACCTGGTAATGCGAGTCCTCACTATTCAAAAAATGCACGTTTTACAGAGTTTTGTATAGATCATTGAATCGCCATATCTTCTAGATGGCGGCCAGTACTCTTTAAATGGAAAATAGAAACGGGTCGTGGTGAAGAAGTCTGAAAAGTCAGCTTCTCAGCTATGGCGTCTCAAAAATGAGATTTCCGAATAACCCTTTCCTGGTTAATGTAAAAATGAAACGATGAGCTGCGGTACAAAAAGGAGCCTTTTGATGATAGACCCAAGCAATATACATAGCAAGCAAGCACATGTTATTTTCGTTCTGTGTATCTAATGTTTGAGCATGTCCCTATCTTGTCCTCCGGGTGGCAGTGTTGTCACAGTTTGTGAATTGAGATAGATATCCTGATAATCTTTTGCCACGGAGCCAGAAAATAATTTGCTTGTGAACGGTAAATTGTAAAATTGTAAATTGATACTTGTATAGCGCACTACTCACCCGCAAGGGTCTCAAGGCACTTGTACGAATACCGCTGTGGTGTGGAAAAGTAAATTTTGTCATGTTCTGTGTCCCTACGTGTCATCCATCATATGTTATATGTGCATGATTAAATATGCATATGCATTCCCTATGTTCGATTAATGACGCAATTATAGTTGTGTCCACTTCTAGTATGCCAGTTTCCAGTTCTCGTGAATACTACGAATATCAGGCCTATGTAAAGCTACGTTGCCACGTTTCTCAGTGTGCACGTTATTTCATTGTAAAGTCCCCGTTTCTAGGCCTCAAAAGGGCCTGGACACCAGATTCAGCTCCTGTCTCCTGAAGCCTCGCTGAGGAGCGATACAGCCCCCACCTGTATCCTCGACCCTTCACTTACTTCCTGCCTCGCAGTGCCCGGCTCAGCCTGGCTCTGCCTCTGAGTCTGCCAAGAGTATGTTATGATTCCAGTTATCAGTTCAGTCCTCCTCCTCTGCATTCCTAAAGCTACTGAATCGCATCAATAGTTTCCGTCATTGTCTAGCCTTCACGTCTCCATGTAAGAGAAATACTGCATTTAATGGTCATTTAATATTCTTCATCACGCACTACATGTAGAATAATGCATGGTCCAGTCTTAGGGTCTGTTAGCCTTTCCCCTCCTGACTTCTAGTTTATATCAACATGTTCTCTAAACATCAGATACTAGATACTGTTTAGGTACATGTCGCCCTGACTCTCCAGACTTCAGTCTCTGCTCCTAGCACAGAGTTCGAAGCCCCCAGCTTCTCCTAGTAACACGTCATTGCTAGTTTGCGCGCACCATCAGGTTAGAGGTCCCGGCTCCTCAGGTAGCCCCCTCCATGGTTTCCGCCCCATTCATGACATATTCTGTTACGTTTGCATCACATGTCTATGTATACGCCCTGTTACACCTCTTTTCACCCTTATCTTTCGCGACTGCTACGCGTCACGCCTATTGCTCCTCCCACTGCTACGCCTATTGCAATGTAATGCTATGTGTCTGCGTTATGTATATATGCTCATGCACTGTTATTAAAAAGTTATCCATCCATCCTTCCTTAGCGCGCTCATCCCAGATCCAGCCCCAGCAGCTGCTGGGCCCTGCCTTCCTATTCCTGTGCAGGTCGTCCTGTTCCTGTCCTTATGCTGTATTAAACCTGCAAAACTCCTACTACCTCGAATCTTGACTCTTATTTATTGAGCTATCTGTTATTCATTTATTCATTCAAAAATAGGGTATTATTTATTTATTTACCACATAATGGCGCCCGAATAGGGACTTGCCCTTTCCCCACGCGTCGGTGAAGCCACGCCGACCCCCTGACCCTCTGCAGTCGTGACGGAACTCTTCTGCGCACCGGCAGATATTTCTGCTTCAAGTATCCCTCAGGCCCACGGAGGAGACGGAGGAGGCGGTCCAGCATCCAGACGAGACGGTGGAGGAACGCGGCGAGTCCCGACCAGAGCCCAAGCCGAGAGTCCAAGGTTCGAGGTATCCGGAGGCCCACCCGTAACAGAAGTCCGAAGTTCGTCCGTCCGACGTCGAGGCAGTCCAGTCCAGTCTGAGGCCTTCCGTTCTTGCTGCCCGGTGAGTACCGTTACTGGGGTAGTATCTAGACAGGGTCAATCTGATTGACTCTGGTCCGTGGGTTGGTGGTACACAGACCCACAAACGAAGTGTCCACTTCGGTGGATGCGGGTCCTGACGTGTCTCTTTATGAGACCGGTAAGTTTCGTACTGTTTCAGCAGTGCATCTAGTTTCTGTTCCAGTCAGTTCTGTTCTCGAGAAAATTCATGTATTCTGTGTTCCGTATTCCAGGTAGTATTCTGTTCGAACTGTTATTTTTAAATGTTCTTCATGTATTTTAATGTCGTGGTATGAATGGGGAATAAGTATCGTGTTCATTGTGTATTGTATTGTGTCTAGATTACAGTCCAGTCATGCCCTTGTTTTCTAAGTTACGTCAGTTAAAAACTAGAAAGGGTCTGCTGGAAGCAGCAGTTCCAGTTCCGCCTAGGGACAGTCCAGGTCATTTTATGTATCAGAAGCATGGCATAAGTGCCATACTATATCTAGATTTATGGGTAGAGTATACCAAACAGTTAGAAGAAAAGTATAGATGGCCCGTATCGGGTACATGGGATGCCGAGTGCATCATACGAGTAGAAGAGGCATTATGGAAAAAGAAAGCCAGACAGTCACAGAAAGATGCCATCGAGTTATGGCGCAAAGAAGCTCATAAAAGAACCGAAAAAGAAATCAGAAATTCAGAATTAAGTAGAGAATCCTTAGAACGAGCACAAGAAAAAGAACTAATCGAGATAGGTGAACAAGTTAAAGCCGAACAGTCAGACAGACAGAGGCATGCTCTTATTAGGGGTATGTATCCTCTCCTTGCCGAGGGCTTGCCAAAAGCGACCCCAGAGGCATCCAGTAATTTCCCGCCACCATTAGTTCCGACCAAGCTACGTCACAAACCGACCGCAGCCGATATTTTTATTTCGTCCTATTTGGACGACACAGTCCCAGAATATGCAAATCCTGTTCGCGCTCCACCAGTCCCTGTAAATCAGGCACTCCCTGCTTCTCCAGACACCGGGGTACCCCTTGCAGTACCTGCTACGGTCCCCCAGGTCCAGCCCGCCATACCAGTTCAGCCCGCATTTCAATTTCCTGCCACACTAGTACGAAGAGGATCAGTCGACGACTCTAGTTTAGGGGCCGCAGGGGGAGGTACTCCTCAAACCCCGCCGCCACACAAGCGTTTAACGACAGCCGAATTACATATGCAAGCGTCACAGCGTACGCCCAGACATCAGTCTGTAGCAGAAATAAGAAAAGCCCTTAATGAATGTGGCTATGATCCAGTCCCAGGAGAGGATAATATGGTTTTATATTCATTACGTGTAAGAAGGGTGGCCGAGTATCTAGTCACCCTACCGAATATGAAAGAAGATCTAGACAGAATATATCGTTTCATCCGTACAGGGGATGATCCAGAAAGCATTGGCGAAGTCATGTCTCAAAGAAAAGCTGAAGTTCAGCTCATGTTATTAAAGTTTCTGATTAATTGTCTAATACGAGAACAAGATTATCCGACCAAAGATCAAGCCGAAATGAGAACCCTGACAAAGTGGAGTGATAATATAGCCGAGGGTAAGCACAGAACCATCAGTGCTATGGAAAGTATGTACAAGAAAATTCGTAAAGAAATAATAAGAATACACGAACAACGTAAAGCAGCACAAGTAAGCGAGAAAGAAAGTAACTCTGATCCTGAAGAGGTTGAGGACGAGAATCCCGACAGAATAGCGTATGTAGGAAAATCTAGATTTCCAGATCGCCATTTACGCCTAGAACACAAGTCTACTTTCCATCATCCAGGACCAGAACAAGGTTCTCTAGAACAAGTATTTCAAGCTACCGATCACATTCTGAAATCACGAATCGGTTATAGCGAGTTAAGTACCATGCATGAACAAGAACTAGCCCGATCGGCAGTCCGATGGACTACTGATTCTACCACTTTTCCAGATGAAATAGTGGCACAAATGTTTCTGAAAATGCCCCCAGCCGAGCAACGACTGGCGGGTATGTATATGATTCAGCACCTCATTACATTGTATGAGGGTCAACACTCTGATCCAGGTCCGTTACACGATGTCCTGAACGAGTTACTCCAGTATAGATGGAAAGGTTTAGGTACCGATTTAATTAGTGTCATTCTAGAACAGCGTCACAAATATAGAACGTTTCTGAACCCGCATTTTGTTCATGTCTCACCCCAGAAAGTAAACCATTTTACATAGAGAGACAGAATCCGTTACGAGAAGTCCACCCAGTTAGAGGAACGGGTGGCGAACTAGAACCAGTGTTTGTTTACACTCCGATTACAAAGATGGAACTCCTAGAGATGAAGAAATTAATTCCCTGTCATGATAAAGATCCAGCAGGGTTCCATAGAGAATTAAAAGACATGCTCCGTATGGGAGAATACACGTATCCAGATATAATTAAAATGTTAAAGGTTCTGCTGCCCGCAGGGGTGTATGAAAAGCTCAAGGAAAAAGAATGGGAGGTGGGAGAGAAAAAGATCGATTGGGCAGTTCTAGAAGCCGAAGACAAGGCACGAGTACCAGGTACCGGTCTTGGAGCGAAATGTAAAGAATTACCGGAATTATTAATACAAGTTTTGCCTAGGTTATTGACAACTAGAAAAGAAGACTGGGATGCAATCTCAGCCTGTAAACAGAAACAAGACGAAGACATTAGTGATTTTTATTCTAGATTTGAGAAATGTTTTAGCATCAACAGTGGCCTCAAGACAAGTAGTGAGTCATACCCTCACCTTTTTGTTACTAAATTAGTCGAGAATTCAAGTCCACAAATTAAGAATCGAGTTTTGAAAGTCGAAAGTACCTGGCAAGCTAATACCCCGTCCCAGATGTTGCAGATGCTCCAATACCACCAGAATAGGATCAGGGAAGAACAAGAACACGAGAGAAAACGTATGAAAGACACGAAAATGAAAGTACTAGTTGCACAATCTGTTCCTCAAGACAGTCAGAAGAGGGGTCCGAATCAAGCCAGTCATCCTGCAGCTCCCGTTAAAGGGAACTGCAATTATTGTAAACAGCCAGGTCATTTTATAAACGAGTGTGCAGTTCTGAAACACAACATAGCCACTGGTAAGACTAAAGAAAGACCACGTCCGCCTAGACACGAACAAGTTTCACAGACTCCTCAGTCACAGAATGCACAACAGACAGTTACTGTACCGCAGCCTATTGCTGCAACACAGCACGTTACACAGCAAATGTATCAGTATGCACAGTCTGAGTATCCAGAGTACCAGCCATATTCATGAAACAGCCTAGAGAGGGAGGTAGGCTTGCCTCTCATCGAGATACCTGTAGATCAAGAAGGTCCCTATGTTCACAGTCAAGTATTAGGGAAAGACAGAAAGTTTTTGATTGATACAGGGGCAAGTAGGACCACCATCAGTCACGCCGAAGTTCCAGGGGCTCCGCTCTCAGGCTCAAGAAATGTTTCCCTTGGATTTTCAGGAAAACCCATTGTAAATGAAATATCAAAGCCAGTTACTCTAGAAGTAGGTCCATTGTCCCGTACTACTGATTTGTTACTTACTAAGTCATGTCCAGAAAACCTATTAGGCATTAAAACACTGAAAGAGTTAGGTGCAGTTATATGCTGTTCCCCAGAGGGAATACGTCTGTTCCTACGTGACTTCAAGGGTCACTATGTATTACGAGATTTTGATCCCAGATTGTCCAATATTCCGCAGCATCTATGGGCGCAAGGTCCAACTGATGTTGGTTATATGCAAATCACACCCCATCGTGTGACTCTCAAGCCAGGTGTAGTGTTACCACGAATCAGACAGTACAGATTGCCACCTGAGGCTGTAGCAGCCTTATCCAAAATTATTGACGAGCTCATGGCTCAAGGAGTGGTTGTAGAAACTGACTCCAATGTATGCAATTCTCCGATCATTCCAGTCATGAAACGTACTGATCCAAATGCACCCCCAGTATATCGGTTAGTGATTGACCTACGAGAACTTAATAAATGTATTATTCCTCAGTACCCAGTCGTTCCAGATATCTCTTCCCTATTAACAGCCATTGATTCCGAAGCCACGTTCTTTACTGTAATCGACCTCAAGAACGCGTTTTTCAGTGTCCCTATTCATCCAGACAGCCAGTTCCTTTTCGGATTTTGTTTAAATGGAAGGAGCTATATGTTCACACGAGCTCCTCAAGGTTTCACAGAAAGCCCTAGTATTTACAGTCAAGCACTTAAGAGACAACTAGACAACATTCACATGCCAACTGACACTGCCCTGCTCCAGTATGTCGATGATCTACTGGTCACAGCCCGTTCTGAACGTGCTTGCGAGCGAGCATCCCTTACAGTCTTGTATTTCCTAGCCGAGATGGGGCACAAGGTGTCCCCTTCTAAGCTTCAATTCTGTGTCCAGCAAGTGGTCTACTTAGGACACTTACTGTCCAAGAGGGGTAGGCAGTTGACACCAGACCGTATCCAGTTAATAGCGAGTCTTCCTCAGCCCAAGACCCAGAAGGAGGTACGTGCTTTTATCGGCCTCACTTCTTACTGCCGACAATGGATTCCTCAGTATGCATTTCTAGCCAAGCCACTGATACAGTTAACGACACAGGAGGCAGCCGTACCGACTGTCCTCCCTTGGACATCTGAACATACACTCAGTTTCAATGAGTTAAAGAAAGCCCTATGTCAAGCTCCAGTTCTAGCGACACCGAACTACAGTAAGCCTTTTACACTTTTCGTCACTGAACGCGAAGGTACAGCATTATCTGTTCTCACACAAGATCAAGCAGGACAATACAAGCCATGTGCTTATTTTTCGAGCACATTAGATCCTGTAGCCCAGGCTCTGCCTGCGTGCCTCAAGTCAGTTGCAGCCACAGCCCTAGCTATCAGACAAAGTGATTCCATAGTATTAGGACACTCCCTGACAGTACAAGTTCCACATTCCGTGGAAGTTCTTTTAAACCGAACACAGACTCAGCACTTGACAATTGCACGTTTAACAGGTTATGAATTGACACTGTTCCAGCCACACATAGAAATCAGACGCTGCAACGTTTTAAATCCTGCTACATTGTTACCATCAGTTAATTCGAATTCTGCCACACATGACTGCGTGGAAGTAGTTAACATTACGACAAAGCCAAGACAAGATCTGACAGATATTCCGTTACCAGACCCCGACCTGACACTTTATGTGGATGGTTCATGCATGAGAACAAGTACAGGAGAACTAGTCGCCGCGTATGCAGTGACTACCGACACCGAAGTTATTGAGACACACCGTATTGACACCCTGTCCGCTCAAGCAGCAGAGCTAGTTGCTCTGACACGAGCCTGCATACACGCCAAGAACTTGAAAGTTAATGTTTACACAGATTCACGCTACGCATTTGGAGTTGTACACGACTTCGGAGTGCTCTGGCAAGAGAGAGGTTTCATGACTTCTCATGGAACCAAGATTCAACATGGTCTCCTTATTCAAGCTCTGTTAGATGCCATACATTTACCGACATCTATCGCTATCATGAAGTGCAAAGCACATACGAAAGTTACTGACATTATTTCTCAAGGTAACGATCTAGCAGATCGCACAGCCAAGCTTACAGCACAGACTCCAGACATTCCAGTTAATCCGACACAGACACACACTCCAGATCCGACTACATGCATGACAGTTAAGGACCCTACACAAGATGTCATAGATATCCAGTTACATGCTACTCCTGATGAAATCAAGAAATGGTCAGAACAAGGAGGGGTCCAGACAGATCAAGGATGGTTAACGAAGGGTAGAGCCACATGGTTTCTCCCCGACTCTATGGTTCAAGTCATTATTAATACTGCACATAGTCCAGCACATTTAGGAGAAAAAGCTATGTTAGACAGTATCCAGAACATTTGGTTCAACAAGCATTTACGAGCTGCAGCCAAGCAGAAAGTCCGTACCTGTATGATATGTTGCCAGTTTAATCCAGGTAAAAGTGTCCCGGTGGAACAAGGTGGATTCCAGCCCCCTGACCACCCTTTTGAAGTCCTCCAGATGGATTATATTCAGATGGAGCGATGTCGAGGTTTCAAGTATGTCCTTGTAGTTGTATGCGCTTTGTCCAGGTGGACAGAAGCATATCCAGTCCCAGATTACACTGCCGCGACCACTGCCAAGCAGCTGGTTCGTGAGTTCTTCCCCCGTTATGGACTCCCTAGAGTCGTATATTCTGACAACGGCCAGCCATTCTCATCTGAGTTGATGAAGCATGTTTCCCTATTGTTAGGGTACCAGTGGAAGTTCCATTGTGTACGCCATCCTGAAGCAGCCGGTCTCGTAGAGAGACATAACCAGACTCTGAAAATCCGTATTGCAAAAGTATGTAAAGAGAAAGGTGTAGACTGGCTAGTAGCTCTGCCAGTCGCTTTGTTCTATATGCGCATGGTCGCACATTCCAGATCAGGTCTGTCCCCGTATGAGGTCGTATTCGGCCGCCCCCCTAACATGTGGGGTACTCCTAGACCCCGAAGTATTACCGATGTTTCAAGTAATATGCTGACAGATTACCTAGCTTCCTTGATGTCTGCCCTCAACTCTTGTCGTTCACAGGTTGCCGCCGCATTTCCAGACAATACCGAGGTGGCACCGCATGAAATCGTTCCAGGATCCATGGTAATTGTCCGCAATTTTGACCGCTCAAGTCCGCTGGAGCCACGCTGGAAGGAGCCCCGACAGGTCCTCCTCGCCACCCGTACAGCCGTGAAGTTGGAGGGTCGCAAAGGCTGGGTGCACCTTTCGCACGTAAAGAAGTTTTATGGACTGAAACCCGTCTCAAAGAACATTTCCCAGGATTTGAAGGATTGCCAAAATATTGTTCTCAAGGACTGTCCCGCAAAAGACATTGCTACAAACCCTCCCCTGTTAGAGAAAACTCCGCAACAGGAGTATAAGTTGAAACTCCGGTCTAGTAAAATAAGTCAGCCAGTTTGATTGTCTAAGTCCTCCCCTAGGTGAAACGGTTAGACTGTTTCTGACATGTATAACATAGACCCCCATAGTGAGAGAGTTAGTCAAAACTCAATTCGATGTATTGTTTTTCTATGTTTCATATTATTTCTCAGCATTATGATTTCCTGCACCAGTTACGCATTTTACCTGTATTTCCCAGTTCTTCATGTAAATAAGTCTGCTAATGCTACAGTAGAGCATACGTTTAGTGATCTACCTCCTCATGAACTCTCTTACCGCCTCGCTATGCGAAATAATTCTTTCATCCGCATGTTACATTATTCACACCAGACCAGCAATGCCACTAATTGTTGGGTATGTGGTCGACTCCCCCCTTTCCAGACACCGAAGGGAGTTCTGCCACTTTTTCCTTATCCTTTTTCACATAATGGTTCGTGTGGAGCATGGTCCACGTTAACGTCATCCTCAACAGATATGTCTTTTCTTAACAGTACATGTTTTCCAGACAAGCAAGGTCTCCCCCACAGAACCGGGTTAGATCTAGAAAATGAAGTGTATAATTTAGGTAACTATTCTTCGAATTTCATGGTCCTGAATGTTCAGTCTGATACTACTCCAGACTTACCTGCTATTTCAGTACTACCAGTCAAAGGCGAATTATGTGTCCGAAATAATGGTTCCGTACACGTAGGACATAGTGATTGTACTACTATTGTCAAGTATAGTGACAGTGGGAAATCTATTTTCAAAGCTTCACGTCATTCTTATTTTATTTGTGGTCAAACTGCATATGTTCGTCTGCCCCTCGATTGGGAGGGAACCTGTTACATTGCCTTCCTACTGCCACCTGTTTTCCTAGCCCCACCTGATTATCATAGAAACACACATCTAGTACACATTAGACATAGAAGGGAGTCCCCCATTGTCGATTATACTGAAACTGCCTTAGAACAGTATACAGATTTCAACAGAGGTTTCTTTTTCTTTATAGGACCTATCCAGAATAGTAAGCTAATCCGTAGGTTAACCAGAACCCTCGAAGCTGTAGTAAATGAGACTGCCTCTGCTTTAGGTAACTTAACCGAAGAGCAATCTGCTATGAGATTTGTCGTGCTCCAGAATCGTCTCGTCCTTGACGTCATATTGGCCGATAGGGGCGGGGCCTGTAGAGTCATCGGATCTAGTTGCTGCATTTTCATTCCAAATAACGCGCCGTCTGTTTATTCAGCTATAACCAGACTCCATAAAATTGCCCATCTGTTACACCAAGATCCAGGCACCTGGACATGGTCCGGTTGGTTCTGGAATATAATTTCCGCCTGGGGATGGAAAGTATTGTCCTTTCTAGGTATTGCAGTAGCGATCATATTCAGCTGCTGCCTCTGTATACAATGTGGCCCTGCGATTTGCGGCATTTGTGCTACATCATGTATTCCTAGTCCCAAGCCCCGTTCTAAATCCCGTTCCAGGATAATTCGAGACGAGCAAATGATACTGTATGAAATGATAGATGGTATCATGAATATTGATGTTTCCTGATGGAAACGTAGTGACAAGGAGGGAATGTGGAAAAGTAAATTTTGTCATGTTCTGTGTCCCTACGTGTCATCCATCATATGTTATATGTGCATGATTAAATATGCATATGCATTCCCTATGTTCGATTAATGACGCAAGTATAGTTGTGTCCACTTCTAGTATGCCAGTTTCCAGTTCTCGTGAATACTACGAATATCAGGCCTATGTAAAGCTACGTTGCCACGTTTCTCAGTGTGCACGTTATTTCATTGTAAAGTCCCCGTTTCTAGGCCTCAAAAGGGCCTGGACACCAGATTCAGCTCCTGTCTCCTGAAGCCTCGCTGAGGAGCGATACAGCCCCCACCTGTATCCTCGACCCTTCACTTACTTCCTGCCTCGCAGTGCCCGGCTCAGCCTGGCTCTGCCTCTGAGTCTGCCAAGAGTATGTTATGATTCCAGTTATCAGTTCAGTCCTCCTCCTCTGCATTCCTAAAGCTACTGAATCGCATCAATAGTTTCCGTCATTGTCTAGCCTTCACGTCTCCATGTAAGAGAAATACTGCATTTAATGGTCATTTAATATTCTTCATCACGCACTACATGTAGAATAATGCATGGTCCAGTCTTAGGGTCTGTTAGCCTTTCCCCTCCTGACTTCTAGTTTATATCAACATGTTCTCTAAACATCAGATACTAGATACTGTTTAGGTACATGTCGCCCTGACTCTCCAGACTTCAGTCTCTGCTCCTAGCACAGAGTTCGAAGCCCCCAGCTTCTCCTAGTAACACGTCATTGCTAGTTTGCGCGCACCATCAGGTTAGAGGTCCCGGCTCCTCAGGTAGCCCCCTCCATGGTTTCCGCCCCATTCATGACATATTCTGTTACGTTTGCATCACATGTCTATGTATACGCCCTGTTACACCTCTTTTCACCCTTATCTTTCGCGACTGCTACGCGTCACGCCTATTGCTCCTCCCACTGCTACGCCTATTGCAATGTAATGCTATGTGTCTGCGTTATGTATATATGCTCATGCACTGTTATTAAAAAGTTATCCATCCATCCTTCCTTAGCGCGCTCATCCCAGATCCAGCCCCAGCAGCTGCTGGGCCCTGCCTTCCTATTCCTGTGCAGGTCGTCCTGTTCCTGTCCTTATGCTGTATTAAACCTGCAAAACTCCTACTACCTCGAATCTTGACTCTTATTTATTGAGCTATCTGTTATTCATTTATTCATTCAAAAATAGGGTATTATTTATTTATTTACCACAGTGGAACCCATCCTGGCTTTCCCTGTGAGGTGTCCACTCCTGGGCACCCCCAAGGTGGAGGCCAGGCATCCTTAGCGTTGTGGGGGCCGTTGTGGAGATTAAGCAAGCTATTGCCCAGAGTTGCAGAGTGGGACTCCATGATTGGAATAGGCACCGAGGCGAGAATTATCAGGTCCTTGGAATTTTTGAGCCCAAGACCCGCCGAGGCAGGGAATTGAACCCTGGTCCCGGGCTAGACCTCTGCATCAGGCCTCTCTAACCATTGAGCCACACTTCTCCACGGTGCGTTTTATCTTTGCACCTGCACAAAGAAGGGCGCGGACCTCTAGAAGGGAGCATCCAAAAATATGTAAGGACTGACCTGAGCAAGATGCAGGGGAGACAATCATGTCACGTCATGAGCTACATGGAGGCTAGGTGATCTTCACCATCCACCGGAAGCCCTGCCCCATTGGCCCAATTTCCAGTTAAAATATCCCATGAACACTACCCCCCAGTACTGACCCATGCATACACCGAGCCTTTATTATACTAGTACCCAACAAGCACTAGACTTCCAGGCTCCCCTTCCGTGAACCTAGAAAGCAGGGAACAAGCCCTCTCCTGTAGGTGTGGGACATAACTATAATGATATCTATCGCTTCCTCAGAGTCGGCCATGCTCACCTTTCACTGAAAGGCGAATAGGTCTGTTGTCCCGTCCAAGAGGAGGTACAAGCTTTGGTAGTTACTGTACCTATTGCTTATACAAGTAATACGTTTTCATTGACGATGAATGCAGTAAAAAAAAAAAAAAAAAATAAAAAAAAAATATATATATATATATATATATATATATATATATATATATAATAAACCTACTCTTGAATGTAACGTAATAAATGAGTGCATTTAGACGACTAGTTCTTTGGATTGGTTAAAATGGCTGTATCCTCACCGCAAGATTAAGGAGATCTACAACAGCTTCAACGACCTCGATACTCAAGACCCTCTCAACCCACTCGCAACCGCTGCACCCAACACCAGACCCTGATCAGTTGGACTCCCGTCACCACTGATATCCTCAAGATCATGAAGAGCATCCATTCGGAATCACCCTTGGACCCCTGCCCGCACCACACCTTTAACAGAGGCGGCACCTCTATCGCCCCTGAACTCTGCCTCACCATCAACTGCTCCATCATCTCCGCCACATTCCCGGAAGACTGGAAACAAGCAGTGATCAACCCCTTGCTGAAGAAACCCTCTGCTGACCTGAAGGATCTCAGAACTTCAGACCCATCTCTCTGCTCCCTTTTCCAGCCAAGGTAATTGAGAAGTCAATCCTCACCAGCCGAACACAGAGTGTCTGGTTACCACTGTTCCAATCGGAACCGACTGAAATCAGCTGCAGAGTGCCTCGGGCCTCCTCTTTGAGCTCCACTCTCTTCAACATCTACATGGCCCTGCTCGCAGCCATCATCAGGAAGCACGGACTCAACATGGTCTCCTACTCCGACGACACCCAGCTGATCCTCTCCCTCACCAACGAAACCACAGTTGCCAAGAGCAACTTCCACGATGGGAGGAAGGACAGCTGCCACAAGCTAAACTCAGAGAAGACCAAAGTCTTCATCCTGGGCTCCACCCCCTCCGCTTGAGACGACTCTTGGTGGCCCAAAGTTCTTGGACCTCCCCCCACACCCACAGACCACAAACAAAATCTCTGCATTATCTTGGACTCCTCGCTCACCATGGGACCGCCAGCTCAACGCAGTCTCACCATCCTGCTTCCACACACTATGCCTGCTCCAAAAGATCTTCAAGTGGATCCATACAGAGTCCAGAAAGACAATCACTCACACCCTCACCAGCAGCAGACTCTACTATGTCGAAATCCACTAGAGATGTCTACGTTGATGTTATAAAACCTACTTGGAGTCTGGCTTTTTATGGAGGTTTAGATTTTGTAACTACTTATCAAAATAGTCCCATAGTAGCACGCGATGGATGTTATGCAGTTTTTTTGTACATAATGTCCGCAATTCTGGTGGCACAGAGGATATTCCACTATTTACTAACGGGTACCTTAGAAGTTGATTTCCACTCTGATCGTGTTGATTTTGCCCCCAACAATAGCCTGAAATCCTGCAATGACTGGTTCTTTTCAGGAAGAGGTGAACAATAAGTCCCATTCCTTCATTGGGCCTTCAGACTCTAGTGATTGCCTTTATTGGGGCTCTGCCGAGTTGTTCTGACGACCTCCCTTACTTGAAGGGGTGCTTTCGTTCTTCAGGCATGGGCATGCCTCATTGTTTTCCTAAATCGTTGTTAGTGCCTAAGAGTTTCACGAGTCACTTGTCACGTCCATAGAGACGATGGGCCGTGCCTGCAGGCAGCAGACATAGTTGCTGCTTGAAGAGTCCCGGTCTGAACACTTAATAGCCTCTCTGACTCAGCAAGGGGACCATATCCAAGTATTCCATGATACATGCGAGCAAATGCATGTGTAAGATGCAGTATTCCTCTTCACGCATACGCCCCACATTCACTTCTACCCACTTGTTGTCTGTCACAGTAAAGCTGTACGGAAAACCGAACGTGTATTAAAAGATGGATTAGTCTTATGCTACCATTCTTTACATATGTATCTTATCACATTAATTTAAATGATGTCAAATGCATTTGTGTGCAATACACTAAGCAGAGTGTTCCTTGAGTGATGTGTGTATTTTTCCCATACAGGGTTCACAGATATTTGTGATCATGTTCTGTTTTTGTTAGTGCTTCGAAGCTGGCAATTCTTTGTGTGGCGCTATGACCAGTGCTTTAAATGGGCCGGTACAGTCCGGTACGGAGTACCAGGACTTTTTTATTTTGAGAGGGAGAGTACCGGCACTTCTCAAGAGAAATGAAATACTTTTAATTGGAGAGTGCCGGCACTTTTCAGAAACAAGCAGGTACTTTGGTACAGAGTACATGCACTTCTTTTTTTCAATTTCAAGCACCGTGCTATACAGAGACACACAGTTTATTAAAGACACATAAAAGTTGCACTCGTGAAGGTGCTGCTTTAGTTTGAGTGATATAAAGTGACAACATTTCAAAACACACTTGAAGTGACTTGCTCAATACATTTAAAGAGGTGTGTTTTCAGGAGCACGTTTTGAGATGGTTAGATTTTACAAGTGACAGTGCTAATGTTGAGTCTAGCTCTCAGGCCTCTGTAACAAAGAAACAATGTCTCAACCGGTCATATTTAAAGGTAATTCTTGAACAGTATGCATAACATTTGAAAGAAAAGGAGTCAAAACAGGGAGGCAAGAATGATTTCTGCAATAACTGCTGAGAGCAGTTTATATTTATACAAGGAGTATAAGCTAGTAGCACTGTACTACATTAAATGATCATGTAGCCTGTGCAACTTGTGCACAATTGTGCTCATGAGAAAAGTGAACGGCGCAAAGTGACAAGAGAAAACCAGCGAAACAACGGCGCAATGAAACCAATATTTATGCAAACAGCTCCAAATGGTCCAAATTCAGTGTATGCCAATATAGGATGAGTGTATATATATCTCCACGTGATAGAGGTGCCCCGAACAATTGCGCTAGGAAGTCGAGGGTGTTTCGACCTGATAACACTTCAGGTCATCATCAGTGCCGGGTTACAATTTATTTAGCCTGCTGAATAGGTCAATGTGGATGGGCTGTAGCGAAAAAAACTGCATAAAGGTCACCCGTTCGGTGTGCCAGAGCATGTAACGACAAGGCACTGTCGTTGAAAGGCCAGTGAGGAATTTGGTTGTTCCTTGTAGTTTTACTGTGATACGTGTAACATTGGAACCATTCCCAGCAGTATAGACACACCGCTTAAGTTCAATCCGGCATCTGGAGTAAATGAGGTGTCCAGTTGAAGCGTCTTGGTGTGCTCGGTTATACGAGCGCAGTGGGGCTCGGCTCAGTTCCGCCGGGGGCAGCTGGAACCGATGTGGGGAAACACGGCGTGAGTCCGAATCAGCTGCGGTGAAGGCTTGCAATGAATGCGGAAGTGGTGTGACACGCCGCAGGATGGATAACGTATAGCATGTCCCATGAGGTGTTTGGATTTTAAAAGTGACAGTGCTAATATTGAGGCTAGCTCTCAGGCCTCAGCATCTTTCACATACAAGATATGTAACTGCTAACGGACACAAGGCCATTCCAGGGTACAGTGAGTAGAGCCTGAGGTGAAAGGGTTTTCTCCCTGAGCTCTACAGTCCCCGGTTTCTCAATTTCCGGTTCTCAGTGTAGAGGTACGCCTTCCCACCAGATGTAAGAGCGCTCCATGCTTACGTTACTGCTGGGGCCATGTCCTCACCGGCCACCGTAACCTGGCGCCTTTAGGGAGGTACACTTTCTTCACCTTGTGTACTCTACAGCAAAGTGATACTTTGAGCGCCGTATATGAAGTAGAATTATTAAGCTACTAAATCGTGTCCCTCATAACTTGCCTTTCAAGTGCTATCTTCCTATAACACCATGTGTCTGCCATTTTCGCAGTCTCAGCAGCCCCCGTGAGCTTTCCTTCCACTCCCCCTGTAAGGCTGCATGCTTATTTGCCGAATGACAGTAAATATTATCGTGAAGGAAACCTTGCATTCAGCATGCATTTGCTGCTTTTAAGGGGACAAGAACTGTAGCTTGGTGAAATGACTATGTAGGAATAATTTCAGTGGACATAAAGGAATGTGGAAAATGCAATTTCTCTAGCCAAAAAACTGACGTTGCGTGTTGCAGTACTTGCCAGTAGCAGTCATCAGTGATATACAAAGTGAAACCGCGTTACTGCAGTCGCACAACCAAGTTGCTTCTGAATAACACGTTTCCGGATAGTTTTTTTATTGAAAGCTGTACTTACTTGACCCGAAAAATAGCAGTTAATCTAGGTAGAATTACAGGGACCGGTGAAGTTTTGAGTGATTTAATGTGCCTCGTGATTATATGACGTAAAGAAAAATACTGTAGTATATAATAGATATTTCACGGAATGCCAAACCCCCACAACGTGGTATTTCTTGTGTGAGCTGAAAATTCACATGGGCGCTCTGCTTATGACTGTTTTTTGTTTATTAACATTTCACAAATTGAAACCATTGTAGGCCTTCACGTCTTGCTGCATGTTGTGTTGTAATGTTACCATGAGCATAATTGTTCTTTAATTTATCGAACGCAATTAATTCAACTGTTAGATCAACGTTCATTTACCCGTGTTTTGAATTAAGATGTACATATAAGTATTTTTACACTGGATGTATTTTACGTTACTCCGTTTTAATGTATGTCCATACGTATTGTTTTCAGCAGCCTAAGCCACAGCCACCTGCCCGACCTCCACCTCCATCGATTCCCACACCAGGAGCTGCTGCTTCTTACCCACATCCGGTTCCGGGAGTTACCTCTGCGCCTGCATCCGCTCCAATGCCTACACCGCCTGCGTCTGCCACTACTGCTGCGCCGTCACAGGCCCAGGGACCTCCTTACCCAGCCTACCAAGGATACCCGGGGTAAACCTGAAACTTTCACTTTTAGACCACGTTACTGATATTGTTGTGCCTGTGAATCCTAGGACTTGCTATTTATCTGTGCTCCGGCTTTTTTCGTGTTATTTGATATATTTATGTTCTCTCCGTTTTTGTGGTATTCGAAGTCCTAGCTGTGTAGCACCTTCAAAACTATCCCAGCTATGCTTCTCCCCTCTGTCGACACAGAATCCCTGTTAAAATCTCATTTTATTGATGTTGTTTATAAGGCCCTTAGGTCCAGTAAACTTTAAATAATTTTGGAGGATACAGCTGAAAGTAAAATCCTGTGGCGAACCACCATGTCTGACAGATCTCTGGCTTACTTGGTGTTGTGTTGTTATCTCTCGCAATCCCGATATGATGCACCCCTATTTTCTATCTTCCTTATCATGTAGTATTTTCCCACAGTTCTGGCATGAAAGTTCCCATTCTCCCTACTACGGTAGTTTTCTTCACTACCCCAAGTACAGAACTCTTTCCTCCTGATCTTTGCGATTTCCCATTACTGTGGTGGCTCAAATTTAAATGCCCCTAGTGCCCTCACCGATACCTGAAATGAACATTCAAACTTTAGGATTAACTTTGTTTATTAATTTATAAAGAGAAACATACACCCATCTTCATCTCAAGACTGATGTGGCTTAGTAAAGTGCAAAGAAGAAGGCAAAAACGACTAGAGAATAACAAGTGTCACCGTCTCTAATCCTTAAATGCATTCACTAAGGGTGTTAAACGATATGAAACGTATAACGTGAATAAATCCCACCCCTACCCCACAATACCTACCAGTTGATTCAAAATGGACAAAAATGGACACACCAGTAATATCTCCATTTGGAGGACTAATGATTAATTCAGTTTGTCAATCGAAGTTCGTGTCTCAAAGGTCGGCCAACAAAGTGCAGGACCCTTAAGTATTTGGGACAAGTTAGTTCATTGAAATTTGATGCCAACACTAATAAACACATTTGCCACATCATTTGAAATCTCTCTTCCTTATCTGCCAGCCTCATCAAAATGTTTCATGCCAAGCATGTCCCACACTCGCTACAGCCATGATCAGTGATTGGGTCTGTATACTTTGCCCCAGTGGCCCTGGATCTTCTGTTTAGCAGCTCATAGCAGTAGAGTAATCTTTAAACCTCTTTGTAACTTCAGTGGATTAGAGAGGCAATCAGCTACCCCAAGAATGATGTATGATTGTATTTTATCAATTTAACGCCAAACATTTGATCACTGTCATCAAGGACGTCTGTCCAGTATCTCTGGAGCTTGGGACCGCACCAAAGTGAATCAAGGAGGATCCTAGAGATACCACAGTTTCTCCAGCAAAAGTTACATATGTCAGTGTCCCATTTATGTACTCTGTTAGTGCTGCAGTGCTGGTAGGTTATAATTTGAGTCTCTCACTGCAGTACTAAATGCGCTCAGTCTTAGTCTTGTTAATATCCCCCCCCCTCGCACCACCCCCAATCCTTGGTCATAACTGTCATCCTAAGCTCCGGTTCCCATCTCCTTTGCCCACCTGCCCCAACCTGAAACGCATCATCACCGAGGGCCTTGTATATTTGAGATGCTAGGTGTTTGCCGTCATCCTTCAGGAAAAAACATATTTCAAATCAGGTCATAGCTCTAGCGGCTGATTGAGCTGCCCTCTTATCTGTCACACAGTGCCTTATGCCTTATCTGAAAGTAACACAATCTTTCAGATTCGGGGAGGCCAGTATCAAGCTTGACCTATTCAAATGATCGGAGTCCTTGGTTGTCGAAGAGGTTCCCTGTTCGTTTAAAGTTGGCCATCTGCCTTGCCAGATATTGGGAGCTGTTTATACTTTGAAAAAAATGGGAAGGCAGGATTAGGAGATGGATACCTAGATTATCCTTGGCTATACATAATTGTTTCACAAAAAGGCACTGCAGCTTTTGTAGCAGGGGAAGAGTATAAGCCCCAAGAATGATAACGTTTCGGTAGCCAAGGTATCTTCCAAATGTGGCTCCCCAGGGATTATGAAACACCAGGCTTTCAGTTGCCTGCCTCCCCCGTTCGACTATGTACCGGGCAGCATGATGTTAATTTAGGACATGTGGCAAAATACCACTTTTTTGTAGATGCATAAATGGTGCGTTGAGATACCCTTTGGAAGTTGTAGGGAAGGTCTATTCCAGGTATAAACATTTTGGTATGGCCGTCACATTAACTGCAGCACTACGCCCGAATCAGGAGAGCCCTCTGTTGTGCCATTGCTGCTGCTCCAATTCAAGGAAGCTTAGTTCTGTGTAGTTAACATGGGATGTGTCTTCCAGGGAAGAGAATATCTAGACTCCTAGGTATGTGATGTGTTTATTAGCCCACGCCAAAGGGAAAGGCAATCGTATTGTGTTTACTTGGTCAACCGGACTGATCAATTTAGCCGTTGGCATGTCTGTAGGTTGATTTTTAAACCCGATGCCCGGCTAAATATATCCAGCTTGTCATTGAGGGATGGGAGCAAATGTACCAGCTTAGTTAGCGGGGTTTAAACATGAGTTTAGCATCTTTAACATATTCCTGTGCTACATTTTTATCCCCTAAGTCAGCTCTGTTGAGTTTTTTAAAATAATATTTTTGGAATGCTTCTTTAATATCAGTTTCTTTAGTGGACATGAGTCCCTCCATAGTCACAATCAATCAATCAATCTATCATGGCATTTGTATAGCGCGCTATTCACCCGGGAGGGTCTCAAGGCGCTGGGGGAGAGGGGTACGTTACTGCATGAACAGCCAGGTCTTGAGTTGCTTCCTGAAGGAAAGATGGTCCTGGGTCATCCGAAGGTGGAAGGGGAGGGAGTTCCAGGTCTTGGCTGCCAGGTAGGAGAAGGATCTTCCTCCGGCGGTGGCTCTGCGGATGCGTGGAACGGTGGCGAGGGCGAGGTTGGTCGATCGTAGCTGGCGGGTGGGTGCGTAGAAGGTCAGGCGGTCGTTGAGGTACTTGGGGCCCAGGTCGTGGAGGGCCTTGTGTGCGTGGGTGAGGAGCCTGAACGTGATCCTCTTGCTGACGGGGAGCCAGTGCAGGTCTCTCAGGTGGCTGGAGATGTGGCTGCGTCGGGGGATGTCTAGGACGAGTCGTGCGGAGGCGTTCTGGATGCGTTAGAGTCTTTTCTGCAGTTTGGCTGTGGTTCCGGCGTAGAGGGTGTTCCCGTAGTCCAGTCGGCTGGTGACGAGTGCCTGGGTGACGGTCTTCCTGGTTTCGGTGGGGATCCAACGGAAGATCTTACGGAGCATACGCAGGGTGTTGAAGCACGATGAGGAGATGGCGTTGACTTGTCTGGTCATCGAGAGGGAGGAGTCCAGGATGACAATGGAAGCGATCTGTTTCTGTCAAGCCCTTAATTTAGCAGCAATAAGTCTTCCGGTCCTGTCCCTTCCCGCATGGTATAACTGTTGTATTCAAAGGAGCACGTATATTACTAGTGACAACACATCTTTGTCCCTAATACAGTAAACATAGTACCTCCTTCACATGCCTGTATTTTCAAGGCTCTTAAATTACATGCCCTTGGCCTTCACATTTTCATCATTTGTTTCCATGTATTAATTCATAAGCTCTTTGTAGTACATAATGACAAAAATACAGAATAACATCTTTATAAACAAATGTAAATCTGCTTCCATTCTTTTAGAGCCTACTCTCATATTCGCATTATTGCTCAATTCATTCGTATTGAAAAAATATCATGCAATGTTTTCCTATCACATATTCATCACTACAGACTTCCATATTCTTATTTCACTGTGTGTGTATAGTCTGCAAAGTGGTCAACATTTGTGTAATATCTGTATTTTTTTAAATACTTTTCCCCTCCACCTGAGGATGTATTACACCCTGCTAAATGTACACAATCATAAATAATAATTCTCAGAGTAGATCCCACCAAAAAGGGACTTACTCGTATACCGTTGTCATCATCTGTGTCCATTTACTGTAATTAGGAAAATTCCCTGTCTAAACTCAAAATAGTTCTTTTGCAAAACTAAAATTCCGCAAAGTACAAAGCAGCACGTGCATACTTTTCCTCCTGCCAAGGTCTATTTGTTATGGAAAGAAAGTTCTCCTGTGTCTTCTTTTGGTAAGAGTGCAGTTTTCTCAACTAACCCTTATGCTCTTACATGACTGAAACCCTTTCCCCCTAAGAAGCAACTCTTTTTCCTCATTTTTTTCACTTTTCTGAACCTGTGTGGGCTTGTACCCTTCCATGGTCACTCCGGACATGAAAATGGTTCCATTTTCGTGTTTGTCTTCATCCACTCCTCATTTTAGAGTACTTACTGTTTAGGTGCAGTTCATTGGAAATTTCATCTTAAGTTTGTGTTCTCCACAGCTCTGTGGCAAACTCTGTCAAGTAAGGTGTTCTTTTTGCGGCAAAAGAAAATCCTGAAAGTGTGTGTGTTGTCTTCGTGTGTGAGGTCTGTTGTCTTCGTGTGTGAAGTCTGTTGTCTTCGTGTGCTTTGTCTTCTGGTCTCCCATGCAAATGAAGAACAGGTGATAGATATCAGTCCAGTCTCATTCTGCCGGCCTGCTGGAGAAAGGGATGCCAGATGTCCTCAAGTATAGACAGTTGACCATTTCATTTATCAGTCACCTTTAAAAATGATGCCAAAGTCTCCATAGCTCCAGGACATAAGGCGGCAGCCTTATTCTCCACTTTTGCAGAATACACAGCTTTGTGTTGTCGGGAAAGGAGTCTAGCTATCTATTGGTGTGAGAGTTTAGATCTGCATTCTCATATGTGTCCTGCAACAGAGCCAGTTCCATGTGGCACGTTATTCCATCAAATACCTCAAGAGCGAGATTAGAGAAGCAGCACTTTGCTAATGATCATAACTATTTTCCTATCAATAAGTGAATGGCTGTCTTCAAATGGATGCTTTTCAGCAACGCTTTCCATTTTGATGTTGAGAATGTTTCTTTCATTGACAATACCTACAGTATGTCAAGTTAATCATTGAAGTTGAGAGCAACTTAGCCATGGAGGCATTCCACTTCATCTGATTCAGTGTAATCAGCAGATTTTTCACCTTTGAAGGAGAAAACGTTTATTGAGAAGTAAGCTGCACCTCAGAGCGTGGACCCCCAGACACACCAAAGGACGTTTCTGCAGTGACCAAAAGACCTAAAGTGCAGATTTCGCCATCTTGTTGTAGGACTGCAGTCTAGTCTACATCACATAATTTTACAAACATTCTACACTATTCCAAAATACCATCTCACCAATCACACCATATGGTGGGTTCCAAGTTCTGACTGCAGCTTATCATTTAATTTTTTTTTTCTCAGTTTTATATAGCGCGAACTAGACCCGAACCGAATCAGGTATCAGAGCGCTTTACTTATCACCAGTTACGTTACATGAGGACACACATTCATTTTAGGCACGGGGAGATTAAGTGATTTGCCCAGAATCACAGGAGGTTTTGGCGTCGTTACCGAGACTCGAACCCAGATCCCCAGGTCCGAGGTCGAGCGCCCTAGCCGTTAGGCTAGGGCGCTCGACCTCTGAGATCAGATCAGATCAGATTTAATTGAACCTGCAATAGGAATAATCCTTAATGTAGCCTCCACCACCAGCCAGCAACTCATTGACTAAAGAAAAGAAATACAAGGTGTGAGATTAAGATCAATTTTTCAACCCTTAGGTCACCTGCCGGACTCAATCATGGCCTTAGTCAGGACGAAATATTATTTGGCTCTGACTTCAAACCACCAAGGAGGGGAGCAATCTGCATGTCATAGATTGCAAAGCCTGTGGAATGTCTAACATCTATGAAGCCTTTCAGTGCATCTGCATTGCTAGAGTGCTATGACAGAGCTCAATTGGGGTCATTGAAAAGATTACCTGAGGACTGACTAGAGAGAAAAAACAAAATAATGATTAGATCTTCAATGAATGTCTTTTGGTTTTCCATTGTTTCCAGAGCTGCCCTGACTTCTATCTTTGAGTTTCCATTACGATCGTAGTGTAGTAATTTTGCCTTTTTCATGTGGGCTTTCACAGTTTTTGTTACATTTTTGACAGACTAGCTAGAATACTTTTGCTTTGAGCAGTTGTACACTGCTAAACAGCCTCTTCCCCGTGTTCTACCCTTTAAAAGGTGACATATCATTGACAAACACCAATTTACTTATTTGACTTTTAGGTAAGCTCGCAGTGAGTGTGTGCAAAATATCCACTAGTGGCATGAATGTCAAATTCTTCGTGTGGGGTGATGTGTGACTTTACACCGGTCACGCATCGTATTTTAAAAGTTGGCAAGCAGCTATGTAATCCTGGAGTGATAGCTAGTCAGAATAAAAACGATATGCAAGGACTTTTGTAACATTAGATAGGTCACCTGTGAAGTGTGCCCCCCAAGGCCCAGACTCTGAAGTGAAACATGCAAGTCTTGCTAGATTTGAATATTATGGTAGTAACTGCACCCAAAGTGCTTTACTTCAGGTCTGATGGCAGCTTTCCACTTACAAAGTGGCCATTGCATTCTTAAATAAGATATGTTTCTATCCAAGCCTAAGAAACCGGTACAGACTGCATCTTAGCAAAAGTGTACTTAAGAGTGCGATTATGATTCCTTGGAAAACTTTGATTTCTTGTACTATTGTTTCATGTTTCATTTCTTCAAAGGCTGTTCATTTTGACTTGTTAAACAGGAATTGCTTTACTAGTTTTAGAAGCGTGGGAATGTACCCATGGTATGTTAAGTCATCATCATCAAGAAATCTTTATTTCGGTAATGTACCATAAAAGTAGACTACATGACATATAAAAACAGTTCATATAGATGACAATATAAAACAATTATAACAAAATTAATTTCCGGAGCATTTTTCAAGTAGGCACTTCTGGACAAAATTCATACATTTAAAACCCCCCATTAAAAATGGAAAAATAAATAAGTTTCTAAAAAGCACTAAAAATTTATAAAAAGCAATGTATGTCCGTTGGCTGCTATTCCAGGCTTAAGCTCGGGTGGTTAGAATTCTGCGCCTATGCCACATAGCTGCCAAAAATTGCGAGACGGCAAATACAATAGGTCCAGTTGTGTTTGACTTTAACACTCCGAGTACCTACATGCAGTGCCGAAAACCCACATTTTTGCACAAGGGAACGAGCCAGTATTTCCTAGGTTTGTAGTACGCCGGACAAAAAAAGAAGACATTAAGCTCAGTTTCAATATCACAATTGCATGCAGGACAATTTTTCGGGGCATGAGATGACCACTTGCTGTTAAGTGCGCGTAGGGGTAAAACTCCATGCCTCAATTGTACATACAATTTTTTTGCTAATAAAGGATATATGTCATCTAAAAACCGCAAAAAAAAAAAAAGAATCTTTAACCAGAAGAAAGGAAGCAGTTACAGAACCAATTTGGGGATCACGTAATGCCACATCACGCTTGTCTGCACGGAATACTTTAGTAAGCAAAGTGGGTGAGATCATTTTGCAAACCCTCTCTGGGTCGGCCCATAGAGCGGGAACTCCTAGCCTTGTGAATTCATTCTTTACAAAAGAAAGCCATGGAATTTTCCATGCATTCGGGAAGGTCAGTATTTCTTTGAGTTCCTGTCTGTAATTTGTCAGCTCTGATTTTACCCAGAGCCTGCGCCAGAACCTGAGGGGTTTTAGGGCTAGCTCTTCCTCAATTGGTCTGATCCCCAGGTCAAGCCTTAAAGGAAGGAGCGGTGTGCTGGATGGAAGTGCTAGCAGCTGTCTTAAAAATTTATTTTTGGTCCTAGTAATTTCGGTCCTATTAGTGTCCCCATAGTTTGCCCCCATACATGATGGCACCCCTTGCTTGTGATTTATAAACCTCAAGCGGGGGACCAACAGGTTTAATAGTGGACTCATTGGATAGTTTGAGAATTCCGCCCAGAAGTTGGGCCAGTTTCAATTGTGATTTAGTTTGCTGGGGGGCCCACGTCAGGTTCTCATTAATGGTGACCCCCAGATAATCAAAGGTGCTTACCCTTTCAAGTCTCGTTGTCCCTAGACTTGGATTTGGTCGGGTTGTTCTGGGGGGGTTGAAGATCATGAATTTGGTTTTAAGAGAATTGATCTCCAGTCCCCGAACAGCACAGAATTCTTAAAATCCATCCAGTGTTCGCTGTATACCCATTGGAGATTTAGAGAGCAAGAGGGTGTCGTCTGCGAACATTATAGCAGGGACCCCGTTGCCTGCTAACTTCGGGGCATCATTATTCTGAACTCCATTAAGATGCGCGATTACCCCATTGACATTGACATAGAGGCAGAACAGGATCGGTGCGAGCACACCGCCCTGCCTTACCCCTCTGCCAACAGGGAATCGAGATGACAATGCACCGTTTTTCCCGCATCTAACTTGAGCAAAGTTAGCCTAATGTAACCTCATCAGGACAGACAGGAGATGGATAGGAATGCCCAGCTCAAGAAGAACACTCCAGTGTTTCCCCCCGGGAACAAGATCAAAGGCAGAGCGAAGGTCCACGAACACCATATAGAGGCTGCCACCCTCTATTCTCACCGTTTTCCAGTACAGGAGTAGTAAACTGAAAATTTGGTCCACAGTGAAGGTATTCTTCATAAACCCTGCCTGATAGGGGCTAAGAATTGTAAACTCCTCTATCCAGTCCTGTAACCGGTCCAGAATGAGTCTCGCAAAGATCTTCTGGGGGACATCAATAAGGCTTATGGGTCTGTAGTTGGATGGGAGCAGAGGAGAGCCTTTTTTAAAAATGGGGACAATCTCTGCGCCCAGCCAAGTACAGGGAACCACCATGCCTCTCAGGACCGCATCAAAAAGGAACTGGAAATATGGACCCCAGATTTTCGGCTCATGCTTGAAAAGGTCGCCCGGGAGTTTATCCAGGCCTGGTGCCTTACTCGTGGCGAGTTTGGTAATTGCGTTGCAAACTTTTGCCACCGTAAACTCAATCACCTCTGACTGCATAATAGGTGCCGAATGAATTGGTACATTTTCAAAATCGTCAGAGAGGCCCTCAGTAGAGTACAAGGCCCGGTAATGGCCTTCCCAGACTTCCACCGCTATATCAGATTCAATGGCTGCTTTCGGCTCACTGCAGCCAGTATTAATTATGGACCAGAATTTCAGAGAATCTTTAGTAACTAGCGTAAGAGATAAACTAGACCACTTGTCATGATCCCACTTTTCCTTCGCATTATTGATTAACCATTTGTAGTGGGCCCTCCTATCTTTAATTGCAGTTCTATTATTATCTTTTATGGCCTGCAATAGTTCTGTTTTGGCCTTCCTACACGCTGAATTATACCACGAGCAGTGGGGGGCCCTATTTCCCTTCTTAGAAAACAGAGGGTTGAATACCTCTACCAGATTGGATACTAAGCCCACGTGAAGAGCCTCCAGCTTGATTAAATAATCAGAGGGCGGTGGTTGGTTAACTAACGCTGCAACATTTATAAAATAGGGAATTATCAAGCTATATAATTTTTCTATGTGTTCCGGGGTGTTCCATTAATTTTTGCCATCTTACTCTGCGCCTATCATTAGACAACGTAAGATCGCCGTCGATATCCCCGGAACTGGGGCCCCGCTCCTACTGATATTAGGCAAGCCCAATTCTAAAATTAGGGCATTATGATCGCTGTCCATTCTTGTAACCGTATGTTTAGTATTTTCCTTCAACTGATGATTACTACAAAAAATGTGAACTTGGTACCCCGTCCCCCTCCCAAAGGCGATACACTAATGAAATTTGGGTTAGTGAAAGGGAAGAACACGAATGCATACCATATCTGGTTTTCCTGAAGGACTCAGTACTTGTATTCTGCTTTAACTTTAACCAAGAACTCTGTAGGTTGATTCCAAGAATTAGGGAAGCTGGCTTACTGGTACCCACAGGGACATAAAGAAGAGGGTATCTTCAAAGAGGATCCAGCGCCAAGACCATTTGGAGCTGGACCTGCTGCTGTGACACTTAAGAAAAGGGGTAGATAAGTTGGTTTCCTCTTGTATATATGTTCTGGGTCCCCCAGAAGAACTGCTGTAGACGTGGGAGCACTTGGAGCATCCAACAAGAACTTATTCCGCTTTTCGTAAAGTTGGTACTTAAGCATTTTTCTACTCCTGAAGGCTGGGGTTAAGGTCCTAAGCTTACCAGAAAAGACATGACCTTGTCAGCCACTTTTTACAGGTTTGATCTTCTAGAAGCTTTTGAATGAATTTTGAGGCTACCACAAGGCCATGAAAAGAAGGTACCCAACATTTTGGAGCCCTTTATTTGTTTTGTGTTTTTGACATGTAGCAGCCCCTGACAGCTGGAGGATTTTGAATGGCAGTAAAGTTTGCTGTCTGAGAACGTGACTCAGACGAGCCTGCAGTATCTCTTCAACCTAATGCTGCTGCTGGTTGGCCACACATAATTGCTAGGATGTGATCTACCTTATCTCATTCATTTGTATTCTAATTTACCTCCGGTTGTTTTCATAAGTATTTGTGGTTGTTTCCTTGAACAATTCCTAACCCCTGAGGACCTTTAAATATTTTTACTGTTTTAATTATTGGCGTTTTATTCTTCTTTTTAGTTAATTGGTGTGGGATTTATATCAGTTTTAATACTTGGCTTTAATATTTTAGTGCTGCTAAAATATTTACATACATTTCCTCTTTAGGGAAACCTGTTGCATGTGCCAGAGACCTTGGGTATGGACAGACTCTCTGAGAAACCGGCTTAAGCTTTTCAGGCGCTAGACTGTTCAAGAATGGGGCTGTCCCCCCGTACTCCCTAGTTAATTGTTTTGTTCCCTGCAGTTAAGGTTAAAAGGCATGAAGTCAAATGCTCTGTATAAAGTGATAAGCGTCCCTGTTTGGCTCTCATGTGGAAGATGACCTACTCAAAGCAGTTATTTTTCAAATAAAGATGGAATGCCCCAAGCCCCATTGTAAGAAATTGTAGTATTATTTGGGTAGGCCAACTACTCCCCTCAAGCCTTATCAGGTTGACTCCCACAGTCACTTAATGAACTTTAGCTCAACACCCATGTACCTATGGCCGAGAGCTGACAGGCTTAACTTACGACAAAGTGTAAAGTATTTATACAGTATCAAAACAGTAAAGCCAAAATACAAAGCAATAAAAATCTCAAACCACTTTAGAAAAAATAGAGTACAATTTAATAAACTGACAAAAATACAATAAGGACACTCAGAGATATGATTTTTTTAAAGTGTTAAGTAGAAATAGCACCAAGAAGCATAAAGGTACAATGATAGTCAATGATCACAGCTTACTGGGACCTAGGTGCAGCCCGTGTCGGATTCATCAACTGCGCTTGTTCTGGTAAAAGAGTTTACTTCTTACTTAGTCCTTTAAGACTCGATCAACCACAGGAGTACACTTGTAACCCCCTCATCCTCTCGCCTCCCCAGGACCTCAGATGAGGAACTTAACAGCTTTCCTGCAGCCGGAATTCCCCTGTGGTGCTAAGAAATTTGACGAATGCGCGGTTAGGACGGCCCCTTGCCGTCCTCTGATCACACCCACCGTGACGTCAGACGGCCGGGGGCCGTCCGCACGGAAGAAGTTAAAGACTCACAGTGTCAGTGAAAGTCCAACTGCAGTGTTCAGTCCAAGCCCAATTCCCACTGGTCAGATGGATACTTCCAGTAAAAGGCCTCTTTCAGCTTGTTGTCCCAAGAAGCCACACAGGAGGTCAGCCAACTGATCCTTGAAGTCCACTTTTTTGTCCTGGATGCAATAGTTAGCAGATACAGTCCTTTAGGGCTCCTCTCAGATCTCAGACAGCAGGTCTAATCGTCTTCTGATCATATGAAGGTCCCGGAAGTAATCTGAAGTGGGGGCCCAGAGGTGCCACATCCATTGCCTTGTGCTAGCTAGCGTGTGGAATGACTCCTGGGCTTGCCCCAACCAATGGGGTATAATTATTTATTAAGAAGTTTTATATAGCGCTGGCCAGACCCGAGGGTATTAGAGTGCTTTACAAAAGAAATTAAGCTGAAATCACATAAGAAAGGCATAGTCCCACATAAATGTTCAGAGAACCCAGTGTGCTGAGCGTCATTGAGGTAGGGAAGTCTTGAGATAGCCTCGATGGGCGCACATTGTCTTGGGCTCAACCTCATTCCGGGAGGAGGGAACGAGGGGGGGGATCGGGGAGGGTGAAAGAGGTAGGTAGAGGTGCAGCAATGTCAAGGGGCTGTAGGGTGCCTGAAGAGGTAGTTTGGGGTGAAGCATTATCGAGTGGCTGCAGATTGTAGGAAGAGGTAGATTGTAGTGGAACATTGTCATGGGGCTGCAGAGTGCAAGCTTGTGCGTTTCGGTGATGGCTCTCGGTTCATGAAGGCACGGTTGAGGTAGAGGTCTTTTAGGAGTCTTTTGAATGTTATAAAGGAAGTGATAGTCCTCCTATCAGCTGGGATGGAGTTCCAGATTTCTGGTGCGTATCCCACGAAGGATCGTGCAGCAGTTTTTTATTTGCGTGTTTTCATGGGGATGAGTAGCATGGTGCTGGAGCTCCTGAGGTTTCTTGTCTGGCCGGCTTTCTTGAGTTTGGAAGACGGGTATTCTGGTTTCCCTGTGTGCAAGGCTTTGTGTGTGAGGCAGGCAGTCCAGAAGCTGACCCTTATTTTGACTGGGAGCCATTTTAGCTCTCTGAGTGCGGGTGATAGGTGATCATATTTCTTCACTCCTGTGATCATTCTGGCAGCTGCATTGAGAGCTGTTTCGAGGTGGGCCAGGTGGGATCGAGCTGTACCGGTGAGTATTGCGTTCCAGTAGTCGAGTCTGGATAGCACCAGTGATTGGGTGGCTTGTTTGAGGTCCTTGGGCGGAATGAAGGGCTTGATTTTGTTGAGGAGCTTCAGATTGAAGAAGGCACTCTTCCCAGAGATCTTAATACGTTTGTTCATGTTCAGTTTCAGGTCTAGGGTGATTCCTAGAGATTTTACCGAATTAGCCAGAGTGAGATTACCGTTGAGGGCATCGATTGCTTTTAGCCACTGTACGATTTGAGGGTTTTCTTCTTTGTTGGAGATGAGGACGTTTTGTCTTGATTGAGTTTAAGGTGGTTTGTTGATAGCCAGTGTTGAATTTCCCTAAGAGTGTTGTTGAGTCTTAGAATATCATTAATGGAGGAGGTTTCCAAGTAGATCTGGGTGTCATCTGCATATAGATGGAAGGGAATGTTGGCTTTTATGCGAAGGGTGGTGATGGGATACATGTATATGTTGAATAGTTGAGGGGTGAGCACTGAGCCTTTGGAGACACCGCTGCTGACGGGGTGTAGATCAGACTTAAAGGTTTTGATTTTTACCCTTTGGGAGCGGTTGTGTAAGAAGGAGGAGAACCATTTTAGGACCACCCTGTCCGCACCTACTCTATCGTGGAGAGCTTGATGAGTAGATTGTGGTCAACCGTGTCAAAGGCTGCCGATAGGTCCAGGAGGATGAGTAGGCAGCTTTGGTCGGTGTTTAGAGACTTGTGGATGTCATCCAGGATGTTCAGGATCGCGGTTTCGGTGCTGCAACCTTTTCTGAAGCCTGATTGGTGTGGATCTAGCAGGTTGATGTTGTCCATGTGTTGGGTCAGTTGATGGAGAATGCATTTTTCAAGGATTTTGGCTAGAAAGAGGAGATTGGAGACAGGTCTGAAGTTGTTCAGATCGTTGGAGTCTAGACCTTGCTTTTTCAATAGAGGTGTGACTTGGCCGTCTTTGAGGCAGTCTGGTATGGCGCCGGTTTTCAAGGAGCTGTTTATGATTTCGCACCAGAGTGGGGCAAAGGAGAGTTTCAGCTTTTTGGTCAGTTGGATGGGTACAGGATCGAGAACATGAGATGCGGTCTTGGAGGAAGAGATCAGTTTGAGAATCTCAGCTTCGAGTACGGGGTCAAAGGATTTCCAGGCTTCCGTGGGGAGTTTGTGTGTGTTGGTTTCGAATATTGCGGTTGGGTTTTTTGAGTTTTTGCTTGCAGGAGGGATTGGGGTTGATGTCTAGTGATAGCTCCATCTTGGTGACTTTTTCGTTGAAGAAGTTGGCGAAGTTGTCACACAGGACTTTGGAGGCCTGGATTGGGGCTGCAGTGGTCTTGGATGTTTGTTGCCTGATGATATTAAATAGGTCCTTGGGTCAGTTTTTCGCGTTGTCCAGAGTGGTGCAGAAAAAGGTGTTTTTTCGTTGATAATGTGCTTTTTGTATTTCCTTCGGGCTGCTTTGAGTTGATTGTGAAGGCTCATAGAGGGATTGTTCCTCCATAGACGCTCTATAGCTCCAAGTTGCCTCCTTTCGTCGGTAATGTCCGTGTTGAACCATGATCTGGAAGGGATGCTCCTGGTTTTTTTAGTTTCAGGGGGGCTAGTTGGTCTAGGATGGACGTCATAGTTGTTTTGTAGTGGAACGTGAGATCTGTTGTGGCGAGACCATCTGAGGAGATGGGCAGGAGCGTGTTTATCTTTTCTTCTATAAGTTCTGGGGGCCTCCTACCCACTTAGGGCATTTTCAAGATGGCAAAAGTCTTTGGCTACACTAAACCTTTGCTCGGAGGGTGAGGGGGAGGGAAGGAGAGGGGTGGGTGGTTGTTTGGGGAGGGGTGCGGGGGGGACACCCAGAGACATAAGTCTGGTATGACAAAAGCAGTCTTATAGCAATCAGACAGTGGATCTACAAGAATTGTCATGGCATCCGTTTATATCCCCTTTTCAGTGTGCCTCAACTGTTATTTGTGAACTCAGCAGACCGGTCATGCAGATTTGACAATCAAGCAGGAATTGACACCGTAGTGTCAAAAAGGATGCTCGCAGCCCCCATCATGCATGTTCTGTGGAGTTCAAGGGAGTTATTGCTGCCCCTTCGGGTCGGCTTATTGTTAGCTCCTGGGAGGCCTTTTATACCTGTTTACACCTATAAAATGTTAAATTCTGGCCAGGAGAGGCTGGAAAGCCCAAGCATATTAGACTCCAGGAACTTCAGGCAGGGAAAAGGGAACTTTCTAAAAGTTAATTTTCTGTAATAGTTACTAAAAATCATACTTCATCAATTAATTGGATTTTTAAAGACTATTAAAAATAGTTGTTTATTTTTCTAGCTGGTTCCATTACGAGTAGTATTACATATTGTTACTCTGTGTTTCTCTATTGGTCAGACAGCCTTCCTACAGTGAAAATAGATTTTGGATGCTAGTCACTGTAAGGACATATTAACAAACATTTCTGTGTGTGCTACTTGTAAAAACCATGCAGCCTTCCTTGTGTGCTACGAGGCCTAGAAAGGGGTGACTAAAAAAGGATTGAAAGGAAGGTTTTGACCAGTCAAAAGGGTTTATTTTGACAGATCGTATCTGTTTTTACACTGTTCCAGTCAGGCTACACTGATAACCATAAATCCATGTTTTTACTGCCATTGTAATGGATGGCACATTAGGTGCTGCAGTGCACAGTGACTTTTAACCTCCAGGCCCTGGGTACACTTTATACCATATACTAGGGACTTGTATGCAAGTTAATTATAATAGTTAGAAGTATGCTAATTTAACCATTGTTAAAGGGGGAAGCCGCAGGCATTTTGCTACTCATTAGCAGGGATAAAATGCACAGAGTTCTAAAGCCAGCAAATATATGGGGTCCAGCAAAAGGCAACGCATCTGTGGTGACCACGCAGAAAAGGCAGATTTTGATCACCTGCTAGAACGCATCCTTCTTCCCTCCTTATCCCTCGCCCTCCCGATCTCTAAATTCGAATCAGATCCTCCCACCCGACTATCCTCCCGAATAATTACTTGCCCCATAGCCTCTCTCCCTCTCTAGTCCTCTCACAATCCAACTCTAACTCAGAACTGGTCCTCCCAACACCTACTAACCCCCTCAGCAAAGTCTTGCCCCATTGCCCCTCTCTCTCTAGGCCCAGCTTCACCCACCCTCCCCCCTCCCGCCCCCCAGCTCCCAAACTAATGCAACGCCTGGACCTTCTAGTAGCCCAGATCGCTACCCTGATTTCTGGCCTGAAGGAAACCCTACCCTCCCTAGAGAAACTCCTGCCACCCGCCCATTACCTCGCACCACCCCTCCTCCAGCCACCTCCCATTAGGAATGACTCTCTGCCTCCAGTCGGGTCCAGGCCCCCCCTAGGCTCCAGACCTCCTCCCACCAAACCCAGGACTGAGCCACGAGTTGACAGTCCTAGAAGAATTGTTCCCTCCCTTTCACCCCAAGAAGTGAGCTCCCTCGTCGCCTCCTACGAATCCCCTCCTACTCAGCCAGCCCAAGCTCAACCCCAATCCCATTCACCCTTCGCCCCGATTCAAGTCATCACTGGAGTGGGGAGAGACCCGCCCCCCCCGAAAAGCTGCCAGACCACCATCCTATCTCTCCTCCTTACCCAGAGCTACTTCTGGCAATCCAAAATCGAATGCTGACCGCCCGATTAACTGTATGCTCATCAACTGCCGCTCCGCCGTCAAACATGCAACGGAAATTGCCGAAACCATTCTCTCCCATGACCTGGATGTAGCCTTCATCACTGAAACATGGCTTAACACTCTATCCCTTCCCATCATGGACACGCTAGTGCCGCACGGTTTCGCAATTATCCACAAAGACAGGCCCGTACACAAAGGGGGCGGAATAGCTATTATCCACAAAAATGACCTCTCCATCACTGAATCTCCCTCCGTCATTTACAACTCTTTTAAATGCCTTTCGGTCAGCCTCAATTTGCCTAACCACTGTCCACTTCAATGCCTTCTCCTCTACCATCCTCCGGGCAACTCCTCCGAATTTGGCGCTCAGCTGACGGATCTGATCACGCAAACCGCTCTGGATAGCTACTTCAGAATAATTCTTGGCGACCTCAACATAAGATGGAATGTAACTAAAAACCCGCTCATCCAATCTCTCACCTCCCTTCTACATGACTACGATTTAACCCAGCACTGCAAAGAGGAAACCCAGCATAGAGGAGCAATCCTTGATGCAATCATCGCGGATAAAAAGACAATCTCGATCGACCACATGATCCCGGTGGACTGGTCGGACCATCACGCCATTCTCTTCCATATCAATCATTCGGTTCTGTCCCTCCCACCTACTCAAACCTCCCCCAAGTGGGTCAGAAACTTTTCGAGAATCCCTCCTGATAAGCTAGATGAGGGACTTAGCTCACTCCTCTCGAACTAGACGGAACTCTTCTCCACCACGGAACTTACCTCGCTGTACCACGCCAACCTGGAGCTCGTCCTAGATCAGCTGGCACCGCGGAAACTAAAAAAAAACAAGAAGCATCCCCTCCAGATCCTGGTTCTCCACAGACATCAATGAAGAAAGAAGACACCTACGATCCATGGAAAGATCCTGGAGGACCAACCCCACCTCCCTCAACCGGGACCAACTCAAGGCAGCTCGTAAAATCTACTACAACCATATCAAGAATAAAAAGTCGTCCTTCTTCTGATCTCCTCTAGACAATGCTAAAAACCGCCCAAAAGAACTCTTCAACATCATCAGGAATCAAACCTCCATTCCTGTGATAGACAACAGGGTGGCATCCAAATCTCAATGTGACGACTTTGCCATCTTTTTCAACGAAAAAATTGCCAAAATCGATCGCTCACTCTGCGCTATGCCCTCCGCCAGTCCCTCCGCATCTACCCTCATCAGGCCAGCAACCTCAGCCATTCGCTGGTCCTCCTTCCGGCTTATCCAGGTTGAAGTGATAAGCAATCTCATAGCCACCACCAATCCCTCATCCCACTCCCTTGATCAGCTTCCCCCGAGAGTAACAAAAGACCTGAAGCTCACTCTAGCCCCAACTTGGGCCAAGATCATCAACAGCTCTTTGAGCGAGGGCTCCATCCCTGACTGCCTTAAAATAGGTCAAGTCACACCACTCCTAAAAAAACCCGGCCTGGATCACAAGGACATGAACAACTTCAGACCAGTTTCGAACCTTCCACTCTTATCGAAAATTCTGGAAAAATACGTGCTGTCTCAGCTTTCCCAACACCTAGAAATCACGAATCTTCTCGACCCACACCAATCAGGGTTTAGAAAAGGCTGCAGTACAGAAACCGCAATCCTAAATGTCCTGGACGATCTTCACATGTCGCTCGACTCCACCCAATGTAGCCTTCTCATCCTCTTAGACCTTTCGGCTGCATTTGACACAGTGGATCATGCCCTGTTACTCAATGTCCTCCAGGAGAGAGCAGGTCTAGAAAAGACTGTCCTAAAATGGTTCTCCTCTTTCTCAACAACCGCACTCAAAGAATCAAAATTAAAAGCTGCGAATCGGACCCCCTCCCCATCACTAGAGGTGTGCCTCAAGGGTCAGTACTCTCACCTCAACTTTTCAACATCTACATGGAGCCCCTCACGTCAATTCTAAGGAAGTCCAACATCCCCTTCCACCTCTACGCGGACGACACTCAACTCTACCTGGAAACCACTTCGATCGCAGACATCCACAGACTGAACTGCACACTCATTGAAGTTCAACATTGGCTCTCATCCAACAACCTCAAACTCAATGAAGGAAAAACCGAAGTGCTCCTCATCTCGAACAAAGATGAAAACCCCCAAATACTAGAATGGCTCAAAGCCTTAAACGCCCTGAATGTTCCTCTTGTTCCTACAAATTCCGTAAAATCCCTAGGGATCACCCTTGACCCTAAACTGGACATGAAAGAACACATCTCAAAAACTGCCAAAAGTGCTTTCCTGAACCTGAAACTCCTCTACAAACTGAAACCCTTCCTCCCCTCGAAAGACCTGAAACAGGCCACTCAGGCTCTGGTACTCTCCAGAATTGACTATGGCATCGCCACTCTGACTGGATCAGCCAAATCACACCTGGCTCCCCTGACCTCTACCCTCAACGCCGCAGCAAGAATGGTCACGGGAACTAGGAAATACGAGCACATCTCCCTGGCTCTTAAGGATCTGAAGTGGCTCCCTATTGCCCAACGAGCCAGTTTCCGCACAGCCTGCCTCACTCACAAAGCCCTGCATACAGGTAAACCAGATTATCTGGCCAACAAGCTCAAAAAGGCCGGTCAGTCTAGGAACCTCAGAAGCTCCAACACGCTCCTACTCATTCCTCTGAAATCCCAGAAACACAAAACATCCAGCAAATCCTTTGCGGGCAATGCTCCCAAGATATGGAACACCATCCCCCCACATATCAGAATGACCGCCTCCTTCCCGAAATTCAAGATGTTACTCAAAGCCCTCTTCCTTGAGCACTCTGGATAGTATTATGATCTCCACGTTTGACTTTGAAAGCCCATTTTCTCTGCGGTCCAAGAGCCGGATGACTTGCTTTTGACTCTACCCTGTGTTTGCGCTCCTGTTACTATTGTAAAGTCTTTCTCTTCACCCATGTGCTCCCTACACTGTTCTCCTTCCTCACTGCCTTTCTGATGCCTATTTGTACGTGTTGTGAAGCGCTCTGATACCCTCGGGTCCAGCTAGCGCTATACAAAACTTTAATAAATAAATAAATAAATAAATAAAAAAATACAGCAAAAAAAAATCAAAAAGTGTGTTCATGGTGATTGCTTACGTCTTGCGCCTCGTTTGAGATGAACGAGGTTGTTGCCAAACATTCAAGCATGGTTTTAGTGCTGAAAGTATTGCAGTAAAGACAGAGCTATAAACATTCAGGATTACAACTTTTATTAGGAGCTCCACTTAAGGGTTAGCTAACCATCATAAAATAGCAATTCCTCTAGACCAGATCATACCCACTTTCATACCATACTAATGCACCAAGGCATTATTACATACTCTTCCAGAAAATATTTGAATAGCAGAGACAACAAAAATGATAAAAACAGTTAACATATAGGAACAGCACTCCTTAACTCCACCCAGGCTTTCCCCCGTATGACAGCCCATATTTTCAAAACCCCAGACCCAACAACCTCCCTAACTGCCAGTGAAACCCCCCTAACAACAACAGTAATACTGTCATTGCAAGGTCACCCCCATTTCAATTGTAATTCACCCCTAAAAAACCCTTGCAGTGTCCAACTGACTTAAGACATACATTTTCCCCTAGTTCTCCACCCACAAACTGAGTGGAAAACTGTTGTACTTGTCTTCGGTCATCTTACCGTGTCTCGTGGGACTGAAGTGTTGACCGTCGAATCCTTTTCAAGGTTCTACGGTGACAGGCTATTCTTGTGAGGCGGTTGAGAAGGATGGCAGGCAGGGATCCCCGTCTTCTTGGAGAGCTATCAAATAAATACGCATTCAACTTACCTTCACATCTCCAGATTCTCATACTTCAAAAACCTACTGAGACTGTAAGGCCACCTTGGACCATCTGCTTTTTAACCTCTTTTAAGGCCCTCTTCTGAGCCAGAGTTCAAACGCTGAGATTGGGAAAGAGAAGAAGTCTACGTTCACCCACCGTTCTGTTCTCTCCTGTTAAGCTACACGGAAAATATGATCTGTCCAGTCCTGATGCTGCACCACTAGCATGAATGTGCCCCCAGTTGGAGCAGCCACTCTGTTTCGTGCGAGCAACCTGTACACTCTATGAATACTCAGGGGATCTCCCTTCTCCTATTCACCAACCAAGTCCCAAAGCATTGTAGCAATCCAGTCTTGCAGATCTGCAATCTCTGATGTACTCCCAGCACTATGATTTTCATACCTCTTGTGGTGCTATGGCATTTAAAACTTTTTTTCTAAGCTACCCATTGCATTTGTAGCACACAGTTTGAAGGAGGAGATCTCATTCAGTTCGACTGCAATTGTAGATACTTGTGCTTAAAGGGTCCGATCCTCATTTTCAGACTCTGCCACTTATTGTTCCACCCCACAGATTTTGCTTGTCAAGACCTTCCAGTCTCTTTTCCACCTTCTCAAATGCCACATCCGTAATCCTTGACTTGTCCAGTACTTCCAATGTCAGTCATCTTAGAGTGCAGAACAAACTTCATGTCTATAGACAGGTGCTCTTCAATCCACATTCCTATTGCCACCTTCTGAGGCTCCTTGCTGTGTTATTTACATAAACCTTCCTTTGCTTTCCTTTCCTTCACTATCTGCATGCATACTCCTGCTTCCATTGCGGCTGTCATTTCTCAGAACTCTAGTTGGGCCTCTCTGTATTTCCACTGTGTTGGGCACACTAAAGTATGGTGCTGTAGGGGAGCCTATGTCAGTGAATAAAGCACTAAGTGTAAATACTTAGTGTCCCTCTGTTGGACTCCGTTAATGGTTGAAATAACCTTTTTAGAATTAAAATGAGTTCCACAAACACATTTGTGATATATCAACTCCAAAGGTATCTTGTTTATTGTCTGTTTTCGGACATCATAATGATACTTCTCATATATGATTTTTGTTCATTTCAACATTATTCTTAATATCCTAACACCTTGTGTGGATAATCCCAATGCATTTTGAGTCAAAGACTCTTCATCAGAGTACTGCGTGTCCTGTAAATGAATGATTTGGAGTCAAAATCAAGAGCCAGAGCCTTCTGGTGTGTGCAAATTAGAATGTATGACGTGCATAGTGACAATGAATCATGCTCTATGTCAGCCCACATGTAGGGCTTGGGGCCAACAATTGGATGTCATCTCCTCAGCCGACAGTGCCCTGTGTCTAAAACTGAGGATGTGTCAACGAAGGAAGGCCCCCCAACGAGTTGCCTTCTTCTCCATGCACCTCCCCAGCCCTACCCCCATGAGGATGCAGCATCTTCCTCCATGGTCCAGGTGAAATGCAGTGCTCTTCAGTACCTGTGCCCATGCTTCAACCTTGGCCTTGTAGAAATTCAGTGCATCCTGGCCCACCTCACTCATCTCTGGGAGCAGGCCACTCGAGGTTTTCACCACTATTCGGGGGGGGGGGTGCATTGCATGCTTTTTGGTATCTGATTCCCAGATCCTTGCACCGAAGCCCACCACCAGCGCCTCACAGCCCCCTCCACACCTTGTGTCAGATCAGAAGTCTCAAATACACCTTGGGCACCTGCCAGGTTGTGAAGACTAGGACATCGACAGGCTCTTCAAGATGTGACCATTTTAGGACTTGTCTGGCCTTGTCTCCTTTAAAATCTATGAAGTGCAAGTCGGCCTTTCATCCAGAGTCATCCGTTTTTCTTCTTCCCCCTGTCTGCCACTATGGTCAAAGCAAACAGCCTGACATCTGACCGTAGAAACTGACTCCACCTCACTTTGGGTTTGATAGCACATTCCCAAAAATGTTTTACCACGGAGTTAGTCTATCCACATGCTATTGGGCTCCACATGTTTCAAGAAAGTTTGTCTCTGTTCTTTGTAATTTAGGCCTACTTGACAACCCCTATATGGTCCAAACCCTTTGGATATCTGTCTCTAGAGAATGTATATGTTTTCCCATGCTTTTTAAGGAATTTGTTTAGCTACTAGTAGTAGGTGTGTACCCTATTAGGAGGATATGAGGGGGTTAGTTCCTCCTGCAAGTGTTTGCCAAACTCTTTTTTCACAGTATCGGGGAGTGTTGTTTAACTATCATCTGGGATGTGATTGTATATCTGTGAGATAAAGAGTGAGGTGTCCATTTGCTCCCAGCTTTGGAGAAGTGTGGCTCAATGGTTAGAGAGGCAGACCCTGATGCAGAGGTCTAGCCCGGGGCCAGGGTTCAATTCCCGCCTCGGTGGGTCTTGGGCTCAATTTCCTCGGCCCTGATAATTCTCGCCTCGGAGCCTATTTTAATCATGGGTCCCACTCTGCAACTCTGGGCAATAGCTTGCTTAAACTCCACAACGGCCCCCACAACGCTAGGATGCTTGGCTTCACCTTGGGGGTGCACAGGAGTGGGCACTTCACAGGGAAAAGCCAGGAAGGGTTCCACAGGGGTATTCGTACAAGCGCCGAGATACCCCAGCTGGGGTCGATTCGTGCGCTATACAAGTACACTACATTTACATTTCAGAAGCTGTCAAACCCCTGGCAGTTCTTAATTTGAGCAAGGGATTGAAGTGCTCGCCCATAGAATAGATCTCCAGCTTTTACACTGTGCTTTCCTCCGGACTTTGAAATCCTCACTGACTAGGCTGAATATTACTTTTCTTAAAACAAAGAAATGAAGGGTACGGCGTAAGGTAGTCAATCCTTTTTTATGGTCCTTTGTCTAGGTCTCGCCTCACCCACAGGATAAACAAATAACTTGTGACATGTAAAAGCTTTATAAGTCTCTGAATTTTAGAGAACTGGTGTTCCTCCTTTTTTTTTGTTAAATCTTTTTATTAATATTTTTGCACATTTTAAACAGGCAATCTGAGCAGAGCTTGTATACCATTGAAAAGCGTCTTTTAGCTGTACAGAGTCTAGCACTCCACAACAGAAGAGGCCTGGGTCCAAATGCAGTCCCACTGAGCGGTGCATAGAGAGGTCAGGCATGGTGCAAATTAATTCAACTATGAACATAGGTTACAACAAAGGAGGACAACTTAAATCAAGGAAGGGTAAGAGAGTCGCTTGAGAGCTGCCGTCATGTGTAATATAGCCAGGGATGAAGAGTTGGGTGGGGGAGGGGTGCTGGGCCTACCGGGCCCATTGACAATGGGAGTCTATAACAGAAGGATCATATGATCCAAGGGGCCTGCACTATCCAACACCCATATGAGAGGGGGGGAACCTGTGAGTATCAGACCCAGACAGCCTGCCCAAGTCCCTTGTGTTGGTGTCCGGTTCCTGGAGCTTCCAAATCATCGTGTCCCACTGAGGCACCAGGGGGTGGAATCTACGGAGAACAAGGAGGTCTTCTCTAAGGAGCGCCACCCCCTTCGCCTTAGCCCAGTTAAGCAGGGATCGGCGCCATGCGATCGTGTGAGGTGACAATGGGAATTTCCATCATTTGGTAATCAAGCGTTTGGCCGCTATAAGTCCCAGGTCCAGAAATCGAGTAGTGGCCGTGTGCTTCTTATTTCTGCCAAACAGATGCAGTATGTGAACCTCCCAGATGGGTGAATAACACTGGAGGTACAGGCTGTCAGGGTGGTCGTCACTTCTCCCCAGTATATGTTTAAGACTGGGCAATGCCAAAGCATATGGAGAATGTCGGCATCTAACTGCCGGCAGCGAAGGCAGATTGCCTCTGTGCGATGGAAAAACCTCTTGATGAGAGCAGGGGTAAGGTAAGCCCTGTGAAGCACAAAAAATGTAATCTGTTTGAACCGGTGGTTACGTGGGATATATGTGGAACTGCCCCGGACAGTGGTCCATTACCTATCTGTGAATGCCCTTCCCAAGTCCTCCTCCCAGTGATGTCTGAGGTGAGTGACATCGGCTTCCGTGTGTTGCCGAATGGAGGATGCAAACCAGCGTGTCAGGTGTCTCCCTGTGCCCATCACGTGAAGGTATTGCAAGGTGCAGTGCAAGGGTGGTTCTTGGGCAAGTGTACCCCACTTAGACGTTAAGGAGGCTATAAGTGCTCTATGCAGCAAAAACTGCCCAGGGCGTAGATTACCTTACACTATGAGCCGGGAGGAGAAAGCCATCTTGGAAGAGATCTCCTATGTCTTGGATGCCCTACGAACCCCAATGTATTAATTCCACCACCATGGTATATGCACCCCACGCGGGGTTCCCAGCAATGGGATAGCAGGGGCGTAGGGGATGGTGGCTTTAGTGAGAAAGAGTCTCCTCCGAAAACACCAGTAGGCAATGGCAAGTAGGAGTGTGTCTGGAAGTCTGGGCTTGGAGCAAGGATGAAAGATCTGCAAGAGGGCACCCTGCGTCAGCAGAGGTAATAGTGAAGCAGTGTCTGGTAAGTGACGAGATGACAGCCTCCTAGCAACCCATTGCAGCTGAGAAGCTAAGTAATAATGCTCGAAATTGGATACCGCTAGGCCACCCAGCTCGGCCGAAAGGTATCATTTCCTCATGGACACTCTATGGTGCAAAGCTACCCAAATAAAATCCCTCACTGTCCCCTCCCATTGCTGGAAGAAGCGGGGGGAGATAACACAGGGCAAGGCAATAAAATAGTAGAGGAGGGGGTGCGGGAGGACCACCATTTTGATAAGGGCAATCCTCCCGGAGATTGTCGGCGGGAGGGTCTTCCAGAAACCCATCTGGGATCGAAACGCCGTAGTGGCCCGGAGAATATTTCCGTAAAAAAGATCAGCCTTAGTGCGGTATACTCAAACCCTCAGATAGCGAAACGGGTCCACCTGCCAAGCTAGAGAACTGGTGTTCCTCCTAGTGGGGTTCACAAAAAGAGTGCAGTTCATGAAACATTACATTATTTTCATCTCTCAAACAGCAGTGATTGTTCACTAAGTGGTAAAGGAGCATGAGTCCTCCTTCCTTGATCCTATGTATGCATTGCAGGCAACTTAGTGTGGGCTTTCCCGCTGCGAAATGGGGGGTACAGGAGCATCACTACTTCTGTCCTGAAGGAGGCATGCATCTACTTGAATTCTCGCCACCATGTAGAATGTTTTTCCGTTTGGGCAGCAAATGACCTCACTGTTTCAGATTTTTGCTGTGCGCTTTAGTCAAACCCTATAGAGAAATGCTTAAGGACCAGTTCTCAATGGTTTTATTAAATGTTCCTTCTAGAAATGGCCCTTTCTGCAGTCACCCCCCAAACATTGTGCTTTCTTCCTCCCTTTTTGGCTGAATAAATTTTTGTTGGCTTTTGGACTCTGTGTACTTTACCACTGCTAAGCAGTGCTAAAGTGCGTGTGCTATCTTCCTACAATGTGGTAATATTAGCTTATCCACAGATGACCTATTTAATTTACTGATAAGTCCCTAGTAAAGTACATTTTGTGCGACTAGTGAGCCTGGAGCACTGATCGTACCACCCACTTGAGTAGCCCTTTAAACATGCCTCAGGCATGCCATTGCAGAGCTTGGTGCAGTTTACGCTGCCATGTCGACTTAGCATTTAAAGCCCCTTGCCAAGCCTTAAACTCCCCTTTCACTACATATGTCATCCCTAAGGTAGGCTCTAGGTAGCTAATAAGGCAGGCTGCTGTGTAAGTAAAAGGCAGGACATATACTTTTAAGTTTTACATGTCTTGGTAGTGAAAAACTCCCAAGTTCGATTTTCACTACTGTGAGGCCTACCTGACCCATAGGCTAACCTTGGGTGGGGTCTCTGTGCACGTTAAAACTCTTTTTTGAAGTATTCCCCACTTCAAAGGCGCCACTGCGTATAAGAACTGGACTGCCTACCCTACCACTTCAGTAAACTTCTTGACCTGTGGATACTCTGACTTGAGGAAGGATGGCTGTGCTGCTGCTGGACTGACACTCTGCTGGACTTCTGCTCTGGAAGAACTGCTTCTCTGGTGTGCTGACCTGCCTGCTGCCCTACTTGCCTAGGTGAGCAGGACTGGTCCTGCACCACTTGAACCCAGTGACTTCAAGGACTTGCAAGCGTACCTCCTATTCTGAAGTTTCAGGGACATCAAAGACTTCCAACCACCCTGCTACAGCATCTAGACTCTGCCATCTGTGAGTCTAGACCTGCTGAGTGGTGCCATCCAGTATTGCGTTCTTGGAAGTGGGATTAAAGTGCTGCTCCAGCAGAAATCCACCATCTTTGCCATTACGCCGCTCAGAAAGGCTCATCTCTCTCAATGACAACGCATTGCCACAAGGATCGAGGACATGGCATCACCTCCATTCCCAACGTATCCTCAACTTTGCACAGATTACAGCCAACACTTTGCCTTCCTCCTGCGGTTTGATGACAACGCATCAACGTTTTGCTTCTCGCATCTCATCTCCTGTGATGACGCAACAAAGTTACTTTGCAGCGGGTCAAAACTGGCCCCTCTAGCTGGCCCACGATCCATCGTGGTCAGCCTAAACCTTTGACTTTGTCCAGGTCTAGTGCAACCAGATAGCCTCAGTTGGCCCTTTATGCTTTTAAGCACTAGAATTCAAGATATTCTTTAAACATTCAAAACTCTAGTTCTGATTCTTTTTTTTGTCATTTTGGTCATGTTTTGTTCATTACATTAAGCTCTATTTTCTAACCAGTAGTGATATTTTTGTGTGGTGTTTTCTCTGTTTTACTGTTTAAAGTGTTGCACAGGTACTTTACACATTACTGCTTAAGTTAAGCCTGACTGCTTTGTGCCAAGCCACCAGAGGGTGAACACAGGTTCATTTAGTGTGTGCATCTAACTAACACTGACTAGGATTGTGGTTACTGCTTGGACAGGGTGTATACCTCTGCCAACCAGAAACCCAATCTGTAACAGTTCCTTAACCTTTTATTTCCTGTAGTTCTATGTAAGCCGTTAGGGGCATAAAACTAGGTTTATATAATAGCCACAATTTCTCTTATTGTGATTGTACTTTAAATTACATTTCTGATTTTTGTCTTTAGGTATTATGGAATGCCAATGCCGGTTGGTTATAATCCGTACATGTATGGGCAACAAGCTCTCCCTTTTATGTACCAAGCACCTGGACAAGCACCTTATCCTGGCCCTCAGCAACCTGGATATCCTTACCCCCAGCAACCTGGATATCCTTACTCCCAGCAGTAACCGGTCTATGGAATGACTCTGCTTGTTCAAAGTACAACTCGAAAAAAGCTTACCATGACCGTTACCCAAACTATTGTATTTTAATGTACTGAATGCAATCTCTATTTTTGTCTTTTGTTGAATTCTCAAAACTGTACTGAAGTTTCATTTCTGATTGCACTAAAAGTTATTGCGAGATTACTGTTGCTGCGATTCAAACACTAGGCATAATTTGGTCAGCTGGAATTTAAAACTGTAAAGAAAACACATATAACCCTAATTCCGACAATGTTTTGTTTGAAAATCGTGTTTTTTATACCTTGAATTATTGAACAATTTGATACCATTATATTACATAACTAAGCCTGATATGTTCCTGGTTCTGGAAGGTTGCAGGACAAAATTCTTTCTTCTATATTCTTTTTTTGCTGCTCTTATTTCCTTGTTGCTCTTATTTCCCTAAGACTAGGTAGCAAGTCGATATTTTTGTCTATTACCTAAAACATGTAAATCAAATCATAACTTAAATAAATTACAGAACTGTTTAAAAACCTTTTTTCAGATGTGTGTATGTATTTTTAGAATTAATCATTTTTATTGTATGGTAACAAGGTCACAAATACACAGCTTAGCTGCATAGATCAGGGCGCCGGCAGAGCGAAAACTGAAGAACATTACACAGCGTTCAGGTCTACATCCCAGATGACTACCTCGCGATGAATTCAAACCTTAGTGAAATCTTAAGGCTCCTAGCGAAGGTACCACTTTTATACAAAATACGAAACAAAAAAGGAACAACCTTACTTAGCCCCCATCCCGCCCTCCTCCCTCCCTCCGCATCAGTTCGAGTTCGCCTTTTCCGTCATCCCCCAGCCACCAATCAATGGTCAGAATCTAGCAATTCAATCAGTGGAAGCTCCAGGTGAGTCTAATGGTATGAGCTGTAGGATTTGCAGATATTTCGGGCATGTTACTTCCCTCATGTCTTTGGTAAGAAGCTGCAAGAAAGAGGCCCACAGCTTCGCGTATTCCTTGCCTCTCCCATCTACACTAAGCAATATGCGCTGCATAGCCAAGAGTTGCCAGAGTCTGTGAATCCAATCTTGAAGATCTGGAACTATCGAAGACCCCCAATGCGCTAAGAGCACCTGTCTTGCCGCAAGTAGTGCAACGGCTACCTGCCTGCCCCTCAGTGATTTCAGCGCGAAGGACCTATAATGGGGAAGTCCCCGGAGTGTATGTTTGGGCGCCCATGGCAATGTAATCTGAAATGCTGCATCAACGTCATCGATGATTGCTGTCCAGTAGCGCACCAGCTTCGGGCAGTGCCATAGCAAGTGCACCAGAGTACTGGTAAGGCCACACCCCAGCCAGCAGAGGTCTGACTTGGATCTGTCTCAAGACTTGGTGTGGTGTCTCTTAGGCTGTATAGTGATCATGGAGTAGAGTTCAGAAATGAGTTTACGATCATCCTTCTTACACACCGGCGACTTTTCAAAGGTTGTCAGGGGGCGGGACATGAGAGTGAAGTGTGACCCAATGTGCGACCAATGTGGAAGGCATCTGACGCTGGTAGATCATAATCCTTACGTAACTGAGGAAAGGGGATCAAGCCTTCAAGATCAAAAAGGGAACCTACCCTTTTGCAACCCTCCTCCCTCCAGCGATGAAAGATCGGGGACCAATAACCTGGTTGAAAGTTGGGATTGTCCACAATGGGGAACATAGGAGAAGGAAACGTGGTCCACCCTTTCTGGTGTGCTAGCCGGTTCCACACTTTGAGGGTCGGGGAGGTGACCGGAGAGGAGTAGAGCCCCCATGCTCTATGCCTGCGTGGAAGCCACAGTTCACGCCAAATGTTTCGTCCGGCCACTGTTTGGTCCATAAAGTTCCAGTGTTTACTGGACAGGGGCGTGTTCCATTCCGTGATGTAGCGGAGGCAAGCCGCTTGGTAGTAAGCACCCACTAGTGGGAAGCCAAGTCCTCCCCGTGCCTTCGAGGAGGATACAAGCGCCAACGCGAGCCTCGGTGTTTTGTTATCCCATAAGAACTTATTAAGGAGACCTTGCAGTTTCCGTAGGACGCCTGGCGGCGGACTCCAGGAAGATGTATCAGATGCGCGGAAGCACCGTCATCTTCACTGCCGCTAATCTCCCGTACCATGCCAGATTGAGACGTGGCCTTGACCGCCTGCTCCATCAATAAGGCATAATTGAGGGCGGCCGTCTTGGCAATGGACGAGGTCAGCCGAATGCCCAGGTTCGTGATGTCCGTGTGCACCCATTGAAAAGCAAAATCTTGTTGCAGGTCCTGTACCGCAGTCCCGGGGATAGAGATATTAGGAATTTGCAACTTCGTAAAGGTAACTTTGAACCCTGCGAAGTCCCCAAAGGCAATAAGCTCCCTAGACAGGTACCGCAGAGTATGTGTGTCCGCTCAAAATTGGAGACCTACAATGTCCGGGTTGGACCGAATGCGTTGGGCGAAAGGCTCCATATAGAGCGCAAATAAAAGTGGGGACAGGGGACAACCCTGCCGTGTGCCCCGAGCAATTAGGAAAAGGGTAGATTTGCAACCATTAACTAGCACTGCTGCCGTGGGGGAGGTGTACAAGCAACGAACCCAGTGGACGAAGTTATCATCGAACCCGAAGGCACACAGAACTGCAAATAAGTACTCCCAGTCGATGCTATCAAAGGCCTTTTCCGCATCAATCGAGAGCAAGAAGGCCGGAGTGCGTGATCGGTGTACTAGGTCAATGAGTTGCAGGAGCTGCTTAGTGTTATCCCCTCCTTGTCGCGTGGGAGTAAAGCCCAACTGATCCGGATCTATAATATCATCCATAAGAGGGTTAAGTCGAGAAGCCAACACACTCGCGAACAACTTTGCGTCGATATTAAGGAGCGAGATTGTCCGATACGACCCACAATCTTTAAATTCCTTCGCGGGCTTAAGGATTACAGAAATTGAGGCCTCAGACATTGAAGGAGTCACTGCCCCAGTGTCGAGGAAGGAGTTAAAAAGCCGCGTTAAAAGGGGAGCCAGCTCCACACAAAATGTTTTATAGAACAGATCCGGAAAGCCATCTGGCCCCGGTGACTTAGCCACTTTTAGCCATGCTATCGCCGATATGACCTCCTCTATGCGGATGGCTGAGTACAAATTGTCAGCAGACGATTTGAGCAAGGGAGTAATATCGCAGGAATTTAAGTATTCCCCTGGGTCAATGCAAGTGGGTGTCTCCCGTCGTGTAAAGGCGTTGATAAAACTGACGAAAAGTGTCGACAATGTTCCACCACATTCAAGTCCCTTATGGATTGGATCGCAGACCTCTGTGCTTGTGCTCGGAGTCTATGTGCAAGCGCCCTCCCACACTTATCCTCACTGAGGTAGAATTTGTGCCGCAGTCTCAGGAGAGCATGCTCAGCTCTATCGAGGTCTAAATGCTTCAGCATTTTTGCGACGCGTTTCTAACTTTCTCCAAACTCTCGGAGCCCCGGTCTGCTTGTGAATTCTCTCTAGCTCCCCCACCCGTTTTTCCAATTCCGCACTCTTCTCTTTGCGTAGCCGCGCAAAGGATGCCGCAATCGCGATAAATTCACCCCGCACCAACAGCTTCAGAGCCTCCCACACCGCAGTGAGGGGTGTGCCCTCTTGGTCGTTTTCCGAGAGGTAGTGTACTATAGTGTCTCGGATTCGGTTGGTGACCTCCTCAGAATGAAGAAGGGATTTGCGGAGACGCCAACACGGTGGTGTCGAACGCGAGCAACGCGCTGTGAGTAGGACTGAAATGAGGGCGAGATCTGAGAGGGAGCAGGGGTGATATCCGCAGCATGCTAATCGGGGAGGAGAGATGAGGAGGTTAAAAATGATCCAGGTGTGCATATATTTTGTGTGCCGCTTAAAAGTAAGTATAGTCACGCTCATTAGGGTGTTGAATACGCCACACATCACACAATCCACAGTCAGCCAACCACTGTTTCCCCCCCTGCGACAGCGCCCCTGACTGATTAGACCGCTGCTCTGATCTATCCAGTCCTGGATCCATCACAACATTTAAGTCTCCCCCGACCAAAAGTGCCATGTCAGGAGAGGCAAGATCCTCAGATAGAGGGAGAAGCAAAAAGGGCTCTTGTCGACTGTTTAGGGCATATAAGGACCCTATCGACATAAGTGTGTCCCCCCGTTGTACCCGGACTGCTAAGAACCTGTCCTTTATGACTGCCACAGTGGAAACCACACACACCATTTTTCTTGGACGGCCCTGAAGATCATAACTACAGTGGGAAGCGCCTGTCCCTTATCCGTCTGGTATCTTTGGCTAAAAGATGAGTTTCTTGGAGCAAACAAACATCACCACCAGCATTTGCTAAAAGGGAGAGTATTGCAGACCTCTTTACAAGATTATTTAACCCCTGTACATTCAAGCTCACAATTCTCAGATCCTTACCCATCGCAGCTGTGAGGGGGAGAAAGGCCGTACGTCTGCCCAAGCCCGTTAGAATCAAAAACAGTGACGGTCATCTCACATAACCTAATTACCTGCTCATGAACTGATGCAGAGCCCCCCAAAAAATACCAAACCCCAAACATTAGAGAACAGTAAAGCAAGGGAAAAAACGGAGAGTCAAGTGATATGACAAAAGTTCGTCTCGATGGTCAAATGTTCAGGGGGACGTGGGGCACTCCTAGTCCGAACCATGTAGTACAGAGCAACCACTCTGTATGCCGGGGAGTGATTCAGACTGCTCCCTCCCTCCGGCGCCAAGAAGTGAACCCAGATGGATGCCAAACCTCATGAAGATCAAGGAACGTCAGTGTTGTCCGTCACCTGTGACACCGGCGAAAGGGCCGCATCTCTCTCCAGCCTTCTAGCAGCCGAATCCGGTTTGGAGCTGGGTGACGATCTTCCAACTCGCTGCCATTCCGTAGAGCGCCGGCGCCAATGAGGAGGAGGTTTATCACCACCAGACGTGGCAGGGGGCTCTTCCAGACCCAAGATATTACGTGCACCTTCCAGGGAGCGGATCTGCAGGAGTTTGCCTTGATATTTGAAGATGAGGCGAAATGGATGGCCCCAGGAGTAGGGGATGCCTTGACCTCGGAGATGGCTGGTGATGGGTTTGAATTCTCTGCGCTTAACCAATGTGGAGGCCGCCAAGTCCTGGAAGATTGCTCGCTAAGTCCTTGTAGAGTGCTGGCTGATGGCCCCGGAACTGCACTGGGTTAAGTTCTCTCGCCTTGCGGAGGATACGCTCTTTGAGTTGGAAGTCATGCACACAGACAAGGATATCCGGGGGGGAAGCTTTAGCACTGTGTGGAAATCCCACCCTGTGGACTCTGTCCATTTGGATTTCCTGACCCCATCATCTCCGAGAATCTGATGGAATAGCTCGCTAATGTAAGCACAGAGGTCGTCACCGCCTTCTTTCCAAGGGACCACCCGAATTCGGATGTTATTACGTCTGAAGCGGTTCTCCAAATCCTCCGCATGGGCCTGAAGAACTATATTTTGTTTTCTGAGGCGCATCATCTCCTGCTGAAATTGGTGCAAGTCGTCCTCTCTCCCCAGGTCGTGCTCCTCCAGCATCGCCACCCTTTCTCCTATGACGTCGACATCACACCGGACCTCCGTTAGATCCGCTGAGAGCGCAGTTCTAGTATATCTTCTTTCATGACCGAGAACAATTCGACCATAAAAGCCTTGGTTGCTGGCGCATCGTCATCTTTGATTTGTGGTGTCTTGGTGTCTGGGAGGTGGAGTGTCCTGAAACTTTCTGTAGGAGGTCTTTCAGAGGTTTCTCTTTCCGACCTCTGGCCGACGACATGATACAGCAATCAGGTCTCAATCAGCTGCAATACACTCCCCAAAATGAGCCAGGAGGAGGTAGCACTCCAGTCCCTTGGCAGTCCGATCCCAGTAGAGCAAGCTGGTCAGCGTCCCAACCAGGTGGGGGAGCGACGGCAAATTCTGCGTTGTAGCGTGGATCAGGTGCAGACTCGAGATTCCTGTATTGCTCAAATCAGCCGGCCACCAGCTAGTCAAGACCTCCCTCCAGACCAATCCTCCCTCACTGCGAATTCCAGGGCACAGACCGGGTGGGTGTAGATCGGCAGTACGAGTCTCTAGGGTCCAAAAGGGACTGCAGCCCTGCTGTCATCTAGTCGGAGGCAGGTACCACAAGCGGTCATCTCAGGCCTTCGCTAGGTTCGAGGCACAGTTGAAGGAGCGGTGGGGGGGGTAACGCCGCAGTCACCAACCACCCCATCACATCACCCAGAATGTAATCGCTGGCAGAAAAATCGGCACCTTTTGGATCTCTTCAGGGGTGATCAGGCCACTCCGCAGCTCAGTGATGTTGGTTGCCAGTCCTGGAGCTGAGAGCGCCGTCTGCCAAGCCGCCTATCTATGGCAGGCCACCCGGTCATCGGAGCGCAGTAGGCCACATCCAGCAGGCCTCTGAAGCGGGGGTAGGGTTCTCAGTATGGGCCCCGCAGAGGTCGGCACCCGCTGCGTGCGAATTGCCACTGCGTGTAAGCAACGTTTTTTTCCTTGCCCCACGGTGTCCAGCCTCCACAAGCCCAGGGCCACAGGCCGCACCTCCTACACCAGGCCCTGTGCTCTTCTATCACCACCCGCCGGGCGCCAGCCGGCGACCGTGGCGGAGCACAGCTTTGCACGCTCAGAGGGGAGGACCCGCAGGAGAAGGCAGCCCCCACCAAGCATCAGGAAGCGGCGTCCTCCCTCAACCAGGACCAGCGCCGTCCGCCGCCTCGTGGACCGAGTCACGCCCCTGGAGTCTGGGTGTCACACAAATGTCCCTCCGCTCCTCACCTCTACCTCGCCGGGGAGCCGTCCGCCTCGTTAGGCAGGGATGCAGGATCGCCAGATAGACCACAGGGCTTCCGCTAGTTGCTGTACCTGCAGAGTCGGCCTCTCGACACTACCAGTGCCGCTTCACACCGCCTCCAGACTTCCAGAGGGCCGCAGACAGGCCGCCTCAGGGCGAACAAAAATGGCGGCAACCTCGAGGCGCTCGTCTCGATTTACTCGCCGGCGGCCACCTCGCTCCATATTGCTCTCTGCGGGGTAGCTTACCAGGGGGGCCAGTCACCAGCTCCTTTCGCCAGGTAATCTTGACTGCGGCAGCTCCAAGGTTCTACTATGGCAATAGGCCCTCGCCACGCCCGCCGGTACGCAGCAAGACCGGGCAGTCTGACCAAAGGTGGAAGACCACAGAGTACCTCACACAGCTACACTCAACTGTAAGCTTGGATGGGCTCCAGGAAGAGTGATATGACAACGCTTATTGCTGGCGCCGCCGGAGAGATAGGGACACACATGCTATCTCGCTGCCATCTTAGCCTCGCCCCTGTGTATGTATTTTTAGATATTTTGTTTGTTTTTATACACCTTTTTTTTTTTCTTTTCTCCTTATTTGAATACAAATGTCATAGATCAGGACCACTGATATTTGCTGTGGCTTTATCATTCCCGCCCAAAGTTACATGCACTAATACCATTTTTTTTTAATATTCTCAATGGTAAAGCCCATCTAGTGTTGGGTCAGGAGTTGTGCATGTTTTTTCTTCAAGCAAGTCTTTCAAGTGATGAAATATAGTGACTCCTCCTCTCTGTGGTATTGCGCATGGGCTTCAACTCCAATGTTAGATAATTTTTTCTCTGCTGTCTGGTTCGGACGTGTATGCCTCTGCTCCATGTTTCGACTCCGTTTTGGTTCAGTTCTCCGGTTCTTTTCTCTGTCTTCGGTATTGTTATTGCTTGCGCTTTTCCTTCTGCCACTCTGAATAAAAACTCTGTGTGTTTGACTCCATTCAACCGAAGCCCCTTCAGTACAGCGCCTTTTGGGGCCTACGTTCTCCATTGTTACTAGTCTTCCCGAAAATGCTCCACTGTTAATGGAATGCACGCCCTTTCGGTTCTGCTTGCGTTGCCATGCGAAGTACCTTCACACAGACCAACACTTGGTGTGCAACTTATGCTTGTCCCCCGAGCACAATGAAGTGGTCTGCACCTACTGCAAGTCATTCCACTCCAAAAAGACCCTTCAGGTCATAGAGCTGTTCACCTCGAGATGTCTTATAGAGCTACCGGCGACACTCTCTACATCTTTAGTGAGGAGCATGCCCAGGAGCAGCCATCGATCAACGAGGAGTTGGCCTTCTCGGTTGATAAAAGTTCGGACTCAGAGCTTGAAGAGGACTTTGAGGTAGAGGACATTACTCCAGCTCAACAACCTGTGAATACACCTCCCCCCGCTCCTATTCACCAGCACAATCCTACCAAAAAACATCTGGTTCCACTGATCTCAAAATCCCAGGTCCCCAGCCAACCACTGCTATCTAGCCATGATCTGTAGCAAAAAAACCCCACAAAGGAAGCCCCGCCTTCATGCTCAGCACCGAAAGCACATGAGAAGTCGAAGCCATCAACTTCTGCTTTCTCGGACCGAGACCACCAACCGGCATCGTGCCGACAGTCATCATTCTCCACCTAAGCACCGAATATATAGTCTACCCCCAGGCCTAAACCTTCAGAGCTGAAGCATTCCAAGACTGTCTCCAAGCTCGGTTCCAAAACACAGGTGGAACCAATCCTGCACACGTTGCAGGAGACATTGGACACACACCAGAAGAAAATTAATCTCCAGGCACACACTGGACATCTACTGGACATATACTGACAACAGATTCCTCTCTTCCACCACCTAAAAGGTAGCGTACTTTTGAAGAGGCTTTAGACATGGCAGTCCCTCCAAAAAGGAAGTCTATGTCCAAAGCTACCAGCCCCCCATACCAACTACACCACCTTCACCCCCACTGCTTCCAAGTTCACCACGACCACCGCCACCTCCTCCAGGCGAGCCACTAGATTACTCACCAGAAGGGTCTCCACAGTCAGATACTGTGGGCATGGGGGTGACACATGAAGATGAACCCTGGGATACTTGTTACACAGAGCCCCCTGCACGGATCCTGATATTCGTGCCCTTCTCCTTCTGAAAATGCTTCCTCTTGCCAGGAGGTTATAGCAAGGGCTGCTGCTTTTTCACAATGTAGAGCTTCATAAAGAGCCTTTAAAGGATGACTTAGGCTTTGACACGCTTTTCATCTCACATAGGGCTACCCATTAACTGCCCGTGTTAAAAGGTATGCTTAAGCATACTGAGAACATATTTAAAGAACCTATTAAGGCTAGGGTTGTAACGCCTAGGGTACATCAAAAAATACAAACCCGCACCATCGGACCCTAATAACATTAAAGGACTGTTACCCCAAACTCCTAAGTTACTGCCACAGCACGCAAGCGTGCCAACTCTCAGGCCACTGAGGCCACTCCGCCTCCTGACAAAGAGAGTAAAAGAATAGATGCTGAAGTGGAAAGTTTCCTCTCAGGCTGCCACCCATTGGCATGTTGCCAACTTGCAAGCTCTCCTAACATGCTATGACCGCTCCAACTTAAACAAAATGAAAGATCTACTTCAGTATCTCTCATTGGAACACAAAAAGCGCGGTCAACAGTTAGTCTCTGACTGTAAAATGATAACTAACACTTCCATTCGGTGTGCATTAGATGCTGCAGACATCGCAGCCAGAGGAATAAATACGAGTATTTTACTTCGGCAACACGCTTGGCTTCAAATTTCTAGATTTATGCCCGAGGTACAACAAGCTGCCTTAAACATGCCCTTTGAGATGGAACATGTGTTTGGACCTCAGATGGATTGCTCATTGGAAAAAATCTAATAAGATACTGAGACAAAGCTATGGGAGCACTTCAAACACCTGCTATCCGTGGGTTTTTTCGTCGCTTAGGATACCGTGGAGCCTCACAATCCACACCTTCTGAGGATTCAACCTCTCAACAAAAGCAGCAAGGTCAGGCCTAATACTCTAAGGGCTACTACTGAGACTCTTATAGAGGAAACAACACCTGGGGTAGAAGTAAGGGTGCCTCCCACCATGTAGCAACACCCTCTACCAAACAGTGACTACCCTACCCTTCCACCCATCATATAACACCTGCCAGGGGCAGAATTCACAATTACCTAGTTGCATGGCAATCCATGACATCAGACAAGTGGGTATTAGCCATCATCCAACATAGCTATAGTCTGGAGCTCATTACCACACCACCCAATATTCCACCTTGTGCTCACAAAATGTCACACAAGCATCAAATACTGCTCAAACAGGAAGATCAAGCTCTTCTCCTCAAAGGTGCTATAGCGCCTAGGAGGGATGAGAAATTGCAGGAGGATTTGCTGGCGTGGCGAGTCATGTGCACGACAGGGTTGGCGGCAGAAGGGCAATCGTCACCCAGTGACTCTGAAGGGACTAGTGGTGATTTATTCTCTGAGCACGAATCTGAGGGGGAGGGGCCAACTGAGAAGTTATTCGAACAGTGCATGGAGTTGGGCCTTGCCTGATTTCCTCACAACGTCACATGTAATCTGCTTGTTACAATGCTTCACTGAATGACCTTGTGTGCTTTCAGATGTTGTCATACTCCGAAATGTGCCATACTGAGTCAGTCAATCTGTGTGCAAATGTTTTTAACGATGCCTTGAGGGGGGGTTTTGCTAGTATTTTGCAAAAAATTGAAAAATAAAGGTTTTAAAAAAAAAAGTGTTATAGCGCTTGTCCCTCTTCAACATCAGGGTTCAGGGCTATACTCTCTGTACTTCTTAATCACCAGAAAGGATGGGTCTTTAAGGCCAATTTTAGATCTCAGGCCCTTAAACAAATGCATCCTATTAGAACACTTCCACATGGTTATCGTACAGGATGTCATTCCACTTCTTCAACAAGGTGACTTTATGGCAAGACTAGACGTAGAGGATGCCTACTTCCACATACCAATACACCCAGCTCATTGCAAATGTTTAAGATTTACTGTTCAAAATCATCAAAGCTCAACTAATAGTCATACCAACCTCCCACCACTGGTTCAAGGATCGCTGCTGAGTTGTGAACAGTTTGTGGATTTCTTCTTGGAGAAGTCCTTGAAGATTGAATCTGACATGCGCGCCGCCCTTGAGCAACTGTCGAGCAGTCCACAGACCTCCCTCTGTCACCCGAGTGCAGATACACCCCCTGCACTCCCCTACCTCCCCAAAAACAATGCTTCCTGGAACTCATTCCAAATGGTTGATGAACTCACTATATGCAAAATGCAGTTGTCTTTGAAACCTTCTAATCATTACAACGACCCTCTACCTGCGAACCTGTTCCTGGAAGTCAGATCCTCCCTACAAACACTCTGGACTAGGGTCGTAAATGCTTCTCTCAGTCAAGGTGATATTCCTGATTGCCTTAAAGCGGGCCAAGTTTCCCCGATTCTAAAGAAATCATCCTCGGATCCCATGGATCTTCGTAACTTGCGCCCAATTTCCAACATCCCCACCTTGGCAAAGCTCCTGTAGAAATGTGTGCTCTCCCAACTCTGTAACCACATCGATCATTTCCACCTCCTGGTCCATTGTCAATCTGGGCCATAGTACAGAGTCAGCGTTGACGCACATCGTAGATGATGCACTTAGAATGTTGGACCATAATGAGGCCTGCCTTTTGATCCTTCTCGAACTGTCATCAGCCTTTGATATGGTCAAACACGATAACCTAACTGACCTCCTGGAACACAGGATGGGGTTGTCTGGGCCTGTACTCAACTGGTTCTTCTCCTTCCTTCACAATGGATCACAATGCTTCAAGGTGAACTAATCCCTGTCTGACCCGGCCCCGGTTACTCTTGGAGTTCCACAAGGGTCAGCACTTTCTCCCACGCTCTTTAACTTGTTCATGGAGCCTCTGGCAGAAATCTTCAAATCATCCAACATTCATTATCACATGTACGCAGACGATACTCAACTTTACCTGAAGATCGCTTCCGCCGAGGACGTTCAATCCCTCAACTTACTCCTGTTGGAAACACAATGCTGGCTGACACGCAATCACCTGAAGCTTAATGCTTTAAAAACTGAGTTCCTTCTAATCTCTCCCCAGACAAAATCCCTGGATATGGACCAAAGGCTGTCTCAGATTACTGCCTTGAAATGTAGACCTCACCTCGTGGATTCAGCATTCTCTCTGGGGATCATTTTAGACAGAAGCCTAAACATGCAGAAGCCCATCAGTTCCCTCCCCAAAGGAGTGAACTTCCAACTCAACATCCTCAGAAAACTCACACTCTACCTTCCTGCTCCTGACCTTAAGGTTGCAGTGCAAGCCCTAGTGATTTCAAAGCTGGACTATGGAAGTGCTACGCTGTGTGGCTTTCCCAGAGTGAAGACTGCTCCTCTTAGGGTTACCAGCAATTCTGCTGCTAGGCTCATAACTGGCACAAAAAAAGTAAACCATATTTCTGTAGTAGGGGATCTCTGTGTATAGTCATAATCTAGTGAATAGTACTGCCCATGTGCGTGGACCCCGGAGCAATCAAAAATAATCTTTTAAGCTGTCAATACATGCAGAACTGCATCGACACTTAAGAGAGAATTTAAAGACAGATAATGCAGCCTATATCCACAGGCTACACTGTCCAGTATTTCAACTAGAAATTCCACCAAAAATCCCAAAATCCTCAAACAGCACAGCCTGTCCAGGGTTTTCTAATAGAAAAACCTTGCCTTTACCAGCAAAATCCTCTGGAATGATAGAGAGGAAGAAGTGGACAGACATCCCCATAGGCTGCCGGTATGTGGCTCAGAACAGGAAACTGTGCCTTTAAGAGAACTTTCCAGAAGTCTCACAGTATCCCAGAATGCACTGCAGGTCCCTTTTACTTTGTTCTTTTTTCCGGCTCCTGCAAGCAGGACCCTGGAGCATTGAGCTCTCCCTTTTCAAGGGTTTATTTGGTGATTTTTCACTGTTCAAGTTTTTTGTGTGCTTTTCTTGAATTACTTTGGTGTTTCTTCCTTGTTTTTGTCTTGGTGTACTCTTTATTTGCCAATATGCCTGCATTATTTGACAAATACCCGGAGTGCTCGAGGAAGAAGGCCAAGTCAGACCCACAAGAGGTGTGCATCATCTGCCTTCCCTCATCTCATGTCCCAGAGGAGTGTGACATCTGCCAGGGCTTCTCTAGCAGAACCCTGAGGGACAGACTGAAGATCAGGCTCCAAGGCCTGGAAGACAGAAGACTGAAGGCACAAGGTGGCTCTGGAAGGGCTTCCTCTGCCCATGCTGAGGCCTCTGGGGTGCTCCCCAAGGGCAGGAAGACCAGCAAACGTCCCCATTCTCCGTCGGCGTCGATTGCACCGACTACGGCGTCAAGAGGGATGACTGCAGTCTGTTCCGGTCTCCCCAGGGCTCTGGGTTGAAGTGGCGTCGACGCTCGGCGTCGAGGGAACTGAATAGACCGCCGTCGAAGTCACCGGTGACAATTTCGTCGTTGTCGAGTATTCGACGTCGAGAAGTGGCCTGGCGTAGGCGCTCGCCGTCGAGGCGACACCGCCGTTCGCCGTTGGCGAAGAGAAGAAGGTCGTCGTCGAGGGGATCCTTGACGGCGAGGCGGCATTCAGCGTCGAGGAGACGCTCGCCGTCGAGGCGAAGGTCGCCGTCGAGACGAAGACGTTCGGCGTCGAGGAGGAGACGCTCGCCGTCGAGGAGCCGACGTTTGCCGTCGGGTCGACGTTCTTCGACGCCAAAGAGGCGCAGAAGGAGTTCTGGCGCCAGGAGTCAGTCGAGCAGGCGGCAGGTGCCTATGGGGGATTCTCCCAACACCCCAGCCTAGGAAAGAGGGCGGATCACCGGGCTTGGTGTATTCCGAAGTGTTTACGCCTTCTAGGCCGAAGTCGGTTACGCCCCCTCCTCCATTGCCCAAGGGGCCACCGCCGCGGGCTCTCACCCCGCCTCCACTTCCACCTCCTCCTCAACCTCAACCTCAGCCTCCGGCTGACAGACCTCCTCCGGTTCCTCCGAGGACTGCGTCGCTGCATCGATTCCCGACGCCCCCTAAGGGTACCCCTCGGCCGAGGGCCCCTGCTGGGCCAAAGTCGCCCCTCCGGTGAAGCCAGCTGAGCGCCTGAAGCCAAGGAGATTGCGATCCCGCTCGGATCGGAGGGGGAGATCGCGTAATCGTCACAGGTCCTCAACGAGATCTAGACGGCGTCACAGGAGGAGATGGTCACGGTCCCGCACGGATTCCTCCGGGACCAGAACCTACTCACCGACCTTGTCGGAATCCCCGGGGACGAGAGTATCGCCGGTGGACGACATCAGCACGTTCCAGGATGTTCTCCTGAGGGGTGCAGCGAAGTTGGGTATCACGGTGACGGTGCCTACTCCAACAACATCCGTGATTTTCGAGAGACTGCATAAGAAACACCTGTCTCGACCTTTACTACCCCTGGTGCCGGGGCTGGTAGAGCCTGCAGAAGAGTTGTTTCTCACCCCTGCGGTGATGAAGTCCGCTCCCTCGTGGCTCCTTAAGAAGTACAGGGCCCCGGATTCTGTCATAGTGATGGCGGCTAGGAAGCAGCATGCCACCTCCCCGTCCTCTACTGTACCTCCGGATAAGGAGAGCCGCTGGATTGACTCGGCAGGCAGAAAGGTCTGTGGGACGGCCTCTACTGCTATGAAGGCGGCCAGCGCTGCGGCTTTGCTAGGGTGGTACGATCGTGCCCTATGGGATCCCTACAGCAGTTCGCTGAGTTCCTTCCCCGGGAGAAAAAGGAAGACTTTCAAGAGGTCCTGAAGGAGGGGATGCTGGTGTCGAACCAGCTCATCAGTGCGGCTGCGGATACGTCCCTTCTGGCTGCACACGGGTACTGTCATGGTATCAACCAGTGGCGCCACGCGTGGCTTCGGCTTGCGTCACTCAAGCCTGAAGCTCAGCAGCGGGTGGCCAATCTGCCTTTCTCGGGTGAAACCCTGTTTGGCAAACATGCGGATGATGAAATGGCCCGCATGAAGGCGGAAGCCGAGACCCTGACGGCGGTCGGGCTGGAAAAGTCCAAAGAGAAGAAGACCTACCGCCCGTTCCAGAGACGGTTCGGGGGTCAAGGCCGTGGGCGAGGACAGACTTCGGGACAGCAGCAACAGCAGCAGCAGTTCCGGAAGCCCTTCCAGATGCACCAGAAGGGTAGAGGCGGCCAACAGTCCACGGCAGCGAACAAAGGCCCGCTGGGTCTCGACCCTGAGCGGTTACTTCCCCTACATCCGTTACCCGCTCCGGTGGGGGGAAGCGTTCAATTTTTTCTGGCAGAGTGGAGAAAAATTACTCAGGACAAGTGGGTGCTGAATATTGTTTGCAATGGATACAGTCTTCGTTTCACCAGCCCGCCTCCCTCCATTCCACCGGTTAGCTCGCAGTTTCAACTGCGCGAGCTCCAGGCAGAGGCCGATATTCTGTTAAAAAAAAGGGCGATAGAAGACGTACCTCTGTCTCAAAGAGGAAGAGGTCTGTAATCCCGGTTCTTTCTGGTTTGCAAGAAGGACAAGAACGAGTTCAGGCCCATTCTGGATTTGCGACAAGCAAACAAGTGGATTCGCAGAGAGAAGTTTTGCATGCTGTCGTTGCATCAGATTTATCCTCAGCTGCAACAGGGAGACTGGCTCTACGCTATAGACCTACAGGATGCGTACTTCCATGTGCCCATTGCACACAAACATAGGAAGTTCCTGCGATTCCAAGTCGGCACCAATCATTATCAGTACACAGTACTGCCATTCGGGCTGAAGTCTGCGCCCAGAACATTCTCGAAATGCATGGCAGTGGTAGCTGCACACCTGAGGAAGAACAAGGTGTTTGTCTACACTTACCTGGACGATTGGTTGATTAAGGCATCCTCCTTCTCGGAAGCTCAAGCGCACTTCCAGAAGACGTGCGTTCTCTTGAACAGGCTGGGGTTGCACATCAACATGTCCAAGTCTGTCCCGACTCCGGTCCAGTGCATTAAGTACGTGGGAGCCTCCATCAATACGCTGTCAGCAAGCGTGTCTCCTTCGGGGGAGAGACGATTATCACTCCTTCGGAAGGCCCAGGCTCTTATGACCGCTCCATCTACAACAGTGAGGACGGTGTCTTCTCTACTGGGATCGATGGCCTCTTGTATCTTCCTCACGCCACACGCACGGCTGCACATGAGACCATTGCAGGAGTGCCTGGAGGATCAGTGGGATCAGAGGAAAGAATCTTGGGACGACAGGATACGGCTGTCTCTACATGCTCTTCAGTCTCTGAAGTGGTGGTGTTCGGTGGAGAATCTCCTGAGAGGGGTTCCCTTCCACAAGGACATTCCCACGCAGACTATCGTTACGGATGCGTCTCTGTTCGCACAGTAGTGGTATTATTTCTCTTTTCTCCACCGCCGCTTTGGTATGGGGATGGGCTTGCCATTCTATTCACTAGATTATGACTATACACAGAGATCCCCTACTACAGAAGGAGTAGTTTCTGTCCTGTAACTCCAGTTCTGTAGTAGGGGTATCTCTGTTATAGTCATAAGCGCCCGCCCTCCTCCCCGGTGGAGAGAGATATTCATGTAAGAAATGCTACAGGTCTGGCGTGTTACGCCTTCAAAAAGAACAAAGTAAAAGGGACCTGCAGTGCATTCTGGGATACTGTGAGACTTCTGGAAAGTTCTCTTAAAGGCACAGTATCCTGTTCTGAGCCACATAATGGCAGCCTATGGGGCTTGTCTGTCCACTTCTTCCTCCCTATCATTCCAGAGGATTTTGCTGTTAAAGGCAAGGTTTTTCTATTAGAAAACCCTGGACAGGCTGTGCTGTTTGTGGATTTTTGGTGGAATTTCTAGTTGAAGTACTGGACAGTGCAGCCTGTGGATATAGGCTGCATTATCTGTCTTTAAATTCAGAAACTCTCAAGTTTCGATGCAGTTCTGCATGTCTTGACAGCTTAAGAGATTCTTTTTGATTGCTCCGGGGTTCCAAGCACATGGGCGGGACTATTCACTAGATTATGACTATAACAGAGATACCCCTACTACAGAACTGGAGTTACAGGACAGAAACTACTCCTTCTCTGGACTTGAAGCCCGTATACACTTAAAAATCGCATGCATGGCACATAAAGCCATCCACTACCAGACTCCGCAATACCTTGCGCAGAAATTGGAGCCCTCACGTGGTTCGAGAGCCTCCAGAAGTGCCAGCACCCTATACTCAAACCCCATAAATTCAATAAAAAAAGACCTACAATTGTGCCTTCTCTGGTATGGCTCCAAGGATCTGGAACTCCCTCCCCCCAGACGAATCCTTCCACGTTCCTCTTCAAGAAAGAAGCCAAAAGGCTCCTAATGAAGAAATTCTTACCTCAGTCTGGCCTCGCCACTTATGCCGTGGCCTAACCGTCGATCCGTGGCCCGGCGGCCTGGACCATTTGAATGGTCGACCTTTTCATGTCTGTGAATTTTTGCTTTGTATATTACAGTATTGACATTTATGATTAGGAGAATATTTGATCACTTTTGACTGTGAAATTCTAGCTGTGTTTACCATGTTGGACTCTTAAGGGTCATAAGGATGTTCAGAAACCTATGACTGTGCAAATATCACTTTGTTTATTTCTTCCTGCTGTAATATTTTATGTATATGATTCCTTCTCTTTGGTTATTCTTGGTTGTTTGAATGTACCCTCTTGCCACATATATTGTAAAGCGCTCTGATACCCCCGGTGGTCATGTTTGCACTACATAAAACTTTATAAATAAATAGCAGGCAAACTTAAGATGTCCCGCGTCTCAGTTTAAATTGGACATGAATGCTGAATATAGCCTGCAGAAACAGTCAATCTCTGGATAATGCGGAGTAATAGAAAATGGCAAGGCACCAGAGGTTACATTACGATAATAATGGCCATTATTGTGATACATCCTGCCCATGACTATAAGCGCGTGATGCGGCCAGGAGAATGCAGAGGTTTGCATATTGGTAGATGTTGGAATTTATATTTTTATATTTTTTTGTGATATGACTGTCCTGTAAATCCTTGCAGGTGACAGGACCTGTAGGCGGTCACTGCGGGGGAACGCGATCAATTGACGCGTGGCTCACCCCGACTGATGGTTGCAGGTATGCAGTATGGATGCAACCAGATGGTACGGGAGCTATATGATATCATTAGTGAAAACTGAATTTATCACTGTTTAGAAGTATGTTTTTACAGTTGGCGCTTTTCTATCCCCTTTTTCTTTTGTATTTTATACCATCATAGGTTTGATGTGAACCTCCCATGAAGGATTGATTTGGAACCCCAGTAGTCCTGACGAAGTTGCCCGAACTGTATTTGGCGACGAAACATGTTGGCTCTTAAGAATTGATCATGGTTTGAAGGGAACCATTTTTTTATTTTTATTTGTTTTATTCGTTTCAAAAGTAACAAGAAACATTACAGCGTATAAGAGGCAAAGCAGACAAGAGAAGTCATCGAGGCAGGTAGGTACATAGATTCTGCAAATCAAACCGACTTCAGGTGATGCTCGATCTGACCATGGTGTAATGCCAGGCTTGCGAATGTCACTCGTGATGAGGTACTGAAATTGCATAAGTAAAAACCCAAACCAAAATTCCCGCCCCACCCCCAACTCCCTCCCCAACTCCCACCCCACCCAGTGTGCCAGATCCATGAAGACAACATAGTTGTGACCGTATAGTAGGGGGCGCGATCACCCAGATGAGCTTGGAGGGTCATGTGCGTGTTCTGTGAGGCGCAATATGCGGAGGTATCTAGGACATGTGACCTCGTTGAATTCCCTGGATAATAGAGACAGCAATGGAAGCCATACCTTCCGATAAGCAGCCGTGGAATGTGTAAGCGTTGCCTGGATGCGTTCCATGCCCAAAGTAAACCATATTTTATGCAGCCACCCCGTGTGAGTTGGCTTGGTGTTGGAGCCCCAGAGGGACAGAATGTGTTGTGTTGCAGCCTGCATAGCAATCCCCATCTGGCGGCCTCTGGGGGATTTTAGGGGGAAAGTGAGTGCGTTGGGCAGCCCCAGGATGGTGTAAGCCGGGAATCTAGGGACTTCAGTGTCAAATGTTGAGTCTGTCGTCCAGGACTGTCTTCCAGTATTCCTGGACTTCCCTGCATTCCCAGAGGATGTGGGTTAAGGTGCCATTTTCCCCACATCCTCTCCAGCATAGCGCACTACGTGTGGGGTTACTTTTATGGAGCCGGGCTGGGGTAAGGTGCCAGTATATAGCTAGCTTTGTCGCCGCTTCCCTGCTTGCAGTGTTTCGAGTGGTGTGAGAGGCTCTGTAGTACACAGCGCTCCATTCCTTGGGTGATAGGGCCCGCCCCAGTTCCGCCTCCCATCTTCTTTGACCAGCCGTCTTGCCTGAGGGGGCGGGAGGTGTGAGCATCTTGTAAAGTTCTGTGATAAGATGTTTGTCCGATTCCTTCATCACGAGCCACTTTTCAAAGACCGTCATGGGCCTACTGACGAGGGGGGCAACATCTGGGTGTGTGAGCCAGTGTCTAATTGGGAAATATTGAAATAAGTGTGGGGAGGCAACGTCGTAGCCCTGAATTATGTCTGACAGGTTAAGGAATCCGTGCAAATCAAAGAAATGGCCGGCAGAGAGGTGGTTGACGCCGCGCCATTGCAAGAACGCCCGAGGGTCGTTACCAGGCGGGAAGTCAGGGTTGTCCAGAACCGGGGTGAGTGGCGAAGGGAAGGTGGTAAGCCCTCTTTTGATTGCCACCGTGTCCCAGATCCGCATGATAGTGCGAGTGATGGGGGATCGCAAGAGATAGCGTGGTCTATGCCGTCGGAGCATGAATGGAATTTTCCAAAGGGATGTGCGTGCCATTGCCCTATCCTGAAAAAGCCAGCGTTTCTCAGACTCTGGTCTGAACCATTCCACCAGGTATCGAAGCTGGGCAGCCTGAAAATATTGGAAAAGGTTGGGGAGCCCGAGACCTCCCTCGTTCGCGCTTCTATAGGACAGTTGTTTGTGTAAGCGTGCTCGCTTGCCCCCCATATGAAACGGTGGAAGGCAGCCTGTAGAGTCGCAATGGTACCAGCCGGCGGGAGCACTGGGAGAGTCTGAAAAATTTACAGTATTTTAGGCAGGGCTGACATCTTCACTGCCGCGATGCGTCCCAGCAGAGAGAGAGGCTGCCTGGACCAGCGCGTGAGGTCTGATTGGATCTGGGAGGAGAGGGCCGCATAGTTGAGAGTCAGCGTAGATTCTGTGGACGCGGTGAGAGTAACGCCTAGGTATGGGAGGCGCGTGGTCGATGACAGTCCCCCCCCCGTAGGCGGGTGTAGGTGGTTGTCGTTGGGCATTGCTGCCCAGAGGCAGGATGAGGGACTTCCCTTTATTTATCTTGAACCCGGAGACAACCCCAAAGGATTCTAGCTCCGCCAAAAAGGTGGGAATTGAGCAATCCGGACGGTCCAAAGCGGCTAGGACATCGTCGGCATATAAGCCTATCACATGGGGTTCCCGGCCGAAGGACATGCCATGAATGGCAGGGTTATCGCGGATTTTTTGAGCCAGAGGTTCAACGTACAGGGCAAATCGGAGAGGCGATAAAGGGCACCCTTGCCTTGTGCCCCGCTGAATCTCAAAAGGGTTCGAGCGTAGACCACCAATGCGGACACGAGCTTGAGGATGGTGATAGCAGCTCGCAATTCATGCCTGAAATCGATCCCCAACCCGGAAACGCCGCAACACCTGTTGGAGGTAGGTCCAGTCCACCCGATCGAAGAAGGGAACCATTTTTAATTTGGGAAGCTAGCAGCACTGAATAAAGTTATCTCAAGCTAGTTAGCTTCACCAATTTTTAGATGTGAGGATTATCTGTCAATATCCTCACGAGGTCCAAAGGACTTGCATGGCAATAGCATGTATTGATATTGCATTCACATTTAGGTTTTTATAGTGATTTTGAGTTCATGGGTTTGAGATTTTGTTAATAACACACACACACACATTACTTTTCTTTCCTTTCAGAGAGAAAGTAACCGGTGATGATAAGTGGACCTGCTGATGAGTACCAGTCAGTAGTCCCCTTGGTGGTGTTACCGTGAGGTACTTTCTCTCTGTTCCACACAATTTTTCATTGATACTTGGGTGGCTCTATGATGGTATAACTTTTTAATTAGGATACACCACAACACAGCGATTTAGATAAGTCTGGGAGGGAGTTCTAAAAGGTTTAGGTTACCCCTCGAGTGCTGGACACGTAGATCTTGGTGTGACTATTCATGATCAGGCCCATTGTTGGTCTGTAATTGGAAGTTCAGGCAGCCGTCTTTAACAATGATCCTAGTAGCTCCCACTTGGGTTTGTCAGCCTTGGTTCGCAACATTATTAGACCTTTAAGTAGTTCCACACAAGAAGCTCCACAACAGGCCGCACCTGCTCACTCCAAACCATGGACAAATCAGACGCCCAGATCCCAAAACTCTCAACCAGGTTCCTGAGTTCATATAATTTGGTTATCTTAACTTGCCAGTAGAATGTATGGACATTGTTAAAGAAGCACAAAAACCTACAACTGGGGCCTGCTGTGCAGCAAAATGGAAATGTTTTGTTTGCTACTGCCACTGAAAAGAAATTTACCTTTTCACATCTACAGTACAAAACATATGTTATCTACTTCTCTTACAAAATGTGGGTTTAGCATATACTTCCATATGTTTACGACTTGCTGCTATGGCTGCATATCTTCAAAATAGACAACACCTTACCCTCTTCAACTTTCCAGTCATTAAAGTCTTCACAAAAGGATTTAAATGTATTATTCCGCCCAGGATTCCTTCTGCACCGTCATAGAACCTTAACATAGTACTCAGAAGACACATGGGACCTCCTTTTGAGCCTATACACTCATGCCCTCTTCAGTACCTATCGTGGAAGGTGAATTTTTTAGTCGCCATAACTTCACTCAGACGTGTAACTAAGTTCCAGGCATTAACCTTATAATGTGGGTCCCGTGCTCACTAAGCCACTGGAGTCAAGCTAGCCTGGCTGAAGACGGCTGATAGACAGAAACCGGTCCTAGGATGCTTGATTCCGGTCCAGGGAAGACATGGCTTGGCAGTTCGGGCTAGACTATTCCCATGAGGCACAGGGTCAAGACTGATTTGCATATGGCCATGTCTGAACTGGGTTGGCTTGGTGAGCAAAATAACGATGGATTAAACCCAGATCTGTGACTGGGGGTGAATGTTTTGCCATAGTGTAACATTCCGTCCATCATCTTTTGTGTTTTTATTAACCTTATAAGAACCATTCTACCACATGCACAAAGAGAAAGTGGTTCTTCGAACCAACCCTAAATTCCTACCTAAGGTGGTCTCACCTTTTCAAATCAATGTATCCATTGAATTGCCAGTTTCTTCCCTCAATTTCTCTTGCGGAAAGAGCTTATCATTCATTAGATGTCAAAAGAGCACCTATGTTCTACATTCATAGAACTAAAACTTTCAGAAAGTATCAACAACTTTTTGTTGTCTTTTCACAACCACACTACTCTAAGATAACTCTGCATCCAAAGCCGGCATAGCCAGATGGATAGTAAAATGTATTCAAACTTGCTGTATTTTAACACCTCTACCTATTCCTCCCAGAACACACTCTACTCGCAAGCAAAACGGGAGCAACCAGGGCCTTTTTAGGAAATAATTCCCATAGCTGATATATATGTGAAGCAGCTGCATGGATTACACCACACTCTTTCACCAAACATTACTGTGTGGAAGTTTTAGCACGCCAACAAACAATTGTAGGGCAGGTAGTGTTACATACTCTTTTTCAAACCACTGCAACACTCGCAGGTTAGCCACTGCTTATGAGGAGGGACTGCTTTACAGTCTATGCAGAGAATTTGTAACTCCAGCCATACATGCCATTGAACAGAATAGGTTACTTAGCCTTTAAGCATCTGTTCGTGGCATGTAGTGCTGTAGATACATATGCACCCACCCTCCTGCCCAGATACCTGTGACAGTTGCAGTTTTTCGCGTTTAGTCATTTTCATTGCTTATACATTTAGCATGGTCGTCGTTTTTACTTAAACATACTTTATACTCCTTTCTCACCTGCCTGCAAGAAAATACCCGAACAATGGAGTTGATGCCCATGTGCATTACCACCGAGAGAAGTCACTATACCTCGTGCCTCAGAAGACTTTGAAGAAAAACAACCTGCACAACTCCGGACCTAAATCTACTGTACTAAATGCCACAAACAGATAATTACAGGGGAACATATTCCTTTCTGGATGTCATTAATCTTTTTATTCATCCAATTTGTTTTTACCCTTGTTGTGGTGTGTTTAACTTTTGGAATGGGAAATCTAATTTTCTTTCTTAACTGCATATATTTAGGCTTTTTCCTGCTATTAAATTGAGAAGACTATCAGTAATTGAGGCGGTTACCTGTCTCCTGCCATAGGTTCATGAATATTGTGATTCTTGAAAAATCAAAGTGAAATAGACATTAGTATTTTACTTTTAGGATATTCTTGAATCAGTACTGTAATCAAAAAGTGCCCATCTGTCACTTGGGACTTTCTTTCCACTCTGGGTGTATTTGGAAAACGGAAGGTTTACCTTGGATAACCCTCACTTCCCCTTGGTGGCATGCTTCGTCATCGGGTTCTTCCCTTTCCCCTGAGGAACAGGGTGTGCTACGACCTTTGTGGGAGCACTTTGCTGTTGGTCTATATGGTAGATAAAGGATAAGATCGGAGTGGGGGGGGGACGTAAAAATACCTGGCTAGTAGAAAACCTTTTTATTTGTACCTCCATTCTGTATGATTAAAAAAAGGGGAAATTGAAAACTCAATGGAAATAATGTTCCTGAGTTTCGCTGGTCAACATGTTTCAAGCCCTACCCCAAGGCTATTCATCAGGACCAAGGGTTACTACTCCCTGATACCACATCTCAGTAGGAATACCACTGTTTGCTAAAAAAAACACCTATATATATAGATATATACATCCAGCACCTATTGGTGTTTGACACTGGAAAATCTGCAAAAATAAATTAATGGAGAGAAAGAACATTAGTTTTACATGGCTTATGGCCATGTCACATATATAAGGCTTATATAATGAGAAACATATCACCATTGCGGAAAAAACATGATATATTTCTCTTGCGATTTATGTGAGCACTTCTAGTGCTACCAAATGAAAGGATTATATTAAACTGGCACAAAAAATGGACATACACACATATAAACCAAAAGTTAAAATTAAGTAGCAAAGAGACATACATGTTGATTGCCTCCATTGGGCTTAATGAGACCATACGGGGGTAAGGGATGCCTTTAGTCACACTATGTGTAATATAGCAAATGAAGAAATGAAACACAGGGTCTGCTTAATTCTAACTTTTGGTATATATGTGTGCATGTCCACTTTTGTGCCATTTTAATATAATCCTTTCATTTGGTAGCAGTAGAAGTGTATCAGGGAGTAGTAACCCTTGGTCCTAATGAATAGACTGGGGATGGACTCTTTTTGATTACAGTATGCTGGCTAGGAGGATGAGCCCCTTTGGCTTTCTTCCTCTACCTCCCCCTTGTTGTTCTTATATCCTTGAATCTGACCAACTTACTAAAGCTGTGCCTTGCACTTGATTCAGGAAAACCTGTTAAGCAGAGACGGTATTGTCATGCTTTAGTATCTGTGTGAATGCCCCAAATCCCTGAGGTTGGGGGCCCAATAAGCAATGTTCATTTGAAATGTCTAAACCAATTGTAGAGGGTATGGGAGTGGGGTCTCCCTCAAATTCTTGCACCCCAAAATATTTCCTTTTAAAAAACACCCACTGTTGATGATTTGGATACTGTGCTAAACTTCAGTTTCAGGAGATAATGTATCCCTGCAGTAAGGCACCTCCCAGCACATCACTTTAGTCCACTACAGTCAGTAAATAAACAGGCCAATCAATAACTGAGTTCTAGACCAGCAGAATAGTTTAAAGGATTTATTACAAACATTCAAAGAAGTGCGATACAGAGTTGAAGCCATAAAGGCTTTTCAGCAAATACATCATTAAAGAAAAGTGCAAAATCTGAAATATTCTAAGTTTCAAATGGACAGCAAATTCATTAGAAACAAGGACAGCATCCATAGCAGCATCTAAGTCTGCAGCAAAGTTTTTTCACTTACCCCCAAAAGTGAAGGTTTATATAATTTTTCAACCATGAAAACTTACTTGAACGCCTCAGACTCAGGATGGGTCTGGATGACGTGGTACTAGAATGGTTCAGGTCCTTCCTCCACAACCGCTCTCAGAGATTCCTCATCAACGGCAAACTATCAGCTCCCACCCCGGTCACTGTCGGAGTACCCCAAGGTTCAACCCTCTCCCCCACCCTCTTTAACCTTTATCTAGAGCCACTCACTGAAGTTCTTCGTGCCGCCAACATCTCCTACCATATGTATGCGGACGACACCCAATTATACATCAACATCTCCTCGCTCAATGAGATCGTCGCCCTGAACGAGACCCTGAAATTAACTGTCCAATGGCTAGCCAATAACCAACTCAAACTGAATGCAAAGAAAACTGAATTTCTCCTAATCTCCCCATCAAAAGCCAACCCGGAGACTCAGACCTGGATTAAGACCATCACAGCCCTGAACTGCCCACCGACCGTTGTGGACTCTGCCAAATCCCTGGGCATTATCCTCGACCGTAACCTCAATATGAGAGACCACATTAACTCGATGGCCAAAGCAGCCAGGTTCCACTTGAGCTACCTCTGGAAGCTGAAACCTTTCATCGATGCACTGGACTTAACCGCATGCGTGCGGGCGGAATTCCGCTCGTACGCTGACTTTTTTAAAAGCGCACTTTACGTGACGAGCTGGGCTCGTCATGAGCGTGCGAGGAGGCTACCTCATGAGGAGCCCAGCTCGTCATCAGCGTCGAAGGGGTTAAAAACGGCAGTTCAGGCACTTGTCTTCTCCAGACTGGAATACGGCTGTTCCACCCTCACAGGATTACCTAAGACCTCCTTAGCGCCTCTAAAAGCCTGCCTCAACGCGGCTGCCAGACTACTCACAGGTACCAGGAAGTTTGACCACATCTCTCCACACATGAAGGCGCTGAACTGGCTCCCCCTGGAAGCCAGAATCCAGCTGAAATTGGCCTGCACTATACACAAGGCCCTATACACAAACTCCCCTGCTTATTTGACACAGAAACTAGTGATATCCGGGGGAAGCAGGAACTCCAGGTCTGCCAGAAACCTCCTGCTCCAACCTGCCACCTTTAAAAAAAAAAAAAAAAAAATAACCTACAACAGGGCGTTCAGCGGAGTAGCACCAAGAATTTGGAACTCTCTTCCACCCTCCATCAGGAAAATCCCTCTTCTAGCACGCTTCAAAAATGAGACCAAAACCTTCCTCATGGGCAAATTCCTCGCCTAAGGCCTGCCTTCAATCACCCCATTGAGCGTGCTACTCCTTGACTACCGCCTCCCTAATCACCAACTGCCCTCGACGAGAACATTTGGAACATTGTTTTTGCTTCTGACTCCGACCACGACTGTAACCATACTTGTTGTTCTTGTTTGTCCCTGCACCTTATTCATTTTGTTTGTTCAACAATGTATACCTTGTAAAGCGCTCTTATACCCTCACGGGTCACGTTCGCGCTCTATAAAACACAAAAATAAAATAATAAATAAAATACAGTATTTTTGCATATTTTGGGCCAGCATTTTACCAGGCGCAAAGGCCCAATGGCCATGTACAAAAGGTGAAATGCGTCTCGGTAACTTGTTACCGAATTGCTTTTTGCTTTCACAATTCACTAATAGGAAGGGTCATGTTTAGTGTGTCCCTTCCTAATGCGGTTGTAAAACATTCATAATTTTCCAACTCCACAGAGGAAGCAGTAACCCATTTGCAAATGGGAACACGGACCCCTTCCTGTTTTTGAAAGTGGGTGAAAACATTTAACTGAAAGAAACAGATTAGTGTTAGATTCCTTACCTTAGAATATCCCCAGGCGTCCGACTGGATCCGGAAAGTTTTCGTCAGCAATACCCCTGCGCGTTGGTAGGCGTTGTCTGCGGCTCCGCGTCCGTCGTCGGCGTCATGATTGCCAGGATGACGTCGCTGAAGTTCTTAGACGGCACCCTCGCGCGCTGACGTCAGTTCTTCTTTTTTCCGTGCCAGCAAGCGCAGATCCGGGAAGAGCAGTACTTTAGTCATTTTTTCTACTAACTTTTTTGATCACTTTTCGAGTCGACCTTCGACTCATGGTGCCGATTGGGATGCCTGGTTTTGAACCTTGGGAGGCCTGTCACCGCCTGATGTCTGTGACCGACCCCCACCGTCGGTGCCTTTACTGCCTCGTGGCCAGCCATGATGACAAGTCGTGCCCTGAATGCCGGGCCTTGACCTCGAAGGATAGACGGGAGCGGTCCCGTAAGCTGATCGAGCTCCGGCAGTCGGCTCCTCGCCGCTCGAGGTCCCGGTCGAGGAGGCTGTCGAGGGACCGGTCGCGGAGCCGCAGTCATAGCTGCTTGACGAGTCACCACCACTCGTCGGGCTCCAAGTTCTCAGGTAATTCGAGGCATTCGAAAAAGAAGTCAAAGAGGCATCATCGCTCTTCCGACTCCTCCCCCCCCGATGCTCGCTCGACGCGGTTTCAGGCAACACCGCCTACGCAGTTCCGTCGGAGCTGCAGGCACCGCGTCCAGCTCCATACCCGCCGGTTCCTTGGCTGCACGCGACGCCGCAGGAGATAAGTGCTTTCCTCACGGCCATGAGGTCGCACTTCCCTCCGTTGGAACCTGCCGAGGTGCCTTCGGGCCCCGCGGGTCCGACTGGGAGCCCTAGCGGGCCAGCGGCTCCGGCCCCGGCGCCGTCGGGTGCTTTGGCCCTGGCGCCGTCGTCGACTCCGGTCCCGACGTTGCAGGGCCCCGCAGGATCCAGGCCTGGATCCAGGTCGTCGCCAGTCGGCTCTACGACTCCTCTGCTGGCGCTGACCCCGAGGATGTCGCTCCTGGCGCCGTCCCCGGACGTCGTCGACCCCAGTTTCAGCCCCGGTCCGGGTCCGGCGTCGGACCGGCGCTGCTCGGCGCCGTCTCCGGCGTCGATGGGTGAGGCCTTCACCTACGACCCGGCTCCATCATTTTTGCCCGTTTATCAGGCGATGGATGATGAGGAGTACTGAAAGGGGTCTGAGGACCCTCTGGCACAGCAGTGCCAGTTGAGCCAGGACTGGGCAGAAGAGCTGGGGGAGGCCAGTGGTCTGGACTTTTCGCCCAACACTGGATTTGTCTTTCCTCCCTCCGTGGCTTTGGAGGAGGGGGCTGCTTACAGCGTGGTGTTGAACAGGGCGGCCAAGGCCTTAGCTCTTGAGCTCCCTGTCGCGGCCATGAGGACTAACTTCCTCACTGAGGTGCTCAAACCGCAGGCAAGCTGCTAGGAGCCTCTACTGCCGTTTAACGAAGCCCTCACCGACGTTCTGATGGGCACCTGGTCCAAGCCCTCCACAGGCCTCCCTATGGAATGGAAGGTGGCCCGACGCTACCGCCCGGTTTCGGGCGACCCCTGCATTCTGTCCATTCACCCCACCCCGAGAGCCTGGTGATCCAGGCCTCTACGTCCCAGACCGCATTCCCGACCGCTCCTCCGGATCGGGAATCCAAAAGGTATGATCAGTTTGGAAAGAAGCTGTTTTCCCTGATTTTGGGTCTGTAGTCTGTCAACACCGCCTGCCTTTTGGGCCGTTACATCCACTCTCTGTGGGACACGGTTGCAGAGGTGCTGCCACAGTGCCCAGAGGAGGCCCGGACACGGCTCGCCCAAGCCCTGGCGGAAGGGTGGGATGCAGCACGCAACTCGATCCGGTGTGGACTTGACACCACAGACTCGCTGGGTAGGGCGATTGCAACGACAGTGGCGGTTCACCGCCACGCCTGGCTGAGGTCTGCCACTTTTCTGGGAATGTCCAGTCCACACTCTTGGACATGCCCTTTGATGGCGGTCACCTTTTTGGCGACAAAGCGGACAGTGCGCTAGAGCCTTTCAAAGACTCTAGGGCTACGGCCAAGTCCTTGGGCCTAGGCCACGCCAGCAAACTTCCGCTTTTTGCCCCTTTCGTGGCCAAGGAAGGGGCGCCCCCACACGTCCAGCCAGCCACAGGCCACAGAAACAGTCTCAACGCAGTCACAGACGTGGTTACCGCCGTGGCGGTGCCAGGGGACAACGACAGGGTCAGTCCACATCCGCTCCCGCAGCATCTGCCTCTGAGCCTTTCTAGTCTGGCATTTCAGGCCCATTTGACGCCAGTGGGGGGCAGGGTTCGCCATCACCTCCTCCACTGGCGTACCATCACGTCGGACTGGTGGGTGCTGCATATCATCCGAAGGGGCTACTCCCTCTCCTTCGAGGCGACCCCTCCAGCCATGCCACCGCAGTACCACCGCATGTCGGGGAATCACTTGCAACTTCTGCAGGAGGAAGTTACGCCCCTCTTGGCCAAGGGGGCCATCGAGCGCGTTCTGGAGGCCAGAAGTAGGACGTGGTTGCTACTCCCACTACTTTCTGGTACCCAAGAAGGGCAAAGGAGGCCTATGTCCTATCTTGGATCTACGGAGCGTCAACGGCTTCCTCCGGAAGGAGAAGTTCAAGATGCTGACTTTGGCTCAGGTCCTAGCTGCCCTGGACCCAGGAGACTGGATGGTAGCGTTGGACTTGCAGGATGCGTATTTCCACATCCCCGTCCTGCCGGCCCACCGGCGCTACCTGCGGTTCACGGTAGGCCACGAGCACTTTCAGTTTACCGTCCTCCCCTTCGGCCTTACTAGCGCCCCTCGGGTGTTCACGAAAGTGATGGCAGTGGTCACCGCTCATCTGCGCAGATCAGGGGTTTCAGTCTTCCCCTATCTCGACAATTGGTTGTTGAAGGCGGGCTCGCCCCAAACAGTCGTCTCCCACCTCCAGACTACGGCCGACCTGCACTCGCTGGGGTTCTCCATCGACGTGCCAAAGTCACACCTGTGCCCCTCTCAGAAGCTCCTTTTCATCGGAGCAGTTCTGGACTGGGCGCAGTTTAGTGTTTATCCCCCGAGCAGTGGGTTCGGGGTATTCAGGCTCTGATTCCGATCTTTCAGCCTTTATCCCGAGTATCGGTCAGGTTGACACTGCGGCTCCTGGGGCTGATGGCTTCCTGCATCCTTCTGGTGCATCACGCCAGGTGGCAGATGCAGGCTCTGCAGTGGGACCTGAAGTTTCAGTGGGCACTGCATCAGGGCAACCTGTCCGACCATGTCCTGATCTCAGAGGGCAATGCAAGTCAGTTGCAGTGGTGGCTCACGAACCGCGATTGGGTCAGCGACAGATCTCTCCCAACCGGAGCACGTGGTGATGACGGATGCGTTCCTCCTGGGATGGGGGGCCACATGGGAGAGGGGGAGATCAGACGCCTCTGGTCTCCGGCGGAGTTCCGGCTCCATATCAACCTTCTGGAGCTGCGGGCGATCCGACTTGCACTGAAGACATTCCTTCCCTCTGTCCGGGGAAGTATAGTGCAGGTGTTCACGGACAACACCACCGCCATGTGGTGCTGCAAGAAACAGGGCGGGGTGGGGTCGTGGCCTCTGGCAATGGCTGGACCACCAGGGCGCCACCCTGGTGCTTCAACACCTGGCAGGTTCCCTGAACGCCAGGGCGGACAAACTCAGCTGCCAGTGCATGATGGTTCATGAATGGCGTCTGAACTCGGACGCGGCGCAAGGTCTCTTTCAGCAGTGGGGAGAGCCTTGGTTAGATCTATTCGCCACCGAAGAGAACGCACAATGTCATCAGTTCTGCACGTTAGAATTTCAAAGGCGGCACTCGCTCGGCGACGATTTTCATCGCGAGTGGAGCTGCGGCCTGTTGTACGCCTTTCCGCCTATACCACTTCTGCCCAGATTGCTGAAGAAGATCAGGCAAGACCGGGCCCAAGTCATCCTTGTGGCTCCGGACTGGGCACGAAGATACTGGTATCCCAAGCTACTCAGCATGTCAGTGGATCCCCCGATTAGTATGCCTCTTCAGGAGGACCTTCTGTCGCAGCAGCAAGGGACGGTCCTCCACCCGAACCTGTCCAGTCTCCACCTACTTGCGTGGAGATAGAGCGGCGGCAGTTCAGGCCATTTGACTTGCCTCCTGAAGTTTGTGATGTGATTCTGGCAGCCAAGCGTCCCTCCACAAAAATGGTATACACCTGCAGGTGGAACAAATTTGTGGCATGGTGCACAGCAAAGGCTGTGGATCCACTCTCTGCCCCCCTTTCAGAGGTTCTCCTCTTCCTTCTTTCTCTTGCCCAGCAGGGCTCTGCTCTGGGCACTATTAAGGGCTACCTCTCTGCCATTTTAGCCTTCTTAAGGCTTCCTGATTAGCCTTCTCTTTTCAAGTCCCCTGTTGTAAATAGATTCTTGAAAGGCATCACACACGTTTCCTCCTGTTGCCTTCGTGATGCCTCAGTGGAACTTGAATCTTGTTCTAACATATCTGATGTGCGCTCCTTTTGAGCCACTTCATAACTGTCCTCTTCATCTTCTGACTCTTAAGACTGCATTCCTGGTTGCCAGCACCTCTGCCAGGAGAGTGAGTGAGCTCCAGGCTCTATCTTCTAAACCTCCTTTCCTCTCTGTCCATCCGGACAAGATTGTTCTCAGGACTCGTTCTTCTTTCCTGCCCAAGGTGGTCACAGCCTTTCAAATCAAATCAAATATCTTTATTTAGATATAACACTGATATCTTTAAAAGAAGAATACATATTCGCACTGTGTGCAAAAGGTAAATACAAAAAGGCGGTCGGTTATTATTACAATCATAATAAAAATAGGAATCACCTACATCTTAAGCCTCCTCCTTCCATAACATTTTTTAAAATAAAAGATAAAAACACTGATGTAGATAAACCAAGGGAAGGTAGATTAGCACATGATATGCAAAACTGTTCACCCCATTTGTGTTATTCTCACAGTCTGCGATATCATGCATATAAAAACAACCCAACATTCTTAAGGAAGCTGCTCATGTTCTTTTCTGTTTTGTCCTCCTTGGGTATTTGGGGTATATTATATGATGTGTTAAATGATTAAAAAAGGATAAAAGGGAAGCTTAACAGAGTCTCCTTTGCTTAAAATTGCGGTATGCTTGCTGAATGAGGTTTATTAATCTTGTATTTAGGGCTGTGTTTTCAGGGTTTAAGGCCGCGATAATTGCTTGCCTACAGGTACGGACGCCTAACTTGTTCCATTCTGCTTTTAATTTGCACCTGCGTTGGAGGTTGAAGAGTGGGCAAAGGCAGACCACATGCAACAGAGTTTCAGCCGTTTTACCACACCCTCTACAGGTTGAGTCTTCCACCGTACGACGCCAAGCAGGCAGATCTTGCAAAAATCGCCAGTCACCCAGTCTAATGGCTATCAGGCTGCGTTTTAGGTACAGTGAATATGTACAAGACAGGTAGATGGCTGGGGCTAGCAGTCTGTACGAATTTATGAGAGCCCAATCATGACTACGTTTCGCAAAAAGAGCTTTATCCATGATGAGTGATCTCATTCTCACCCCTTTTTTAATGGCCATTTTAAACGCTGTCTGGCTGGGATTAAGAACCCATAGGTCGCTCGCTGACAGTTGGTGAATGGCGTTTTTAAAAAGGCGACCAAACGTTCCACCCGGATTATTCTGGGAAATTTCTAACCAGACTAAGGATTCTAATGTGCCTGGGTCCGCTTGTCTCAATTTATGACAGATGTTTAGGTAGGTGCCATCATTAGAGGCCTCATAGTTTAGTAACCCCATCTCTAGTCTTATCTGTGCTGCTGATGCAGAATTTGGCAGCTGGAGAACTTTTTTATATATTCTAGTTGTATGTTTATTTAAGACAGGGTTCAGTTTCCCCCTGCATATCTCTATGCCATATGATAGGGAGGGGCCGATTTACGCTCTCATGACCTCCAGGAGAGACATTAGTGTTGGGCCTGAGAGGTTTTTGGAGAGCTTACCTAGTGACACCGCAAGGGTCGTAGCTTTGGCTGAGATTTCGTTACGCTGGTTTATGAGATTACATCTGGAGTCTAAATAGACACCTAGATATTTGTATGACTGGCCAATGGCGAGGCTTGTGTTGTTAAATGACCACCCACCACTTGCGTGTCGTTTTTTGCCAAAGAGGACAACTTGCGTTTTCTTAAGATTAACCTCTAATTGGTTCGTAGTTATATAACTAAACAGTTTATCAAGGAGCCTTTGCAGCCTGACCCTAGTGAGGCTAAGAAGGACCAGGTCATCGGCGTACAGAAGATTACTTAAGGCCGTACCTCCCACCTTAGGGGGGTGACTGTTTGTATCATCCAGAGTTCTTGACAGATCTGATATAAAGAGGTTAAAAAGAAGTGGAGCCAGCACGCATCCCTGCTTCACACCTCTAGTTGTCATAATTTTCCGCGAGAGGTGTGTGCCGGACCCCAACTTCACCCTAACCCAGGTGCGGGAGTGAAATTGAATGATTGCCTCAAGTAGTTTGTCCGGAATCCCCCAGTTCCTTAGTTTTTCCCACAAAGCCGCCCTGGGGACCCTATCAAATGCTGCTTTGAAATCGACAAAGCAACAAAACACTGACCTAGATGTTAAAAGTGCTTTGTCGACGATGGTTGACACTGCTAATAGGTTAGTCGTTGTCCCTGAGTTAGCAACAGACCCTGTCTGGTTCATCGGTATCAAGTTGTGTTCTTTGCCCATGTCCTCAGGTCCTCTAGGAGGAGACCTGCATAATGTTTGGCTTCGATGTCCAGAAGGGCTATGAGTCTATAGTTGTTTGGTGCGGCGCGGGATCCTGATTTGTAAATTGGATGGATTATGGCTCCCCGCCATGAATCGGGGATTATAGCGGTGTTCAAAGCATAATTAAAAAGAGTTGTTAGGGTTCCTGACCAGAAGACTGTGTCAGATTTAAAGAGGCTTTGTGGCAGGCCATTTGGGCCTGGCGCTCCGTCTGATCTTGCCTTTGTCACTGCTGTAGTAACCCTTTCTCGGGTCACCTCAAGGACCTCGTTGACTGGGAGTAGACACCCAATCTCTCTTAGAGGGCTGTATCCTGTTAGTCCTTTGGTGTTCTGAGGCCCTGAAGTGATCGGTGAGGACCCTCTGGGCCGGTCACCCCACGCACCGCGCTCACTCCTCCGGATGTGAGCCCAGGCTGCCCCCGTTCCCGCCGAGTGCCGCCGCTGCCCGCAGCTGTGCTCCTGGCCCCTGACCGCTGCTGCGGTTTGTGCCCTGTTTGCGCTGACTTGTATTGTACTTTATTTCTCCTGTGTTAATTTGGCTCCGCTTTAGTTTGCTGTTGTCTGTGCATTCCTGTCATTGTTTATCTACCCTGTTCTAGTTCGCTGTTTTGTCCCCTGCTGCCCCTTGGTGTGCCCAGCGCCTGCCGCGTTTCCTGCCACCTCCCCGCTGCTGCCCCCCTGCGGCCCCGCACCCTTCCCTCTGTCGCCCTTCCCATTCGCCGCCCCGCTCCCGCCTCCCAGCTGCTCCTCCCACCCACGGGACCATATAGGACAGAGTGCGCACGGTGGTGAGCAGTGACCTCTGATCCTCTGGGCCGGTCACCCCACGCACCGCGCTCACTCCTCCGGGTGTGAGCCCAGGCTGCCCCTGTTCCCGCCGAGTGCCGCCGCTGCCCGCAGCTGTGCTCCTGGCCCCTGACCGCTGCTGCGGTTTGTGCACTGTTTGCGCTGACTTGTATTGTACTTTATTTCTCCTGTGTTAATTTGGCTCCGCTTTAGTTTGCTGTTGTCTGTGCATTCCTGTCATTGTTTTTCTACCCTGTTCTAGTTCGCTGTTTTGTCCCCTGCTGCCCCTTGGTGTGCCCAGCCCCAGCCGCGTTTCCTGCCACCTCCCCGCTCCCTGCCGCTGCCCCCCCTGCAGCCCCGCCCCTTCCCTCTGTCGCCCTTCCCATTCGCCGCCCCGCTCCCGCCTCCCAGCTGCTCCTCCCACGCTCCGCCCCCCCCACTCTCCACATATGGTAGAGTGTGAAATGCGCAGCGTTGACGCGCAGCGGGCGCGCCGGTTGTGCGCCGAAAGCGAGCCAAAGGTAAACCCCTCTGCGCCCGACCGCGCCCAGCGCCAGGACCCCTGGCCCCCGAGGATGCCAGCCCACCCGCATGACCTACGACGCCGCCACCCTCAACGCACTCAACACCAGCCGAGCCCCCGGCTGCTACCGGGCCACCCCGAGACGCACCCACGGACCCATTAGCTGCCACTCCTGCAAGTTCTCCTGCATCCGGACCTGCACTGCACTCACACCCGCCAAACCGAGAAGCAGCAGCAACCACCTGAAGTGCATCCTGCTCAACACCCGCTCCGTCCACAGACACACCGTCGAGCTCTGGAACCTCCTTGACACCACATCACCAGACGTCGCCTTCCTCACGGAAACCTGGATGAACGCCTCCTCAGCGCCCGACATTGCCATGGCCATCCCAGACGGTTACAAGATCATCCGGAGGGACTGCAGCAACCAGACCGGAGGAGGCATCGCCATCATCCACAGGAACACCATCCGCATCACGAGCAACTCCGACGACACCCTCACAACCGCCAAACACCTGCACTTCCAGATCCACACCGACCCCAGGACCACCCTCAGAGGCACCCTCATCTACAGACCCCCGGGACCATGCACACAATTCAGTGAAGACATCGCCGACTTCATCAGCCCGCACGCCCTCCCCTCCGCTGACTACATCCTCCTCGGGGACCTCAACTTCCACTTGGAGAACAACAACGACCGCAACACCGCCACCCTGCTGGACAACCTCGCCACACTCGGTCTCAAGCAACTGGTGACCACCCCCACCCACCACACCGGACACACACTCGACCCAGTCTTCTCCTCCAGCAAGGACATCACCTTCAGCCACACCACCGGACTCCACTGGACGGACCACAGCTGCGTCCACTTCAGCTACAGAAAGAACACGATTCACCTCCACCAGCAACAGGTTGCTCGCAGAAGATGGAACAAGATCACAGCCAACCAGCTCACCGCTTCCTTGAGCCGAGACCCCCCCGCCAGCTCAGCGAACCCCAGCCAGGCCGCCAACAACCTCACGAAGTGGATCAGCAACTGCGCAAACGACCTCGCCCAACTGAGGACCCCGCCCAGCAGACCCGGCAGCAAGAAAGCACCATGGTTCACCGATGAACTCAAGAGCTCCAAGAGGAACTGCCGGACCCTCGAAAGAGCCTGGCGCAGAGACCCAACACCAGAAAACATGACCACCCTCAAGTTCGCCACTCGAAAACACCACCAACTGATCCGCACCACCAAGAAAACCGCATTCAAGGATCGACTGGACAACAACGCCCACAACAGCAAGGAACTCTTCAACATCGTCAAAGAGCTCTCCAACCCCAGCGCCGGAAACAACGACATCACCCCATCACAAGACCTCTGCAACTCCCTCGCCTCATACTTCCACAACAAGATCGCGGACATACACAACAGCTTCAGCACACAGCCAGCACACCCCACGACAGTACCCGCACCCCCCACCACCACCGTCCGCACCTGGACCCCGATCAACACCGAAGAAACACTACGCACTATGAACTCCATCCACTCCGGATCTCCAACCGACCCCTGCCCTCACCACGTCTTCAACAAGGCCGACTCCGTCATCGCGCCCCACCTGCGGGACATCATCAACACCTCCTTCGAAACCGCGACTGTCCCGGAGAGCTGGAAGCATGCCGAACTTGTAGTGTAGTTCCTATTATCCCAATAGGCTCTGCGCATTGGAATAATACCTCCAATAGTATAGACCTAGACCAGACGTTAACTAGGTCTTCTATTGTCGATATTAGACTTAAAGTTTTGGGTTTGCCAGCTAGCTCAGAGTTCACTAGAAACTTTCTCGAATAGGCAAGGAGGAGTTGAACCTCCCTGGATAGACAAGAAGGGATTTAGTTTCTGACAACCATAGAACATGACAACTTTGCTCTCCCCTAATCAAGAGTATATCTCTAGAGTCGTGTGAAAACAAAAGACAACTTATTTTACTGAGTCAGTACGTGCATTCTTAGTTTCACCAGTTTGTAGAGAAAAGGAAGAGACGGGCGTGTTCAATAAAAGATGTTATTTATTGATCAGTCTCTTTTCTCGTACAAGAGAAATGGATCGATATTATAGCAATACTTATGGTTAAGTAAAGTGCATACAATAAAAGCAGAAGTATAAAATAATACTGTAAAAACATTTATATGGTTTCTAAGCCATATGGTGTTTTAAAATGGATAAAATAGATACATACATATAAATCATTTGACTAATCGTACTCAACTGGTGCTTCTAACTACGCCTACCCCAGTGTACCTGACCTAAGCCTAATACGTGGGCGGGGATAGAAAGTAGCAGTTTGAGTTAAGTTTGTTTTGCCAAGTGACTGACTCAAGAATTCTCTGCAAAGGGTTATTCAGTTCTGTACCTTGAATCTAGGATGGTTGAGGGATGGTATCTCTCGTCTGTGGTCTCGATATTCCAAGCTGCCTGCGAGGGCTGCTCGGAAGCGCCGGAGCTGGATTTCTCGGCAGGAGAAAGCAGCATCTCGTTCTCAGCGCGTCAGGAAGGCGGGGCAACGCCAGTGGGCTTCGCTCTCTGCTGGGCTTCGGCAAGTCTTGCTGCTCCGATCTCGTCACCACCGCGTGTGTTTGCTTAAGGCAATATCGGTAATATTTATACCTGTAAGGTGCCGAGATTGACGTAAGGATGGACATAGATACGTCAATAAGGATGTCATACGAGCTGGTCGTTAGCACATTCTTTTACTGAAGTTCTTTGAGAAATCAAAACAATGGCCGCAGGGATTTTCCCAGGTTGTCATAGGTTTGATTTGTTTTGAGAACTCCGTATGCCTTATCAGGGGCTGGAGGAATATTGCTTGCCTAATTAGATGGCAAGCGTTATGACCTAATCAGATAACACGCTCCTGTGCCGTGGTCTGGCTTAATCAGATAACGGTTTCTGCATCATGGGATGGCTGCTAGTTAATTTGTTAACCAGAATAGGGTCAGGAATAGGGGGATCTATACAGAACCTATAGGAATACATCACACCCACTCCACGCTAACTATGGCCATATTTACGAATCTAGGCATAGTAAAACATACTGTAGAGTATCGTGTATACCTTACCACCCCAAAATACACATAATGCATTTCGAAATTATGTAATATACGGGAAAAAAAAATAGTCACATGTACTATATGCACTCAGGCAGTAGAATAATGCTAAATTAATCACGCATATGTATACATTATTAGTAATCGAATATGAGAATTACACATGAAATGGCTCTTAATACAGAAGAAAAGTTCGAGACCACTTCATCACAGTTAAAAAAATATTTATGAACATACCAGCGGGCAGCTAATGTCTATGAAGTTTCTAAAAACGGAAATTAGTTCTCTAAGAGTAGTTCTTACTTTAAGCAGAAGATAAGTGTCCCGAAAAAATTAAAAAAAAATATTTTGGGGCTGCTTAAAAAATTGCTGTCCGTGGACTGGAGGAAAAGTTGATCCTGCTACTTTATTATTAAAGTTGAAGGCCAAATTCAAGGTGTCGGGAACGCCGTGTGCTAGCTTGTTCAAGAGTCATTATTATTGCTCTGGTGAGAACATCATATCATTGAGACTGCTGAAAAAGCTGTCAACAGCTTCCTGTGAGAGTTCCACTAACTCGGAAAAAGATGTAACCATGCATTCATGTGCATGATTGTCTCCATTGACGTTTTGACAGAAGGTTGTACCTGATCGATGCTGCTTTCATCTTGATCTTCACTACCCCTTAATCGTAGTGGTGAAGTTTCCACGAATGCCGTCATCAGGATTGGCAGCCGTTGAGGGCAGCACAATGCATGAGCCTTTACCGGACCCAACAATGTTTCTGCATCCATTGGCGCATCCGATTGTAGCGTCAGACAGGTGTCCAACACGCATTCTTCTCCGCACAGCATGCACCTTAATACAGGTAAAACACATCTTTGCCATATCGGCCGAAATGAAAGAAACCAAGTCATGTTCAGGTCTCTAAGCCGGGTTAGTCCCAGGATTTTTGATATCCGGTCTTGGTATCCAATGGCTCGGATTGTTTCTTCCCTTGTCGCAGGTGTTTTGTCTGTGACATGGTTTGCCATAACGAAATATGAGGACTAAGAATAGGATTCCTGCAATTAGTCCCAAAATGAGGGGAACTCCTCCAAAAATCGAATGGACGAAGTCTGGAAAAATACCCAGTATGGCTTTGAATGGTGTTAATGCCATCGAAAATACTGTCTTAAATACATTTGAGACTCCACTGGTATCAGAAATATTTAAGATTTCATTCAGGATTTCTGCGAAATGTATGGGGGAATTAGTTGATAACAATGAATGAATCTCTGCAGTCGTCCTTGCGACTAGGAGATCATACGTTTCTTTTGATGACGTGAGCCTGGTCGGCGTCTGAAGAAGCACTGTTTTCATTCTGCTTAAAGTATCAACTCGAATAGAAGTAATTTTCAAGTTAGGCCATGCCCTTGCCTCCCTGTCTGGAAAGGAGCTGGGGAACAATAAGCGTCCACAGCACATGACCTTCGCAGTCGTACTTATGAGATAAGGAACCCCGGGCAGTAGACTACAACATCTGCGATCCACAATTAGAATGTAACTCCCGTTATAGAGTCTTGTAAAGAATGGTTCTATCTCTGTTGCAGGTGCGCCTAGCTGGTGACATGAAAGGTTATTTGAGTTCCCTTCACAGGCTCCATGCAAACTAATTCCATTACACAGAAGTGTACCGCTTAGTGACATTGCACAATTATTGCCACTAAGAAACACTTTCTGTCCTTTATTACTGACACATACATGTGAATAGGGCAAGTTCCATGTTGTCTTAATGTACCCTTTTCCCAATTTTTCATACATGCTAGCCTGTATATATTTTTGGCAGTATTGAAACCTGAAAGTAGATATCGGAATATTAATTATCCCATGTATTATCCATTCAATGACAGGTCGTTCTGACATTGTCAATGGTAATCTCGAGTTTCTCAATGCTCAGGATTGTATAATCAGCACCCTTCTGTGCCATACTGATTTGTTTATCAGTAAGGTTAAAGATATTGAATAGTGACGTTGTGTTGATTAAACGCCAAGGCACATAGCCTGAACGCAGATTTTGTAACGTCCAGCCAAGCTGTACAATAGAACGCAATTGAGACTGACCGTGTTGTAACAACAGTAAGTCTTGCGATAATATGTCGATTGCTGAAGACACAATGCTGTCCAATGAAAAGATTCTGGAGGACAGAGTCATTAACCCATTGTCCACTACAGAAAGTGATTTTTCCAAATTAATACGGTCAATTTCCCGTATACTTTCTGCTGTCTCAATTTGAGTTATCTTCCAGGCCTCGTTGTAAGCTGCATATATAGAGGCTGCTATGAAGCGTTTTTGACGCTGTTTGCGCGGTCCCATAATGAAATCACGCAAGTCAGCACCATCAGTAAGTAAAGTTAGGTGTTGCTTAATCTCTGTCAGTGTGGAAGTTTGTAGCCATTGAAGGCAGAGTTTGCCCACACTGTAGGTGGTGATTATCCCTGGGTGTTGTCTTTGGGAATATCTAGGGTCTGGCCTGGTCAATGTGAACCCCTGTGTTTTGTTCAGGAATCTGTCTTGACAGTTATTAGTATCTGTGGGCCAGATTAACCATTGTTTCCAATCAGGATTTGTTCTGTTTTGGTTTAGTACATAGTTTACGTCTATCTCTTCATCCGCAGAGTTATTGCTGTTCATTGTTGGTTTTGGAATAGACGGCTTATTTAAGTCTTTGATTTTGGCTAGGCCAAGACAGGTAGTTTATTGAATAGTTTCATTCAAGAATATAATTTGTTCTGGGATCATGCAGGCTCTAAACAATGATTCTATACCTTGTACTTGCCACTCTTTTGTACCCCAAACACTTTTTACTTCCACATTTTTATCCCAATAATCAAAACCAAATGTATTCATCTGTTCAAAAAATGAGTCCGAATATATCAATTTTGTGTTTGTAAGCATGGTTTTTGTTCCTGTCTTATTTGACAATTTAAAATAAAATGTTTCAGCTTTACTTGTATTGAACCCTGAAAAATATGAATATTTGTCATAAACGGTTCTTGAGCTTCCTTTTGGAGGGGTTGCACAATGTTCCCATTGATAATAATTTAAAACATTTCTAGGTTGTGCAGATTTATGTAGAAAATGGTTACCATAGTGGTTGTAGCAGTACATACTATCATAATTAGATGAACCCTGCAAATAATCATGTTTGGTAAATTTAGCAGACATCACTAGATCAGACATCATGTCATTAATACTTTCAAAGTCCCAATCATCAGCAAATGAGTTTGGTTTTACAAAGTCACTCGACGAGATCTTAATTTGGTGTGGATATTTGAGGATCTCAACCGGACCATAAATTTCATAGTCCGTATTGTCCCATGCTACCCCACCCGGTATAGGATTGGCTGTGAAGTTGACTGAAGAAAGTTCTCTTTTCTTGAAGTGTGAAGACGTGTGTGGCTTGAGGATCAAGTTGATTTTCTGGCTTGCTGTGTCCATTTTTGCATATTTTCCCTCAATGAAGCGTCCCAAGCATAGTATCATGATGAGCCAAAGTATGAGGATAAATACACCAAAGGACACCCAAAATTCAATCCATGGAGAAATCAGATAGGTTTCTTTCAGCTGTTCTGACTTTAAGGGTTTTTGTTGATGGCTGTGCCTTTGATTCACTGAGGTCTTCAGAGGAATCATTGAAGTTTATGAAGTAGCCGGATGCTGTTCTATCAATTGTTCCAATTGCTTCAGGATTACTGTTTCTTGCAGCTTCAGCATATTCATTTGTTACTTCATTGTAGGTTGGTGTGTCTCTACTAAATGTCTTTATTTGGGTATTCAGAGGTGTGAGTTCCATTGCATTGTTGCATAGTCCTTGTTGTTGTTCTGTAGGTGTTTCGAATGTGATTAGCCTTTTAGTTAGCACCTCTGTACTTGTAGCAAACCTCGGTGTTCTGCTACTTATCGGGAGTCCACTTGGCCTACTGTTTGTTATCGGCCACATGATTGTGGTTTTACCAGGTCGATGGATACAACTCGGTTCTCCTTTTTACCAGCAAGTGGCGGTAGTACAACTGATCTTGTCCCGTTGATAGACAAGACAGGAACTGCTTTTCTGTAAGAAGGCCCAAATTCCTTCTTTACCGCGATCTTTTCTCTGACTAGATCCCCGATTTTTGGAATCCAGACAGGTCTTGCTGGGACAGGCGGTGTTTCTTCAGTGGTTATTGGCTGTTGTTTCAACTTTATGTTGCTCAGGTCTTTTCTTGTTTCGTTTAAGTCCTGTAAAATAGCCAAACGATCTTTGATATCAAAGCTTTTTTCTTTCACCACTGAAGTCTGACTGTCAAGATCTAAGACTAACATCCTAGTTCCAAACAATAATTCGTACGGACTGAATCCCTTCAGAGAATTTCTTGGCAAGTTGTTTAGACTACGTTGGACACTTATTAGATGTTTGACCCACCCAGCTCCCGAACCTAATACCTTTGCTGTTATAGATCGCTCTATGCCTTTGGTTTTTTCTTTACACCATCCCGTATCCCTCAGGAAGGAAGAGAGAAGATTTCCGCAAATGCAATGCTCATTCTGACCAAGCACTCCTCACAAACCCGAGAGGCAAATGGGAAGATATTGGTCAGTACGTAGCATGCTTCTAGCGTATATGCCATTATAGACTTGCAAATCTTGATATAACAGTTCTGGCGTCAGCCGAAAGTTGGGGTCTACATTATAAGTGAAAACTAGTCTCTGTATGTTAATACGACGCATTTTTCATATTGGGATTTATTTTTTATTGTTGATCCTTTCTGGTGTGAAACTCCAAGGTAATATACCGTTTCTTTCACCACTGAGATTTCTGTTACAGTTTGGGCAGTTTTTTACAAAAATGGTATGATGCAGGCTCATGCCTGGCCACCAGTACACTGATTGTAATTCTTCCAGAGAATCTTTTAGTTTGAGGTGTCTGAGACCCTCGCCCATATGTGCGTCTGCTATTAACAAGCCTCTCCTGTCCATGTTTGGAATCACTCTATCCCCCACTCCAGGGATTCGAGCAAAAGGAACGGAGTTCGCATCGATTATGTATGTATATTTGAGTGGGTAACTGATCGGTAACGCTGAGCAGTCGCCTTTTGATGACGTTTTCACCGCCAGCATTGTTTCACCGTCAATGTATTTTACTGCAGGCTTTTTTCTAGCTACGGAAGCCGATTCAGTTGCTACCGCTGTGGCTTTCTCAGCCAATGAATTCCCTGCAACGTGAACGCCATCACGCTGATGACTCAGTGAGTGTATCACGTGAGTCTTTGGTAGTTCCTTTTGTAAAAGAACTATTTGTTCCCAAAGCAGTTTTTGCTTTATTGTTGCACCTGTGTCATCTTTGTAACCGTTTTGAATTCATTTCTGTAAATCGCTGTTATATGATTTGACGCAGTAATACGAATTGGACACTATGAGTGTCGGGAATTCGCGATCTGCATTATCTAGCGCCATTTTCAATGCTATTATTTCAGTCTGTTGTTCTGAATTAGTTTCTACTGAGTGTGTTTTTGTTAATAGAGGTCTTAGTATACCTCCGCGCCACACTTCTTTTGTAATCCCACATGTGGGGTTGTATGCTTGTTCTCCCCAAACGGATGGTTGAGCATGTCCGTCTGTATAGATTACACAAGCGTACTGTCGTAATGGCAGAATGTCGTTTGGCAGAGGGAATATTCTTTTATATTCTAGATATTTTAGTTCCTCTAGTTCTGGATCAAAGTAGTATTTCACTTTGTCCATTGTAATAGAATTCACCCATTGTATCCATTCCGGATTCAATGCTGTTGTTGGTAAATTACACGGGGTTGTTAATGCCTCAAAGGCTGATTCTGCTGTTCTGACTGTGATGTGTCTACCGTCAGCTTTATCTTTTTCTCTAGCTATTGCGGTTTGAACTGCATGAACAATGTTTTCTTTAATGCTGAATTTCTTTTCAGCTTCTGTGTACAAGTGTGATTTGAATGCAATTGGTACCTTTTCTCCCTCGTTAGAGGTCAGGTATGTGAATCCGCATCTTCCTGGGATGACTCGAATCACAAGGTTGCGTGTGTTATCACGTGTTTCTAATTTTGTTTTAATTAACATATCTGTTTGTAAGGATCTCAGAATTTCTGTGTGTATTTGAGTCCAATTTGTTTTTTTAAAATCTGGTTTTATTAGATCATAAAGGAGTTTGACCCTTTCTGCGTAATTTGCAATGTATGTTCTTCCGAAATTTAGGAATCCTAGAATTGACTGTAGGTTTTTTAGTGTTCTAGGTGCTTGGAGTACAGCACATTTCTCTAGGAAATTGTCAGCCAGGCTTTTGCCTTCACTTGATAATTCATATCCTAAGAACAGGACTGTTAGATGGGCAATTCTAGATTTTTTAAAGTTGAATTTGTAACCCTCTGCTGCAAACCCAAGTATTATGGTGTTCACTCTCTTCAAGTGAGTATCCAAGTCATCATCTGTTAGGTATATGTCATCGACATAAGATAATGCTTCGTCATCATATGTTTGTAGTAACTCTGTTACTCTCGCTGAGAATAATCCTGGGCTGTTCTTGTACCCCTGGGGTAACCGACAGAATTCTTTTTGAGCGCCATTTATTGAGAATGCTGATAAGTATCTGCTCTCTGGTGCTATATTTTGACAAAAGAATCCATTAGAGATGTCTAATGTTGTTTTATATTTTTTGCGCACTATGTTATTCATTAGTGCAGCACTATGCGAGTTTTGTACTGCAAAAGTTTTGCAACACGAGTTAAGGTGTCTGTAATCCAAAACTAGACAATATGAATTGTCTGGTTTGGAGACAGGAAACAAAGGGTTGTTCATTTGTGAGGTGCAAGTTTCAATCACCCCCTGGTATTCTAGTTGATCTAGAATTTCTTTTACCTGTTTTTTAGCTTCTTGCTTGATTGGATACTGCCTTTGTGCAGTGGGTTGTGATTTTAACTGGATTTTGTGTGGAGGAGATTCCTCATCCCATCCCACATGATTTTTATATAAAGCAGGAGCTTGAGCTACTGCCACTTTCTTGCAAGTGTATATTTTTTATGAATTGGAATATGATTTGAGAAGGCAGGTATAATTATTTCTTCGCCATGTGGGCACTCCCTGACAAACTCTGGTGGCCAATCTTTTTCAGCTAGAAGGATGTCATAGCCCTTGGAGAGATTATCCCAAAAAGGCCCCTTATTTTTCTAGTCTTATCCCCTTCTATACGTAAAGTTATTTCATATATTTTGTGAGGTTTGCTAACTCTGGTGTCTGCAGTTTCCACTTGAATGTATTCATTCGTGTCCACTGTCTCCAGATGATTCATAAGGACTTTGCGTGCTATGCTCACTTCTGCTGCGCTGTCTAGCATTGTCTGAGCCCACTCTCCGTTTTTCAGCTGTGTCCTCAGTATTCTCGGCATTGTTAAATACTTTAATACTGGCTACCTTCTTCTTTGGAAACTGTAATTTTTTATTTGGATGAGCAGGTTCCTTGTCTTTGGACTTGACGTGCCCTTCCCTGGGTTCCGATCGTCCTCTTCTTTCCGATTTCTGCGAGGAAGTCTGAAAAGATTGAGAGGGACGTGTATCAAAATCTTGATATCTATCCGGTTTCTTTATGTTATCCCTATTTCTAAGGTTGTATTTTTTCACAGAGGGCTCCCTTTGGGGAGACTTGGGTCCTTGGTCCGGAGATCTTTCTCTCCGCCGAGGAGACCTTCCTCTGGACTGGAATCTCTTTTCTTTTGGATTGGATTGTTTGTTTCCATCCCAGTTCTTCTTTTGACTGTTTAGATTATTTTTAATAAATATTTTTTCAGGACTTTCAATTAGTTGGGGCTTCACTGGTATTCCACCCAAACTATCTCTACCTAGTTCTTCATAGGATTTTTCTATAATTCTGGCAATTTCAGCTGGTTGGTCTGCTATATCTGTCTCTTTTAACCTCTGGCGGATCGCCACATTCGCTGCTTCTCCTTTTATGTTGGCTAGTAATATTGCCGAGACCTGCTTGAAGTCTTTTAGTAATTTCATACCGAGAGTTAAAGCGGGTTCTGGACCGTATTCGTCTTGAATTTGTTTTAGCACATCTGGTATTACTGACATGGATGGAACTCCATGTGTTTTTGTGTAAATGGAAGCAAAGACTGTACCCCAAGTGTCACAGTCCTCCACGTGTGGTGCGATTCCCATTGGAAGACAGATAGTCAGAATCCTGTGTTTATCCACAGGGGTGGTGTCTGGAAACACCGCCTCTATTTGGGTGATTTTTTGTGCTAACCAGAATGGTATTTGTTCCCGTTTAGCTGGTACTTTACCTAGGCAGGACTGTATGTTCTGTGGTGTAATTTTATTTGTGTTCCCCTGATGTGGGGTCAGCTGTGGAATTGTAATTACTGGTTGGATAGTTGAAGTCCGCATTACATATTGGACTAGTTGTCTATATATTTTAATTAATTGTTTTAGTTGTACTAAAACATCTGCTGCAGACATTCTTTCGATGTCTGGATGTGGTGTGTATCCGGCTAGGACCGGCCACGTTGCTCCTGGTCTACCTAGTGGACTGAGCCTGGTGATGTGATTATTATGTTTTAGGGCGCAATTAAACAAGAGCGGGTGCTCTTGGAATTTGAGTGGTACTTCCACTTCCTCGAAAGGAGTGTACTCATCAGGAGGTTCCTCTATTTTATAAAAGTGGAACTCCTTTGTTACAGCATTTGCTGCTGGAAGGTTTATCCAAGAATAGAATACCTCTGTCTGCCGATATTCGTGTGCCTCAATTACGAATATGACTGTACCACCTCTTGGTGTCAGTCCATTGTCTATAAGTTTTAACGTTATAGATCTTCTTATGTTGACCGGGATGAGTTTTATATCCGGGTCTGCTTCTTGCATAGTATTATCAGCTTCTATTAGTTCAGCTGCTAATCTAGCTCTCTCTCGTTCATCATCACTTTCTGACATTTTACTGTCAGGAAGGTTATTCTGTTTGTTTGCAGATCAGGTTCTTTATGGAAACAAAGATTAGATGCACAATATTTTGGAACAGTGTATCCTTCAACGTTGATTGAACCAAGAACCATACATAGGAGTTCCCTCCTGCGAGGTTTGGCGGATTTTACCTCTCACCCACTCCAGACGTCTTTGGAGTATTATGGGAAAAAGGGGTCTGAGTGAAAGAGCACGACTGAGTTACTCTAAAGTCTTGCGTTAGTTTTATCGCCTTTCCAAACACGTTGGGCACCATGTAGTGTAGTTCCTATTATCCCAATAGGCTCTGCGCATTGGAATAATACCTCCAATAGTATAGACCTAGACCAGACGTTAACTAGGTCTTATACTGTCGATATTAGACTTAAAGTTTTGGGTTTGCCAGCTAGCTCAGAGTTCACTAGAAACTTTCTCGAATAGGCAAGGAGGAGTTGAACCTCCCTGGATAGACAAGAAGGGATTTAGTTTCTGACAACCATAGAACATGACAACTTTGCTCTCCCCTAATCAAGAGTATATCTCTAGAGTCGTGTGAAAACAAAAGACAACTTATTTTACTCAGTCAGTACGTGCATTTTTAGTTTCACCAGTTTGTAGAGAAAAAGAAGAGACGGGCGTGTTCAATAAAAGATGGTATTTATTGATCAGTCTCTTTTCTCGTACAAGAGAAATGGATCGATATTATAGCAATACTTATGGTTAAGTAAAGTGCATACAATAAAAGCAGAAGTATAAAATAATACTGTAAAAACATTTATATGGTTTCTAAGCCATATGGTGTTTTAAAATGGATAAAATAGATACATACATATAAATCATTTGACTAATCGTACTCAACTGGTGCTTCTAACTACGCCTACCCCAGTGTACCTGACCTAAGCCTAATACGTGGGCGGGGATAGAAAGTAGCAGTTTGAGTTAAGTTTGTTTTGCCAAGTGACTGACTCAAGAATTCTCTGCAAAGGGTTATTCAGTTCTGTACCTTGAATCTAGGATGGTTGAGGGATGGTATCTCTCGTCTGTGGTCTCGATATTCCAAGCTGCCTGCGAGGGCTGCTCGGAAGCGCCGGAGCTGGATTTCTCGGCAGGAGAAAGCAGCGTCTCGTTCTCAGCGCGTCAGGAAGGCGGGGCAGCGCCAGTGGGCTTCGCTCTCTGCTGGGCTTCGGCAAGTCTTGCTGCTCCGATCTCGTCACCACCGCGTGTGTTTGCTTAAGGCAATATCGGTAATATTTATACCTGTAAGGTGCCGAGATTGAAGTAAGGATGGACATAGATACGTCAATAAGGATGTCATACGAGCTGGTCGTTAGCACATTCTTTTACTGAAGTTCTTTGAGAAATCAAAACAATGGCCGCAGGGATTTTCCCAGGTTGTCATAGGTTTGATTTGTGTTGAGAACTCCGTATGCCTTATCAGGGGCTGGAGGAATATTGCTTGCCTAATTAGATGGCAAGCGTTATGACCTAATCAGATAACGCGCTCCTGTGCCGTGGTCTGGCTTAATCAGATAACGGTTTCTGCATCATGGGATGGCTGCTAGTTAATTTGTTAACCAGAATAGGGTCAGGAATAGGGGGATCTATACAGAACCTATAGGAATACATCACAAACTCAGCGCTCTACTAAAGAAACCATCAGCGGACCCCACCGAACTCAAAAACTACCACCCCATCTCGCTCCTCCCGTTTCCGGCCAAAGTCATCGCGAAGACAGTCAACAAGCAGCTGGCCGCCTTCCTCGAGACGAATGGATCCCTCGACTACTCGCAGTCCGGCTTCCGGGCCAACCACAGCACCGAGACCGCCCTCATCGCAGCCACTGACGACATCCGAGCCCTGCTCGACAACGGGGAAACAGCGGCCCTCATCCTCCTGGACCTCTCCGCGGCATTCGACACTGTCTGCCACCGCACCCTAGAGCAGCGCCTCAGCAACGTCGGAATCCAAGAGAAGGCACTAGAATGGATCGTCTCCTTCCTCGCCGGAAGGACACAGAGAGTCCGCCTCCCCCCATTCAGATCAGAAGCCACCGAAGTCATCTGCGGCGTTCCTCAAGGCTCCTCGCTCAGCCCCACCCTCTTCAATGTCTACATGAGCCCCCTTGCGGCCATCGCACGCCAACACAACCTCAACATCATCTCTTACGCCGACGACACCCAGCTGATCCTCTCCCTCACCAACGACCCCGCCACCGCCAAAGCCAACCTACACGAGGGGATGAAAGACGTAGCCGAATGGATGAAGAACAGCTGCCTGAAACTGAACTCAGACAAGACGGAAGTCCTCATCCTAGGATCTTTGCCCTCCGCCTGGGACGACTCCTGGTGGCCCCCTGCCCTGGGCAGCGCACCCAAACCAACAGACCACGCACCCAACCTGGGCTTCATCCTGGACTCCTCCCTCTCCATGACCAGACAAGTCAACGCTGTCTCCTCGTCATGCTTCAACATCCTGCGCATGCTACGTAAGATCTTCCGGTGGATCCCCACCGAGACCAGGAAGACGGTCACCCAGGCCCTCGTCACCAGCCGACTGGACTACGGCAACGCCTCTACGCCGGAACCACCGTCAGACTCCAGAAGAGACTCCAACGAATCCAGAACGCCTCAGCAAGGATCATCCTGGACATCCCCCGACACGGCCACATCTCCGGACACCTGAGAGACCTTGCACTGGCTCCCGGTCAACAAGAGAATCACGTTCCGACTCCTCACCCACGCTCACAAAGCCCTACACAACCAAGGACCAAGATACCTCAACAACCGCCTCAACTTCTATACTCCCACACGCCAGCTTCGATCAACCAACCACGCCCTCGCCGCCATCCTCCGCATCCGAAGAGCCACCACAGGAGGAAGGTCCTTCTCCTACCTCGCCGCCAAGATGTGGAACTCCCTCCCGACCCACCTCCGCCTGACCCAAGACCACCTCGCCTTCAGGAAGCAGCTCAAGACCTGGCTGTTCGAGCAGTAGCGGACCCCCCCCCCCCCCCCACCAAGCGCCTTGAGACCCTCCGGGTGAGTAGCGCGCTATATAAATGCTGTGATTGATTGATTGAACCCGCCAGCTACGATCGACCAGCCACGCCCTCGCCGCCGTCCCCCGCATCAGAAGAGTCACAACGGGAGGAAGATCCTTCTCCTACCTGGCTGCCAAGACGTGGAACTCCCTCCCCATCCACCTCCGCCTGACCCAAGACCACCTGTCCTTCAGGAAGCAACTCAAGACCTGTTGTTCGAGCGGTAGCTGACCCCCCTCCCCCAGCGCCTTGAGACCCTACGGGTGAGTAGCGCGCTATACAAATGCTTGATTGATTGATTGAATGTTACCCAGTCCGATTCTTGAATGTTACCTGTTCCAAAGCTCGGTGTACTCGAATTTGTGTGGTTAATTAAAGCCCAGAATTTTCTTGAGTTTTTGTTCTTGCTCTCCCACACCAATTTACACCAGAATTGGTTTTCGTGCAACTGTTTGTCTTTAATCACCGCCAACCTAAAGGACTTTTGAGCAGCTTGATATTGGTTTAAGCAGTCTTTGTTTCCCGGGTTTTTAGCAGTTAGCCGCAGAGCGTTGTTTCTGGCTTTCTTGAGTAGCTTCGCCTGTGCTGACAATGAAAACTTGCGATGCTGGATTGGCCTTTGGGCCTGCTGATTTACTGGGAAAAGGTTGGTCAGGTGAGAGCAGAGCATTGACCATGTCGCAATCGGTGAGGCGTCTTTGTCAATTCCGTCTGATGATGACCATGCTTTCATGTAGGATGTTCGGACTAATATCTTCACTCCACTTAAGGCGCTTTAAGTTCTCGGTGTATGTTCCCCGGCAGGTTAAAGGAGCAGGTTTGTGATACAATGGTTTTGAGGTGAAGGATATAACCTGAGGCCTATGGTCGCTTTCGGTTCGTGAGTGGATTCGAAAGCTGGCCAGACAGTGTAGCAGGCCTGAGTTACAGATGGTATAGTCCAAATAGGATTGCTTGCTGCCATTTGTCCAAGACCAGTTTGGAGGGGTGTCACCCGCTGACCTGCCGTTGATTATCAAATAACCTGCATTATAAAATCGCATCACACAGAGTTCCCCCAGTCCGCAGTAAGGTTGATTGGGCGGTTTGGTCTGTGTCCAGCCTGACTCCAGTCAGAACTGGTCGCTCCTCTCGCAGCTCGCCCCAGCCATTTGGTGCCAGCGACCTGCATCCTGCCCTGCCTTCCTGCCCTGCCATCTTGCACCCTGCCACTGTGCCTGGTATCGTTGCCTGCATTGTGCCTGCGACCGCATTTTGTGCCAGAGAATTGCGCCGCGACCGCATTGAATTTAATTTAATTGTGATTGTGTGCCAGTGACTTTAATTTTAATTTTATTGTACCTGTGTGCCAGCTAATTTGTGCCTGCTACCGCATTGTGTGCCCCTGACAGTGCCAGCGATCGTGCCCACGACCTCCCAGCCTTGTTGTTGTGCCTTGAGCCCGTCCACGCCGCCACTGCTCCCCCGCGGCCCCACCCCCGCTCCCTCCAGCTCCTACTGGCCATCCTACCCCGCCCCCCGCCCCCCAGCTGACCTTCCCTCGCCCCGCCCCTTTATCCATTTATGACAGATGGACCTATTTGCAGCGTCCACGCGCAGCGACCGCGCCCCATGCGCGCCGAAGGTGCGCCAAAGGTAAGCCCGTCTACGCCCGTCCGCGCCTGGACCGCGCCCAGCGCCAGACCCCCTGGTCCACGCAAACCCCACTCCACCCGCATAACATATGCCGCCGCCACCATTCTAGCCCTTAACCCCGGACGCACACCGCAATGCTACGAAGCTGGCCCGGGACGTACCCACGGTCCCTTCGCCTGCCATTCCTGCAAATATACCAGCATCAAGACCCATACCACATCCACTAACCCCAAAAACAGCTCCGACTCTTATCACCTGAAGTGCATTCTGCTCAACACCCGTTCGATCCACAGACACGCCACTGAACTCTGGGATCTACTGAACACTACATCACCGGACATCGCCTTCCTTACTGAAACATGGATGAACGCGTCATCAACACCCGACATCGCCATAGCCATCCCGGACAACTACAAAATCATCCGAAAAGACCGCACCATCCAAACAGGAGGAGGCATCGCCATCGTCCATAAGAACACCATCAAAATCACGACCAACTCCGACGATAACCTCACAACCGCTGAACACCTCCACTTCCAGATCCACACCGACCCTAGGACCACACTTAGAGGCACCCTCATCTACAGACCTCCAGGAACCCGTAAACAATTCAGCGAAGACATCACTGACTTCATCAGTCCACATGCCCTCGCATCCGAGAACTACATTCTACTAGGAGACCTCAACTTCCACCTGGAAAAGAATAACGACAGCAACACCACCACCCTTCTTGACAACCTGGCCAATCTCGGCCTCAAACAACTTGTCGACACCCCCACCCACGTAGCCGGACATACGCTCGACCCAATCTTCTCCTCCAGCAAACATATCTCCTTTGATCACACCACAGCCCTCCATTGGACGGACCAAGTTGTGTTCACTTCAGCTACAAAACCACCTCGACCCACAACCCCCCAACTCAACTCAGACAAAACGGAAGTGCTCATCCTAGGATCATCCCCCTCTGCCTGGGACGACTCATGGTGGCCTGCGGATCTGGGCTCAGCACCCATACCCACAGACCACGCACGTAACCTTGGCTTCATCCTAGTCTCCTCACTCTCGATGAACAAACAAGTCGACGCCATCTCATCCTCCTGCTTCAACGTACTACGTATGCTCAAAAAAATCTTCCATTGGATCCCCACCGAAACAAGAAAGACTGTCACCCACGCACTGGTTACGAGTCGACTAGACTACGGAAACACCCTCTACGCCGGAATTACATCCAAATTACAGAAAAAACTCCAACGCATCCAAAACGCTTCAGCGAGACTCATTCTGGACATCCCTCGCCAAGATCACATCACCGGCCACCTGAAAGACCTCCATTGGCTTCCCGTCAACAAGAGAATAACATTCCGTCTCCTCACCCACGCACACAAGGCCCTCTACAAACTAGGACCCGAATGCCTCAACACTCGACTATCCTTCTACACACCCACCCGCCAACTAAGATCCTCCAATCTAGGCCTCGCCGCAGTTCCACGTATCCAAAGATCCACCATGGGAGGTAGATCCTTCTCCTACTTGGCGGCCAAGACCTGGAACTCACTCCCCACTCACCTCCGCCTTACACAGAACCACATCCCCTTCAGAAAAGAACTCAAAACCTGGCTATTCGATAAATAATAATCCCCCTCCCCAAGCGCCTTGAGACCCTCTGGGTGAGTAGTGCGCTATATAAATCCTTGAACTTGAACTTGAACTGTCACGGCCTCTATAATCGGAAGTAAAAAAGGACCATCGGCGTCTGCTAGTTTACCTTGAAATAGGTTGGTGTTAAAATCTCCCGTAACTATACAGTCAGAGTTAGGGTGCTCCACTGATATGTCACTCATGATTTCTGTTAAACGGGCCAGATGATCTCTTTTTGTGCGCGTGCTTGGGTTGATGTACACATTTAGAAGGAAAAGAGAACGCTGTTTCCGCCATGAACTGATTTTTACCCCAAGCAGCCAGTCTTCCTCAATGGATAGTCGTAAGATTGGGCCTTTTAAGTTGTTTGATATATATATTGACAGGCCCCCTTTAGCGTGACCATAACGACTATCCCGGAGTGCTGGTTTCCATAATTCAGTAAAGCCAATTACGGGGCATCCTTGTACGGCCCAGGTTTCCTGCATGGCTATTACTGCGTGCTCACATAGAAAGGAAAAAGTTTCAGGGTTCATGATTTTCTGATGGAGTCCGCTTATATTCCAGGAACACATTAAGAAGGTGGAATCTACTTGTGGATTAAGCATAGTTGTTGGTGTCGCCGCTGCGGGGGTTGACTTTGCCAGAATTTTGTGCTTGGGGCCCTTACATTCAGCTTCAAACGGTCATTCTGCGTTTTTGGTTGACAGGATGGCTGGAAGCCACTCCCATCCTTGACTTGTGTCGACGTGGGAAGCCACTGTTGGGGGGTTTTGTAATGTTCTTCAGGACCTGACACATTTTTTAAGATCGAATACGGTCTGGGATGTTCCTCCAGCCTGGTGGTTCCAAATTTTCGGGGTGGACTTGGCTGGTTTAGTAAGGCTGTGGGGTAGCCTGGGGTGGAGTATGGGTACACTCAGATGCCCCAGTCTCGTAAAGTGGCCTTATGGTTCAAAAAAGCTCCTGCCCAACCGGGAGACTTAAAGGACACCAAGGTGATCTCAGATGGTTGGGTGCCTCTTGGGGGAAGGAATTCGATGGATTCAATGTCATCCGATGCCATACCAACAAGCCACGGAATGCCGTCCGCTAATTTTATTATGTTCGACCTGTTAAGGATGTCTTGCCGGCCCTTTGATTTGTATTCAGGCGCCAGCAGAATGTAGGAAAATGGTAGATCGTTTTTGTTCACATGATTTTTTGAGCTTGGGGCTGTTTTATTGATTTTATTAGGTAACAGGCCTACGTCTTGTTCTTGCTCCTGTTGCATCGGGCAATGAGGGGCTTTCCACAGATGTTGACTATTTTCAAGGGAAGTTGTTTTTTGATTGGAAATTGTTTTCGTGAAGTTCATTCTTGTTATTGTGTGGTCCACCAGAGACCTAATTGGGGCTGGCACTGATTCTGGATTTATTTGGGACACTGTAAGCCCAGGTAAGCTTAGTTCGTCCGTTTTCATCCTTGGCTTTTCTATAACAGTGCTGGGCTCGTCAGTAATTATTCGCGCCGCACATTCGGTTGGATCGTGGGAGCTCCCCGCGATTAGTTGGATGGTAGATGCACATTGGTCCCCTTTTAGATTGTTGTCACTACGGTTTGCTGGGGGTGATGGTACAACTGACTCACTTAAAGCTTTAATGTTACCCCCCATTTTAAATAGAGGAAAGAATCCCGGGTGGGCAACGGTTGTTTTTTCCCTTGTTTTATTCCTCTGTTTGCGCAAGCGTTTGCGCTCTCTCTTGCTACGGGTTGGTGGGGGAGGTGATGGTTCTTCCAGTTTGGAGGGGTCGAAGTCACTTGCCTAGACATAGTCCCTGCCACTTGATGGACCGTATAGGATGTAGGCCCGGTTGGGGCCCCGGCCTATTCTGTCGCCACTTTAGTCGAGTCAGGACCTATTAAAGCTGGTTGAGGTTGGCCAGATTTTAACTGCTCACTCGGCTGATTTGGACAAACAACTGTTCCCCCGCTAGACTGAATAACGCTGCTTGCAAGTGTCCACGGGTTTGCTTGGTCTTGAGTCGTGTCCGGCTTTTTTTGCAGTTGCGAGCAGGGCAGTGTGGTTGGATTACCTTCCTTTAGCAATTTAAATTCCTTTAATACACTAGTTAAGAAGTCTGGGAGCGAAGAGAGTGAGTCAATAATTGGGGAGCAACAACAGACCGACTGTATGAGCTTTGTTGAGGCTTGCGCACTGATTATTAAGTTGTTCAGTTTGTCGAGTTTGTTGTCAATCCCTGCCGTGAACAACGCTAAGGTGTTCAGGAGATCGACCTGCACATCCAATTTATCCGAGTGATAATTTAGTCCATTGACTGTTTGTTGGAAGGTTTGAAGGAGTTGAGGCCACACTCCAGGTACTGCAGGTTCTACTTGTTTGAGCTTTAGATTTGACATGTGGTTAGCGGAGTTTTGATTATCTTTGAAGAAAATGACAAGTCCGCTAAATACTAATATGTTTAGGTCGGATTTTTGGGAGGTTTTATGTGGTGTTGTCATTGTTGCTGCAGATGGAGGAAATACTATATGATGGGAACTTGGCACATCCAATAGCACCTTAGGTGTACTTTTAATTTGGAGCAAATCGGACGGATGGGAAATGGAATTGTGCGCCTGCGTGTTTTGCACATGGATTTGTGCAACAGTTAGTTGACGATGGGGATCCATTATGGTTTCCTTTGGTGCGGCAAGGTCTTGTCGGGGGGATATTGTTAGTGTTTCCAATTTCAGACTTTGCTCTGTAGAGGATCTTGGATTATGCTGTAAACTCGCCCGGGAGGGTTGCAGCGGGCATACTCCATGCATGTCCTCTACGATGGGTGAGAATTGCTGACCAAATTGCTGGCCTAGTTGCGCCTCTGAATGGTAACTGAAAGAATTTTGTTTGGAACTTGCACCCCCCAGCCGGGTCGGGATTCGGTCGTTATGTGCTGATCCAAAAATGTAAACTCCCGAGAGTTGAACTGACTCATTGATTTTAGTTGGCAACTGTTGTAGAGATGGTAATTGTGGAGAGGGTATACTTATTTCGGCCTGCTGGTCTGATGCTGCAGGGTTGGTTGACTCCTGGGGCTGGTGCTTTAGAAGGACGTTGGACGCACTTGGATTTTTTTAAAAATAATCCAGCAAATTCGAAGGTTTTAAGGCATTTTGCGTGTCCATACTCCTGCTTTTAACGCTGGAGTTACAGCCTCCGTCAGCTGAAGCTTTAGCCACAATCGCTGTTTCCTGATAGGCCCAAGGGGGCTTATGATTACTCAGGTGGGGCTCTTCCTTGGGTGCTGGCTGTTTTGATTTCTGCCGTTTTGGGGCCGCTATGGTCTTCCTCACTTTCCCGGATCTCATAGCTTTAGTTAATTAGTTGGTTGATTTATTGCGGCCAATACTCTGCTGTGCTATACTGTGCTGGAGTGGCTGTGGTAGCTAAAGTCCCAAGGGTGGAACTACTAGAGCTGTTATGGGCTGCTGAGAATCTGAGAAAAGTTGCAGTGCCTTAGGGCTCCGATTAATTCAATTAATGTAGTGGCTCGAATGGCTTTGAAAGCCTTGTAAAGCTGGAAATATTGCCAGTACTGACGTCGCTTGATGGTTAAATAGTGTTATACTGTTGATTTGAGCTCTAGACTGTCAGTAGGTGTTAAGATGTCCTGCCTTTCAAGGGGCTGCAGATTAGTTGACGGCTGGCGGTTGACGGCTGTCTAAAATGTGCTTTTGGCCCTTTTTCTCTAGTGTGGGCATACGTCGCATAAGCCTCGTCGTTCACTGGGATCTGGCACCCCCCCGCACTTTGACTCTTCCCGACCCCTATCCACTTGATCGCGACAGTCCGCACACACTGCCCCGCTCGAGCCTAGACCTGACTGAGCCAGACCGGGGGTCAGGACCTCACCTCTGTGTTGACCCCACCTAATGGGGTCGCCCAGATTGTAGAGGGTCGGTTGACTCTGCCAATCAGCCAGTCGGCCCGCCCGAACAGGTGGTGAGGCCGGCTGCCACTCAGCAAGCAGGGGGGGGCAGGGGGAGCAGCCCCAGAGCTGGAAAGGGCAGACGCTGCACTGCACGGCCGACTGGCTAAACAGGCAGGCAAGGGCAGCGCGAGAGTGGACGCTGGCCGGAGCAAGGGAGAGCAAGAGGGAGGTGCCTATGGGGTCGTCAAAGGCAGACACGGCGGACACAGGGCAAACAGGGGCATAACCAGCAGGGGGAGCAAGTTGGTGCGGTTCAGGGGTGAGAGGGGGGGCAGAGCTAGGGGACACGGCCTCACCAGGTCAGCCGACCCACTGAATACCCCCGCCTAGTGCCCCACCAACTACCAGCGCGGCAGCGGCAGGGAGATTGTAAACACCTCTCCACACCCTCTCCGCCTCCCGCACTTTCCTTGTCGCTTACCGACGCTCCACCACTGCCTTCGGGTCCCTGGTCCCGTCAATGCCGACAATCCCCCAGGCGGAGAACCGCAACGGCTTGCCTCGCCTCTGCCTTGCTGCAACTATGCAAACGCCGTCCGCTCCGCCCGCCACCTTACCTCACCAAGCCCCGCCTGACGGCACATCCGAACAGCAGCTGCGGTTTCCGTTAGTGGGACGCGGCCAATCTCTCTCGTCTCTGACGCTGCACACTTTCAGGGTAGAAACAGTTTTGTCCTGCTCATGGGTTGTTTGGAGTGCAAAAAAGCACTTCATATCGGGTAGTTCATCACCTTGCCCACCTTCTATCCGCCTCCGCATCCCTCGAAAGAAGAATGGAGGCTCCACCATCTGGACCCAAAACGTGCGCTCTCATTCTATCTGGACCGCACACGCCAGTTCCGGGTGGACGACCAGCTCTTTGTTGGTTACGTGGGTGCAAAGAAGGGACGGGCGGTGCACAAGCGAACCATCTCTCGGTGGGTCGTCTTGTGCATCAAGGTTTGCTACTCTTTTGCGAAAAAGGAGCCTCCTGTTGGGCTGTGCGCCCATTCCTCTCGGGCCACGGTGGCTACTACTGCCCTGGGTCTGGGAGTCCCCTTGAAGGACATCTGCCAGGCAGCTACGTGGGCCTCGCTGCACACGTTTGCTAGGCATTACTGCCTGGACTGCCAAGTCCAGAGAGATGGCTTTTTCGGCCGTTCCATTCTCCAGGACTTTCTGTTGTGATCTTGGTTCGCAAACTCACCACCGGGGTTGGTATTGGTATTGCTGGGGTATCTATTCTGAGGTAAGAAATCTAACACTAACCTGTTTCTTTCAGATGCACAAGTTACTTGCCTTCGGTAACGATATATCTGTAAGAAACAGTAGTTCGTGTTAGATTCCTTACCGCCCCACCCATCCTCCCCGTTCTGCAAACCGATATCTAGGGTTAAGGACATCCCTTTCAGGGCCCTAGTTTCATGGCACCAGTGTCGGTTTCTATCATGGCTCTGCCTTACTGGTGCAGAAAGCTATGTACAGAACTGCCGTCAGCGCGCGAGGGTGGCGTCTAAGGACTCAGACGACATCATCCCTGCGATCACGACGCCGGACGTGGAGCCGCACACGACGCCTACTGACTCACAGGGGTACTGCTGACGAAAACTTTCCGGATCCAGTCTGACGCCTGTGGATATTCTAAGGTAAGGAATCTAACACTAGCTACTGTTTCTTACAGATATATTGTTACCGAAGGTAAGTAACTTGTGCTTCAGGAGCATGCAGTCGTTCCGCAGACCACTGCCTGTTCTTAAAAAAAATTTCATTTTTCTTTTTCTAATGCAGCTAGTTTCCCTTTAAGGAAGCTTATTGTAGCTATTCCTAGTGGGTCGCAAATTGCACCCTGCCTTATGAATATTGATAAGGCAGGTCCATTTGTGATCCGTTTGGAATCGCAAACCGTGTCTGAGACACTGTTGTACATAGCGGTTTGCGATTTCTTCATTTTGAATTGCAAAAATTTGCAATTAGGAAATCGCAAACTAACTTTTTTTGTACATCTGGCCCTAAATCACAAAAACTGCGTAATCATTGTGGTATGATCAAAGTTGTTACATTCTCAGTAAATCAGAATACGTATTAAGCGTCATATAGCCTTAGCACCATCCCACTACATGAATTTGATTCTGCGCACTGTATGCTAATGTCATCTGGAGATGTCAGAACAAATCAGTTGTATGAACAGCAGCAAACTATTATGAATGAATAAGTTACAAAGAGCTAGCGGAAAGACCTTGGACAGTCATATGTTATTGTGACCATTTTCAAAGGCTTTATCAAAGACAACAGAAAATAACGGCACTGGATAAAAAAATAAACTGCTTGACTGTGTGCTGCAGAAATTGCAAATAGTGAAAAGTACTGGGGTAAGCATCCAGTTTATAAAATATTGCTGCCAGGCCCTAATTGAGGCGAAGTTAGCAAAAGTCAGTAAAACACGTTTCTGCATGTCAAAAGAAATTTGCTAAATAAGTCTGTGCGTACATGTATAATCACACTTAAAACTGGCATGTTATGCTTTATTAATGATGCATAAATATATAAATACACAAAAAACTTCAACAGTTGCAACTTATCTAATAAAGTTCCAGCGTAATAATTGTCATCCAAAACTTGGTGTGAGGCCTCACACTTAGTTAAAAAAATGGCAAGGCTATCCTGTTTAAAAAAGTGTAGGCTGTCCATTCTCCTTAAATGTAATGATAAATCTTTTCCTCCTTTGGTGACTTTGGTATGCATTAAGTTGAAAAACTTGTATTGGACATACATTAAAACATCCAGTGCTATTGCACACCAGTTGGAGAACAGATATTGTAAAAGATCAGAGAGACAGAGATTTAGACAAGTGTTCTGTTAGACCTCTCACCCTTAGGGTGGTCTTACAGGAAACGTTTTGCCTTCTTTCCTCTAGTTTTGCTGAATTTGTTTTTGTTTGCCTTATGACTCTGTGCATTTTACCATTGCTAACCAGTGAAAACATGCTTGTCCTTTAAACATGATGAAATTAGGTTTCACCCAATTGCTGCATTTAATGTATTTGTAAGCCCATAGTAAACTGGTACTACAGGTACCCAGGTCTGGTACATCAAATGCTACTAGTGGGCATGCTGCATTGATTGTACCACCCACTTATGTAGCCTTTTAAAACGTGCCAGTCCTGCCTTTCCAGCCTTTTTATTAAGTTTTAACTGCCATTTCGACCTGGCAAAATAAACCTTTTTCCCTGCTTTAACCTTCCTTTTCAATGCATAGATGTCATCGCTAGAGGAGGCCCTAAATGTCCCGAAGGCAGGGTGCATTGTATTATAAAGTGGGAAATGTACTTTTAACCTTTACGTGTCTTGGTAGTGCAAAACTCCTACATTCGTTTTTCACTACTGCAAGGCCTACAGCTCCCATAGGATAGTATTTGGTTACCTTATTATATTTATTAAGTGATAACTTTTGTGTGGGAGTAAGTAGAATGTCATGTTTGGTGTCTGAGGAATTGTTACTTAAACCATCTGTCATTTTCTGAATTATGACTTAAAATCTATCTTTGCAATTTAAAGTCCAATTTTAAGTAAAAATTCTGAAAATGCCATTTTTAGAAAGTTTAAATATTTTTGTCCTAACTATTTGGTGCCTGCAGCTTGTTTCTGGGTCACCTATGTGTAGTTGTCAGTTGGCATTTGTATATTCCTTCCAACCGGTATCACAATGGGGGGGTTGGGTGTTGGCATAATGGGCCATCTTTGTCATGGTTGGATTTGGTGGAATGGAGGTAGTGCTGTCACCTACTACATTTTCACTTCAAAAGCACTGGCCCAGCTCACACACAAAAGACTTACACTATGCTATTGTGCCTACAGATAAACCCGGACCGAGGCAGGAAATTCCAGATACCTTTGTAGCTCGAGAGCTCCAGATGTTTCTTCTACTTCAAAGTGGGCACCAGATACAAAAACAGAAGTGTCAGACCCACTATTCAGTACATTCCAGGACCTGTGGATAACGCAGAAGAAAGACTGCACTGCTGCTTGAGGCCTGCCCGCTGTCTGAGAAGGAAGACTAATGCAAAATAAACAACTGATGGACGGAATGCTGGACAAAGCAAACATTCACCCCCAGTCATAAGGCTCTGGGTTTAATCCATCATTCTTTTGCTCACCACACCACCCAAGTTTTGACTCAGCCATATGCAAATCAGTCTTGACCCTGTTCCTTGTGGGAACAGGCCAGCCCGAACTGCAAAGCCAGGTCCTCCCGTGACCGGAAACAAGCATGCTGGGACCGGTTTCATGGAAGGAAGACTAAACCTTCACTCTTCAGCCCAGGCTGAAGTGATTCCAAGAGTCAGCTGACTGACCTGTTCTGAGCGACAGGGACACAACAAATTCCTGAGGCCTCTCTACAACTGCCCTGCTCACCTGCTGTACTGGACCTACCAGAGCCCTGCTGGCATCTGCTGGAGTAACTTCCTGATCCCCAAGAGGTGCCTCTCAGGACCTGGACCCTTGGTGTGGCTTCAGTTGAGCTCCTCCTAAAAAGTAGAAAAGAAGAGAAATCCTGAGGTCTTGGGCCCGTTCGCGCCAGAAACTTCTGTGAACCTGACTCTTTGCAATACAGTGACTTCCAGCCCGAGATCTGCACTTTGAGCTACACCATCGACAGCCCGAAGTGACCGCCAATGGAAATCTCTAGCAATGACCATCCGCCGACATGATCTTGGTGCTACAGCGATGAGCGTCGGTGAAGCCCGAACTGCTCTTCGTGCTACAGCGACGACCATCCGCAATTCTCTCCATGCTCCTCGCAGCCTCCTCCATCGTGAACAGAGCTCTTCGTACTAGACTTTAAAAGGTAACTTTTGCAGTGAGACTAGCCTTATTCCTGTATCTGGCCCACGCTCCATCACGGTCGTCAGAACTTGCCTTTCACCCTGTCTTGCATGACCAGATAACTATGAGTGGCGCTTTGTGCTTTTAGGTGCTAAGATTACATTACATTTTTAACATTGAATATCTCCAGTTCAACAGATTGGATTTTTGCTCTTTTGGTGTCAAATAATTTAGAAAATTGTACCCAATTATTTTGAATTGGTGTGGGGTTTTTCTTGTTTTGTGTTTTTGCTGTTTGTGTGCTGCATATACAATTTACACATTGCCCGTAACTGCTTTTGTGCCAAGCCACCAGAGGGTTAAGCAAAGGTTAATTTAGTGACTTTTGTGGTTCACCCTGTCAAGGATCGTGACTGTTGCTTGAGAAGGTCTCAGGCCCCCTCAAACAGCAACCCAATTTCTCACGGATACAAATAAAGGAAGAGCTTCATTTTGTACGGTCATGCATGCTAATTCTGATAGTCCAAGCAATGGAATCCCAATCTAAAGTGTGTGGCATTTATAAAACTCTAGTCACGTTTCTAGTGTGGTCTACAGAGTCACTATGCAATGTATTCCATTTTGATACTATGCCTTCTCCTTCCAAGTTCATGAAAGAACCCTATGTCGAAATGAATTTGCCCTCTGTTAGCTTAGTCTGACGTTTTCTTACTGAATCCTGGCAAAACTAAAAATCACAGGCTATCGATCACCTCCCAGGGCCACACAGATAGTCCTAATAATTGACCTTGTTATAATCCACTAAAATACAGACACCATTTCACTCTTCTTTTGAAATCCTAAACGTACCATGAACAACCTCCTCAAGTGAAATGCACTGTTTTTACCATGTTTTATTGATCACGTTATCCAGTGTTGGTTTTGAAGTATTACAACGTATTTACTTCAGGGACGGAGTTTGGAGTTTCAGAATGACTCGAGCACATCAAAACTTCACAATGGATCAACACTTCTGAGAAAGTGGATTATTAGTTCAGGTCAATGGTAATCGCCACAAGTAATAATTACACTATTCTTGGTAAGTCCAGTAAGGTTTTAGTAAATTAAACCTGAGCTCAAGCCCTACAGCTATGCCACAGAGCACACAGGCTTAACGTAAGAAAATGTGTAAAACGTTTAAAAAGTGGAAAAAACAAAATAATAAAAATCCCACTCCACTTTATAAAAAATAGAAAATATTTTAGTGCACAAAATTACATTAAAACGACAAACAACCAATAAGAGTAACTGGAGATGTGAATGTTTCAAGTTTGAATTAACTGCTAGTGCCAAAAAGTGCAAAGCATCTAACGTGGGCAACTGGCTGTGCAAGACTGGGTATGTTTTAAGGCCACCTTTCATGGAGCATGGGTTGGATTCAAGGCCCAGGCATGTCCTGGTCAAAGGGTTACCTTCAGATTTAGAATCTTTTTGGAAGGTAGAGGCCTCAGCGGGGCAATGCTGCAGGGTGGAGCCGTAGACCAGATCATTGGTGGTTGGTGAATGACTAAGTCTCCATAAAGCCATCATCGAAGGCAGGAAATGTCCTGAGTTCATGCCCAGGCAGCATTCAACACGGATTGATGCTGCTCTGCATTGGGTCTGCTGATGATGGCTGCCTACGGACTTAGTCTCTTTTTTGGATGTCAGATTCCTTCAGACAGGCATGGCTGCAAACTACAGCTGGAGTGTGTTTTGATGTTATTGGAAGCCGCTGGGTGTCTGGCCTGCTACATCATATTTGTTGTGAAGAACATAGCAGGAGCTCTGGGGAAGTCAGGACCATTAGTGATGGACCCTCTTCGCATCAGCTGGTAGGTAGGTCCCGGTCTTCTGTCAGTTCTCCTGGCAGAAATCCTTGAAAATGTTTTTAAGTCCCACCTTTTAGGGATAAGCAGGATGAGTACTATCTGACACTTATCTAATGCACCAGGACTTTAGGAACACCACTTATAAGTCAAGACGTATTGCAGTAAAAGTCAACGGAAGGGTCCAGTGCAGATCCAGTTTGAACTGGTCTAGGCTCTTCAGCAAAGTGGACTTCTTATAGCTTTTGTGTCTCTTTAGCTTAATAGGAGTTCAGTCAAGTGGACTTCTTATAGCTTTTGTGTCTCTTTAGCATAATTGGAAGTGAGACAGGTGGACTTCTTATAGCTTTTGTGTGTCTGTTGCATAATAGGAGGTCAGTCAACTGACTCTTGGTGTCTACTTCTAAGTCCTGAGTACAGGTGGTAGCACTGCAGTCATCTGGCTTCTCCTCACAAATCTCAACAGCAGGTGCATTCTTTTTTCTGTCGTCTTCAGGTCCAGAGGTGTTCCGAAGAGGGTACTGTGGGTGCCACATTGAGGCCCAGTACCAGCATGTGGGTGGGAAAACTTCTAGTCGCTCCCTGACCAATGGGGTAAAAGTTCCTTGGGGATAACCATACCTACTTTAATTTACTGTGCGTGCTTTACTATTAACTATCCCACAGTCTGCCTTTCCTAAAACCAACCTAGTATAACCTTTCTTCCCCTGTGCAGTGCTCCCTGTGCCTACGATAATGAGCAAACCATCTCTTGTGGTTTGGGGTAGCTTTCCCTCCTACTGGGTTTGTAGGCAAGCTGGCTGTGACCACAAAAGGGAAACAGGCCTAGGTGTGAGCTGTGTCTGCCAGGAAGGGGCTGGTCACAGCCCCCAGGCCATCCTGCTCAGGGATGGAAAAACCTCTTCCCATACTCAACCCTTTGTCCGGTGTCTGGGAGTAATACACATCTCACCACAGCAGAGCCACCAACAGTCCAGTGACGCTGAGCACTGGCAGAAAGGCACATTTGACTTCGGCAGGAAAATAACTTTCTAAAAGGGCCATTTTCAAATTAGTAATATAAAATCCAACTTGACCATTAAGGTGGATTTTTAAATTACTATTAAATGAGTCTCTGAATACTTTTTCTAGCTATTTCCAATCTTTAAGTTAAGCATTGTATGGTGTTATTATGTAACTTAGTGTTACCTTATGGGAAAGCCAGCCTTGCAAATGTGAAAAAAGACTTTGAAGGGTTTACACTTCCAGGGCATGTAAAACATAAATACACATGTCCAACTTTTTAAATACCATGTACTCGACCCTGTGGGCATGTAGGGCCTGCCTTAGGAGTGACTTATAAAAATTACAAAGGAAGGTTTAGGCCTGGCAAAATGTTTATTTTAAGAATCACTGGTGAATTATGTAGTTCAACAGAATCAAGGTGCACAGCCTATCAGTAGGGCCCGTAGGCCCATGTAACTCCAGGTAAACATGTTTTATCTTATTTTGTTAATCATCAATCTTGTCCATCTCTTTTGGCAATTTACACAAGATGAGGGAATATATTTAGGTTTTCCATGTTTTATTGGCGTTAAAATAGTTCCAAAGCATTTTTTTCCATTTGATATAGCAGAACAGATATCACGATATGGTCCTGCCCCATAACCATTAAACGCTGCCAGACGCCGTGGTATTCTGCCACCCTTCGCCTCAAAAAATGTCAATGTAAAAAACTTGAACGTCTGTGGCACCGCTCACATGACACACTAGATAAAGAAAGATTCAAGTATGCACTGACAGTACCACAAAAACCTGAAAAACGCTAGCAAAACTCACATCACAACCCTACTTTAACAAGCTGGGAGTACGCCAAGAGCTCTCTACCAGATTTTAAAAACATTCACCAACCCTAAGGCCTGCGACATTGAAGCTGCCCCATCTCAAACATTATGTGACAACATAGCTAGTCATCTAACCCAGAAAATTAATATGATCTATAATAAAATCACCTTTGCTAAGGACTCTCACACCGGCCCTAAGTATGACCTCCCATCAGCTATTTCCATTTCCCATACCTAGGAGAATTTCCCGATACTTACAACTGAGAAGACTGAAGCTCTAAGAAAAATTGTCAAATCAGGGTCCCCATTGGATCTCATTCTTGCAAAAACAGCCGCCACACTATCAGAACAACTAGCCGGCCCCATCTGTTCTATCCTAAATTGCTCCATGAAGGAAGGCATTCTCCCACTGGAATGGAAAGCTGCTCAGATTCTCCATATTAGGAAAAATCCTAAAATCTCCACGGAAGATGTAACCCACTACCACCCCATTTCGGTACTTCCCTAACATAGCAAACTCCTGGAAAATCACATTAGCAAGCACTTGTCCGATTTCGTTGAATCCTCGAACTGCTTGGATTCCTCTCAATCTGGATTCCGACCCAGATACAGTACAGAGTCTGCGTTGGTAGTAGTTACAGACAACATCAGGATGCTGCTGGACAAAGATCAAGCGGTACTCTTGGTGCTTCTTGACCTATCCGCCACATTCAACACCTTCTCCCACCAGACTCTACTTACGAGACTGGGCGATATAGGCAACAAAGGGAATGCCCTGAAACAGATGGCTAACTTTCTGTCTGACAGAACTCAGACCATTAACCTGGGTCCCTTTCTCTCACAGACCACCAGGGTGACCAAGGAGTACCACAGGGCTCATGTTTGAGCCCAACCCTGTTATATTACTCTCTTGGGGAGACTGTTGAGGAACTTGGGATTTATTCCTATATCCTATGCTGATGACACCCAACTTCTACTCTCCTTTGACAAAACCAACTCCAGTATTCAGACCACCTTTTCTGATAGATACATCTGCCATGTGGATTCCTCACCTTGTGAATATCCCCCTGCGTCAGCAACATTCGGAAATTCTTTTCGTAGCTTCGCGCCGACGTGGACTCGGACGTCATAGAGGCACGGCATCGCTCGCGACTCCGCTGACGTCACAGACGCCTATAATAGGCCCATGCCGGCGTGATGACTTCAGTTCCCTTTTTTCCGCGTCGTCGACGCTAACGGTTTTCTAGGGATCGTCCGTAGCTTTAACTGTAACTTTGTTACTCTGTATTGTTAGTATTCCTTTATCTCCTCTTTCAACATGTCTTCGAAGAAGACGGGTTTTAGGGCCTGTGGAGAATGCGGCAAAACCATATCCATTACGGATCCGCATGAATGTTGTTTATGGTGTCTTCGCTCCGACCACGATGTCGAAGACTGCCGTTCCTGTAAGAAGATGACTCCTAAGGCCCTCCGGGAGAGAGAAGCTAAGCTTATTGTTGCAAAGCTTAAAGGAAGTAAAAAAAAGAAGAAATCGAGATCGCAGACTCGACGCTCGAGGTCAAGATCTCACTCGAGGTCGCGTTCGGATTCGTCCTCGGCCCATGCTTCGAGATCGGTCAAAAAAGAAGCATAGGAAAAGATCTCATGAATCCCGACATTGTTCAAAGAAGGACTCAGGTTCTAAGCCGAAGTCGCAGGTGAAGCTGGTAGAAAAAGAAGTGATGTCTTTGGCTTCGGAAGAACATGACGCCGGAGGTGAGGCGTTGCATGCGAATTCGCCTGGTTCACCGAAGCAATCAGCGAATCCGTCTCCGGTTCCAAAGGGTTTCCTGCCTTGGGAGGTGCTAGCACCACCCAAGACAGGATTTTGTGTATTGAGGTAGGGAGGCCTGAAAGGAATGAGACATGCCTGGGGCACACAAGCTGTCCTGTGCATACACCGGTTCAAACCAGTTGCTGGGGCATCCCTGCCCCAGCTCTGACAGGAAACCGGACAAAGGATAGGGGGTGTAGCCACCCCCCTTCCTGGTCCCACCCAGGGGAGGGACCTAGTCAGTAGTGCAGCCCCCTTTAGGAGAATAAAGGTAGGAGCTGGTCCCATTCCAAATTAGATTAATCCTGAACTACTCTACAAGAAGAAACTCTGGACTTCGACGTTCTGCTCCACAGAAGGCTGAAGAAATCTCCCTTGTGGGCAAGCAGTGTCCACCCTGCAACTGCAGGCACCATCAAGCGTCCAGCGGCTTCACTTTGTCGTCTTCCCTCGAGGATCCAGACTTCAGAGCCCGACAAGACCCGGATTCCCAGACCTCTCCGACCTCAACTCACATCTGCAGCAAAGCTGAGATCCGTGGGTGCGACGAGACACGTGGGACCGGCCATCTTGAAAGAAACTGCACTTCGCTTCCAGCACGACTCCCGAGGTAAACTCGACCAAGTGCTTTGGGGATTGAGAAGCCCCAGCCCCGAGCAGCTCCTGCACCGAAGATCAGCCCTCCAGCTTCCACGAGATCTGCGTGGGGCCCTTCTGCTTGTTTGCTGCTCGACGTGTTGTCTAGTCACTTGCCGGCTGGCTAGTGGCCTCCTAGACGACGAATCTTGAAATCTTCACTGCTGGTCTGGTTGCTCCAGACTGGCCCTTGCTCCCTTCCAAAAGAGGGGCACCCCGGACTCTCCTAGTCCGCACCAGACGCCTTTTTCACTCACCGCGTGGGTTGCCTTTGCCAAGGCCTGTTGACTCCAATCCCGGATCCGACACCGCCGACAGCGAGAGCCTGCGTGGGACAGCTCCTGCCTCCATCCTGGTTGTCAAAAACACCTCCTGGTCCATGTGGCTGCAGAGTCAAGCGTCCACTCTTCACCTGATCGCAACAACGACATCTGGTTCCTTCCTGGTTCCACACCGGTCACTGGCTAGTGACTTTGAACACTGTCCCCTCTGCTTTCAGGTCCTCTTCTTCACCAATCCACCCTTGGATCGCACCGGACATCTTCCTCCTGGTCGCCTGCAGCATCTTTTCTTCCAGGCTCCATAGACTTCAACGCGAGAACCCGACACACTTTGACACCTATGCACCCGCAGCCCATGGGTGAGGTAACGAGAGCATTTCGGTGCTCAAGGGTAGTTTAACTGTCCTAGTGTCCAGTTCTACAGTCGTTTTAGTCCTAACTAGTCAGGATTGTCCGTACTTACCTTTAACTTGAACTGTACTGTTCATAGACATTGTTACGCATCTCGCGTGTGAGTTCACACTCTGCACATGCGTTACGTGGGCCTCCTATTACTTACCTAGAGTTAGTGTAGCGTGGTCCCAACGATCCTACAGCCTCTGGACAGCTCCATTCCTTCTATCGACTTTCACATTCCACTTACTTAGTATATGGTTTGTCGTGCCCCTAGGGCACCATTGTAATTTCGTGCAACTTGTCGTATTTTTCTTGAGATTGTCATGTGCTTAGCCCTCTTACCTCATAAAGAGTTCAGAAGTGTTGTTATTAATAAATGTACTGTTTATTTTCATAACCTGTGTGGTGTCCTTTCATCTGGTATTTAAGGGGTTATATTGTGGTAAAACAGCTGGCTTCACATGCCAAAAGAGTTTAGCCTAAGACTGCTTTGTCCATGCTACCATTAGGATAGCTGGTCTATAAGGTTGACTTACAACCAATCACCATAAGGGTTGTTTGGACTGATACAAGGTGATCACTAGAACTAGTGAGAATCATATATCAGGCCAACTTCTCACAGGTATGCTCTTCCCTTTCGGGAGTTTCCCCCAAATTACCCTCCTGGCCAGGGTTATTGTTCGGAGGACCACCTGCTTCTCCTGCAGGAAGAAGTCCTGGCACTGTTTCGAAAAGGTGCGATAGAGGTGGTTCCAGAGCAGGAAAGGGGTAAGGGGTGCTACTCCCGGTATTTCCTGATTCCCAAGAAGGATGGCAGGCTTCGGCCAATTCTGGATCTCAGGATCTTGAACCTTTACCTGAAACAGGAAAAGTTCAAGATGCTCACTCTTGCACAGGTTCTTTAAGCGCTGCTGGGAGAAGACTGGATGGTGTTGATCGACTTGCAGGATGCGTATTTTCATATTCCCATCTTGAAGTCGCTCAGAAAGTATCTCCGTTTTACGGTTGGGTCGCAACACTACCAGTTTGCGGTCCTTCCGTTTAGTCTTACTACTGCGCCTCGAGTCTTCACCAAGGTGATGGCAGTGGTGGCAGCACATCTCAGGAGGTCGGGGATACCTGTATTCCTGTATCTGGACGACTGGCTGATCAAAGCGGAGTCGCCGGAGAAGGTGCTCCTTCACCTGCAAGAGACAACTCAGTTGTTGCACAGGTTGGGTTTTTCGATAAATGTACCCAAGTCTCACCTGGTGCCCTCCCAGCGCAACCTGTTCATAGGTGCGGTACTGGACACTACTGTGTGTCGTGCATTCCCTCCACCTCAAAGGATTCGCGACATACAGGAAATGATTCCTTTGTTCTTCAATGGAGCGGTCGTTCCAGTCCTGAAGGTCCTTCGCCTGCTCGGTCTGATGGCTTCTTGCATTCTATTGGTCAGCCATGCACGCTGGCACATGAGGGCACTCCAGTGGTGCCCCCGCAGGCAGTGGTATCAGCACAACGGAGATCTCAGGGAGTCAGTGAGGATCTCCAGAGAAACTGCGGCGGATCTGTCTTGGTGGAGCGTGGAAGGCAATCTGTCGCAAGGAAAGCCTTTTCAACTTCCTCCATCGGTGGCCACGGTAATAACGGATGCATCCACTCTAGGGTGGTGTGCTCATCTGGAGAACCTGGAGGTCAAGGGTCTTTGGTCTCCAGAGGCAAGGTTGCTTCATATCAACCTTCTAGAGTTGTGGGCGATACGTCTGGCGCTCAAGGCCTTCCTCCCTTCCCTTCACGGTCGGTCGGTTCAAGTCCTGACGGACAACACGACCGCGATGTGGTACATCAACAAGCAGGGAGTAGTGGGATTGCAGTGTCTCTGCAGAGAGGCTCTGCGTCTCTGGTCCTGGGTTCAGGACCATCAGATTTGTCTGATGGCAAATCATCTGGCCGGTGTTCAGAACGTTCGTGCAGACGAGTGGAGGCTTCATCCGGAGGAAGTTTGTCACGTCTTTCGGGCGTGGGGAACTCCTCAGGTGGACCTTTTTGCTACTCAAGAGAATGCTCACTGCCCGTTATTCTGCAGTCTCCAGTATCCGATGCAAGGAGCTTTGGGGGACGCGTTTCAGTTGAGTTGGAGCTCTCAATTCCTTTACGCGTTTCCTCCCATACCCTTGATTCCTCGGGTTCTGAGGAAAATTCGCCAAGACCGGGCCGAAGTTATATTGATCGCCCCGGATTGGCCAAGAAGGGTGTGGTACTCAGACCTTCTCCACCTCTCCTCTCACCCGCCGCTCCGTCTCCCTCACAGGGCAGATCTCCTCTCCCAGATGGAGGGGCAGGTTCTACACCCCCACCTCCAGACCTTACACCTTCATGCCTGGAGATTGAACGGGGCAACCTGAGTTCTTTTTCTCTCCCGCCCGACGTGGTGGATGTCATCTTGTCAGCCAGGCGTGACTCCACTAAGTCCATCTATTCTTATAGGTGGTCGAAATTTGTCACTTGGTGTGGGGAGAAATCTATAGACCCTTTGAGAGCCCATTTGTCTGATGTTCTCCAGTTTGCCCTTTCTCTGGCGCAACAGGGGCTTGCTGTTGACACAGTAAAGGGCTATCTTTCAGCGCTGTTGGCATTTCTCTGCTTGCTTGACCAGCCATCTCTTTTTAAATCTCCTGTGGTTTTAAGGTTTTTGAAGGGCCTCACGAATAAGTTCCCTCCTACTCCTTTTATTGTGCCTCAGTGGGTCTTAAATCTTGTTTTGACCTTTCTGATGGGTGCTCCCTTTGAGCCTCTTCAACAATGTCCTATGAAGCTTTTGACTCTTAAGACAGTTTTCCTCGTTGCAATAACCTCGGCAAGGAGGGTAAGTGAGCTTCAAGCTCTTAGTTCCAAGCCCCCTTTCTTGTCCATTCATGCTGATCGAATGGTTCTTAGGACCAGGGCTGCTTTTCTGCCTAAGGTGGTGACTCCTTTCCACCTTGGTCAATCTGTTACCCTCCCTACCTTTTATCCTCCCCCACACCCTTCCAAGGAGGAAGAAAGATTACACCGTCTGGACCCCAAGAGGGCGGTGTATTTTTATCTGGACAGATCTAAAGACTGTCGGTTGGATGACCAGCTCTTCATTGGCTTTGCTGGCTGCAAGAGAGGAAGAGCGGTCCATAAAAGAACTTTATCAAGATGGATCGTCCTCTGTATAAAGATCTGCTACTCTTTGGCCGGTAAGGAACCTCCAGAGGGTATAAGGGCTCATTCTACTAGAGCTAAGTCGTCAACCTCTTCATTGGCAAGAGGTGTTCCTGTAGAGGATATTTGTAGGGCGGCAACTTGGTCTTCCCTCCACACTTTCGCGAAGCATTACTGCTTGGATTCCGAGGTGAGGAGGGACGGTCACTTTGCACGCTCTGTTCTCCAGGATTTCCTGGTCTAGAAGAGTGGACACCCTCCTCCGGGAGTGGGGACTGCTGTGGGACTCTATTCACAAGGTGAGGAATCCACACGGCAGATGTATCTATCAGAAGAACAAGTTACTTACCTTCGGTAACACTTTTTCTGGTAGATACAATATCTGCCTGTGGATTCCTCACTGACCCACCAGCCTCCCCGTTGTCCACTCTTCTATGCCAGAGTTTCTATTATGTATTTATTTTATTGTCAAGGAGTTGTTTATTTCAAATGTTTTATTGCATTTGCTTCACACTGTGTGTGTTACCGTGATATTTGTACTGCGTATACTGTGTATATGTCTACTGTCATTGGTCCGTCGGTGTGCCTCGAAGGCACGGAAAAAAGGGCGGAACTGATGTCATCACGCCGGCGTGGGCCTATTATAGGCGTCGGTGACGTCAGCGGAGGCGCGAGCGATGCCGTGCCTCTATTACGTCCGAGTCCACGTCGGCGCGAAGCTACAAAAAGAATTTCCGAATGTTGCTGACGCAGGGGGATATTCACAAGGTGAGGAATCCACAGGCAGAAAAAGCGTTACCGAAGGTAAGTAACTTGTTCTTCAGAGGGTATGAAGGTCATCAAGGATTGGATGAAAGAAAACTTTCTTCAGCTCAACGCAGCAAAGTCAGAGATTATGCTGTACAGTGAAGCAACGGTGAAGTGGTCCCCTAGCTGGTGGTCAGAGGAACTAGGTCCTGCCCCAAGTCCAAAACAGGTGGTAAGAAACCTAGGAGTAAGATTAGACAACAAACTCACATTGGGGGCGCACACCACCTTTACCGCTGGAGCCTGTTTCCGCAGCCTAAGTCTACTCAGAATAGTTTTCCCTTTCCTACCATTATCCACCCGAAAAACCTTGTTCCAGGCTTTAGTCCTAAGCCGCCTGGACTATTGCAATGCCCTGCTGATTTCAGCAAATGAAAGATCCATAAGCAAATTGCAGGTTGTCCAGAACACTGCGGCTAGCCTGGTGTCTAATACCCCCCCCCCCCCCCCCCCCAACACCTCCTCGCCTTCAGAACATCATCGCTCCTGCTTCTTCAAAAACTTCACTGGTTGCCAGTGTGGAAGAGGATCAAATTTAAGATCTGCTGTATTGTATACAAGTTGTTAAACAACCTAGGCCCCAGTTACCTCAACAACAAATTCATTAGCTATGTTCCTTCTAGGCCACTTTGCTCGGGAGCTAAAGGACTGCTCCAAGTTCTGCGTTTCAAAATAACCCACTTAGGTGTCAAGGCCATTTACCACCTGGCCCCACGCTACTGGAATGAACTTCCCATACACTTGCGTCAATGCACGGACTATCTGGCGTTCAGCAAGCTGTTGAAAACGTCACTGTTCTAACTGTCCCTCCTTGGTTAACTATGGCTGTCTTAGCGCGGAAATACCCTGATGGGGTGATTGGGGCACTTTATAAATATATATATAAATAAATAAATAAAATAAGTCCTTAGTAATAAGCCCAATGCATTTTGAGAAAACTATCTCTTCTTCAGGGGCATCTGTTAATGCACACCCCATGTAAAATTAAAAAATCATGAATACATCTAGCAATGATTAACTAATGATAAAAAAATTAAGATAAAAAATGTTTACCTGGAGTTACATGGGCCTACAGGCCCCATATATAGGCTGCGCACCTTGATTCTGTTAAAATACATAGTTCATCAGTGATTCTTGAAGTACACTTGCGCGCACGGGCAGAGTGCGAACCAAGAACTGCACTCCACCATTTGTAGGTCGAGCATTCAAGACCTCTTGTATATACTTATTATGTGTTTGTACTTTGGGGGCTCTGTAAATTAGCCCTAGGACTTGTCTGCTTCCGCTTAGGGACTTTTTTTTTCTGTTCAACTGCCTCTATTTAACTGTCTTGATAGAAAACCACCAGCAGAGGTCAGTAAAATACCAGAATTGCTTTCTGCTGAGATACCTTCTCTTTTTTATTTTTACTTCTTGATAGAAAACGACCAGCGGAGGTCAGTAAAATACCAGAATCACTTTAGCATCCTCTAGATTCCAGTCCAAAGAAATTGTCTTACACGAGCACCAGTAGACAATAATATTTTTTTCAACTCTTGTATTTTCAGTGATATAACCACAGAAGCCCCTGGTTTTACATTAAAACAAGAGCTATGGACTATACCATTTCCCCCTGAAAGGCAATATTTCTCTCCATGTGTTCCCATACCTGGCGTGTCACGCCGTTTGGGGCTTACTTTCCCTCCATGTTAAAGAGCAGTAGATGTTTCAGCACCCAGGCTAACATACTGCATAGCTAAATACATACAAGGTCCCAAAGCAAAGACCAATTGCGTTGCAAATGCTTGTTCAGCTAGAGAGCAATGTTGAAAGAAACAGTCAAAAGTTGGGTGTGCCTTCTACCTTTTAATGTGAAAATGTTCATTTTGCCAGGTTGTATTAGCCGTTTTGAAACACCTAGGCTGCAGGGGTAGGCCTGGAGAGGCGCTTTCCATTGTTACTTTTGGTGGTGGCTATTTATGCTGGAGTCTAATAGTGACATTTAAAGTACGGATCGTGGGTAACTTTATACCATATACTAAGGGATTTGTAGGTACGTTGAGTATGCCAATGAGAAGTGTAACCAATTTCAACATGTTTTAGGCGTCAGAGCACATGCACTGGGGACTGGTTAGCGGTACCCCAGTGCGTAGAGTAAAAAAACAGCAGCATCGTCCCAAACTAAATTGGGGTGAACATATAAAAAGAGGCATTTTCTTACAACCAGTATAATTTGGTTTTCTTCCATTGTGTTTCAAAGCAAAAGTTTTATTCTCGCTCTTCGAAACTGTTTTGGGACTGGAAAAATCAACATCTTACGTGTCACAATCAAGAATCCAGTACCAGTGGAGTCGCGCGAGCGCGTAGACAAGATGGCCGCCACTACCGGAGCTCTGTAACTTCGTTAGCCTAATGAGCTGAAAAACGACGATTTTGCCTCAAGGTTTGCTCATTTCTTGCAGCGCTTGCATTCTATGCCGGCTCACTACCTTATCTGTCAATTCTGGCCGTTTTCAGCGTAAGGGGCTCCCTCTGTCTGCTTCCTGGCTCCTCTCCCCAGCCTCTGCTCCGGTTCTGCCGATTACCTCAGCACAGGGGGCGGTGCACTTCTGAGGAAAGGGCCTGGCTTGGGCCTAGCCACTCCCACGGCTCGCCTTAACTCTTCCACTGCCTTTTCCTCAACTACTTCTGGAGCTTTTAATACCCTTTTCCCTCATATTTACTAAAATTTTGAGGTGGATTTGATTTTTACATTTTTATGACGCAAAAAGTTATTTTTTCTCCTCAAGATGGATAACAAAAATTCAGCTACCAACAAAAGGAAGCAGCAGGTGTCTCCTCCCCCAAATAAATCTAAGGTTGTTGAAACTTCGGAACCTTCACTTACTCTAATACTGGAAGAAATTAAAGCGCTGCGCATGAATACTGATGCTATTGCAAACAAAGTGAAAAATGTTCGCAAAGATATGGCGTCTATGTCCATGAAAGTTTCTGAAAATTCTATTAAAATTCAGGACAATAAAACTAAACTCGACGCTTTTACACCTTTGATGGCTCAGATAGTCCCAATGCATAACCAATTATTGGAATTGGAGAACCGTAATAGACAATATAATCTCCGCGTTTTCAATTTGCCGGAAGAAGTTGAGGGCGCTGACTGTCGCCTGTACCTGGAATCTTTGCTTTCTTGGTGATTATTCTCTCTTCATGGGCTCCAACGGTCTCTGGTCATGCTTGTGGAACGGGTGTGCGTCTCTGTGTCCTTATTTATGTGCCCTGTTTGTAGCTTTTTCTTCCTTTTTTGTTTCTTCCTTTTGTGTCCTTCCTTGCCTTTTCTAGCTTTCTACGTAGAGTTACTTTTCTTCCATGGCTGTTCACTCTCTTCTCTTCCTTTACTTCCTCTCTTCATCCTCTTTTTACTTCTTTATGGCTGATATACATGCTGTTAATATTGTTTCTCTTAATGTTAAAGGTCTACGACATCCAGTTAAAAGAACTAAAATTTTAGACTACTTGGGTGCTTCTAAAGCTGACATATGTTTTCTTCAAGAAACTCATGTTGATGATACCATTTTACAATATATGAAGAAAAAGTGGGTGGACAATATTGTCTCGTCGCCTGTTCTTGGTAAGAAAAATGGGGTTGCGATTTTCTTTGCTAAGAGATTACACTGTCAGATTATTAGTAAATTTACAGATACGGAAGGTAGATTTATTGTTGTTAAAGTTAGAATTCATGACTCCACCTTCTTTTTGCTTAATATATATGGCCCCACGGCCGATGACCCATTGTTTTGGTCTAACTTATCTACAGAAGTTCTCAAGTTGGGACAAGTTCCTTTGATTGTTGGAGGGGACTTTAATGTGATCATTGATCCGCTACTTGATAGACTTTCTACTACCAAGTTTAGACCTCCTAAAGTTTTTCATGCTTTTAAAGCTTTCCTTAGTACAACCAAACTGGCTGATGTATGGAGACTACACTTTCCCACTGAAAAATGGTTTTCTTTTTTCTCTAATCCCCATAATTCTCATTCACGGATTGATTCTTTTTTGATTTCACCTTCCCTACTTCAGTCAGCTAAGAATCCTGTTATAAGCACTATAGACATTTCAGACCATGCTTTAATTTCATTTGTCTTAAATATCTCCTCTACTTTTACTAAACAAAATAGGTGGCGTATGAACTCAAGTATTGTCCTTACTGATAAGCATAAACCTAAACTATTACAAGCTATACAGGACTATTTTTTGTTCAATCCTGAGGATTCCACATCAATTATCACCAGATGGGATGCATTTAAGGCCTACATCAGAGGTACCACTATTTCTATTATGGCTCACGTGAACAAACAATTTAACGCTAACATTAAACATTTGGAAAAGCAAATTGCTAAATTTGAGCGTTTGTTTATCTCTTCTAATGACCCCCAGTATAAACTTACACTTCAAAAACTCCGCTATGAATTTAATGCCATCCTTAGTCAAAGAGCAGGAGTTCAACTTTCAAAGTCTAATGCTAAATTTCGTTTTAATATCAATAGATCGAGAAAACTCCTTGCTAATTACTTACGAATTAAAAGAGATAAGACTCAGATTACCTCAATACGAGGACCCCAAGGCAAAGTGGCCATTTCTCATAATGATATTGAGCAAGAATTTGTACGTTTTTATTCTACCCTTTATAGTAAACCTGACTCTTGCCCTGACTCTTTAATCGATTCTTTTTTAAGTAAGTGTAATTTACCCCATATTTCCTTATCAGATAGAACAGGTCTAGATTCACCAATTACATCTGAAGAAATTTTGCTTGCCATCAAGTCACTTCCTAAGAATAAATCCCCAGGTCCGGATGGTATCCCAGCAGAATTCTACAAAGAATTTCAATCTCATCTCCTCCCTTATTTGAATACCCTTTTCTCTCATTTTGGCTCCTCTGGTACTATCTCAGGCTCCTTTACGGACGCCTTAATTATTGTTTTGCCCAAGCCTGATAAAGATCCTACCTTGGTCTCTAATTATCGCCCCATTTCCCTAATAAACCAGGATTGTAAGCTTTATGCGAAAATCCTTGCTACTAGATTAGCTCCTGTACTCCATTCCATTATTCACCCAGATCAATCTGGTTTCATGAAAAATAGATATTCTGCTAATAATACTAGAACTCTATTACACATTATTGAACAAAGCTCTCACCTGACCTCTCCTGCGGGAGTGATGGCCTTAGACGCTGAAAAAGCATTTGATAAGATTCACTGGCAATTTTTATTTAAAACTTTGTTGTCCTTTGATTTTGGTGCCCCTTTTATTCGTATGATTTCTGCTTTGTATTTTGCCCCTACTGCTCGTTTGTTCGTTAATGGTCAAATTTCTAGTCAATTTCCTCTTTTTAGAGGAACTAGGCAAGGTTGTCCCCTTTCTCCACTGTTATTTCTTATAGGCATTGAACCTTTTCTTAATTATATTCGCCTTTGTGATGACATTCAGGGTATTACGATTAATGATGTAACTGTTAAAACTTTAGCCTATGCAGATGACGTTTTATTGTTTATTAATAACCCTCTTTCTTCTGTTCCTTCCCTATTAGACATCATTACTCAATACTCTAAGGTATCAGGTTACAAATTGAATATCAATAAGACTGAATTTTTTCCTTTAAACATGTTTTGTACCTCAGAGATGCTCCCGAACACTGATATTCTTTGGCAACCTACCAAAGTTAAATATTTGGGTATTCTATTTGCTTCATCGCTGCCAGCTACGTTAAAATCTAACTCTGATTTCATAATTGACTACATTAAAAACAAAACGTCCAAGTGGTCTGCCCTTCATCTCACTTGGTGGGGGAGAATGGAGTCTATAAAAATGAATATAGCGCCTAAAGTTTTTTACTCTTTAGCTATGATCTCCACCCAATTTCCTCTCAGTTTTTATAAAACTGTTGATACACTCTTATCTAAATTCCTTTGGTCTAACAAAGTCCCTCGTATTGCTTACAAAAAGTTAAAAATTCCTAAGTCCCAGGCTGGTTTTTCCCTGCCAGACTTTCACCTTTACCATAAAGCTTAAAGCAGAGTGCCCTTTGGTTTAATACTTCACATATGATAAAACCTCCAATTTGGTTGGATATTGAAACATCCATTGTGCGGCCCTTCTCTTTACCTTCCTTGCTGTCCATGTCCTCCACAGCGAAGGTTGTTCATCTTTCCTCTATTATTAAATCATCCAGATTGATAATTAATGATTTAGATTCTAATTTTGAATTACCCCTACTCTCCACAGTCCACTTGTCTTTATGGCACAGTGCACTACTTAAATTGAACAGAAACATTACCTTCTGGTCCTCTTGGATTTCAAAAGGAATTTTATATCTTAAAGACGTCTTTAATGGTCATGCTTTTATTCCTTTTGAACAGTTACAGTTAAAGTTTGGTATCCCAGCTACTGACCTTTTAAAATATCAATTTTTGTGTAACTCTATTTTGGATTCGTTCCCCAATGGTATTCCCTCTTCCACTACAAATGACCTATTAATCTACCTCACAGCTGTAACATCGTCCCCTAAAGCTGTCTCTGTTTTTTATAAAAAACTTTCCACCTCGCACGGCTCCAATGTTCAGATTATTTCGTCGTTTTGGAACAAGGAGCTTTCCATCTCCCTCTCAGATGACTCATGGTCCTCTATATGGCTTGACAGTATCTCTGGCTGGCTCCCGGTGTCCCTTTATCAAACCAATGCGTATATTTTATTTAACACTTTATGGACTCCATCTCGTCTATTTCGTGCAAAGCTGTTACTTTCTGATGTTTGTTGGCACTGCAATGCTAGCCCTGGTTCACTTCGCCATATGTTATTTGAATGTCCAGTTATTAAGAAATTTTGGTTGGAAGTATGGAATGTAATTTTGAAAATTTTACCTTTACAAGATGATATTTCCTTTAATTTATTGATTTGCAAATCGATTGCCCTAACTCATCCCCTTTCTGAGTCAGAGGCAAAATTGTTTAATTTTCTAATCACAGCTGCCTTAAAATCCATTACTTTCTGTTGGAAAGATGCTTCTTCTCTTTCAATCCATGCTTGGTGGTCATGGATCACCTTTACGAGAAGAGGTGCGCAGCTATCTCTTAAAGGCGTTACTCATAATCCACACTCTTTTCAGTCGTTTTGGTCTCCTATTGATTCATATGTTTTGCAATGATATTGTTATATATTCTCTTATGTTCTATTTTTACATTACATTTCAATTGTAACTCTGTAGTTTATGAATTTATGATCCTATGACATGTTTTTCCCTTCCCCTCTCCCTCCCTTTCCTCCTTGCCCTTTCTCTTTAATTGCGATTCTCGTTTATTAATATATGTTAATATTGTGTATTTTAGTTTAATGCATTTCATGTTGATTTTTGATCATTTGCACTGTAAATTCCTTCCTCTTTTTTGTATTGTATTTATTCCTTTTCGTTTTGTCTTAAAACTTAATAAAATCTTACTGAACAGAAAAAAAAAAAAAGAATCCAGTACCAAACAGCTTTGATGACGTCCACTACACGACCGCCCCTGATAAGCACTGATTCCACTATTGGCAAATCCTGTTTAGTCACTTCCGGGTCATATATGTATGACTTCTGTTGGGAGGAGGAGGGGGTGGTACTGGGGGCTGGTGGAGGGAAAACATGATTTTAGTTTATTTCCTCAATCTGAAACGGTTGACAAAATTGTATTGCATCAGCTTTATAAAATGTGCCTTTACCAAAATCACGCTGAACAGAGCTGATGGAAGTCCTAGCATTTCAAGTGTAAATGGACTGCGGCGCTGCTATGGTGTCAAAATATCAAGATGAAATAGATTCGACTGACTTCGACAGGGACTGATATAGTCCTTGTGAAATACAAAGCCAGCAGTAAAAATCGAATTTTTTGAAGGAAGAGTCTGAACATTATTTTGTTGTGAGACAGAAACAAGACTGCAGAGGTACCATGTTCCACCTCTGGTGAAAAAACAAGTACCACCCTGACATGAGGGTCATTCCATTAACCCGAAAGCCTGCTTCAGATCATGAAGAGGGTTGGTCCCCAAAAATACCTTCTTCGCCCAGGACCAGTGTCAAAAGGCCATTTTGGAAGGCAGACCATCTTTGCAGCTGAATTCAATTTATTGTCAATTAATTAAAATCCTAATATATATATCGTAAAATCTAAAAGAAATACGCAGATATTTCATCAAAAACTTTCACAACATACAAAAAGCCATTCACCCTGTTAAAACCATTTTAGTAATTCTCTCATCCTTATTTCCGAGCATATGAATAGCGACATGCATGCATCTAACTAAGTTGTATGATATTTGAATGTTTTTACCAGTGACAGCTTCTTTTCATAAAAAGTGATCTTAGGCATTTTCTTGTTTCTATTAATAAACTGAGGCATGCACATCTGACGTGAAAATTCTGACTTATAACTACGTAGGTCGCAACTTGGAATTTGATGCTTGTACACTAGCCAGGTGTGTCGAAATTCCAAAAGTGGGACTAATAAAAAATGCAGGCAAATTAAGAGATACCTAAACTGACTTATACATTGGGCCAGGGGGTAGCTTGGTGGAGAGTTTTCTTAAAAAGTGTCGGCGGAATAGGCTGAATGTTTTTGCGCGTTAAATTTCCAAATCTGAGGTAAAAATATAACATTTTAGGTGCTTTTTGTCCTCCGCTTATAAGTGCTCGGCTGACAACGTTAAGATCCATTGGGCTTCCAGTTTGAGCATATGTTTTTTTTGCAGTGTTAAAATAATCTGACCAGGGTTCAAAGGTTTCTGAATTTGTTGGTAAAGAACCCCAGATTGGTGTTCCTCAGCATGTGGTAATTAACTAAAAGCTGAAGCATCAGCTTTAGGGACAGCTGCTGTAAACTAAATTGAAGTCTGATTTGTAATTGACAAAAAAGTAGGATGATGGAAAATATTTTGAAATTGGATTGGGTTCTGTTAAACCACATTGCTAACTTCCCTGGAAATGCCACCAGACCATTGTCAACGGAGGGGAGGAATCTTGTCCGTATGACTGAATAGAGATGCTAGCGAAGGAGATTGCAAAAGATTATGAAGACTTTTCATTGTGTAAACTGCTGAATCCGCTTTAGACTGTAAATGTGCCCGTTGTTCATTTGGAGAACTTCTAACATCAACCAAACACCAAGATAGCAGTACTTTCTTTGTCTCCCTACTCTATTGTTCTGTTTTTTTGCAGCTGACTTCAGAACCACCTGCATTCTTTACACCGAAAAAACTCAGGATTCCGAGGAACACATTCAAGACTGAACTGCACCAGATTATAGTCAAAAAGGGAGATAAAATGTATTTTTATCGACCAAGATACAAGCCATGTAGGGGCAAAACATCAAAGATATGCTTAGGATTACAGACACAGCCAAGTCAGCTAGTCCTTTATCACATAGTGTACTACCTCCAGGCTAGACTGGCATGAAGTGCAAAACCTCTTTCAAGGAATCTGTTTTACCACATTTGTGCCGCTATCTCATTCGAAAGCCTAACAAGACAACTGAATTGGATAGAGTGTTGATGCTTATAACTCCTCAGTCACCCCTCCTCAAGATACCATCGTTGTCTCGCTACCATACACAGTGAAGATGCATGGAATAAGAACATAGTTGACTCAGATAATGGTGTGCCACTAGAGCAATACCCCATTAAGGCATTCCAGACAAAATGACTGCATACCATTGCAGTCATAATAAGCATTGGATCGCATTTGAGACCTTATACGTATTTAGTTATGCAGCACAATATCCTTGATGCAACAACATCAACTGTTGCATGTCTAAACACTTATAAGGTCCTAAAGCCGAGACCTATTGACCATGCCAATGCTTGTTTACTAATGCCATGGTGCAAGAACAAAAGGCATTAGCCGAGTCTCAAAGGCGAGCCCTGTGGGCTTTGCCAATCCTTGTTCTCCAAGCAAGGCCACTTTGTTTTTCCCAAAGTGACCTAATGAAAAGTAACAAAGCTATATATAGCCACACAAATAAATATACCAGAAGTCAAAGCAGTAATATTTAAAATAATACTAAAAGCAGGTTTTATGGTTATCAGCTTCTGAACGGATAATAAAAGGAGGCTGTCTCATTGTTTGTCCTCAAAGCGTGTGGTGAAAATAGGTATCAAGTTACCCATCCACTGTGGTTATGGTAAGAACAAGAAGTGTTCGGTCAACATTTTTAGTGTAACAAAACGTGGTTTTCTTTGATCTGCTAAAAGACATTTCAACATCAATTCTATTTTGTGTCTTCAAATTGAGACTCTACTTCCAATGTCTAATCCCACGTTTCAGTTAATGTTTACTATACAAAAGCCCACTTCCTAATGTCCTACAGTGCTGGGTTATGGACTATAATCCCAGAAACTCCTGTACCTCTCAAACGGCTGACTGTCGAGGATACAATCCTACAATCAATGGAGATGCATAGCTTCCAGTACGGAGATGCTGCTTTCTAAGAGACTGCCACCCTCCAACCGAGGGTTAGTTGAGAAATATTATGAATAACACGTTATTTAGATAAAATATCCTATTCGGCCGCTGGACCGCAAAGGATCCAGGGGCCCTAAGCGATCCAGGATAAGCCAGCTCCACCGCTGCCTACAAATCCAGGACCTAGATTAGCGAGGGTGAGCAGACACCACACCTCACAACATTTACATGCGAGGCGCTCGATTCTCAGGCTATGCAGGGGCACTCAGACAGGTAAGGAACTGAGGACTTCTTCCCGCAGTAGAACCCAGTATGGCCCGGGGCCAGAGCACTGCCGCGCTACACCCCCACGCTCGCGACGGCTACGGGTGATGATGAAAGACTGTGCGTAATGCTGGAAAAAAGGCGCAGCCAGAAGCTTAAGGAATACATAGATACGCAAACAGCGTAGATGTAGATTTAACAAAACTATAAAATGTGAGCACAATGGAAGTAGAGCTGCAAGAGGAAGAATACAATTCCAAACGTACATAGCATTGAGGCCATCAAGACAGGTACAACGACCGTTTAGGACTCCCGGTTATGTAGAACAAGAGATCCATAAACAGAGCAATCGCTTGTGACGGTACAGATGGATATGGAAGAAAGACTTTCATACACAGCTAAAGAGGCCATCTTGGAATGGGAAACGCACCCATTCCCACAGAGCTAACACAAAAATTCTGTGTGTCTCGCTGTCAGACTTGTCAAATCACTCGCAATTAATAGGTGCCACCCCCTTAGTTTTGCTGCAGGAGTGAGTTTAAGATAATAACATTGTGCTATACCATCTCTGTGAAGATTATTTCTTCTCAAACGCTTCTGCAGGTTCGCATGTTTATGAAGTAGACAAGCTGATAGATGAGATTGCTGCAATACTGCAAGAAGAAAACAAGCAAATGCCAGGCGGGACTGCAAAAGCATGCAATGCGCACGAGACCTATACGGCGCCAGATGCAGAACCTCAACAAGCGGTCTGCACCTTTTAAGCACTCGTGCTTGTGGCGGCATCCACCTTGCAGGAGAGATCAGCGGCGCTGCCCCGTTCATAACAAGCATATGGCCCATGCCCGCCGCTGCTTGCTCCCGCAAGGTGGATGCCGCCACAAGCACGAGTGCTTGAAAAGTGAAGAGCGATTGCTAAAGGTCCTCTCCTAGAGCAGCGCGTGCGCGCTGCCCAGGAGAGACCTAAAACGGACTAGAATGCAACTCAATGTCACAATGGCAATTGATTTGTGGGGGGGGGGGAGGGGGGGGGACTAATTTGCTTTTTGAAACTTTGGCTAAACCAGATTACAAAGCAGCCAGAAAAACCTGCTATGGATTCAAGGCCATTTTCTTCCTAATACAATAGTGTTTCACATAGCACACAAAAAATCTTCTTGCTCAGGGACTGCAGAATGCCTACCACCAGATAAAGAGAATAAGCACCTCAGTGCTGATAGAAAATGGGTGGCAATAGGCACACTTGCTTCATGCGGCATTGCAATCTCACAGGCCCTGCTTAGCCAATAATATTATTTCCAGTGGAAAAAAATTGAACTTCTTCAATGTCTTGCTGGCAAATTTTGGGAGAAAGGAGAAGACATCATTGTGGAATGAAAATCTTTTTTAACTACTGGAATATGCAGCCTTTTGGATGTCATCAGTACGAATGAGCAGCAATATATTGTGTCTACGTTCTACATTATGTATTTCCAAGTTCACTCTGAAGGTACAACACCTTTTGGATTTACCATTTGAGGGCATTCACCTTTTCGGCCCTCAATTAGTGGAGGCACTTGAAATAATGAAAAAGAGACATGGACACTTTTTGTTGAATTTATCTGACGAAGATTTAGACCTCGTTGATGTCCGACAGGGATGACTTCAAGAGTGGTCCCAGGACCATACAAGTGATCGTGACCTGGAGTGGTGTGGAGTCGGCCTGTGTCATTACACGATGTCTAACTGTATAGTAGCTGCACCGAACCCGGTCATGTTTGGTATCAGCCAGGTTGGAATCAGACCCCAACTCCGATTCCAGTGTTGGAAGCATGATCCCATGTACTCGGGGGCCCTTTAGGGGACATACCTGTACTCCTGGTAACTGCCTTTTGGGGTCTGCAAGCAAGCTGGTGCTGCTGCTGTCCACAGACACAATTCTGCCCTCCTGCTGCTGAGCCACGCTGGAGCCGGGGAAGGTAGTACAATAGGTTTTTTGTCGCAGAGAAGTGTGACCACCTCCAGACAGGACTTTGTGTATTGGGCTGGGCTAGGGGTGCTTGCCAGATCCATCAGATTGCTTTGAAGGGCGCATTTGGTGCCCTCCTTGCATACTCCAGTTTGAGCCAGTTCAGGGAGCCCTTGGCTTACGCTCTTGTATGAAACTGGACAAAGGACATGGGAGTATCCTCCCCACTATCCAGCCCATCCTTTGGGAGGGACCCCAAGTCGTTCCAACCTTTTCCTTAGGGTCCTTAAGGGCTTACCTGTGGGTGGGTCCTTAGATTCGTCGTGGGACGAGACTCACCCATGAAACCATGTTGCTCTTCACTTGTCCGGACACTTGGACTTCCTTGGACTTTGACTGAAACCGAGACTGCACCAAAGAAGACTCCTGCTGCTCCCGGTCTCAAGGACACCTGAAGAAAGCTCCCTTAGAGTGAAGGAGTCACCCCCCTGCATCTGTAGGCATCGAAACAAAGCTGACTAGTCTGCTGCTCCTGTCGTCCTACAGACTTCTTGAGGCCCAGCATCACAGGTGGTGGGTCTGCATTTCCCTCGAGGCCTGACCTGTCCTCTACAATTATGAGGCCAGTATCCCTCTTCTGAACCGCTGGGACCGAACCCCTATGTACCATGTCGACCTGCTGTTCCCAATACACCCTTGGATTCCACTGGACTCCTTCACAGTCTTCTCGAGAGGCAACGTCTTCAAAGTCTTCCATTGTTGTCTAGGGCAGGTTGCTTCACCCCTATGCACCCAGCTTCCCTGGTGTAGGTAACCTGGCTCTTGGGGCATCCACGGGTGAGGTATCTCTCCAACCTTCTGTCTCCCAAAGGGCTTCTTCGGGGTTCTCTGGGAAGGGTCCTTCTTCTTCAAAACTACAATCACGATTTCCCTGTTGGCTTCTATTGGACACTCCACTGTGTTTCCACTATGCACACAGCCTCCCTGGAGTATTTGGGTACTTATTATTATTATTATTATTTATAAAGCTTGTAAAGCGCCTGGTTACACTAGCTAATGTGTCCCCGCGCTGAGTAGAACCAAACTAACTCAATTACTGATGTTCTTTTTGTGCCGGGCAGCCCGCAGTCCCGATTCTAATCTTTGGGGAACAGGATGGTTTTCAGCTCTTTACGGAATGCCGCCTCTGATGTCTCCAAGCTGAGCTTCTGCGGCAGTCTGTTCCACTGTGTAGCTGTCATGACACTGAAGGAGTGCCCCCCCATTTTTACTCTGTTAAATTTAGAGACCTGGACCTGCCCCGTCCCGCTTGATCTCAGCTGTCGGGTAGGGTGGTATGGGTTGAGCAGGTTCTGAAGGTATGGGGCCCTTCCCCTGTAGGATTCGATGGCCCACACAGAGGGCCATCTTGGTTGGCACCTTGTGTCCCTGGCTGCTCTGGGTCTTCTGGACTAAGTCCCATCCATTGTTGCAGTTCGCTTTCCACTTTCTTAGTATATGGTTTGGTCTCCCCCTGGAGACCACTGTTTTTTGTGCTATTTACCTGCTTGCTTTTGAAGTATTCTTGTGCATTGTGTAAATATATCTTAGTAGGAGATATAACAATGTCTTAGTGAGTGTTGTATAATAAATAGAAGTATTTTTATACAAACACTGTGTGGTTTCTTTTCATCTAACTTACACTACAGATTTAGGGGCCCATTAGGATGGCGGACGGATCGCCACCGTCATGCAGGCGGTGGCGATCCGTACCCGTCCGCCACCTATTTCCCCCCCACCATATTACATTGGCGGGGGGGACCGCAGCGTAAAAAGACCACCCCCACCATAATATGGTGGGGGTGTCTATCAGACACCGCCAGCCATATGAGGATGTGCTGTGGGCAATGCCTAAAAGGCATACAGTCTTTGCTTTGGGGGCCCGTTGCGGGCCCCCAGGGTGAAGCGGGGGTGGGGGGTGCACATGGAGGGGTGCCTCTGCGTTGCAAAATACAACATGGCAGGCAACGCGCGGTGCCTGTCATGTTGCGCTTTGAAACGCACACCATGCATTTTTAGCATTGTGGCGGGCAGTGCTTTTAGCACCGCCCGCCACAATGTTAAAAATGCGGGATGCACCCGCCACTGTGGCGGGTGCATCCTTATTCGAGGCACGGGACATCCGCCCCTGTGACTTTGTCCGTCCGCCATCCTAATTGACCCCTAAGTTGGTAAAACAAGCTGCTTTACATTTCTTTAAGATAAGCCTGAAGGCTGCTCTCCACAGCTACCACTTTGAGAGCTTTCTATGGTTATCAAAGACCACTAAAATCACCATAATGGTTGACTGGATTAGTTCAAGGTGCATTACTTGAATAAGTGTACACCATATACTAAGCCAGCCTCCTACAGTTAAATAAAATCAACAAGCACACCTCGATACCACGCAGGATACCTTCTCCAGCCCCTGCACTGAATTCACAACTGCATCTGCCCGTGAACGTGCGGTGCAGCTTCATACCTTGTAGGTGCCCAACGTGACCTGTGTAGGGGGTGCGGCTTCCCCAGCCGTGCATGGGAGTCTGCGGGTTCCAGCCCTTACAAACTGCATCCAAGTAAATCAGTGCAGACAGGTTCTTCCTTTCCACTGATTTGTGCCGTCAAAGTGATGGGGGAATCAAGGCAGCTCTTTTGTGCTCACACACAGTAGGTATCGCTTGGGCTCCAGCTGGGAGCCCAACTTCTTAGCAGCCCTGGCAGAGTGGGAAAACCCCTGAGAGCGGTGGGAGAAGGTTAGGCAGAGCCCAAATACTGAGGGAGGAGGAGTGAGGAAGGGTTGCCACCTGATCAAGGGAAAGATTGCGTTTGTGCTTGGAAGCGGAGGGAAGCAAAAACAGCTTCAAGGAACATGCCGTGCAAAACAAAAGAAAAGCGCAGCCGCCATACTTGAAGATAAAATGCAGCGTGCCATGCTGGAAGTGCTTGGTGTCAATGGAAAAACAAGGGGAGGTCAAAGAAAAAGTAGTGCGCAACATTAAAGTATATGGCCAATCATGAAATAATCCATGTAACGGGCAGTCTCCAGGGCGTGACCAAAACAGGAAAATGAGGGACAAATGTAAGCTGTTCACAAATGAAAGCAAAGGGATTTGGAAAAGCACATGAAGGAACCAACGATAAGGGATGGGTGTGCTGAATGCCCATACACTAGATACAGCAGGTCTTGAGAGAGAGCGCATGAGCTTCCTAGACGAGACCTAAAAAACAGCTTTCCTTCCCATCTAAGCTTCTGATTGGGTATAAGCTGGTGAACGTTGCTCTAATGTACTGTTTGCTGGAGCTGAAAGTTGGGAATTGTGGGCCTTTGAGGTACAGAGGGAAGTGTGTATCTAGGACTATCCCATGTTACTTTAGCTAGTAGCAGGTTCCATCTTGTGTCTGAGTGAGTGCATGTTTGTCTGTGAGAGTTCACCAGTGTAAGTGTAGGAGTGTTTGTATGCTTGAGATTGTCAAGGAGTTTAGGTGTCTTTTTTAAATATCCGAAAAGTAGAGAGTAACGAACATGTTATTAGCAAATTTGAAATATTTAGGTGCCGAATAGTGTCATATTGGGCGAGCCAAAAATTAATTGGGAGAGCCGATCCAAGGGTCTGGCTAGGCTCTAAAAGACCATGCACCAGTTGCTCCCTGAAAAAGTTTGCCAAGTATATCGTGCAACAAAATTCATGTAAAGTGAGAAATTCGTTTAAAATCATTCATCCCACTCCTAACACGACAACAATGCCAATAGCGAACTAAACGATAGGTTTGTTGTAATGTGCATCCTATATATGCCCTAGGTTCAAATTATAGTCTATTATATCAAACAGAAGAGCACAGGAGGTTTTTAGGTCGAGCGACCTATCTCAATGCGCATGCGCATTGAGCGGGAGCTCGATATATAGCGGCTTAAACAGAGCTTACCGAGATCAGGCGATTCCCAGGCGATTTCTTGCCGTGCATGTGAAAGCGCGTGCACAATGCCACCAGCTGCTTGCCTCGCATTATCACATCAAAGGCGGCCGCATCTCAGGCCCCTGCTGCTTCACACCCTCATGCCGCTCTCCCCGCTGCGCCCCCTCCCGCCGTGTCCACTTCACTTTGACGGCCGCAGGCCGTCTCTCGTGTTTCTGCTTGTTGGGATAGGCGTGCAGTGCTTTGTATTTCGCGTCTGGAACCTGGTTTTTTTGGGCCTAAACACACACGCTGTTAACATACCATGCCTGTGCTTGTATTTACTTCAATAAATCGCACGATGTGTGCACTCACACACATAGTGCTGCTGCCCGCCCCATCTTCCCCTGCTCCCCCCCCCTGCTTATCTCACCTTATCACGTAGTTCCCAAAGAAATCTTGTATCAGAGCAGTAATTTTATCGTGTTCAGGGGCCTTACATTTTATCACGTGCTGTGCCATTATATTAAGCTAGTGGTAAACACTGCCTACTTCTCCGTAATTCTATTTTGTTTACCAATTTTATGTTGATTCTGCTGTGTATTAGGCAAAACTGTTGGGTCACGTCATAGTCAAATTAGTTCTGTAATATTAGTACGTGCACGGAGCTTATTTAGGGTGGTGTGTGGCGTACTCTTAGTACTCTTTTAAGTTTTTCATCTTTAAACATTGTAGGAACGAAAGAGCTTTTATTTCTAAGGTGCTTTGGAATGGCGATGTGTACAGGGCTGTAATTTTAGCGACTGCAAGGAGGGGCGTGGTTGTCAGAAGTTTTTTTTGTATAGGCACCCAGTCGCTTTCTATTTCGCGTGCGGGACATATATATATATTTTTTTGGCTTAAACACATGCGCTGTCAACATCCAATGCCTGTGCACATATTTACTTCACTAAAGCACACGCTGTGTGCACCCTCATACATAGTGCTTCTGCCAACCCCCTCTTCCTCGGGTCCCCCGCCCCCTGCTTGCCTCACATTATTACATAGTTCCCAAACAAATCTTGTATCAGAGACCGTAATGTTATCGCGTTCAGGGGCCTTACATGTTATCACGTGCTGTGGCATTATATTAAGCTTGTGGGAAACACTGACTACTTCTCCGTAATGCAATTTGTTTACCAGTTGTATGCTACTTTTGCAGTGTATTAGGTAAATCTGTCGGGTCATAGTCAAATTAGGGCTGTAATATTAGTACGTGCAAGGAGCTTAATTTAGGATGGTGTGTGCAGGGATGCTTAGCACTGTTTTTAAACTTTTGTCCTTCAAACATTGTAGACACGAAGGGGCTTTTATTTTCAAGGTGCTAAGGCATGGAAATGTATACTTCTCACTTGATAACTCGCTAATAGAGCAGAGGCTGCGTAGATGTCTCCCAATATCACTCTCTATTTTGTTTTTCAATTAAAAAAAACTCCAATTCTCCTTTCTTCTTTGTTTGTTCTCATTCCCGCCACCCTTTTACATTCAACTGCTTTCAATCCAACAGACAGCTTCTACCAGGGCCGTAATATTATTGCGTTCAGGTGCCTTACATCCCATCACATGCTGGGGCATCATAATAAGCCAGTGTTAAAAACGGCCTACTCTCCCGTCATTGCATTTTAAAAAATATTTTTGTACCTATTTTGCAATGTAGTGTGAAAAACTGTTCCGTTTTAGTTTAATTAGGTCCGTAATATTAACACAAGCAAAACGCCTAAATTAGGGCGGGATCTGCCGGAACGCTTAACACTCTCTTTAATCTTTTTTTCTAGAAACATTGTAGACATGTTTATTTGGTCTCCTTTTCTATTAAAAAAATTATAAATAGATAATTAGGATTATAAATATACTAGGCTCCTGTCTTTAAAATTGCCTTTTGCAAGCCCGCTCGTTTACAGTTTCTGCAGGCATATGCAGCACACTTCCCCCACTTCAAATAAACTTCAGTTCACCTAAGGCCACACTTTACCGCAAATGTAATCATGGCCTCGGGCGCTCCTACTAACATAAATTAACAAGTTGTTGTCACGAAGCTTCACAGGAACCAGACCAGCGACGCCAAATAAACAGCAGGCAGTCACAACACATCTCCACCACTACTCTTTTCCTACCATTTTTTTCTCTCATCCATGGTTTGTTCCTCATACGCTTCCCTATAATATCCCATATCTTTCCACACAACTTAAAGCACGTTTTATAACAACCTCCTGTCTCCTGTACCTTTTCTCTTCCCTCAAACCCCTATTTCGCCTTAAACTCTCCATTATTTAAAAAAAAAAAACATTCTCCAGTCCTCCTTTATTGTTTGTTTGTTCTTATTCCCGCCACCCCCTTATGTTACAACTGCTTTTAATACAACACAAAGCATTAATCAAAGCCATAATATCATCGCCTGCAGGGAACTTTTGCATTAGGCTACAAACTGTGCTATTTCCCAAATGTATCCGTCCTCTTATTTAGCCCCCCCAAATAATAAAAAAACAATAACAAATATTAGTACAAGCAGATACAAGTGGCCAGTATTCAAACAATATCAAACATTTAAAACATTAGTTATTATTAATACTTTTTAAATATTGTCGCTAAGTTGTACATAATACTTTCATAGTCATATATACAATAACACAGATAATTCTAACACCTAATTATTATACCATTTCAGCATGCTACAAACTTATGCACAGCACAACTAACAACATAGGCAAAGTCATTAGCTATAGCTAAACACTTATAAGCTCCCAAAGGCGAGACCTATTGGCTATGCCAATGCTTGTTTGTACAGCGCACATCCTGAAAGCACATGCTCACAGATGCTCCCATATGTGGTGTTGAATTAAAGGAGGCTTGTTAAAATAACCTATTTTCCTAGGATCATACAATTTGGTCAAGCCGAGATTGGTCCCAGGTTGTCTAGTTTTATATTGTGGAGTTCAGTCACTAGATGAGTATCTCATACTCAGGTTTACATCAAAAGGTTAATGCTTTGTCTTTCATTATTGGCGCAGGTAGAAGCCACGTGAAAGCTCACGCCGATTTTGGTTTGAGGGTTAAAGAAGAGGTTATTTGCCTCATGCTGGCAGCAACTCACCCACCTTTATTAGTTAGCCCTCCCCATACCTCAGCACTAGATATCGATCCTGAACTCTGAATGGGCTGACTTGATACAGACAGACAGTGCGACCCTGTATTGGTCAAAGAAAGCGTGCATAATGATATATCTCTTCCAGATTGACTACTTCTGTTTTGTATAGAAGCATCCCTCGAAGGGCGGCAATCAAGGGCATAAATAAATTTGCAGCAAAACAAAATATTGGCAGTCTATTACCAACAGGGATCTAGCCATCAATAGTTTAGCTGGGGCACTGGGGCCCTCTGTACCCCAATGGAGGCTATCTGTTACTATCCAATTGGTGGCAGACGGGCCAATCTGCCATACTTGTATTGGGATCTGTGGTGTCTATGCTACACCACTACCAGGCTGACGTATTGCAAACATCAACAAGTTCTACAGCTACCTATCTGAAAACTCTTACTTACAGAGGCTAGTAAACTCTCATCCACTGCTCTGTGCAGGGTCAGCTTATCCATGTGCATGGCTTGCGTGGTCTAGATATTAAGAAAGCTGAACATTTTAGAAACAATAACCTTACATTAATGAAAAATGTGACCTGACATTAACTTACAAAGTGCATAACAAAGTGAACTGTGGAAAATGGGCCTTTCTTAAACAGACAAATAATTACAGCACAGCATAATGATTTTGCACAAATCTCTCATTTCCATCGACTTTCCATGACTAGGCCAAATTTTCTTTCAGATTTTCTTACCTTTCCCCTTTAAATAAAATGAACGCTGTTTTGAAAGTGCAGAATATTTTTTTATAACCAATTTTATTGACATTTTATAAACAAAAACAAGACGTTATAATAAGTATTTGTAGCACACTGACATAAATGACATTTAATTACATATCCCCTTATTATCTTCTTAGTAATAAATTTAAGATTGAATAAGAAAGTCTATTCTTAGCACCATGAGCAATCAGTCCAATACACCCACCCATTTACCCCATATTCGCTCATATTTATTTGGGCACCCTCTTGCCTCATAAACCGCTTTTTCTTGGATCGCACACCAATCCACTCCCCTGTGCCATTTCGAAATAGATGGAAGCTTGGAGTCCTTGCAGGCCACTGCAATGTCTCTTTTATCAATCAGGAGGGCTGTACCTAGGAATGCCTTGTCGGCTCGGGAGCCGTCCATCCCTTCTATCACCCAGAGGAGAGGAGCCAGTGGAGTAATTGGCACCTGCCATCCCAGTACTCCACTCAGTTCCATTGTGACTGCCGCCCAGTACTTAGATATGACTGCGCAGGACCAGACCATATGAAAGAAGTTGGCTGGTCCCTCTCTACAGCGAGGAGACTGTGGGGCTGGGGGGAGACCAGCTTTGTGCAATCATGCCAGTGTAAGATATGCGCAGCGAATATAGTATATCGGTATGAGGCGAAGTCTAGCAGAGATTGTGCGAGTTCTGGGGGCCATAAGGCGTCTCTCCAATCCTCATCCTCGAGAGGGCCCACCCAACCCTCCTACCTAGTTTTAAGAGGGTCCAGCGTGGAGTGTTGTATATCAGGGATCAGTATATTTGAGATACGCCTCCCTTCCTCAGGTCCCCCATGAGAATTTTGGCTTCCAAGGGGCTTAACTTGTGAAATGGATCTTAGTCAGTGATGTGAATGGCAAGGGCATGCCGTAGCTGGAGATATCTAACGAATTGCGTAGAATGCAATGAGTATGTGCGTTGTAGGTCTTGGAAGGAGGACAGATGGTATCCCTTCCAGATATCCCCAAGGTGGGTAATGCCTATCAGGTCCCACGCCTAAACACCCATTAAAGTCCCCACCTCCCGCACCCAGGTGATGTGCCATAATGGAGTTTGCAATGTGATTTTGATGTCCCAGTGGATGTGTCTCACTCCTGACTGTCACGCCAGGAAAGCCGACCGAGTCCCTACTGGTAAGGTCTGAGGGATTGGGGTTCCGTATAGCATTGCTTGGGCTTGAGTGAATCCAAGACGTTCCAGTTCAAGCCTGTATTCCGGGTCCGACCATCCCCCGTTAAACCAATCGTGAATTATCAGGAGGCGAGTGGCGAGATAATATGAAAAGAGATTCGTCATGCCCATTCCACCCTCATATGCAGTCTGCTGGCAAGTTTTGGGAGCTAAACTCGGTCTTGAGCCCCACCAAAGGAAGTTAGTAATCACTCTGTCCAGATCACGAAACCATCCGCGAGGGAGATGGATCGGAAGGTTCTGACAAGAGGCGGAGGAAGACCAGCATTTTGAAGAGGGCCATCTTCCGAGAGGGTTAAGAGGGAGTTTTTGCCACCTACATAGGTCATATTTAGTCCGTCGTGGGAGTGAACTAACGTTAAGGGACCAGATCAGCTCCGGGAGAAGTGCCACCCAGATGCCCAAATATTTCAAGGATAATCGTCAAATAGGCATGGTTGCCTGCCAGTCGAAGCATTCCTTGGCGGTATGGAGAGGGACTACCGTGGACATGAGGGGGTTGAGGCGCAATCCAGACACCCGTCTGAATGAATGAAGAATCTGTAAGCATCTCGGCCCGGAGCGGGCTGGATCAGCGAGTACAGCATGACATCGCCCGCTTATAGCGCAATTCGGTCCTCCTGAGAGTTCTGCCAACGCCAGCCCTGTATCTGGTCATCTATGCGGATATGGCAAGCTAGAGGTTCATTCGTAAGGGCGAGGAGGAGAGGGGAACAAAGACATCCCTGTCGGGTCCCCCTCCCGATAGGGATAGTCTCGAACAACGCCCCGTTTATAAGGACTCTCGCTGCAGGGTTAGATTAAAGAACTCCCACCATCTTACGGAAGTAAGGTCCAAAGCCCGCTCTTATTAGCACCTCTTGCATGTAACTCCAGTCCACCGTATCAAAGGCCTTTTCAAAGTCCAGTACAACTAAGGCCAGATATGGTGTAAGGAGGTCTCGGTGAGCAAGGGCCACATGCAAGCGTCGAAGGCAATGACGGGTGCTGTGGCGTGGCATGAAGCCACATTGATCAGGGTTTATGAGAGTGTGAAGCACTCTTTTCATCCGAGTGGCTAAGATTGTGGCGTATAGCTTGACCTTGGACCTTGGCATTAATGAGGGAGATCGGGCGATATTGCACACAAGAAACCAGGGATGGGTGCTACTTTGGTATGACCACAATGGTGCCAGTATCTGTGATGGAGGAAAACGAGCCATCCTCAATAGCCTCCTCAAAGAGGGCATGGAGTCGTGGGATCAATGATTTACAGAACGCCGCGCAGTACTCCACAGGGAGTCCATCCTGGCCTCGGATTTTGTGAGTGGCAAACATAGAAATTGACTCGGCTACCTCTTTGGCAGTGATAGGCTCATCCATGATATCCTTCTTAATCCCAGATAGCTGTGGGAGAGGGAGATTTGTCAGGAAGGCTGAGCTATTCCCTGGTGCGTGCTTGGGATCTGCTGTGTAAAGCATCCTATAATAGGTTGCAAAGGTCTGTGCAATTGCTGCAGGTGTACAGGAGGTGCGACCCGGAGGGTCTTGTATTTCGGGACTATTCAATTGGCCATGAGTTGAGTAGCAAGCCAATGGAGCAGTATACTGATCTTGCCACCCATCCGTACACCCTAGCTACTGAAGATCTCCAGATCATTTTAGCTGATTCAATGGAGCTGTTCCTGATTTCCTCCCGCACTAACTGCAGTTGTCGGTGTTTTGTCTCCCCTTCCCCCGTTGCTGCCATCATTTCTATACGGAGTGCCCTACCTTCTAGTTGGGCGAGGTGGTGATCACGGGTCTGACGCCTTTGTTTAAGGAATCCTCTAGCGTAGCCACGAATTGTGGCCTTACCCGCCTCCCAAAGTGTGCCCTGACACTGCACTGTGCCTTCGTTGGTGTGGAAGTAGTTTTCGATTTCTTCCCCAATACTCTTTTTACATTCTTGATTCTGGAGAAGCCAACCGTTTATTCGCCAGATGGGCTTGAGTGTCTTCGTGTGTTCAACCACTTGTAACCGGAGTGGGGAACAGTCCGGGATTCCACGTGCCAGAATCTGGACTTCAAAGACAGCGCCGCAATCTGCAGCAGGCATAAACGGGAGATCCATACGGGAATGGTGATGGTGCATCGCACCGCGGAGGTGTGTGTGTATTGTCGTACCGTAGGATGTCAAATGCGCCACACATCACGGGGACCCAGTGTGGCGGTCCAGTCTCCGAGACGTTTAGCCCCCAACTGTCTATGGGCGGACACAGGACCTGTGGTACCACCCTGGGCTCCGGGACAGTATTAAAATCAGCCCCCACTATTGTTAAGCCCTGTGGAAGAGCGGAAAGGATTGTCAGTGCAGTTTGGAATGTGGAATCTAGATTTACTGGAGGGGCATATAGTGATAACAGATTAATGATGGAGTCCCCTAGGGCACCAAAGAGAGCTGTGAATAGGCCTGATGGGTCATTAACCACCTGGGTCATTGTAAAAGGAAGGGAGCAGCACAAAAGGATTGCTGTTCCCCGAGAGCCCCTGGAAAACCCAGGATGCCATACCCTGCCAAATCCCTGACGCACCAGGAAAGGGCAGTGATTTCCCACTAAGTGTGTCTCTTGTAGTAATAAGACATCTGGGTTACTCCTTTGGGCATGTCTCTATACACCTCCGTCCGTTTAAATTTATCTATGAGGCCATTCACATTCCATGAGAGGATTCTCATAGGCCTGCTCCTGCTATGCAAGTCCAACATAAGGGTAGTGTCACCATGTCTGGAGCCGACCATTTGATGGCCTCCAATGGATCAGGTAAATGGGCGTGCAAAAGAGACAGTATGTATGTAAGGGCGCTAAGGGGCTGCCAATGAGAGTACCTGGCACGTAGTGTACAGTGCTTGCATGAAATAAACCAAGATAAACAATGTCTAGGAGAGCATTCCCAGTTAAGAGTCCCAACCAGCCTCCCACTCCATACTTCCCCAAATGAAGCATCTGTCGCCCACTCAACAAAAGCTTAGCGTACAGATAAAATTGTCAGGGATCGTGGTCAGTGACAGCCTGTGACGCCCCTTCGAGTTTCAGGATACGTGTTCCTCTGCCGTGGATTTGAAGTAGCATGATTTGGGTTCATATACGTGAGCTGCGGGATAGGTCAGTGTCTTCTGAGCCGGGTCCGGGCGAGTCTTCAGGGTGTGTGTCCCCAGGCTGGGAAACGTCTTTTATGGTCATGCTGTTTTCGGGCGATTCATCTCTGTTCTGGACCGAACCATTTGGTGATGTGGATTTTGTTCCTCGGATCCCACGTCTTCTACAGGATCCCGCACGTCATCATGGGGGGTCGCAGGCTCCCTGTCAGCCGACAGCCGGACCCTTCTGATGGATTGTTTGTGACACATTTTTTTTAGGTGGATTGGACACTTTTCAGTCGCCCATGTACAGGCTGCCTCCGGCGTATCGCAGACATAGTATTTATTCTGAAAAATCACTTTGAGGCGGACTTTAAGGCCCGTAGCTCTTGTTTGACTTGGACGCGGGATCTTCTATGGGCCTGCACCTCCTTGGTATAATCAGGGAAGATCATAATTCTGGTCATCTTATAGCTGAGTTCTGTCCGCGAGCGGACCTCCTTCAGGATAGCATCACGATCCCTAAAGTTAAGGATCTTCAGGATGATAGGGTGGTGCGGCGCTACCAGTGGGGGCCAGGAGCCGGGAGCCCCGGGGAAATGGTTGGCCCTCTCTAACCGAAGGAGACAAGGCATCCAGGATCAGAACCAGGCTTCGATGAAGGTGCTAGCCTGAGTGGGTTCCATGTAGTCGGGAAGGCCAACTAAGCCAAGATTATTTCGGCTGGACCGATTTTAGGCATCCTCCGCCCTTTTATGAAGGTCAAACATGTGGGAGAGAAGCTGCTTCACCTGTAATTTCAGGGTGGAATCATCGTCCTCCACCTCAGATATTGGAGATTCTGCTGCCGTCACCCGGGCAGTAGTGTTGCCAAGGTCTTGGCGGATGAGGGCCACATCGACACAGACCTCCCCTATTTTAGTTTCCATTAATGCTTGGCATGTCTTTATGGCCTGTAGTATAGGGGCCAGGTCTCCCTCCAGTTGACCAGGTGACAAGCGCCTGCTCCATTCCGGGTAGATCCTGTCCGAGAATATTGTTCCATTCGAGTTTGGGTCGGACAAGTCTTTGTTCCTTTGGCCTTTCCTATATTCGTAAAGGTGCTCCTGAGTGTTTGATATGGACTTGGATAGGTCTTTCCGACATATGGCGCAGTGGGGCGCTGTTGGGTTTATCTCAATCAGATGTCCAAAGGAGTCGCAGAGTCCATCCCAAGTTATGAGTCAGGGTGAGGAGTCTGCGCGGGGGTCGTAGGATCTCTCGGTTCAAGTGTCCTCGGGGGTGCCTCACAGTGCGCACCCCAGGCTGGAGCACGGTTGTCAATGCTTCGTTTCTCCCACCCTCACCAATGTTACGGACGTCACAGTGTCTCCGGATTAGGATCTCGCCCCGGGGTGCCTCCCTAGCTGCCTCTGGGCGTTAGTCCGAGTGTTCCTCCTGGGTTGTGAGTGTCTTCAGTGAGCGGCAACCTCAGTCTCAAGGCCCAGGGTGTGGATCTTCCTTTTAATGCTGGTTTAACCCCAACGTCAGAAAGTCATGTATTTAATTTCTGGGCCCAATCTGGTCTTCCTGAGGGGATATCGAGCCGGCCCCAGGTCGAAAGACCCTCTCTGCGTCTCATCACAAGCACAAAGCAGCCCACCAAGGCTCAGCGCTGTATAAGATCTCTGTCCTCATCTGCCCTGCACTCTTTTCTCACCTGGGGAATCTGTAGAAAGGAGCCTCGCTCGACGTGGGTGTCAGCACATCTGGAGGGTCAGTTTGGAGGCATCAATGCCTCTCTGCCCGCAGGGGCACTGAGTGTTTTGGGGGCAAATTTAGGTGGGTAGTAGGTACTCATAAGAGCGTCTTTGTCGTCCCCTTCACTGCAATCACAGTCCTCTCTGGAAGGGGAGGAGTGCAGTGAACACCGTGGGGCTGGCTCCCAGGATGCTCCCCCACGATAGATGCCCTCACTGTCACAGGCCCGAGAGAGCTCCTAATGGCGTCCGATGGACTAATTATCCCAGGAGGAGGTCTGGTTGCCTAGGACCATTGTCATAGTCATAGAACAAAGCCAGAAATCCACTAGGCCACGGCAGGCCTGCCTGCCTGTCCTGACGATCGCAGGCCGAGCCTCCAGTCCCGGGGGGAGCTACCTGATGAAGCAGCGGGGCGCCCAAAGGAACAGGCCCCCCGCCCTTCCTTCACACACACAGCTCGTTGTTTCCCTCCCACGGGAGCAAGCAGTGTCTCTTTCTTGCTGAGAAGGGGAGCGGGGGAGAATTACTTGTCTGCGCGCCTCTGGGGAGTCCACACAGACACCAGGGCCCCGCAGCGCCACAGGAGAGGGCCGGACGCCCGAGAGTCCACCTCTGTGGATCAAGCCACCACCTCGCGAGGCCATCGCAGGGTTGCGTCTCCTGCTGGCTGCAGGTCGAGCTTCACCAAGGGAGTCTGCGGCCACTTCAGGACAGTCTACCGGGACCCCGTCTGTCCGCTCTTTCTTCCTCGGCCACGCACGGTCAGCGTCGGCATCCTTAGCACCTCAGCAGAACCAGCGCCACCTCGACTACCGGCAGAACGTCCTCCCCGGTGCTGTCCGCCTTCGTGAAGTTGCAGGGAACCAAAGGGATCTCTCTGCTGCTCCGAGTTCCGACATCAGGTAGGTGCCATTTTGTGCCTAGGGTTCAAGGAGGTCTCGGGTGTCTGGTGGGCTTCTTGGGCCCCTTTATCAAGTTTCTAGTCTGAAGACTGAAGACCCAGTGCCCATATTGATCCGCAGCGTTTTCTGCCTTTGTGAATGTTCGCCAGAGGAGCAAGATATAAACTGATGCAGAAGGGTCTGGAGCACTCCTAGAGTGTGACCACCATGTTGGCCTGTCAGGCCACGCCCCCTGAAAGTGCTGCTAGTATTTGACGTCAGGAACCGTCCTTGCTGTGAATGTACTATGTTAAAGAACATTTATTTTTATTTTTAGAGTTTTATATAGTGCAAAGTAGACCCGACGATGTTGGGTATTAGCCAGTCCTGTCAAGTATCACGCATCAGGTGTGACACTCCCGCAATTCAGTGCTGTGTTCCGCATCACCGCACTGAAATGCATTGTCACGCATTTTTGCCGACTCGCGCCACCCTGCTCCCCAGTCCGAGAGACGTGCAGCAGCCAGTGCCAGCAGCTGCTTTAGCAGTTCATAAATAGGTAATCATGTCTGCTCTCAGCTCGTGGGCTGAGTGAGAGTGGGGCATCGCTAGGCGGCTACAATGTAACAAACTGTTACAATCCTCGTTGTTGGCTTCAGGCTGGCGCTGTAATTTCCTGCCATGCTGCGGCTTAAGTTTGACAGACACACACAGTTAACTACACTGGGGGGGGCGGCCGCCCTCTCAGCGATGCCGTAACTGGCTGTCATCCGGATATTTTTTTATTATTAATGCAACGCTAACTTGGACTTGCCATCACGTCCGGAGGAAGTAGTGCAAGTGTGAGCGCACACTGTTAGGCAGAAGCGGCGGGCTATTTAAATTAAGTGGAAGTCCTTGCAGTCTTGGTGTGCTGCACTGCTCGGCTGTCTTAGTGGCGCGCAGCTGAGCACCGCAAATAAAAACTGCGTTGGCCAGCGAGTCCAGAGAGACCGGCGGGGACTCACTCAGTTACCCACCCCCCCTCCCAGTGAAATGTAACCGGTGGCGGCGCGGAAACAACAGTGCCAGGAGGAGGACACACATACACAGTATCGACTCGCCGCCGGCGTCCGCCACGCAAGAAGAGGCATTTGTGATGATCGCGGGCGGCGCAAACATACATGTGGAATAGCTGGCACAGGAATCTGAGCCCGGAAGACTCGGTCCATCAAGATCAGGTGAGAGCCTCAATAATCTTAGATTTAATTATATTAGTTTATAGTGTGAACGCATGAGACAAGCAGTTCACGTCTGGTTTGTATCAATAACCTTGTGGCCTGCTCTGTTTACTTGTGATTACTGAAGTACTTCCAAGTCTGTCCATGTACGCACTTCAGCAATCACGAGACAATAGAACAGGCCACTAGGTTGTTGATGCAAACAGCGGGAGGCTTTAAGTGCTTAACTCATGTGATTGGCGCAGCAGGCACAGCCTCGTGCTGACAGCAGAGCACTAGATGCTGACACTCCTGGGGTTGCATTTAATCAGGACACTCGTGAGCTTTTCTTCGAAAGTTGAGGCTGCAATGTGGAGAATATTCTAGCCCCCTCCAGATCACCAGGCAGCTGCAGATTGTAACCAAGACTGACTAATTGCGATAATTTATTAACAGGCAACTGAGATCATGCGCACTGGGGCCTCTCACATCGTGTTTGGGTCAGTCCGTCTCAGTTACATTCCATTCCTGGTGCTTTTTTGAAGCAGTTTTAAGATGATCCTATAGTTTCTCATTGCTCAAATAGTTGTAGTTTCTGATATTTATATCTTTCCCTCGTCTTCATAGCTTTTATTTTGCTCGCGAGAAAGTGTCACTCATAATCATTGAATGTCACTAATAATTACATTGAAATTATGAAAATGTCACACATAAGCAATCTGAAACCTTGGCAGCTATGCAGAGCGCTTTACATGAGCACCAGTGTTGTTACAGATGGGCACAATAATTATTGTTGGGCACGGCGAGGTTAAGTGAGTTGCCCAGTATCACAGGATGTTCAGCATCATTACCGAGACTCGGACCCGGTTCCCCAGTTTCGAGGTTGACCGCTCTAGCCACCGCTCTAGCCATAAAGCTACATCCTCTCCCCAAAGAGGATTATGACGAAAGAGGTTCCTTTCTTCCTCATGTCATATGATTTCAACATTTTAGACATATGCATTCACTATGTGCTTATAGTTCTCATGACTTAACCAGGATATTGCAGATAGAAAATGTTTCATCTAATGAACTAGTCCATTGAACATACAATGGAACACTGAATAATTAACAGAATAGGGTTTGCAGAGGTTCTCGTGAGAACCTTCTCCATTGTAACAACTGTGAAACAATTTAAACAAACTACAGATAATACCATATTGACTTCAGTGCTACTGTAGGAATCGAGAAGAGAGATGACAGACCATTGCAAGATCCTTCACCATTGACTGAAGATGACCTAAACCTCAGAGTTTGAAGCATATGTGTTCTTGTTTCTATATAGTATGTGTTCCTAGCTAGAGGGTTAAGGTATTCTGTGCAGATCTCTCTGCCATACCCCTTAGCACTTGACTGTGCTACCTTTCATGAATTACTGTAAGCTATTGCTAACAGCGATTTTCTGTTTCCTAGTTTTTGTTAGGAGACTCTCTTTCTCTGTTCTGATCATAGCTACTGCTGTGACTGTTTCCTTTTACCGGTGCCATGCTGTGGTTTCAGACTTTGGAGACACAGTGCGCTGGACTCTTGCTGCTGTGGTTCTTTAGGCCACGAACAGTTGCTACTGCCACTGTTTGGGGACTTGGCTGAGTTTCCAGAATCACTGCGTACGGTCAAGTTCGATCCTTTGTAATTTTTAAATTGTTGCTCCAAGAAATCTTGCTCTTTTCCAAATGGAACTCTTCATGGGTTCTTCTTTGGATATGTCCTTTAGATTAAGATAGGGACCCTTTCCTTTATGGAACAGGCTGTTATTTTTACATGTTAACTGTAACTAAAATTCTCCTGATATTTGTGTAGACAGACTTGTTGGAAATGGTGGTCTCTAGTTTGCAGTGGCATGCACCCAGTCTAAGTAGGGACTGTTCCTTCTAGTCATGGTGAGGGAGTTATACACCCCCAGGAAAACCTCTCCTCGACCCCTTGGTAGCTTGGCATGAGCAGTCAGGACTTTGGCTGCGGTGGTTCTTCAGGCCACAAACAGGTACTGCGTCAATTTCTTCGGCCACACAGTGGCTGTACGTGTAAATTTCTCCTGCACAGTGGTGCTCCTTCTGGATGATAAATCCTTAAGCAATGCCAAGGAAGCCTTAGAAAGGGCAGAACAAACTTTACTTGAGTTTAATAACATTACACAAGCCAAGAAATTGGATGAATTAAGTAAGGATATACGATTTCATGATAAAAAAATGTAACTTTTACCAACAGGACAGTTGAGGTTTCTATACTAAAAAGGGGCGTCAGGGACCCAGATGCTTCAAAACATTTTCAGACTCCTCAGTTGGGAGTGGGTCAGACAGTGATTTGGAGCAGCTAGGTACACACACAGTGGGGTAACCATACCATCAAGCCTCTGGTTACCAGGAGTTCAATTTATGCTCTGCTTTTTTTTATTAGACGGCCCATGGATGTCCCAAAGGAACAGAGGGACAAACAACCAAAAAGGGGGGAAAGGAGTAATGTTTTCCCACAGGAGAATCACAGGGAGATACAGACCTGGAGGCAGGTATACAGATGGTAGAGGCACCACTGATGCCTTCACCACCCAATTCTGCACAACACGGCAATGAGTTACAACCTACTATGGGTGAGCTGAACCTCAACCACATCATTAATTTGTCTGTTTATAGACTGACAAATGGGGTAAGGAGCATTTAAGACAAACACCTTTTCTTTGTGCCTACTCTACTGCCCAACAGCTTCAACATAAAAGTGGAACTTCAACAGTTCTTCAGGAAGAGCCGCCTGAGGCACTTTTTTTAAAAATGAAAATCCCATGGAGGTAGGTCGAAATGCAGCAACTGATTTCAGACCACCTTCAACATTCACACCACCAACACACCTTATGCCACACAAATTGTTAGCGTTTGAGCAGGTGGTACTCAAGGAGGTCATGAACCTCGTTGAAAACAGGGAATACATCAAATACAACTTTTCCAAGGAAGAAAGGGAAAGCTTTTAATCACTCAAAAATAACTCTGAGACTGTGGTTAAGGCGAATTATAAAGGAGGAGCCATAGTAGTACAAAATACTAATGACTATGTTAGTGACATAAATACACAGTTGGCGGTACAAGAGAGTTATTGCAAGTTGAATTGAGACCCGACACAGGAGGTTGTGAAGCTGATATACAAGAAGGGGTGGATAAAGGCTACTTGACAGAACCAGAGTATAACTTTTTAAATTAAAAAAAGGCCCAGGATTCCCATTATCTACACTCTTCCCAAGGTGCACAAGAGCCTGGATAAACCACCTGGGAGACCCGTTGTTTCAGGATGCGGCTTGGTTTTGGGCGAGAAAGCAAAAGACACACAATTGATGAACGGAATACAGAACAAATCAAAATATTCACCCCCAGTCAAGAGATCTGGGTTAAATCCATCATTCCTTTGCTCACCATGCCACCCCAGTTTAGACCTGGCCATATGCAAATCAGTCTTGACCCTGTGCCTCATGGGAACAGTCCAGCCCGAACTGCCGAGCCAGGTCCTCCCTGGACCGCAAACAAGCATCCTAGGACCGGTTTCGGGGTTTCACTCCTCTTCAGCCAGGATAGCTTGATTCCAGTTGCACAGTGAGCCCAGGACCCATGTCTGGGCATACCTGGCGCACTTAGGGTGAGAAAGCAAAAGACACACAATTGATAGACGGAATGAAGAAAAAATCAAAACATTCACCCCCAGTCAAGAGATCTGGGTTAAAGCCATCATTCTTTTGCTCACCATGCCACCCCAGTTTAGACCTGGTCATATGCAAATCAGTCTTGATCCTGTGCCTCGCGGGAACAGTCCAGCCCGAACTGCCAAGCCAGGTCCTCCCTGGACCGGAAACAAGCCTCCTAGGACCGGTTTCGGGGTTTCCCCCTTCTTCAGCCAGGATATCTTGATTCCAGTGGCACAGTGAGCCCAGGACCCACGTCTGGGCTTACCTGGCGCACTTAGGGCGAGAAAGCAAAAGACACACAATTGATGGACGGAAAGCAGAACACATCAAAACAATCACCCCCAGTCAAGAGATCTGGTATTGGAGCCTCTTTGCAAATACATAGTTTTTTTTTTTTTAACCTTGGGTCAGAGAGACAATATCTTATATCAGGGACACTATGGAAGCTATCCAGTTACTAGAGAACCTTGGACGTGTCATCACTAAATACAATATATCACAGAATGAGCCACTTGATGTAGTGAGGAAAGTGTTAAACAGAAGAGTAAGTCCTACATGGGTCCCAATCAAGTTTGTAGTATGTGTTCTTGAGATTGCTATGAGTAAAACGTTTTTTGTCTTCCAAGACGATTTCTATATACAGACCATGGGTATGTGGCCATGGTAGCTGGGTTTGCTCTGGATTTAGCGGACCGGTACATGTAAAAATATGAGGACATTCATATTTACAATCGCAACAATCCATTTTTGGCAACATCACTATGTGGAAGAGGTTCATAGATGATGTCCTGATGATCTGGACAGGAAGTGAACAGATTTTAAACAATTTCTTTAATTGGCTTAACCAGAGATCTCCAGACAAACAAATTACCATGTCATTTAGTCATGAAGAGGTTCAGCTTTTTGGATCTGAGTTTGAAGGTAGAGGATATGAAACTATGCACCAGCCTCTATAGAAAACCAAGTGAGCGTAACACACTTCTTAGATATAACAGCCCTCATCCTAGAAACCTGAGGGGTAATATACCCTACTGACAATTCTTGAGGCTTCGTAGAAATCGTTCATGTTGGGTATATTTCTTCAAAGAAATGGAAATACTGATGAAGAGACTGAAGGACAGAGGTTACCTGAAGGGCCTTCTACATAGGGCGAGGAAGAGAGCCTGGCATTGTCTGAGGGAAACTCTTTTGGAGACTAATGAAAGATCAGATACTAAAAAAAGAATGATCTGTGTCACGTCCTTTTGTACAAAAAGCAATGCGATTATAAAAGTGATCAACAAATACTGGAATCTGGTAGCTGAGCATGGTTAGAAAACCACTTTTTGCTTTTAAGAGAGGCCGAAATGTGAGAGACTATGTTATCAGCTCCCTTTTGAAAACCACACACCCTGACCTGAGGACTCAACTAGGTCTAATGCCTCTGGTTGGACACTTTAGATGCGGGAACTGCAGGGCATGTGAGACATCTATGGCTCTAAAAGACTTCACACACTCAGGACGGAACTACACTCTACAACATCACACCAACTGCAATAGTTCAGAGGTCAACTATGTGATACAATGTCTTTGTGGCCTACTGTATGTGGGCCAAGCAAAGCAAAATGTAAAGGTATGAATTCTGCAGCATTGCAGCCAAATTAAGTGTCACATACAAGGGGCCTCCCTGGTGGAATATTTCCACACTAAAGCACATCAGGCGACAAGTCTAAAATTGTGGGTCTTAGAGAAAGTGACACTGAGTTGGATGGGTGGCGATAGATCATCCATAATGTCCCTAAAAGAATGCAAGTGGATACACATTCTGAACATTGTAAATCAGGGACTCAACAAACTCCAGGAGACAAGTAGACAGGTATGCTTATTCAATAATGGTTAAAACTATTGGTTATACCACTTTATACACTGGTAACCATTAACATTGCAGTACTATGGCCCGACTGGGTAGTAGATATTTTTCTTCATAAGCGTGCAAATCTAAAGAGTATGTGAAATACTCAGCAATTTCTACCTCTCGACAATGTCAGCACACCTGTGAATGAGGGGAATGTAAATATGTAATATATTATGTAGTCTGTAAATAGGCATGTAATTGGGCCATGTTTACCATTAATATATACAGATATTGGATACCCAAAATGCAATATACTGCGTAGTTTGCATCAGGCAGGCATTTGAGTCTCTGTACCAGTAATGCACATGTGTGGTGAAGGACATCATCAGAATTGCCCATGTATTTAGGAAATGTATGAAGATACTCATTGTCTAGATTTACTTGCCTTAGAACACAAACTATGTGCCTTAAATTGTGTTACTATGTAATATATCATGCAGTCTAAAAATAGGCAGGTAAGTGTTTCTGTCTTTCTATTAAAATATACAGAGGTGGTGCATGACAACATCCAAAATGCAATATACTATGTATTCTGCAACCAGGCAGGCATTTGAGTCTCTATATCATTAATGCACACAAGTGGTAATAAGGACGCCATCAGAAATTGCCCATTTATATAAGCAGTGTAAGAAGATACCCGCTGTCTAGATTTATTTGCCCTAGAACACAAACAATGCGCATCTATTACATTTATGAATTTGTGATGATCATGTATGAGACAATCCAGCCTTTGTTTTATCGTTGTTCAACTGATTACGGTCATAGTGTATTAAAAACCTGACTATAACAATAAGAGGCTATCTTATGGTGGTCACACCACGTAACCACAGGGTGCCATCATATCTACAGTGATTTTTTCAACATTGTGTACTTGACGCAGCCGCAGTACTCTCTACCGGGTTGTAAATTGTTAATCCTAAATTAACTGTTGTTATACACCAGGGTTGCACAATACATTGAGGCCAACCTATGGCGTCGTAGTGTAATTATAGTCGGGGTAGAAAATGTTTGTGGTTGGTATATTGCTTTGGGTGGTAGCCGAGCACAGCCCCAAATCTAGCAGCTACCTCTCCTGCTCATCTCAACATTTAGCACTTTAGGGTCCTTAGTGGCAAGGTTTCTTGGCCCCACACATACTAGTAGGGCCCCATTTCTATCAAGCGACTTGGGTGAATGCTGTGTGGTAGGACATTTCTGGCTCCACACAGATTCCAGTTTTCCTCACAGAAATTTAGGAAATGTGTGTTTTTAGTCAAAGTGTGAAGTTTCCAGGACATTGTGGGTTAGAAAATGGTGTGGGTTCCAGGTGAAGCACACCACTATGGACCCCCCAGATGTCTAGTTTTCAGAACTGTCTGGGTCAAGTAGATTAAATACCTTATCCATTCCTCAGGAGGGGCAGCACATCTATTGGGCTTTGGGTCGGGGTGGGGTGGGGTGGGTGGAGCATGGGCCAAGCCAATGGGGGGCCTCTCCCCCAAAAGAATATTGCATGAATCCAGTCCCTAGTGTCTAGTAGACTTTCTGCCACCCAGAGGATGCTGATTGGGATAATCACCCCCAACTACCTCTAGGGGGCAGGAAGGGTGCCTGCTTTGTTTTGGGGTGGGAAAGCAAAAGACACACAATTGATGGACAGAATGCAGAACAAATCAAAACAATAACCCCCAGTCAAGAGATCTGGGTTAAATCCATTATTCTTTTGCTCACCATGTCACCCCAGTTTAGACCTGGCCATATGCAAATCAGTCTTGACCCTGTGCCTCATGGGAAAAGTCCAGCCCGAACTGCCAAGCCAGGTCCTCCCTGGACCGGAAACAAGCATCCTAGGACCGGTTTCAGGGTTTCACCCCTCTTCAGCCAGGATATCTTGATTCCAGTGGCACAGTGAGCCCAGGACCCACGTCTGGGCATACCTGGCGCACTTAGGGCGAGAAAGCAAAAGACACACAATTGATGGACGGAAAGCAGAACACATCAAAACAATCACCCCCAGTCAAGAGATCTGGGTTAATCCATCATTCTTTTGCTCACCATGCCACTCCAGTTTAGATCTGACCAGATGCAAATTAGTCTTGACCCTGTGCCTCATGGTAACTGTCCAGCCCGAACTGCCAAGCCAGGTCATTTAAAAAAGGTGAAGGTATGGCCACGCCCATGGTGGGTATCCCCCACCCCTATATTAAAAAACAAATCCTTTCGCTGGTGTCTAGTGAGTTTTCATGTGGGAGGGCATATCAGATGTAAGTATCCCAATCTGCCCTCCCAGGGGAGCAGAAAGTCTGCTGTAGTTAAATGGCGGGGGAGCACAAGTCCATGCCTAGAGGGCCGATCCCCCATCCCTGGTGCCTAGTGGATGAATCCCTGCTTAGGATTCGCTCTCCACTGGGAAAAGGTAGCATTGGAGAAGGGAGATTCTCTCTTTTTCAATGATGCTTCACCCACCCCAATCAGTTATCAGGGGGCTGAGATATTTCCCCTGAGCACTGATGCAAGGAAAGTAAAACAAGCCCATGAGCTTGCTTTACTTTCACTTAACTGTAATGACATCAGTGTGCCCTGCGCGCTGATCAGCATTATAGTAAAGTTAAAAAAATTCTCATTCTGCTCAAGAAGCTCTTCCCGAGCAGCCAGAGTGTAAAATAAATTAAAGGACTCCCTCTGGTGCAGCGCACCAGAGGAGGCTTTATTTTTACTTCCCAGTTTCGGCCAGTGGCCAACACCTGCCTTTGGCTGACACCCTCACTCAAGGGGTTAAACATGAGCTCAACCCCTGGTAGCTATGGGACACAGCAGACAGGCTTAAGAAAATACTTAAAGAGCTTAGAAGTAGCGATACAGTTGAAAAAGTTGAAAAAGCACAATAAAAATCCCACTCTAAATTATAACATTAGAGAACAATTTAATGAACAAAATGGTATTAAAATGTCAAAAGTAAAATAGACCCAAAAAGCACAAAGCACCAATCATACTCAATGGTCAAGAGAGACTGGGACATGGGTGCAATTTTAGGCTTACCGCAATTGAGAGGGGCTTTTATTCACACCAACCAAGTTCAAACTGGTTGAGCATTATATCTTCGGACTTACTCTCAAAAATGGAGATCAAAGTTCTTCAGCGGGGCAAGGCAGCAGACTGTATCTGAGAAGGGCTTCACGATATCGAATAGGCGTTTGACAAGGTCCTGGTATAGGTGTTGATTTAGGCAGAAAAAGCTCAGAAGGGAAAACATTCAAAATTCACACCAAGGGAAGTCTTCTCGCTAGCTGGATACTTTTGGCCAATCGCCCAAATTTCAATGTTCAGACTTAATCACATTTTTTTTCTGCTCTGGGAGCAGTTTTTACACCACATTGATGGTTTGACCAATCATAGGGCTGCAACTGAAGTCTTCGTGCAAGGAAAAGGTACCTTTCTAAAAGCACCATTTCTCTAATACTCACTAAAAATCCAATGTCAACAGTCATCATCATCATAAAGCTTTATTCGGATCATTTAAAAAACATGTCCATAAAAGCACAAATAATATAGACATTTCATACAATTTCATAGAGAAAAAAAAAACGTAAAATATAAAAATAAAGAATTAACAATTACAAACATAAAAACATCCAGAGGGGGATGGAATAAATATTTAAAAGTATACATGTATTTTAAAAACACATACTTTTCCTGGCGCTAATCGCTTTAAGCAAAAAGGATGCAGTAAAAAAGCAAATGTCCGGATGGTTCAAGTTGAAAATCAATTTCATAGCCTCCGTTATATTTCTCACTCCAAATCTAATGAATAATGGCTTCAAGTAGTATTTCCTTAGCTCAGTGTACAAATCACATGTTAACAAAAAGTGCTTGGTACATTGTTCAGTTCTATTGTCACATTTACAGGGGCCAACAGGGCGCATTTTGGTGTTAGGATACGCAACCAGATAATGCACTATACCCATCCTCATTCTGGTTAGTACAAACTGGTGCGAGGTTCTTGTCACCTGTGATAAATATGGGCTAAAACCAGTGAATTCATTCAAGCTTTTGTATAATTCACAAGTAATCAGCTTGGAATCCTCTAAGAAATGCTTTTCATTACAATAATTTAGAAAGGTTGTTTTCACATCAGATTTGGGGATTTCCGAGAGACTATGAGGGTCCGTTAATACATTGATCCCGAATAATTTTTGTACCCAATCGATGATATATTTAATCCATGGGATCTTCAGATGTTGGTCCAGTAAAAGACAGTCCTTAATTATTGCTCTATTCAATGAAGTACCATCACTGAGCCAGATAGAGCGCCACAGTAGTATGGGCCTTAGCATGATCAAATCGCTTAATGCTTGGATCCCTGTTTCATTGTGAACCAAGGAATTGGAAGTAGACTTGGGTAGACATAAGAGCCTTTTCAGGAAGAGGTTCTCCTCTACCTGCAGGCTCTTTGCATATGACACACCCCAAACTCCTGCCCCGTAGAGGGCAGCAGAAAGACATTTTGCTTGGTAGATATTTAACATGTCTTTAATGCGTCTATTCCCCAGTTTCTTGGCAAACAGAAAGACCCCATTGGCACTCCTAATCATCTTAGTTCTGAGCACCTTATGTTCAGTGTCCCAGCTCCCATTATTAGAAAAGGTTATTCCCAAATAACAAAAGTTATCGACCTTTTTCACTGATTCCCCATCGATAACGTAGTGGGTTTTACATCTTTTTTTGACTTTTCCAGAATAACATTCCATTACATAAGTCTTAGCCTTATTAATGACCAATTTCCTGTTCTTAATAAAGGATACAAAACAATTCATTAAACGTTGGAGACCCAAGGGAGTCCTAGACAGTAGCACTGCGTCGTCCGCATAGAGTAATACAGGTATGTTAAAGTTATTAACTCTAGGGGCGTCTGCAGCGACTGCCTGCAGGGCAGATTCAACCTCATTAATAAAGAGTGTAAAGAGCAGGGGTGCTAAGACGCACCCCTGTCTGATACCCCTTCCTATCCCAAACTTAGTAGTACATTCCCCGTTGGGTCCATAGCGGACACTGGCGCGAAGTTTTTCATACAGTCGGGCTAAGAAATAAATAATTCCTTCAGGAGCGCCCATTTCCAGTAATTTGGCCCATAATATAGCGTGGTCTACCAAATCAAAGGCACTACTAAGGTCAGCAAAACAGAGGTAAAGCGACCCTTTTTTCGCCTGGGTATATTTTCCCACTAATAGCTCTAAGTTCAGACACTGTTCTATGGTACCACGTCCTTTCCTAAAGCCAAACTGACAGTTACTTAATATCTCGTTTGTTTCAGCCCACTCTTCAAGTCTTACAAGGAGAACCCTACTCATAATTTTAATTGAAGAATCCAATAAGGATATGGGTCTATAATTTTTGGCATCCCCCTGATCTCCTTTCTTGAAAATAGGGATGATTATTGACTCTTCCCAAGTGGACGGTATGTTGTAGCAAATAGCTGCATTAAAAATTTTGGTAAGCAGAGGGCCCCAAATATCTGGCGCAGTCTTGTACACGTCTATGGGGACGCCATCTGGCCCCTGGGCCTTACCTCCTTTACTGGCTCTTATACTAGCCATAGTCTCACTGATGGTAATATCCAAGGCTAGGATAGGCCATCTATCGCCATTGATATCTGATAGATTACTAGAGTCAAAGATATTAGAATAATGCTGGATCCACGAATCCATGCTCACGTTAGAAGTGAGTTCTGGGACCTTGTCATCTTTTAAGAATGGGCTATTCACCGTGGACCAGAACAAGATACAATTATTCGTGTCCGCTGCTTGGGCGAGATTATCCCAGGCTTCTTGCTGTAATTCAGCTTTTCTACGTTTGAGGGTCGTATTAAATCCCTGTCTAAGTTGGACCACCAAAGCTTTGTCCCTTGGTTTAGCTGCAAGGGCCTCTTTAAGTTCCTTCCGGGCATTTGAACAGGCATGGTCAAACCAACCCCTTGGGCCCCTTACATTAGACCCAGCCTCTTTGGTGAATTTTTTGTTGATGATGGAATTAATACTGTTAAAGTGATCAATACTGTCGGACGAGGTGTCTTCCTCTTCTAAAATAGCCGTAATATCCATCAGACAACTACAAATAATGTAATCTGATATTACTGCAGCTTTTTCTCCTTTCCACCTCAGTCTATAACCATTCTGTCTATGGGGTTCAATATTGTTGATACTACCTTGTTCACAATCATGATTATTGGCCCAGAAGGTTAATTCTGTGCACAAACAGTTATGGTCACTCAACATAATGTCTATCACCTTGGGCATCGGACATAGCGGGGCAATAGTTGATGACATGCAAATAAAATCAATGACGGTATTAGCGCCCCTTCCTTTAAAAGTTGGTATATTTCCACCCATGTCATTTTTAGCATTGTCCATGACCTCCAGGTCATAATGAGTCATAAAATTATTCAAAGTTTCCCCATAGGTGTGATGGGGAAAATGGACTTCAGCTTCCCCCTGTCGGTTATACACACCACAAACCTTCTGGGTAGATAATGGGCACACAGGTACATTAAAATCCCCCACAAAAATATATTCAAAAACACTATTAAAATTCCTCACGAAATTGTTCACTGCTGTATCTAATTCATTAATTGCTATATGTCTAGTGTTGTCAAAAACATTGTTATAGAAATTTATCAGTAAAATGTTTCTGCCAGATTCTAGTGTAAGCCATAAAATTTGCGAATGCGCCCCCACATTAACAAATTTTTTCACAAGAACAGGTAATTTGACAGAAATTAACACCAACAGACCGCTCTACCGTGAATTGAGGGTGATGCTGAGAGTTCATAGGACACATATCCCTCAATGCCTTTAAAATTTTTACTCCAGGTTTCCTGGAAACACAGGATGTCAAACAGATACACAAAATCATTCCAGCCTAAGGCATCCTCCTTGGCCGTAATTCCTGCAATGTTCCAGCTAGCAATGTAACAGGTAATCTTTTCTTTTCTAGCATTTAGCGATTCAACACTAGATAAGGGCATGTTATTCTCTATATTAAAAAGCTCTATGTTAGGTGTGAGGGTTGGGATATCTCCCCTAGTCAAAGTACAGTTCAAACATACAGTGCCCGTTTCTTCAATTAACAAAACGTCTCCTTCAATTGGAGTACTAAACCTTAGATCCCCGGGAGGTTCAATCTCATGTCAATCATTCTGGTCTAGGTGACTCAGGGACTGAAACCTATTCTGAGTAGGGACCTGATAAACCATTCCGTTGTCAAACAAAGGGGTGTTACCAAATGGTACAAATGGGTTGGGGGTGTAAATTAAGGGAACATTCCCCCCAGACATAGAATTCCCCATATGCAGCGGAGGGTTGAATGAACCATTTTGTGGGCCAAAAAAGAAGTTAGGCATCATTGGTCTATTCATCATAGGTGGATAGGCAGAGTTACTCGGAGCCCTCTCTTTACCGTTTAATGGTAGTTGCCCACCAAGGTGATTATAGAAGTAGCCCAGTGGTCTTGCAATTACTTCAGTCTCCGACTGTGTAATTGCGGCCGCTCTAAGCAAGACTGTTGCCACATGTTGTGGATGTTTAAAATTTATTATCACACAATCCCCTCTGCCAATTTTTTTGGTGTTACCTATCCAGTTAACTCTTCTGATGGAGACAATTTGGTCAGAATAGCCAACTGGGTAGCCACAATGACGGTTAAGCCAGGAAATGGTTTTATTTCTCAGAGAATCAGGTGTCTCATATTCACTTGGGGGCTGAGCAAGAATGGGGACATTAGTTAAAACCACCACATACGGTACACAGTCGGGTGGTAGATCAACAGGGCGTCTACAAGTCCTAATGGGCACCCCATTAGATCCTCCTATCGTATCAGTTGGAACTAGCACCATTGGTGCTGATACTTGAGTGGGGGCTTGCATGGGGACTGATGGTTTAATACCCGGCAAGGTACTTGTACCCCCATTATTTAATTGGTTTGAAGTTCTTCCCACCTCCTGAGTTAATGTGGGTAGTGGTTTCTGTGGATTTGGTTGTTCATTAGAGGTGTGTTTCCTAGTATTAGGGGGGGGGCACTAGTAGAGACTTGAGGCTGCTCCTTATCCCTACTGGGAACCGTAACGGAACAGATTGACTTTTTAATGTCAGCTAGGGATTTTTCCATGTTGTCTGCATGATTACCCACCAAGCCCCTTAACCTAGCTACTTCCTCCTGGAGATCTCCTATCTTAATAAGCAATGGCTCTACCACCATACTAAGTTTGCTGAGAATAGTACTCGTTAATGAGTCAATTAGGTCTGGCCTTAAGAAAGCATATTTATCTTGGTTTGGGGTAACTAAATCATCGGTATGTTCCGGTTGGGTCGTATCTTTTTTTCTTCTAGAGATATGACTACCTCGCTTGGTTATTGGTTTTCTACAGGCTCGCATAAATTTGGAAGCCCTCCCAAATTGCTGAGGTGTCCCCCCAACATTATCACCTTGGTCATCTTCCCCCATTATTGACTTATCTGAGGCCTTAGTCGCTTCGACGTTTATACTGATGATGCTATTACCAAGTTCTACAGGAGCGTCCTTATCATTAGCAATATTGTCAGAGTTTACATGATTATTTACATCGACGGGCAGAGTCAATGGAGGGTCTGCAATAGTACTTTTCCCTAATGACTTCCTCCTGTCGCAGTTGATTTTTGACACCACTTTAAGTAAATAATTATCCGGCAATGTACTTTGGACAGACATTTCTGGTATTGCTTTGACAGTATCCAGTAGACTGTAAGTTAAAATGCAAGGGGAAACATGTGGCTTTTCCACGGATTATCCTTCAATGGTACTCACAGCTCGTGCCAAGGGGGGTGGCCCTGCCCGGCCTCTTCTGGCCACAGACGGCCCGCCATTGTCCCGGGCTTCTCCCGCGCGCGACTCGCGGGGCGATAGGGGGGTTCAGCCTTTATCCGGCGCCTCCGGCGCTCACTGCGCGTCACGGGCGCGCTTGTGGCAGAGGGAATGCTGGGGAGTGTGGTCTGGTCTCTCGGGACGCCTCCCTCACCTCCCGGCGTGTGCCTCCGCTTTTCGCTTCTCCCGCCGTTCCCCTCACGGCAATGCCCGATGGCAAGTACTTCAGGTAAGCCTGTTGTTCCCCCACTGGGCTCCCGGGGGGTCAGCCTTTATCCGGCGCCTCCGGCGCTCACTGCGCGTCACGGGCGCGCTTGTGGCAGAGGGAATGCTGGGGAGTGTGGTCCGGTCTCTCGGGACGCCTCCCTCACCTCCCGGCGTGTGCCTCCGCTTTTCGCTTCTCCCGCCGTTCCCCTCACGGCAATGCCCGATGGCAAGTACTTCAGGTAAGCCTGTTGTTCCCCAGTCAATTGGGCTTTATATATAATACAAATAGTCCAACAATGACATTTCTAGGTGTTTCCTAGCTGAAGATAGCCATATTAAATGTAATAGTGTATCCCGGTGTTTCTATATGGAACAGTCAAGCTTGCTACAGTGAAAATTGCTTTTAGGTGCTAGCCATGTTTAATATTAACTTTTCGTATGGCCTTCTGTTACATACCACGTACCCTGCCTTCTGAGATATAATGCCCACTTAGAGGTGATTTCATAAAATTTAAATAGATATTTTAGGCTTGTCAAAAAGGTTTATTTTGATATGCCGAATTGCAGTTTTAAACTGCCAAAGTCTGGCTGAAATGTTAGACCTGAAGACATTTCGAAAACATTACCCGAAGGTTTAGGCGGGAAGCGTATGTTTCTAACCACTTGGAGTAATTAGGGCGAGGGCGGTAGACGCTCATTAACAAGCAAAGCAGGTACGCGGTTGGGCGGGATGACATGGTTTTCATGTAGCTTGGAAGTTGAATGGGAGGGGACGAGTGATTTGGAGTTCTATACGCGATAAGGATAAAGTATTGTACAAGTTTAGAAGCTCACTAACCGTGTTCATGTTTGAAAAATGCAGGTAGCGTTAGGTGATTAAAGGGCTAGAATGTGGGTACAACGGTATGGAGGGAGGAACATTGAGATTACTAGACTGAGCACTACTAATGTCGGGAATGTTGGTTTACACCCTGAGCATGAAGGATTTGGCGCAAGATGACCTTTCTGAAAAAAGAGAGTGGGAGATTAGGTGGGACTATGCACCTTTGGGTAATGTTTTGGAAATGACGAAGTGAGTTAAGTGATGAAAACATGTTGCAATTTTAATCATTTATTTAGGATGAGCAGTGCTAATAATTTGTTTATGTTGTTATTAACTTGTAGTGACCCCCGAAGAAGGGCACGAGGCGGCCCGAAATGCATTGGGTTTTTATACATGAAAAATAATAAACTGTTTGTGATGGACTTCGTGCACTATTCGTATTCTTTCAAAGAGGCCTGGATTGGCACGGTCAGAATGCAAGAAAGTTGAAAATTGGCACCATATCCCGGAATGTTGGTCTTTTGAATAAATTGGAGTGAAAGAACGTTGGAAAAGTATGAGTTACAATAAAGTCAAAAGTTGGAACATTGAAAACAAAGGATAAAAGATTTTGAGTTAAATGTGCACGCTAAATAGCGGCACGAAGCTGTGCATTTGGTATAGGGGCTATGCAGTCCCTCCTCCTAAAAGTATCTTGGTAGCGGAAGTGACATCACGTCATTTGACCCTAATAACATCATAGGAAGTAATGTCATATGTTCTTTTGACCCAGTGATATTCTCGTGTCTCTCAACTGCGGCTCTCTCATTTTCACCCCTCCTGTCTCCTCCTCAAACTCAACTGCGTATTTCTCACCGATCTCCTTAAATCTAACTAGTCTTCCCCTCTCTGACTTTCTCACCTGTCTCTTTTGCACTTCTTTCTCACCTGTCTCCAACTTCTCTTACTCCCATGTCTGTCTCTTTCTCATCTGCTTGCCTCAATATCTCCTTTCTATCGCTTACCTTTCTCCTTCCCACATATAACTCAGCTGTCTTTTTATCACAATTTGTCGCACTCTCTAACCTGCATAACCCCACTAGGTCATATTCTGCTTTGTCACCTTTCTCTCAACTGACTCCTTTCCTTAGCTTTCATTTTCTCATCTGTCCAACCCCTCACCTCTCTTTCATATTTCCTAACATGCCTCTTTATTGCGCCTCTCTTACACCTGGCTCCTCTTCTGTTTGCTTTCTCATCATTTTCTTTATTAGAGTTCTCAACTGCATCCCTCCACCGTTTCCATCTCCTTTCTGAACACTCTTCCTCACTAGTTCATCACCTGTCTCTCCCATCAGCTCTCTTTCTTATTTGTCTCATACCTCTCCACCTCGGAGCTGTATCTTTCTTATTAGTCTCCCTTACCTCCCTCTGCCTCTGTTGTTTATCGCCCATCTGCCTCTCCTAATGTCTCCCATAGCTATCTCTTTATTTTATTTATTTTTTGCAGTCTTATATAGGCAAACTTGACCCAAAGGTATTGGAGCGCTTTACATGAGCACTAGTTACATTACCGAGGGCCACATTCATTTTTGGTAGGCAAGGCGAGCTTAAGTGATTTGCCCAGAATCAAAGGATGTTGACCCACGAGACTCGAACATAGGGGTCGATTAGGATGGCGGAAAGAAACGGGTTCCGTCCGCCAAGGACGCGGCCAAGATACTCCCGACCCCTCCGCGGATAAACCGCCGTTGCGATTAGGATAATAATGCCATGAAACTCTGTCCGCGGAGGACGCAGTACACCTGAGACCGCCGCAAGTGGACGGAACCTAAGAAACTCCGTCCGCCGCGGACGAACATGACCGCGGGAACAGGCACAGCCACCGCAATACCTGCGGATGCTCCGTTCCTGCGATTAGGATCACGCCGCCAGTCCCACGGAACTCACCTCCTTCCACGACCGCTGCGGAAACAATGCAACGAGAAACCCAGCATCCCAGCGGAAGGACAACACGGACACCATCCCTACCGTCAAACCAATTTACAAATGGCAGACGTAAGTAAATACAAAACACACTACACAGGACACCCACCTGAAACACCCACACCAATCACAAGCCACAATGACAACCCCCCAAGTACCTACTATTCCACACTAGTCAACACACCCACCTAGCACCTGACTGCCATCAACCATTGGGACACAACCACGACACAGACTATAAAATTACTCCCACCCACTACCACAATCCTTTGCATCACAGCATAGCTGCTAGCAAGAGGGCCGAGACGACTGACAGCAGAGACAAATTGCACACATACAACCACCACCCAAACACACCCACCACACAAACACCCACCACACCATTCCTACACACCACACACCTGCACCTCCTAAAACAATCAACCCACACCTTGAGCACCACACACCATGGCACCCAACAAAAAAACCAAATTCACGGATACAGAGTTGAAGTTCATGGTGGATGAAATCATCCGTGTTGAACCCCACTTATTCGGGACACTATTCCGGCAGACCACCGTGGCCCAGAAAAATCACATGTGGGACAGGATAGTAACTCGGGTGAATGCGTCAGGGACCGTGCCAAGGACAAAGCACGAGATCCAGAGGCGGTGGCATGACCTAAAAACCAGGGTCAAAGGCATCCGTGCTAAAAACCATCTCCGAGCACATCACACTGGCGGCGGCACACCCCCGGAGCCCATACCCTATACTGATTCGGAGGAAAAGGTGCTGGGCATACTGTACCCAGAGAGCCTGGAAGGAATTGAGGAAGGAGAAGAGGCTGGTAAGTACAAACCAAGCACCACGAGCACATAGACATGGCCTGCCTCACACAACTGAGAAGAAAAAGCTCCCAGGCTCCACCCATGCATGTGGGCTACATACTCACCAAAATGTAAACGACTCCCAACAGGCCCCCATGTCCACAGGGAGGGTGGGGTGTGTGAGAGAGGTCACAACTACAACTCCCAACAGGCCCCCATGTCCACAGGGAGGGTGGGGTGTGTGAGAGACCAGCACTACAACTCCCAACAGGCCCCCATGTCCACAGGGAGGTGGTGGTGGGTGGGGTGTGTGAGAGAGGTCACAACTACAACTCCCAACAGGCCCCCATGTCCACAGGGAGGGTGGTGGAGGGTGGGGTGTGTGAGAGACCAGCACTACAACTCCCAACAGGCCCCCATTTCCACAGAGAGGGTGGTGGAGGGTGGGGTGTGTGAGAGAGGTCAGAACTACAACTCCCAACAGGCCCCCATGTCCACAGGGAGGGTGGTGGGGGTGGGGTGTGTGAGAGACCAGCACTACAACTCCCAACAGGCCCCCATGTCCACAGGGAGGGTGGTGGAGGGTGGGGTGTGTGAGAGACCAGCACTATAACTCCCAACAGGCCCCCATGTCCACAGGGAGGGTGGTGGAGGGTGGGGTGTGTGAGAGAGGTCACAACTACAACTCCCAACAGGCCCCCATGTCCACAGGGAGGGTGGTGGAGGGTGGGGTATGTGAGAGACCAGCACTACAACTCCCAACAGGCCCCCATGTCCACAGGGAGGGTGGTGGAGGGTGGGGTGTGTGAGAGACCAGCACTACAACTCCCAATAGGCCCCCATGTCCACAGGGAGGGTGGTGGAGGGTGGGGTGTGTGCGAGAGGAAACTGAAAAGTAATGTATGTCAATCAAAACATGTCATGTCCAAAGTATTGATCACCAAAATCTTTTCCCACAGGTGATCGCAATTTGACTGGTGAAACCAGCAACCCGACGCCACACTCTCCTCACTCACATCCAGGACTCTCTTGTGACGATGCCACAGCCAGCTCCGGTGCGGAGGAGGGAGCGGGCCAATGCACACAGCCAGGGCCATCTGGCTCACTGGAAATCCCTGCCTCAACAACCGTGGCCTGTGTCACTCCTGCAACACCTGCCACAGTGAGCTGTAGACCCACCACCACCACCCCCTCCACCACCACCATTACCACCACTCCTGCCTGTGCCACCCTGCCTGACCCACCGCAAGACGCAGGGCCATCAACATCCCAGGCAAGCAGGGAGAGTGGACCGGAAAGGAGAGAGCCAAGACAACATTCCCCAAGCAGGAGTACCTCACACCGGCGAGCTGGGGAAGGACACCCACCCCATCCTGCCGCTGAGACACTGGAAGCCCTCGGCAGAGTCCAGGCTTCCTATGAGCGTGGGCAGGGACACGCTGATCGTGCCCACCAGGACTCGGTTGATAACACCAATGTGTTGCGGTCCATTGACAGCCGCCTTGGCCAAATAGTGGACCTCCTGGGCCAGCACACATCACTGTGGAGGGTATGGTTAGAGCGCAACACCCCCCGCCCCCCCACAACCAAGGGTCCAGCCGCCACGGTCTGCAACACCACCGCCACCGCCACCTGTGCCCCTGGACATGGATGTGGCCCCTGAGCAACCTGCCCCACAAGCTGACTCCGTAGCGCCTCCAAGACGGAGGGGCCGTCCGAGGCTGGATGGAGCTGAGAGCAGTGGGGATGCTCCATCTACACGCTCAAAGAGGGGCCGACAATGACTGTAACACTGCCTGAGGCTGCCATCCACCCGCAAACTATCCTGTCCCACTACGCCAAGTATTGGCACAGGTCTGCTGGACTAGCGGGACATCACCCAATGTGGTGTCAGCATGGACATTTCAACTACCATGACCTTCAACTCACACTCCCCCACCCAACACTTACTTGTATATATCCACCAGGACCAATGCACAACCTGTAAATAAATTTCACTTACACACTCAATGATGTGTTGCCTCCATGTTTATTCACACGATTGTCTCAGAAACAGACCTGACCAGGTTCAGGGAACCATGTCGTACAGAATCCTGCCGCTGTGGGAGTGACCGAGGCAAAATCAGAGACAGCAAACACACGTCAGGTAAGTGAATCACACCCATCACAACACACAGCAGTGCAAAATTCCACAAACCACACCCATCACAAATTCAGTGGATGAGAGGACACACATCATGAAGACTTGCATGTCCAGAGAAATAAACACACATACATGCAAACATAACATACCAGAACAGGCAGCTGATGAACACCACATCCACACACCACCAGCAAACATACATAACGCATTGTCAACCGGCACAGGAGGTAGTCACTCATATTCAAGGGAAATAGCGATCAATGAGCTGACGCCTCTGGTCCACACCTTCCTCCTCACCCCTATCCTCATCAGTCGACATGGGTGGGATGGGAGGCCGAGGAACTTGTTGGTCTTCAGGGTCCAAGATCAGGTCAATGTTATTGCGCACTGCCAGGTTGTGGAGCATGCAGCAGGCAATCACGATCCTGCATACTTTGCCTGGTGAATAAGGCAGGGCCCCTCCGGTCTTATCCAGGCACCGAAACCTGGACTTTAGCAGTTCAAAAGTACGTTCCACCACTCTACGTGTCCTTCCATGGGCATCATTGTAGCGCATTTCACCCGCTGTAGTAGGATTACGTATGGGACTCAGGAGCCAGGGCCGGTTTGGGTACGCCGAGTCGCCTATGTAGGGGGATGACAGACACAAATATCACAACCAGAATTGGTGGGTACCCCATGCCACACAGAAATCACAAATGTCCCCACAGCATACTCACCAACAAGCCACGCGTGTTCTGGACACAGATTTGCCATCAGTTGGGGGACAATGCTGCTCCGCATGATATTGGAGTCATGTGCGGAGCCTGGAAATCTTGCACACACATGGGAGATGATGTTGTCGGCCAGGCACACCACCTGCACGTTGAGCGAATGAAAGTGCTTGCGATTCCTATATACCGGCTCACGTGCCCGTGGTGGAATGAGAGCGATATGTGTGCCATCAATGGAACCCACTACGTGTGGTATCTGACCCAGTGCATAGAAGTCTGCTTTGACAGCTGCCAACCCTGCCGGCCGTGGGAAATGGATGTAGTCATCCTTGTACAGCATCATGGCTTTTAGAACATCCCGAATTACCATGCTGAACATGGACTGTGACATCCCCCCGGCATGTCCAACTGTGTACTGAAAGGTGCCAGTAGCAAAAAAGTGTAGTGCCGCCATCACCTTAGCTGTGGGTGTAATGGAACCAGGATACGTCCTTCGTGGCTGCAGATGAGGAGACAATTGGTCTACAAGCTCCATCAATCTACGTCGATCTAGCCAGAATTTCCTGATCACCTCCTCGTCAACCATATCTTCCAGCACAGTGTATGGGCGATGGACATTTGGAGCCCTCCTGTGTGGGAGTAGATGTAATATAAGTCAACTTACAAACAACGCATGGCTGTGCAACTCCATCACATGTAAGCCAACACTAGCAAGAAGATAAACGTTGTGGACAATAGTCATATGTGTGACATCTCAGAAAGTAACGACAATACGGAGTGCCCTATGAACAATGTGCAGCCACTAGCAACATGAAGTGTGTCAACATGTACAATGCAACTTAGTCTCATGTCAACATTACTGCCAACAAGACATGTGTAAGGACCCAAATGTGTACAAGCCTCATCACAGACACACATGCACGTGCAAACACTAAACTATTCTGCTACACACACTCCATGTCATCATGCACCAATGACAACACTGACAATGGTGAGCATCCGCTCATTACATGCATGGTCAAACAACAGGCAACACACATACGCATACACAGAATGCATGTGAACCCCCACCATTGTTATTAGCACACATGAACTACACACTGACAACAGATTCTGACTGTGGCGAGACAGGCCTCATGTACAGTGTAGATGTGAAATATTTGAAACGTGTGTAGGGAAATACAAGACGTCAACACGTCGACATGCACATGTGTAGCACATTGTGTGCACATCAATGGGCATAGTATGAACACACATGATATAGTGCATTACATATGCAGTGTCGCCAGCACGGTCACAACCCTCATAACGCAATAGCGGACTATACAGCACAGTGCAGCGGTCCAAATAATAACATCATTGGCGCCGCCATGGCGGTGCACTGCTTCCGCGATTTCCAAATGGGCATACGCGGCCCGCGTTCCCTCTTCCCATTGGCTGCATGTGCACGGACCGTCACGGTTACACATCGGCAACCGCATGTGCAAGCTTCCGGGACGGATGCTTCTCTTGCAACAATGTTCAATCAGTGGCGCCACCATGGCGGTGCACGCCTTCTGCGGGGGAGGTGCAGGCCAACACATACTTGTAATTATGGATATCGAAATGGTAGGTCATGACCCCCCTTACAGTCACGTTGCATCATCCACCGTACACCGGCCTTGGCAGGCCCGGTGCACAACCGCCGCGCCAGGCATGTCACCCACCGCCGGGCCAGGCCGGTCACCCACCGCCGTGCCAGGCATGTCACCCACCGCCGGGCCAGGCCGGTCACCCGCCGTGGGTGACCGGCCTGGGCCGGCGATGGGTGACTTACCTGGCACGGCGTTTGTGCACTGGACCTGGCCCAGCGGTGGGTGACCGGCCTGGGCCGGCGGTGGGTGACATGCCTGGCACGGCGGTTGTGCACCGGGCCTGGCCCGGCGGTGGGTGACATACCTGGCCCGGCGGTGGGTGACATGCCTGGCCCGGCGGTGGGTGACCGGCCTGGTCCTGTGGTGGGTGACATGCCTGGCACGGCGGTTGTGCACCGGGCCTGGCCCGGCGGTGGGTGACCGGCCTGGCCCGGCGGTGGGTGACCGGCCTGGCCCGGCGGTGGGTGACATGCCTGGCCCGGCGGTGGGTGACATGCCTGGCCCGGCGGTGGGTGACCGGCCTGGCCCGGCGGTGGGTCACATGCCTGGCTGGCGGTGGGTGACATGCCTGGCCTGGCGGTGGGTGACCGGCCTAGCCCGGCGGTGGGTGACATGCCTGGCCCGGCGGTGGGTGACATGCCTGGCCCGGCGGTGGGTGACCGGCCTGGTCTGGCGGTGGGTGACATGCCTGGCACGGCGGTTGTGCACCGGTCCTGCCACGGCCGGTGTACGGTGGATGATGCAACGTGACTGTGGCGGAGATGACACTGGGGATGATTCCAAGATCTACACGTCTGGCCCGCCGCACCATGACCCCTCTTATGCACCGTATCATTGCTGTGACGCATCCTGACCTGTCCGCCCAGCTGAGTGGGGAACAACAGCACACTAGCGGTAAGCAGATTGTATGTGTATGTTACTTGGGCCTGCAATGCATGTATTGCTGCTCAGACACAGTAGTGGCTTCCGTGGTGCGTATGTTTATCTGAAATACCATGCTGGTGCCATTAGCGGAGTAGGCATTGGCATCCATGTCCGCCAGGTGGACAGCCCACTTGCTTGGAAGTTGAGGGTTCCAGGACATGCCGTTGAGGTCTGTGGTTCCATGGCATGACATGTGTGTAGATAGTAGGGGTGGGAAGTGTGCAGGATATGTGCTACATGTACAATGTATGTAATGGAATCCTAGATCTGTTGTCCTTCAGTACGTGAGGCACTTACTCACACCGCGTTTCTCTCTATTTCAGCTTTGGCAGAGGGCACTGACCCACAGATGACGGAGATGACTGGTGGCAATGCTTCCGAATCAGAGGTCACGCACACGCAGACTGACACTGAAGGGGGCAGCCCCAGAGAGGGGGACAGGACCGTCCCTGAGGACTCGCATGTGGAAACACCATCGCCCTCATCCTCAGAAAGTGTTGGTGAGTCTGCACTGTTGGCACAGACAGGGAGTGGGCAATCGACACCTTCACCACCGCCGGGCCAGGCATGTCACCCACCGCCGGGCCTGCCACGGCCGGTGTACGGTGGATGATGCAACGTGACTGTAAGGGGGGTCATGACCTGCCATTTCGATATCCATAATTACAAGTATGTGTTGGCCTGCACCTCCCCCGCGGAAAGCATGCACCGCCATGGTGGCGCCACTGATTGAACATTGTTGCAAATGATGCAACCGTCGCGGCAGTGCGCACTTGCGGTTGCCGATGTGTGTCCGTGACGGCACGTGCACAGGCAGCCAATGGGAAGAGGGAACGCGGGGCGCGTATGCGCCATCGACAATGCTCCGCCACACCAGGGCCTGTCATTGGGCCTTTTCGAATGAGGCTTCCAGGGGGAACCAATAGCTGGCCACGTGTGCCACTGACATGGGCTCTGGGCCCTATATATATGTGACTTTCACAAGCACACATTCACTGCTTTGATCCAGTGCTGCCTGTGACCATCACCTCGACCTGCTGAGCTGACCATCGGCTGCTGCTGTTGTGCCACTGTCCAGGACCTTGCCATGCAGGGAGTGCGAGAGACCCGGTCGCGACCCTTCACTGCAGCGGAGCTGGATGTCCTTGTGGATGGTGTGCTCAGCCACTACCAACGGCTCTACGGTGCATCCGGACAGGTGGTAAGTACAGTGGTGTACATGTTGTTGGTCATGAGGTGTTCAGTGGCTCCTGTCTTCTGCAGGCCTGGCGGTGTGCTGTGGGACCTTTACATGTGTAGTGCTGAGCATGGCTGCATGTTGAATCGTGTTACTGCGATGTTTGTGCATGCCATACTGTCCACTTACGTTACCCTCTTGTCTCCCATCATGGCAGGTAAAGCTGCATGTTCGCAAGGCTGTGTGGAGGACGATAGCACGTGATGTATGGGCAGTGGAGGGGTTCAATAGACGACACACACACTGCCACAAGCGCTGGGACGACATCTCCAGGCTTATCAAGAATGTGGCGGAGATGACACTGGGGATGATTTCAAGATCTACACGTCTGGCCCGCCGCACCATGACCCCTCTTATGCACCGTATCATTGCTGTGACGCATCCTGACCTGTCCGCCCAGCTGAGTGGGGAACAACAGCACACTAGCGGTAAGCAGATTGTATGTGTATGTTACTTGGGCCTGCAATGCATGTATTGCTGCTCGGACACAGTAGTGGCTTCCGTGGTGCGTATGTTTATCTGAAATACCATGCTGGTGCCATTAGCGGAGTAGGCATTGGCATCCATGTCCGCCAGGTGGACAGCCCACTTGCTTGGAAGTTGAGGGTTCCAGGACATGCCGTTGAGGTCTGTGGTTCCATGGCATGACATGTGTGTAGATAGTAGGGGTGGGAAGTGTGCAGGATGTGTGCTACATGTACAATGTATGTAATGGAATCCTAGATCTGTTGTCCTTCAGTACGTGAGTGTGGCACTTACTCACACCGCGTTTCTCTCTATTTCAGCTTTGGCAGAGGGCACTGACCCACAGACGACGGAGATGACTGGTGGCAATGCTTCCGAATCAGAGGTCACGCACACGCAGACTGACACTGAAGGGGGCAGCCCCGGACAGGGGGACAGGACCGTCCCTGAGGACTCGCATGTGGAAACACCATCGCCCTCATCCTCAGAAAGTGTTGGTGAGTCCGCACTGTTGGCACAGACAGGGAGTGGGCAATCGACACCTTCATTCGGGACACAGCACACAGGGCCCAAACTGCCACCCACTGCAACATGTACTGCTCGTGCTCGCCAGAGGAGGGGGAGCAGAGTTGCCTTCGGTGCAGGAACCGCCGCCCCTGCCCCAGTGACACAAAGTGCACTTTGTGCAGAGGCTGTTGATCTGCTGCGACAGCTGTGTGTATGGCAGACCAACATGATCAATGCATTCCAAGACCTCGATAGGGGGTTGGGGCAGGTGGTGACATTCATGGAGGGGATGCATGGCAATGTTGCTGGTCTCCACAGAACAGTTCAGTCATTGGCAAACACTGTGTCCTCAGCCATTGTACAGTCGCATAGACAGGGTGCTACTTCTGTACAACCATCCACGCCACTTGATGTTACAGGGGAGAGTGAGTCTTCAGACGAGGCCTCTTATTCTGGTTATTACACTAGGAGCAGCCACAGGCAGCAAGGCAGGGCACGGAGGGCACAGACACCCTCCCCTAAGCCTATGATCTCTTTATCCGAAGACGACGTGTCCAACACTGGAGTTGACAGACAGGATCATGTAGGGGTGTGTATGGAAATGGATTCACATGCTACACAGCCATCCCCCACCAACGTGACTCCCAAGCCAAGGCCACCTCCCAAGAGCAGGGACACTCCCAAGAGCAGGGACACTCCCAAGGACAGTACCAAGGAAAGGGCACCTCCCAAGAGCAGGGACACTCCCAAGGACAAGGACAGTACCAAGGAAAGGGCACCTACCAAGAGATGGGACACTCCCAAGGACAAGGACAGTACCAAGGAAAGGGCACCTCCCAAGAGCAGGGACACTCACAAGGACAGTACCAAGGAAAGGGCACCTCCCAAGAGCAGGGACACTCCCAAGGACAAGGACAGTACCAAGGAAAGGGCACCTCCCAAGAGCAGGGACACTCCCAAGGACAAGGACAGTACCAAGGAAAGGGCACCTCCCAAGAGCAGGGACACTCCCAAGGACAAGGACAGTACCAAGGTAAGGGCACCTCCCAAGAGCAGGGTAGCTTCAATGGAGAGGGACACTACAATGGACATGTCTGCACCCAGGGACAGGGCACCGGAAAGGGATCAGGGCCATTCCAGGGACAGGACACCTCCGACGTCCAAGGCACATCCCATGGCCAAGGGTTCTCCCATGGACACGAGCACCATCAAGAACAGGCATATTTCACCCCTGGCTGCACTGAGGATGATGTTTAAGGAACGTACAACACATGTATCAGCGGTGGAGTCCCCCCATACCTCTACTCCCATCCACGGCCCGCTAAAGCAGAGGAAGGAGTACACTGTTGTTGCATCCCCCATTACACATGATGCAGAGGGCAGAAGGCAGGCACACAGCAAACGGCAGGCAGGGTCCAGCACGTCCCCAGAGAGCAGACCACCACAAGCACATGATACACCTTTGATGTCTGGTGATGCCACTCCACTTACCAGTCCAGGCATGTCCGGGGTGCCCCTACGTTTCACAAAGAAACAGAGACACACACCAGTGAGACCTGAACACCCCAATGTCGTCCAGTACAGCTGTCCCCAGCTCCCAGGGCCACCCTGCCTCCTGGCCCATACAGCCCTGTAGCTCACCATTTCAGTGGTCCTAGTGGCTCAGCTGCTGTTCACTCACATGTGTCAGGCGCAGGCATGGTATTTGTTGGTCAGTGTACAGGGACATGTCCGGCCAGTGTGACTGGGTCTATGGCACATGTGTCAGTCAGTAGATCGGTGGCTGTGTCTCACACTCCTGTTGCTGGTGCTGGCGGTGTGTCTGGGTCTATGGCACATGTGTCAGTCAGTAGATCGGTGGCTGTGTCTCACACTCCTGGTGCTGGCGGTGTGTCTGGGTCTATGGCACATGTGTCAGTCAGTAGATCGGTGGCTGTGTCTCACACTCCTGTTTCTGGTGCTGGCGGTGTGTCTGGGTCTATGGCACATGTGTCAGTCACCACAGCTGTGGCTGTGTCTCACACTCCTGTTTCTGGTGCTGGCGGCGTGTCTGGGTCTAGGGCTCATGTGTCAGTCAGTAGATCGGTGGCTGTGTCTCACATTCCTGTTGCTGGTGCTGGCGGTGTGTCTGGGTCTATGGCTCATGTGTCAGTCAGTAGATCGGTGGCTGTGTCTCACACTCCTGTTGCTGGTGCTGGCGGTGTGTCCGAGGCGAGTTGTTCAAGCAGTCCACCAGATTCTGTGGTGTGAGGTCTAGTTGCCATCAGTCACATCTCATTTAAGTTTGTGTGTAGATTGACGTATGTAACCACCTATGTTTTATTAGTCTCCTTGTGATGGGTCGCTTGACACACGTACTCGGCTAGCCAATGATGTACCTGCTGTGTTGTCCACACTGCCCTGTTGCTGTTCTGATACTGCATTCTGCCCTCTCATATGCTGCCAATGATGTACCTGCTGTGTTGTCCACACTGCCCTGTTGCTGTTCTGATACTGCATTCTGCCCTCTCACGTGCTGCCAATGATGTACCTGCTGTGTTGTCCACACTGCCCTGTTGCTGTTCTGATACTGCATTCTGCCCTCTCACGTGCTGCCAATGATGTACCTGCTGTGTTGTCCACACTGCCCTGTTGCTGTTCTGATACTGCATTCTGCCCTCTCACGTGCTGCCAATGATGTACCTGCTGTGTTGTCCACACTGCCCTGTTGCTGTTCTGATACTGCATTCTGCCCTCTCACGTGCTGCCAATGATGTACCTGCTGTGTTGTCCACACTGCCCTGTTGCTGTTCTGATACTGCATTCTGCCCTCTCATATGCTGCCAATGATGTACCTGCTCTGTTGGGCACAATGCCCTGTTGCTGTTCTGATACTGCATTCTGCCCTCTCACGTGCTGCCAATGATGTACCTGCTGTGTTGTCCACACTGCCCTGTTGCTGTTCTGATACTGCATTCTGCCCTCTCATATGCTGCCAATGATGTACCTGCTCTGTTGGGCACACTGCCCTGTTGCTGTTCTGATACTACATTCTGCCCTCTCACGTGCTGCCAATGATGTACCTGCTGTGTTGTCCACACTGCCCTGTTGCTGTTCTGATACTGCATTCTGCCCTCTCATATGCTGCCAATGATGTACCTGCTGTGTTGTCCACACTGCCCTGTTGCTGTTCTGATACTGCATTCTGCCCTCTCACGTGCTGCCAATGATGTACCTGCTGTGTTGTCCACACTGCCCTGTTGCTGTTCTGATACTGCATTCTGCCCTCTCACGTGCTGCCAATGATGTACCTGCTCTGTTGGGCACACTGCCCTGTTGCTGTTCTGATACTGCATTCTGCCCTCTCACGTGCTGCCAATGATGTACCTGCTGTGTTGTCCACACTGCCCTGTTGCTGTTCTGATACTGCATTCTGCCCTCTCATATGCTGCCAATGATGTACCTGCTCTGTTGGGCACAATGCCCTGTTGCTGTTCTGATACTGCATTCTGCCCTCTCACGTGCTGCCAATGATGTACCTGCTGTGTTGTCCAGACTGCCCTGTTGCTGTTCTGATACTGCATTCTGCCCTCTCACGTGCTGCCAATGATGTACCTGCTGTGTTGTCCACACTGCCCTGTTGCTGTTCTGATACTGCATTCTGCCCTCTCACGTGCTGCCAATGATGTACCTGCTGTGTTGTCCACACTACCCTGTTGCTGTTGTTATACTGCATTCTGCCCTCTCACGTGCTTCCAATGATGTACCTGCTGTGTTGTCCACACTGCCCTGTTGCTGTTCTGATACTGCATTCTGCCCTCTCACGTGCTTCCAATGATGTACCTGCTGTGTTGTCCACACTGCCCTGTTGCTGTTCTGATACTGCATTCTGCCCTCTCATATGCTGCCAATGATGTACCTGCTCTGTTGTGCACAATGCCCTGTTGCTGTTCTGATAATGCATTCTGCCCTCTCACGTGCTGCCAATGATGTACCTGCTCTGTTGGGCACAATGCCCATGCTCTTTGATTTTCTGATATTATGCACCTATTATGTTGAATAAAGCTAATGTATCATGTTTAGTGGTTTGTCGCTGTCATTCCTGGTTGTGTACTTCAATTGTGTATATTTTGGTGCGTTCGTCAATGCATTTCCTGTGACATGACACTCCCCCTCCCAACGTCACAGCCCTGCCAGGTACTCCCCTTCCGGAAGTAAATGGTGTGTAGCGTACCTGCGTCGTCGTCGATGATGGTCCATGACTTGCTGGTGGAGGATCGCGAAGAGTATCGGAAAAGCGTGTAGCGCTGGGTCCATGTGGGCGAGCTGCTTGTGGTGGGTATCTTCGCAATGTGTGGTTTGTTAGCTGTGGGGAATCCGCCGTGTTCAGGCAGGTTGTTTTTCCGCACCGGTTTTATGTGTGTTTTCCGCCATCGTGATTTGGGACACGGTCGGAGACGTCATTCCGTACGGCGGTGTCTCTGGATTGGTTACGTCCGCCGCGGGGTCGGGTGTAATTCCGCGGCGGTGCGTTCTCTTCCGCCGCGTATGGAGTTTTGACAGTTTTTCCCATCCTAATATGGCGGTCGGACTGTCCGCGGCAGGCGGACGGAAAAGGGCTTTTTCCGCCTACTCCAGGACGGCGGACGGCCTTCCGTCCGCCATCCTAATGAGCCCCATAGTTCCTCAGCTCCAAAGTCGGTAGCTCTGGCTGTTATGCCACATACATGTCTCTCTATATCACATTTCTCATACTGACATCCCTTCCAGCTGGTCTTCCCTTCTGTCTGACTCTCAGCTACCTCTTTGTGACCGGTCTATGTGTCTATCAAAGGGCAAAGTGGACCCTTACTCAGGGCCCCAGCATTTCAGGGGGCCCCCTGATAGAGCCAGCTCGGTTCTGCCCTGGTGACCTTGAATCATTCTTACACAGATTGTAATAGACTCTCACACATCACCCATATTCAAAATAAATGAAAGGAAAACAGTTTTTGAAACATATTTTGCAGAGAATGTTGCGCTTGTTTTATTCTTTCAGATCAAAGCAGGACCTCACATATTCATATGTCACAACGATTATTTGAAGTAGTATCAGTGAGCAGCTGCTGTGTTACAATATTGAAAACACACTTCACTGTCCTTAAATATTAGATGTAAACACATTTTGAATGTGTACAAGTGTGTCTATCCACTGTCAGTGACGTGGCCAAAGAGGGCATGACAGAGCTGCAAATGGATTATAAATACAAAGCTGTTCCGAACAGGGGTCCTCAAAATACGTATGGCCCAGGGACCCCATAATCCAAAAGATGTCCCGGAGCAGGAGGCGCCGAGATGCCTTTTTACAGGGGTGATCTCCACTAGCAAAACTCAATTGTTTTGCAAGTGTGTTACTTTGCTTGTATCCAGCTGCTGCTGCCAGTTTTCAGGTTCTTTGAGACTCCTGGCAATCCCTGAATATTGTCCATGATGATTGGTGCTACCTTTCTGCTGTCTGATACAGTGATCTCTGTGTAATTTGTAGTAGCATTGAGGGATGAGCTTCTAAAATTAGCACTGTTGTTTGTGGATTGTGATTGTGAGTTGTGTGTATATATCTGTTTCTACCATATAGATTTTCAATTACAATCCATACCCGAGCATCCACTTGGAAGAGACAGGACAGAAAAGTGAAGGAAAATGCTATACAATTTGAAAAATTATGTGACCTTGCATGACTGTCTGGACGAGACTGGTATTTTGCAAACTTTTAAAGGATATTATGGTGAAAATCAATTTTGCCACTACTTTTTCAGTGTTTTTTTTTGCAAAGAATTAGTGCCAACCCGCATAGGTCACTTGCCTCCCAACCCACAATAGTATGGTAATATTTCATTATTACCCCTTCAATACTTCTAGATTTTGTGTTAAATGTATGAGAAAAATGTGATGTAAAATGCTCTATTAGGCTCAGTTTTTTCTATTTTTGAGGCACAGACGTTCTCACAACCCCGAACCCTTCGGAGGTAATATAACACGTTCTCTTCACTCTCTCGCTCAGTCAAAATCAAATACTCTTTTTACGCCCTGCCACATTTTAATTTTCAACGTTTTTTCATTGAATTTTCATTGTACCGAGAAATTAGCAGGACAGTCTATCCGAAGCAAATGAAACCATAAAGCCGAATGAAAGAGTGACATGATTTAGATAGATAGGTTTTATATCTTGTTGAAAATTAGGTTGATATACATATATATATATATATACATATATATATATATATATATATGTATATATATATATATTACCTACTGGCGGTCGCCAGTAGGTATATATAGTTAGGATTTTTTCCCTATGGGATTTTTGAAAATTCTATGTCTAATAACTTTGGTGTTTGTGGATGGAATTGGCTGAAATTTTCTGGAAAATGGAAAATTTTGTTTCTGAGCAGCCCTTGAAAATTTGGGGGGGTTTAGTCAAGGGGGGGGCGAGAAAAAAGGGGGGTCCCAAAACGTGTTTTTAACATTGAGTTTTCCATAGGGCGGTTGGCCTCACTTTTAGCCCGAACGGCTGAATGGATTTGCACGAAACTTGGCAAAATTGTAGGGACTGGTAGCCCGATGTGCCTTTTGTAGGTCTCAATATATGTGCTCCAGTGGATTTTGAGAAATTAACGTTTAAAAAAAGATATATATCTGTAAGCGCGCTCCGGTCCGCGCCCCGGTTCGCGGACCGGGGCGCGTACCGGAACTTCGCGTAGCGAAGCTGATTGGCTCTCCGGTGTCTGTCAACATTCTAAACAGTCCGGAGCGGCCGCCATCTTGTCTCTCGGTAGGATTGAGAGACAAGAGGAGGCCAAAACAAAGGGGGAAATGACCATAAGGGGGCATAGTAGATCCTCCCTGACCCCCTAGGTTTAATGTGGAGGCTTTAAAAGGGCCCCGCGGGGCAAAAAAATAATAATTTTTGTTTGTTTTTTTTGCGTGGGTAGCGCCCGGTACGCGAACCGGGAAGCGTTCTGGGCAGCGTACTACAATGAAAAAAGAATGAGAGACTTTTCAAATGCAGTATGTTAATTGATTGTTGGTTTTGTTGATTATTTTTTTATTTTTTTTATTTTTTAAGCAATTATTTATTATTGTGATTGTGGTTGAAAATTTAATAACATTTCTAACATTTAACTAGTTTATTAATTACATATAAAAATGATTAAAGACTCAAACAATTTTTTAATATTACATACAATTTTATTTTTCGGATTGTTTTTCAAAATTTAATAGAACGTCTAGCATTTGACTGTCCGATATGTCCTCTTGTTGAGTGAACATAAGTTCCCACATTTGACCGTCATCATAATGAAGTAAATGATCCACAGATTCTACACATTGAACTAATTCATGGTCCCGTGATTCATCCATGAAATCTGAGTCATCATTGTCCTCAATATCTTTTTCTGTGTTGTTCTCCAGAACAATTTAGAAGGAAACATTCTGCTCACCTTCCATTTTATTGCTGTAATTTGCATAAAAAATAAATATATCAGTAGAGATAGGGCACTGTTGGGTTTAAGTTCAGACAGGTACTTGTGAGTTTATAACAGAGAAGTAATCTATGGGCACTGTATGGTTTCAGGCGTGAAGTAGTACTATTAAAAAGTGCCTGTGAAGAAGCCTAAGTAAATTCATAATTATACCACAGAAACCTAAATCAATCCATAATTATAATAAAGAAGCCTTTCTCAATGTCTAACTCTTACAGAGGGATAGTATATAACTATCTGAAAATGTTTTCAAATTTATAAAATAATATCTCACCTTCTAAAAACAAGTTTAAGTTGTGAGTGAAAATGATCTTGCAATGTAATTCAGGAAGTAGTAGTCAAAATGGCTGTGTTTCTCTCTCTTCCTTTATATATATTCAGGTACATAGCCAATCAAATGTCAGGTAAAAAAAGTAGAAAATGAAAGTAACATTTTAATTGGTTGTCAATTCCAACACTTCAGATGTGTTTTGTGAAGTAATTTACCTCAGGGTATTTAGAGAGGTCTACAGGCTAAATGGTTAAATGGAATTTCAATCAAATTTGTGAAAATGGTAGGGATTGGTATGTAGTATGAGCTAATCTATATTTGGTGAAATTGTCTCCAGTGGCTTTTCTGTGAACTACTTTCCCACCTTTTTTGATGGTGCGCTTCCCAGGGAGCGACCCGGTACGCGAACCGGTGAGCGCCCCGGTACGCGAACCTTAAGCGTAACGGGAGTCCACCATTTTGTGTTTCGGTCGAATTAAGATACAAGATGGAGGGCAAATAATGTTCAGAATAGGTAGAAGGGGGCACGGTAGACTTATCTTGACCCCCTAGGTTTTGTGAGGGTGGCTGAGGAGGCCCATATGTGCGAAAAAAAAACCATTTTTTTAAAAAATTTCGCGAGGTTAGCTCCCGGTTCGCGTACCGGGTAGCGCCCCAGGGAGCGTACTTTGTTGAAAATTAGTGAAAAATGTTAGAGTAAAATAATAATTGTGAGTGATCAGATGTAGGGTAGCTCTGAGAAGAGCTTTTGGGTTTATGGTACATTTAGGTACTTATAAGTAGGTACCAATGCACATTCTTAAATTCAGAGTGAAAACTCTGTTGCCCTCATCTGAGAAGTGAACTCCATCTCCTCTGTAGATATCTTGCATGTAGTAACGCAAGTTATTGTTGTACAGGGAGCCCATTCCATGGTCTCTCATGTAAGCTGAAACAGATTTGTTTACATGCTTCCTCGACTTCTCAATTTGTGGACAAAATTGGTTTGACCACCTCCATTTCTGTCTTTGGCATATATTTGAGTATACCAAGGCAGTCTGAGGAAAAAGTGCCATCAATTGCTCAAAGGTGTCCTTTAAAAGCATTTCCAGACCTACCCCAGTCAAAGTGCCCAAGTCATTACCTCCACAGTGCACAATTAACAGGTCAGGTTTGGGCAAATGCATAAAGGTTTTCACCAATGGTATCAATTGGTGACATTTTAATCCTCTGTGGCCAAACCACTTAATTTCCACATCTTGTAAATTGAGGTTAGGTAATTTCCTGTTTTCAACGTACCTTTGAGCCCAGTGAATATAACTATGTCCAACAATCCAGACAGAAAACATGGTGAGAGAAGGTTCTCCTGCAGTCAGATGAAGTGTGGCAATGAAATGGCAGTTGAAAAAATGAGAGTTTAAAATGAAAAAAAATGTGGAGTTTCTGTGTTCATGAAGCAGTAACAGTGATTGGTGGATTTTGATTGCTGAAAACAGAAAGTTAGGGTGCACGGATGTGTTCTTTGAAAGATGTATTTTGAATGGTCAATAAAAAATCATTAAATGAAAGAATGCACTGGATATGCAGGTGCACTGAGAGTTCAGAGTTCAATTGCAACAAAGTTGTGTGAACTTGCAAACACCAGAAGTCTTCCAATGAGGTGGTTGCCATGCAGAAAAGGCATGAAATGGCAGAGGGGGAAAGGGTTTTCATTTGAAAAAAAGTGAGGGAAGAGTTTTGATTGGGTGACATGAGAAATATGTGTGAAGAATTATAGCATTTCTGTGCTTTTGATAGCTGCAGACTCTGGAGTGCATACCTTTTGCTCTGTTGAAGACAAATTGGTGTGTTTCTGAGACTGTTTTCAAACTCAAAGTATTTGCTAAGGTGAGAAAATATTACTTTAATTTAGATAGAGAATAGTGTGCTTTAAGGAGAAAATTATGAATTATGTGGCGCAAATTGCTTGTAAATATGCTCCCACATGTGCATGGAAAATTTAGATTTTGAATGTTTGTGTTACATAGCCATGTTAAAAGTGACCCAACCATGCAGGAAAGGCAATCAAAAAACGCTTTTATGTGTCTTAAGGACGTGATGAGCAAATTGTTAATCGCAAATTGCACCTTCATTTATATGAGCCTCCTAGCCCATGGAAATGAATGGGTAATTTGCAATTAGCAATTTTCTCATCGCAAATTTGGAATGGTAAAGAATCGCTATTTATTCCTTAAAATTCGCTTTTTTGGAAATGCAAAATAGTTATATGATACATATGGCGGTTGATGTCTAACAAGATAAGAAGCTTAGGGATACATTTATGATGACTGGCGCAATGAAGTAGAAATCACTTACTTCATTGGTAGAGCTTTACATGTATTATCTCCTCTGTATTCTTCATCAAGCGTAACTTTAATCTGCAATCCTGAGTAGGCCTCACTTTAAACAAACCTCTGGATAGGCCACATCTTATTGTTATCCTGAATTAATCATTTAAAATGCTAGGGACAGATTTATGATAGGTGTATGCCTCTTTTGCGTCACTTAGAAAACATTGTCCATGGGGAAAGGACTTAAAATGTCCTTAAGACACATGAATGTGTTTTTTTAAAACGTTTGCAATTTTTTTGGGTCACTTTTAACATGGCTATGTGACTCAAACAGTCAAAATCTAAATTCGCCATGCACAGGTGGGAGCATATTTACAAGGAATGTGCTCCATGGGGAAAGGTCTTATAATGTAATATGGGAAAAATGACATCAGAGACACTGAAATGCCTTATAGAGAAGCATACACCATTATGTCCTTGTCATAAATTTGCAAACCATTACTTTTCCCCAAAAACGATTTTCAAATCATAATTTGAAAACACTGCACATGTGGAAATGACTTAAAATGTCCTTAATTCAAAATTTGCGATTCCTTAAATGCAATGTATCAAACAAAAAATATGTAAAAAATGATATTAAGGATTTGGAAACTACCACCAACTTCTAGTTTGTGGTAAATTGCGAATTCTTTTCAAAAAGCATTTTTTTCCAAAAAACAAAAGGTCCCATATGACGCCCATACATGCCCTTAGGGCATGTAGGTGTGCCATATGCCCCCAAATTTATTTTTCAGGGGTGCAGCAGGGTGTTCTTGAGATACCCCTGCACGCTTGAAAAAATTCCTATTTTGTGATGAGCTAATTGCTAATCGCAAATTGCAACCTTCATTCCTATGAGCCTCTTAGCCCATGGAAGTGAATGGGTAATTTGCAATTAGCAATTTGCTCATTGCAAATTAGGAATAGTAAAGAATTGCTATGTATTCCTTAAAATTTGCTATTTAGGAAATGCAAAATAGTTTGATGGTACATATGGTGGTTCATCTGTAACAAGATAAGAAGCTTAGGGATACATTTATGATGACTGGCGCAATAAAGTGCACATTACTTACTTCATTGGTAGGCCTTTACATGTATTATCTCCTCTGTATTCTTCATCAAGCGTAACTTTAATCTGCAATCCTGAGTAGGCCTCACCTTAAACAAACCTCTGGATAGGCCACACCTTATCGTCATCCTGGATTAATCATTTAAAATGCTAGGGACAGATTTATGATAGGTGTATGCCTCTTTTGTGCCACTGTGCGTCACTTTTATGATACAGCGGCGGTGCAAAAGATTTGCTATGAGGCGACAACATTACAAATTGATGCATTTAGGCAGATATGTCATGGTGTAAAAAAAACGTACCACATGAAACCGATGCAGCAGTGATGCAAAAGATGCACCATGTCGTAAGACAGGCCTCACTTGGGGCCATATGTATCAAGCTAATTAGCATTCGCAAAGATAAAAATTCTACGAATTTTGGCCTTTGCGAATGTTAATTAGACAAATGGTATGTATCAAACAAGTTTGATGCAAAATAAGGAGTAGCAAAATTTGCTATTCCTTATTTTGCAATTGCACTGAAGGATTTGCAAATTTTGTGACTACTTAAATGCAATGTATCAAACAAAAAATATGTAAAAAATGACATTAAGGATTTGGAAACTATTGTGGTAAATTGGTGGTAATTTGTGAATTCTTTTCAAAAAGCTTTTTTTTTTAAAAACAAAAGGTCCCATATGACGCCAACACATGCCCTTAGGGCATGTATGTGTGCCATATGCCCCCAAATTTCTTTTTCAGGGGTGCAGCAGGGTGTTCTTGAGACAACCCTGCACCCTTGGAAAAATTCCTAATTTGTGATGAGCAAATTGCTACTCGCAAATTAAACCTTCATTCCTATGAGCCTCCTAGCCCATGGAAATGAATGGGTAACTTGCAATTAGCAATTTGCTCATCGCAAATTAGGAATGGTAAAGAATCGCTATTTATTCCTTAAAATTCGCTATTTAGGAAATGCAAAATATTTTGATGATACATATGGCAGTTCATCTCTAACAAGATAAGAAGCTTAGGGATAGATTTATGATGACTGGCGCATCACCAGGGATGTGCCAGTCATCTTGCGCCGCTGTTCCGCCACCCATGGTGTGCTGCATTTACAATGCGGCACAGCATGGGGCAAAAACGGCACAGATGCTTGACGCATCTGTGCCGTTAAGGTGGCGCATTGCTGGAGTTGTATCGCAAGTGCGATGCAGCACCAGCAAGGCTCAGGGGTGCACCATCTCCACAATGTTGCGTCAAGACCTATGCCTGCTTCAAGCAGGCGCAGGGTTTTGACGCAGGTTTCTCCTATCTGATTGTAAATGCGGCACACCATGGGTGGCAGAGCAGTGGTGCACGTTAACTGGTGCATGCCTGGGGATGTGCCATTTAACATAAATCTGCCCCTTTACATTTAAGTATGTGCAGGGGACACAGAGTCGGTGAGCCTTATCCAAGGTTAAGAAGAGATGAGTCCTGTTCAGTGAAAGATTAGACATAGGCTTCACCTGCTCAGCATCGCTGGACATGGCTAAATAATAGCTGCAAAATGTTTCTCTTGTTAAACAATTTTACTATTATAATCTGTGAGATTTGTCTCTTACTCTGCAACATCTCATTGTTGTTATCTTTCTTTAAAGATAAAGACAACCTCAACATGAGCGACAATCTGCAATCAGTTGATTTTGACCTCATCATTGAACTTGTAATTGAAACATCAGTGGATGTTGATCCCTTGGATGATTTAAATCCTGAGGATGAAGAAGAGCGTGATGAGGATGCAGATTTGTCCGAATTATATGATATAGGATGGGAAGCTGACCTGCTTGAGCCTTTGGAAATATAAACATTTATTTTTAAATTTTATAGTTAATAAAAAGTAAAAAGGTAAACCGTTTAATTTAAAAATAAAGACACCTTCAAAAGCAGGTTATGTGTAGTGTCTTCAATAAAATATTAAAATATGCTCATAAAATTAGATCAGATTCACATATAAAATAGCATAGGTAACATAAATATAAATGTCATTTCTTTTCTGGTATTTCTGTATTGTAAATTTGCCAACGACTAAAAAATCTTCTAATTAAAATGTCAAGTAGTGTGTTAAGTTTTTTATCACTGTTACTGATTTACTGTTTGGTAATAATGGTTAATAACATTATTTATTATATTTTTCCACAGATTCAACTGCAGATCATTTCAAGATTTCACCATGCCTACAATAGAAAGACAGAGAAAGGCTGCAAAACGTCAAAGACAGCAGGTGAAAAAAAACACGCAGCAGTCCTCTAACAAAAAGATTTGTCAAGTCACGAAGAAAGCACCGGGTAAGAGCACAAAACAATTTATAAGAAATATGTGTAGTAAAAAAAATATTACTACAGAAAATGTTTCAGTCCATAAAACGAGAAGGAAATCAAATGGAAAAGAAAGGCCAATGAAAAATGTTACTGCTAGAGCAAGAGATAACTCTGTGCATGATAGTAGAAGGAAACAACAGTTTAGGGAGATTCGTAAACGAATGTTCCGGAACAGGATAATTGGCAATTTGTTAAAAAATATTAAGAAAGGTCAACAGAAACTGGTTTTTCATAAGACAAAAAAAAAAGTTGAGAAAGTTATTGATCAGGCATTTGAAATTAAACGTAAGTTATTTATTTTGATAATCAATAGAATTAGGAAGCTAAACAAGGCAATTTTTGATTTCAAAAGAAATAGTAGATGGAAGAGAATAGTTAATCGTAGTAATTTTTGTGAAGTTTTTTCTGGAGAATGGATGCATAGTTCAAGCTGTGAGGCATTTTTTAATGAGGAGAGTTATTTCCAGGATAATGATTTGGTGCATGCAGTTGACACCAGTGGTCGTGCTTATGAAGTGAAAGATGGTTGTCCAGTTGAAAAAGAAAAACTTGTGACAACAGAGGCAGAAGAGGTGTTAGGTAATGAGGTTTTAGGAAGACGTGCTAGGGGTCCTGTGTACACCTGGAAGTGTAGTAGTATTTGCAGTGTGCGACAGGATTCCATCAATTTGCTTTGTGATTTTGTACGGTCATTTAATAAGAAAAGTTTGAAGCAGAAAATGATGTTGTTGCAAGAATTAGATCCTTGCAGAGTAAGAGAAGTGACAGGTTTGCATGGACATTCACTGGCTTGTCTTTCCAGGAGAGTATGCCAGAGTGTTTTTCATCATTTCAGGATGCTAGCAGTGCATCATAACAAAGTGAGGAAATTAGTTAGAATGTTGTATTATGCTAAGAGTCCAGCAATTATGCTTAAACAATTATGCGCTGCTCTTTTGCATGGTTCTGAAATAGATGTGAAGAATATATGTGAAGAAATTGAGTTTTGTTACTTTGGAAGTAAAGAGGAGAATGTTGAAATTGAGCAAGAAGAAGAGGGTCATGTGGAAGATAGTGTACAGGTTTCCAGTACAGATAATTTCCAGAGGGAAATTGCGACGTTTGAGGTGAAATCAAGTGAGAGGCCTAATTTCACTTGTGTGTGTTGTCGACGCACTTATTATAAGAATCAGACTAAGTTAGTGGATTTATATGCAAAAAGTGAAAGGGAAAATAATAGTGAATGGAAGGATTTTGCAACATACTTGATGGTAGAAAATTGTTTTGATTTGGGATTGGATCAACGTGTGTGTACTTATTGTTGTTGCAAATTAAATCAAAACCAGATGCCTGCTAGAGCAGTTCATAATAATCTGGAATTGGTTGAGATTCCTTCTGAATTGAAGGATTTAAATACTTATGAATCTATTTTGATTCAAAGTATCCATCCCTTTCAGGCTATTGTAAGAATGGAGCCAAAGACAGGGAAATTGCCTCCATCAGATTTACAGAGAGGATTAAAGGGAAGAGTTGTTTATTTGCCTCTAGATTTGAAGAAAAACATTAACACAATTGGAGTAGAAAAAGTGGAAGAGGAACCTCTGGTTATCTTAGTTAATGGGGTTCCGACAAAGAATAAGAAAATATGGCAAGATTTAGTAGATGTTAGGAAAGTTAAAAAGGCAACATTGTATTTGAAAAAAATAATAAATACTATAAGAATGTATATGTTGCAGAAGAGGAAGTAAGTGAGGAAGAGGATAGCGATTTGTGTGCTGGTCAAATTGAGAAAGTAGAACCCTCTACTAGTGAAGAAATATATGAACATTATAGTGTTCATCCTTTGCATTCCAAGGAAGTCATGGGGAATGCTATTGAGTTGTTTCAAATGAAACAAGCCAAAGGGAGTCCCATTAGTGTTTGGGAGGAAAGTTTGGAAGCTCGGTGTTTCCCACAGCTTTTTCCAACAGGTCAGGGAGGAAGATATGATGAGCGACCTCATCAAATTCCTGCTTCTGAATACCGGACTTTGCGATTGTATGCAGGAGATGCTAGGTTTCGACAATGCATTCCTTATTTGTTTCATCTCCTGTTTGAAAGCGATCTGTCTGGACTGTCATATGCAGTGAACCACATCTTGAAAAGTGGTATACACATGCAAAACATCTCGGCAAGTGACTTTATGGATAAAGTCAATGTCCAAGACAGTATTTTGGATTCTCACCTGATTAATCTCATGGCGTGTCAGCGTGGTACTAATGAGTACTGGTACCGTCGTCATGGTGATTTAAAATGTATGCTGAGGAACTTAGGTACTCCCACATGGTTCCTCACTCTGAGCTGTGCCGAGTATGGCTGGGAAGACTTACTTGAATTTCTACGAGAGGCAAATGCTAACGTAGATAACATCGAATTCAAGACACCTGGAGAACTGTGCTCTTTGGATCCAGTCAATGTATGTAGGTACTTCAATCATAGATTTGAAGCTATGATGTCTTTCATCATGAATAAGAAGAATCCACCTCTTGGAGAGGTGTTGGATTTCTTCTGGAGAAAGGAGTACCAAGCAAGAGGTGCTCCTCATATACATATGTTGCTGTGGATCAAGGATGCACCTAAATTTGGAACGGATCCAGAAGACTCAGTGATGAGTTTCATCCAACAGTATTCTACGTGTGCTGTTCCAAACGCAAAGGAGAAGAAAAGCCTAAGAGAAAAAGTTCTGCGTTTCCAAAGCCATCGATGTGGAAAGTACTGCCGTCGTAAATTCCGAAACAAGGACAAGTTCTACACTAAATGTCGTTTCGGCTTTCCACGACCGGTGATTTCTAAAGGAAGAGTAAACAGTTTGATGTCTTCGCTGCGACACAATGTCATGAAGAAATCACCTAAAAACACTTACAATTTGAAGAGGAACCAAGAGTCCAAGTACATCGACTACAACCCGGTGATTTTGTCCATGTGGAATGCTAACATGGATATACAGTTTGTGGCTGATAACTGTATGGCTGTGGCTCGGTATGTGACGTCTTACATCACCAAAAAAGAGAAGACAGAATTGAAGGATATGTGGGAGGACATTTCCCATGAAAAGAGCCTCAGCAAGAAGTTGTACATTTTCAGTCTGAAGATGTTGTCGCATCGAGAAATCGGAGCGTACGAATGTTCTGACCGGTTGTCTTCAGCAAGTCTCTATGCCAGGTCCAGGAGTATCGTTTGGGCGAGTCTTGGTCTTGCAGCAACGCGTAATCGAGTTCTCAAACCTGTGCGGGAAATTGAGTATTTGGCGGAAAAGGAGCCAAACAGTACCGACATTTTGAAGACAAACATGTTGGATACATATTATCCAAATCGAAGCAGTCACCTCGAGAATGTTTCTCTGTATGAGGTTCTGCAAAATTACATATTCAAGAGGAACATCAAAGAAGATACTGATAAAGGAGTGTATGCTGTAATAGGAAGTGAGGGATGTCTGGTCAAGCAAAGAAAATGCCACTTGGTAAACCATCGAAAATTGAGTGGTGAATCTCCTGAAAAAAAGGAGTTTTTCTATTTAGCACTTTTGCAACTTTTCAAGCCTTGGCGTGCAGAAGAGGAACTGCTTGGAGATTTCCTCTGTTACGAAGACTCTTTCAATGCCGCCAAGGAGACCATAGAATGTCCTGCTTTTCCCAAATATGTAGAAATGTTGAATGCGGAAATTGAGCAGGAAGCAACGATTGCAGCCGAGATTGCCAGAGACAGTTCTCAGGACAGTCAGAGTTCAGCTTCATTGAGTCAGGATCCACTAGGAGGACCTGTTATCGAAAATGAAGCTGCCACTGCTATGAATGAAGTGGAAAGAGCCATGGCACATGCTCAAGAGGATGCGGTTAACTTAGAAGAGTTGGAAAGACAACTCAACATTGAGCAGAGGAAAATATATGACGAAGTTACCATGCAAATTGATCATGGATTAAGTCATGATAAGAAAGAGTGCTCATGTACGTCGTTGAAGCCTGTCCGACTGTACGTGAGTGGAGAAGCGGGAACTGGAAAAAGTTTCCTCATTAAAGCAATTTCATGCTATTTGCAGGAAAGGACAGAGTCATCGCTGTCTTGTGTTGTCACTGCTCCAACTGGACTGGCAGCACATAATATTAAAGGGATTACTTTACATCGTTTACTGATGCTGCCAGTGGAGCATGACAACAAATTACAATATCACAAGCTATCTGGAGATGCTTGTTTTGAAGTTTCAAGAATCTTGAGGAAAATGAAACTTCTTATCATTGACGAAGTAAGCATGGTTTCCAATGTCATGCTTGCCTTTGTGCATTTGAGGATGCAAGAAGTTCTCAAAACAGAGTATGATGTGTTATTTGGTGGCAAACACATCATTGTTTTCGGAGATCTTCTGCAGCTGACACCAGTGAAAGGGCAACCTGTGTTCAAAATGCTCACGCATGAAGATACCAGGAAGTGCCTAGGCAGCATTGGCAACGTCAATATATGGTTAAACTTCAATTATGCTGAACTGCATGAAAATATGCGTCAGGCGAAGGATGAAGTTTACAAGACTATTCTACAAGATGTTAGAATTGGAAAAGTGACCGAGCATGGGAAAGAAGCTTTACATGCACGATTACTGTCAAATTTATATCCAGAACAAGATGTTGTGCCTGAGAATATTTTTCAGAAAATTACTGAGAAGAAATCTGGAATATGTTTGATGCCAACTCTTGCAGAATGTGCCAAATTCAACAACAAAATGTTGCATTTAGAAAAGCAAGAGATTGTGAAACTGGAAGCTATTGACAGAGTAGAGCATATGGGATCAACAATTATTTTGTCTGAGAATCTGAAAACAAAATTGGATTCATTAGAGAAGAGTATATCTAAAACTGCAGGTTTTGAAAAGACTCTGAATGTGTGCTTGAACTGCCGTATAATTTTAAGAAGGAATTTACATGTTGAAAGAGGTCTGGTAAATGGATCAATGGGTAATGTTGTTGATTTTGTGAAATACAGAAATAGAGATGGAATTGAATTTTTAAAAATTAAATTTGATGGCATTGAGGAAGTACAGCTAATTGCTCGTTGTTCTGCTAGATTTTTGCTTGTAAAAGACTTATATGTTCGCCGTAAGCAGTTTCCTGTTTGCTTGGCATATGCGGTGACAATTCATAAATCGCAAGGTTTAAGTGTAGACAGTGCATTGGTGAATATTGGCAGTTCTGTGTTCAAGGAGGGTATGGCATATGTGGCATTGTCACGAGTTAGAACTTTATCGGGATTGTACTTGATTGAGTGTGATGTCACAAACATTTGTGCGGATCTAGATTGTGTTAAGGAATACAATAGGTTAAGAAGAGAGTATGCGCCACATTTGCCTCAGTATCCTTTGTTTGAGAAACGTGTGGTAGGCCGGAAACGAAGAAATGAGAACAATACTGGGGAGGTTGTAGCAAAAAGACAAAAAGTCAATGAACCTAAAATTACAAGCAGAAACAAAAAGGATTCTGTTGAAGATGTTGTTGGTTTTCAGTTTGAAAACAGTTCTGGTGTCAACTGCTATGCTAATGTAGTTGTTAATGTTTTGTTTTCTCTAAAAAATGTAAAAGAAGAGATTGTGGTCAATTCTGATCAAAGATTTTGCAGTTTGTTAAATTCTGTGTTAGAGAAATGTACCACTGATAGAAGAAACATAGAAAGTGTGTCTGAAATTCGAAATCTGTTAGACAGATGTTCAGGCCAAACACAATTCTCTCAAAATATTCAGCAAGATTGTCAGGAGTTTTTAATGTATATGCTTGATGTATTACATGCTGAAGGTGTAGATGTAGATCAGCTGTTTGGGCTTTCTTATCAATGGCAGCATGACTGCGAGAACTGTATGGTATCAAGTACTACTAGTGTAGACTCAGAAAGATTTATATATTTACCTTTGCCAGACAGTAAATCAGTCTCCTTTAATAAGCTAGTAAAAGCAGCTGATCACAACATGGAGTGTAGCCAATGTAAATCTGAAATGATGTCCACATTATTTATACGAACATATGGCCAGTATGTCATTTTAATGTTCCAACGATGTAGGCCTGATGGAACAAAATTGACAACTTTAATTAAAAATTTTGTAGCTTCGCAGTTGTCAATATCAGGAAGGACTTTTGTAACTGCAGCAATTATATATCATGACGGCCCTTCAATAACATCAGGACATTACACAGCTTATTTAAAGTCTAGAAATGGCTGGTCATTCTGCAATGATTCTGTTTTAATTTTCAAAAAAAAATTGCCGTATGACCTTAAAAACTCTTACCTGGTGTTTTTAAAACCAAAATTTTAGGGAAATAATCTCGGGATGTGCTCTGTGGAATTTCAAGAAGTTCTAATGGCTCCTACACAATTTGGCCTTGAGGATAAGTGTAGTTCAGAGACATAACTTCTAACCATAGGACTGGACATTACTGAGAAATACGTGCACTTTGAATGAGTTCAGAAAAACTGTTTCTTTTTATAAACTAATTGAAGCAGCCAATCAAAACATGGAGTAGAGGGAATGTAAGTCTGCAATGCTGTCCACTGTTTTACATTGCTTTGTGATTAAAAGTGATGTAGAGAATTAAATAATTGTAGTAGTCATAGAGGTAGTGTAAGTCTGCTTCTATCAGTGTCATAGGAAAAGTAGAACATGACTGAGCAAGAAGGGGAAGATATTACTATTCCAGGATTGTGAAAATGATCTTCAACATTTTAATTCTGAAAGTTGCGGAAATGCCAAATGACGGGATTGGCTTACAAGAAATCCAAGAGTTATAAATGGCTCTGACCAGATTTGGCCTTGTGGAAAATTGTGGTAGAGAGCAAGAAGTCATTTATTGCATGTAACGTGTTTTTAAAAACGATGGAGATTTTCTTTCAGAAAGTGGCGGGCTGAAAGTAATAACAGCACAAAAGAGTGTAAGCTGTTCATAGGACATCCTTGGACGTCATGAAAAGTAAGTTAACTTTAAGGAGTTCTGAATTTTGATTTCAGATGTTGTATGGGTTTTTTAAACACAATCATTTTGATTGTGTTTTTTTTTCCCCGCTGTTACATGATGAATACCTTCAAGTCACTGTTTTTAGTGAAATTTGATACATTCTGAGAACAGCAAAAATAAACCATTTAACATGTATAATTAATTCTGTACTGTTTGCATTTATGATGTATATGTAGAACTGTGTAGGAGGCATGGAGAAGGTGAGCCTTCTCTAAGTGTCAAAGTTGTTGCATGCAGTGCTGCACTTCTGCGTATTCTTTCATATGCTAGACTACATCTGCACAATGAGATACCTAAGCAAAGGAAACACAAGTGATGTGATTGTGAAATGAGCAAAATAAATTGCACGTATTTCAATTACATCACCTGTGTTTCCTATCATTACGAATCACATTGTGCAGATCAAGTTTAGGTCTGTCCAGGGAAACATAGGAGGTTTGGACTTTGTTGAAGAGTGCAGTGCACATGACTCACTTCATTGGTAGACCTTCACATGTATTATGTCCTCTATTCTCTTCAACAACTCGAAATTTCATCTGCAACCCTGAGTAGGCCTCACCTGAAACAAAACTCTGGATAGTAGACATCTTATTGGCATCCTGAAGCAATTATTTAACATTTTAGTGTCTTGCAACACTTTTCTGAAACAACAGCAATGCAAAATATGCACCATGTTTTAAGATAGGCCTCACTTCATCTGCATCAAGATACTGTTAGTTTAAAATGTATATCTTTAGGACTGTGTAGGGGGCCTTCTGTAAGTGTCAAAGTTGTTGAAAAACTGTTTGTCCTTCAATCTTTGCCCTTGTCTTTTGTAATTTTTAAATACATGTTTTAATATTTTTCAAATGTTTGTTCTCTCTTTCACAGATTGAAAGTATAAAAACAAAAAGTGAGTAATTTAACGACAATTATAAGGTAAATATTTTGTACTGTTTTCGTTACATTTCTATCACATTGAACTACTATTAGTTCCACTGCTTCATTTCTTTAATCCTCAGTTTCCTGCCTTTGCTACTTCCCTCATTCCTTTCTCTATTACCTACTTACTCTACTCCTTCCACTCCTTTTCTCAGTCCCTCTCTTCTCATAGTTGCTCACTCTTGTTCACTCACTCCGTCTCTATTACTCTTAGTGTCTCTGACTGATCACTCTTTCACTACTTGATACACAGCACAGCGTGGGACACGCACACAAACACAGTGGCTCACACACGCACACTCACAGTAGGCCACATACAGTAACTCGCTGTACACACACGCACACACACACGCAGTACATCACGCTCCACATACACAGGCACTCAAGGTTAAATGCACACGCATAAAGTGGCACAGACACAGAGTGAGTCACACACAACTGCAAGGTCAGTAATTGTCAGGTACAAACCCACTCGCAAACAGCGTGACTCACAAGCGCAGTAGTGCATACCCTCACACTGTTACATGCTTAAAGTGGCACACAGTCTAAGATGCAGTGACACATAGACTATTACTATGAAGCACACACACTTAGATAGACATACCTAGGCACGTGCACACGAGCACTCCTAATTTCAGATTTGGACGTAGCATTCGCTGCGTTTTGTAGTCTGAGAGGCATTTGAAACACACAACCACCTGCCTTTAGCTCATACACTCAGAAGGTGCCAGCACAGGGCTCCCTCCTATATCCGCCTTAATGCGCTCTTGTTCTGCCAATTAATTAGCCTCCGAGGGTGGGAGCGGTCGCTCTTGTGATCCCCCCGCCTGCCGGGAGGCTCGGGCACATTACAGACGGAATAGCAGTGGTCCCCACGCCACCAGCTGCCTAATAACTGAGCTGCCTGCAGCCCGGCAGAGCACAACTGGGACCTGTCCCACCAGGCTCGGCACCAACAGCTCCCCTAATCAGCCGGGCCAGCCGGCCACTGTGAGCCGCTCTTTAGTGGGCAGATGGTGTGACTTTGGACACTTTTACCTGCGTTAAAGTATTGCATGCCTCCCTCGCCCCCCCCTCACTCCCCTCAAAATATACACCCCTGCTTTCAAGTGGAGGCTGGAGGGCATCTTACTCATTCTAGAGACTAATTACAACTCCGATTTCTAGTGTTTAATTGGAAGGGGCACAGAAGTTGCAATTGTGTGTTGCATTATTTCTTATCAAGCACGTAGCAGCAAACACCTGGGTAGGTCAAATGCATGAGAGTATTTTTCTAGGGTTTATCCCAAGCTCAAGCATTTAAAAGTACTTTGAGATGTGATAAATGTCCAAGATCACACAGGGTGTGCCTGCAATGTAATTGTGCCCAGCTATCAGGTTTTACAATTTGCACTTCAGCCGCTGGATGGTGGTAGGATTTGTAAAGTGTGCCCAGGATCACACAGTGTGGTCATGCAGCAGTTTAATTGTCTACTGGACCAATAAAACTAACATTGTCCAGTATACCAATCAAAATTGCTCTCCAAAGACACCAGGCAAAGCAGACGCTCCCTCAAACAGATCACCAAGCGCAATTTACCCTACTTACAGCCTAGCCTGTTCTCTGTCGAGACTTTAGCAATCTTTAGAGCACAAGATAAGATCTTTTCACATGGAAGAGTCAGACGTATTGCAATACTACTTAAGAAACAAGCATTGGCATAGACAATAGGTCTCGCCTTTGGGACCTTATACGTGTTTAGCCATGCAACAGTTGATGTTGCTGCACCAAGGATATTATGCTGCATAACTAAATACTTAGAAGGTCCCAAAGGCGAGACCTATTGGCTATGCCAATGCTTGTTTTTCTTTCACTTCGTTATCTATTTTGTTTTTCACAATTATACCCTCTTCTGTCTTTTCTTCGGTAAATAGATCTATTAAACAGTATCTCTTCTTTACTCCCTATAGCTGTCTTTCTTTTAACATCACTCTCTGTTTACTTTCCTTATACTTACACTTTTTTTTTTTTTAAATTTTTTTTTTGGTTAGCTCCCGGTCCGCGTACCGGGAAGCTAACCCGGGAGCGAACCAAAAGAAATAGAGCTTGCCAGAGTGCTAAACATTGTAGCAATTTTTTTTGATAGGGAAGGTAGTTCTGAAAAGAACTTTTTTTTTTATATTTTTGTTGTTTTATATATTTTTTTTATTTTTTGAACATTTTTTGTTTTTTTTGGTTTTTTTGGGGGGGGGGAAACAACAAAAAACAGGCGTTGAAAAGGGCTCAACAGGAGCAAAAAAAAAATTACTGGGGGCGGTTAGGGCAATCATGGTGTTCATATGCAAGGTTGAGTGCATTGATGCTCATGTTGCCACAAGCTAATAATGCACGACAGTGCATACATAAATGTATCATATGCCCAAAATTTTGTTGGATATTTGGCACAGTTTCCCGTGCCTCCTCTGGTGTTAAAGAAACCGGTATTGTTGGTCTGGCCACAGGAGTTGGTCTAGGATTGTCCAGCATATCCCTTAATTCCGCCCGGCTGTAATTTAGGGGATGTTTCCTCGTCATGTGCCTATGCATGGTGTGATTACCATAACTGTATTTTTTGTCCGTCCCTCTGGACAATTGTTCCTTGCATATGAGGCAGGTGACATACCTCGCGTTGACTTTTTTTTGTCCACGAGGCATCGAAAAAAACTGCCAGATGAAACTGGCTTTCTTTCTGGAAACCCGAGGCAACTCTTCCAGGAATTGTGGTTCTTCTCCCTCCTCATCCATTTCTTCATCTTCCTCCTCAGTGTTGGTAATCACCTGGGGAGGTGGTCCTCTCTTCCCATGAGGAGGTGGAGGTGGTGGTGGGGGTGCACCAGCTGAAGCAACCAATGAAGCCATTTTCACACAAGCAAAATAGGTCTTCCAACAAGCAAAATAGGTCTTCCTCTCACAATGATGAAAGTCAGAGTGAGGAAAGAAGGAGGGGTTTTCATCATTTGGAAAAAACAATACTTCTCAACCAATGAAAAGTGTTATTTTTAGGTCACCTGACATAGCCTTCCATAATTATGAAACCAAAAGTGAAATGAACCAATGAAAAGTTTTATTAACAAGTCACATGACCTCTCACGCTCATGTTACGCGCTGCGGAACGCTCCCCGGTTAGCTTCCGGGTCGCTTGGTTTTGTGTGGGTAAAATAAGGTTGCTAAGCTTCGCGCCCCGGTCCGCGCCCCGGGACACTTCCGGGTGCGCTAACGCGATACGTCACAAGACGCATTTCGCGGCAAGGCGATATGTCGCGCTTTCGCGCCGCGGATCGCTTCCGGGGAGCTGCGTTTCGCGCCTCGGTCCGCGCCCCGGGGCACTTCCGGGTGCGCTAACGCAGTACGTCATAAGACGCATTACGCGGCAACGCGATACCGTCACTATGTTGATTTCTTACCGGTTCGCGGACTGGGTCGCGGCTTTAAATTGAGCTAACGGGAAGCTTCCCGGTTCGCGGACCGGGAGCGAAACAAAAAAAATATTAAAAAAAATTATTAATAAACATATAAAATATATTTTTGGATTAAAAGAAGAATACATTTTACAGCTATAGATATTAGCTTTTAAAAAACCAATGAAATTCACTGAAAAAACCATAGGTTATAGACCATATATAGTTAGGAATTAGCATTTACAAAACCTTGAAAATTCACTGAAAAAACCATAGGTTATACACCATATATAGTTAGGAATTAGCATTTAAAAAACCTTATTTTACCCACACAAAACCAATGAAATTCCATATATAGTTAGTTGTACTAACTATATATCGCGCACCCGCAATCCACTGCTGATCATGTCACATATTACATCATTCATGACATGGTCAGTGACATCACTGATGACATCACTGATGACATCTCAAATGACATCACTGATGACATCACTGATGACAACATCCAGTGACTGTATGTTTCTGTAAAGTTAAAATATGTCTTACATATTGAAGAATGAGTGGATGTATAAGTGTCTGGATGAAGGATTTAGTAGGTGCATGACTGACTGTATGAGTGAGTGATTAAATGTGTCTCACTGAGTGCATGGGTTAGTGACTAAACTGTCTTAATTTGTGCATTATTATGTCTGTTGTTCTGTAAACTGCTGCATGTGTTGATGAGTAGCTATATGAGTAACTATATGGGTTATTGATTGGTTGCCCAAGTATTTGTATGGGAGACTGAGTGTGTGTGGGTGGCTGTGAGGTGTATGACTCTGTGCATAGATGTGTGAGCAGTTGATTCACTAGATGTATGGGTTCAAAAGTGCATGTGGAAACAGCTGTATGGGCGGTTGACTGTGTGCATGAGTGTATTGGTGAGTGAATGGATATCTCAGTGCTACATGTCAAAGTAAGTACATATGTAAAACACAGTACATGTGAAAGTTGACATATATAAATAACTGTGCATAAGAGCTAGTGAATGTGTGAGTGGCTGTATGGATCATTGTGAACTTGTATCAGGGATTGTATAAGAGAGTAAATATGTGTTAGTATATGTTTGAATAAGTAAGGTGTGTATAACTGTATAGTTGAGAAAATGGAGGTGTGATTGATTCTTTGCATGACTGAGTAGGTGTGTGAGTAACTCCATGGATGAGTGACAGTCTGTGAGTGTCTGTTTACACTGAGTTTATCTAAGGTTATATTAGAGTCTGAAGAGGTTCATCGTATTATCACATGAATAATGTCATCAGTGATGTGCTCAGTAATGTCATCAGTGATGTCATTTGAGTTGTCATCAGTGATGTCATCAGTGATGTCATTTGAGATGTCATCAGTGATGTCACTGACCATGTCATGAATGATGTAATATGTGACATGATCAGCAGTGGATTGCGGGTGCGCGATATATAGTTAGTACAACTAACTATATATGGAATTTCATTGGTTTTGTGTGGGTAAAATAAGGTTTTTTAAATGCTAATTCCTAACTATATATGGTGTATAACCTATGGTTTTTTCAGTGAATATATATATATATATATATATATATATATATATATATATATATATATATATATATATATATATATTACCTACTGGCGGTCGCCAGTAGGTATATATAGTTAGGATTTTTTCTCTATGGGGTTTTTGAAAATTCTATGTCTAATAACTTTGCGTTTGAGGATGGAATTGGTTGAAATTTTCAGGAAAATGGAACATTTTGTTTCTGAGCAGCCACTGAAAATTTGGGGGGGTTCGTCAAGGGGGGGCCGAGAAAAAAGGGGGGTCCCAAAACGCGTTTTTCCCATGTTAATTTCCATAGGGCGGTTGGCCTCACTTTTAGCCCGAACGGCTGAATGGATTTGCACGAAACTTGGCAAAATTGTAGGGACTGGTAGCACGATGTGCCTTTGCTAGGTCTCAATATATGTGCTCCAGTGGATTTTGATAAATTAACCTTCAAAAAAATATATATATCTGTAAGCGCGCTCCGGGCAGCGCCCCGGTTCGCGTACCTGACGCGTAACGGAACTTCGCGAAGCGAAGCTGATTGGCTCTCCGGTGTCTGTCAACATTCTAAACAGTCCGGAGTGGCCGCCATCTTGTCTCTCGGTAGGATCGAGAGACAAGAGGAGGCCAAAACAAAGGGGGAAATGACCATAAAGGGGCATAGTAGATCCTCCCTGACCCCCTAGGTTTGATGTGGAGGCTTTAAAAGGGCCCCGCGGGGCAAAAAAATAAATAATTTTTTTTTTGTTTTTTTTTTGCGTGGGGAGCGCCCGGTACGCGCACCGGGAAGCGGTCTGGGGAGCGTACTATAAGGAAAAAAGAATGATAGACTATGATATTTTGAAATATTGTATGTTTATTGATTGTTCTTTTTGTTATTTTTTTTAGTTTTTTTTTTATTTAAGTAGCAGTATTTATGATTATTAAATATAAATTTATTTTTGGGATTGTGCACAGTATACTATAAGTCTGACTTTACATTATAATCAATTTGGTACTAGTTTATGAATTACATATAAAAATGATTAAAGGCTCAAATAATTTTTTAATATTGAATATAATTTTATTTTTCTGATTCTTTTTAAAAATTTAATAGAACGTCTAACATTTGACTGTCCGATATGTCCTCTTGTTGAGTGAACATAACTTCCCACTTTTGACCGTCATCATAATGAAGTAACAAATCCACAGATTCTACACATTGTAGAAGTTCATGGTCTCGTGATTCATCCATGAATTCCAAGTCAATGGGTTCAATGATTTCCTGATTGTTCATGTCTAGGACAATTTCAAAGGAAACGTTCTGTTCTCCTTGCATTTTTGTGCTGAAATTTGAATAAAAAATAAATATATCAGTAGAGATAGGGCACTGTTGGGTTTAAGTTCAGACAGGTACTTTTGAGGCATGAAGTAGTACTATTAAAAAGTGCCTGTGAAAAAGCCTATGTAAATTCATAATTATACCACAGAAACCTAAATCAATCCATAATTATAATAAACAAGCCTTTCTCAATGTCTAACTCTTACAGAGGGATAGTATATAACTATCTGAAAATGTTTTCAAATTTATAAAATAATATCTTACCTTTTAAAAACAAGTTTAAGTTGTGAGTGAAAATGATCTTGCAATGTAGTTCAGGAAGTAGTAGTCAAAATGGCTGTGTTTCTCTCTCTTTTTTATATATATTCAGGTACATAACCAATCAAATGTCAGGTAAAAAAAGTAGAAAATGAAAGTAACATTTTAATTGGTTGTCAATTCCAACACTTCAGATGTGTTTTGTGAAGTAATTTACCTCAGGGTATTTAGAGAGGTCTACAGGCTAAATGGCTAAATGGAATTCCAACCAAATTTGTGAAAATGGTAGGGATTGGTATGTAGTATGAGTTAATATATATTTGGTGAAAGTGTCTCCAGTCGTTTTTCTGTAAATTACTTTCCCACCTTTTTTTAAATGAGCGCTTCCCGGTGAGCGCCCCGGTACGCGAACCGGCAGCATTACGGGAGTCCTCCATTTTGTATTACGGTAGAATTGAGATACAAGATGGAGGGCAAAAAATGTTCAGAATGGGTAGAAGGGGGCACGGTAGACGTATCCTGACCCCCTAGGTTTTCTGAGGGTGGCTGCGGAGGTCCATATGTGCGAAAAAAACCCATTTTTTAAAAAAAAATTCGTGCGGTTAGCGTCCGGTGCGTGTACCGGGTAGCGCTCCAGGAAGCGTAAATTGTGAAAATTAGTAAAAAAAATTTACATTTAAAATTTGTTTATGGTGATCATAGTTAGGGTAGCTCTGAGAAGAGCTTTTGGGTTTATGGTAGATTTAGGTACTTATAAGTAGGTACCAATGCACAGTCTTAAATTCAGAATGAAAATTCTGTTCCCCTCATCTGAGAAGTGAACTCCATCTCCTCTGTAGATATCTTGCATGTAGTAACACAAGTTATTGTTGTACATGGAGCCCATTCCATGGTCTCTCATGTAAGCTGAAACAGACTTATTTACATGCTTCCTCGATTTCTCAATTTGTGGACAAAATTGGTTCGACCACCTCCATTTCTGTCTTTGGCATATATTTGAATATACCAAGGCAGTTTGAGGAAAAAGTGCCATCAATTGGTCAAAGGTGTCTTTTAAAAACATTTCCAGACCTACACCAGTCAAAGTGCCCAAGTCATTTCCTCCACAGTGCACAATTAACAGGTCAGGTTTTGGCAAATGCATAAAGGTTTTCACCAATGGTATCAATTGGTGACATTTTAATCCTCTGTGGCTAATCCACTTAATTTCCACAGTTTGTAAATTGAGGTTAGGTAAATTTCTGTTATCAGCATACCTTTGAGCCCAGTAGATGTAACTATGTCCAACAATCCAGACAGAAAACATGGTGAGAGGAGGTTCTGCTGCAGTCAGATGAAGTGTGGCAATGAAATGGCAGTTGAAAAAATAAGAGTTTAAAATGAAAAAAACTGTGGAGTTTCTGTGTTAATGAAGCAGTAGCAGTGATTGGTGGATTTTGATTGCTGAAAACAGAAAGTTAGGGTGCATGGATGAGTTCTTTGAAAGATGTAATTTGAATGGTCAAGAAAAAATCATTTTATGAAAGATTGCACTGGATATGCAGGTGTACTGAGAGTTCAGAGTTCAATTGAAACATTGTTGTGTGAACTTGCAAACATCAGAGGTCTTTCAGGAGGTGGTTGCTATGGAAAAAAAGGCAGAAAGGGCAGAGGGGGGAAGGGTGTTGATTTGAAAAAAGTGAGGGAAGAGTTTTGATTGGGTGACATGAGAGATATGTGTGATGAATTACAGCATTTCTGTGGCATTGCTGCTTGCAGACTCTGGAGTGCATACCTTTTGCTCTGCTAAAGACAAATTGGTGTGTTTCTGAGACTGTTTTGAAACTCATAAAGTATTTGCTAAGGTGAGAAAAGATTCATTTAATTTAGATAGAGAATAGTATGCTTTAGGGAGAAAATTATGAAGAAAGTTGTGTATTTAAAATGTTGCTTTGTGTCAAGTGTTTTACAAATAGATTTTGGTTCTTTGTGTTACATAGCCATGTTAAAAGTGACGCAAAAATAGTGCAAGGGATGTATGAATATAATTGCTTTACAAGATGTGTTTAAAAACGTTTTTTGAAATGAATTAGGTTTCTTGATATGTACTGCTAGAGTTTCATATGTTGCTTGGGGCATATTTTCAAGGCTTTTGAGTTCCTTTGATGTAATTTTTCCCATTTTATTTTAAGACATTTCCTTGTGGTGCAAGGTCCTTCTAAATACGCCCCCATGTGTGCTTGGCAAATTTAGATTTTAATTCTTTGAGTTACATAGCCATGTTAAAAGTGACCCAAAAATGGTGCAAGGGCTTTAAAAAAACGCTTTCATGTGTCTTAGGGCATTTTAAGTCATTTCCCCTTGAATGTAGGTATATAATTGATTTATATGATGTGTTTAAAAACGTTTTTTGAAATCAATTAGATTTCTGGATATGTACTGCTAGAGCTTCATAGGTTGCTTGGGGCATATTTATAAGGCATTTGAGTCTCTCTGATGTTATTTTTCCCATTTTAATTTAAGAAATTTCCCCGTGGTGCAAGGTCCTTGTAAATATGCCCCCATCTGTGCTTGGCAAATTTAGATTTTAATTCTTTGAGTTACATAGCCATATTAAAAGTGACCAAAAAATGGTGCAAGGGCCTTAAAAAAACGCTTTCATGTGTCTTAGGCCATTTTAAGTCATTTCCCCTTGAATGTAGGTATATAATTGATTTAGATGATGTGTTTAAAAACGATTTTTGAAATCAATTAGGTTTCTTGATATGTAGTGCTAGAGTTTCATAGGTTGCTTGGGGTATATTTAAAAGGCATTTGAGTCCCTTTGATGTTATTTTTCCCATTTTAATTAAAGACATTTCCCCGTGGTGGAAGGTCCTTGTAAATACACCCCCATGTGTGCTTGGCAAATTTAGATTTTGATTCTTTGAGTTAGATAGCCATGTTCCATACAGTGCTCACCTTCTGCGTAGCCTTTGATATGCTAGACTCCATCTGCAAAATGAGATACGTAAGCAAAGGAAACACAGGTGATGTGATTGTGAAATGAGGAAAAGAAATTCCACATTTTTCAATTACATCACCTGTGTTTCCTAAGTTTACGAATGACATTGTGCAGATAAGATTTAGGCCTGTCCACGGACACAGAAGAGGTCTGGCCTTTGTTCAAGAGTGAAGTGGACATGACTTATTTCATTGGTAGGCCTTCACATGTATTATCTCCTCTGTACTCTTCAACAAGCGTACATTTCATCTGCAACCCTGATTAGGCCTCACCTTAAACAAACCTCTGGATAGGCCACACCTTATCGTCATCCTGAATCAATCATTTAAAATGTTAGGGACAGATTTATGATAGGTGTATGCCTCTTTTGCGCAACTGTGCGTCACTTTTGTGACGCAGCGGCGGTGCAAAAGATTTGCTATGTGGCGACATATTTACAACTTGATGCATCTAGGCAGATGTGTCATGCTGTAAAGTCCCGTGCCACATGAAACCTGCGTCAGGTTTGATATAGGCGTTTTGTTGCAGGGTGGGCATTCATTTGCATGAAAGCCCTGTAAAACTAACACAGTGAAATTTAGAAGATTTCACTGAGTCAGCTTTATAGCATTGCTGAATCAAATCCTTACGCCTGTTTGAAACAGGCATAAGGAGTGATGCACCATGCAATGTGTGGCTTGCTCCTGTGCATTGCAGTAGACATGTCGCGCTTACGACGTGATTCCTGCAATGTGCTGCTTTTGCGGCACAGATGCGTGACGCATCTGTGCTGTTTTTGCTCAATGGTGCTCTGCATTGTAAATGCGGCACATCATGGGTGGCAGAGCAGTGGTGCACGTTAACTGGTGCATCCCCGGGGATGCGCCAGTTAACATAAATCTGCCCCTTTACATTTAAGTATGAGCAGGGTACACAGAGTCGGTGACGCTTATCCAAGGTTAAGAAGAGATGAGTCCAGTTCATTGAAAAATTGGACATAGGCCTCACCTCCTCAGCATCGCTGGACATGGCTAAATAATAGCTGCAAAATGTTACTCTTGTTAAACAATTTTACTATTATAGTCTCTGAGATTTGTCTCTTACTCTGCAACATCTCATTGTTGTTCTCTTTCTTTAAAGATAACGACATCAACCACCATGAGTGATAATGAGCAATCCGTTGATCTCGATCTTATCGTTGAAATTGTCATTGAAACGTCAGTGGAAGTAGATCCCTTAGATGATTTAAATCCTGAGGATGATGAAGAACATGATGAGGATGCCGATTTGTCAGAATTGTATGACATAGGATGGGAAGCTGACCTGCTTGAGCCTATGGAACTATAAACATTTATTTTTAAAATTTACTGGAAATAAAAAGTAAAAATGTAAACCGTTTCATTTAAAATTAAACACAACTTCAAAAACAGGTTATGTGTAGTGTCTTTCATAAAATAGTTAAATATGCTCATAAAATTAGATCAGATTCACATATAAAACAGCACAGGTAAAATGTAGAAGCATTCCATTTCTTTCCTACTATTTGTGACTACTAAATTTGCCAATGCACTAAAAATTATTCTATGTAAAAATGACAAGTAGTGTGTTAAATTTTTGACGACTGTTATTGATTTACTGTTTGGTAATAGTGGTTAATAACATTTTTTATTATATTTTACCACAGATTCAACTGCAGATCATTTCGAAATTAGAGAATGCCGTCTAAGGGTAGAATCCGAAAGGCTACAAAACGTCAAAGACAGCAGCTTAAAAAATTTGTTGCAGCAGTCCTCTACAATAAAAACTCGTCAAGTCACCAAGAAAGCTCCGGGTAAGACAACAAAATCATTCCTAAGAAACATTTGCAGAAAAAAAGTATCACTACAGAACATGTTTTAGTCCAGAAAAAGAGAGCCAATTTAAACGGAAAGGAAAGGCCAATCAAAAATGTTACTGCTAGAGCAGGAGATAACTCTGTGCATGGTAGTAGAAGGAAAAATCAGTTTAGGGACATTCGTAGACGAATGTTCCGCAACAGAATAATTGGCAATTTGTTAAAAAATATTAAGAAAGGTCAGCAGAAAGTGGTTTTTTATAAGAGAAAAAAAATTGAGAAAATTATTGATCAGGCATTTGAAATTAAGCGAAAGTTATTTATTTTGATAATCAATAGAATTAGGAAGCTAAACAAGGCAATTTATGATTTCAAAACAAATAGTAGATGGAAGAGAACAGTTAATCGTAGTAATTTTTGTGAAGTTTTTTCAGGAGAATGGATGCATAGTTCAAGTTGTGAGGCATTTTTTAATGAGGAGAGTTATTTCCAGGATAATGATTTGGTGCATGCAGTTGACACCAGTGGTCGAGCTTATGAGGTGAAAGATGGTTGTCCAGTTGAAAAAGAAAAACTTGTGACAACAGAGGTGGAAGAGGTGTTAGGTAATGAGGTTTCAGGAAGACGTCCTAAGGGACCTGTATACACCTGGAAGTGTAGTAGTATTTGCAGTGTGCGACAGGATTCCATCAATTTGCTTTGTGATTTTGTACGGACATTTAATAAGAAAACTTTAAAACAGAAAATGAAGTTGTTGCTTAATCTCCACTCGCGGCGGGATGCCTGGCTTTCACCTTGTGGATACCCTGCCGGGGTATCTCACAGGGGAATACCAGGACGGGTTCCCTAAGCAAGCGCCTTGATACCTTCGGGTGATACGTGCGCTATATAAGTCGCAATACATACATACATTTTGTACGGACATTTAATAAGAAAAGTTTGAAGCAGAAAATGAAGTTGTTGCAAGAATTAGATCCTTGCAAAGTGAGAGAAGTGACAGGTTTGCATGGTCATTCACTGGCTTGTCTTTCCAGGAGAGTATGCCAGAGTGTTTTTCATCATTTCAGGATGCTAGCAGTGCATCATAATAAAGTGAGGAAATTAGTTAGAATGTTGTATTATGCTAAGAGTCCAGCAGTTATGCTTAAACAATTATGCACTGCTCTTTTGCATGGTTCTGAAATAGATGTGAAGAATATTTGTGAAGAAATTGAGTTTTGTTACTTTGGAAGTAAAGAGGAGAATGTTGAAATTGACCCAGAAGAAGAGGGTAATGTGGAAGATAGTGTACAGGTTTCCAGTACAGATAATTTTCAGATCGAAATTGCCACGTTTCAGGTGATATCAAGTGAGAGGCCTAATTTCACTTGTGTGTGTTGTCGACGCACTTATAAGATTCAGACTAAGTTAGTGGATTTATATGCGAAAAGTGAAAGGCAAAATAATAGTGAATGGAAGGATTTCGCAACATACTTGATGGTAGAAAATTGTTTTGATTTGGGATTGGATCAACATGTGTGTACTTATTGTTGTAACAAATTAAATCAAAACCGGATGCCTGCTAGAGCGGTTCATAATAATGTGGAATTGGTTGAGATTCCTTCTGAATTGAAGGATTTAAATACTTATGAATCTATTTTGATTCAAAGTATCCATCCCTTTCAGGCTATTGTAAGAATGGAGCCAAAGACAGGGAAATTGCCTCCATCAGATTTACAGAGAGGATTAAAGGGAAGAGTTGTTTATTTGCCTCTAGATTTGAAGAAAAACATTAATACAATTGGAGTAGAAAAAGTGGAAGAGGAACCTCTGGTTATCTTAGTTAATGGGGTTCCAACAAAGAGTAAGAAAATATGGCAAGATTTAGTGGATGTTAGGAAAGTCAAAAAGGCAACATTGTATTTGAAAAAAAACCAATAAGTACTATAAGAATGTATATGTTGCAGAAGAGGAAGTAAGTGAAGAAGAGGATAGCGATTTGTGTGCTGGTCAAATTGAGAAAGTAGAACCCTCTAAAAGTGAAGAAATATATGAACATTATAGTGTTCATCCTTTGCATTCCAAGGAAGTCATGGGGAATGCTATTGAGTTGTTTCAAATGAAACAAGCCAAAGGGAGTCCCATTAGTGTTTGGGAGGAAAGTTTGGAAGCTCGGTGTTTCCCACAGCTATTTCCAACAGGTCAAGGAGGAAGATATGATGAGCGACCTCATCAAATTCCTGCTTCTGAATACCGGACTTTACGATTGTATGCAGAAGATCCTAGGTTTCGACAATGCATTCCCTATTTGTTTCATCTCCTGTTTGAAAGCGATCTGTCTGGACTGTCATATGCAGTGAACCACATCTTGAAAAGTGGTATACAGATGCAAAACATCTCGGCAAGTGACTTTATGGATAAAGTCAATGTGCAAGACAGTATTTTGGATTCTCACCTGATTAATCTCATGGCGTGTCAGCGTGGTACTAATGAGTACTGGTACCGTTGTCATGGTGATTTAAAATGTATGCTGAGGAACTTAGGAACTCCCACATGGTTCCTCACTCTCAGCTGTGCCGAGTATGGCTGGGAAGACTTGCTTGAATTTCTACGAGAGGCAAATGGAAACATTGAAAATATCGAATTCAAGACACCCGGAGAACTGTGCTCTTTGGATCCAGTGAATGTATGCAGGTACTTCAATCATAGATTTGAAGCTATGATGTCTTTCATCATGAACAAGAACAATCCACCTCTTGGAGAGGTGTTGGATTTCTTCTGGAGAAAGGAGTACCAAGCAAGAGGTGCTCCTCATATACATATGCTGCTGTGGATCAAGGATGCACCTAAATTTGGAACAGAGCCAGAAGACTTAGTGATGAGTTTCATAAAACAGTATTCTACATGTGCTGTTCCCAACGCAAAGGAGGACAAAAGCCTAAGAGAACAAGTTCTACGCTTCCAAAGCCATCGTTGTGGAAAGTACTGTCGTCGTTAATTCAGAAACAAGGACAAGTTCTACACCAAATGTCGTTTCGCCTTTCCACGACCGGTGATTTCTAAAGGAAGAGTGAACAGTTTGATGTCTTCGCTGCGACATAATGTGATGAAGAAATCACCTAAAAACACATACAATTTGAAAAGGAATGAAGAGTCCAAGTACATCAACGACTACAACCCAGTGATTTTGTCCATGTGGAATGCTAACATGGATATACAGTTCGTGGCTGATAACTGTATGGCTGTGGCTCGGTATGTGACATCTTACATCACCAAAAAAGAAAAGACAGAATTGAAGGATATGTGGGAGGACATTTCCCATGAAAAGAGCCTCAGTAAGAAGTTGTACAGTTTCAGTCTGAAGATGTTGTCACATCGAGAAATCGGAGCTTACGAATGTTCTGACCGGTTGTCTTCAGCAAGTCTCTATGCCAAATCCAGGAGTATCGTTTGGGCGAGTCTTGGTCTTGCTGCAACGCGTAATCGAGTTCTGAAACCTGTGCGGGAAATTGAGTATTTGGCGGAAAAGGAGCCAAACAGTACCGATATTTTGAAGACCAACATGTTGGATACATATTATCCAAATAGAAGCAGTCACCTCCAGAATGTTTGTCTGTATGAGGTTCTACAAAATTACATATTCAAGAGGAACATCAAAGAAGATATTGATAAAGGAGTGTATGCTGTAATTGGAAGTGAGGGATGTCTCGTCAAGCAAAGAAAATGCCACTTGGTAAACCATCGAAAATTGAGTGGCGAATCTCCTGAAAAAAAAGAGTTTTTCTATTTAGCACTTTTGCAACTTTTCAAGCCTTGGCGTGCAGAAGAGGAACTGCTTGGAGATTTCCTCTGTTACGAAGACTCTTTCAATGCCGCCAAGGAGACCATAGAATGTCCTGTTTTTCTCAAATATCTAGAAATGTTGAATGCGGAAATCGAGCAGGAAGCAACGATTGCAGCCGAGATTGCTAGAGACAGTTCTCAGGACAGTCAGAGTTCTGTTTCATTGAGTCAGGAAAATGAAGCTGCCACTGCCATGATTGAAGTGGAAAGAGCCATGGCACATGCTCAGGAGGATGCGGTTAACTTAGAAGACTTGGAAAGACAACTCAACGTTGAGCAGAGGAAAATATATGACGAAGTTACCAACCAAATTGATAATGGATTAAGTCATGAGAAGAAAGAGTGCTCATGTACGTCGTTGAAGCCTGTCCGACTGTACGTGAGTGGAGAAGCGGGAACTGGAAAAAGTTTCCTCATTAAAGCAATTTCATGTTATTTGCAGAAAAGGACTGAGTCATCGCTGTCTTGTGTTGTCACTGCTCCAACTGGACTGGCAGCACATAACATTAAAGGTATTACTTTGCATCGTCTACTGATGCTGCCATTGGAGCATGATAACGAATTACAATACCACAAGTTATCTGGAGATGCTTGTTGTGAAGTTTCAAGAGTCTTGAAGAAAATGAAACTTCTTATCATTGACGAAGTAAGCATGGTTTCCAATCTCATGCTTGCCTTTGTGCATTTGAGAATGCAAGAAGTTCTCAAAACAGAGTATGATGTGTTATTTGGTGGTAAACACATCATTGTTTTCAGTGATCTTCTGCAGCTGACACCAGTAAAAGGACAACCTGTGTTCAAAATGCTCACGCATGAAGATACCAGGAAGTGCCTAGGGAGCATTGGCAACGTTAATATATGGTTAAACTTCAATTATGCTGAACTGTGTGAAAATATGCGTCAGGCGAAGGATGAAGATTACAAGAATATTCTACAAGATGTTAGAATCGGAAAAGTGACCGAGCATGGGAAAGAAGCTTTACATGCACGATTACTGTCAAATTTGTATCCAGAACAAGACATTGTGCCTGAGAATATTTTTCAGAAAATTACTGAGAAGAAATCTGGAATATGTTTGATGCCAACTCTTGCAGAATGTGCCATCTTCAACAACAAAATGTTGCATTTAGAAAACCAAGAGATTGTGAAACTGGAAGCTATTGACAGAGTAGAGCATATGGGATCAACAATTGTTTTGTCTGAGAATTTGAAATCAAAATTGGATTCATTAGAGAAGACTATATCTAAAACTGCAGGTTTTGAAAAGACTCTGAATGTGTGCTTAAATTGCCGTATAATTTTAAGAAGGAATTTACATGTTGAAAGAGGTCTGGTAAATGGATCAATGGGTAATGTTGTTGATTTTGTGAAATACAGAAATAGGGATGGAATTGAATTTTTAAAAATTAAATTTGATGGCATTGAGGAAGTACAGCTACTTGGTCGTTGCTCTGCTAGGTTTTTGCTTGTAAAAGACTTATATGTTCGCCGTAAGCAGTTTCCTGTTTGCTTGGCATATGCGGTGACAATCCATAAATCGCAAGGTTTAAGTGTAGACAGTGCATTGGTGAGTATTGGCAGTTCTGTGTTCAAGGAGGGTATGGCATATGTGGCATTGTCACGAGTTAGAACTTTATCGGGATTGTACTTGATTGAGTGTGATGTCACAAACATTTGTGCGGATCTAGATTATGTTAAGGAATACAATAGGTTAAGAAGAGAGTATGTGCCACATTTGCCTCAATATCCTTTGTTTGAGAAACGTGTGGTAGGCCGGAAACGAAGAAATGTGACCAATAGTAGGGAGGTTGTAGCAAAAAGACGAAAAGTCGATGAACCCGAAATTATAAGCAGAAAGAAAATGGATTCTGTTGAAGATGTTGTTGGTTTTCAATTTTAAAATAGTTCTGGTGTCAACTGCTATGCTAATGTAGTGGTTAATGTTTTGTTTTCTCTAGAAAATGTAAAAGAAGAGATTGTGGTCAATTCGGATCAAAGATTTTGCAGTTTGTTGAATTCTGTGTTAGAGAAATGTAGCACTGATAGAACAAAAATAGAAAGTGTGTCTGAAATTCGAAATCTGTTAGACAGATGTTCAGGTCAAACACAATTCTCTCAAAATATTCAGCAAGATTGTCAGGAGTTTTTAATGTATATGCTTGATGTATTGCATGATGAAGGTGTAGATGTAGATCACCTGTTTGGGCTTTCTTATCAATGGCAGCATGACTGCGAGAACTGTAGGGTATCAAGTACTACTAGTGTAGACTCAGAAAAATTTATATATTTAACTTTGCCAGACAGTAAATCAGTGTCCTTTAATAAGCTAGTAAAAGCAGCTGATCACAACATGGAGTGTAGCCAATGTAAATCTGAAATGTTGTCCACATTATTTATACGAACATATGGCCAGTATGTCATTTTAATGTTCCAACGATGTAGGCCTGTTGGAACAAAATTGACAACTGTAATTAAAAATTTTGTGGCTTCGCAGTTGTCAATATCAGGAAGGACTTTTGTAACTGCAGCAATTATATATCATGACGGTCCTTCAATAACATCAGGACATTACACAGCTTATTTAAAGTCTAGAAATGGCTGGTCATTCTGCAATGATTCTGTTTTAACTTAAAAAAAAATTGCCTTTTGACCGTAAAAATTCTTACCTGGTGTTTTTAAAACCAAAATTTTAGGGAAGGAATCTCGGGATTTGCTCTGAGGAATTTCAAGAGGTTCTAATGGCTCCTACACAATTTGGCCTTGAGGATAAGTGTAGTACAGAGTCAAAAGTTATTTTTGAGTTTTAAATAGTTCCTGGAAAAAAAGAAGGTTTTCTTACAGAAAGTGGTGGGCACGGATTAGTTAAAGGACAACAGAGTATTTCCCAAAGCAAACGGTATTCTTACCATAACACTTGACGTCATGGAAAAATAACTGCACTTTGAATGAGTTCAGAAAAACTGTTTCTTTTTATAAGCTAATTCAAGCAGCCAATCAAAACATGGAGTAGAGGTAATGTAAGTCTGCAATGCTGTCTAGATTATTTGTCCAAACTTTTGGTTATAATGTCATTTTAAAATTCCAACTATATAAACCTGATGAAAGTAAGTCTTCAACTTTAATTACAAATGTTGTGGCTACACAGTCGTTGATTTTAGGAAGAACATTTGTAACTGCAGCTATTATATGACATGATGGTCCTTTGACAAGATCCGCTTATTACACAGCTTATTGAAAATGTAAAAAAAGCTGCTGTTTCGGAAATTATTCCTATTTGACTATGATACAATGTTGCCTTTTTACTTAAAAATATTCTTACTTTCTGTTTTCAGAAAAGAGAATTTAGGGTAGGTAACTGGCCTATAATGATTCTAGGGGTTGATATAATTTTATCTACTCTTTTAAATTGCTTTGTGATTAAAAGTGATGTAGAGAATTAAATAATTGTAGTAGTCATAGAGGTAGTGTAAGTCTGCTTCATAGTAAGCAGTATCAGTGTCATAGGAAATGTAGAACATGAGTGAGCAAGAAGGGTAAGATATTACTAGTCCAGGATTGTGAAAGTGATCTTGAACGTTTTCTTTCTGAAAGTTGCGGAAATACAAAATGACGGGATTTGCTTAGAAGAATTCCAAGAGTTATAAATGGCTCTTACACGATTTGGCCTTGTGGAAACGTGTGGTAGAGAGCGAGAAGTCATTTATTGTATGTAACATATTTTTCAAAACGATGGAGCTTTTCTTTCAGAAAGTGGCGGGCTGAAAATAATAACAGCACAACAGAGTGTAAGCTGTTCATAGGACATCCTTCGACGTTATGGAAAGTAAGTTACTTTTGAGGAGTTCTGATTTCTGATTGGTTATGTTATGTGGGTTTTTTAAACACAATCATTTTGATTGTGTTTTTTTTTCCCCGCTGTTATATGATGAATACCTTCAAGTCACTGTTTTTAGTAAAATTTGATAAATTCTGAGAACAGCAAAAATAAACCATTTAACATGTATAATTAATTCTGTACTTTTTGTATTTATGATATACATTTAGAACTGTGTAGTAGGCATGGAGAAGCTGAGGCTTCTGTAAGTGTCAAAGTTGTTGCATACAGTGCTCACATTCTACGTAGTCTTTCATATGATAGACTACATCTGCACAATGAGATACCTAAGCAAAGGAAACACAGGTGATGTGATTGTGGAATGAGCAAAAAAAATTGCACGTTTTTCAATTAAATTACCTGTGTTTCTTAACATTACACATCACATTGTGTAGATGAGGTTTAGGCCTGTTCCAGGAGACAGAGGAGGTCTGACATTTGTTCAAGAGTGCAGTGGACATGACTCACTTCGTTGGTAGGCCTGCACATGTATTATCTCCTCTGTACTCTTCAACAAGCCTAAATTTCATCTGCAACCCTGAGTAGGACTTACCTGAAACAAATCTCTGGATAGGCCACACCTTATCAGCATCTAGAAACAATCATTTAAAATGTTAAGTGCAGATTTATGATGGCCGTGCGCCTCTTTTGCGCCGCTGTTCCGTCACTTTTGTGACGTAGCACCAGTGTAAAAGATGCACCATGTTGCAAGATAGGCCTCAGTTCATCTCCAGCAAGATACCGTCAGTTTAAAATGTATATAATTAAGACTGTGTAGGGGGCATGCAGAAGCTGAGGCTTCAGTAAGTGTCAAAGTTGTTGCATGCAGTGCTGCACTTCTGCGTACTCTTTCATATGCTGGACTACATCTGCACAATGAGATACCTAAGCAAAGGAAACACAAGTGATGTGATTGTGAAATGAGCAAAAGAAATTGCACGTTTTTCAATTACATCACCTGTGTTTCCTAACATTACGAATCACATTGTGCAGATCAAGTTTAGGTCTGTCCAGGGAAACAGAGGAGGTTTGGCCTTTGTTCAAGAGTGCAGTGGACATGACTCACTTCATTGGTAGGCCTGCAAATGTATTATCTCCTCTGTACTCTTCAACAACTCTAAATTTCATCTGCAACCCTGAGTAGGCCTCACCTCAAACAAACCTCTGGATAGGCCACACCTTATCGTCATCCTGAACCAATCATTTAAAATGTTAGGGACAGTTTTATGATGGCTGTGCGCCTCTTTTGCGCTGCCGTTGCATCACTTTTGTGAGACAGTAGCAGTGCAAAAGATGCACCATGTTGCAAGATAGGCCTCACTTCATCTGCATCAATATACTGTTAGTTTAAAATGTATATTTTTAGGACTGTGTAAGTGGCCTGGAGAAGCAGAGGCTTCTGTAAGTGTCAAAGTTGTTGAAACACTGTTTTTCCTTCAATCTTTTCCCTTGTCTTTTCTAATTTTTAAATACATGTTTTAATATTTTTCAAATGTTTGTTCTGTCTTTCACAGATTGAAAGTATAAAAATAACAAGTGACTAAGTTAACGACAATTATAAGGTAAATGTTTTGTACTCTTTTCGTTACATTTCTATCACATTTAACTTCTATTAGTTCCACTGCTTCATTTCTTTAACCCTCACTTTCCTGCCTTTGCTACTTCCCTCATTCCTTTCTCTATTACTTAATTACTCTACTCCTTCCACTCTTTTTCTCAGTCCCTCTCTTCTCATAGTTCCTCACTCCCGTTCACTCACTCCGTCTCTATTACTCTCACTATCTCTGACTCATCACTCTTTCACTACTTGTTCATTATGCTTTCTCCCTGTAGTTCAAACACACTAAGGGGCATATTATCAACACAGGTGATAAAATTATCGCTGCTTTTATCGGCAGAAAACTGCCGCAAAAGTGGCTTTAGCTGCAGTTTTCTGCCGCAAAAGCGGCTTTAGCGGCAGATTTCTGCCTATAAAAGCAGCGAAACTTTTATCGCCTATGTTGATAATATGCCCCTATGTTACTTACATTTCTTTGCTGTTTCAATCATTCCTTTTCTGTTACTTCTTCTTTTCTGCATTCTGTTTTTTCTCTCTGTTATTCCAATGTTTGAATCTTAATTTGATCATTCAGTCACATTCTCTAAGAAACTCTTGTTTGTTATTCTTCTACTCTCCTTTTTTTCTTTCACTTCCTTATCTATTTTGTTTTTCACAATTATACCCTCTTCCATCTTTTCTTCGGTAAATAGATCTATTAAACAGTATCTTTGGTTTAGTCTCTATAGCTGTCTTTCTTTTAACATTACTCTCTGTTTCCTTCCCTTATACTTACTCTTCTTTTTTTTTAAAACATTTTTTTTGGTTCGCTCCCGGTTCGCGTACCGGCGAGCGAACCGGGACGCGAACTTAAAAAATAGAGGTTGGCAGAGTGCTAAACATTCTACCAATTTTTTTATAAAGGGGAGGTAGTTCTGAAAAGAACTTTTTTTTTATTATTTTTGTTGTTTTATAGTTTTTTATTATTTTTCTGAACATTTTTTTACTTTTTTTGTATTTTTTGAACGGTTTTATATATTTTTTTGTTTTTTTGGGGGGGGGAAACGAAAACGATTCATTGTAAAGGGCTCAACAGGAGCAACAAAAAAAAAAGAATTTATTGTCTGGGGCGTTTCGGACAATCATGATTGTCGATAGCTCTGTTGATTAGATTGATGCTACTTTCTCTGTAGCAAATGAACCGATTACAACGCACGCACACTTGTTTCACTTCCCCGAACCTCATCTGTATATTTGGGACCATCTCCCTCGCCTCTGGTCCCGTCACTTCCTGTACAACTGATCTTCTGGCCACAGAAGGGGGATTATCTTGCTGGTCACGTAACTGCGCAGCACTGTAGTTGATAGGGTGCCACCTCTCCATATGGCGATGCATTGTATAATTGCCGTAACTGTACTTTTTATCTGTCCCTCAGGACAAATCCTTCTTACATATCAGGCAAGTTACGTACCGGGCATTGACTTTTTTTTGGCCCCGGGGATATTTAAAAAATTGCCAAATAAAGTTTTCTTTCAAATGAGACCTCCTGGGCTCCTCACGCAAAAACTGCCTCTCTTCCTGCTCTTCCTCTTCTTCCTCTTCTTCCTCTTCTTGCTGAATGATAACTTCAGCAGGTGGTCCTCTCTTCCTTGGAGGTGGTTGAGGTGGTGGGGAAGCACCAGCTGAAGCTACTAATGAAGCCATTGCTCAGTGATCACAAAAGGTCTTCCTCTCACAAAGATGAAAGTCAGAGTGAGGAAAGAAGGAGGGGTTTTCATCATTTGGGAAAACAATAGTTCTAAACCAATGAAAAGTGTTACTTTTAGGTCACATGACCTAGTCTTACATCATTAGGAAACCAAAAGTGAAATGAACCAATGAAAAGTGTTATTAACAAGTCACATGACCTGTTGTGTTTACGTTACGCGCTTTGCGCCGCGTCCCGGATCGCTTCCGGGAAGCTGCGCTTCGCGCCTCGTTCGCGTACCGGTTCACTTCCGGGTACGCTAACGCGGCGCGTCATATGACGTTTCACGCGACAACGCGATACGTCACGCTGACGCGACGCGTCACGATGTTGTTTTCTAACGCGGCAGTTGCGGAAACGGAACGTTTACCGGTTCGCGGACCGGGTCGCGGCACCAAATTGAGCTAACGGGAAGCTAACCGGTTCGCGGACCGGGAGCGAAACAAAAAAAAAAAATTAAAAAAATAAATAAAATTGTATTAAAAACATATAAAATATATTTTTCGATTTAAAGAAGAATACATTTTAAAGCTTTTGATATTTGCAATAGGCGAGGGAACATTAGAATTTTTGGCATACCCGAAAACGCAGAAAAAGATGCAGACTCTTGCGTGACTTTCCTGGAAGCATGGATCCCCATGATCACCGGCATTGCTTTCCCGCATGGTCTGGAGCTAGATCGTGCGCATAGAATCCCCACATTCACTACTAACCGCGAGAAGGGCCCCAGACCAATGATATGCAAACCACTCAGATATCAGCACGTCGATCTGATCCTACAATACGCAAGGAAGCAGCACTCCATCATTTGGGAAGGTCAGAGGATCATCTTTACACAGGACTACTCCAAGGACACAGTGGAGATTCGCAAGGGGTTCCTGGAAATCCGCGCCAAGCTTAGATCCAAGAGCATACCCTACTCCTTTGCAGGTCCAGCCAAGTTCAAAATCACAATAAACGGCCGCGCAAAATTCTTCACGGACCCGAAAGATCTGGAAACCTACCTGCAAAATGGCCCACCTCAGGAAATGGACCAATCGAATGGCCCTTCCAACAAAAGGAAGACCACGTGACTATCATGACAAGTAGAGGTCTATCGGATCTCTATCCTTTCCAGGTCGCACTATTGTGTACTTGTGTACTTGTGTACTTGTGTACTTGTACTTGTAGTTTTGTAATAGCTTTGTGATAGTTGCCTTCTCTAGTTGTTTGCTAGTCCGCCCACTCGATAAGTGACGTTTTATTATCTCCTTTGGTTTGCAACAGGGTTGGTGGTTGCTTGCATAATGTCGAGCAGGTTCTACTCTCACACTTAGACTCTATTGCACGACGCAAATAGTCGCTACTAGTTTGTCATTATTGCTATTATATGCTTCTGTGCACATATATTGCCCTTACTACAGGGAGTTCAATCCACTTTAACGATTCAAGTTTTCTTGACGCAACATTTAGCTGGTTCTAACCTTCTTACTGCTTTCATCTGCACGTTGCAGACAGTCACTCCTGGTTTAATACAGCATATTATTGCGCACAAACACTATCATTACGCACGTATTATTGCTGCAGTAAATATTACCCGCTGCCACACAGTCTGGACATCTAAATCCTCTTACGTTTTGACATTGGAACTAATGAATATCTATTGCTAATGTTTAATAACTCCTGTTTTGCCTAGCTAGGTACTGTCGTCGTACTCCCTACGTACGTATTGGGGGGGGAGGGGGGGAGGGGGGATTGGGAGGGCTTGCATGGGGATTGGGAAAAAGAGAGAGTTTTCAGCAGATAATGATTGTTGGTACTTTATAGCATTGTATATCTTTTTGTGTTATTTTTTGTCCCTTTTTCTGTCTGTTTCATTCCGCTACAACACAAGGACGCTAGTTATATCCCTAGCCATTTCGCTAGCTCTGTCCACTTGTTATTGTATTAGCACACAGGCTCCCACGGGGATGTTTGTCTCATTGTTCTGCCCACCACCAGATCACCACTTAGCGATAACCTTGCCCACTAATGTCTAACACTAAGTCAATAGCGGATGACCTCAACATAGTTTCGTTAAATGTTAAGGGTCTTAACCACCCTGTAAAAAGGAGGAAAGTGTTCGACTACATCGCCAAAACTAAGGGGGATATTATCCTCCTACAGGAAACTAAACTATCGGAAGAGGACACACGTTTCTTAAACGTCCATTGGTCTTCCCATATACTGTCACCCCCTGCACCGCACAAGAAAGGAGGTCTAATTACCCTGATATCAAAGAAGTCAAACATAACACTAGTTTCACACACTCATGATACGGAGGGAAGGGTTCTGGTGGCCCATCTACGCAGGGAAGATGACCCAATACACGTAGTGAACATTTACGGCCCTAACTCAGACGACCCCGGGTTTTGGGACTCCGTTTCCCGCTCGATGGAGCATATCCCTCAGGACGACCTTCTCATTGTGGGAGGCGATTTTAATCTTCCTCTAGACCCCTTACTAGACAGGCAGTCCAAATGCGCTTTTCACCCATCACGCTCACATGAGGCACTCCTGCGGCTATGCGAAAGGTACTGCCTTAAAGACTCATGGCGTCTACAAAACCCTGATGGGAGAGACTTCACCTTTTACTCCACTCCCCACAACTCCTACTCGCGTATTGACTTTATCCTAATATCCTCCACATTTGCACACCTAATCGAGGAAACCGACATCGCCCCTAAACTGATCTCCGATCATGCATGTATCCACACCAAACTTGCAGGCTCCCGCTCAATCAGACCGCCCAGAAGATGGCGTTTCAACGATGAAACGCTAACCAACCCTGACGACAAACTACAGATTACTAAAGCCATTGAGGAGTACTTACTCTTAAATAATGTCCCTGACACAGACCCAAACATCCTCTGGTATGCGCTCAAAGCCACGATCCGTGGAGTTATTATTAATATAAGAACCAGAGCCAACAAAGCGATAAACAAAGAACTGGAGCAATTGGAGCAGGAGATCAGATCACTAGAATCCTTACACAAAACCAATCCTCAAGACTCCAAACCCCTTGACCAACTCATAAAAAAGAAATACGAGTATAATTCCATTGTGAGCAAGAGAGCAGGCGTGTGGATCAACCGCTTCAAAGCCTTGAAGCTGTGTGAGGGAAACAGAGCCGGGAAGCTGTTGGCCTCCTACCTTAAACACAAGCAGAAACTAACAACCATATCCTCTATAAGAGATCCCGCTAATAATACGCACACCAACCAGTCCAAGATTCTTGATACCTTTAAGCAATTTTACGAAGAATTATACAGGAATGATAAGCCCCTGGACCCACAGACATGTATAGAGTACCTAAAGGCCCTAGACCTCCCCAGACTCTCAGAGATAGACGAATTAAATCTAGGGTCCCCCATCAGCATCACAGAAATCTCGACGGCCATAAAAACACTCAAAAGCAACAAAGCCCCGGGCCCTGATGGCTTCTCTGCCTCTTTCTACAAAGCCTTTGACAGCCAACTCTCCCCGACACTCCAAACCGTGTTCAACTCCACCGCCACCAGTGGGAGTATCTCTCCCTCGATGAGTGAAGCCACAATAATTGTTATACCCAAGGAAGGGAAAGATCCCCTCCAGACAAAAAATTACCGCCCCATTTCACTCATAAATATTGACTGCAAGATCTATGCCAAGATCTTAGCAACTAGACTAAACGCCGTACTGCCCAAATTGATAAGTCCGTCACAAGTAGGATTTTTGAAACACAGGATGTCGAATGACAACACCAGACTCCTATGCCACATACTTGAAAAAGCGAAAAACTGCAAAATGCCGATGGTTGCAATAACCCTAGATGCTGAGAAAGCATTCGACAAAGTCTCATGGCCATTTCTTCAGCATTGTATGGGCGCATTCAATCTGGGTAACTCTTTCATTAAAATGGTGATGGCCTTATACTCCGCCCCCTCTGCCCGTATATCTATTAATGGAACACTCTCTGACCCGTTCCGCCTATTCCAAGGAACTAGACAGGGTTGCCCACTTTCACCGGCTCTATTTCTGCTGGCTCTTAAGCCACTACTCACCGACATCAAGAAAAATGAGGACATCGCAGGTGTCACATTCGGAAACACTCAGATAAAACTAGCGGCATATGCCGACGACATCTTAATAGCCACAGAACACCCAACCCTATCAATTAAGGGGCTTATGTCCTCCATCAGTAAGTACTCGGCATTGTCCGGCTATAAGTTAAACAAGGACAAATCCGAAGTTAAACCCCTTAATGTACATACTACCAAAGAGGTCCTTGGAAATTCAGGTCTAGCCTGGCAACTGGATGTCATTAAGTACCTAGGAATAGAATTCACCGACAACATACTAAGTACACTCAAGCACAATGAATCGACCACACTAGCGAAAATTAAAAGAATCTTGGATGGTTGGTCGCCGCGATTCATTACATGGTGGGGTCGGATAGAGACGATAAAAATGATGATCTCCCCATTGGTCAATTACCTGAGCTCGATGCTTCCCCTAACGCTCTCTAACGATTTCCACTCAAAACTGGATAAGGTAATTACCTCCTTCCTCTGGCAGGGGAAAAAAGCCAGGATCAGCATGAAAAAGCTACGACTAGATAAATCCTTGGGTGGCGTCAATCTGGCCGACTTTAGACTATACCAGACCGCCTTCCTGGCCAGGCAAGGTGCGATCTGGCTCACACCACAGCCTGATTACACACCTGTGTGGTTACACATCGAAAAATCCCTAGTGGAAGGCCTTGACCCCTCCTCCCTCCTTACCATCAAAGTGCGTCCCGATATCGACTCTAATATCATATTTAAAAACACTAAGAACTCCCTCCTCCATATAAGTAAATCTCTACCCCATCAATTTCGCAATTCAAAGTGGGAATCTCTATGGCGGAATAACGCTATAACATACAAAGGTAAACCGCTGTATAATCCTTCTTGGATCAGGAAGGGAATACACTTCCCTCACCACCTCTACGAGGGCCAAACACCACTCACATTCAAGGAATTACAGGATAGATTTCAACTCGAGAACATTGACTTCTACTATTTTCTACAAGTTAAGGTGGCCCTAACCAAAGCAAACTTGGGCAACACATCCCCCTCACTCCCTGGCCTTTTATCCACCCTTAAAAGACTTGGCCACCAGGTATCCAGAATGTACAAAATGATCAAACCACAGACATCTAACCTGGTCTCTGCATTACAATCCTATTGGGAAGCATTTTCCTCCACTCCCACATCTGATAACGAGTGGGCCAGAATTTGGGAATCGACCACAAGACACAAAATTAGCCCAACTCTATCCCAAACTAAATTCTGGCTCCTACACAAAGCCTTTTGGACCCCCAGGAGACTTTTTCTGCACAACATCAAAGACAATGACTCCTGCTGGAACTGTTTGGAAGCGGGAGGAGACCTTGAACATCTAATATTTAAATGCCCCCGGGTTGCCACATACTGGGACAGGATATTTGACTTTGTTAACAAAGCCCTGCACGTTTCTCTCCCGAGAGAATTTGCTACTCTAGTTATGGGTTCTTCTAAAGCTGTCACTTTAAATGAAAATGACAAAGCCCTACTTGATCTTTTACTGACGGCGGCGGTTAAAGTCATAACGTCCAACTGGAAAAATACAGCCAAAGCCTCCTTCCCCCATTGGCTCAACTGGGTTTCTAACCTCAGGGGTGCCGATACCATTGCACTTGCCTCTCACCCATGGCGCCCACAACACAGGAAAATATGGGTCTCACTTGACGCTCACTTTGATCTCTTCAAACCTCCGTGAGACACCTAAAACTTTGTTGTGGCAAGCAACTTCTCAATATGTCATTTGATGGTTGTGATTCACCCTGCTGTGCTATATGACCGATCTATCTGCCGGCTGACATATCCCTTCGTGTTGTACGGACTTGATGCTTAATTGTCATTTTCTTTATTTACCTGTTTACTTTTTCCCCCCGCATGTTATGTTTACTCCATATTATGTTACTTCACCGCTTCTCGATTTATTATGTACTTGTGATGAAGCAAAGCTTTGCATATTTTGCGGCTTGCCGAAATCAAGAACCTCGTTTATGTATAACAAGGTAATAAATGTACGTCTTACTAACATTTATATTAAGTTTGAGTAAAGTTTATGACGCTTGCCTATGTGTATTTCTAATGAATTTAATTCATGTCCTCTAAAATGGCCGCCGCTTGTATTTTAGTTACTGCGCATGCGTCAGCCACACTCACGTGTCCTGATGCGTCTGCAGAAGTGGAGGGAAAGTTATGCGCATGCGTAATTCATAGCTGTGCTTATCATGTGGTACAGCTCGTGCCACTGCTCTTGTGTCCGTGTCAATGTAGCTAACATTTAATGCAATTAGGTTTATTTCTTGATGATGAGTTAAAAGTACAAACCCTGTGATGTGTTTTCATAATGACATTATTATGTATTAATTTGTTTTCGCTTACTTTTCATGTACCGCGGGAAATGGGGGTCTGAGTGAGAGGAGAGCCATATTGGAGGTCCCTTCTGCGCCTGTGCGACATTCGGCAGCACGAGGGACCTTGACTGATGGAACATAGCCAGCTGGCAGTGATGGGCGAGATGCTCCTGAGAAAGTCACCTCTGCCCTGCGAGAACAGCGAATGTGGCTCCTTATGTGATACATTGTTATATTGCGCTACTGTTAGCTCATGGGAACCCCAAATCTGCTAGGCGGTACCCAAATATGTTAATGAAGGCTTCAATTCGCGTATTGTGATTGGTGTGTTACCCAAACCCTACCTTAGGACCAATTGAAATTGAGGGATTCTGACACTTTGCAACATTGGGGGGTGGTACACTGTCCCCAAACTGTATATCTACCCTGGGTTCACCTAGTGAACCGTCCGACTTGTCTGGTTTAGCTGACCTGTCACTGACCCAACGCACTCAATAGGTGACTGAAGATACAGAGCGCTGCGGAGCACTCTGTCCGAATTTGACCATAGGCTAAGGTTCTACTGAACCTTAAAGTGCTGGCAAAGCACTTAGCTGGGAGTTCGCTGACCCAATCGGGGTCTTGATCGATAGCTGCAGAGCGGGTGGAGCGCAGGCGTTGCTTCCGAACTGTGGGTTCCGGTCCTGTCCTGAAGAGGGTCCTGTCCTGAGGGTTTGCTGTCCTGTCCTGAGGGTCCTGTCCTGATTCCTATTCCGAGGGTATCCTGTCCTGTCCTGGGTGTCCATTCTGCACCTGCTGTCCTTTGAGGGGTATCCTTCCTTGAGGGTTTCCTGTCCTTAACTGACCCGTGGCCAGGGTTTGGTTTCCACACCTTTCTAGGTAAATATTACTCTGAACCTCTTGAAATTCTTGCACCTTCTGAATTTCTAACTTTTGCTTAAATAAAGTTCAACATTGCATATGTTATATTTCCATGCCTTTCCGCAACTATTGAAAGTCATTTATAATTTTTGCAAAGTTATTCTTATGCCTTCTCAATTGTTAGAAATTATATTTTGCATAGCAGTGTGTCATTTTCTGATATGGTCTAGAACTTCGTTGCCTAGATTGTTCAAAGGCCCCTTCACCTTAAGTGAAGCGTGTTATTCATTATAAGCTCTCCTATAGTCACCCACACTTAGTCTATCCCTGTTTAGATAATACTGACTTGCATAGTATCTTTTCTCGTTACATTTATTTAGTACTTTGATGATTACTCTGTCATTATTTCTTTCTGCCTATGTGATTTACGTTATCTTGGTTATTGATTGCCTTATTTTACTGTACCTCATGCAAGAAAATATTGAACTTTAGATAAACATTTTAAAACTTCCAGTTGTCCGTGGTCATTTAAACAGTATTTGAATGTTATTGGTTGGGTTTGTATTTTGCTGCCTTTCCTTTACAGCTAGCTCCCTGATTCATTGTGGTCATTAGGCACCCGCATCGGTGGATGGTAAGTCGGGTGCACCGAAATTTGGTAGCAGGGAACACACACACCAACTTGATAGAGCTCGTGAAGTCACCTGATCGATGTATATGGTGGTTTGAAAAGTATATGGGCCCTGAAGCCGGAAACGGCGAAAACTGTTGGTCGGGTGGCCTCGCGCGCTCTATCAGTTTTCTGGTAGCTAGAGGATGGTTAGGGACTAGCTAAAGGTTAGGCAGGATTAGTTGGACTAGTTAAGTCGGAAGCTGCTATTATATTAATGCTGCTATAAGAGTGGCTGTTCTAAGAGACCTGATCAATCTCTTGTGAATACGCACGAATAATATCTTGTAAAAATAATTCATGAATTACTGTATTGCCATTATTCTTGTTCTTATATTGCTATATGTACTAATCCATGCAATTGTCAATCGTTTAGTTAAGTGTTGTCCGAACTCCCCGGGGAATTGAAAGGGCAAGTGGTGAATAGAATCCATTGTCCTGAGGTCACAGGTTCGAGGAAAGTTAGGTGCAGGTTAGGATAACCGGGAAGCACTAACTAGGGTTTTCTGAATACATGTGTGAATAAATGACAGTAACGGGGTTCATTGGCAAAATTCCCATAGTGGCGTAACCTAGTAAGGGTCACATCGGAAGAGTAGCAGGTTCCTCGGAGCTAGCGTGAAAGCAGAGGGGTCCGCTGAGAAACCTTAAACTCGGAACATATCCCGGAAAGAAGTGGATGAGTTTAGGGGAATAACAGGTTCACCGATGCTAGAGTGAAGGGTAGGCGGAAGAGATCTGCCCGCAGCGAGTGAAAAGTAAATGGAAGTAGTTTACTTGCAGCAATAGAATTCTTTCTCTGTCTAGACACTTGAGCACTGTGGCGAATGTGTATTTGTTGTAAAATAACCAAGCACTGAGCACTTTAAAAGAAAGAAAGTTTCCGTTACCTTGTGAAGGGAGGGAGTCAGTCGCGAAGCGCCTCTGACGTCACTCTGTGTCGCGCTGGGATTGGTAGACGCAGCGGGCGGGTAGCGGAGCTGAAATTGTAAAGGAGGGGTGAGCGCCGGAGCGTGGGAACTGTCTCACGAAGGGGCCGCGCACCCATTGGCGGAGCTTATTTTGTGTCGCGCACCCATTGGTTGCACGAATTTTCTGAAGCGCGTTCTGATTGGAGGTAGTTTGTAAACAAAGTTAGCGCAGAAGTCGTATGTGGCACTCGCGGACTACAGAGACGCGACCTGATCCAAGGCATCTAGGGTTTGAAAGGGATCAGTGGAAGGCTAACAGATACGATATTATGTACGGAACCAAGAGAAAAATGTCCCTTGTAAATAAGGTGAAAAATTATTTTAAAACGGACAAACCGATTAAATCTAGGGAAGGTGTTCTTGTCCCAGCACCCAATACTCCCGCCTCATTCATGATGTTTGACCGAGGGTACAATACCTGTGTGTGGCTGGAGAATTGGGTGAAGTATACAAAGGATGACGGAGTATTGGCGTTTCCGTTAGATGGTACTTTCAATGGTAGGATCTTATTTAATTTAAGAACCCGAATGAATGAGCTGCATCCCAGACCAAGACTAACGCAGTATGAGGCATTAGAGGAATGGGAGATTGAGGCTTTTGAAAGAGAAAGACCCCGAATGGACAAGGGTTTGACCAAGTGGTACCCCAGGCAGAAACAGGAGTCCAGGGATAAAAGGATGAAACAGTGGAGACAAAGCATGATTGTTGAGGGTCTGTTTCCCATGATGCCGGCATGTCATAACATTGGAACGGGTGAGAAAAGTACTGAAAAATGTAAGCATTGGGGGGCCCTGGGGGATTCAGATGATGAACTAATAGATGACATCTGTACCAGAAGTCCGCCACCTTACAATGAGGGAACCCGACCTTCCAGTATAGGAGATGTTCCCCGACGCCACTTCCTAAAGGAAGAAGACAGGTCCCTGGGACTGGGAGGGGGTGGTCAAGTATTACCCTATCCTGAGAAACCCGAACTGGCGGAAACAAGGGATATATATCCCAAAGTGCCCGCAAGTCAGGAAGAAAAATATCCACGTACGAAAACTTTTTTCCCCAGACCCTTGTATGAAAACGAAGAGAAACCTTCGAATTCGGGACTGCCTTTTGTTCAACCTCCATATGGGGAAGAGCGCAGGTCCTTTAATACTGGAACTTTATTCCCGAAACCAAATTATGGGGGAGGACCAAGTGAAACGCATCCTACTGCCCCGAGTTTTACTCCTCCATTGACCCCACAGATATTACATGACACAACTTTAAGAAGGGTACTAGTGGAAAAGGAGCAAGAGGCTCTAGCTAGACAAAGGACAGAAATAATTCAGAAAATTTCTCAGATAAATACCAGTCCTGAGGCATTGACTATTCCAGTAACTATTGGACCGGTGGTCCCGTTATACGGAAATGGTCAGGGAAATCCGATTACTCCAGTTATGACCCCAGTCATGGCAACCCCGAGACAGGAACCGATCATTATAGATGATCAGTCCAGTGAGTGCGAGTCTGAAGTTGCGTTTTTGGAATTGCCAAACAAACAGACTGTAAAGGGAACACAGCAGAGGTATAACCCTTTTAATACAAAGGAAATTAAATTAGAGACAGCAACCGGTACTAGGAATGTCTCTCTGGTAACTCCGGATGAAATTGAGAGTTGGAGTCGTGAATTAGAGAAGCAGACTCCGCAAACAAAGCCTTTAGACCTCTACAAGCTGAGGGTTGAAATAGAAGAATTAATGGCAGGAAATGTGGGGTTGGATCGATTGAATACCTACTCTGAGGAAGAATTGTCGTTCATATGTAAAAGCTTTACCAGGAACACCAGAGTGCTCCATGAAAAACTGACCGAAACAGCAGTTAGTATGGGGGTAGATATCTCAAAATCCAAGCCCTTACAGAAACCGTACAGAGCAGACTTCTCAGACAAAGATATAGAACACCTGAATGTGGCAGGGAAGAAGTTGCAGATTAAAGAATTAATGGGGGTACTGCAGAAATGGGGAGATGTGGAAAAATGGAGAAGCAGGTGGGCGAAAAAGAGGGAAGAGGTTCGCTCCCGACAAGTGACTCCCGAGTTTGCTTTAAGAGAGGTAGAAAAACCTGAGCAGTTATGCCCCATGCGCGAAGTTCCAGGGGGGAAATATGTGCATGTCCCCTGGTCTAGGCAGGATATTGTGTCCTTCACGAACGATTTTCCAAAATTACGAGAGAAACCAGTTGACTGGTACCGGCAGGTGGAGAGGTTCGTGAAGGTACAGAAATGTCTATGGAAAGACCTGGATGGGTTTTTCGACATTGTGGTTCCAGTAGATTTATGGACCCAGTGTAAAATAAACATAGATTGGCCCAGTGAAGAGTATCCCAGAAACAAGGAAACAGGGGAGCCATCAAAGGAAGTCATGCGAAAATATGAGCAGGTAATTCAGCACTTGAAAGAAAAGGTGCCCGCTAAGGAAACTGATTGGACAAAAATAGATAGAACAACACAGGAAAGGGACGAGACAGTGCACTCTTTCTATGAGAGGTTATTGCAGGTATTTAAAACATACAGTGGTATTGATAACATCGACCTGAAGGATATGACGCACTTTATTTACAGGTTTGTAAATGGTTTAAGACCTGAAATTTGTCAGTGGATAAAAGACAATAAAATCTGTTGGCATACTAAGAAAATGGATGAGGTCCTGCGGTACGCTAAGTACTGCGAGGACGAGATGGCAGAAAAGAAAAAGGCCCTTAAGGAGAAGGTTATGTGGGCTCAGGTGAAGCTCGCAGAACAGCAGGAAAAACAATTGAGTAACATGGTCAAAAATGCTGAGAACAAAAGTCCTGGGGGAGGGGGTGGAGGAAAGCCCCGGCCAAAATTTAGCAGGGAAGAGGCTATGAAAAAATTTCCCTGCCATCAGTGCGGCGAAATTGGACACTGGCGAAACGAGTGTCCCCAATTAGTCGATGTTAATGAGAAAACTCCTGATTTAATTCCACAGACGCAGAAAGAAAGACCAAGAAAGACTCAACCCCAGGTAAAAACAGTTCAGGTGCCTCGAGCACCCAAGCAGGTATACAGGGGAAGACAGGCAGAAAATGAAGAGATAGAGGTTTGGGAAAGCGGGGAGAACAGAAATACAGCAACTTCGCAGTATCTGCTGAATGATACCTTCCTTTGTAATGATCAGGACTGACGGGGCCTGAGAGGGGAGGACGAGGAGTGCGTACTTGGCGCTTCCTTGCCGGTAGACCAGTCTGGACCATATATTGAAGGAAAGGTTGACGGAAATGATGTCACCTTTCTGTTGGACACTGGCGCTACCCGTTCTACTGTAAGAACAGTGGACGTTCCAAACCTACCCCTCTCGGGAGAAAATATCCAAGTAGTAGGTGTATCTAATCAATTGATTAGTACTCCTGTTACCGAACCAATGGAGATTTCAATTGGAAATTTTAAACAGATGCATAGATTTGTCGTCTGTGACACCAGTCCAGTAAATTTACTGGGACGTGATTTGCTGTGCAAAATGAACTGTACCATCTTTTGCACACCAAAAGGTGTTGAAATACAGACCCCAGATGAAGACGGCATTTATAAATTATTGTTGCTTAGACCTGACTCAGAAATTAAAAGATTGACCCTGCAGGACTTGCCCCAAGAACTACAGGAAGCCGTAAAACCAGAGGTGTGGGATTTCACTGGAAAGGATGTGGGGTTGATGAAAGATGTGGACCCCATACAAATAGCCATCAAGGACAATGCAGTATATCCTAACACTAGGCCCTACCGAATGAATGCTGAGGTGAAAGCAGGTGTCACTCTGGAAATACAAAAATTATTGGAAGGAAACATCATACAGGAAGTGATGAGCAGCCCATGCAACTCACCGATTATGGGCATCAAAAAGCCTAGTGGCAAGTATAGGGTAGTGCAGGACCTGAGAAAGGTTAACAAAATTGTAGTTCCTTGCTGCCCTATTGTCCCGAACCCTGCAGTAATTCTGTACCAAATTCCTTGGGATGCTGAGTGGTTCACTGTGATTGATTTGTGTCATGCATTCTTTTCGATACCCCTGCACCCCGACAGCAAATTTCTTTTCTCATTTGCTTTTGAGGGTCACGTGTATTGTTGGAACAGGGTCCCTCAGGGGTATACAGAGAGCCCCTCTATCTTTAATCAGATCTTGAAAAAATGTCTAGAGACTTTGATCTTACCTGGGAACTCTGTGTTAGTGCAGTACATAGACGACCTTCTAGTGGCGTCTAAAAGTCATCGGGACTGTGTGGTTGACACCATTGCCCTCCTAAATCATCTGTGTGAGAAAGGGCATAAAGTGGCCCCTGACAAACTACAGTTCTGTGCAAAATCAGTGAAATATCTAGGACACCAGATAGAAAAGGGTGTCAGAAAAGTCACTTCAGAAAGAGTGAGAATAATTCAAAAAATGCAGTTGCCCCGTACTCAAAAAGATGTCAGAATGTTCCTGGGTGTATTAGGGTACTGCAGGCAGTGGATTCTAGGATTTGCAGCCTTAGCCAGGCCCTTGATAAAAATGACCACGAGAGGAATGCCAGATGTTGTACAGTGGGACGATGAAAGTCTAATGGCTTTCACAAGATTGAAAAACTGTCTGTGTACAGCCCCTGCGTTGGGAATGCCAGATTATTCCAAAGAGTTTGCCCTATTCTGTGACACTCGCGATAATTGCGCATTGTCAGTCCTGACTCAAGAACATGGCACGACCAGAAGGCCTGTGGCCTATTTTTCTGCCACTTTGGACCCAGTAGCTGCTGGGTTACCAGGCTGTCTGAAAGCAGTAGCTGCTACCTGTGCAAGTTTGGAGCAGAGTGAGTCCATTGTCATGGGACATCCTGTGACCGTGTATGTTTTACATGGAGTGGTAATTCTATTGACCAGAACTAAAACACAATATCTCACCCCTAGTCGGCTGACTAAATACGAGAGGATTCTTGTGGGTGCAGCAAATGTGAGCATTGTTAGGTGCGGTATTCTGAACCCTGCCACCTTACTCCCCGACCCCTTGGAAATGGAAGGTGGGGATGATGATGAACATGATTGTATTGATCTGACAGAGTTCAGTACCAAGCCACGCCCTGACATAAAAGAAGTACCATTGCCTGAGCATGATAAAGAACTATTTGTGGATGGTTCCTGCCTAAGACATGAATTAGGAGGCTTGAGTGCTGCTTATGCAGTAGTGTCTTTCACAAAAATTGAACAAGCAGGTTACCTATATAACATCAAGTCTGCACAAGTAGCCGAATTGATAGCCATGATAATGGCTTGCAAAATTGGGAAGGACTTACGCATAACAGTGTATACTGACAGTCAGTACTGTTATGGCGTTGTGCATGACTTTGGCCAATTATGGCTGCAGAGGGAATTCATGACTTCCTCAGGTACTCCCATTCGGAATGCAAAAGTTGTTCATGACCTTTTAGAGGCCATCCAGTTGCCCAAAGAACTGGCAGTGGTAAAATGTGCTGCTCATCAAAGGAGCATGGACAGAGTATCTCTGGGAAACGATTATGCTGATCGAGTGGCTCAATGGTGTGCCAAAGATCGGTATATTGTAAATCCAAAACGAGGGGGGCCAGGAACCAGCTGCCAGCTTCAGGTGTTTGAGGAAGTGCCGACATGGGATGAGGTGAGAGAGTGGCAGGAGTCGGCTCCTTGGCAAGAAAGAGAGAAATGGAAGGAGGATGGGTGTAGACCGAGACGTGTGGATGGTGTGATTTTGGGCCCAACTGGTATGCCTGTGTTACCCCGACACTTGCTTGGCACAATGGCAAGATTAATACATGAAGGATCACACATTGGTAGGGATGCCATGATTCTGGTATTTCAACAGACTTGGTACAGTAAAAAGTTCAGGAAGGTAGCAGAGTCCCTCTGCCAGAGGTGCCTGTCATGTCAACAGATGAACCCAGGCAAGAGGACAATGGTTGAACTGAGCAAGATTGGGAGGTCAGGGGGTCCCTTTATAAAGATACAGGTTGATTTCATCACCATGCCCCGTTGTGAAGGGAAACGATATGTCCTTGTCATTGTTTGCGTATTTTCAAAATGGGTAGAAGCTTACCCTACTCCTCAAAATGACGCACTGACAGTAGCGAAGTGTTTACTAAAAGAACTGATACCTAGGTTCGGAATACCATGCATTATTGAATCAGATAAGGGTGGACATTTCCAGAATGACATACTGGCTGAACTTTGTAAGGCCTTTGGAATAAGGCAGAAACTCCATTGTGCATACCACCCAGAGGCTTCTGGAATAGTGGAACAAGTAAATGGAACTATCAAAAACAGACTAGCAAAACTGACAGATGCTACTGGCATGACCTGGGTGAAGGCCCTGCCCCTGGTCCTGATGGGACTGAGAAGTGTTCCAGACCGCAAGACAGGCCTAAGTCCCCATGAAATCATTATGGGAAGAGTGATGAGACAAGCATGGGTGCCAGGAAGCAAATTGTTGAGCATTACTGATGATTTGGTGCTTGAATACTGCAGAAGATTGGGTGACCAAGTGCGTTCTATCTCTCGCCAGATTGGAGACGACGGCATCCTTAATCCAACGACTCCTCTCCACAACTTGGTTCCAGGAGACTGGGTCAAAATAAAGAAGCACACTCGATCAAGCTGTCTGGCACCAAGGTGGGGAAAGAAACGCCAAGTAATCCTGGTGACAACCACTGCAGTAAAAGTCGCAGGTGTTCCCCAGTGGATCCACGCCGGACACACCCAGAAGGTATTGCCAGACAAAGGATTTGAAGAACCAGGGCAACCAGCAGAGGACCCTGAAGGAGCCAGACCAGTAGCAACTGACAACGAGCAGCCCAGCACCAGTCAGGTTGCAGGAACAGCAGACGTTGGCCCAGGAGTAGTTGACTGCGAACTGCCAAGAAACCAGCCTGCTGAAGAAGTCCAGGAAACTGAGCCAGGAGTAGCTGAAGACGAGCTGCCAAGCATATGGCCAGAAGAATGGATACCGATGATTGATCTGACCGAAGATCCTATCAGAACAAGGGAACGACTTAGTGAAGGTAGAGAGTGGACTAGTCAGGAAAAGCAAGGCACAGGCGAAGAACCTCAGCCACTTGAGATTAAAATCAAAACTGAGGAAGGAGAAGGTCAGACAGGGACAGAGCACGTGATTGATACAGATCAAGTGAATAAGACTGAACAAGTGCCCGATACTGAACACGTGCAGGATACAGAACAAGTGTTTGATACTCCTCCATTAACTCCTGATGTGGATAAGGGACAGACTAGACATAGAGTAATAGTTCGAGCAGAAGAAAATAAAGAGATCGAAGTGCTTGAACAGGATCAGATAGGGTTAGAAAAACGGGTTCAGGAAACAGAAACAGAAACAGAAACAGAGACAATTGAAAGCCAAAAACAAAATATTCCTGAACAAGGCCAGATTAGTAACCAGGCAGAAGAATTTGATGCTAGTCCTGGAACTAGTCAGATAAGGGAAGTAGGAGAAGAAAGTGGAGAAGAATTACCACAAGATAAAGAAAACAAGAGAATAAGAAAAGAAAGTGAAGTCAAAGTACCGACTAAGAGACTAAAGAAAAGAAACAACCTTGAGCCTAGGTTTGTAAAAAGACTGAGACTAAGGATAAAGACAGTAGAAGAAAAACGTGCAGAAGCAAGAAGAAGTGCTCGAATAGCAGAGCAAGAAGAAGACTCTTCCAAAAGAAGGAGTGAGCGAATAAAAAAACAAAACAAAAAGTACAAGTCTCCTGAATGGACACTGGTTTTGGAAGAACTTGAAGATCTTGATATAACTGACGTAAGCGACGGAGAACCTGTCCCAGAGTACTCAGCTGAAGAGGAAGACGAGCCACCGTGAATTTGCACAAAGTAAGCTAGTTGTGTAAAAAGTAAAAAAAGAGGGGTGAGAACACTCCTACTGAGCTAAAATGTCTGATTCAACAGTGAATGGTAGACCTAGTTGCAGCCGTTTTAAGACGTGTTGCAAGGTGTGTATATGTAGTGTAGTAGTACTGATAGTTATCTGGATAGGATTAACAATTTTCATTCCCTTTGCTGTAAGTAAAGATACTAACATTGTCCCTACTGAAGTTGTAAATACTGACAATGAGGAGCTGACAACACAGAGTGTAGAAAGACATGAGAGAGCATTGAGACAAACTAAACGAGACTTAGAAGCATCAGATGAGAAAGGACTACATTATCATGGAATGAAAAACAGGACACATTTGAATGTTTTCGCAAACTTGTTAATACACTATGTAGAAACTATGGAAATTGAAGATTGCTATGTCTGCATGAAGCTACCTACTTCGGTGGCTGAAGGCGTGACATACCATCATCTGCCATTAACATATGGAATTTCCTGTAGCATTTTAGCTAGTTTATTTTACAAAAGGGGACCGTTACAGTATTATTACTCTAACAATGACGTGATCTTTTCTGAACTTCCTATACGTGGGAACTTGAATCCAGTACATACCAAAACTGACACCATAAGATATATGGGAGACTACTTTCTGACTATAGGGAACATTGACATAGCAGACGCACACAGAGATAACTTGACTTGTTCTTTGCGTGAGCAGGAAAAGATGTTCCTGAACATGGCAGAGAAAAGGAGAATTAAAATTCAGAAGAAGGCTAATGACGAAAGTCAGAAAAAACCAAAGTGGGCAGAGAACATGGAAGGCACCTCATCTGGTGGAGCGGGTCCTGCTCTGTTGCTGGATTTTGAAAAGAAAGGCAAGCTATGTCTTCACCGCGAGAAGACTAGCTATTATAATAATGTTTTCATTGGTTCCAGTGAATGCGAACATAATTACAAGGTAATTGGAGGTTGGGGTTTCAAAAATGGGTCAGAGCCTGTGTTTCCTGGAATTTATTACATTTGTGGGGACAAGGCTTATTTCAAATTGCCGGATCACTGGTATGGAAGCTGCTACTTTGGCATTGTTTTCCCAAAAATATACCATGTGAATGGAAAAGCTGGAAGCAATGAAGATACTAATGGCTTAGTGCGTAGTAAAAGAGAAAGTATAGGTGAAATTATGGGTAGTATTTTCAGTGCACTGATACCTGGAGTGGGAGTGGTTCTGAACACTCACAGAATTTGCAAATTGTCTACTATAGTGGATGTGCTGTCTACTGAAACAGCTCATGGATTTCTGCTGGTCAATACCGAAATGGTTGCGATCAGATCAATGGTTTTACAAAATCGACTTGCTCTTGACACCTTATTAGCGAAAGAGGGCGGAGTCTGCCGGATGTTGAAGGCGCAACATTGTTGCACTTATATTCCGGATAAAAGTGTACAGATCAAAAGATATGTGAAAAACATTACTAATTTGGCAAAGGAACTCAAACCACTCGAGGTTGATAGTGCCTGGAAGAGACTGGTAGATGGTCTCTCAAATGTAGGTCATTGGCTTGCTAGCATAGGTAAAAGCTTATTATTCAAAATTCTGATGCCAATTGGTATTATAGGTCTTATTATACTTTCCATTTTCTTATGCTGTAAATACCGCAAGCGCACCAAAAAGCACGAGATAAATGCAAGAGGAGTGAAACGAAGTGTGGATGAGATGGAATTAGAGGAAGTGAATGATCAGATATACAAAAAGGTGAAGACTTCTCACCCTGCTAAAACTGAAAGAGAAAAGTTAGAACGGTTGCTGGAAGAAATAGAACTTTATAAAGTGTGAAAGAAAGTTGGCATCTTGTTCCATTATAATTTGTGATGATAGTAGATATCATCAAAGAGGGGATTGATGAAGCAAAGCTTTGCATATTTTGCGGCTTGCCGAAATCAAGAACCTCGTTTATGTATAACAAGGTAATAAATGTACGTCTTACTAACATTTATATTAAGTTTGAGTAAAGTTTATGACGCTTGCCTATGTGTATTTCTAATGAATTTAATTCATGTCCTCTAAAATGGCCGCCGCTTGTATTTTAGTTACTGCGCATGCGTCAGCCACACTCACGTGTCCTGACGCGTCTGCAGAAGTGGAGGGAAAGTTATGCGCATGCGTAATTCATAGCTGTGCTTATCATGTGGTACAGCTCGTGCCACTGCTCTTGTGTCCGTGTCAATGTAGCTAACATTTAATGCAATTAGGTTTATTTCTTGATGATGAGTTAAAAGTACAAACCCTGTGATGTGTTTTCATAATGACATTATTATGTATTAATTTGTTTTCGCTTACTTTTCATGTACCGCGGGAAATGGGGGTCTGAGTGAGAGGAGAGCCATATTGGAGGTCCCTTCTGCGCCTGTGCGACATTCGGCAGCACGAGGGACCTTGACTGATGGAACATAGCCAGCTGGCAGTGATGGGCGAGATGCTCCTGAGAAAGTCACCTCTGCCCTGCGAGAACAGCGAATGTGGCTCCTTATGTGATACATTGTTATATTGCGCTACTGTTAGCTCATGGGAACCCCAAATCTGCTAGGCGGTACCCAAATATGTTAATGAAGGCTTCAATTCGCGTATTGTGATTGGTGTGTTACCCAAACCCTACCTTAGGACCAATTGAAATTGAGGGATTCTGACACTTTGCAACATTGGGGGGTGGTACACTGTCCCCAAACTGTATATCTACCCTGGGTTCACCTAGTGAACCGTCCGACTTGTCTGGTTTAGCTGACCTGTCACTGACCCAACGCACTCAATAGGTGACTGAAGATACAGAGCGCTGCGGAGCACTCTGTCCGAATTTGACCATAGGCTAAGGTTCTACTGAACCTTAAAGTGCTGGCAAAGCACTTAGCTGGGAGTTCGCTGACCCAATCGGGGTCTTGATCGATAGCTGCAGAGCGGGTGGAGCGCAGGCGTTGCTTCCGAACTGTGGGTTCCGGTCCTGTCCTGAAGAGGGTCCTGTCCTGAGGGTTTGCTGTCCTGTCCTGAGGGTCCTGTCCTGATTCCTATTCCGAGGGTATCCTGTCCTGTCCTGGGTGTCCATTCTGCACCTGCTGTCCTTTGAGGGGTATCCTTCCTTGAGGGTTTCCTGTCCTTAACTGACCCGTGGCCAGGGTTTGGTTTCCACACCTTTCTAGGTAAATATTACTCTGAACCTCTTGAAATTCTTGCACCTTCTGAATTTCTAACTTTTGCTTAAATAAAGTTCAACATTGCATATGTTATATTTCCATGCCTTTCCGCAACTATTGAAAGTCATTTATAATTTTTGCAAAGTTATTCTTATGCCTTCTCAATTGTTAGAAATTATATTTTGCATAGCAGTGTGTCATTTTCTGATATGGTCTAGAACTTCGTTGCCTAGATTGTTCAAAGGCCCCTTCACCTTAAGTGAAGCGTGTTATTCATTATAAGCTCTCCTATAGTCACCCACACTTAGTCTATCCCTGTTTAGATAATACTGACTTGCATAGTATCTTTTCTCGTTACATTTATTTAGTACTTTGATGATTACTCTGTCATTATTTCTTTCTGCCTATGTGATTTACGTTATCTTGGTTATTGATTGCCTTATTTTACTGTACCTCATGCAAGAAAATATTGAACTTTAGATAAACATTTTAAAACTTCCAGTTGTCCGTGGTCATTTAAACAGTATTTGAATGTTATTGGTTGGGTTTGTATTTTGCTGCCTTTCCTTTACAGCTAGCTCCCTGATTCATTGTGGTCATTAGGCACCCGCATCGGTGGATGGTAAGTCGGGTGCACCGAAATTTGGTAGCAGGGAACACACACACCAACTTGATAGAGCTCGTGAAGTCACCTGATCGATGTATATGGTGGTTTGAAAAGTATATGGGCCCTGAAGCCGGAAACGGCGAAAACTGTTGGTCGGGTGGCCTCGCGCGCTCTATCACTTGTACCATGGACTTTATCTGCTATTATTTGTTCTGTTCATATCACTACCAAACTCTCTCAATAAAAATTTTGTGAAATAAAAAAAAAAACCATTGAAATTCACTGAAAAAACCATAGGTTATAGACCATATATAGTTAGGAATTAGCATTTACAAAACCTTATTTTACTCACACAAAACCATTGAAATTCCATATATAGTTAGTTGTACTAACTATATATCGCGCACCCGCAATCCACTGCTGATCATGTCACATATTACATCATTCATGACATGGTCAGTGACATCACTGATGACATCACTGATGACATCTCAAATGACATCACTGATGACATCACTGATGACATCTCAAATGACATCACTGATGACATCACTGATGACATCTCAAATGACATCATTGATGATATCACTGATGACATCATTGATGACATCTCAAATGACATCACCGATGACATCACTGATGACATCACTGATCACATCTCAAAAGACATCACTGATGAGATCACTGATGACATTATTCATGTGATAATACGATGAATCTCTTCAGACTCTAATAAAAACTTAGATACACTCAGTGTAAACAGACTGGTGAGAGATTACATATATCGCAAATTCAACACGAAAATAAGAGAATTATTTTATCCTTCTTTACTGTGGAATTTTTTGCCATTTTCTCAGACCATCATATTACACATTGCTGTAACACTCTTTTACTACAAATTTGTATACAACCAGTTTTAGTCTCTCTTTAGGTTCCCCATTTCGGACAGAGTGTCAAATACCCCAAATTTATTTGATTTTCATAGATGTACATATAATTCCTCACTCTGATTCAGTCCCCAGAGGGTCATTGTTCGGATATTCAAGATTTGTCTTGTTACAGCAATGTGTAATATGATGGTCTGAGAAAATGGCAAAAAATTCCACAGTAAAGAAGGAGAATATAGACTATCATTGGGAGTATGCCCACCGGAGGGCTTTAATGTAAACCAAATGGTTGATAATCATTGAGAACATACATGTATAATGTTGCCCACTAGAGGGCTTGTTTTCGTTTTTCTCATTGTTTTGGTTGTAATCATTCTTACCTCCTAATGCAATGTAAATACAATGATTCTGGTATTTTACTTTTACAAAAACTCAGCAATAATTGGAGTAATGCCAAAAATAATTCTCTTATTTTCGTGTTGAATTTGCGATATATGTAATCTCTCCCCAGTTATACATATACGATCGATGAATCACTTTAAAACTACAAATCCCAACTCACTTCCTGTGCCTTAACAGGAAGTGGAATTACAAACTTTGTCGGTTTCCTCGCAATATAGGAGGTGTTAAACACTTGACAGATTGACCGTGAACAAGCAACTGTTGTTGTGAAACGCGTTGGTTTTGTGCTGGTGATTTTTGGGAGCTTTTGACGAATAAAAAGAAACTGGGAATAACTATCTCCGGGAGTGCGGACTCATTTCCTTGGACTAAAGGAAGTTGACGATATATAACAAAAGCGGGGCTCTGCTTAGGAGTACCGCACCGGTGGAAAGAGCGCCAGAGGGTTGCGAAACGGAGCCGATTTGGTGAATATATATATATATATATATTACCTACTGGCGGTCGCCAGTAGGTATATATAGTTAGGATTTTTTTGAATAGGGATTTCTGAAAATTCTATGTTGATTAACTTTGGCGTTGATGGACGGAATTGGCTGAACTTTTCAGGAAAATGGCACATTTTGTTTCTGAGCGTCCCCTGAAAGTTTGGGGGGTTTTCGTCAAGCGGGGGCCGAGAAAAAAGGGGGGACCCAAAACGTGTTTTTAACATTGAGTTTTCCATAGGGGTTTTGGACTTACTTTTAGCTCGAACGGCTGAATGGATTTCTATGAAACTTGGCAAAATTGTAGAGACTGTTTGCCCGATGTGCCTTTGCTAGGTCTCAAGATATGTGCTCCAGTGGATTTTGAGAAATTAACGTTCAAAAAAATATATATATCTGTGACAGCGTCCTGGTTAGCGCCCCGGTTCGCGTACCAGACGCGTAACGGAACTTCGCGAGGAGAAGCGGATTGGCTCTCCGGTGACTCTCAACATTCTAAACAGTCCGGAGCGGCCGCCATCTTGTCTCTCGGTAGGATCGAGAGACAAGAGGTGGAAATAAACGAAGGGGGAAATGAATGAAAGGGGCAAGGTAGACCCCTCCTGACCCCCTAGGATTAATGTGGGGGCTATTAAAGGGCCCCGCGGGGCAACATTTTTTTTTCGATTTTTCACGGTGGAAGCGCTACCCGGTACGCGAACTGGGTAGCTCACCGGTAGCGTAACGGGAGTCCGCCATCTTGTGTTTCGGACGCATTTCGTCACAAGATGGAGGATAAACAATGTTGGGAATGGGTATAAGGGGGCACGGGAGACATATCCTGACCCCCTAGGTTTTCTGAGGGTGGCTGAGGAGGCCCATATATGTAAAAAAAAAAAAAATTCGCACGGTTAGCGCCCGGTCCGCGCACCGGGTAGCGTTCCGGAAAGCGTAACAAGGGAAAAACCAAGGGAACTAGTAAAATAATATTTTAGAGTGCTTTGAGGTAGGGTAGCTCTGAATAGAGCTGTTGTGTTGTGTGGGTGATGTAAGTACCAACATGTAGGTACCAATGAAGAGTCTAAAATTCAATGTACACCGTCTCCTCTGTAGATATTTTGTATGTTCTAATATGGGCTATTTAAATGTAAATGTGTGGAAAAGCACTTCATGCTTTAAAGCAATTGTATTTTTGAACTGATTGTTCTTTCCTCTTAGTCCTCCTCTTTGTTTTTTTTCCCCACACTCTTCTTCAGCATGATAGTTGATAAATTCGTTCCCTCAAAAAATGTATATACATAAAAAAATTATATTAAATACATATAAAATATATTTTTCCTTTAAAAGAAGAATACATTTTACAGCTTTTGATATTTGCTATTAAAAAACCATTGAAATTCACTGAAAAAACCATAGGTTATAGACCATATATAGTTAGGAATTAGCATTTACAAAACCTTGAAAATTCACTGAAAAAACCATAGGTTATAGACCATATATAGTTAGGAATTAGCATTTACAAAACCTTATTTTACTCACACAAAACCATTGAAATTCGCATATATAGTTAGTTGCACTAACTATATATCGCGCACCCGCAATCCACTGCTGATCATGTCACATATTACATCATTCATGACATGGTCAGTGACATCACTGATGACATCACTGATGACATCACTGATGACATCTCAAATGACATCACTGATGACATCACTGATGACAACATCCAGTGACTGTATGTTTCTGTAAAGTTAAAATATGTCTTACATATTGAAGAATGAGTGGATGTATAAGTGTCTGGATGAAGGATTTAGTAGGTGCATGACTGACTGTATGAGTGAGTGATTAAATGTGTCTCACTGAGTGCATGGGTTAGTGACTAAACTGTCTTAATTTGTGCATCATTATGTCTGTTGTTCTGTAAACTGCTGTATGTGTTGATCAGTAGCTATATGAGTAACTATATGGGTTATTGATTGGTTGCCCAAGTATTTGTATGGGAGACTGAGTGTGTGTGTGGGTGGCTGGGAGGTGTATGACTCTGTGCATAGATGTGTGAGCAGTTGATTCACTAGATGTATGGGTTCAAAAGTGCATGTGGAAACAGCTGTATGGGCGGTTGACTGTGTGCATGAGTGTATTGGTGAGTGAATGGATATCTCAGTGCTACATGTCAAAGTAAGTACATATGTAAAACACAGTACATGTGAGAGTTGACATATATAAATAACTGTGCATAAGAGCCAGTGAATGTGTGAGTGGCTGTATGGATCATTGTGAACGTGTATCAGGGATTGTATAAGAGAGTAAATATGTGTTAGTATATGTTTGAATAAGTAAGGTGTGTATAACTGTATAGTTGAGGAAATGGAGGTGTGATTGATTCTTTGCATGACTGACTAGGTGTGTGAGTAACTCCATGGATGAGTGACAGTCTGTGAGTGTCTGCTTACACTGAGTGTATCTAATTCAATTCAATTCAATTCAGTTAATTTATATAGCGCGCTACATACCCATAGGGTCTCAAGGCGCTTGGAGAAGGGTGGGGAATTACTTGTTTAAGGTTATATTAGAGTCTGAAGAGATTCATCGTATTATCACATGAATGATGTCATCAGTGATGTGATCAGTAATGTCAAATGAGATGTCATCAGTGATGTCATCAGTGATGTCATTTGAGATGTCATCAGTGATGTCATCAGTGATGTCATCAGTGATGTCATTTGAGATGTCATCAGTGATGTTATCAGTGATGTCACTGACCATGTCATGAATGATGTAATATGTGACATGATCAGCAGTGGATTGCGGGTGCGCGATATATAGTTAGTGCAACTAACTATATATGCGAATTTCAATGGTTTTGTGTGAGTAAAATAAGGTTTTGTAAATGCTAATTCCTAACTATATATGGTCTATAACCTATGGTTTTTTCAGTGAATTTTCAAGGTTTTGTAAATGCTAATTCCTAACTATATATGGTCTATAACCTATGTTTTTTTCAGTGAATATATATATATATATATATATATATATATATATATATATATATTGAGAGAAAAGAGTTGATGGCAGTGGTTCACAACAATAGCCAGCCCCTCTGTACTGTTTGCATCCAAATTATAAGGTGGCCAAGATGTCTTCCAGCATGCTCAATGCCTAACACTGTGCCGTCCACAATGCTAATCTACATACATAGGAAACCTCTGTATATATGAAACAATACATTGATCGACGAAACACGTGTCGGCTGTCTCATTGTTGTAACAACGTGTCAACAGTGGTGAAGATTTGTGATTACAACATATGTCTTGTAATTTTCACTTTTGTCGGGAGGAGCACCGCCGTGGAAGCATCGGTTCCGCTGCTGTCTCTGTTGAAATAGCGGAGCGGATCTAAATGGTGAAGTGGCAGAATGGGGGAAGACATTGTCCATATCCAGACTATTAGCGATATTTACCAGCATGATGCCAACAGCCCACATGGGTGTAATTTACAGCCTACCAGTCCCTGATTGTATGGACTACCAGTCCCAGGTTACTTTGCGAGACTACTCACCTGAATGATAATAAAAAGGGAAGAAAGCTGGAGAGTCTGTTATGTTGGTGTTCAGCGGTGCAGGGAAACCTATGATTAAGGGCGTTGCCCGAAACGCGTCAGGTAACTGCTGATGGTGGATTTGTGTGGTGCCTTCCTTGACCCTATTGGAACTGACCTGAGAGTGCACCTCGCAGTGGGAAACTTTGTGAACTTTGATGTATCCGGCCATCCTGGTCGGGAGGAGCACCGCCGCGGAAGCAGCGGTTCCGCTGCTGTCTCTGTTGAAATAGTGAAGCGGATCTAAATGGTGAAGTGGCAGAATGAGGGAAGACATTGTCCATATCCAGACTATTAGCGATATTTACCAGCATGATGCCAACAGCCCACATGGGTGTAATTTACAGCCTACCAGTCCCTGATTGTATGGACTACCAGTCACAGGTTACTTTGCAAGACTACTCACCTGAATGATAATAAAAAGGCAAGAAAGCTGAAGAGTCTGTTATGTTGGTGTTCAGTGATGCAGTGAAACCTATGATTAAGGGCGTTGCCCGAATCGGACCAGGTAACTGCTGACGGTGGATTTGTGTGGTGCCTTCCTTGACCCTATTGGAGCCGACCTGAGAGTGCACCTCGCAGTGGGAAACTTTGTGAACTTTGATGTATCCGGCCATCCCGGTCGGGAGGAGCACCGCCGCAGAAGCAGCGGTTCCGCTGCTGTCTTTGTTGAATTAGCGGAGTGGATCTAAATGGTGAAGTGGCAGAATGGGGGGGAGACATTGTCCATATCCAGACTATTAGCCATATTTACCAGCATGATGCCAACAGCCCACATGGGTGTAATTTACAGCCTACCAGTCCCTGATTGTATGGACTACCAGTCCCAGGTTACTTTGCGAGACTACTCACCTGAATGATAATAAAAAGGGAAGAAAGCTGGAGAGTCTGTTATGTTGGTGTTCAGCGGTGCAGTGAAACCTATGATTAAGGGCATTGCCTGAAACGCGTCAGGTAACTGCTGATGGTGGATTTGTGTGGTGCCTTCCTTGACCCTATTGGAGCCGAACTGAGAGTGCACCTCGCAGTGGGAAACTTTGTGAACTTTGATATATATATATATATATATATATATATATATATATATATATATATATATATATTACCTACTGGCGGTCGCCAGTAGGTATATATAGTTAGGATTTTTTCTCTATGGGATTTTTGAAAATTCTATGTCTAATAACTTTGGCGTTTGTGGACGGAATTGGCTGAAATTTTCAGGAAAATGGCACATTTTGTTTCTGAGCAGCCCTTGAAAATTTGGGGGGGGGTTCGTCAAGGGGGGGCCGAGAAAAAAGGGGGGTCCCAAAACGTGTTTTTAACATTGAGTTTTCCATAGGGCGGTTGGCCTCACTTTTAGCCCGAACGGCTGAATGGATTTGCACGAAACTTGGCAAAATTGTAGGGACTGGTAGCCCGATGTGCCTTTTGTAGGTCTCAATATATGTGCTCCAGTGGATTTTGAGAAATTAACGTTTAAAAAAAGATATATATCTGTAACAGCGGACCTGGCAGCGTCCCAGGACGGGTACTTTACGCGCAACGGAGCTTTGTGAAGCGAAGCTGATTGGTTCTCCGGCGTCTGTCAACATTCCAAAAAGTCCGTAGCGGCCGCCATCTTGTCTCTCGGTAGGATCGAGAGACAAGAGGAGGTCAAAACAAAGGGGGAAATAACTATAAGGGGGCATAGTAGATCCTCGCTGACCCCCTAGGTTTGATGTGGAGGTTTTAAAAGGGCCCCGCGGGGCAAAAAAAAAAAATAATAATAATAATCGAACGGCTGAATGGATTTGCACGAAACTTGGCAAAATATTAGGGACTGGTAGCCCGATGTGCCTTTGCTAGGTCTCAATATATGTGCTCCAGTGGATTTTGAGAAATTAACGTTCAAAAAAAGATATATATCTGTAACAGCGCTCCGCTTCGCGTAACGGAGGTTTGCGAAGCTGATTGGTCATTCTGTCACTGGGCTATAGTTGGGCTACATCTGGCTGATATTTGGGCTACATTTGTTTTTTTGTGTGTCTGGCGGCCATCTTTGGGCTACATTGGGCTACATTGGGTTTCATTGGGCTACATTGGGCTACATTTGGGCTCCAACATATATATAGGCCAATGTAGCCCAATATATATTTTTCAAAGTTAATTTTCGTAAAAACCACTGGAGCATATATCTTGAGACATAGCAAAGGCACATCGGGCTACCAGTCCCTACAATTTTGCCAAGTTTCCTGGAAATCCATTCAGCCGTTCGAGCTAAAAGTGAGTCCAACCGCCCTATGGAAATGAAGGAAATGAATGGGTAATTTGTAATTAGCAAATAGCTCATCGCAAACTAGGAATGGTAAAGAATCGCTATTTATTCCTTAAAGTTCGCTATTTAGGAAATGCAAAAAACTTTGATGATACATATGGCGGTTCATCTCTAACAAGATAAGAAGCATAGGGATACATTTATGATGACTGGCGCATCACCAGGGATGTGTTAGTCATTCTGTGCCGCTGTTCCGTCACCTATGGTGTGCTGCATTTACAATGCGGCGCATCATGGGGCAAAAACAGCACAGATGCGTGATGTATCTGTGCCGTAAAGGTGGCGCATTGCTGGAGTTGTATCGCAAGTGTAATGAAGCTCCAGCAAGGGTCGGGGGTGCCCCTGTCGCAGGGTTTCTGTTCTCACACAGAACTGTGGACAGAGGATTGGAACCTCGGCGAATTAGGGTGTCCCAAAACTCACGTTAGTAATCAAAAACTCCTTAGCAAGCTAGGTACAGTGTCACATTGGATATAACAAACTCTCAATGTTTAGACAATCCAGAATATGAACTTATAGTACCTCAGGATACGTGGAACTCATGAACAGTCGGTCGTTATATATTTCTTAGAAACCAGAACATGGAGTTAAGAAGAACACATGTGTATTTGAAATGTTTATTTACTAATGCCGTCTTCTCAGGCGTAGTATCTTAGATAATAGAAGTACACATATTATCAGTAGCAAAATTACCAGCATAGTTACTAGTACATAAAAAGCGAATGGTGATAGTATGTTAACATGCTGTAAATGAATAAGAGTTAGCAACACTTATAAGCAGCCGCGGCCCGTGGAGGGAGTTACGGTGAGGCAGGGAGGCGGGGAGGGGGAGAAGCAGGGTGGAGAATACAAGTACACATATTATCAGTAGCAAAATTACCAGCATAGTTACTAGTACATAAAAAGCGAATGGTGACAGTATGTTAACATGCTGTAAATGAATAAGAGTTAGCAACACTTATAAGCAGCCGCGGGCCGTGGAGGGAGTTACGGTGGGGCAGGGAGGCGGGGAGGGGGAGGGGCAAGGTAGAGAGGGCTCCACCCTGCTTCTCCCCCTCCCCGCCTCCCTGCCTCACCGTAACTCCCTCCACGGCCCGCGGCTGCTTATATCTCACCTACCCTAATACACATATTATATTATTTGCTAAGAAGGTCTCTTTGTGTTGGTTTAGGGCGTGCCCATACTTTAGTGTCTTAGATTTGAAGGAATCACATCAGCATACACCAGCTCTCTCTTCATGTGAACCGCATCAACTGTTGTGTATGTGTGTTCGGCAAAGCAATATAAAACCCGCCTCATGCCCAGAATTGGCAGAAGTTGCACTTATGTTATGAGTATGAAGTCGTGGAGATCAGACCTCATAACAATTCTGTATTGTGTTGTTCTTGAAACTTTAGCACTCGCTGTACAGATATAGTTTAACAAGCAAAGCAGATAGTAGAGCAATAACATATTATTCTCATGTAAACCACGATGAACTACTAGGTGGAAAGCTAAAGCAACAACTAAGTGTCGTGTGCAGAAGTTGCAAAAAAGGAAAAATGGCGTTTAAACCGGTAATGAGCCCATGCTAACTTAACACGGTGTAAAGATATCCAGGACCTAGATGACACCTCCCCATGATCCGGAAACGAACTGAATAAGATAATAGAAGTGCCATCTCATGAGAGCAGATTGCAAGTTTATATGTGGACGGTCCGCAAGGTAAAGCATTAAAAACTAGGAAAATTTAATGCTAAAGAAAAATAAAACAGCCAAGTACTTTATCGAGTCTTAAGCCAATAGGCAAGGTAAATAATAAAAACTTGACAAATAAGTCAATGAATTGTCAATGAAATGCTAGTACTCAGCATATCAAACATGAAAAAGGTCTATGACATAACTGTGTATGCAAAATAAGCTGCAACAGCCTCCAATAGGAAGTCACCGTCTTCATCCGAAAACAGTTCAGCCATCCAATTTAAAAGCGGAAAAGAACATACGTGCTCTCCCAGCACCGGATCCTCTATCACCATCAGAGGACAGCTCGGTGGGTTTTCAAGAAAGCTCTGTTCCAAGAAAGACTGTGCTGCCGCCAGTAAATTCCAGGGACCAAGTAGTCCATGCATCAATGCCACAGCCATAATCCTTTCGCCAGGACAAACCAACTCGTGAGTAATGATAGGAGTCATCAGCTGATTAAAGTCGACGTCAGGAGAAACCGGTCCGCAGAGACACAAATCAATGGCCCAATCGAAATCACAGGTCAGGCAGTGAAATACAGGCTGGACACAGGTGAAGTAGGAGAATCGAAAAGATAATCCATATGCCGTGCTTAATATCGCCAACGGCATTGTGCCATAATATTCTAGCATGCGATTGCGGAACAGTGTCAGCAGCTGCAGGGTGGGAGGTTGCATAGGAGGGACATCCATATTTAAAAATGTAAAAAAGCACAAGAGCGTCCGCTGGTAATGCAAGTAAAAATGACAATCCACGAACCAGAGTGGAGAAAATAGAATGAAAGGAAGCAGGGATGACTCCAAAGATTTTCTCAAATGAAGTCACGAGACCACTGGTAACAACTTTAAAAAAGTGCGCCAGGGTCTTTGTGGAGGATGCGTTAAAGATAGTCGGAACCATCTTGCTGAAATTGAAAGGCAAATCTGAATTAAAAGTATTCCTTTTATCGTAACAGTAAGTGAACGGGTTATTTGCTGCAGAAATGTTCTATTTCCTCCCACACATGAACATAGGGAGTTTTCAATCTGGCCACAAATACCAACCTTGGGACAGATTTCAACGGCATGGCAAGAATAAGAGCTCTTTTGTCTCAGAGAGAGGTGGCCTTGAGTTCGGCCCGTGAAACTTTCGTGCTTCACATAGCGAACACCCGTACAGAGGTGCAGACCCTTTTCAATTAACTCAGAACAATCTTCATTATTGAGCATCAAATAACTACCATTTTCCAACAACTTGAACGTGGGGATGATAGCAGGAACTGGCGTGCCTTGCAACACGCAAGCCATATTTGGTCGGTGTTTGTTGCATGAACCGTGTAACTGTATGTGCCTACACATTAGTGAATGATCTGGCGTCTCAGTGCATTCCTCTCCATTCAGATAAACTTCTTGATCATCTTTGAAACATCTGTATGTGTATGGAAGCGACCAGACCTCATGAAGAAAAGCACTACCTAAAGGTTCATAACGACCTATTGGTATATATTTCATACAATTTGAAAACTTATATAAAGCAAAAGGCAGCGTTATTAAACCGTGGATAAGGCACGTTGCCAAAAAACCCGCAATCCTCTGCTGATGATGTCACTGAGCATGTCATGAATGATGTAATATGTGACATCATCAGCAGTGGATTACGGGTAATAGTATCTCTAGTTTACTCCCCTATAGCTGTCTTTCTTTTAACATAAGTGTCTGTTTCCTTCCCTTATACTTACTGTTTTTGGTTCGCTTCTAGTTCGCGTACCGGCGAGCGAACTGGGAAGCGAACTAAGAGAAATAGAGGTTGGCATAGTTCCAAATATTGTACCAATTTTTTAATAACGGGGAGGTAGTTCTGAAAAGAACTTTTTTTTTAATTGTTTTTGTTGTTTTATATTTTTTTTATTATTTTTCGGAACATTTTTTTACTTTTTTTGAATTTTTCTGAAGTTTTATATTTTTTGGGGTTTTTCTTGGAGGGGGCAATGAAAACGATTCATTGTAAAGGGCTCAACAGGAGCAACAAAACAAAAAAAGAAGTATTTATTATTTTGGGCGTTTCGTACAAACTTGCATATGATAGTCAATAGCTCTGTTGATCAGAGTGATGCTTTTTTCTCCGTAGGAAATGAATCCATCGCAAAATACGCAGGTGTGTTTTACTTCACCAAATTTCATTTGTATATTTGGCACCATCTCCCTGCCCTCTGGTCCCGTTACTTCCGGTACAACAGATCTTCTGGCCATAATAGGGAGATTATCTAGGTCGTTCCGAAACTGTGCAGCACTGTAGTTGTTAGGATGCCACCTAGTCATATGGCGATGCATTGTGTAGTTTCCGAAACTGTATTTTTTCTCGGTTCCTCTGGACAGTCTATCTTGACATATAAGGCAAGTTACGTATCTTGCATTTACTTTTTTCTGACCTTTGGGAATTTTAAAAAATTGCCAAATGAAGTTTTCTTTCCGGTGAGACGTCCTGGGCTGCTCAGGCAAAAACTGCCTCTCTTCGTGCTCGTCGTCCTGTTCCTCTTCTTCTTCTTCTTGTTGAATTATAACTTGAGCAGGTGGTCCACTCTTCCTTGGATGTGGTGGAGGTGGTGGGGAAGCACCAGCTGAAGCTACTAAAGAAGCCATTGCTCAGTGATCACAAAGGGTCTTTCTCTCACAATGATGAAAGTCAGAGTGAGGAAAGAAGGAGGGATTTTCATCATTTGGGAAAAACAAGAGTTCTCAACCAATCAAAAGTGTTCATTTTAGATTATATGACCTAGTCTTACATCATTAGGAAACCAAAAGTGAAATGAACCAATGAAAAGTGTTATTACCAAGTCACATGACTTGCTGTGTTTACGTTAAGCGCTTTGCAGGGCCTCCCGGTTTGCTTCCAGAAACCTGCGCTTTGCGACTCGCTTCGCGTACCAGTTCGCTAACGTAGCACGTCATATGACGTATCACGCGACAACGTGAAACGTCATGCGGACGGGAGGCGTCACGATGTTGTTTTCTAACGCGGCACTTGCGGTAAAGAAACGTTTACCGGCTCGCGGTCTATTTCGCGGCATCAAGGTCAGCTAACGGGAAGCTTCCCGATTCGCGAAGCGGGAACGAAGAAAAAAAAATATTTAAAAAAAAAATTATTCATAAACATATAAAATATATTTTTGGATTTAAAGAAGAATACATTTTACAGCTACAGATATTAGCTGTTAAAAAACCAATGAAATTCACAGAAAAAACCATAGGTTATAGACCATATATAGTTAGGAATTAGCATTTACAAAACCTTGAAAATTCACTGAAAAAACCATAGGTTATAGACCATATATAGTTAGGAATTAGCATTTAGAAAACCTTATTTTACTCACACAAAACCATTGAAATTCCATATATAGTTAGTTGCACTAACTATATATCGCGCACCCGCAATCCACTGCTGATGATGTCACATATTACATCATTCATGACATGGTCAGTGACATCACTGATGACATCACTGATGACATCTCAAATGACATCACTGATGACATCACTGATGACATCTCATTTGACATCAATGACCACATCACTGATGATATCATTCATGTGACAATACAATGCATCTCCTCACATTTTAATATAACCTCTGTTTCACCCAGTGTTAAAAAGAGAGTATAATTTTTGAAACCATTGACACACCAATACTAGTTACTACATACGCACTCACTGATTGCTACGTCTACACACACCTTCACTCATTCACCCATACAATCATTCATACATACAATCAATCATCTTTACAACACTATCATATGCACTCATACACCTATACAGACACTCACAGTCTGCCACTCATCCATGGAGTTACTCACACACCTAGTCAGTCCTGTAAAGAATCAATGACACTTCCATTTTCTTGTCTATACAGTTAAACATAGAGCACCTTACATTTTCAAACATATACTAACACATACTTACCTTCTTATACAATCATTGATACAAGTACAGATTGATCTGCACAGAGTCACACACCTCCCAGCTAGCCACACACACACACTCAGTCTCCCATACAAATACTTGGGCAATCAATCAATAACCCATATAGTTACTCATATAGCTACTGATCAACACATGCAGCAGTTTACAGAACAACAGACATAATGATGCACAAATTAAGACAGTTTAGTCACTAACCCATGCAGTCAGTGAGACACATTTAATCACTCACTCATACAGTCAGTCATGCACCTACTAAATCCTTCGTCCAGACACTTACACATCCACTCATTCTTCAATATGTAAGAGATATTTAAACTTTATAGAAACAAAAAATCACTGGATGTTGTTATCAGTGATGTCACTGACCATGTCATGAATGATGTAATATGTGACATCATCAGCAGTGGATTGCGGGTGCGCGATATATAGTTAGTGCAACTAACTATATATGGAATTTCAATGGTTTTGTGTGAGTAAAATAAGGTTTTCTAAATGCTAATTCCTAACTATATATGGTCTATAACCTATGGTTTTTTCAGTGAATATATATATATATATATATATATATTCCAGGAATAATCCGAAACGGCGCAGAAATGCTTCTTAGCTGCAAGTACGGACACGAACCCAGTTTGGTGCAAAGAGTAATTTATTCGACCTCGGTGCTCCCAATCGTCACGACGCGTTTCGCGCTTCACAGAGCGCTTGATCACATGACACAGTTATCCACCAAGCATAGGTTTAAATACAATATCACATGACATTAGAGCCTACAACTTGTATAGACATAGAAGAGTTCTAAAGTCATTAAACTACACAAGACATTTAGACTGTCTAGGCATTCATTCCACTTTATCTTTTGTTTTTTATGTAAGTAGTTGAATCAAAAGCCTGTCATGGTAGTATAATACATAGCTTATAAACCTAATGCGTAAAAATTAAATAAAGGTGATAGTGCAAAAAGATGGAGAAAAGTAAATATAAGAATTTACAATCCATATAAAGTTGTCTAGTGTGTTTTTTTTTAATTCATGTATAATACACAGAGTGCAGCGTTTTTTCAGATGTGTGAACATATAATGATTATTTTATATTATGTTTTTGTGTGCAAGATGTCAAAGCACACATAATTGTAAACATGGAAACGATATGGAGCCCCATATGTTCGTAATGTCCATGTATATTTCGGGTCGTATTCTAAAAAGAATAAAGTGCTACAGTGAATTGTACATTCCGTGTTCATACAAGGGACAGTACCACAGATACACCGGTGACACACCCTTAGATACATCTAGTCTCGGTCAAATACATTATTAATCAGATGTGTCCCCCGGCTAAAATAGCGGTCATCCAAGATATTTCAGATTCGCAATTATGTAACTTTGCTAGTTACAAGGAGTTAGGAGCTCGCATAGTGTATTTAGACAATGTTAATAATCAATCTAAGGCAACTGATAAAGAAACCTCACAAAATAGAATTCATAAACATGCTTATAAAAAACCTAAAGGATTGGTCACTAAAAGGCTAAAAAGCATATATTTCATGTCATGCATCCAGAACCTATAAGGTTATATAAATTGATTATGAAAAATATAAATTGATTAATACATAAATATAGCTCTAAAATTCATAAAATACATTACAAAAATTACGAATCCTATATCTTACTGTGAAATTTTATAGTCACTGGTCAATATCTATCTCATTATTTACAGACACGTGTACAGGTCCTCTGTAATATTGAGGCCTGAAGGCTGCTTGGTATTCAGTTCAATAATGTACTGTGTCTCGAGTCGGCGAAGTTTCTCCTCCCTGTTACCACCCCTTCTGCTGGCCAATACACAATCAATTACAAAGTATCTTAACTCACTGCTCCTAGACTTGTGTTTGATTTTGAAATGTCTAGCTACTGGGTATGTATTATCTTGATTAGATATTGCCCGTAGATGTTGCAGAATTCTCTTGTGTACAGGGAGTTTGGTACTCCCTACGTAACACAGGTTGCAGGGGCAGACTAGTACATAGACGGCAAATTCCGTCTTGCACGTCAGTAATTTGTTGATCTTATGCTCCCTGCAATCGAAAGGTGAGTGGTAGCTGGTCTTATTTATAGCTTGCTGACAGGCCTTACATACCTTGCAGTTAAAAAATCCTGTATGTGTTTGGTACCAGGCAGAACTTTCTAAGACTTCAGGCCTAGTTTTTACTATTTCATCTTTCATGGATTGTCCTCTCCGATATGTAATGGAGGGCCTCTTAGGGAGGTCTTTGCCTATCACCGGATCTCTGAGAAGTATTGGCCAATTTTTCGTGATGATGGTTTCTATCTCTTTATGTTGAGCATTATACTGTACTATGAATCTGAATTCGGGTGACTTTGTGGTATCCTCCCCACTATTCTGTGTTGTCTGTAAGTTTCCAGCCAATAACAAGGATCTATCTTTCTGATTGGCTTTGAATATCGCTGCATCTATCATTTTAGGAGAATAACCCCTTTCAATAAATCTCGTCTTGCTTTCATTTTGCGCAACTATTAGGTCAGTTTGCCTGCTATGAATTCTTTTTAATCGTAGCATCTCCCCATAGGGGATGCTGTTCACTAAATGTTTGGCATGTGAACTTCCATCATGCAGGGGGGAGTTGCCCGCTGTGGCCTTACGGTGTAACCTGGTTTCTATTCTACCTTTTTCGATAAAAATCTCAGTATCCAGAAAGGTGATGGAAGTTGTACTCAATGTGGCTGTGAATTGGAGATTTAAATTGTTTTGATTTAGCTCTGTCACAAAAGTTTCAGCAGATGTTATGTCACCCCTCCAAATCACAAACAGGTCGTCAATAAAGCGTAACCATGTTACAACATGGGATTGCATGGTTGTTGAGTGTTGAACCAAGAGGACCAGCTCCTCCCACCAGCCCATGTGTAAACACGCGTAGCTTGGGGAGAAGCTGGCCCCCATGGCAACACCCCTCAACTGCCTGTACATCAAGTTGTTGAACATAAAAACGTTGTTGTCCAAACACAACTTCACCATTTCCAACAGCATCTCCCTGTGGTCAGGCATTTCTGGTAGAGATCTTTTGAGATAGAAATCAAGTGCATTGAGTCCATCTGAGTGAATGATACTTGTATACAACGAGCATACATCCAATGCAATAAATGTATATTCAGGTTGCCACTCAATGTTGCTGATTTTGTTTAAAAAATCGCTAGTGTCACTGACGTAGGACGGCAGCTTTTTGACCTCTCCCTGCAAGAAAAAGTCGACATACTGCGACATATGTTCTAGGCAGCTATTCCTGGCAGAGATAATTGGGCGTCCAGGGGGGTTAGTAGGATTTTTATGCAGCTTGGGCAAAAAGTACATCATTGGAACAATAGGATAGTCATTTTTGAGAAAATTGTGCTCCTGACCGGTGATAAGGCCTTTGGATTTCCATTTGGAAAGTTTTTTGTTGCAATTTGCATACATATTCTTGAGTTCTGTCCACGAGAATCTGATGTAACATGATCTGTCATTGAGTTGTAGAAGGGCTTCCTTCATGTACATGTCTCTGTGGATTAGCACAATGTTGCCTCCTTTGTCCGAAGCTCGGACAATACCTTTGAAGTTTTTTTGTAGTTTCGTTATTAGAGCTCTGTAATTCGCTGTTTCCATGTTGTACTTATGTTTGCCTCTATGAATTTTCATATTCAAGTCTTTGAGTTGGCTGGTCACTTGTTCATGGTAGAGATCTATAGAGTCTTTTAGCATGACTGGCATGTATTTGGATTTAGCTTTGAAATTTGTTAGAGGCTTTTTTGGTTTCGCAGGTGTTTGCCCACCGGTCGAAGTATTGGTATCGCACTGGATTGGAGATAGTCCACTCTCATTTGTTGCATTTGTTTGCCACATTTCAGCCAATTCCTCCATTAGATTTAATGTGGCTTGAGAGCTTGGGTTTGCATCTGATGTCAAAGTTTCAGACCCAATATTTGGTTCTCTTTCAAATTTATTTAATGTGAAAAATGTCTTTAATTTGAGCTTCCTAGTGCTTTTGTACACATCCAGTCTTGTATTTACATAATTAAAGTCCCGTTTTGGACAATATGATAGCCCCAGGATGAGGATTTCCTTATCTTTGTCATTGAGTTCAATACCGGCAAGGTTCACAATTGTTTTGTCAGGGTCTGTTAGGGTTGCTGCTTTTTGTTCCAACCCCCTTTCTTTTTGTTTTTCCAATTTCCCCCTGAGTTTGTTGGCTTTCCTCCGCTCACTTCGCTTGTTGTTTTTTGAGCGGCGTAGTGTTGTTGTCTTGTCCGAGGACGTAGCGTTTGTCTCTGTCCTCGCAAAAAAGGGCCAACTCTTCATCCAGTGTATTTTTAGGCCCCGCTCCTCTTGCCTGTTCCTCTCTCTCTTGGTCACTATCAGGATTTGAACTTTCTTCTGATATAGAAGTCGATGAGCCTGGGTTCATGTTTTCTGGTCTCACAATTCTAACGGCGGTTGCTTTGCCAGCTTGTTTATTTTTTCTTAAAGCCTCAAATTTCCTAGAGAAGGTAAAGATCTGTCCTGTTTCATAATCCGTATATATATATATATATATATATTGAGAGAAAAAAGTTGATGGCAGTGGTTCACAACAATAGCCAGCCCCTCTGTACTGTTTGCATCAAAATTATAAGGCGGCCACAATGCTAATCTACATATATAGGAAAACTCTGTATATATGAAACAATACATTAATTGACGACACACGAATCGGCTGTCTCATTGTTGTAACAACATGTCAACAGTGGTAATGATTTGTGATTACAACATATGTCTTGTCATTTTCACTTTTGTTTTATGTCATTAAACTGAACCCTGACTGTGTTCAGTTGAGTCAGTTGCTAACTTCATTGTGCTGTGCTCTGTCAATCAATATATATATATCAAACTTAGAATATATCTTATGCGGCTGCTTATGTAATACTAACAAACGTTGTTATCACGGCTGATGCGGAGAATGATAGATTGAAACTAGGAAAGGAAGATGAAAGAGATAGAAGGACAGGAAAGATTTGTGGACTAGCAGCAGCCCCAGAAGGGTGGTGGATATATGTTTACCCATCGCCACTGTTCTGGCTGCGTGGCACCAATGTGAGAATGCAGAACATTTCTCAAAAGCACTGATCATTATATATTTGCAGTCGATTTATAGTTTTAGCTTGCAGAAGCTCGTTGGCACTACAAGTAGTGTTGCGGCCTGCCTTCTCCACAACTTCTAATTACGGCAAGCTATTGAATAAGTGCATCCCTGTATGCAGGCCGCATATGCCACTCACTAAAAAGCAAATGTTAGTGCGCTGACAGGAGATCACTCATCAGCCAGGCTTTATTCATGTTTTCGAGATTGGCGTGAGGCAGGTTAAAGGCGTGCTGGTATGTGAGCTGATTCTAGCATGGGGTTTGCCATTGAGGAGAAATTTATGGCAGTTTTGGGCCATCTTGGACCCCTTTAGAGCTATGAGCTCAGCGCTTGAGTAGGTCAGGGGGTTGGTCCTACCTGATGAAATTTGTGCAGCGGACACACGCAATGGGCGCGACGCTGATGCGCCAAAGGCAAGCCAGTCTGCGCCCGTCCGCGCTAGCTTCGCGCTCAGCGCCAGCCCCCCTGCCCAATTTTCATCAGGTAGGACCAACCCCCTGACCTACTCAAGCGCTGAGCTCATAGCTCAAAAGGGGTCCAAGACGGCCCAAAACTGCCATAAATTTCTCCTCAATGGCAAACCCCATCAAACCTGCATGCTTTGCCCTGGTTACAATGTTTCTCTACCTAATATTCTCAGTCAACCTGTGGCGGCGTATAGGGAAAAACGGAATAGGAGCGGCAAAATCTCCCCTAACTCTACGTGGAAATGCGCCCTCATTAACACAAGATCCCTGGTTAAGCACAGCATAGAATGCGCCTCCTTTCTTGAAGACGAGGGGATTATGATGCCTTCATTACAGAGACCTGGACTGATGATGCTTCAGGCCCAGACGTAGTGAAAGTGACACCTTCTGACTCTCTGCTTTTCGCTTAACAGACCACTCAAACGAGGGGATGGGCTTGCAGTGATACACCACAACTATATCAATTCATCTTTTCAGCCAATAAAAAATGAAGAATGCGAAGCGTTAGTCTTTTGTATTTACCTCTCTCACCACGATTCTTTTAGAGGTTCTCTGGTCTACAGACCCCCTGGGCAGAGGACTCGCTTCATTGAACAAGCCGGCACCATCCTAGAGGTAGGACTAAACTCCTCTGCTTATACCATTCTAGGTGACTTCAATTTCCACTTAGAATCAACCTCAGACATAGATACTGCCAGCTTGCTTGACTTTATATCATCTGGGAATTTAAAACAGTTAGTCACAGGACCCACGCAATAAGCCTGGACGGCATCTTCTCTAACTATCCCCACATATCTTTTACTGGCCTTCACCCCCTTTCTTGGTCCGACCACTCAGCTGTTCTTTTCGAACTCACCTCTTCAAGCCTAGCAATCCACAAACCCCACAAAAGATACCTCGAAACTAGGACATGGAAAAACATTGAGGCCGAAGATCTAAATACATTTCTTGCTGATAACATCTTTCCACTTCCTTCACACCATGACCAGGCAACCAACTGCTATACTAACTGGTTAACTAAAGCAGAAAAAAATTAACCCCCGTGAAAAAGGTACGCATCCACAGACAGCGCCCCTCAGCTCCCGGGTACTCCTGCAAACTTAAGGACCAAAAGCTGGCTTGCAAGTATCAGGAAAGGTGCTGGAGGAAGGACTATAGTGAAGAAAAGAAAAAAGTTCATAAACAGGGGCTTGCCCAGTACAAACAGCTACTTCACAGTACTAAACTAAAATCTTTCACAACAAAAATTCAGGAGGCGAAAAACCAGCCTAAAACTCTGTTTAAAATTGTTAAATCATTAGCTCATCCTGTTACTGCACCCACCCCCACTAGTGAAGACCAGTGCAACAACATAGCAAAGTTCTTTTTTGATAAAGTTAATGCCTTTATCTCAGCTTTCTCAAACTTGTCATATAGTAACTCATCTTCCATAGTTTCCAATTATACAAAAGACCCCCAAAAAACACCTTTTTTAATTCTTTTAACCCTTTTACAAATAAAGACACCTTTAAAATCCTCATCCAGGCAAAATCAGGCTCTCCTTTCGATCCCTGCCCGATTGAAACTGTAAAGCTCGCGGCTATGACAGTGGCAAGTAAACTCACATCGATTTTTAATACTATGGACAAGGAAGGATACTTCCCAAAGGAATGGAAACAGGCTTCCATCCTCCCCCTTTTAAAAAAACCTAACTTAGACGCCAAGGATCCCAACAATTTCAGAACCATATCCAGACTGCCCCGTCCAGCGAAGATTATTGAAAAACACATGAATGCCCAGCTTAACCAATTCCTCATTCAATCCGAGACACTAGACCCCACCCAATATGGGTTTAGAGAAGGGCACAGTATGGAAACGGCACTCATCAAATCCACGGAAGAGATTAGGGCCATTCTTGATCAGGGAGAATGTGCCGCCCTGATCATGTTGGAATTCTCAGCGGCATTTGACACGGTCCATCACACCCTGCTGGTGGACCGCTTAGAAGAAATAGGCGTCAAACATACAGCACAAGCGCTCCTCAAATCCTTTCTTTCTAACAGAACTCATATGGTTAAACTAGATAAATTTGAGGCGGAAGCTTTCACCCTACCTTGCGGAGTTCCCCAGGGATCCTCTCTTAGCCCCACACTTTTTAACATTTATGTTTCCTCACTTGCCCCGCTTATTGAGACTTTTGGGTTTAATCTCACATCATACCCGGACGATACCAAAATTGTGGTCAATATTCGACCCAATAAACAATGTGACGCTGCTTCGAGGCTGCAGAACTGTATGTATACAGTGAGTGAGTGGGTGACACAGAATTGCTTAAAGCTCAACTCCAGCAAAACGGAGGTGGTACTGTTTGGCAACAACCCCTCCTTTTGGACCCCAAACTGCTGGCTAGCTGCACTTGGCCTTTAACCACCCCCCACCAAAATGGTGAAGTATTTGGGAATCTGGATTGATGACACTTTAAGCTTTAAAGACCAGATCAACGCAGTGATCTCATCCACCTCACTCATTCTGAGAACCTGTATGAAAATAATCCGCCTACTTCCGAAATCTGCACAACAAATAGTAGTTTCAGCCCTGGTTTTGTCCAGGCTGGACTATTGCAATGGTCTATACCTTAAGTTGCAAGAAGGCTCCATGCATAAATTGCAAATGGTACAGAATGCTGCGGCGAGACTCCTTACAGGTATCCCCAAGTATGCATCTATTTCCCCATCTATAACAAAACTCCACTGGCTTCCAGTCAAAAAACGCACCCAATTTAAGGCACTCTGCCTGGTGTTCAAGGCCCTGCAAGGATCTGGTTCTGACTTTTTAAAGCAACAATCCAGCCGGTATATACCTAAAAGAACACTCCGTTCATCCGAGACCAAGCTGGTATCAACACAATGTATAAAAAAAGCAAAATGGGGGGGGGGGGGCGCAGAAGTTTCATCATCAATGCAGCAAAGGCCTGGAACAAGCTTCCCCTATATCTTAGAAGCATGACCAATTTGTTGGCCTTCAGGAAGTCCCTAAAAACGTGGCTCTTTAACAACTAACCTGCTACTCCCACTCTGACATTCCACAGGTAGGACCTCACCATAGCGCCAGGACACCTAAGGGTAGCAGCTGCGCTCTACAAATCCAGTTAACATTAACATTAACATTTAGTAAATGAATCTTATTATTCCTACTCATGTTATGAAATGCACTTAACAAAAGGCATTTCCTTAAAGTGTAATATTCACTGTATCGTTTTCTGAGCGATGTACGTTGACTCGCCAAAGTTACGCTTACTCACCACAGTTATGGTATACTTACTGCCAAGAAAGGCAAAGATAATGTTCCATATACAAGGCCCGAGTGCATTGAAAAAGGGTGACATTGGGGAATGTGGCTGAGTGAATCAAGTGCTTGCTGCTGAAATCCTTGTGCAACTTAAGTTACATGGGGGATTCTGATAGGGCTAACCCACTCCTTCAAACTTCCGGGTGATAAATGGAATCTAAGCTCAGCCCCAGGGCAAGACTGGCCGTAGCGGGCACTGGGCATTTCCCCGGTGGGCTGCCAGGGTGAGGGCTGGTTTAGGGCCCCTGGGGGCCGTTTTTGTTACCAGGGTCGGGAATATTGGTCCCCTGTAACAAAATAGGCCGAAACCAGCCCTAGCACACAGCTCGGCTGCACTTCCCCCTCCCCACCAGGGGGCCTGACCGAACAGTTTGCCTGGGCTGGTTTCGGTACCCAGTCCGGCCCTGTTCAGCCCTGTAAATGTTTGACAAGTACACTGTGAACATTGTGCTACAAACATCATGTAAAACTATGATAAAGTCTCTCAACATTCAAAATTGTATTTCTTCAACAAGCAGGAGCCTATCAGTTTAGTACACTAGATTGCATCACTGCATGGAGAGGCTTTTATTTATAGGGATAAGGATGAATTCACTAACTGCACATTGTAGTACGTTTTTCAGAGCCGGCTTTAGGCATGGGCAAGCTGGGCCCAGGCCTCCTTGCTTCAGATGGGCACATGGAGCTTCAATACTAAATTACTTGTCAGCAGTATTCCAGACCAATGTCGAATGTTCGATCTGTTCTGGCCTCTTATAAATCTTTTGCACCCTTCCTTTAGTAGCTTACCTTCCCTCTGTTTCAATTGCTCCCTCTCTGCCTTTTTTCTCACCAATGGCCCCTCATCTCAAATTTGGCGAAGATTACCAGGACGGGCGCAAATATGCTATATGAGCAAAGGCAGGCCCTATTTGTAGTGCTAGAGTAGTACTTTAAAACTCATTACAAAGTGCTGTTCACAAACAGCACTTTAGTAGTAACTAGCACTTGTAGTAAGGCACTACCTCTATTATTTTCTGTGGAAGGATTTTGCAGTGCCAGTGTTGGTTGGCCATGTGTAGTGCTAGACTTACTACAAAAGTATAAGGTACGACAAAAGCGTAAGTCATTACAAAAGTGCGGTTTGCGAGTACTACAATCAGTAAACAAACTCAAAAGTGGAAACTTACTCAAAAGTGTAACTTACCTTTGTGAATCCGGCCCTACGTTTTTAAACATGGGCATACAAACATTCATCTCTTGACGGCAACAATGCCATTAATAACTAAAAGACAAGTCTGTTGTAATGTGCACCCTGTATGTGGCCCAGATTCCTATTGTACATGGATCAGCATTATAGTCCATTAAATGAAACACAATACATTTTTGTACAGCGCAAATCCTAAAGGTGCTTTCGTTTGTGAAAATAGAGGAAAAGGAAGCTTGCTGAAATAATATATTCCCTAGGCTCACACAATTCGATCAAGTGGGGGAGCTTTGATTGATTCAACGTTTTCTTGTTTGACACTGTGCAATTGAGCCACTAGATGGTTTTCTCTCACTACTGTTTCACATCATAGATTAATGCTATGTTTTTTATTCTTGGTGCATCAGGCTAGAGGAGGGAGGCAGAAGCCACATGAAAGCTAAGTCTGTTTCGGGACCGAGCCCCAAAGAAGACCTCCAGCCAAGCCAGGCATCTGGCTCAGGCCTGCAGTAGCTCACTCAGCTCTATTGGATCCCCCAATACTTCAGCACTGGCTATCAGTCCCAAACACTGAATAGCCTACCATGTACAGACAACCGCTTAGAAATCAATGTAGTGTAAACCAGAGTGTGTCAACCAATTTGCTTGCATAATGATATTTCTACCGGATTTAGTACTTCTGTTGTTTGTGTAGAAGCATCCCTCAAAACTCGTCAATAAAGGGTATAAATACACTTGCAGCAAAACAAAATATTGGTACACTGCTACTAGGAGGGCCGGCTTTAGGCCGGTGCGACCGGTGCAGCCACACCTGTGCTGACTTTGGTGGGGGCGCCGTGTTAAAAAATAACTTATGGGTTTAAAAGCAAGTGAACTTCATTTTGCGTCCAGCAGATTTCAGGCAACAATACAAATATCAAGATAGCTCTATTGATTAATGTTACTGCTGGTGACAGATCAGAATTCTGTCTAGTGGCAGTTTTTATTCATCATCAAGTAGCGCAGAGGGTTAATGTGCCTGCTGCGAAGAACGTGTACCATGCAGATCACAAAACTGAGTAAGAGTGAACTATGAGTAGCGCTTTAAAAAAATGAAAGCTATTGCAGAGGTGAGGGGCACTGTTCGGGAGTGGTAGTGAAATTTGGGCAGAAGCAGATGGTGGGGGGGGGGGGTGCCAAAAAAGACTGTTGCACCACGCGCCACATGTGCTAAAAGCACCCCGACTACCAGTACCCATGCTGCACCGCTACAAGGCTAATGTAGTGCAAACATCAAGTATTCTAAAGCTGCCTATCGGATAATTGTATTAGTGAATACAAGTGAACACTCTGCCCACTGCCCTGGTCAGAACGTTCCATTTAAGAGTATTCGTGGTATGACTCGAGTGTTCTGGGCATGAAAGTGCATAGTGGGAAATTAAAAATAAGTGTCCTTGTATGAGCCAGGGGGGAAGAGCAATTCAGGAAATCATGTTCTTGTCAGTGCAGAGCCTGTTTTATTTCCTCCGCACTGAATGCGCGCTTGTCCGTCTGCTGACAACTGCTACGGTGCATCATTTTCTGTAAATCAGGCTTAGTGTCTTGGATGAAAAATGCAAGGCCCTGTTCTGCGCCGCTGTGTGAGAGAGTGCTTGTTTGTTTGTCTGTCTGCGCCAGTGTTTGTGCTCGTGAGTGTTTGTATGCTTGGGAGCATATTTATGGGTATCTGTGGGAAAGTGACATTTTCGCAAGAATACCCTTGAAATGATGGAATGTGTTTTAGGGATTTGAACACATTAGTATAAAATGAGAATGCTTTATTTCTTCATGGAAAAGTTTTTGTATTTTCTAAGCTAATGTTGCCAACAAATGGAATACATTTATGAAATAGATTTAAAGCTAATCTTTTAGCGTAAATCCATACTGAATTTAGTACACTTTTTTCTGACTCTAGTTCCACAGGACACTTCTATGGTTATTATTTCGCAGCTTGGATTGAGACATTTAATCATCTGTGCTATTGTATTGATAAAACGTTTGTTATGTTGTGACTACTGGGCACTTAGCATGTGATTAGTATTACCCATATGCTGTATGACCTTGTTATCTCTTTGCAATTTGATTCAGAATTGAACTATTTTGAAGGTTTGTGTAACTTTTGATTTTTTCACCCGGCCCCTACCATGTAGATTCTCAGTCATAATACATAACTGAGGATCTACTTGGAAGGAACGGGATGGAAAAAGAAGTGATGAAAGATGCTATATACATTTAGAACAAGCATTTGCAATGCAATAGGTCTCACATGTATGCAAGTTTGAGCTATTGAAAATGACAATGCCTTTTATTTATGTTTTGGTTTTTAAAACATAAATAAAAGGCTTTGTCATTTACAATGCCAATAGCTTAAACTCGCGTAAATGCAAGACCTATTGCATTGCAAATGATTGTTCTATATGGTGCGAACTCAACCCAAAGGTATTGGAGCAAAGACGCAGTCCTTTTTGGTGGGCATGGGAGACTGAGTGATTTGCCCAGAATCACAGGCTTTTGAACCGACCCCAGACTCGAATCTGGCTCCCCACTCATCAGCTCTAAAGGCGGCAGCTCTGGACGTTAGGCCACATCCATTCCCACATTGTGTTGTGTTGCTGGCACGAAACGAATGGCATTGTTATGGACCCCGAGTAATCTGGAAAGTCACGTTGTGCCTATTAGCGCATATTCACTATTATTCTGGTTTATTGTGCTTGTTTGCGTGCATTTGTGTTTGTGTGCTTTACCTTCTCTTTGTCATTGAACCTGCGTATATGTACACGCGTGAGTTGTATTGTTTGACACTGAATTGTAAGCTGGGCTGGGTAGGGGAAATGCTGCTTAGAGTGCCTGTGTAAATCTCCCCCATTACAGTCAATGTATTTTTTTGGTTGCAGTTTTTATATAGTGCAAGCTCGAACCGAAGGTATTTGAAGCACTTTACATGAGCACCAGTTACATTACGTAAAGGCACATTAATTTTTTAGTAAGCGCGGAGAGATTAAGTGTTTTACTCAGAATCACGGGATATTGAACCAAGGCTTAGACTTGAACCTGGTTCCCCAGCTCCAAAGTCAGCAGCTCTGGCCATGTGAATGTGTTACAAGGTCCTCATAAACAAGGGAAACAATGCACGTTATGCACGATGCAGGCAAGCAGGACGGCTCAAGGATGTGCAGCCGATGCTACCGGTTGCATACATATGGCCTTAATTACCGCCAATTACAAGGCCAGCCTAGCGCGAGCGCAGTGCAACACACAATGGCATTTACCGTATTTAAGAATTTACGTCAATTTCTATACAAGGATTCTGAGTATTATTGTGTTTGGAAACACGCATGGGTAACGTTTTTCAGTCATCAAAATCTGTGTTTATTGAAGGGCTGTGATGCAGACCTGAGTTGTTTAAAGTAACCCTGGGCGTAGTTCGCGAAGTACTTCGCGAAGCTACGCGAAGTGCACTTCGCACTACGCGAACTTCACGTAGCACTACGCGAGCTGCGTAGTAGCATGTTCGCACTGTGCAAGATGCGTTTTCAATGATTGCACAGTGGGGACAAGCATCCGGCACTGTGCAAGCATTGAAAACGGCATCTTGCACAGTGCGAGCTGTAGTTTTCTGCTGCTCGAGTAGATTATTACTCGAGCGGCAGCTTTCTCTACGCGAACAGGTAGTTTCTCATTGAGAGCGGTCGCGAGCATGCACAACCACTCACAATGAGAAACCTGACCTCCTCGCGTTGAGAATCTCGCCGGGATGTCATTTTGCTTGCTCGCGGTCGTGAACATGACGTTCAGGACTGCGAACAAGCAAAAAATGACCGCTGCACTACGCATGTTCGCACTGTGCTACGTACAGCTCGCGTAGTGCGAAGTTGCGAAAACTTCGCAAACTCCGCGAGCGTAGCGTAGTGCTTCGCCCAGGGTTAGTTTAAAGTCTGTGAGAATTTAAGATGTTTTTAGTCACTCTACTAGTAGGCTTACACCAAGAAGTGCCATAGATTATACAGTACATTTTTCGAAGGGGCATGTACTTTGTGACAGCAGCTAAATATGCCAATGAAAGAAAACACGCACTCTTAAAGGCACAGCTAGCCTTTGTAGCGTACTTGAGTTACGAGGAAACGCACTCACCTTAGCATTAAAAGGAATACATTGAACATGTTGAATATTAACATTGTATCAAACTGCTGGATATTATGCATTTTGCCAGGCTACTTTTCAAAATTACAACTGGCCCAATTATTAAATCGAGGAGGAGAGGAGTAACAAAGTGTAAAAATATCATTCGCCAATGTGCAAACACATCCTGGCAAATAAAGGGAAATGTGTGTGTATTATAAAATCATTTAAAGAGCAGAAAGAATCGCCATTGCACTTCCGGAATCTAAGCACATTACTTTAAGAGGTTCTCTTTGGCTAGTAAGTAGATTAGAGGCATGCAGCCAGACGCTAACAAACGAGAAGGCGCACCACAAGATCCCCGGGACGGTTGCCAATTACAGAAACAGTCCGCATATTGACAGTAAATGCTCCATGTTTTGATTAAGATACTATCAGGTAAGATGCAGAATGCCCTTACAGAGTGGGCTGTTTTATCGACACTCCAATATTAAGTTTACGAGTAAGCAATGGGTAGGGCGGGAAGCCTCCGGAGCCTCCAAACTCGACTTGGTAGCAGACAGCGATTGCTCTCATGTTTTTGCCCAAGGAGGGAAAGGTTGCGGGTGGAATTGCTGTTGTGTATGTTTTTTGGCACTATTGATGTTCCGAATAAGCATTCCCAAAATAGTACACATATTGTGTAACAACCAAGTAAAAGGGCCGGTAGCCATGGGAGGTTACAAATGACGACACAGCCGTACTAATGAGGGACTCAGATGCCAGCATTTGCGAAGGAGAAAGACATAAGCCAATGAAAAATATGGGCGGGGAGTGGGCAGGGCTTCTCTCCCGTACTGAACTACCACAGATCATCCCCAGAGCGGCGCTTGTACGCTGGCTCAGGCTCGACCTAAAAAGTATGTGACCGTGCATAACTGCCTGAAAGAAACTGATATTTTGCAAAAGTTTAACGATATTATGGTGACGAACAATTGCTAATATTTCAACATTGTCTGGTGAAGAGTAAATGCTAACCCTTCGGGTTGTTTGCCTGGCAGCCTAATATAGTATAGAAAATGTTCATTATTACCCTTTCAATAGTTCTAGTGTTTTTAGTCAATGTCCACTTTACATTGGTTTTTTTCTCACGATTTCTTGGGCAGAGAAGCCCCTGACACCACCTGAAGAAATGTAGATGCTTCTTTCCACTGTCTTGCTCATTCAAAATCAAATACTTTTGTATGCCGTACCAGTTTGTTAATTCACCAGCCACCACTGCTTCTCCGACACTCAACTGCAGCTCCAAAACTCCACATAAAACAGCACATGATTGCATGCACACTAGAGCTGTGAAGTCCATTATTTAAAATTTGACTGCCCCCTTCACCAGGTTACACTCTCCAAATCAACAACATGAAGCTATGGCCAAAGAGATAATTGGAGATAACTGCTCAGAGGGTGTGGCCTAACAGCTAGAGCGGTCAACTTTGAAGCTGGGGAACCGGGTTTGAGTCTCGTAAGGATGCTCAACATCCTGTGATTCTGGACAAATCACTTAAACTCCCTGTGCCTGTCAAAAAATGTATGTGTCGGTCTGTAACGCAACTGGTGCTCATGTAAAGCCTCCGATACCTTTGTGTTGAGTTCGCGCTATATAAAACTCCAAAGAAAAAGAAATCTTCTAGTCCAGTGGTTCTTATCCTGTGGTATGAGTTTCCCTACTGCTTATAAAATTAAATAATATTACTAGATTAAACAAGTGTATGTAAATAAAGAACCAAAATGTACAATTTGAAATGTTAAAACATTCTGTAAATTTAAAGGAATATGAAATTGGAGGCTAAAAATTAAGTTAGCATCTCAGATTCATTAGTTAAAGCAGTGCAGGTGCATCAAACAAAATATACTATGGACGATAAGAGGCTTCAATTGAATTTAGAAAAGTTTTAAACTTCCTATTAAATTTTTGATTTTTGCGAACTAAATAATATATTTCATCATTTGTGTATATCTTTATGAATACTTGTGTCTGTATTTTTTGTTTTTATTTTATTGTTTTTAAGATGCTTAGGCTGGGGACCTCGGCTTCCTGTGTTAACTCAGTGTGGGTTCCTGGTTCCAGTAATGATTAAGTGGGGAGTCCACAGAAGTAAAAATGTTAAGATTCACTGTTCTAGTCAAAAGATAATTGCTTGCTTTGTCTATTCTTTTTTATTACATTGCTCTCTTGTCAGCGCTAGCACCTTGCCACTGCCATTTTTTGATCCCAGGGATTGCCATATCACATGAAACCACAGGGGGGGGGCCGGGATAGTAATCAATTATCACTTTTCTCTCTGCAGGGCATATTTACATGATGGTTCGATGTCTGGCTGAACCACCTTTTGCCGTTTTTCCCTTCCCACGGCGTTGCCTAAATTGCCAGAGCGCTCTGGGGCTTTGCATCACGGGTTTCTCACTGTGGTTCTTGGCATCACTCGGAGATGGGGGTTTCCTCTTTGCTGTTTGACCACAGAGCCATCTTGAAAGGCGGAAACTGACATCTTCTTGCATGCCCACATGGAGTGAACCTTTCAGAGATCGTGCTCATCGTTTTATGCCATATGAATACTCCCATTCCATCATCACAATTGTACTTTCTAGTCACTTCAGATGGTCACTTCTTGTTTTGACACTTGTATATAGATCTCTTTGGAGGTGGAATGTTATATTTCAAAACATCTGTTCCTCTTTTTTGGGTGGGTTCTTGTTAGAAATGGGAGTCTCTAGTTGGCGGGGGGAGGTACCTTTGTCCAAATAGGAACCCTTGCTTTTAGTCAGGGTAAGGGGAATACACACTTCAGATGACCCCTGCTCAACCCCTGGGTAGTTTGGAACGAGCAGACATGCTTACCCCAAAGGCAACGTGTAAAGTATTTCTACTCAAAACACACAGTAATACAGTGATAACATCACAAATGGACACCACACCAGTTTAGAATTTTTTTTTTCTCTAAACTCAACAAGACCAATACACATAAAATCCAACATACAGGTTTTAAGATATGACTTTAGAACAGTTAGTGCAAAAATAATGCTTGTAGAAAACAAATCGCTCCCCCTGGGGCTATTGCAATGTCGTGACAGCAATAAATGCAAAGTACGGCGCCGACCATGAGGAGGGTGGCGTCGGGCATGGAGTCACATGGACCTCCAAATAATCAGTACCTTGGAAACAGAGTCTATGATGATGCACAGCGTCGTGGAGGTGAGGCGTCGGTACCGAGGTCAAGGCAGGCTTTCTGGCTGCCACGGGGGAGACTAGGAGGCGACATGTTGAATCCAGGACAGGGGAAGACAGTTGCGTCGGCGATGAGGTGTTGGTTTCAATGACAATGTGAAGCCGGCGAGTTCGTGGAGTCACCCTCGGTGGTTATTGGCACCGCGATAACAGGATGCAGGCGGAGTCGGTGTGAGTGTTGGCATCAGGAAATGCTGATAACTGCAGGTGTCTGCAGAAGTTGGAGCTGCGGTGCAGACCGGGTGGTGCGTTGTGCACTTCACGGGGGAAGCCCTTGGCCTCGGTACAGGTCGCGGCATCACAACTGCGTCGCTGACAGCATCAGAGACAGGTTTTCTTACTTCTCTTAGGTTTCTTCCAGCTCTCAACAGCAGGAACAACCTCCAGAGGCCCAAAGCTGGAATAGGCGGATGTATGGCAATACATCGTGAACCAAAACAACGTGTGCCTTTACAACGCGGTTTTTAGTTTGCGGTGTACGTCACAACACATGCTATTACAATGCCTTTACAACGCGGTTTTTAGTTTGCGATGTACGTCACAACACATGCTATTACAATGTATGGCATTAGTTCACATGTCCTTAGAAATGCATATTAAATGCCTTTACAACGGACCCCATTTCCCTGCATCCTAAATAAAAAATCCCTGACCCTAAACGCTCAAACATGACCATAGATTACGACCCCCCTGCCCCTAAGCCCTAACAGTAGCATACACTGCCACCCTCTAACACTACCCCAAACCCTAAGCCCTAAACCCTAAGCCCTAAACACCAAAACAGTAACATACACTACCCCAAACTCTAAGCCAAAAACAGTAATATAGACTGTCCCCCCTGACACTACCCCAAACCCTAAACCCTAAGCCCTAAACCCTAAATTCTAAGCCCAAAACCTTAAAATATACCCTTACCTTTGTTTCCTCATGGTTTCTGTGCAGCGTCGCCGTCTCTGCTCCCGGTTCCAGCATCACAATTACATCGCATTTGCATGCGCAAGCTCATGCGATGTAATGGTATGCGTCGCAATGTCCATGCGTGGTAACATCGCATGCATTGTAACGCATGCGACGTAAAGCCATGCGAAGTGTTGCCGGCGTTGTAATGGTTGTTTGCCGAATAGGCACCTCCTGGCAGGGCAAACCTCTCAGCAATAGAGTTCAGGGGAGCTGGGGGTGAAGTCGTTGTGTCGCTGAGACTTCAGAACAGGAGGCCAGTCCACACAGGCCCTTGGAGATTCTTCTTCAAGCAAGTTCACAGCAAAGTTCCATCCTTTGTTCTTTCCTTGGCAGACCCAGCAATTGAAGGCCAACCCCACACAGCACACAGCAAAGGGGCAGTATCCTCCTCACAGTTCTTCAGCTCTTCTCCTTGGCAAAGGTTCCTCTTAAGTCCAGAGGTGATCTAAAGTTTTGGGGTTTAAGGTCTACTACTTATACCCCATTTTGTTTTTGTTCTCTTTGTGCAAGGGTCTCTGAGCCCAGTCCAAACCAGTTCTGTCCTCACTGGTGCAGTAGGATCACAGGGGGTGCAGACAGCATTGTGCAAGGGAGACAGGCCCTATTCAGGTGCAAGGAAAACTCCTCCCACTACGCTAAATGCAACCAAGCCCCGTTCAGCTCAGCTATGAGTCATCCAGGAAGAGCAAGGCACACCTAATCCCCCCACTGGCTTTCTACAGTGAATGCACATCCTCAGCCCCTGTCACTCAAAAACCAGACAGTCAATCCACAAACAGGCAGAGGCACACTGAATGGTTAAACAAGAAAATGCCTACTTCCTATAAGTGTGTAGAAAGTGGGGGGTTGAACCCTTTGGTAGCACCTAAACAGAGCACCTCTTAAAGTTAAATCAACAGTTTCAGTGTCTGGGTGCTAAATTCGAAATATTAGTTTTTACTTTAAGAACCACAGTTTCAATTTTGATGGCCCTTGTGATTTATTTCACTCTTATTTTATTATTTTCAAAGCAGTTTTTAACATTTATCACATGTATTTTTGAAGGGCAACTTTTTACTTCGTGTTCATATATATTTTTTTTTTGTAGAGTTTTATATAGCGCGAACTAGAACCGAATAGGTTATCAGAGCGCTTTACATAGCACCAGTTACATTACATGAGGACACACTTTCATTTTTTTTTTAGGCACGGGGAGATTAAGTGATTTGCCCAGAATCACAGGGGGTTATTGGCGTCGTTACTGAGACTCGAACCCAGATCCCCAGGTCCGAGGTCGAGCGCCTTAGCCGTTAGGCCAACCCCTCTCCCCTATATACATTTATATATATATATATACATTTATACATTTATACATAATATACATTTCACAATAACAATTCAAGATACAGAAACAATGTAATCAAACCTAATCACATAAATACCAAGACAATACAATTGTGAAATGGAACAGTCCTTCATTGTAAGTAAATAACACCTGGCGGAATTTTCATTTGTAAATCAATAACACTGTACTTCCTGCGATGTGAGATGGTGGGAATGTAATACTAAAGGAATAGGCATTTGTACATATTTCCTAACTAGCACAGGTTCATTCAGAAATATTCTTCCCCCAACCAGCTGGGTCAACGCGTTTCGAACCCTCCGTGATTTATGGGGTTCTCCTCAGGACTGGGACTTGGTTCATGCTTTCTCTGTGTGGTAACTAACTTGAATCTGCAGTAGTTTCCTGTTCCCAACGGCTTATGACAAAGTCTGGCTATTCAAATATTGTTGAGACGGGTTTCTTCTTTGTTAAATGTAATCTGTATACTTCGTTTTGTTTAGATTGCACGGTGTGACTTGTTTGAGTTTGCGGACCGGCATGGCTTTAAAGGAAAATCGATTGTATCCATTTTGGTCATCTCAAACAACCGGCGGCATTCATAAAAATGGAATTTTCAAGCACACAATTTAAAAAACATCTTTACTAAAAGATGTGCTATTAAATTCTGAGTTCAGAGAGCCTAAACTTTATTTCTCTATATTGTCCCGATAGGAAGTTATGCTTGTAAGATGGTACAAAGCATTTCCCATTCTATCATATGGGCAAGATAGCCTTTCAATAGTGAAAAATTAAATTGGCAGTAATTCACTATCTAGACATGCTGAACACACCAGCACATGTCCTACCTTTCACATACACTGTACCCTGCCCCTGGGGGTACCATGTGCCTAGCTGGGGGGTGCCTTACATGTAAGAAAAGGGAAGGTTAGGGCTTGGCAAGTGGGTTCACATTGACATGGCAGTTAAAAAGTGCACACACAGACATTGCAGTGGCAGGCCTGAGACACATTTGAAAGGCTACTGGTGTGGGTGGCACAATGAGAATTACAGGCCCACTAGAGGCATTCATTTACAAGCCCTGGGCACACACAGTGCACTTTACTAGGACTTACCATTAAGTCAAATATGCCAATCGTGTATAACCAATCAGACTCTCAATCAATCAATCAATCAATCAGTCAATACATTTGTAGAGTGCGCTACTCACCCGTAGGGGTCTCAAGGCACTGGGGCGGGGGAGTGCTGCTACTGCTCGAAGAGCTGGGTCTTGAGGTGTTTCCTGAATGAGAGGTGGTCCTGGGTCAGTCAGAGGTGGGCGGGGAGGGAGTTCCACGTCTTGGCCGCCAGGTAGGAGAATAATCTTCCTTCGGTGGTGGTTCTGCGGATCCGTGGGACGGTGGCGAGGGCGAGGCAGGCAGAGCGGAGTTTGTGTGTTGGAGTGTAGAATGTGAGGCGGTTGTTAAGGTATTCGGGACCTATGTCGTGGAGCGTTTTGTGTGCGTGGGTGAGGAGCCTGAACGTGATCCTTTTGTTGATGGGGAGCCAGTGCAGGTCTCTCAGGTGGGCTGATATCTGGCTGTGGAAGGGGGATGTCGAGGATGAGTCGTGCGGATGCGTTCTGTATGCGTTGGAGTCTTTTCTGAAGTTTGACTGTGGTTCCTGCGTATAGGGCGTTCCCGTAGTCTAGTCGGCTGGTGACGAAGGCCTGGGTGACCGTCTTTCTAGTTCCGGTAGGATCCACCGGAAGAACTTACAGAGCATGCGCAGGGTATTGAAGCATGATGATGAGATGGCGTTGACTTGCTTGGTCATCGTGAGAGAGGAGTCCAGGATGAATCCCAGGTTGCATGCGTGGTCAGTGGGTGTCGGTGTGGTGCCCAGTTCTGTGGGCCACCAGGAGTCGTCCCATGCGGATGGGGATGGCCCGAGGATGAGGACCTCCTTCTTGTCTGAGTTCAGTTTCAGATGGTTGAGTTTCATCTATTCAGTGACAGTTTTCATTCCTTCCTGGAGGTTGAGTTTAGAGGTGGCTGGGTCTTTTGTGAGGGGGAGTATCAGCTGGGTGTCGTCGGCATATGAGATGATGTTGAGGTTGTGTTTGCGTGCGATGGTGGCAAGGGGGCTCATTTAGATATTGAAGAGGGTTGGGCTGAGCGATGAGCCTTGGGGTACGCCGCAGATGATCTCGGTGGCCGCGGAGCGGAAGGGAGGGAGGCGGACTCTCTGGGTTCTGTCGGAGAGGAACGAGGTGATCCAGTCCAGGGCTTTACCTTGGATTCCGGCGTTGTGGAGGCGGGTTATTAGGGTACGATGGCAGACTGTATCGAAGGCGGCTGAGAGGTCTAGGAGGATGAGGGCGGTTGTTTCCCCGTTGTCAAACTGGGTCCTGATGTCGTCGGTGGCTGCGATGAGGGCAATCTCGGTGCTGTGGTTGGCTCGAAATCCGGACTGGGATGGGTCAAGGGATCCATTGGCCTCGAGGAATGCGGTCAGCTGTTTATTGACGATCTTCTCGATAACTTTTGCAGGGAAGGGGAGAAGGGAGATGGGGCGGAAGTTTTTGAGGTCTTTAGAGTCCGCTGTGGGTTTCTTCAGTAGGGCGTTGATCTCTGCGTGCTTCCAGCTCTCTGGGAAGGTGGCGGACACGAGGGAGTTGTTTATGATATTCCGTAGGTGGGGAGCAATGATGGTGTTGGCTTTGTGGAAGATGTGGTGAGGGCATGGGTCGGAAGGAGAGCCAGAGTGGATGGTGTTCATAGCATGGGCGGTGTCTTCGGTGCTGATGGGAGTCCAAGCGCGGGTGGTTGTAGGGGGCGTTGGTTCGGTGGCTGGGGGTGGAGTCTGGGTGCCGAAGCTGTTGTGGATATCAGCGATCTTGCGGTTAAAGAACATGGTGAGGGAGTTGCAGAGGTCTTGCAACGGTGTGATGTCGTTGCTGTTGGCGCTGGGATTAGAGAGCTCTTTTTTTTTAAAAACAAATTTTATTCGTCTGCACATACAAAGAATGCATAGCTCCAAAGCCCCGGAGTCTGGTGCACACAGTATTCAAACAATATTGACATCGTCAGACGTTTTCATAAAATACGAACTTCCCCCCCAGCCCCCGAGTGCGCTGCAGCCGTCTGCTAGATAACAAGGAAAGTCAGTACATGCCATGATCACAAGCCAGACCCATCCGAGCTCCACCCGAGCCCACTCAGCAACCCCCATCTGTTAAATTGTCAGGAGAGCATCGCTCTCAGGTGGAGGATCCAAGTCCAGACCCCGGTAATCTGCCCACCTCTTCCAGATCTTGAAGTGCTTACGGGGGCACCCTCTGGCCAGAAATATGGGCTGCTCCAGCCCCATGCAAAAACCCATACCGTTCTTCCAGGCGGCCAGGGGCAGGGCCCGGGGCGCCTTCCAGGCTTTAGTAATGTCCCGTTTTGCCAATGTCAGTCCCAGCAACAATAGGTGTCGTTTCTACCTATTTCCCCCAATCCCCTCCATAACAAGTAACAAGGCCAATTTTGGGTCCCTAGGAAGCTCCCAGGCCAGCACCTCCGATAAGCATCTGAAAACTCGTGTCCAGAACCTATGCAATGCCGTGCACCCCCAGTTGGTATGTAGCAGTGCGCCCCCTCCGACCCACATCGTAAGCAGTCCGGAGAACCTATCATTCCTGCCCTCCACAAGCGCTCCTTGGTGAAATAGGTGCGGTGCAGGTATTTGAATTGTATTAGTCTCAAGCGTGTGGAAATTGCCGCCCCCCTAGGACTTGCCAGGGCCTCCACCCAGTCTTCCTCCCCCACATCCTGGACCCACGCAGCCCGGAGTCTCTGTAAGTCAGGGGAACAGTGTCGAACCAGAGTCTGGTAGATACGGGACAGTTTTTTGTCTGGCAATTCCCCCATAAACAGCTTGGCCTCGAGCGGGCTGAATTCAGGGAGCTGGTCAACGTCAGTCAGATACGGCGTCAGTGCGTGCCGGAACTGAAGGTAGCGAAAGAACTGGGAGCATGGCATCTCTTATTCGTCTCATAGGTTTTGAAAGGACTTCAGGGTGCTACCCGACAATATGTCTCCCAACGTGGAGATGCCTATTGCATCCCACCCCCCCAAAGCCCCGTAGGGCCTCCAAGTGGGGCAGGCGGCCATTGCGCCAGAGGGGGGTCTCCTGAGTAAGTACATTCCACCAGCCCATTCTGCGCAGTGCCTGCCGCCAGACCGAAAAGACTACTTGTGTGGCAGATGGAAGACCCCGCCAAAGCGGTGGGGAATACAGCAGCTTATGGACGGACTGCGAGCCCATCAACTGGCGCTCCAATGCGTAGGCCGGATCACCCCGGTCCCAATACCACCAATCATTCAGGACCAAGAGGTGCGCTGCTTGGTAGTAAGAGAGTACATCAGATGTGGCGAGTCCACCAGTGTATGTCGAGAGAAAGCACGTCCGCAATGCCACCCGGACAGCACCCCCCTCCCAGAGGAACCCGCCCAGTGCGGAATTGACCTGCTGGAACCAGTGAGGCGGAATCGGGTATGGATGATTCTGCAAATGGTACACGAGCCGCGGGAGCGGCACCATTTTGAATATAGCTGAGCTCCCGTATATGGTCAGTGGCATACGGGACCAAACCTTCATGTCCTCGCGGGTGTGATCCCAAACCGGGGTGAGGTTGCATTCTCGGGAGACGCCCGCGTCTTCCGACAAGTATACCCCTAGGTATTTCAACCCCTCAGTCGCCAGCTGCAAGTCCGCCGCCCAATCTCCGGCCAGCTGCCGCCCACCCAGAACCCACAAGGTGGATTTACCTGGGTTCACATAAAGGCATTAGAGAGCTCTTTTACGATGCTGAAGAGTTCCTTGCTGTTGTGTGTGTTGTTGTCCAGCCGTTCTTTGAACGATGTCTTTTTGGTGGTGCGGATCAGCTAGTGGTGTTTGCGGGTGGCGTTCTTGAGGGCTGTCATGTTTTCTGTTGTCTGTTCACGGCACCAGGTTTTCTCGATTGTTCGGCAGGATTTCTTCGATTCTTTGAGGTCGTCGGTAAACCATGTTGTTTTTCTGTTGCCGTGCTCACCTGGAGGGTTCTTCAGTGGTGCAAGGGCGTCGGCGCAGTTGACGATTCACTGTGTTGCGGGCTGCGTCGTTGGTGTCAGTAGTGTTGATTGGTGGGTTCTTGCTGAGTGATGTGGTTAGCTGGTCTGCGGTGACTTTGCCCCAGCATCTATGGGGGGGTCTGTTGCGGGCGGTGGTGGGATGTGGTCTTCTTAAAGGTGAAGTGGATGCAGCTGTGGTCGGTCCAGTGTAGTCCGGTGGAGTGGCTGAAGGCAAAGTGGCTGCTGGCAGAGAAGATGGGGTCGAGTGTGTGGCCGGCGTAGTGGGTGGGGGTGTTCACCAGTTGCTTGAGTCCGAGGTTGTCGAGCAGGGTGGTGGTGTTGTTGTCATTGTTGTTCTCCAGGTGGAAGTTCAGGTCCCCTAGGAGGATGTAGTCTGATGAGGCGAGGGCATGTGTGCTGATGAAGTCGGCGATGGCTTTACTGAATTGTGTGCGTGGGCCCGGGGGTCTGTAGACGAGGGTTCCTCTGAGGGTGGTCTTGGAGTCGGTGTGGATCTGGAAGTGTAGGTGTTCGGCAGTGGTGAGGGCATCTTCGGAGTTGGTCGTGACGTTGATCGTGTTCCTATAGATGATGGCGATTCCTCCTCCGGTTTGGTTGATGCGTTCCTTTCGAGTGATCTTGTAGCTGTCCGGGATGGCTATTGCGATGTCGGGGGCTGAGGAGGCATTCATCCAGGTTTCTGTGAGGAAGGCGACGTCTGGTGCTGTTGTTTCAAGGAGGTCCCAGAGTTTGACGGTGTGCTTGTGGACGGAGCGGGTGTTGAGCAGGATGCACTTGAGGTGGTTGTTGTTGTTGCCTGGTACGGGGGGTGGGGTGTGGGTTCGGACGCAGGTGAATTTGCAGATTAGGCAGGAGAAGGGTGCATTTCGGAGTGGCTTGGTAGCAGGTGGCTGGTCGGCCGGTGTTGAGTGCGTGGAGGGTGGTGGTGTTGTATATCAGTCGGGTTTCTTGGTTTCGGTGGGGACAGACGGGCTTGCCTTTGGCCCGCCGGCGACGCATCTGATGCGCGGCCTCCATATGAGGGGCTATGGGAGGGAGGAGCAGCTGGGAGGTGGGAGCAGAGCGGCGAATGGAGCACCAGGGGGCGGCGCCGCAGGGAGGCAGAGGTGGGAAGTGCGAGGGAGGGGCGCGGGAGGGGGCAGGGGGTAGGGCACAGGTCACAAGAGGCGACAGTGGCAAAAAGAAGCAACAGTAAACAGTGGCAAAAAGGAAACCAGTGATAGAGGCAAAAAGGAAGAAACAGTCCAAGGCAGAAGAAACAATTACAGGCAACCAGGCGAGGGCACAGTAGGCAGCGGCACAGGGGGACCGTGTGGTGGCTGAGGGGGGCGACCTACCTGGTGACAGGGTCAAAGGTCGCTCCCTTCACCACCGTGCGGCCTCCATATGAGGGGCTATGGGAGGGAGGAGCAGCTGGGAGGCGGGAGCGGGTAGCAAATGGGGCACCAGGGGGGTGGGCACCAGGGAGGCAGCGGTAGGAAGCGCGAGGGAGGGGAGCGGGAGGGGGCCAGGGGGGTTAGGGCACAGGGCACAAGAGGCGACAGTGGCAAAAAGAAGCAACAGTAAACGGTGGCAAAAAGGAAACCAGTGACAGAGGCAAAAAGGAAGAAACAGTCCGAGACAGAAGAAACAATTACAGGAAACAAGGCGAGGACACAGCGGGCAGCGGGACAGCGGCACAGGGGGACCGTGTGGCGGCTGAGGGGGGCGACCTACCTGGTGACAGGGTCAAAGGGAGCACTTGACATTTGGCACTGATCAGCAGTGGCAAAGTGCCCACAGTACCTAAACCAGCAAAAACGAAGGCCAGCACACAGACCAAAAATACAGGGGGTAGAGGCAAAAAGACAGGGGAACCACACCAAGGATGCCAGGTCTAACACTGGTGCACTGTGCAAACCCATTTGACTGACATAGTACCATTCTTTAAAACTCTGATGACGCTCCAAACGTGTGAAAAAGTACCAAGAACAGCACTAAGGCAATCAAAGGCATGCACAAGATACTGCAGCTGGCATACATGATACCCTTATTTATAATAATTTACTTCATTCATATGTGATTGCAAGGCATGTTACCCATGGGCTACGCAAGTGAAACTGATTATTTTAATAATCCTAGTCCAGAATGTGACTTGGTGCCTGGTGGCCACGGTAATCTTGACTTGCTCTATTTGCCAAATCATGTAACAGAAATGTCTAGCTGCCAAGTTTGGCCAGGGCCCACCAGTAGTTTTTCCCCCTAGTCACCTTAAAACATGCCCAACCACAATGTGATGAGGTTTGTGTGGAAAGTGGCCTTTTCGGTGGTACTAGAAACAGTGTTTTAAATGGAAACAGAGAAGTGCTGGTACTCGCTATCCACAGTACCTTTTTGCTCCAAAGAAGTGCTGGTACTCTCCCATTAGAAGTATTGCAGCCTTGCTGGGAAGTGCAGGTGCTCAGTACCGGAGGGTACCTGCCCATTTAAAACACTGAATAGAAGAGAAGGTCCTGGATGTTGCTATGGTGAAGAAAAAACTACGCCCAATCTTCCAGTCATCAGCTCAGGCTCAAATATTTCCTACCACATGCTTTCATGACAATGAAGTGACTGAGCTGCCCATCGCAGACCTGCCAACTCTCAGGCTGTGCCACAGTGTGTCACTCAATATTAGCTGTGTTCACAAGATCTTGAGCAGCCGATATTGCTCTGCTCTGACTAAATGAGCTGTATCCTTCCACAGCATACTTGGAGCTTCTTTTTACTTTTACATTAAGTATTCCGTATGAGTGTGTGTGTGTCCAAGCTCTCTTCCCTCTGTACGCCCCCCCCTTGTTCGCTGATGCTCTCTGTCTCAGTTTCTCACAAAGCTCCTCGTATTAAGTGTATTTATTTCTTTTTTTTAATGTTTTATGTGGGACGATCGCTGCAAAGTGCCACTGTCCTGCTTGCTTCATTTTTGTGTAGTTTGTGTGTACGTGTTTTCACATCTGTTAACATTTTATTTGGCTGTCTGCCATGTTAAAATGAGTAAATTAAAATTGGCTGCCTGCATCACAACCGTACGCAGGTATGAATCACAACACACACATGCACGTCGCCATCCATGTTGAAATCATGTTTCTCTATTAGAAAAACAGAGTGCAAGAGGTTGCCAGTCATGGTTGGGTATGTGTCGTGTTGCATGCAATGGCAAAAAGCATTGGAAAAATAAATAGCTCGGCCAATTTGAAACGAAAACTATTGGAATTGCTGATGCATGTATAATAAGGGTTCCATAACGAGTGTACAGGTCATTATCAATGTCAAACTCTTCCACCATTTAGGTCAATATTTTGTATCAAGTTAGATGTCTGGATTCCTTAGTTCCTCTCACCTGAAAATTCGTTTTTTGCCTGGGTAGGCTTCTAGGTGTGGACATAGTTGTGTTCATAGATGTTCATTTGTGTGCTGCTGGCAGCTGTTTGGTCTCATTCACTCTTCCGGTTGAGTTCAGATGAAAGACAGGCCCCCACCTATGGGGTGAGATGGGGTGTGTACAACATCCTTGCCATGCCCCTAATACTACATGCATTGCTTGGCATCTTGCTGAAGTTGGAGAGGGTTAGGTGGCATCTGGACTATCCCAATTCAACGTGTAGAGTACCGCTTGTGCAAGTGATGAAAGTCATTTAAGTTCATGCATTGGGGCATATTGTGTAGGTATTGTTGTGTGTTAGCAGTCTAGTAGCTGGGTGGGAGGAGCTAGGTGGTCAGGGACAGGAAGAGGCGGAGTAGGGACAGGATGAGGGCAGTTAGAGCTGGGACGGGGAAGGCACTGGATGTACACAATAAAGCTCCAGTTAGAACGTCACCAGTGTCTGTGTTTACTTGTAGCAGGATGCTACAACTGGCGACGAGGATGGGATCTGCATGAAAGCAGCCCACAAGACCCCACGAGAGTGCCCTGTCCCGAGCTGTGCCGCAGGAGAGAAAACGCGGCCGTGCAGAGTTGCTGCCTGAAGTAGAGACCAGCAGCAGGCGACCCTATCCCTCCCTGCAGGTGAGAGGGACTCGAGAGGGAGCTGAAATACCGAGCGCTGCATCGCTCGATGAGGAGACGCTGTTCGCGCCGAAGCGCGACTCACGCGGGAAGCGTGCAAGACGGGTGAGCCCCGTGCAGGCAGACGTCGAGAGCCCACCCCGACTCTACCAAGCCTCCAGAGTGAAAGAGGAGTGCCTTGGGGTGGAGGACGTCGCCCCAGAAAAGCCTGCTGCCCCCCACGAAGGACCCCTGGCAAGTGCTGCCAGACGCGGTGAAATCCAAGCCGGGAGTGCGGCCCGGCGTCGGAAAATCTCACGCCCGATGCGTGAGCATCGCAAGCTATCGCCGGAAAAACGCGGGACTCTGCAAGGCAAGGCGGGAGCCCACCTCAACCTCACCTGACGGTAGCGAAGACCACAGGGAGCCGAATCTGGAGTGCGTGGACCCTTGAAGCGACTGCCGGTGAGTCCTGTGGGCGGGAACAGAGTCGAGTGAAGAGAGAGTGAAAGTAGTGCCTGCAGACTACGTCGGCCATCTTGGAGTCAGGCAACCCTTGGGACAGCCTCCCTGTGCAAAGTGGAGGCGGCCATTTTAAGGTCAGGCGAGCAAGTTCAGCAACAAGCATTGGCATACTTAAGGAAACAAGCATTGGTGAACCTAATAAAACAAGCATTGGCACTAAGAAACAAACAAGCATTGCAGTGAACAAACACCAAGGACTGACAAGAAAAGTACAAACAAACATCGTCAAGTCTTCAACGCCATCTTGTGTGTCCCACAATGTCGCTATCACCGCGGCGAGGTGACGTCAAGCCCCTCTTTGCGGGAGGTTCGCATCTGAGGGCCCCAGAACCAGTCACCATAACAACGGGTGGAAGTATGGGCCCCAAGTGGCAGGAATGGCTCGAAGACTTCGAGGACTATCTCGAAGGATCCAAAGTGACTGTCGACAAAGACAAACTGATAGCCCTCCGAAATCTGGCTGGGCGCGAAATTAGCAAACTAATCAAAGATCTACCTGCCGCAGACACCGGAACGTACGACAAAGTGCGCGACGCACTGAACAAAAGATTCTTCCATAAAAGGAACGTAGACTACGAGCGCCATGCCTTCCACCAGGCGCGCCAAGGAAAAGACGAAGCAATGAGCACCTTCATCACTCGATTGCGGCGACTATCGAGACACTGCGACTTCGACAATTTTTCAACGGACGCCGCCATTAAATCGCAGATCATTGAGGGGTGTCACTCAGAATCCCTCAGGAGACGACTTCTGAGAAAACCGCAAGAACTGGATGACATTGAGGAACTGACTCGTGTCTACGATCAGGCTGAAGAACATGCTGCCACCATTGAATCGGGAGGCAAAGTGAGCAGTGAACAGGTACATCGCGTTCAAGACCGAGGTGGTGGGCGAAGACACTCGAGAGACAAGCAGTGGACATCGCGACCGTCGTCTCGCTCGAGACGCTCAGATCACCGGAGGCGGGAAACCGGCCGGAGAGAAAAGAAAACTGAAAGGGCACGGAGGTGCTTCAGTTGCGGTTATGACTACCCTCACGTCGATGTCTGCCCTGCCATGGGCCAGCGGTGCAGAAAGTGTGGTCGCACTAACCATTTCGAAGCAATGTGTGGCGAATACAACAAAGAAAGGCGAAGTGGGACCGGGAGGTCGTCCCGATCGGACACGAGAAAACATCATGTCAGAGCGGTAAATGACACCGACGCTGAGTCCTCCAGCTCACCTCATTCCAGCAGGGAGTCGCACAGATCACGATGGGACCGCCGATCCCCGTCCCGGAGTTCCAGATCTTCATCTCGAGGCTCCGAATACACGAAGCACTATGCCAACATGATCGCAGACCCAGATCAACTGAAAAAATACCCTCGTTTGCACATCAAAGTAGGGAATCACGACACCAAATTCGTGATGGACAGCGGAGCTTCGCTGAACTACATCCCTGTCACCGAGTACGAGAGGATGCGCCCCAAACCATCACTTGCTCATGCACCTGTCCGCGTCTACACCTGGATGTCCAAGAAACCCCTGCAATGTCTTGGCAAGTTCCCAACTACACTTGCACATGACAACGTCACCATCGATGCAGTCGTTCATGTCATCAAAGGACCCGAGGCTGACTGCTTGCTCAGCCTGCCGACTGCGGAGCGCCTTCGTCTCGTGGAAATCCTCTTCAAAGTTTGTGATGACCAGAACATCGTCAATCGTTTTCCTCGCCTTTTCATTGGGTTAGGGAAGCTGAAGAACCGTCAGATACACCTCCATGTCAACAAACAGATCAGGCCCGTTGCTCAGCACCCCCGGCGCGTTCCTTTCCACCTTCAGAGGGCTGTCGAAGAAGAGATCAATGACCTCCTGTCTGCCGACATCATTGAACGCACGGACGGTCCGACCCCGTGGGTTTCGCCGGTGGTCGTCGTACCAAAAAAGGGCAACACCAGCAAAGTGAGACTGTGCGTCGACATGCGCATCCCCAACACCGCGATAGAACGTGAACGCCATCCAGGGCCACTTCTGTGTGACATGATCTCGGCGTTAAACGGCGCCAAAGTATTCTCAAAATTGGACCTCAACAACGGTTATCACCAGCTGGAACTGGACGCCCAGTCACGCCCCATCACAACTTTTGCTACACATTTGGGACTCTTTCGATATAAGAGACTGAGCTTTGGTGTGTCCTCAGCTGCCGAGATTTTCCAAGAGGCCATAAGGCAAATCATCCAACACATCCCCAACACGCTCAATTACAGCGACGACATCCTAGTCTATGGCTCAGACACCCGTGAACACGATATTGCACTTAACCCCGTCTGTCATGCCCTGCTTGACGCGAACTTAACCCTGAACAGAGACAAGTGCGAATTTCACCAATCTACGCTAAAATTCTTCGGTCACATCTTCTCGGGAGCGGGAATGAAACCAGACCCGGACAAAGTGGCATCCCTGAACAACACCAAGTGTCCTCAGGACGTCAGCGATCTGAGATCCTTCCTGGGGATGGCTAGCTATTGCGCCCGATATATCCGGGACTATGCGACCATCAGCCACCCGCTCCGCATGTTGACCAAGCAAGGGCAGCCTTTCGAATGGACTCCTCAGTGTGAGCAGGCATTCACAGAGATCAAAAGGGCCGTGGAGTCGGCCGATAACCTTTCCTACTTCAACCCCAGACGCATGACTGAAGTCACTGTAGATGCCAGCCCCGTAGGGTTGGGGGCCATCTTAGCGCAGTATGATCATGACTCAGACCAGAGGCGTATTGTTGCTTATGCCAGCCGCAGTCTGTCCGACCCCGAGAAAGCGTACTCACAGCCTGAGAAGGAGAGCCTTGCAGTGGTCTGGGCATGTGAACATTTTCATGTCTTCCTCTACGGCAAGCACTTTACCCTGATCACGGATCACCAAGCGCTAGTCACCATCTACGGCAACCCCCGTGCTAAAATGCCCCCCAGAATTGAGAGGTGGGGCCTGAGGCTTCAGGAGTATACCTTCACGATTGTACACAAGCCGGGGAAGTCTGAAAACCCAGCAGACTACATGTCTCGACATCCGCCTGCGTCAACCGCCTCTCACCCTTCGATTGCTGAGGAATACATCCATTTCGTAGCCGATCAGGCGCTACCTCCTGCCATTCCAATGGATCGGATTCAAGATGCCACCGCACAGGACAGCATTCTGCAAAAGGTTCTCAGCAAGATTAGAACCAACAGGTGGAGGCATGACCCTCAGGATACAGACACTGAGCTGGACACCAAACGTGAGCTGCAAGCATTCCGGCATGTACATGAAGAACTGTCGGTGACCTCAGACGGTATCATCCTGCGGGGACAGCGAATCGTGATTCCAAAAACTCTGCAGCAAGGTGTCATTGATCTTGCCCATGAAGGTCACAGAGGAGTCGTGTCTACGAAGCGAGCGCTCAGGGAGCGTGTGTGGTTTCCCCTACTGGATCAAATGGTGGAATCCACCTTGAAGGACTGTCACCCCTGCCAACTGACAAGCAAAGGCGATCCCCCGGCCCCACTGCAGATGACTTCCCTACCAGCGGGAGTATGGCAAGAAATTGCTGTGGACTTCTACGGACCATTGTCTTCTGGCAAGTACGTGATAGTCATAGTTGATGAGTACTCTCGCTTTCCATTCGCACAGTTCATACCATCCACTGGTGCCTCCAGTACTCTCAAGGTACTAGACGAACTATTTGCCACCTGGGACGTCCCTAGAGAAGTGAAGACAGACAATGGTCCTCCCTTCAATGGACGTGACTTTGAAGCATATGCCCGACACCTGGACTTCCATCATAGGAAAGTCACTCCCCTCTGGCCACAAGCAAACGGCACAGTTGAACGATTCATGGCCACAATCAAAAAACCATTTCAGCAGGCCTGTGCCGAAGGGAAGGACTTACAGATTGCTCTCAACGAAGTCCTCAGGGCCTATAGGACAACTCCCCACTCGACCACTGGCAAGTGTCCGGCCACCCTGATGTTAGGTCGCCCCATGAGAAACCGGATCCCGACCTGGGATGGAGCACTGCAAGCTCTATCACCCACCCGCAACCATCTGGAGATGGCAAAGATGGACAAGAGAAACAAGGACAAGATGAAGTCGTATGCTGACGCAAAGCGAAGAGCCCGATCACCTTCTGCGCACGAAGGAGACCATGTACTGGTGAAACAAGATCAACAGAAGAAAACAGACTGTCGTTTTCGTGATGAACCTCTACTGGTCACTCAGCAGAAAGGCACCATGCTGACGGCGGAGTCTGACCACCGTCGAGTCACAAGAAATGTGTCTCACTTCAAGAAGTGCCCCCAGGACTCAACCAGATCATTGCTTGACCCCACTGTGTTATCAGATCCCGGAACCCCTGATCAACATGATCTAGACGCTCAGAATGGATTGGATGCATCCCAGACTGAAGAGGACACTGAAGAAATGAACGTAAGGCCGCGTCGCAATGTTCAGCGACCAAAGAGACTCATTGAAGAGATGTGAGTGGACATGTTAACAGTTTTGTTAAGAAAGGGGGAGATGTTGTGTGTTAGCAGTCTAGTAGCTGGGTGGGAGGAGCTAGGTGGTCAGGGACAGGAAGAGGCGGAGTAGGGACAGGATGAGGGCAGTTAGAGTAGGGACGGGGAAGGCACTGGATGTACACAATAAAGCTCCAGTTAGAACGTCACCAGTGTCTGTGTTTACTTGTAGCAGGATGCTACAGGTATATAGCTGGTTCCATGAAATATTGCGCAATGAGTCCTTTGCAAATAATGCCCGCTGAGGTACCACATCCTCACTGCAAGATTTTGTGCTTGTGGTCCGAGCAGGGTCAGGAAAGAACCATGTAGACTTATTTCTGACAGGTTGGTGCAGTTTTACTGGTGATATTTTGTTTGTATATTGAGGATGTCATTGCCTGGCGCAGGTGCCTATCACTCGAGTGTTGGTTTGAGCCTATAGTTCTGAGTAAACATATTTATCCTTGGTGTTTTCACTGCTATTTTAAGAATACATCTGTTTTTTTAAGAGAGATTTTCAAACCAATCGCATGGGTTGAGCACGTTTATGAAGCTTATTTTTTAGTGAGCCTAGTACGAATTGAGTCACATGGTTTTCTGTGCTTCATGCTATGCAACTGTTTTGCGTGGTGGCAAGTCTCTATTTCAGGGATATCTCAGCGACATGTTTTACCTGGTTGTTGAATTGTTTTCTTTATGTTTTATTTGACTTTTGTGTGTAGGTGGGACACAAATTCAATTTCTACATGACTGTCAGCTGCCACTTACTCCATATTAATGTAAATATTTGCATCAACATTTTTTCCAACTTTGTGTTGATTACTCCCGTGTGTCTGTGATATGTGTTTTGCTTGTGTGGTTGTACCCCTTTCAGTGTTTTGAATGCATGGTCTCTTTGTTACTTTGCTTTTGTTCTGATTGACTGTCTAGCTTGTATAATCAAATGGAGGATGTGTTTTGTATTATGTTTGTGTTTGACTTTGCATCGCATCATAGAACTTCATCTATAGAATTGTCCTGAAATGCTTTATTTGTCAGCTGGAAGCAGCAGACGTTGCTAATCGATGTACCAAAACTGCGGAAAAAAAGTTTGATTACATGCCTTGGTGGGACTTCCCACTTTATTTCTGTTGTGTCCACATATTCTTGTGACTTGCATGGTTGCCTCTCCAAGTTTTGTCATATATAACTTCATGGTTTCATGCCCCATTCACATTACACCATATTTCTAAAATGTTTATGGTTTCCTAGGAATTCCCCAAATCAGCACCAATTATAAAATCTGCACTTTCAGCATCTGTGTTAACAAATTAGACAGTCCTCAATAGGCCTTGCCGAAGTTTTGGGCTTGGATCAAAAACTTCATGTGGATTAATGTTTGATGCTTCTTAATGTATACCAAGTGCTAGGAGCGCTTACTTCTAAGTATAAAGAGTATCCTCCAGGGAAAGAGAAAACAAGCATGTCAGCTCCAACATCTGGCACCATCTAATAGTTTTATAGCCATGTCTAGATGTCTCATCAATAATAAACAGGCAGGCTTGCTTTCAGATATATACATTTAGTTTGCAACATGAGCACCGGCTCCTAAAAAAGCCGGAGTCGTGTGTATTGTAATTACTCTGGGCTCTCCTATTAGCAGCAGGTGCATATTCGATTTTTCATCGAACAGCGGCTAATCGTTACCTGGTTTGCATGCTGCCCATTGTAACGCTCTAGTGTTTCGCGGGTCTCGGCTGAGACCCGGAAACACATCCACACATTGTAGCACCTTCTGGCCAGGCGTGGCCAGAAGGCTTTAAATAAAGGGACCGGAGTCGCTCGGGACTTCCGGTCCGTACCTGCAGAGCTGTGTGTGCTGTCCCCTCCTTGTACGTGGTGTGACCGGTGGTCCGTGGCCTGTGAGTCAGGGGGGCCACGAGTAGCTCCCTTACACTGGCGACGAGGGCGGACACTGGTGTGGAGAGCCCTACGGCGGAGCAGCGTCCCAGCAAGCGCGTCGCGCCTACCTGCATCGTGACGGCCTGCGCCGGCGGCGGAGGCCCTGCTGTGCCGGAAAAGTGAAGGCGGCGCGGAACTGGGCCGATAAGCAGCGTGAGGGGAGCTGCGTCAGGGACCGGCGCTGTCCGTGTGGCGGAGTCTGGAGCGAGTGTCAGGCCTGGGAGGGCCTGCGGCGGCCTCGTGTGGTGCGCGCATGCGCAGTGGAGTCACCCAGAGCGTGTATCGGGCCTAGGAAGGCCTGCGCCAGCATCGTGTGAGACGCGCATGCGCAGGAGAGAAGATTGGATCTGCCCGGCGCTTGTGTGGCGCGAAAGGATCCCTGAGGGCTGCGAGTGCAGCGTGTGTCCTCGCGGAGAGGACAGGAGCGTCTGGATCGCTGGGGAAGCCCGGTGTGGAACGAAATAAGTTGGATAACAAGCATTGGCAAATCCAATCTGAAAAAAAAAACAACATTTTTTTGTTACAAGTTTCAATAAATGCATCAATGAAATAAGTAAAAGCACGGAATAAGGCAATACATAAAGACAGTCAACCAGGAGGGGATTACGTCACCTATAAGACCCAACTATGTCGGGACAAGAAGGGGGAGCGACAGGGGGGGCACAACAGGCTGCACAACCAGCGGCAGTGGCAGGAACAGTGGCACAGCAAGCAGTGGGGACAGTAATCCAACAATCCCCACACTCACAAATCAACCCCCTGCCGCCATTTAGTGCCCACATTGAACCAAATACCGCTGCACCAAGATGGGCAATGTGGCTGCGCCGTTTGAACAATTACTTCACGGCAACACGTGAGAAGGACGATGAGGTGAAACGCTCCCTCCTGTTGCATTTTGGAGGAGATGAACTCCACAAGCTATTCACACACCTCCCAAATACAGGTGCAGCAACAGACTACAACGCAGCAGTACAAGCGCTAAATGACCATTTCGACCCTCAACTAAATCCCCATTATGAACGATTCAAATTTAGGCAGTCCAAACAACGAGAAGGTGAGACCATGGATGTGTTCCATGCAAGACTCCGGGAAATGATAAGCACCTGCCCGGACGACGATCAAACGAAGGAAGTGACTGCCCAACTGATCCAGGGCTGTAGAAGTAAGCATTTGAGGACACTAATTCTGCGACAGTCGCGCATCACGCTGGACGAAATACTGATGCTCGCCAGGTCACACGAACTGTCAGATGCTCGTGCCACCGCAATGGAGGAAGCTATAAATCCATCCACCAGCCATGAAGTAACAGTGAAAACAGAAAGAGTGGACGCAATGAAAAGCAGCAACAACAGGGGCAGAGGAAGATGGCCGACCCGGACGCAGCGACAAGCCCCGTGTGGAGCATGTGGATATGAGGAACACAGCCAAAATGGCTGTCCTGCACGTGGGAAGGCATGCGCCAAGTGTGGCGGAATGAATCATTTCGCGAGCGTCTGCAGAGGGGGCGCCAGAGGAACTTTCAGAGGTCGAGAGTCTGCAGGGAAGAAAACTCCAAACAGAGCGGTCAGACAACTGACGCTAGAAGATACCCGTGAGAAATCGGCTGCAACGGGGAACAGACCACAACCCCGATATTCACAGTACCCAGATGAATCGTCAACGGATGAAGACGATGAGTGTTATTACGTCTCATTTGTCAGTGAGTTGAAGAGAAGACGGAGACCGCAACCCAAGTGCGAAATACAGATCGATGGATCAACAGTAACGGGTGTAATAGACACTGGGGCAACGATCAATGTGATGGGGTGTCAGCACTACAACGCTTTGAGACCAAGACCGGAACTGTTGCCATCGAAAAGCACGCATCCTCACATACGGAAGCACGAAACCATTACCCCTAAAAGGAAAAATGACTGTACAAGTAAGAGCAGAGGGACAGGAGATCACTACAACGTTTCACGTAATAGATCGAGAGGCGGATCTACTCATAGGAAGCCACACTGCAGAAGACCTCAAGTTGATAGCGTTTGCAAATATAGTGAAGGCGCTACACACAGAGGAGCTCCTACAAAGATTCCCCTCGCTATTCCAGGGTCTGGGCACCATCAAACGACCGCCTGTCAGGCTACACATAGACAAAGCAATACAACCGGTAGCTCTGCGCCATAGGAGGATTCCATTCCACCTGCGGTCGGCGGTGGAACAGGAGCTGAAAAATCTTGAAGAACAAGGCGTGATTGAAAAAGTGACGGGGCCAACCCCGTGGGTATCACCTATGGTAATCGCACAGAAGCCCCGACAACCTGGTAAAATCAGGATTTGCATAGACATGAGGATGCCGAATAGAGCAATAAAACGAGAGAGACACCTCACGCCTACAGTGGATGACATTTTGACCGATTTAAATGGAGCGCAATGGTTTTCTAAGTTAGACCTTAATGCGGGATATCATCAGCTCAGGCTGGCGGAAGAGAGTCGGTACATCACAACATTTTCTACACACTTGGGGCTGAGACGTTACAAGAGACTCAACTTTGGAATAACATCAGCAGCTGAGATCTTTCAGAACACCATCAGAGAGATCCTATCCGGGTTGAGCGGAGTATTGAACATAAGTGATGATATCCTGATACATGCAAAGTCGAGTGAGGAGCATCATAGACGACTAAAGTTGACACTCCGAAGGTTAGCGGAATTCGGAATCACCTTGAATAAGGAGAAATGCCAGTTTTTCAAACGGTCAATCGAGTTTTTTGGTTATGTCTTCGACGCGGAAGGTGTCAAGGTGGATCCCAGGAAGTCATCAGCAATCAAAAACGCCCCCGCTCCGATGACGGCGTCAGAGGTGAGGAGTTTCATGGGGATGGCACAATACTGTGCCAGGTTCATTCCGCAATTAGCCACAATTGCCGAACCGCTAAGAAACCTGACGAAGAAAGAAACGGCGTGGAGATGGTCGAAAGTGGAGGCGGAGGCGTTCGAGAAAGTCAAGAAAGCGCTACTGGACAGCACGACGATGGCCTACTTTGACGTTGCCAGGGCAACAGAAATTCTGGTGGACGCCAGCCCCGTAGGGTTGGGCGCACTCCTCACCCAAGAGTCAGAACCGGGGGTGTGGGTCCCGTTGGCATTCGCAAGCAAGGCCCTCACGGCAACCGAAGCAAGATACTCTCAGATAGAGAGGGAGGCGTTAGCAGTTAAGTGGGCCTGCAATCATTTTCATCTCTACATTGCTGGACAGCCCTTCAGGATGGTCACCGATCATCAACCGCTTCTACCGCTATTCAGAGGGACCGCTCCACACCCTCCACCACGGATTGAGAGGTGGGCCATTCAAACGCAACATTACCAAATGGAGCTGGTGTATCGTCCGGGAGCAAAGAACCCGGCCGACTTCTTGTCGCGACATCCCTCAGAGAAGGATGAAAATGGGAGCGATCAGGAAGCACAGACGGAGGAGTTTGTAGACATGATATCACAGCTGGCGTGTCCCCGTGCACTGGTGGCAGAAGATATTGTGAGTCAATATGAACATGAAGCCACGATGGTAAGAGTTACAGCGGCCCTTGACTCAGGGTCCTGGGAGAGTTTCCTGCGCAACGTAAGCGACTGGAGTGAAGCCGATCGAAATCGACTATCCCAAATTTGGAGAGTGCACAACGAACTGAGCAAAGCCAGCAACGGACTAGTCCTGAGAGGGTCGCGGATAGTTATCCCAGTAACGCTCCAAGACCACGCAACCCTGCTAGCGCATGAGGGACACCAAGGGACCAGAAGAATGAAGGAGAGAATGAGGGAAAAGGTATGGTTCCCTTACATGGACGAGAAGGTAGACAGCGTGGTAAAGAACTGCCGGGCATGTCAGCTCACGAGTACCCCAGAGTCGCCAGCCCCGATCATTACGGAGGAGCCATCACCATCTCCGTGGAGCTGGATCAGCTTAGACTTTGGTAGTTTCCCGGACGGGAGAGTGACAGTAGTAATGGTGGACAGTTACACCAAGTACCCAGTGGTGGAGTTAGCAACATCTACCAGCTTCGCAAACATCCACCCGCTGCTTAGCAAGACTTTTGCGCTATTTGGCATTCCCCGGAGAATTAAAACGGACAATGGTCCGCCATTCCAAGGAGCTGAATTTAAGGAATTTGTAAAGGAACTAGGAATAAAACATCACAGAATCACTTCGCAATGACCGCAGGCTAACGGGGAGGCCGAGCATTTTATGAGGACAGTTAACAAAACCATACGAATTGCCATGGTCGAGGGCAAAGACCCCGAGGTAGCACTGCAACGGTTCCTGAGGGAATACCGGAGCACCCCGCACGGCACAACCCAAAGATCCCCGTGGTCACTGATGTTCGCCGGACCAAGGAGGGATCGACTGCCCATGGCTGACAATTGGAAAGTGGCGCCATACAGACCAGCGGCCACCCAAGAACGACGGCGACAGACCAATGAACGGGCCAGTTACCGGAGGAGGGCTCAAGACAAAGAACTCTGCCCAGGAGACACGGCGCTGCTGCGAGCCAGAAGACCGGGAGGCAAGTTCCGTACACCCTACGAGGTCGACCCGTGGGTCGTCAGGACGACGAAAGGTACGGCAGTGACAGCACAGAGAAATGACAAAGTGGTGACCAGAAATATATCATGGTTCAAGCGCATCCCAGCGAGCCAGGACAACCGACAAGGTGGTGAAACACAGGAAACGGAGAGGGCGGAGCAAGATGATGGCAACATCCATACAAAAAACAGAGAGAGCGCACCCGAACCGGTGAGAGGAACACAGCCCGGTTTACAAGCGACCAGGGGAGGTGAGAGCCACCATCTAAGACCCAACCCTCGACCCAGTGTGAAACTTGCTGATTTTGCGTGTTGACTTTTGATAGTCCTGTCCCAAGGATAAACAAAGGACCAAGTTGGAATGGGATGTAACGCTCTAGTGTTTCGCGGGTCTCGGCTGAGACCCGGAAACACATCCACACATTGTAGCACCTTCTGGCCAGGCGTGGCCAGAAGGCTTTAAATAAAGGGACCGGAGTCGCTCGGGACTTCCGGTCCGTACCTGCAGAGCTGTGTGTGCTGTCCCCTCCTTGTACGTGGTGTGACCGGTGGTCCGAGGCCTGTGAGTCAGGGGGGCCACGAGTAGCTCCCTTACACTCCCATCATTGTTTGATTTGTTCACTCCCCTGAAACTCACTGTTTCCATGCTTTGATAAACAAAACATTATCTTTGCATGGCTGGTTCCCCTTTTTGACTACTTGATAAAAATTCTTATTTTATATAATATTTCTCTGTAAGTATGATCATAATTTTTAGTTAGATATTCAAACAATTCTCACTTCATAACTCAAAGTAAACTAACTGCAATAGAAACTCAGGCAGACAGATTTTAAGAATAAAAAAAACTACCTATGCATATTGCGGAAATGGAAAATATAGTGCAGTATGCTCTTAAGCCTGCCTGTGGCGGAGGGACGGAACCGACATCTGAGGTGAAGACAAGCTTTTAAATGTAACCCCGACCGCGGGCTGTTTTTTAATGACACCCGCACTGCAAACAATACAAATTATTCGGAACTTTGCTCAATAACACGTGTTTTCAAATTCTCACCACGGTGTGTGTGGGTTACTGCCCTTCGGACGTGTCAGTGAACGAGAGCAGCTGATTCTACACGTCTTAGCTTTGTGCGCAGTGCACAGATATACATTACCTCATGTCTCGTGAAAATGCTCTTCTCCCGAAAGCTGTCCTGTGACCCCAGGAACTGTTTCATAACGTACCCGGCAATCTCTGAGAATGGTCACACAGGCTGAGACCCGCTCACTGTCCCAAACGGTACACCCCACCGCTGCCGAGAGCGCGGAACTCTCTCTTGAAGAAGAAGAACGGCAGAGAACGCGAGACAAGGACCATTTTTTAATACTTTTGATGGATGCCGGTGGAGGAGAGAAGCCGAAGCTCACGTCGGAGGGGCGGTGGGGGTGAGCGAGAGCAGTACACAGAAGTCTCATGTGGCTTCACCGAGCTTTCTCGGAACCCTAGGGCTGTCTGAGGAATATGAGAAAAATGATTGCCGCAATATCACGCTGTAAATTCATAATGGCGACGAGGGGCCTCGGTAGCCCCTTTGTCACTCAGCTTCCGGAAGGTCACCGAAGGTCACGGCTAGCATTTCTCATGCGTGGGGCTTCCTTTAATTATTGGTGGATACAGTTATGACCTACCCTGCGCTCACCTGCGCAGCACCTTGGTTATGGTGGGGGTGCGCCGTGCTTGTCAGTGTTGCTCGGATTCAATTCCGGCGGAGGGATCCCGCTGCAGCGCCTGACAGCGCCGTCTGTCATCAGAATGAAGTTATTGTCTTTGCTAGGGGTATGATTAGGTTTCCTCAGCATATAACTTGATTTTTAGATGTGGGCTGTCGGATTAATCTTATATCTGTATTTAAAATTCATTTATAGGTAATATCTTCATATGCATTAACTTCCATTTATGTCCCCGGCTTACCTTCCTTACTCAGCAGTAAGATGTTCAAAGGTACACGCTGTTCAATATGTGCAAGTGAAACTTTTATATGTAGAACGTATGCACACATATGTTTATATTTATACACACAATATGTCCACCCATAATGCTATTCTGCCAGTAATCCTATGCTGTTTATTTTATTTTAATTGCACTTATATAGCGTTTCACACCCCATGATGGGGCACTCGGTGGTTGGACAGTACGCTACACCGCATCCAAGTGCTTGATTGCAGTGTGGCCTGTGTGGGAAACGTTTACATAGGTTAAAGTTGTGTGCCTCACTACACAGGATGCTTCACACTCAGGGGCCGATTCCGATTCGGGTCGGAAGGGCTCCTTCTGACCGAATCGGTTAATGCCGGCTGGATTCCATTACGACCGAGCCATTCCGATAGGCTCGGTCGGAATGAAATCCAACTCGGATTTCCGGATGGCCTATGACGGCTTACCGTCTGCCATCCGGAAATCCTTCAATAGTCCCCCGGTTGCCTCTTTACGACCGAGGGAGTACAATGGCAGTTTTTCACTGCCTTTTTGTGCCGGTCTGTCCGACACGAAAAGGCAGTCAGAAACTGTCTTTGGGCGCCCCCAGCAGGGCCCCCATGGGTGCAAGACTTGCCGAATGGCAGCCTGCGGGCACCTATGGTGCCCCTCTGTGGATCCCTACACCCAGTGGCAGGCACCTTGGGGTGCCAGCCACAGGGTGCAGTGTTGAACTGCACCCCTGCTTTTCTCAATGCAGGCATACATTCCGCTCGGAATGCATGCCTGCATTGTGAAGTATACGAGTGCGACCGAACCCTGTTCAGTCGCAACGTATTAGTAGGGCTGCAACCCACGACAGCAGGTCAGTGGGTTACTGCTCCTGACCGATGTCGGACGGACTCACATCGGAATCGGCCCCTAAGTAGGAAGTGGACGGTCAAAGGGTTGAGTTGTACCAGAAAAAAAAGTAAAACCAAAAGAGCGTAAGAAGTGACTTTCAAAGCGTAAAAGAATGAAAAATGAAAATAAACACTTGTTTTTCTGAATGTACAATTATTTGTTGAGTTGTCCATAAAGAAGTACGGTAATTAACTAACAGGCCGTGATAGCTAAATTCATGTTGGTGGGTTTTGGGTAAGATCAGTCACACGTCAGTTTAGCTCATATCCTGCATGTAATGAAAGATCCCTTTCGGGAAGTCTGTTTCTGAAAATGTGCTGTCTGCACTGTTTGTGATACATTGAATTTTTTATGAATTTTCTAATTTATGGAATCTGATCAGGCTGTGGGAGAAGGAAGTCACGATATAGATTTAAACTTTATAAAGAGGACCCTCAGTGCTCAATTGTCTGACCCGAATTGATAAACTGCTTGTTAGACTTGGCATCTTTTGGCGTGTTTGCCTGACTTTTTGCTTTCTGACCTCCTGGTTTTGACTCTGTTTTAGCTGGTTTAGTGTCTCTGCGTACTTCCTCACTGCTGTTCAGTGTTAAAGTGCAAGTGCTCCTGTTGTAAATTGTTATTATGGATTGGTGTTTCCATGATTGGTTGATTTGATTTACTAGTCATTCCCTAGTACAGTGCACTGTGTGTGCCCAGGGCCTGCAAATCAAATGCTGCTAGTGGGCTTGCAGTATATATTATGGTGGTCCCAATGCGATAGTGACATTAGTGTCAGAGGGGAACACAAATTCAGAACAACATTGAAAAAAAGGTGAAAATGAAAGAAAATAGGACATTTCAATGTTATTTAATCACACTGAAACTCAACAAACGTTCATCTGACAGATTTATGAATACATAAAAGTATGTCAAAATTCGATATGGCAGTGCCGGAAAGGAGGGAAAGGGGGATGGGTTGTGATTCAGGTGTGATAGTGAGAGAGAGTAGATAATGGTGACATAAAATCACAAACAATTCCGGCACATATTCCTCATATGCTGAATAGACAGGTACATATTCATCAAGGTACACAGTGTATATACAGAATTGCCATGTAGCACAAGTTTCCCAGTACAACCATTATTGTTAAATGGACTGGCAAATGTTCAAGTGTCGACGTTTCGACCCCATTGGGTGTGTAGGGGTTTCGGACCTTACTCGTGGGGTCTTCCTCAGGACAGGTGAAGAAAGTGTAGTGGGGTGAAGGGGCACCTAAAAAAGGAGAGGGGATGGTGTGTCACATCCTTGCGCAAGCTGAAGATCACTTAAAATAATCCCACGAAGGCTTGGGCTTTGTTAGTATAATTACTGTGAATGTAAAAGCGGGATCTCTCACTAATCAATGGTGGAGGGTCCGGGGCTCCAGAAGAACAATCCCAGGTAGGAGTGAGAAGAGACCTGTGGGGAGAAGGTGTCCTTCAGCCAAACTGGAGGCAGTTACTTTCAACAAGTATAATGATTGCAGCCAAAGGAAAGGCTTAGCACTTACTCAGAATGACTTGGCAGAGTGAATGGTCCCATCAAGGAAAAAGATCCATCGTGTATCAGGTTGCGAAATCCCTAGTAATTAGAACACTGTCTGGTGCCCCGAATCAATCAGGGGAAGGAAGCGGATTCAATCTAGGAGGGGAGGAGATAACCAGCTAATAAAAGTTTGACAGCAGACTAAGCTCATATTCAACACAGGAGCTGACAGGTGGCGGCATCCAAAAATGCAATCCGTGTGCAATATTAAAATACCAACGCAAGTGATCCCCATTGTGGTGAACAAAGTGTGGTTATTAAACAAGGAAACGCTGATGGAAGCAACAGAAGACTCGATCAAATGTTATGGCACACCGTGTATACAAGCATCGTACACGCGGCACGAGAGCAAAACTGTAGAAACATCATTGAAAGACTTAAAACAATGAGCGCGGTGCCCGATTGAAGATGGTACAATACAAAAGCCGGCAACTCTGCGTTAGTGGTTGCGATAGAGTGGTGTGGCAGACCGTGTATAATAGCATCATACACACGGTGGGGAACCATCAATGGATGACTGAAAACATGCGCGAGGTACCTGGTTTGAAAAAGCAATAAACTAGCAACGTCTGTGTTGCGGCGTGCCCCCAACTCTGCAACCACAATACAAGGTATTGGTGCAAACAATAAAGCTGGCCTGGAAATGGCCGTTACTTCTGTGTGAGCTCACCTGTAGACTAGTGCACGGTGAGGTTGCCAAAGTGGAGCTGGCATGCATTAGCAAGTTGACAGGTAGGCATGGGCCCAACCATGCATTTAGAAAGGTAGAGTCACACTAATGTACGCGGGAGACCTGAGTGTAAAACGGTACAATCGGACAGTCAGTGTCGCGCGTGACATCAAATATGCAACTGAAATACGTAGTGCGGTATGTTTGTTAAAAAGTACTGGCATGCATTATCAAAAGTACCATTCGACTTCTAACCGGGAGACCTGTGATGTAGAACGGTATACTCGGACAGTCAGTACCGCGGCGTGACATCAAATATACAATTGAAATACGTAGAGCAGTATGGATGTTTAAAAGGTAATGTTATGCATTATCAAAAGTCACATTCGACCTCTACCAAATCATGTGCAGACAAATGAGGTGGCACAATACCGAAATCTGATTCGGGAGTGCATGAGGCCAAGCCACTGGGTGGAAAATAACACTACACATGACGATACAGTTAACCGGTCTACTGCTGCCAATCTATTAATGGTCTCGGAAGAGTGAGAGATCGTACTCACCGCTCGGGTGCTCAAGGGCTCCCTGGGAGTGGAACACCAGACGCGGAGGCAGAGTGCTGGTAAATAGGCAATAGGCTATGCGAACAGCGTGCAAGCCGGGCTCCGTGCATGACGTGTTGTAAACGTTGCTTACTCGTATCACGTAATGGATAGGGGGTGAAAAAATACTCAGCTGCAATAGTGCGAGCCACCCCTGGGAAGTTCTAAATGCAATGTAAATTATGGAAGTGTTGTGAATGAAAATTTGTTAATGACTCAAAGCAAAATTTGGAATAGTGCAATTAAATGCCACAAGGAAAAACTGGATAATAACAAGTAAATGCTACAGTGGCAAGTGTACAAGGAGTTTCGGTTTATATGCATCATATGGATAAATAATTTGAGTAACACTTTCCCTACTGTTGCACTCAATGGAATGCACAATGTAAGTTTAAAAATTATGAAATATTTAATGGTTTAATTTATAATATAACGTTTTTTATTAGATTTTATGTTATAGTTGTATGTATATAGATATATATATGTGTATATATATATTTATAGATATATAGATATTATTAATTTTTGATATATTTATAACATTTTAAAATAAATTACAATTATTAGTTCATTAATTGTTTTAAAGTAAATATACATATATATCAAATTTTTTATATGTATGTTTAATTTTTTGATATTACATGTATTTATTATATTTGTTTAACTGTATATTACATCTAAATAATTTTTTAAGTAAATTTTATTATTTAATTTATTGAACATTATTTTTTATATATAAAAAAACAAGATATTTTGTACATTGATTTTTTTACATCAATATTATTTTTTCGCAATTTTTTTACTTTACATTATAAAGATAGGATGCTGATATTTTTGACATCGATAGTTATGTATCAATATTTGTGTATGGGGATATTTTTGTAATAGATATTATGTCAGTGATCCGGAACAGAAGAAAAGCAACTCAACGCCGTCTAACATGCCGCTGCCGACTCCGTGTCCCGAAGGCACCGCAGAGGGCACTGCCGCAAAGACGCACCGCAACCCTGGTCTCACCGACACCGGCACCTGATGCTGCCATCGAGCCGCTGCGTGCACCGCGACCTGTGGGAACCGCATTTCGCACCGCCCCGCTTGACGCCCTTGTATCTTTGACGACGATGATCCACGCAGACATCAACGCCGCTGCTTGCACTGTGGTTCAAGGACACCGCTCGTAAGGTACAAGATGCACCATCCTCATCCTGCCGACACTAGTGCTCCTGACTTCAACCGTGAGGAGTTCGATCCGCAACGCATGCGACTTCAAGGGCCCGACAACTCCTGCACTGACCTCCGGAACCTAAGCCTGCAGACGCCGTGATTTCGGAGCTCAACGAGAGGTCGCTGACCCTGTTCATTTCTAAAGGGACTGTTTTGCGGGTCTTCCTGACACCGTAGCTGGCCCGCGACGCCGTGGTCAGCCAGAACTGTTTGGATTTGTTGTTCACGATGCCATGATAGCCTCGGATGGAGCTATCAACATCAAGGAACTTTATTTCAAGTTTATTTTGATAACTGAAGATTTCTAAGTACTGTAGTGTGGATTTTTTTATCGTTTTGTTCTTGACTTAAGTATATAAAAATATTGGATATTTTTCTAAACTTGTGTGTTGTCCTTTTATAGTGCTTACACTGTATTACTGTTGGTTATGTGCAAATGCTTTACACACTGCCTCGAAGATAAGCCTGACTGCTCATGCCAAGCTACCAAGGGGGTAAGCAAGGGTTATTTTAGAAGTGTAACTCCCTTATTCTCACCAGAAGGAAGGGTCCCTACTTGGACAAAGGTGCAAAACCTTGCCAACTAGAAACCCCATTTCTAACATTGGTCGTCAGTGGTGAGGATAGGACTTGCGTTTGCACTTGACTTACACTGATTGGTGTGTACTACCACCATATAGCAGACCATTACATACCACATACTGGTTCTCTTTATTTTTTGGCATTTTTTTTAATCTTTCCAGTTTTTTCGGATAACTTGAACTTGCTACTTCATCATGCCTGAATCAAGAGTATCATCTGCTGCATCTTTAGAAGTGGCCTTTGAGGAGGATAGGTTGGAATCCTACAATGTGAAAGAATTGAAGGCTATTTGCACAAACCTAAAGGTCCAAGTCAGAGGCCTCACCAGGCAGGAGGAGCTACAAAAGGTGCTGAGGGCCTGGGTAGCAGACAGACATGCAAGTGGGCAGTCCGGAGAGGCGAAGGAGCCTATTCCTAGGGTGCATGTGCTTTTGGGAAGGGTGACCCTCCAGGCCAGACAGCAGGGACCTGCCCCAGTGGAGCTGGAGGACAAGCAGGAAGCAAGGAAGTTTGAGTTGGAAAAACTCAGGATAGAAAATGAAAGGGAAGACAAAGAATCACCATGGAGGAAAGGAAGATGATCTTAGATCATGAACAAGGAGCTGGAGCTAAGGAGTAGAAACGGCTCAGATGGTGGCAGCAATTCGTCAGGGCAGTCAAACAGAATTGTGCACATCCCCAAGAATGTAGGCAAGGAATTTAAGAAGGGGGATGACATACAACGGTGGTTCCAGGGGTATGAGGCGTCAATTTATATGAATGGGGTTCCTGAAAGTATATGGGGGGCAGGGTTATTGCCTCTCTTTCCAGAAGAAGCTAGGGATACTTTGATAGCTTTGGAGAAAGGGGAAAACCTCACCTATGCTGATATGAAGGACTCTCTCCTCACCAGGTATGGTCTTACTCCTAAGAAGTATAGGGATCAGTTTAGGTCCAGCAAGAAAGCTGATGCCACACTTGGTTGGAATAAGTAGATTCTTTCTGCAGGTCTCTGGATGGCTGGGTGAAGGGAAGTAATGTAACAGATTTTCAGGGGCTCTACAATTTGATAGCAGGGGAGCACTTGTCTAGTCTATGTTTTTCAGAGGTTCACCAGCACTCGGTTGATAGTAAGCTGACTGACCCCAGGAAACTTGCTATGGAGGCGGACCGCTGGGTGAGTACCAGGGTCCACAAGAAACCGTTTTGGGAGACTCAGACAAAGGTGGGCAGGGTTTCCAGCAGAAAAGGTGGGGGGACAAGGGTAAAGCACAGGAGTTCTATAAAGGGCCCCAAACTAACAAAGAGGGTAAAGGTTCCCATCTCCGAGGAGATAAGAAACAAGGGGTCTCTTCAGGAAAGCCTGCTGAGACTGGCCCTGCAGGTGTTTTGCATGTGACCAAGTGGGCCACTTGAAGAGGGACCCGAAGTGTCCCAAGAGGGCACAGCCATGCACTGGTGGGCAGACCATGGTGTTTTGGTGAATGTAGTGCTTGGGGAGGAGGGATGCCCACAGGAGGGTGGGCATCCAGCAGAAAATGACCCTCGTCTCACTAGGGGACAGTGAGATGGTCCGAGGAAACCAGGTGCCCCCTAACACAAAGTAATATAGCACCTGGGTGACCATCAATGGGAAAAGGGTAGAGGATCTCAGAGATACTGGAGCCAGCATGACCTCCGTCCGCTGTCACCTGGTCTCTGAGGAGCAGGTAGTTCCGGGGTATTCCACCATTTAGTTGCTGTAGGCAACTCGGAGCACCAGTGTATGATCGTGGAGGCTCCATTTGAATGGGGGGGGGTCTCCGGTCCCTTGAGGGTGGTTGTGAGCTCTACCATGCCTGTAGATTGTCTGCTAGGTAACGACCTGGAGCAGTCCTTGTGGAAAGATGTTGAACTCAGGTCTCACTTGGAGATGCTTGGGTTGCCAGAGTGGGCATGCGTGTCCACTAGGTCAATGGCGGCTAGAACGGGTGATCAGAAGGACCTGGAGCCTGAAACAGTGGCCCAGGTCCCGGCCAAGTGAAAGGGCAGGGGGCGTGGTAAACCAGCCCCTGAAGTTCCCACAGACCAAGAGGGGGCTGACCTTGAGGGGGACACCCTGGTACCTACAAGGGAGCAGGTAGCTCAACTGGGGGACATCCCTGAGCTGACCCATTGGCAGCAAGAAGGTGGTCCCACCAGGGAAGAGTTCTGCAGGGAGCAGAAAGAATACTCTTCTCTAGAGGATCTGCACTGGTAGGCTGCAGACCAGGCAGCTGGTGATCAGTCTGGATCACCATAGGGTTACGGGATATATAGGGCTTCTAGATTCACCAAGAACCCTAGGTACCCAGAGCCAAGAACTGAGCTGCACCTTGCAAACGTTTTTCCTTGTGTACCGGGTATACAACAATTCATTTGGTAAAATATAGAGTAAAAAAATAGGTACGACGGAAAACTATGGGGTATATTCACAAGGAGCTATCGCTGAATTAACGGCACTTTATTGCAGCCAATGTAAATTTACCACCCCATTCACAAGCTGGTGCTAACAGCCCACAGCACCAGTTTACCTGCGAAAGCAGCCACCAAAAACATCGCCACATAGGATCTCCGCAACTATCGCTAATGAGATGCAGAGTAGGCGTTCCCGTGCAAAAAGTCACGAAAACATGACACCTCAACATTCACAACGACCAGCCAGGTCTGCTATATGAACACAAAACATGCAATAAGGCGCCTTAGCAGCAGGAAATTAACACCTGCTCTGACCTGGTGTGAAGTCGGACGGCAGCCTGCACCACAAAAGGAAGCCCAGCCCAGGATATCATTGGAAGGGCAGCACATGCCATGGAGCCACTCATCATGCAGCCCAGACACCCAAGAGGGCCACAACACCCACCCAGCACACACCCCACCTGGACCACCACAGAGGCAGCGCAGACAAAGACAGCAGCCCCCCAGGAAATGCACCTACCTCACAGGCCCAACATCTGACAATGTTACTGTCCACTATAGGCTGAAACGGACAACCATCCTATGCATCCTGGCCATCATCGCCTAACAGGCCTACGGCCCAACACAGCGGATAACCAACATCCCACCTGACACCAAGCTGCTGGCAGTGCTGCACCTGTTGCCCCCTGGCTCCCCCCAACCAACACCCGCCAGAGATGGAGGAGTCTCACAGCCAGCCACATCCAAGTCCCCCATACGTGTCCTGGACATCACCATCACCCTGGCACCCCAGTCCCCATACGTCCAACACAATGCGCAGGAACCGCTGGAGACCAAGCAAGGACCATACGCCATAGCCGGATGCACGCAAGTGTTGGGAGCAATCCACTGCACATAGGTCCCACCTGTGCCCCCTGATGACACAACACTCAATCAGCGCAACAGAAAGCACTTGTCCAACATCAATGTTCAGGCAACATCAGAACACGATGGGACCTTCACTAATGTCTCCTCCAAATATACAGCCAGTGTGCATGATCCCTTCATCCTCCGACATCAGCAACCAGCGTTCCCAGGATGGCACCTAGGAAAATGCACAACCCCTTGACAAGTGCCAAATTAACACCCCAATCACCTCAGCCATGATTGGGAAAGTACACAATGCCAAGAGTGGCGGCGATGTGCCGGACAGACCGTAGTATGCAGAACACACCCATATCTACGGCGACATACACCTCCGGTGTATGGAGTGTAGTGGACAGTGGACACAACCATGTCACCCCAGCCAGTAGGGGTCTGTTGTAGATGAAGAGTCCAGACTTCAACGAGTTAAGTAGAAGTAGTAATAAGTTTAATCAGGAGTACAGCAATAGTAATACCCAACGCCTGCTGACCAATCTTCATAACTGACAAAACTGAGAACATAGAATGTAGAAAGTCAACATACTAACTCTAGAACAGAGAAAGTGGATAGAGACTAAGGATCATAGAGAACTATGGCAAGAACCAACATAATACATTTACAACACATCTCCCCCCTTTGCAAAACCATACACAATATACTAATTACAAACATAATCATTTAAGTAAGCAGGTGGATTACGATACCTTTGGACTTTGGCACAGACATTCTCAATGATAGAATTTTGAGAACTTGCAAAACCAGAATCAGAGACATCACCACCCCCTTCATTACACCTGTCAGAAGGAGAAGAGAATGGAACAACATCTTCTGAGGATGAAAACATATAACCACTACTGTTATTAATGTGAGAATTGGTGACAAAATCTTTCAAACAAACATCAGAATCAGACAAATCTTTTTTTTGTATAAAGCAACTCTTCTCAAGTTCCATTTTTCCCCATTTGAGAGAACGACATAATGAGGAAACACCTCTTTAACACAAACACGTCACATTCGCACATCGTCATCCGGATTGAAAGATGGAAGCTTTTCGTGGCAAAGGAACACCAGAGCGTTGCTAGGAGATCATGCGCTCTTCATGCAGCTTAGGCGTTGCGATGCAATCTTTCAACTAATTTAAAATGCTTAGGTCCGAAATCGACCAAAACACCCTCCGATACTCGACTCCTTACCATTTGAAAAGAGGAGGAAATCGCTGGGTTCGTTTCTTGTCGGGTACCTCTGCTAACACGAAACATGCACTAAATTTGCATGAATCTGATTAAATGACTCTCTCTGATGTAGGACAGCAGGCTCATCGTCGCCAAAATTGTTGTAGATGAAAAGTCCAGACTTCAACGAGTTAAGTAGAAGTAGTAATACGTTTAATCAGGAGTACAGCAATAGTAATACCCAACGCCTGCTGACCAATCTTCATAACTGACAAAACTGAGAACATAGAATGTAGAAAGTCAACATGCTAACTCTAGAACAGAGAAAGTGGATAGAGACTACGGATCATAGAGAACTATGGCAAGAACCAACATAATACATTTACAACAGGGTCCTTACAGAAATGTTGCCTGTTACATCCCCAGTAAGTGTGAGCTTAGTGGGATGGCCCGGCGTATACCAGGCCAGCGTATGGGTGTGAATAAAAAGCACGTAGCCCTGGCCGTGGTCCTCTTCCGGAAAGCCTAACGTCTCTGCTATGGCGGCGCCTCCCACCCCGACACGAGGCCGATGCCGTCCTCGTTAGCGGAGTTGCCAGCGATCAAGGAGGGACTCACCACGTACCTGTGTAAGCTCCAAGCCCAAGACCCGCGACCCAGCCAGCCTCTCAGACCATCGATGGCCCCCGACGCTGGCCCACATTACTCCTTCCTGATTTACATATTCCACCGGCGTCCTCGGTGCCCCAGTAGGTCCCATATGTGAAACTGTGTCCTGGCTCCTGAAGCAGTGACCCCAAATCCGGGCCAGTGGCCACAGCGCCCGAACCCCCGATCCGTGAGGCATAGTTCCATATGGGCATCTTGTGACATGTGGTGCCACTTACCCTGTTCAAAGCCAGCTGGCGCCCCGTGCTGCCACGAACCCTGTTCAACACCAGCCAGTGACACGTGGATCAGGGACCAGGACTACCCTGCGGACCAGTAGGTCTCACATCCAGCACCTATTTGTGAATCACAAATGGCGGAGTCCACACCAGTGGTCATACGGAGAGGAGTAAGAGGAAGATATGGCTCAGTCCGGACGAAAGCCGGGTCACAGTCATGGATGTGACCGAACACATGGTGCCACTGAACCTACCAACCTATGCTGGTGACACTCGGTGAATGGCCTGAGTTGACCGCTGCCTCCACCCTACACTGCTCTCGGCCTAGGCTGCCCTCTAGTAGGTCACAGATTTGGAACTGAACATCGAGTATGCAAAGGCAGATTACTTATCATTGCACACAAGGAGAGGCTAAAGAGGATGACGCCTTACATCTTGACTGAGAGAAAAGGATCATCATTACGGAGGTGTTTGTACACTACAGACAACTGTCCTGGTGTCACTAGCGCTGTGCATCACGAGCCAACAACACCTGGCTATGTGCCTGTGCTGACCGCTGCCTCCAGCCTACACTGCGGTCCAGTAGGTCACAGAGTGATTAAGCAATGGCGGAGTTCATATCCGTGTACCAGCATCATCGCAGACTGCATCCCCTCTCAACCCTAGTGCCACTAAGTCTGTTTTAATTTAAAAAAAAAAAATAATTTGTTTATTGGCATAACGAAAACAAAGAAAAACAGCAGTTCAAGGCATCAGCATGTACATACATAGTGCAGGATCATTGGCAAATCATTATATGTCACACATATCCGGTAGAACATTTATAAACCAACTTCCTTCCAGGCAAATACGTCATACCTGATTAGGTAGTCTTGTGGCAGTGTCCCCTTCAGGTAACCCCAGTTTCCCAGTCAGTTGTGAAATCCGTACTTGAACTCACCGCTCCATGTCACCCACGTACAGTCTAATAGACAGGTGTGGCAGTCGAAGGGCCAGGGGCCTATAATTGGGTATTTAAATGTCAGCTGCAGGACAATTCTTCCCTGTCAATGCAGCGTCCTCCCCCCGTTGAGCGTCTCGTGTAAGGGCTTCCTCGAGAGAAAAAGGGACCAAAAGTTCTTGGGTCTGTTGCTCTGGGGTAGCAGTTCACTATATAATTCAGTTTACTTGCTGCAATAGAGCATGTCTTTAGTCCACTGTGTCAGTGTGGGAGTTGGGCCTCGCTTCTAACAGAGGGCCACACATCGTTTAGCAAGGAGAAAGGCCATATCTATCAGTCGTCTAAGGTCCTTGGGGAGTGGCTTTGAGTAACCCAAGATAGCCAGGAGCGGGTCTGGGGTTAGTGTCAATTCAGTGACATGGTTAACTTGTGCATATACCTTGCCCCAGAAAGTTGCGATCCCCGGACAGGCACATGCGACATGGAGAAAATGGGCAACTAACAACCCACATCTCTCGCATTACGGGCTCTCTCGCAGACCGCATCTGTATAGTCGCTCAGGTGTATAGTACACCCTATTCAGGAATTTTAAATGAACTATTCTGTGGCGCCCATTGAGTGAAATTTGTTTAATTCTCGAGCAGCAGTACAGCCAGACATCATCCGTCAACTCCACCCCGAGATCTCTCTGCCACTCCATGCGAGGTTTGGAGTATTCTGTGTCCCTCTCCGAAAGGGCTATACGGTATGGCCTGGAAACCTTTTTAGCGGGCGATTTAACATCGATAACGGCAGTTAAAGCCATAACCTCCGGGGGTTCCGCCATATCCTCTCCCAATAGATCTTTGAGGGCATGTCTCACCCTATGGAACTAAAAACGCAGCATCAGCAAATGCGACTTCCCCTCCTCTGCAACATCCCCCCAGGAGCGCGCAGTGCCGTCTTTAAATAGGTCCCTCATAGTGTGTAGTTTCAGCGTTCTTAGCCATGCTATTACTCCTTTGTCTTTACAAGGGGCAAGCAAATGGCACCATTCAAGAGGAGCTAGTGGGGCGTACAGCAAGTTACAAGTTTGGGCTTCCAGCATATGATGCCACGCATGCATAACCGAGTTTAACGAGTCTAATATGCCAGTGCAGTGATCTCGAGGTGAAAACAACGGCACAGGTAAGGGGGTAGGATCGGCTACTATGGTTTCTATTCGAATGTGTGGGATCTCTGCAGGTCCGTGTATCCAATGATAGGCATGAGAGCTTTGTGCCACCCTATAGTAAATTTCCAAGTCAGGGGCGCCCAAACCCCCCATCCTGTACGGCCGGGTGAGTATTTTCCAGGCCACCCGAGGCTGCTTACCTGCCCACGCAAGTCTAATCATCAGCAAATGCAGTTGTTGGAAAACATTTTTGGACAGAACCATAGGGATATTAATGAAGAGAAAAAGGAGAAGTGGTAAGACAATCATTTTCATGAGGGATACCCTCCCCATCAGCGACAGAGGCAAGCTAATCCATCTCTCAATGTCATCTTCCAGTTTGGAGATGGCAACCTCGTTGTTTTCCCTCAATACCACCTCAGAGTCTGTATGCAATCGAACTCCCAGGTATCTAAACGCGTCTGTGGTCCATAGTAGTGGGTATTCTGGGTCCACCCGCACTGTGGCAGGTGTGAGAGGGAACATAGTGGGCTTATGCCAGTTGACATTAATATCTGAGAGGGAACGAAACAGCACCACCTCTCGTAAGACTGGGGAGAGGTTGAGCTCAGGCTCCCGTACATATAGAAGGGTGTCATCTGCATATGTGAATACTATTAGGCGATAGTTCGGGAACCGTATATCCCTCTGCCAGTGATATCCACGTAGTGCACAAGCCAGTGGCTCAACTGTCAGAGCATAGAGTAGAGGAGATAGGGGACAGCCCTATCTCGTGCCCCTGCAAATGTGTATAGGGTCAGTAACCAAAGACCCAATCTGGATACGAGCCGTGGGGGCAGAATACAACGTCGCCAGAAGCTGGAGAAAAACATTCCCAACTCCCATTCTGGCTAGTACTTGCCTCATGAAAGGCCATTCGACCGAGTCGAAGGCCTTTTCCATGTCGAGAAAGACTGCCATCGAGGGAACCTCCGGGCGTGTGTGCTGCATGGCCGCAAAGACTGTCCGAAGGTCATACGTCAAATTGCGACTGGGCACAAAACCCGCCTGTTCCAGAGCTACCATCGCAGTGACCATAGGACTGAGACGGTTGGCCAGTAACTTCGCAACGATCTTTCCATCTACATTCATCAGCGATAAAGGCCTGTAGGATGCGCAATCCTCCGGAGGCTTCCCTGGTTTGAGTATAGCCACCAATATCGTCTCCCGCATTGTCTGCGGCATCACCCCAGAGGTGCAAATATCCTCCAATATCGCAGGCAGCTGCGGGATCAGTAGATCCGAGAATGCCTTGTAAAATTCCACTGTGAGGCCATCACTACCTGGCGCACTCCCAGCTTTCATCCCCGACAGAGCCCAGACTATCTCCTCGTGTTAAATTGGTCGCATTAGGAATTCCCGGTGTACATTAGACAACCACGGTAATTCAATGTGTGTTAGGTAATCTAGAATACGCTCCTCTGGAGCAGGCCCTCTGGAGGCATACAAGGCTGCATAGTATTCCCGGAACTTCTCCGTCACCTGTTTCTCTGTGAGAGGCGGGTCCGTTGGGAGTGCCCTCATATCCGGAATCGCAGTTCTGTCTCTGCGTTGTTTAACAGTCTGTGCCAATACCATACCCGGGTGCTCCCCTTCACCATAAACTCTAGCAGTGGCATACTTCCCAAGATGTTTTATTTCCGCATCAGCTTCCTCATGATACTCACGCAGCGTCTGCGCCAGCTCGCGAGTAAGCTCTTCACTTCGATCAGTAATGCGTAGAGCCTCCAACTCTTTCAGCTTTTTCGCTAGAGTTTCTAAACGGTTCCAAATCGATCGAAGGACACCCGCATGTTTAGCGATAGCCACCCCCCTAATATACACCTTGAAGGCCTCCCATACAGTCTCGAAAAAAATCTCAATGGACGTGGCCATGTCTTCCCTAAATACACTGTCAAGTAGTGAATAGGGTGGGAAGCGCCACATAAACAGGGAAATATGCTTCTTGGGCAAGGCAATAGCCAATAGAACTGGAGAGTAATCCGAATAAGTACGGGGCAATATTGTGCAAGCTCGGACATGTTGATGTAAGGATTTGGAGGCCAGCCAGTAGTCAATTCTAGTGTGAACATTATGTGGTGCGGAGTAGTGTGTGTAACCACCCTGTTGTGGGTGCCTGTGCCTGCATACGTCGCAGAGATCAAGCCTCAGCATCGACGTTTCTAGTACCCTGGCAGCAGCTGAGGGGCGTCTGTCTGGGCCATCTGATCTATCTTTATCAGGGTGTCTGATTAAATTGAAGTCTCCCCCCCAGAGAACATAACCCTGCGAGTGTAACTGAGCCTTCGATGTCAGATTGGCGTAGAAACCCGGGTGATCGTAGTTGGGGCCATATGTATTCATTAGTAAAATCTCCAGCCCTTTCCCGCAGCAGCATCTGGAAATAGCAAAGTGTCGCTCTCCATCCGTCTCTAGTGGTGTCAGTGTTATCGGGGCCTTTGGGTTGAGAACCCCCCTAGCATGTGAGGTAAATCCTGCTGAACGTACATTTCCACGGAGGCCTTTAGTGCAGAGGACTGGGCTGTCCGGGTGGAGATGAGTCTCCTGAAGGAGTACAATATCGACATGATGTCTAGTAAGGTAGTGCTGTACTTTCCGGACTTTGCGGTGGTCATTAAGACCACGTACATTCCAAGTCAATAGGACCAGTGAGTCTAGGGGACCTTCAGGTGGGCACACCGAAGAGTCAGTCATAGGGAAGGGAGTCACAGTGTAGTGTTGAGAGTTTGTACATCCATACCGTGCCATGCCTCAATCGTGCCATATAGCCAACCAGAACCAAAACAACAACATTAAACCGATCAATCAGATGTTTCCCTCCTTCTTTCTTCATAGAAACATAAAGGGTAAGTTCGCGAAAGGACCGGAGTTCCGGCGATCCAGTACTCGGAGACAGCATTGGAAACCACCATACTAGCATACATTTGTGATCCAAACCCACCCATCCTCCTCCCACGCCTGCCCAACCCCAACTTGGCTGCGATATTCATCCCTCCCATCCAAACAGAGAACACCCACTTCCCCCCCATCTCCCTCAACAACAAAAAACATTCCGCATTTGTTATTCACGCTGGGGCAGATGTAGCTCGCTAAAAACAAAATATAAATGCTTTTGTGGTCCACAATGACCGTTCCCCCTGCTTCACTAGGGTTGGGTATTGTGGGCCGCACAATGGTGCAGGAGCAGACTTCAATCAGCGCCCAACTCGCAGCCCACCAGTAGGGTATCATAATGCGACAACACCCACTCACCCCAGGACCACCCCACATCTGTAAAGGACAAATGATAACAACCGGGGCCCCCCACCACCCCGAGAGGACAAAAAACTGAACAGCATAATATCTAACGCACCTGATATATGATTCACAACCCTCCCTCCTTACCCCTCCTCCCCGACCAGACATCCATCAGGTAGATCTAAACATAGCAAGACAATAAAGGGGGGGTCAGCTACACCTTGGCAGTAGGGGCCCTCTCACGAACCAGTGGTTGTAACGTCCCTCCTGATCACCCAGCATACACAAAAAGTACCATCAGTGTTCGTATTTCATGGTTAGTCCTGTTCTTCCAGTGATCCTCCAGCCGCCTCATTCAGGAGTGCCCTCTCGGTAGAGGGCCGCCGTTCCTGCCTCTATTCTTTGAGAGCTTTCTGTAAAGCTTTAGGGTCTGTGAAAATCAAGGATCGCCCCTGTCGATTGACCCACAGCTTCACCGGATACAGCATCGCATAGTCAGCCCCAATTTCTCGAAGTTGCCTTTTCATTGGCACAAACTGTCGCCCTGTACTTTGGCCGTAAAATCAGGGAATAGGGAAAGCGTCGATCCCTTGAATTGTAATGGCTGTTACTCTCTGGCAAGTCTGAGGGCAGTGTCTTGTTCCCTGTAGTTTAGCAATTTCGCAATTATAGGTCGGGGAGGAGCACCCGGCTTCGGCCTCGGACCCAAAGATCTATGGACACCCTCCACTACAAACATTGCAGAGAAAGCAGTGTCCCCCAACAGCGTCTTCAGCAGCTTTTCAATGAAGAGCTCCATATTTCCTGGAGGGGTAGTTTCCGGAAGGCCAGTAATGCGGAGGTTACAGCGCTGAGAGCGAGCCTCCAAATCCTCAGTCTTATCCTGAATGACCTGGAGGACCCTCCCCAACTGTTTGTGCTCTACGTCAAGGGTTGTGTGAGCCTCCTCCACCTCCGTCAGCCTTTGCTCTGACATATCAAGGCACTCGGCGTGTTTATCCAGCCTCTCAGCCATGCGGTCCATTCGATAAGTGAGCGCATCCATCTTGGTTCCCAAGGAGGCAATCCTGCCCTGAAGGTTTTTCTCCATAGCTATCAGCAGGCCACAAATGTCTTGCTGTTGGCCCCCTCTGACCGGATCCTGGTCACTGACTCCCTCCTGCAGGGCCGTCTCGCTCGCCTTAGACCTCATCGGGTCAAATGATAATTTTGTTTGAGTTCTGTCCACCCGCCCCATTGCTGTACCACAGGACGACTCCCTCCTAGCAGTAGTACGCACAGGCCGGTAGACGTCAGGCCAGGCAAGCTCCTTATAACCGGATTATCAGGGACAGGGCAGTGAGGTGCTATAGATCTTATCTATTAGGGTTGCGTTGCGCCCCCACAGTGGGAAGTCCCTCTCGCCTCAAACCTCCTTCACCCGTCCTCCAGGTGGCCACTCCCCAGACGAGATGACCTCCACTGCCAGAAACTAGTCAAGTGTTGCCCTTAGGTCTCTCAGAACAGTACCTCAAGTCCCGGAGGGTCTATCGGTCCTAGTCACCACCATGCCCGTGCATATAGTGCCATTCTAAGGACTGTATGGAACGTCTGCCGCCTCCCTCCTCCCTCCACAGGCTCACCCAGAAGCAGATGTCACAGGAGAGGGCATGTACACCCCCCGAGAAGGGGGCACGTATCTTCGGTACTCCCCAGTGCAACAGAGACAGCAACCGGCAGGCACACCTGCAAGGCAGCAATATCCTGATTATTCAAAATGGCGGCTAGTCCTCCACTCGGACCTCCTCTAGGCCCCAGAGCTCACCGCAGCCCCAGGGGCCGAGTAAAACAGAGGGTTCACCTCCAAGTAAACCACCTTCAGGTTAGCTCACCACGCTGAAGGTCATCTCCGGAACCGACACCGGCCGCCGCCGGGAGAGGGGAATGCGCCGCCTCGCGCAGGATAAGCGCGTAAAGGCCCGTCTCGGAGGCTCCTCCTTCGTGCAGCCACTAATTTTCACCATTGGGGCTGCCGGGGGGCCACAACTGCAGTGGTCGGTCCGGCATCCTCCCCACAGAACTCTTCAAAGGCTATCAGGCCCCACCAGGCCTTGTCGCAGGGATATGGCGCACTACTCCCCCAGGCAGGGGCAGTCCTCCACACTGCCGCCGTTCTCCGTCCCCCTGCCTACCTTCGCCGCACCAGGCCGGGCTGGACACTTCTTGGCTTCTGAAGTGGGGAGGGGGATCCGCCTCACCGCTCACCTCCGTGATCGCGTCTGCTTCCGCAGACCAATCGCGCCACCGTCCTGCAGCCGGGACCAAGTCCGGGGACTCCCCGAGCCGGGGCAGGCTGCACCTCTCTACTACCTCCGGAGCTCGCAGGCACCCCAGCCCAGGAAACGGCCAGGGAGCAAGCTAGAGACTCATTCCTTCAGCGATGCACTCCCCAGCATCAGCGCAGTCCTACGGCGGGCACAGGGTCGGATTTGTACACAACCCACAGGATAATTTAAAGGATTGTGGCATGAAGCGAGGGAACTCTCGGCTCAAGCGGCCATCTCAGTCGCGAGCTAGCTCCGCCCCCGCCACTAAGTCTGTTCCCCGACATTCATGGATACTCTCGGGTCGAACTTTGGTGGCGTCTGAGTCTATGGACTAGAGGTCAGTTTTCATCCTCATGTAGCTGATACCGAATTGGTGGTGGCAACGAGGCTTGCCAATAAAGGGGCCGGGTGCATGTGCCCTTAGCCAGTTCAACATGATATCTGCTTGTGTCCCTGTAGTCTCGTTGTATGCAAGAGGGCCCTGGACTCTACGACTTCAAATTGTGCTGTGTACATCGGATTGAGACATGTCACCGCAGGCAGCGGGTTGGAGCTTGGACATGTAGCTTTGTCATCACCCACTCAATTTGTAAGGGGAGTGGCCAAGGCCATCGTACGCGGAGCCAACATGGGTGTGAGACAGCTATTTGAGCGCCCCTGGGCATGGTCCTGTACTGTGAATGTGCATCTGCATGTGTCTCTATGGCAGTGTGGGTCTCCTTAGTGGGGTGTGGGTGGGCCCTGAAGGGTGATAGACACCTATGTATGTGTCCTAGTTTGCATTCCATGGGTTCGGCCCCGACCAACACCTGTTGGGCCATCTCTTTGTGGCGTGCTGACACATGGCATTGGGGTGCCATGTGTGGGTGGGTGAAGTGTCGTGAGCCAGCTGTGCTTGTGGGTGCTTCCTGCTGTGTAGTCTGTTGCAGGCTCGGTGTTCTCCTCTGAGTAGCTTGGCTGGCCGCGTCCTGGTGGGGGTTGCGTGGGATATCCATGGGCGACGGTGTGGTGGTCCTCTCCGGCATCACTGATGTGTTGTATTCTGTGCTCTGCTGAAGGTGTTGTGTGCCCCTCTGCGAGCGATGTGAAGGGGAGGTGCGTGTTGACTTTGTGTTGATATATATGTTGGCACATTGTGCTGGTTTGCATGCAGACTGCATGGCAATGTACGTTGTGACTGTTTGGGGGGTGCTGGATTTTTCTGTGGGTCAGTGTACATTTGGATTACATGATGGATGTGAGGTCATATGCTTACATTTCCATTTAACAGTTTCCACCTCTGTCAGATGTAGTAGACATGTTTCTGTGCATGTGCGGAGCCAGTTGTGTCCTCTGTTCTGCAGTGCCGGTTATGCACATTGTTCACGTTGTCGTCTATGTGGGTGTGCTGTTAGTGCTATGTGTGTGTGCTGCAGTGTGCCAAGGGTATCTGGGACATGATCCTGGGTGATTGTGTGTGTACAGTGTGCTACACCTCATTGTGCATGTATGCCATTGTGCCCATCTCCCCTTGTCCCCTCAGTCCCTGTACGTTGCACTCCCTGTTGAGCTTGTGACAGGTCCTCTCGAGCTGTGTCCATACTCCCTACTCCTTGCACCGTCTCCACACTGATGATTGTGGCCTGGGTTTCCTCCAGCTCCTCCGTTGGTGCTGGACTGCCACCTCCTGTCACCCTTGCTGCCTTCCTGTTGGCAGCGGGTTGGTGCCTGGTTTAGGTTGTCACATCATGCCGGCGCCTATTGGCCTCCTTGATTGGCCTCCTAGGCACCCCGATTGTAATCCAGGTGGTCTGCTAGTGGGTCAGTTGTTGATAGTGTTCTGTCACCTTTGTGACGCTGGTCTTGTTTTCCTGCGGTCTGCACCCCGTCTTCCTCTCCCTCTTCTCCTTGGCCTTCCCCAACCCCATTGTTCCTTGCTGGTAGTCTGTGGGGGTGTGGGGATCGAGTTGGCCTCTGCACTGGGTCAGGGTTCATCCATGTTGCTACATGCTTTGGCTTGTTTCAGGTGTATTTTTTCGGTGGTTTTTATGGCACATTGTCCCGCCAGACGCGTGGGATTTTCAGGTCTGTGGCTGGTTTTCGCTACTCATTGTACTGTGGTTGGCCTCATCGCATTTTTTGTGTGTTTGCGTGTCGCATTTTTGCGGCATGGCGTTGATTTTCATACGGACATTTGACGCATTATCGGGTGTCTATCACATGCTACCGCCGTGTTGTGAATTCCATGTTGTCAGGGAGTTGTTTTCCTGCGATAGGCTGCGATGTTGAAAGTTGCGTTACGCTACTCTTGCGGTAGTTATCACGCGTTCTTGTGAATATATCCCTCTGTATTTCTGAAATGGAAACCCGATATGGAGTTTAGAAGCAGTGGTTATTTGCAAATTTCTGAATTTGTGGGTACCATACTAGCATGTGAGTTAGAGAGTATTCTTCAAAATGTCTTGTATATAGGGGAATCCTTTGTTGGAAGTATGCATTTCAAGGATACCTAAGCCAGGTTCAGAGGTTAACACGTTTTGGTATCCAGAGGGAACTGATGAATGCCGGAGTGACTCAACACTGTGGGCATGTATAAGAAGGCAGATACATGTCGGCACCTTGGCAGTAAGGAGGGGTGAAGGAAATCTTAATTTTCTCCTATCACCACCATCCTTCACGTTTTTAAACCTAGCCAGATGGCCCAGGAATATACTTTTGAGTGAGGACACATCCGAGCTAGTGAAAACAGACCCTTTTTTCATATTTTACCTAGCAGTGGATTCTGGAACCTCGCTCAGTCAGCACCTAGGGAAAACTAGCAAACCTGTAAATTTCTAAAAACTAGACACCCAGGGGAATCCAGGATGTTGTGACTTATGTGGCACTCACCAGGTTCTGATATCTAGAATCCCTTGCAAACCTCCAACTCTGTCAAAAAACCCACATTTTCCTCACATTTCCGTGATGGAAGATTCTTGTGTGGGTAGGGATAGTGCCCACGACAGGAAACGGCCCAAAATGCAACGTGGGCACATCACATTTTTCCAGTTAAATCTGATCCTTTTCTCGCAATGTGACTAGCTGTGGATTTTGGATCCTAACTCAGCCACCACCTAGAGAAACCTAGCAAGCCTGTATAAATTTGAAAAGTATACTCGCAGCAAATCCAGGATAGGGTTACTTGTGTGGCTCGTTCCAGGTTCTGTTACCCAGAATCCCTTACAACCCTCAAACTTTGTCAAAAAAATAAATTTTTCTCATATTTCTGTGATGGACAGTCCTGGAATCTGTGGGAAGCCACAAACTTCCATGCACCCAGCATTTCCGCAAGACTTTCTTGGGGGCTTGCTTCCACACCTCCTTCATCAGACTGAGAGGTCCTCGCACAGGGTGCCTGTACAGAAGCTTAAAGGAGCTTAACCCAACCCCCTTCTGTGGGAGCTCACTGTACACAAACAACAGGCATGGCAAGAAGATGTCTCACATCTGCCTAAAGGGCTCAGATAGGCCCACAATCATGCCAGTGAGGGTCTTGTTGAAACATTCAACAAGCCCCATAGTTTGGGGGTGGTAAGGGGTGTAGAACTTATAGCTTACCCCCCACTTGTTCCACAGGAAGTGCATGAACGCAGACATGAAGTTGGTACGTTAGTCAGATATGACCTCCTTGGGGAACCCCACACAAGTAAAGATCCCTGCCAGTACCCTGGCCACTGTGGGCACAGTCATTGACCTCAGAGGGATATTCTCTGGGTACAGGGTGGCAGGGTCCACCAAGACAAACCTGTTGCTAAGGGCTGTTTGGGGTGCAGAGGCCCAACAATGTCGATGCCCACCCATTCAAAGGGAGTGCAAATGACAGGTAATGGCTGCAGGGGAGCCTTGTGCTTTTTAGGTCTCGTAGAGAGACCTATTACGGTGTAACCAAAAAGTTTAACTAAAGCGGATTTCGACGAGTGCATGAGTTCTCGTGACCACGCTTTTATCCGAGTCGCCTGCCTCCGAGAGCTTTAAATTAAAGCCATCTGTTGCTTCCCCTTCGCACTCGGCCTCACTTCTGCTCCCCCTAATTAACACACACTTCTAGCACGGCCGCGAGGCCGTGCTTCAAAGGGATCCGCTCCGGCTTGCCCCACTTGGCTGCATGCCCCCCAGAGTGTATGGCTCACGAACTCCTCGAACACTTGACACTTCTGCCCCTGCTTAGTGACGTAGGTTTTACTGGAAATACATTTCCCATGTGATTTTTACCAGCACATAGTTTTCTAGGACCGTCTGTTAGAAGAGCTGCTTTGATGCTTTTTCTAATTATGTTCTTCGATTCAGTGGCTTGCCTTCAGGACTATTAAACTGTTAAGGAATGTGGCCATTGACAGAAGATGCCATACAGATTCATCTCAGTCATAATAGCAGTAGTCAGTGTTCCTGTATAGTCCATTTCATATGAAGCAGCCATACTGCTCATGCTCCCTCCCAGAAAAAGACCGAGATCGAGGCTTGCTTTGATCTCTCTCCCCCACATCAACCGCTAGTGAAAGTCAGTGTTTTTGTAATTAATCATGGCATCATAATAACTACATGATCCCAATGTCTTCTTGCCACAACTATATAATCAGACTGATAAGACTGGTAATGATTCTTGCTGCCTTTATTTGGGAAAAAAATTTGATCATCCTCAGCCTTTCTTTGTAATACTTTGGATTTGATGTTACAGTTTAAATCGCTTTATTGGCATTTTCATATGAAGATGGCAACAGGTAGAGCGCAGCACTGCTGAGTCCCGGCCTCTGTCTCATCTCGGACCCCGACCATCGCCGGAGACTCGACCTCCGGCGCACTCACCCGCCTGTCACCTCTGAGTCAGAGCGCACTCTGCTGTCACCGTCCCTGCACTCTCGTCTCAGTGTCAGACCTCTCTTACTCTCGTCTCAGTGTGTGTCAGACCTCCCCCCTTACTCTCCGCTCTCATCTCAGTGTCAGACCTCTCTCCCCTCTCACTCTCCGCTCTCTCTCCCCTCTCACTCTCCGCTCTCTCCCTTCTCACTCTCCACTCTCTCTTCCCTCTCACTCTCCCCTCTCACTCTCCGCTCTCTCCCCTCTCACTCTCTGCTCTCTCTTCCCTCTCTCCACTCTTTCTCCCCTCTCTCCACTCTCTCTCCCCTCTCACTCTCCACTCTCTCTCCCCTCTCACTCTCCACTCTCTCTTCCCTCTCACTCTCCACTCTCTCTTCCCTCTCACTCTCTGCTCTCTCTTCCCTCTCTCCGCTCTCTCTCCCCTCTCACTCTCCACTCTCCACTCTCTCTCCCCTCTCACTCTCCACTCTCTCTCCCCTCTCACTCTCCACTCTCTCTCCCCTCTCACTCTCCACTCTCTCCTCCCCTCTCTCTCCCCTCTCACTCTCCACTCTCTCTTCCCTCTCACTCTCTGCTCTCTCTTCCCTCTCTCCGCGCTCTCTCCCCTCTCACTCTCCACTCTCTCTCCCCTCTCACTCTCCACTCTCTCTCCCCTCTCACTCTCCACTCTCTCTCCCCTCTCACTCTCCACTCTCTCCTCCCCTCTCTCTCCCCCCTTACTCTCCGCTTTCATCTCGGTGTCAGACCTCTCTCCCCTCTCACTCTCTGCTCTCTCTTCCCTCTCACTCTCCGCTCTGTCTTCCCTCTCACTCTCCGCTCTCTCTTCCCTCTCACTCTCCGCTCTCTCTTCCCTCTCTCCGCTCTCTCTCCCCTCTCACTCTCCACTCTCTCTCCCCTCTCACTCTCCCCTCTCTCTCCCCTCTCACTCTCCACTCTCACCTCCCCTCTCTCTCCCCTCTCACTCTCCGCTCTCTCTCCCCTCTCACTCTCCACTCTCTCTCCCCTCTCACTCTCCGCTCTCTCTCCCCTCTCTCTCTCCCCTCTCACTCTCCGCTCTCTCTTCCCTCTCTCCGCTCTCTCTCCCCTGTCTAGGCTGCTCTCTGACTGTCTCCAGTGGCCTCTGTCTGTCTCTGGAAACCCCTCCTCACCATCACACACCCTCACATCCACTCACCCTCACACCCTCACCCACCCTCACACCCTCACCCACCCTCACACCCCCTCACCCTCACCCCCTCGCACCCTCACTCACCCTCACCCCCTCACCCCCTCATCCTCACACCCCCTCACCCTCACACCCCCTCACCCTCACACCCCCTCACCCTCACACCCCCTCACCCTCACACCCCCTCACCCTCACACCCCCTCACCCTCACACCCCCTCACCCTCACGCACCCTTACCCTCACACCCTCACCCTCAGTCACCCTCACACTCACACCCCCTCACCCTCACCCCCCTCACCCTCACCCCCTCACCCTCACACCCCCTCACTCACCCTCACACCCCCTCACCCTTACACCCTCACCCTCACACCCTCACCCACCCTCACTCACCCTCACGACCCTCTCACCCTCACACACCCTCACCCTCACACCCCCTAACCCTCACACACCCTCACTCACCCTCACACACCCTCACCAGCATAGCATAACAAAACCTAGCATAGCATAGCAAAACATAGCATAGCATAACAAAACAAAGCATACAATAGCAAAACCAAACCTAGCATAACAAAACAAGAAATAGCATAGCAAAACACAACAAAGCATAGCATAACAAAACACAACAAAACATAGCATAACAAAACATAGCAAAGCATAGCAAAACAAAACATAGCATAACACACAACAAAACATATCATAAGATAAAACATAGCATAACAAAACAAAGCATTGCATAACAAAACATAGCAAAACACAAAGCATAGAATAACAAAACACAGCATACATAACAAAACATAGCATAACAAAGCATATCAAAACATAACATAACTTAGCATAACAACACAACAAAACATAGCATAACAAAACACAACATAGCATAGCATAACAAAACAAAGCTTAGCATAGCATAGCAAAACATAGCATAGCATAGCATTACAAAACATAGCATAACAAAACATAGCATAGCAAAACAAAGCATAGCATAATAAAACACAACAAAACATTGCATAGCATAACAAAGCATAGCATAGCATAACAAAGCATAGCAAAACCCAACAAAACATAGCATAACAAAACATAGCATAGCATAAAAAAGAAAGCATAGGATAGCAAAACTAAACATAGCATAGCATTACAAAAAAAAGCATAGGATAGTAAAACAAACCATAACATAACATAACATAACATAGCATAACAAAACACAACAACACATAGAATACCAAAACATAGCAAAACACACCAAAACATAGCATAGCATAACAAAACACAACAAAGCATAGCATAACAAAACATAATAAAGCATAGCAAAACAAAACATAGCATAACAATACACAACAAAACATATCATAAGATAAAACATAGCATAACAAAACAAAGCATTGCATAACAAAACATAGCAAAACACAAAGCATAGTATAACAAAACACAGCATACATAACAAAACATAGCATAACAAAGCATATCAAAACATAACATAACTTAGCATAACAAAACACAACAAAACTTAGCATAACAAAACACAACATAACATAGCATAACAAAACACAACATAGCATAGCATAACAAAACAAAGCTTAGCATGGCATAACAAAACATAGCATAGCATAGCATAACAAAACATAGCATAGCAAAACAAAGCATAGCATAATAAAACACAACAAAACATTGCATAGCATAACAAAACATAGCATAGCATAACAAAGCATAGCATAGCAAAACACAACAAAACATAGCATAACAAAACATAGCATAGCATAAAAAACAAAGCATAGGATAGCAAAACTAAACATAGCATAGCATTACAAAAAAAGCATAGGATAGCAAAACAAACCATAACATAACATAACAAAACATAGCATAACAAAACACAGCAACACATAGCATAACAAAACATAGCAAAACACAACAAAACAAAACATAGCAAAACACAACAAAACATAGCATAGCATAACAAAACACAACAAAACATAGCATAGCATAACAAAACAAAGCATAGCAGAGCATAACAAAACAAAGCATAGGATAGCAAAACTAAACATAGCATAGCATTACAAAAAAAGCATAGGATAGCAAAACAAACCATAGCATAACATTACATAACATAACAAAACATAGCATAACAAAACACAACAACACATAGCATAACAAAACATAGCAAAACACAACAAAACATAGCATAGCATAGCATAACAAAACACAACAAAGCATAGCATAGCATAATAAAACAAAGCATAGCAGAGCATAACAAAACAAACCATAGGATAGCATATCAAAACAAAGCATAGCAAAACAAAACATAGCATAGCATAACAAAACATAGCATAGCAAAACAAAGCATAGCATAATAAAACACAACAAAGCATAGCATAGCATAACAAAACATAGCATAACAAAACATAGCATAACAAAGCATAGCATAGCAGAGCAAAGCATAGCATAGCATAACAAAACATAGCATAGCATAACAAAGCATAGCCTAGCAAAACACAACAAAACATAGCATAGCATAACAAAACACAACAAAACATAGCATAGCATAACAAAACAAAGCATAGGATAGCAAAACTAAACATAGCATAGCATAACAAAACAAAGCATAGGATAGCAAAACAAAACATAGCATAGCATAACAAAACATAGCATAACATAACAAAACATAGCATAACAAAACACAACTAAACAGCGTAGCTTAACAAAACAAAACATAGCATGGCTGAACAAAACATAACAAAACATAATAGCATAGCAAAACACAGCATAGCATAGCAAAACAAAGCATAGCATAATAAAGCATAGCAGAGCAAAATATAGCATAGCATAACAAAGCATAGCATAGCATAACAAAACATAGCATAGCATAACATAGCATAGCATAGCAAAACATAGCATAGCATAACAAAACATAGCATAGCATAACAAAACAGCATAGCATAGCATAACAAAACAAAACATAGGATAGCAAAACAAAACATAGCATAGCATACAGCATCACTCAGCACCACCACAGCATCACTCAGTGGCACCACATCACTGAGCTCCACCACAGCATCAATCTGTGCAACCATTCAACAACAACTGGTTCAAATATGTTATCTCAATGTTTCAAGCTTTATTACAAATGTAACAAAAAGATGTTAATATTTGACATATGTTCTTGGATTTTCGTCACAATAAAATACACTGAACATAATCTTCACAAATGTTATTTACAAAAGTTTAAGCTATTGCCATTATAAATTACAATAACTTTTATTTAAGTATTAATTATTAAAAAAATTAAAAACCATTGTTATTTGTAATATCAATACATGTAAGTCACGTAAATACAAAACATATTGCATTACAAATGCTATAGGTGTCACATTTGCGAAAGTTATAACTATTGGCATGGTAAATGACAAAGCTATTAATTTCGCTATTTTCAAAAACAAAACCTAAATAAAAAATGTGTCATTTACAATACCAATAGCTCAAACCTTCCTAATACGAGACCTATTGCATTGCAAATGCTTGTTTCTGTACTTACTAATGGCCTGGCAGGTAGTGCATGACCTACAAAACACATTTGAGGCAATCCTCATGCCGACCCAATACAAGTTAGTGACAAGCCTTTTAAAGTGCTTGTCCTGCCCTGTGTAGCATCCCGCTACAATAACCACAGACGCTATGGATTGCTATCACTGGAGCTTTATTGTTACACATCCATCCTCGTCCCTAACCCTGCTCTAACTGCCCCTGGTTCCTGTTCTCCGGCTCCTCCTGTTCCTGCTCCTCCCTCTGACTCCACCCCCCAACCACTAGACTACATCCCACAATACTACATCTCCCCCTTTCTTAACAAAATGAGCTTAATGTCCTCAGTGTTCGTAGTTCTTCAATCCACCACACGGGTCGGCGGACAGTAGTGTTGAATCCGCGGTGGGCTTGACTTTGGTCAATCTTCCTGTTGTCTTAGTCGGGGCATTCTTGATCACGTTGCGTGTGAACTGTCTGCTCTCACATTCCGCAGTCAGCATGTCTCCTTCCAGTGGTGTAGCTACTGTTAGTTCAGATGCTCGATCTCTTTCATGAGTGAATAATGTTCTGGTCCTCTTCCGAGTACCCGCATCTGCTTTTATTTCCGTTTGTCTTGCCCGGTTGAGGGCAACACTGTCCTCCAATTCAGGGTCATGTATATCAGACAGTCTGGTGCTATCTGATGAGACTGTCTTGGCTTGATTCAATAACTCATTCACAGCCTCGGGTCGTCTGGCGGGCTCGTGAGCTGTCTGGGCATAGGCATGTTTCTCTCTTACTTGATGATCTCTCTCTACTGACACGCCCGGATTTTCTTGTGGCGTGACTGGCTGGTCCCTTCCCGTCCGGTGACCACGGTCCACTGTCTCTGTTTTCCCTTTGTAGGTCCTTTGAGTCAGCCTCGCGGACCCCTTCAGGGGTGACGGTGTCTGATCTGTGTCCAGATATACTTGTGACTGACATGACAGATTGTCTTGTGGCATGACTGAGTATTCAGAGTCCGTAGTGTGTGACGTGTTGCTCTTGACGTGAGGGGTGTCCTTCGGTTCCATGGTGCGTTTGGGTGGTTGACGCCATGACTGTTGTCGGGACCATGACTCGGTCGACTCACGGGATTGAACAGATGAGCACTCTAGGTCAGAGAAGTCTCTCGTCGACTTCCAGGATCGGACAGACGTGCTCTCTGAACCAGAGGAGTTCCTGGTCATGGACGTGCTTTCTGGGTCAGAGAAGTCTTTTGTCGACCTCCAGGATCAAACGAACGCGCTCTCTGAATCAGAGGAGTTCCTGGCCATACTCCTTTTGAAGCGTCCCTTGGAGGGTGTATCGGGTAGCGGATGTCTGAAATGAGTGAGCCATGACACGTTGTCTGGTGACTCAGGGTTGTTTTTAAGGCGATTCTCCGGGCGCCTTCGTCGACTTGTCTTTGGCACTGTTTCATTTGAGAAGTTGCTCAACAACCACGTGCTTGTTCTTTGTGTCTGCTCTTGAGATTTTCCATCTTTGCCTTGCTCACATGTTAACGACGTCTTTTCAGTTTCTTCATTGTCCCCGGTGTCATTGATGCGCTGGTCTTTTCCAGTTCGTTGTTGGGGAGAGTCAGTTCGTCTTATGCGACTTATTTCTTCTTCCCACTTGTTTGATGCTCGGATACCCATGATGTGGGTGTGATGTGTTCTCCTGCTGGATGATGTTCCCTCAGACTCGTCTTCACAACTTGACGCAGAGTGTTCTTGCGCTAACTTCCAGTTGTGACCATTTTGAGCTCTCCTTCTATAGTTTGTCTTCCTTACTCCCTTGTTGTGTAAGTTGTCATCTTGTTCAGGGGTGCGATCTGTCCCACCTGACACTTCTCCTTTGTCAGCCTTTGAATGACACCTTGAGGGTGAAGAACTCCTTGAGGTTGTCCTCTGACTGCTTGACTCGGAGTATTCCTTGTCACTATGTCTCTCCCGTTGGCCGGACTTTGAATGACACCTTGGAGGTGACGAACTCTTTGAGGTTGTCCTTCGACTGATTGACTCAGAGTACTCCTTGTCACTGTGTCTCTCTCGTTGTCTTTCCATTGGTCTGCCTTCCCTCTCTCTCTTTTTTGGTTTGTTTGTTTTCTGAGTTACATCTGTCCAGGCACCTTGAGAAGTTGTCTTCAGATTCGGGTCCTTTGATCTGTCTCTTGCCTTGACGTGCATTCCCATTTCAGCCTTCCTGATGATTTCTTCTAGCGACCACTGTCCTTGCAAGATCTTGAGTTTTGTGTCTGGGTTTACGCAGCCTTCAATTATCCGGAGTCGAACTGCGTCCTCATTCGTAAAGGTGTTGAAGTGGCAGCCTTGTACCAGGGTTTGCAGCCGAGTGATGAAAGTTGGCAGTGGTTCACCTGGTTCCTGTCGAGCTGTGTTGAAAGCGATGCGCTCTTGATCTACTTCCGCTTGCGCGGAGAGACGGGCACATAGCTGTTCTTGGAGTCTTTTATAGATTTCAGTGTCTTTTTTGGAAAATGTTTCGATTGGGCATCGGCCCTCTGGACCCACCAAATGGAGGAGCAGCATTAGACATTTCCTCTCTCTCTGTTCACCATTGGCATCCAGGAAGTCACCCAATGTCGCCAGCCATCGGTTCTGTTCAAGACATAGACTCCAGGTATCATACTGCATTCCTGGGGGTGGTGCTCTGATGCAAGGGTTGCATCGTTGTGCTACTTCTTCCCTCGCCATGAGAAGAGAATTCTGACGGACCATATTTGCAGGGCGCGGGCTGTTCACTCGTCTTCGCGTCTTCGTAGTTGATCTTCTTTAGTCGAAACTTGTGGTCTGATCATGTGTTGGGACGTTGGTAATGTTTGCGATCATCACGGTCTGTGCCAGTGAATCCCGTGGAGTTCGTGCGTTCCAAAGTGTCCACTTGTTGTAGTTATCTGACTCCTGCATGCATCAGCGCTCGTTTCTTTTCTGCATTTGCGTTGGCCAGTGTTTGTTGCATTACCTTTGTAGGTGTTCGTGCTGGTTTGTTGTTTCTCACCAACGTTTGTTTGTTCGCTTTTCAAATGCTTGTTTGTATCTTTTCGCCACTGCTGATTGGTTTCTTAGCCAATGTTTGTTTGGCCTTCGCTAATGCCGGTTTTCTTCCTTGGCTACGATTTGTCTAATGTTTGTTGATCTGTATGTGTCAATGCTTGTGCCTCTTTGCATGTATCAAAGTTTGTTTACTCTTAGTCAGTACTTGTCTTTGCATGCACCAGTGTTTGTACGCTCTTGCATTTGCCAATGCTTGTTGTATAATTTCTTTTCTTGTCTTTACCAGTGCTTGTTTCTTCCTTTTTACATTTGACAATGTTTGTTCTTGTATTTACCAGTGCTGGTTTGTTTTGTGTTTGCCACTGCTTGATTTGCACTTACCAGTGCTTGTTCTCGGGCTCTGTGGCACTTGCCAATGTTTATTTGTACTTTCAGGTCTTTTGCCTGACCTCAAAATGGCCGCCGATGATCCCTCGCAGGGGATTGGACACCGCTGCCTGACTTCAAAATGGCCGTGCGGGAATCTCGTTTTCGGCGAGATTTCGGCCGTTTCTCTTTGTTTCTTCACCGGAATCACTGTATTTCGCAGCGCTTCTACTCACCGCTTGCCGGTCGCAGCCAGGATCCACTGCCAGAGTCAATGCTTCAGGTGAGGCAGCTTTCCTTGACTTCTGCCGCCGGGGTGGGCTCCCGGTGAGCACTTCTGGGCACTTCAGACGGGATGCTCCTACCTCTGCACACAGGGCTCCCGATTGTATTTGTTTTGGCGCTCGGCAGCGCTCTTCTCCAGGCGATGTCCACGCCTTATTCCACAGGACCCCACACACTCGGGCAGCACGGTAGGGTCGGGGTTGGGCTCCCGATCCCTCACTTTTAAAGTTCCCGCTCTCCTTCACTCACACCGTGCCAAACCTCACGCATCGGGCGTGAGGTTTTCCGACCTCGAATTTCTCTCGAGCTTCGCTTTCAGTGTTCTCAGCAGCGCTTGCTGTCGGCACGTTGAGGACGCCTTCCACAACTCTGGGGCACTTCTTTTACCTCTCTGGGCACTCCACAGGGTCGGAGTGGGCTCCCGATTCCTGCACACGGGCTCTTCACCCAGGGCACACACTTCCAGCGCGAGGCGCTTTTTGGCGCGAAGGGGTCTCTTCTTCTTCGAGCGTTTTGACGCTCAGTGCCTCGTCTCCCTCTTGGATCCCTCTCAACTGTTGGGGAACAGGGTCACCTGCTGCTGGCTTCTCGTCTCGGGCAGCAACTTCGTTTCTCTGGGGCAGCGTTTTCTTCTCCTCGAGGCTGCCAGGGACAGGGCTCTCTTGTGGGGTTCTGTGGGCTGGGTTCAGGCCCATCCCACCCTCGTCGCCAGTTGTAGCATCCCGCTACAATAACCACAGACGCTATGGATTGCTATCACTGGAGCTTTATTGTTACACATCCATCCTCGTCCCTAACCCTGCTCTAACTGCCCCTGGTTCCTGTTCTCCGGCTCCTCCTGTTCCTGCTCCTCCCTCTGACTCCACCCCCCAACCACTAGACTACATCCCACAATACTACACCCTGGATAACCGGCCTGGGGAACATCATGAGCCAGCTCCAGTAGGAAGACTTTGTAGCACTGGAGGACCACCAACACATGTGTTGCACCAGGTTTAGGATCCTTAGGTTACCTATACAGGAGACCATTCTCCTAATACATTAGATGAACCTCAGAGGTGTCACCAACTGTCTGGGACTCAGTCTTCCACCTTTGGACCTCAAGAATAGGGCACTGCATCTACATCTTATAGACCTCCTCCCTAGTGGGACCTCCTTCCTTCTGACAGTTGATCAGTAGGTTTCCCAGGGTGGCAATGTCCTCCCCTCTGGGGTCCAGGGCATCACCCTCAGGCTCCTGCCGGATCGTGGGAGTTTCAAGAGTGGGGTTCCATTTCATTTTCCCCTTGCCCATTCTCTTTTTAGCAGGCACCTGGGCCATTATTTTAGTCTCCAGGTCCTCCCGATTACCCTTTTGGGTGACTATAGAGTGTGTGGTCAGGCACACCCACCAGGCAACCCTAACATCTACAATTGTTACCTGAGCGCCACCTCCTTCCAGATACTACCTGAGCTCCACCTCCTTCCACATGGGGCGCTCTATGTCATTGTCAAGCAGACAATACACAGGCATGGATGGTCTCACAGCTACTCTTGAGGAACCTGAGAACCCCCCCCCCCCCACTCAAAGGGATTCAGAGCCACTGGATAGTGACTCTCTTGGTTGTTGGCTGCAACAACCTGGTGGCTTGCATTAGGGATTTCCTACTATGAGGACACCAGATGACATCTGACAGTTATTATGCTGGCTCCAGTGCCTCTCCGAGCTTCCACCCTTTGCCAATTGATAGTGACACATTGTCTGTATCGGCGAGACACCAGGGTAACCTCTACACTACCCCCCTTGCTATGCTGGTAAATCTACTTACCAAGCACTACATTAACCAGCCCCTGGGTCTGCCTAGCAGTGGGGGGGGGGGCTGTGGCCACTTGGAACACTTGGCACCCCCCTTGTAGTGTCCAACCTGCTTCGTACTCATAGCACTTCGGGGGTGCCTTCCCTGAGGACCTATTGTTAGAGAAGGCTCCCCTGTTTAGGTGGGGATTGAGAGTTTAGGGGCTTTTAGAGAACTCCTTGTATTAATGGAAAACACCAAGGGAATGCTGGCTGGCCTCTACACTAAAGCCAGGAGTGGCCCTTGCTGTAAGGGGGCTACCCTGGTCTCTCTGAGTGGTTTCCATTTGAACTCCACCTTGACTTTCAAAGAATATGTACCAACATGCCATATGGGAACTGTCTGGGGGTCTGCAAACCGGTGCTGAAGAATCATCGCAGCTGGAGCAGTAGCTCAATCAGCCTGGAAGGCAGAAACAGTTGAAAACACAACACCAATGACAAACTGGCCCACAGTCCACAACTTCAGAAGATGTGCTGCTGTGCAGAATCGGCTACACTGACTCTGTCCAAAGGTAGGAAGCTGAGGAGGCCCATGCAGTGAGGCATTGCCTTTGCGAAGAAAGCTGTATCTGCCACACCTTTATATCTGCAACAACCACAGAGCAGATGAACTGGCGCTTAGCCTCAAAATTGAACAATGGACAAAAAATGTGCGGATGAATCAGACACAAGGACTTGAGAATTTTTGACAGAGTGGAAAGACCATCAGCAGCCCTCGTCCTCCTGCCCTCAGAGCATGACCTGGTCCTATCCAGAGATCACTCCCTACTGGGGATTTGTATTGCGGTCCCTGTCTTGAGTGCTAGAGCTTAGAGGGCTGAGCACTTCCATTGCTAAAAGAGAACTTGCTCGAATCTAAATCTGAGACCCCACCCCGGACCGATACATTGCTTAGGACAATGGACTGATGTGCGTAGATGAAGCAGCTATATATATATATATATATATATATATATATATATATATATATATATATATATATATATATATATATTACCTACTGGCGGTCGCCAGTAGGTATATATAGTTAGGATTTTTTCTCTATGGGATTTTTGAAAATTCTATGTCTAATAACTTTGGCGTTTGTGGACGGAATTGGCTGAAATTTTCTGGAAAATGGAACATTTTGTTTCTGAGCAGCCCCTGGAAATTTGGGGGGGGTTCGTCAAGGGGGGGCCGAGAAAAAAGGGGGGTCCCAAAACGTGTTTTTAACATTGAGTTTTCCATAGGGCGGTTGGCCTCACTTTTAGCCCGAACGGCTGAATGGATTTGCACGAAACTTGGCAAAATTGTAGGGACTGGTAGCCCGATGTGCCTTTTGTAGGTCTCAATATATGTGCTACAGTGGATTTTGAGAAATTAACGTTTAAAAAAAGATATATATCTGTAACAGCGGACCGGGCAGCGCCCCGGTTCGCGGACCGGGGCGCGTACCGGAACTTCGCGTAGCGAAGCTGATTGGCTCTCCGGTGTCTGTCAACATTCTAAACAGTCCGGAGCGGCCGCCATCTTGTCTCTCGGTAGGATTGAGAGACAAGAGGAGGCCAAAACAAAGGGGGAAATAACCATAAGGGGGCATCCTCCCTGACCCCCTAGGTTTAATGTGGAGGCTTTAAAAGGGACCCGCGGGGCAAAAAAAAAAAATTTTTTTTTTTTGTTTTTTTGCGTGGGTAGCGCCCGGTCCGCGAACCGGGAAGCGTTCTGGGCAGCGTACTGCAATGAAAAATGAATGATAGACTTTTCAAATGCTGTATGTTAATTGATTGTTGGTTTTGTTGATTATTTTTTATTTTCTTTATTTTTTAAGCATTTTTTTTTATTGTGATTGTGTTTCATAATTTATTAAACTTTCTAACATTTCATTGTCAGAAATTTCATAATTATCATTGAATATACATTGTAGTCTCTGAGGGTGTAAAATGTCCTCATTTTCAAGGAGGTTATCTACTGCTTGTACACATTGCAGTAGTTCTTTGTCCCAAGTTTCATCGAAAAATTCAATATCATTTTCATCAATGATTTCTTGGCTGCTCTCTTGCAGGACAATTTGAAATTCAACTTTCTGTTCGCCTTCCATTTTGCCTGAAATTTAGATTAAAAAAATATATATTAGTAGAGATAGGGCACTGTTGGGATTAATTTTAGATAGGCAGTTTTTATCAGTGAATTTATCTTTGGGCAGTGTATAGTATCAGAGTGGAAGTAGGAATATAAAAAAGTGTATGTGATTTAACGTAAGTAAATTCATAATTATACAAGAGAAGCCTAACTCCATCCATAACTATAACAGAGAAGTCTATCTAAATCTATAACTACTACAGAGGGATAGTATATAACTATCAGAAAAAGTTTACCATATTAACTTATAGTGCACAATATACTTCAGTTTTAAAAATAAAAACTTACCTTTAGAAAGAAGTTGAAGGAATTAGTGAAAATACTATTGAAATGTACACCAAGAAGTAGTAGTCAAAATGGCTGTGTTTTCTTCTCTTCCTTTATATATATTCAGGTATATAACCAATGAAATGTCAGGTAAAAAAAGTAGAAAATGAAAGTAACATATTAATTGGTTGTCAATTCCAACACTTCAGATGTGTTTTGTGAAGTAATTTACCTCAGGGTATTTAGAGAGGTCTACAGGCTAAATGGCTAAATGGAATTCCAATCAAATTTGTGAAAATGGTAGGGATTGGTATGTAGTATGAGCTAATCTATATTTGGTGAAATTGTCTCCAGTAACTTTTCTGTAAACTACTTTCCCACCTTTTTTGATGGTGCGCTTCCCAGGGAGCGACCCGGTACGCGAACCGTTGAGCGCCCCGGTTCGCGTACCTTAAGCGTTACGGGAGTCCACCATTTTGTGTTTCGGTCGAATTAAGATACAAAATGGAGGGCAAATAATGTTCAGAATGGGTAGAAGGGGGCACGGTAGACTTATCTTGACCCCCTAGGTTTTTTTGAGGGTGGCTGAGGAGGCTCATATGTGCGAAAAAAACCCATTTTTTAAAAAAAATTTGCGAGGTTAGCTCCCGGTTCGCGTACCGGGTAGCGCCCCAGGGAGCGTACTTTGTTGAAAATTAGTGAAAAATGTTAGAGTAAAATAATAATTGTGAGTGATCAGATGTAGGGTAGCTCTGAGAAGAGCTTTTGGGTTTATGGTACATTTAGGTACTTATAAGTAGGTACCAATGCACAGTCTTAAATTCAGAGTGAAAATTCTGTTGCCCTCATCTGAGAAGTGAACTCCATCTCCTCTGTAGATATCTTGCATGTAGTAACGCAAGTTATTGTTGTACAGGGAGCCCATTCCATGGTCTCTCATGTAAGCTGAAACAGATTTGTTTACATGCTTCCTCGACTTCTCAATTTGTGGACAAAATTGGTTTGACCACCTCCATTTCTGTCTTTGGCATATATTTGAATATACCAAGGCAGTCTGAGGAAAAAGTGCCATCAATTGCTCAAAGGTGTCCTTTAAAAGCATTTCCAGACCTACCCCAGTCAAAGTGCCCAAATCATTACCTCCACAGTGCACAATTAACAGGTCAGGTTTGGGCAAATGCATAAAGGTTTTCACCAATGGTATCAATTGGTGACATTTTAATCCTCTGTGGCCAAACCACTTAATTTCCACATCTTGTAAATTGAGGTTAGGTAATTTTCTGTTCTCAGAGTACCTGTGAGCCCAGTGAATATAACTATGTCCAACAATCCAGACAGAAAACATGGTGAGAGGAGGTTCTCCTGCAGTCAGATGATGTGTGGCAATGAAATGGCAGTTGAAAAAATGAGAGTTTAAAATGAAAAAAACTGTGGAGTTTCTGTGTTCATGAAGCAGTAACAGTGATTGGTGGATTTTGATTGCTGAAAACAGAAAGTTAGGGTGCATGGATGTGTTCTTTGAAAGATGTATTTTGAGTGGTCAATAAAAAATCATTAAATGAAAGATTGCAGTGGATACGCAGGTGCACTGAGAGTTCAGAGTTCAATTGCAACATTGTTGTGTGAACTTGCAAACACCAGAAGTCTTCCAAGAGGTGGTTGCTATGCAGAAAAGGCATGAAATGGCAGAGGGGGGAAGGGTTTTCATTTGAAAAAAAGTGAGGGAAGAGTTTTGATTGGGTGACATGAGAGATATGTGTGAAGAATTACAGCATTTCTGTGCTTTTGATAGCTGCAGACTCTGGAGTGCATACCTTTTGCTCTGCTGAAGACAAATTGGTGTGTTTCTGAGACTGTTTTCAAACTCAAAGTATTTGCTAAGGTGAGAAAATATTTCTTTAATTTAGATAGAGAATAGTGTGCTTTAAGGAAAAAATTATGAATTATGTGGCGCAAATTGCTTGTAAATATGCTCCCACCTGTGCATGGAAAATTTAGATTTTGAATGTTTGTGTTACATAGCCATGTTAAAAGTGATACAAACATGCTGCAAAGGCAATTAAAAAACGCTTTTATGTGTCTTAAGGACATTTTAAGTAATTTTCCCATGTGCAGTGTTTTGAAATTATGATTTGAAAATCGTTTTTGGGGAAAAGGAATTGTTTTTAAATATATGACAAGGACATAATGGTGTATGCTTCTTTATACGGCAATTGACTGTCCCTGATGTTATTTTTCCCATTTTAATGTAAGACCTTTCTCTGTGGCGCAAATTGCTTGTAAATATGGTCCCACCTGTGCATGGCAAATTTAGATTTTAAATGTTTGTGTTACATAGCCATGTTAAAAGTGACCCAACCATGCTGGAAAGGCAATCAAAAAACACTTTCATGTGTCTTAAGGACATTTTAAGTCATTTCCTCATGTGCAGTGTTTTCAAATTATGATTTGAAAATCGTTTTTGGGGAAAAGGAATGGTTTGTAAATTTATGACAAGGACATAATGGTGTATGATTCTTTATAAGGCATTTCAGTGTCTCTGATGTCATTTTTCACATATTACATTAAAAGACCTTTCCCTGTGGAGCACATTCCTTGTAAATATGCTCCCACCTGTGCATGGTAAATTTAGATTTTGACTGTTTGAGTTACATAGCCATGTTAAAAGTGACCCAAAAACTTGCAAAGGCTTTTAAAAAAACTTTCATGTGTCTTAAGGACATTTTAAGTAATTTCCCTGTGGGCAGTGTTTTCAAATTATGAATTGAAAATCGTTTTTGAGGTAATGGAATGTTGTTAAAATTTATGTGCGCCATATGCCCCCAAATTTATTTTTCAGGGGTGCAGCAGGGTGTTCTTGAGACACCCCTGCACCTTTGGAAAAATTCCTAATTTGCGATGAGCTAATTGCTAATCGCAAATTGCACCTTCATTCATATGGGCATCCTGGCCCATGGAAATGAATGGGTAATTTGCAATTAGCAATTTGCTCATCGCAAATTTGGAATGGTAAAGAATCGCTATTTATTCCTTAAAATTCGCTATTTTGGAAATGCAAAATAGTTATATGATACATATGGCGGTTGATGTCTAACAAGATAAGAAGCTTAGGGATACATTTATGATGACTGGCGCAATGAAGTGGACATCACTTACTTCATTGGTAGAGCTTTACATGTATTATGTCCTCTGTATTCTTCATCAAGCGTAACTTTAATCTGCAATCCTGAGTAGGCCTCACCTTAAACAAACCTCTGGATAGGCCACACCTTATCGTCATCATGAATTAATCATTTAAAATGCTAGGGACAGATTTATGATAGGTGTATGCCTCTTTTGCGCCACTTACAAAACACTGTCCACGGGGAAATGACTTAAAATGTCCTTAAGACACATGAATGTGTTTTTTTAAAGCGTTTGCAATTTTTTTGGGTCACTTTTAACATGGCTATGTGACTCAAACAGTCAAAATCTAAATTCACCATGCACAGGTGGGAGCATATTTACAAGGAATGTGCTCCATGGGGAAAGGTCTTATAATGTAATATGGGAAAAATGACATCAGAGACACTGAAATGCCTTATAGAGAAGCATACACCATTATGTCCTTGTCATAAATTTGCAAACCATTACTTTTCCCCAAAAACGATTTTCAAATCATAATTTGAAAACACTGCACATGTGGAAATGACTTAAAATGTCCTTAATTCAAAATTTGCTATTCCTTATTTTGCGATTGCACTGAAGGATTTGCAAATTTTGCGATTCCTTAAATGTAATGTATCAAACAAAAAATATGTAAAAAATTACATTAAGGATTTGGAAACTACCACCAACTTCTAGTTTGTGGTAATTTGCGAATTCTTTTCAAAAAGCATTTTTTTCCAAAAAACAAAAGGTGCCATATGACGCCAATACATGTCCTTAGGGCATGTATGTGCGCCATATGCCCCCAAATTTCTTTTTCAGGGGTGCAGCAGGGTGTTTTTGAGATACCCCTGCACCCTTGAAAAAATTCCTATTTTGTGATGAGCTAATTGCTAATCGCAAATTGCACCTTCATTCCTATGAGCCTCCTAGCCCATGGAAATGAATGGGTAATTTGCAATTAGCAATTTGCTCATTGCAAATTAGGAATGGTAAAGAATTGCTATTTATTCCTTAAAATTCGCTATTTAGGAAATGCAAAATAGTTTGATGGTACATATGGTGGTTCATCTGTAACAAGATAAGAAGCTTAGGGATAGATTTATGATGACTGGTGCATCACCAGGGATGTGTCAGTCATCCTGCGCCGCTGTTCCGCCACCCATGGTGTGCTGCATTTACAATGCGGGGCATCATGGGGCAAAAATGGCACAGATGCGTGACGTATCTGTGCTGTAAAGGTAGTGATTGCTGGAGTTGTATCGCAAGTGCGATGCAGCTCAAGCAAGGCTCAGGGGTGCCCCATCTCCACAATGTTGCGTCAAGACCTATGCCTGCTTAAAGCAGGCGCAGGGTTTTGACGCAGCTTTCTCCTATCTGATTGTAAATACGGCACACCATGGGTGGCAGAGCAGCGGTGCACGTTAACTGGTGCATGCCTGGGGATGTGCCATTTAACATAAATCTGCCCCTTTACATTTAAGTATGTGCAGGGGACACAGAGTCGGTGAGGCTTATCCAAGGTTAAGAAGAGATGAGTCCTGTTCACTGAAAAATTAGACATAGTCTTCACCTGCTCAGCATCGCTGGACATGGCTAAATAATAGCTGCAAAATATTACTCTTGTTAAACAATTTTATTATTATAATCTCTGAGATTTGTCTCTTACTCTGCAACATCTCATTGTTGTTATCTTTCTTTAAAGATAAAGACAACATCAACATGAGCGACAATCTGCAATCAGTTGATTTTGACCTCATCATTGAACTCGTAATTGAAACATCAGTGGATGTTGATCCCTTGGATGATTTAAATCCTGAGGATGAAGAAGAGCGTGATGAGGATGCAGATTTGTCCGAATTATATGACATAGGGTGGGAAGCTGACCTGCTTGAGCCTATGGAACTATAAACATTTATTTTTAAAATTTATAATAAATAAAAAGTAAAAGTGTAAACCGTTTAATTTAAAAATAAAGACACCTTCAAAAACAGGTTATGTGTAGTGTCTTCAATAAAATATTAAAATATGCTCATAAAATTAGATCAGATTCACATATAAGATAGCACAGGTAACATGATTATAAATTCCATTTCTTTTCTGCTATTTCTGTATTGTAAATTTGCCAAGGACTAAAAAATCTTATATTTAAAATGTCAAGTAGTGTGTTAAGTTTTTGATCACTGTTATTGATTTACTGTTTGGTAATAGTGGTTAATAACATTTTTTAATATATTTTACCACAGATTCAACTGCAGATCATTTCAACATTTCACCATGCCAACGAAAGAAAGAGAGAGAAAGGCTGCAAAACGTCAAAGACAGCAGGCCAATCAAAATAAGCAGCAGTCCTCTAACAAAAAGATTTGTCAAGTCACGAAGAAAGCACCGGGTAAGAGCACAAAATATTTCATAAGAAATATGTGTAGTAAAAAAAATATTACTACAGAAAATGTTTCAGTCCAGAAAAATAGAAGTAATTCAAATGGAAAGGAAAGGCCAATCAAAAATGTTACTGCTAGAGCAAGAGATAACTCTGTGCATGATAGTAGAAGGAAACAACAGTTTAGGGACATTCGTAAACGAATGTTCCGCAACAGGATAATTGGCAATTTGTCAAAAAATATTAAGAAAGGTCAACAGAAAGTTGTTTTTTATAAGAGAAAAAAAAAAGTTGAGAAAGTTATTGATCAGGCATTTGAAATTAAACGTAAGTTATTTATTTTGATAATCAATAGAATTAGGAAGCTAAACAAGACAATTTATGATTTCAAAAGAAATAGTAGATGGAAGAGAATAGTTAATCGTAGTAATTTTTGTGAAGTTTTTTCTGGAGAATGGATGCATAGTTCAAGCTGTGAGGCATTTTTTAATGAGGAGAGTTATTTCCAGGATAATGATTTGGTGCATGCAGTTGACACCAGTGGTCGTGCTTATGAAGTGAAAGATGGTTGTCCAGTTGAAAAAGAAAAACTTGTGACAACAGAGACAGAAGAGGTGTTAGGTAATGAGGTTTTAGGAAGACGTGCTAAGGGTCCTGTGTACACCTGGAAGTGTAGTAGTATTTGTAGTGTGCGACAGGATTCCATCAATTTGCTTTGTGATTTTGTACGGTCATTTAATAAGAAAAGTTTGAAGCAGAAAATAAGGTTGTTGCAAGAATTAGATCCTTGCAGAGTGAGAGAAGTGACAGGTTTGCATGGTCATTCACTGGCTTGTCTTTCCAGGAGAGTATGCCAGAGTGTTTTTCATCATTTCAGGATGCTAGCAGTGCATCATAATAAAGTGAGGAAATTAGTTAGAATGTTGTATTATGCTAAGAGTCCAGCAATTATGCTTAAACAATTATGCGCTGCTCTTTTGCATGGTTCTGAAATAGATGTGAAGAATATATGTGAAGAAATTGAGTTTTGTTACTTTGGAAGTAAAGAGGAGAATGTTGAAATTGACCAAGAAGAAGAGGGTAATGTGGAAGATAGTGTACAGGTTTCCAGTACAGATAATTTTCTGAAGGAAATTGCGACGTTTCAGGTGAAATCAAGTGAGAGGCCTAATTTCACTTGTGTGTGTTGTCGACGCACTTATTATAAGAATCAGACTAAGTTAGTGGATTTATATGCAAAAAGTGAAAGGGAAAGTAATAGTGAATGGAAGGATCTTGCAACATACTTGATGGTAGAAAATTGTTTTGATTTGGGATTCGATCAACGTGTGTGTACTTATTGTTGTTGCAAATTAAATCAAAACCAGATGCCTGCTAGAGCAGTTCATAATAATCTGGAATTGGTTGAGATTCCTTCTGAATTGAAGGATTTAAATACTTATGAATCTATTTTGATTCAAAGTATCCATCCCTTTCAGGCTATTGTAAGAATGGAGCCAAAGACAGGGAAATTGCCTCCATCAGATTTACAGAGAGGATTAAAGGGCAGAGTTGTTTATTTGCCTCTAGATTTGAAGAAAAACATTAACACAATCGGAGTAGAAAAAGTGGACGAGGAACCTCTGGTTATCTTAGTTAATGGGGTTCCGACAAAGAATAAGAAAATATGGCAAGATTTAGTAGATGTTAGGAAAGTTAAAAAGGCAACATTGTATTTGAAAAAAAATAATAAATACTATAAGAATGTATATGTTGCAGAAGAGGAAGTAAGTGAGGAAGAGGATAGCGATTTGTGTGCTGGTCAAATTGAGAAAGTAGAACCCTCTACTAGTGAAGAAATATATGAACATTATAGTGTTCATCCTTTGCATTCCAAGGAAGTCATGGGGAATCCTATTGAGTTGTTTCAAATGAAACAAGCCAATGGGAGTCCCATTAGTGTTTGGGAGGAAAGTTTGGAAGCTCGGTGTTTCCCACAGCTTTTTCCAACAGGTCAGGGAGGAAGATATGATGAGCGACCTCATCAAATTCCTGCTTCTGAATACCGGACTTTGCGATTGTATGCAGGAGATGCTAGGTTTCGACAATGCATTCCTTATTTGTTTCATCTCCTGTTTGAAAGCGATCTGTCTGGACTGTCATATGCAGTGAACCACATCTTGAAAAGTGGTATACACATGCAAAACATCTCGGCAAGTGACTTTATGGATAAAGTCAATGTCAAGACAGTATTTTGGATTCTCACCTGATTAATCTCATGGCGTGTCAGCGTGGTACTAATGAGTACTGGTACCGTCGTCATGGTGATTTAAAATGTATGCTGAGGAACTTAGGTACTCCCACATGGTTCCTCACTCTGAGCTGTGCCGAGTATGGCTGGGAAGACTTACTTGAATTTCTACGAGAGGCAAATGCTAACGTAGATAACATCGAATTCAAGACACCCGGAGAACTGTGCTCTTTGGATCCAGTCAATGTATGTAGGTACTTCAATCATAGATTTGAAGCTATGATGTCTTTCATCATGAATAAGAAGAATCCACCTCTTGGAGAGGTGTTGGATTTCTTCTGGAGAAAGGAGTACCAAGCAAGAGGTGCTCCTCATATACATATGTTGCTGTGGATCAAGGATGCACCTAAATTTGGAACGGATCCAGAAGACTCAGTGATGAGTTTCATCCAACAGTATTCTACGTGTGCTGTTCCAAACGCAAAGGAGAAGAAAAGCCTAAGAGAAAAAGTTCTGCGTTTCCAAAGCCATCGATGTGGAAAGTACTGCCGTCGTAAATTCCGAAACAAGGACAAGTTCTACACCAAATGTCGTTTCGGCTTTCCACGACCGGTGATTTCTAAAGGAAGAGTAAACAGTTTGATGTCTTCGCTGCGACACAATGTCATGAAGAAATCACCTAAAAACACATACAATTTGAAGAGGAACGAAGAGTCCAAGTACATCAATGACTACAACCCGGTGATTTTGTCCATGTGGAATGCTAACATGGATATACAGTTTGTGGCTGATAACTGTATGGCTGTGGCTCGGTATGTGACGTCTTACATCACCAAAAAAGAGAAGACAGAATTGAAGGATATGTGGGAGGACATTTCCCATGAAAAGAGCCTCAGCAAGAAGTTGTACAGTTTCAGTCTGAAGATGTTGTCGCATCGAGAAATCGGAGCGTACGAATGTTCTGACCGGTTGTCTTCAGCAAGTCTCTATGCCAAGTCCAGGAGTATCGTTTGGGCGAGTCTTGGTCTTGCTGCAACGCGTAATCGAGTTCTCAAACCTGTCCGGGAAATTGAGTATTTGGCGGAAAAGGAGCCAAACAGTACCGACATTTTGAAGACCAACATGTTGGATACATATTATCCAAATCGAAGCATTCACCTCGAGAATGTTTGTCTGTATGAGGTTCTTCAAAATTACATATTCAAGAGGAACATCAAAGAAGATACTGAGAAAGGAGTGTATGCTGTAATAGGAAGTGAGGGATGTCTGGTCAAGCAAAGAAAATGCCACTTGGTAAACCATCGAAAATTGAGTGGCGAATCTCCTGAAAAAAAGGAGTTTTTCTATTTAGCACTTTTGCAACTTTTCAAGCCTTGGCGTGCAGAAGAGGAACTGCTTGGAGATTTCCTCTGTTACGAAGACTCTTTCAATGCCGCCAAGGAGACCATAGAATGTCCTGCTTTTCCCAAATATGTAGAAATGTTGAATGCGGAAATTGAGCAGGAAGCAACGATTGCAGCCGAGATTGCCAGAGACAGTTCTCAGGACAGTCAGAGTTCTGCTTCATTGAGTCAGGATCCACTAGGAGGACCTCTTATTGAAAATGAAGCTGCCACTGCTATGAATGAAGTGGAAAGAGCCATGGCACATGCTCAAGAGGATGCGGTTAACTTAGAAGAGTTGGAAAGACAACTCAACGTTGAGCAGAGGAAAATATATGACGAAGTTACCATGCAAATTGATCATGGATTAAGTCATGATAAGAAAGAGTGCTCATGTACGTCGTTGAAGCCTGTCCGACTGTACGTGAGTGGAGAAGCGGGAACTGGAAAAAGTTTCCTCATTAAAGCAATTTCGTGCTATTTGCAGGAAAGGACAGAGTCATCGCTGTCTTGTGTTGTCACTGCTCCAACTGGACTGGCAGCACATAATATTAAAGGGATTACTTTACATCGTTTACTGATGCTGCCAGTGGAGCATGACAACAAATTACAATATCACAAGCTATCTGGAGATGCTTGTTTTGAAGTTTCAAGAATCTTGAGGAAAATGAAACTTCTTATCATTGACGAAGTAAGCATGGTTTCCAATGTCATGCTTGCCTTTGTGCATTTGAGAATGCAAGAAGTTCTCAAAACAGAGTATGATGTGTTATTTGGTGGCAAACACATCATTGTTTTCGGAGATCTTCTGCAGCTAACACCAGTGAAAGGGCAACCTGTGTTCAAAATGCTCACGCATGAAGATACCAGGAAGTGCCTAGGCAGCATTGGCAACGTCAATATATGGTTAAACTTCAATTATGCTGAACTGCATGAAAATATGCGTCAGGCGAAGGATGAAGTTTACAAGACTATTCTACAAGATGTTAGAATTGGAAAAGTGACCGAGCATGGGAAAGAAGCTTTACATGCACGATTAATGTCAAATTTATATCCAGAACAAGATGTTGTGCCTGAGAATATTTTTCAGAAAATTACTGAGAAGAAATCTGGATTATGTTTGATGCCAACTCTTGCAGAATGTGCCAAATTTAACAACAAAATGTTGCATTTAGAAAAGCAAGAGATTGTGAAACTGGAAGCTATTGACAGAGTAGAGCATATGGGATCAACAATTATTTTGTCTGAGAATCTGAAAACAAAATTGGATTCATTAGAGAAGAGTATATCTAAAACTGCAGGTTTTGAAAAGACTCTGAATGTGTGCTTGAACTGCCGTATAATTTTAAGAAGGAATTTACATGTTGAAAGAGGTCTGGTAAATGGATCAATGGGTAATGTTGTTGATTTTGTAAAATACAGAAATAGAGATGGAATTGAATTTTTAAAAATTAAATTTGATGGCATTGAGGAAGTACAGCTAATTGGTCGTTGCTCTGCTAGATTTTTGCTTGTAAAAGACTTATATGTTCGCCGTAAGCAGTTTCCTGTTTGCTTGGCATATGCGGTGACAATCCATAAATCGCAAGGTTTAAGTGTAGACAGTGCATTGGTGAATATTGGCAGTTCTGTGTTCAAGGAGGGTGTGGCATATGTGGCATTGTCAAGAGTTAGAACTTTATCGGGATTGTACTTGATTGAGTGTGATGTCACAAACATTTGTGCGGATCTAGATTGTGTTAAGGAATACAATAGGTTAAGAAGAGAGTATGCGCCACATTTGCCTCAGTATCCTTTGTTTGAGAAACGTGTGGTAGGCCGGAAACGAAGAAATGTGACCAATACTGGGGAGGTTGTAGCAAAAAGACAAAAAGTCAATGAACCTAAAATTACAAGCAGAAACAAAAAGGATTCTGTTGAAGATGTTGTTGGTTTTCAGTTTGAAAACAGTTCTGGTGTCAACTGCTATGCTAATTAACCCTGGGCGGGCGGCTACGTTCCGTGCACGGAGTGTGCGTAGTGCCGGCTTCTACGCATTTTGCGTAGCAGGCGTAGAATCCGGCACTATGCACGCTCCGCAGACGGAGCGTAGCTGGCCGCCACCCGCCTCCCTCCCGCCCTCCCTAAATACTTTAAATTAAAAGCGGAAAAGAATTAAAAGGCACTTACCTTGCCCGCCGCTGCCCGCCGCGTCCCCGGGGCTCGCTATCTTCATGGCTTCCGTCTTGTGTATCTAATGCGCATGCGCGAGCGGCCGCGCATGCGCATTTCTCACGAGAAATGCGCATGCGCAGTCGCCCGCGCATGCGCGTTAGATACACAAGACGGAAGCCATGAAGATAGCGAGCCCCGGGGACGCGGCGGGCAGCGGCGGGCAGCGGCGGGCAAGGTAAGTGCCTTTTAATTCTTTTCCACTTTTAATTTAAAGTATTCAGGGAGGGCGGGAGGGAGGCCTGCGGTGCGTAGTGGGGCTACGCGGAGTGCGGAGGTGGGCGTAGTTTCTCGCCCACTTCACGTAGCTCCACGAAGCCCCACTACGCCCACTACGCCCAGGGTTAATGCTAATGTAGTGGTTAATGTTTTGTTTTCTCTAGAAAATGTAAAAGAAGAGATTGTGGTCAATTCTGATCAAACATTTTGCAGTTTGTTAAATTCTGTGTTAGAGAAATGTAGCACTGATAGAACAAACATAGAAAGTGTGTCTGAAATTCGAAATCTGTTAGACAGATGTTCAGGCCAAACACAATTCTCTCAAAATATTCAGCAAGATTGTCAGGAGTTTTTAATGTATATGCTTGATGTATTACATGCTGAAGGTGTAGATGTAGATCAGCTGTTTGGGCTTTCTTATCAATGGCAGCATGACTGCGAGAACTGTATGGTATCAAGTACTACTAGTGTAGACTCAGAAAGATTTATATATTTAACTTTGCCAGACAGTAAATCAGTCTCCTTTAATAAGCTAGTAAAAGCAGCTGATCACAACATGGAGTGTAGCCAATGTAAATCTGAAATGATGTCCACATTATTTATACGAACATATGGCCAGTATGTCATTTTAATGTTCCAACGATGTAGGCCTGATGGAACAAAATTGACAACTTTAATTAAAAATTTTGTAGCTTCGCAGTTGTCAATATCAGGAAGGACTTTTGTAACTGCAGCAATTATATATCATGACGGTCCTTCAATAACATCAGGACATTACACAGCTTATTTAAAGTCTAGAAATGGCTGGTCATTCTGCAACGATTCTGTTTTAATTTTCAAAAAAAAATTGCCGTATGACCTTAAAAACTCTTACCTGGTGTTTTTAAAACCAAAATTTTAGGGAAATAATCTCGGGATGTGCTCTGTGGAATTTCAAGAAGTTCTAATGGCTCCTACACAATTTGGCCTTGAGGATAAGTGTAGTTCAGAGACATAACTTCTAACCATAAGACTGGACGTGATGGAGAAATAAGTGCACTTTGAATGAGTTCAGAAAAACTATTTCTTTTTATAAGCTAATTGAAGCAGCCAATCAAAACATAAAGTAGAGGGAATGTAAGTCTGCAACGCTGTCTACTGTTTTACATTGCTTTGTGATTGAAAGTGATGTAGAGAATTAAATAATTGTAGTAGTCATAGAGTTAGTGTAAGTCTGCTTCATAGTAAGCAGTATCAGTGTCATAGGAAATGTAGAACATGACTGAGCAAGAAGGGGAAGATATTACTATTCCAGGATTGTGAAAATGATCTTCAACATTTTAATTCTGAAAGTTGCGGAAATGCCAAATGACGGGATTGGCTTACAAGAAATCCAAGAGTTATAAATGGGTCTGACAAGATTTGGCCTTGTGGAAACTTGTGGTAGAGAGCAAGAAGTCATTTATTGCATGTAACATGTTTTTAAAAACGATGGAGATTTTCTTTCAGAAAGTGGCGGGCTGAAAGTAATAACAGCACAAAAGAGTGTAAGCTGTCCATAGGACATCCTTTGACGTCATGGAAAGTAATTTAACTTTAAGGAGTTCTGAATTCTGATTTCTTATGTTGTATGGGTTTTTTAAACACAATCATTTTGATTGTGGTTTTTTTTCCCCGCTGTTATATGATGAATACCTTCAAGTCACTGTTTTTAGTGAATTTTGATACATTCTGAGAACAGCAAAAATAAACCATTTAACATGTATAATTAATTCTGTACTGTTTGCATTTATGATGTATATGTAGAACTGTGTAGGAGGCATGGAGAAGGTGAGGCTTCTGTAAGTGTCAAAGTTGTTGCATGCAGTGCTGCACTTCTGCGTATTCTTTCATATGCTAGACTACATCTGCACAATGAGATACCTAAGCAAAGGAAACACAAGTGATGTGATTGTGAAATGAGCAAAATAAATTGCACGTATTTCAATTACATCACCTGTGTTTCCTATCATTCGAATCACATTGTGCAGATCAAGTTTAGGTCTGTCCAGGGAAACATAGGAGGTTTGGACTTTGTTCAAGAGTGCAGTGGACATGACTCACTTCATTGGTAGACCTTCACATGTATTATGTCCTCTATTCTCTTCAACAACTCGAAATTTCATCTGCAACCCTGAGTAGGCCTCACCTGAAACAAACCTCTGGATAGGACACATCTTATTGGCATCCTGAAGCAATTATTTAAAATTTTAGTGTCTTGCGACACTTTTCTGAGACAACAGCAATGCAAAAGATGCACCATGTTTTAAGATAGGCCTCACTTCATCTGCATCAAGATACTGTTAGTTTAAAATGTATATCTTTAGGACTGTGTAGGGGGCCTGGAGAAGCAGAAGCTTCTGTAAGTGTCAAAGTTGTTGAAAAACTGTTTGTCCTTCAATCTTTTCCCTTGTCTTTTGTAATTTTTAAATACATGTTTTAATATTTTTGAAATGTTTGTTCTCTCTTTCACAGATTGAAAGTATAAAAACAAAAAGTGAGTAATTTAACGACAATTATAAGGTAAATGCTTTGTACTCTTTTCGTTACATTTCTATCACATTCACCTACTATTAGTTCCACTGCTTCATTTCTTTAACCCTCAGTTTCCTGCCTTTGCTACTTCCCTCATTCCTTTCTCTATTACCTACTTACTCAACTCCTTCCACTCTTTTTCTCAGTCCCTCTCTTCTCATAGTTCCTCACTCTTGTTCACTCACTCCGTCTCTATTACTCTTAGTGTCTTTGACTGATCACTCTATCACTACTTGTTCATAATGCTTTCTCTGTGTAGTTGAAGCACACTAAGGGGCATATTATGAACACAGCCAATAAAATTATTGCTCTTTTTATTGGCAGAAAACTGGTGCAAAAGTGGTTTTAGCTGCAGTTTTCTGCCGCAAAAGCAGCTTTAGCGACACATTTCTGCCAATAAAAGCTGCAAAACTTTTATTGCCTATGTTGATGATATGGCTCTATGTTACTTACATTTCTTTGCTGTTTCAATTAATCTTTTTCTGTTATTTTTTGTTTTCTGTTTTCTATTTTTTCTCTCTGTTATTCCTCATGTTTTAATCTTATTTTGAACATTCACTCACATTCTCCAAGAAACTCTTCTTTGTTAATGTTATACTCTCTTTTTTTTCCTTTCACTTCGTTATCTATTTTGTTTTTCACAATTATACCCTCTTCCGTCTTTTCTTCGGTAAATAGATCTATTAAACAGTATCTCTTCTTTACTCCCTATAGCTGTCTTTCTTTTAACATCACTCTCTGTTTACTTTCCTTATACTTACTCTTTTTTTTTTTTTTTTTTTTTTTGGTTAGCTCCCGGTCCGCGTACCGGGAAGCTAACCGGGGAGCGAACCAAAAGAAATAGAGCTTGCCAGAGTGCTAAACATTCTAGCAATTTTTTTTGAAAGGGAAGGTAGTTCTTAAAAGAACTTTTTTTTAATATTTTTGTTGTTTTATATTTTTTTTTTTTTTTTGAACATTTTTTGTTTTTTTTGTATTTTTTGAACGATTTTATATTTTTTTTGGTTTTTTTTGGGGGGGGGGAAACAACAAAAAACAGGCATTGAAAAGGGCTCAACAGGAGCAAAAAAAAATTACTGGGGCGGTTAGGGCAATTATGGTGTTCATACGCCAGGTTGATTGCATTTATGCTCATATTGCCACATGCTAACAACGCACGACAGTGCATACAAGAGTGTATCATGTGGCCAGAATTTTCTTGTATATTTGGCACAGTTTCCCGTGCCTCTTCTGGTGTTAATGAAATTGGTATTCTTGGTCTGGCCACAGGAGTTGATCTTGGATTGTCCTGCAAATCCCTTATTTCCGCCCGGCTGTAATTGAGTGGATGCTTCCTTGTCATGTGCCTGTGCATTGTATGATTTCCGTAACTATACTTCTTGTCCGTCCCTCTGGATAATTGTTCTTTGCATATGAGGCAGGTGACATACCTCGCATTGACTTTTTTTTGGCCAGGAGGGATCGAATAAAACTGCCAGATGAAACTGGCTTTCTTTCTGGAAACCCGGGGCACCTCTTCTAAGAACTGTGGTTCTTCTCCCTCCTCTTCATCCATTTCTTCCTCTTCCTCCTCAGTGTTGGTCATGACCTGGGGAGGTGGTCCTCTCTTCCCATGAGGAGGTGGAGGTGGTGGTGGGGGTGCACCAGCTGAAGCTACCAATGAAGCCATTTCTCATATAGTAGTAAAGGTCTTCCTCTCACAATGATGAAAGTCAGAGTGAGGAAAGAAGGAGGGGTTTTCATCATTTGGGAAAAACAATACTTCTCAACCAATGAAAAGTGTTATTTTTAGGTCACCTGACCTAGCCTTACATCATTATGAAACCAAAAGTGAAATGAACCAATGAAAAGTGTTATTAACAAGTCACATGACCTGTTATGCTTACGTTACGCGCTCCGGTCCGCGCCCCGGATAGCTTCCGGGTCGCTGAGCTTCGCGCCTCGGTCCGCGCCCCGGGACACTTCCGGGTGCGCTAACGCGGTACGTCACAAGACGCATTACGCGGCAACGTGATACGTCGCGCTTTCGCGATGCGCCGCGGATCGCTTCCGGGGAGCTGCGTTTCGCGCCTCGGTCCGCGCCCCGGGGCACTTCCGGGTGCGCTAACACAGTACGTCATAAGACGCATTACGCGGCAACGCGATACCGTCACTATGTTGATTTCTTCCCGGTTCGCGGACCGGGTCGCGGCATCAAATTGAGCTAACGGGAAGCTTCCCGGTTCGCGGACCGGGAGCGAAACAAAAAAAATATTTAAAAAAAATTATTAATAACCATATAAAATATATTTTTGGATTTAAAGAAGAATACATTTTACAGCTATAGATATTAGCTTTTAAAAAACCAATGAAATTCACTGAAAAAACCATAGGTTATAGACCATATATAGTTAGGAATTAGCATTTACAAAACCTTGAAAATTCACTGAAAAAAACATAGGTTATACACCATATATAGTTAGGAATTAGCATTTAAAAAACTTTATTTTACTCACACAAAACCATTGAAATTCCATATATAGTTAGTTGTACTAACTATATATCGCGCACCCGCAATCCACTGCTGATCATGTCACATATTACATCATTCATGACATGGTCAGTGACATCACTGATGACATCACTGATGACATCTCAAATGACATCACTGATGACATCACTGATGACATCTCAAATGACATCACTGATGACATCACTGATGACATCACTGATGACATCTCAAATGACATCACTGATGACATCACTGATGACAACATCCAGTGACTGTATGTTTCTGTAAAGTTAAAATACGTCTTACATATTGAAGAATGAGTGGATGTAGAAGTGTCTGAACAAAGGATTTAGTAGGTGCATGACTGACTGTATGAGTGAGTGATTAAATGTGTCTCACTGAGTGCATGGGTTAGTGACTAAACTGTCTTAATTTGTGCATAATTATGTCTGTTGTTCTGTAAACTGCTGCATGTGTTGATCAGTAGCTATATGATTAACTATATGGGTTATTGATTGGTTGCCCAAGTATTTGTATGGGAGACTGAGAGTGTGTATGGGTGGCTGGGAGGTGTATGACTCTCTGCATAGATGTATGTGTTCAAAAGTGCATGTGGAAACAGCTGTATGGGCGGTTGACTGTGTGCATGACTGTATTGGTGAGTGAATAGATATCTCAGTGCTACATGTCAAAGTAAGTACATATGTAAAATACAGTACATGTGAGAGTTGACATATATAAAGAACTGTGCATAAGAGCCAGTGAATGTGTGAGTGGCTGTATGGATCATTGTGAACTTGTATCCAGGATTGTATAAGTGAGTAAGTATGTTTTAGTATATGTTTGAATAAGTAAGGTGTGTTTAACTGTATAGTTAAGGAAATGGAGGTGTGATTGATTGTTTGCATGACTGACTAGGTGTGTGTGTAACTTCATGGATGAGTGACAATCTGCGAGTCTGTGTTTACACTGAGTGTATCTAAGGTTATATTAGAGTCTGAAGAGGTTCATCGTATTATCACATGAATGATGTCATCAGTGATGTGATCAGTAATGTCAAATGAGATGTCATCAGTGATGTCATCAGTGATGTCATTTGAGATGTCATCAGTGATGTCATCAGTGATGTCATTTGAGATGTCATCAGTGATGTCATCAGTGATGTCATTTGAGATGTCATCAGTGATGTGATCAGTAATGTCAAATGAGATGTCATCAGTGATGTCATCAGTGATGTCATTTGAGATGTCATCAGTGATGTCATCAGTGATGTCATTTGAGATGTCATCAGTGATGTCATCAGTGATGTCACTGACCATGTCATGAATGATGTAATATGTGACATGATCAGCAGTGGATTGCGGGTGCGCGATATATAGTTAGTACAACTAACTATATATGGAATTTCAATGGTTTTGTGTGAGTAAAATAAGGTTTTTTAAATGCTAATTCCTAACTATAGATGGTGTATAACCTATGGTTTTTTCAGTGAATATATATATATATATATATATATATATATATATATATATATATATATATATATATATATATATATATATATATATATACACACACACACACACACACACACACACTTGTGGGGTGCAAGGGACTGTCCGGGTCTATGTCTGGAACACAGTTAGGGACTTTGATAAGGAGTGGCGATTGGGTAGAAAATGTACACAGAAAGAGGAGTACAGTGCTGCCCAGGATCATGCAGGAAGTCAGGGGAGAAAAGGGATCCAAAGGGAAAGCCTGCATGAAGGAACAAGATGGCTAAGACTCGGAAAGACAAAACGTAACAAGTGCCAATACTGAGCAAAACTCAAAAAGACTATTTATTCCAGACCCTATGAATAAAACATGTAGGTCCGCGTGTTTTAATTATTACACCATCAGTTGCTTTATTTGACAACTCTCTTCAACATCATTTTTTCAAGAAATACCTTCTACATGTGTATCAATAAGAAATACAAAACAGAGGGAAAAAGAGGGGAAAAGCTATATACAAAAGGCTACATTAGATCTGGTTGATGATGTAATGTAGCCTTTTGTATATAGCTTTTTGTAATAATTAAAAAACGCAGACCTACTTCTTTTTTGAGTTTTGCTCAGTATTGGCGCTTGTTACGTTTTGTCTTTTTATGGACTCAGCCTTACTGAGTAGAGTCAAGGCCCTGTGGTGTTTCTTAAGACTAAGAAAGGACAGGGACTCATGAGGTGATTTAGCATTCAGAATAGCTACCCCAAGGACGAATGGGCAAGACATATATATGAAACAACATTAACAATAAAGAGTGGGTGGAGTAAAGCACTTAGGAGCCCCACACGGTAAGATGAAGCTCAGTAAGTTCCTCACCCACAATTGCTGTTACAGATACTGACTGCAAATACCAACATATAGGATAGGTATGCAAAGGCAGGGCCTGTGGAGCTGATACCTATGGTGATGTTATAAATGTAACTCAAAACAATACTCAGAGTGAACAAGAAACACCACCTAGGTTGTCAGCTGTGCCCATGGATCCTTGTGATCAAACAGGAACCACCAAGGCAGTAACAGCAAGAGGGTAGAACTTAATGCAAGCACAACAGACAAGGATCACTGGAAACAAGGATATCAAAAGGTCAGGAAACACTGGAAACAAGGATATCAAAAGGTCAGGAAACACTGGAAACAAGGGTCCTGTTTGAGCAGGCTAGGAGCAGCCAGCCACAGGTGAGCTGAATTCCTCTACCCATTCTTGGCCTGCAGGGGTGGAGATGAAGCAGTGAGCAAGGAATTCTAGATAATGGAGTTTCAGGCATGAGCAGGCTGGCTTCAAGCATGAGCAGGCTGGCTTCAAGCATGAGCAGTCTGGCTTCCACAAAACCCGGCATGGATTGGGAATAGATGGCCATTTCCAAGTAGAGTCCAAATGGCTGAAAGTCAGTATTTACATGGAAGGAAGGTCTGGAAGCTTATTAGAACACTGGAGAGTCCCACAGTTCGCCCCCTGTTGGTGGACACCAGAATGCAGGGAGCAAGTGGTGACATGGGGCAGATGGTGGGATCATTATGGACTGGAATGACTGTTATTGTGATAATGTCTGTGCATCTTGTTTGTTAATTATCCCTGCCTGAAATCACTATAATGTTCAAATTGTATATCATAAAGCCAATAAAATGTGGTTTATTGAAAAAAATAATTTTTGACAGAGTAAACAAGTGTTGAAATGAGTTGCCCAACTAACCAGTGGGTAAAGAGAAGTGATCTGTACTTGAGCTATGTCCTCATCATAATTGGAGACAGAAGGCATTAAAGACATCTAGACCTGGGGGAGCATACCATGAGGGGGTGTAGTTCCTTATTGAAGAAATAGCTGAGATTCCTATTACATTTAATAGTATTTCATTTTGTATTCTCTTTTAGAAAAAAAACAAAAAGATAGGCACTGGGCTAAACAATGCCCTTTGTGTCAGTCAGTTGACTGTTGAGTTCTGAGCTCTTGTCCCCCACACTACCTCTGTGAGAACCCTTTTACTGCTTGCATTTGCTACCCTGAGAGTCTAGTGAGTAGAGGTTCTGACGATGGCTCCGCTCGCCCCCATCGTCAGAACCTACTGACTCAACATTGTGTCATACACAGACGACACCCAACTCATCCTCTCCCTATCCAACGAACCCAATACCGCCAGACACAATTTTCAAGAAGGCATGGAGGCCGTCACCAAATGGATGAAAAACAGCTGCCTACAACTAAACACCAACAAAACAGAAGTACTCATCATGGGCCCAAACCCAACGCCTGGAACAACACCTGGTGGCCCCCCACCCCGGGAAGCCCGGCCACTCCCACGCAACCTGGGAATCATCCTGGACTCCGAGCTCAAAATGGACCGCCAGATCAACTCCGTCTCGTCCTCCTGCTTCCACACCCTCCGCCTCCTATGTAAGACCTTCAAATGGATCTCCCTCGAACACAGAAATACCGTTACTCACACCCTTGTCATCAGCAGACTCTACTACATTAACGCACTCTTCGCTGGAATAAACAAAAACCTCACCCGCAAGCTACAGAACATCCAGAAAGCCACTGCAAGACTAGCCCTTGACCTGCCAAATCACTGCCATATCTCCCAGCACCTGCGCACACTCCACTGGCTCCCTATCGAAGCTAGAGTCACCTTCAAGATGCTCACCAACACCCACAAGGCCCTTCATGACACCGGACAAGCATACCTGAACTGCCGACTCAAATTCCATGCAGCCCAGAGGACCCTACGATCAGCCAGCTCTCCCATGTCGTGGTTCCCTCACCAGTAAGACCAGATTGGGAGGCCGCTCCTTCTCCTTCCTCGCGGCCCGAGCCTGGAACGCCCTTCCGCTCCACTCATCTTCGCAAGAAACCTCAAAACCTGGCTCTTTGACAGACCCCTCCCTTGATGGACTGGAGCCTGCTAACCCCCCCCAGACACCCACCCCCCGCGCCTTAGGACCCTTACGGATGAGTAGTCACACTTAACAAACGCCTGATTGATTGATTGATTGATTGAGGGTTTGCAGAGCCATGGTAGGATGGACCAGAGTACATAAATGGTGATCTAATCCAGGACTTCAGTGGTCTCTGCCTGCCCTGTGGTCCCATAAGCAGAGTTTGCTATCTAGTCTTTGGCACAGTGAAGTTTGCATATCACTTTACATCTAAATTGGAAGTGCAGATCCGGCTTTACTGTGACATGACCAATGCATCCGGATCCGGCGCTGAGCTGGGAGGTGTTGTGTTTAGAAATAACCTGCAGGTTTAAAAGCCCCTTCTGCAGAGTTCCTTGTGTGCCCAGCGGTTTTCAGGCAACAATACCATGTCAAAATAACTCTTCTGAATAATGTACCTGCAGCAGAGAGATTGGAGTATTGTCTAATGCCAGTTTTGCCGCCTCTCTATAAAGTAGTGTAGAGGCTTAACTTCCAGCCAAGGCCAGCTAGCAAGTACTGGTGGCAGCTGTTACCATAGTCTTTTTTGGTGCTCTCCTCCCCATAACCTCCTTCACTAACACTCCCCAACAGTGAACCTCATCTCTCCATAGGCATTCTCTCATGTGCATTTTTTTTTTATAGTGCTACTTATAGTTCACTCACGCTCAGTTCTGTGATCTGCATGGTACGCATTCTTTGCAGCTGGTACATTAACCCTCCTTGCTACTTTAATTTGAGTTAAAACTGCCACTATACGAAAAACACAGCGTCCCCCCATCAACGTCAACGTCAGGTGCTGCAGCTTCTGTCGCATCACCCTAAAGCCAGCCCCCCTCCCAGCAATGGGGCAGCACAAGCATTTCCATGAATGGTGTCAGAGTTAGCCTAATAGCCAGGAGTATTAATTTAATCTCATTACATTTTATGTGGGCTTGAACTCGATGTTATGTCTTTATTTTGGGCAATTATATTAGTCCATATGAAGATCTTACATCACTCTCTCCCCATTTTAGAAGAACTGGACAACACTGCCATCTACTGGTTATGTTTTTGAATTGAATATAAACATTTCTCTTGCATTTTCTCTTCACGTTTTATGTTGATTGGGTACTGAACTGAGTACCGGTATTCAACACAGATTTGAAGTCTGATATCTTTGTTTTTAGGTTTCACCTGCAAAAGCAGCGTATTAATAATCACATATGGGAAATCTAATGCATTTACCATTGCTTGTTCATGGGTGAACCCCTTATGCCAAGGAGTACATTCAATCTGACAATGGCAGAATATTCATGTCATAGGTACCTCTAAAAACTTCCCTCCAGTATGCATGGGTCTTCATTTTGCCATTGACAACCCATATAAAATGAGTACAGGACATCTGAGTTACCTCAAATATCACTACCAACATTTTGCTATGGATCCACCCCATATGCTAAAAATTATGTGCATCATGTTAGGGTCTTCAGCCAGGTGTGGTGGCATGTGTTATGTGTCCTTTCCACTGGGTATGACTAGGCTAGCTGCTTTCTTATTTAGACAGTTCAAGTCCCCACAGTCAATGATGGTGTCTTCATAGAAGCATGTCAGGGCGTGCAGTTTGCCGTAGGTAATACCTCCAGTTCATAAGCTATTAGTGCCCTTGTCCATAAGGCAAGAATAACCACCAGAATGCCAGACTAGCAATACACTTACACACATAAGACACACACACTCTCTCACTCACATTCTCGCTATGTCTCTTACTCTCTTTGTACATTTGTACTCTGTCACACTCACAGACACACTGCCACTCACACTTCCATTTGTAAATATGCTTTTATTGTGTTAGAAAAGCTTGCCCTGCTGATTCTGCTGTACCTGCCTTTCCTTTTAGTGTATCATAATAAAAACATGTTCTCTATATGCCATTCAAAAATAATAATATATTGCCTTGTCAATGTTCAGTGGTGGCTCTTCCGCTAAGGCGCAGGTGTATCGGCACACTGCTCTGTGGGCAGTAGTTAAAGAAAACTAAAAATAATAACTAGCATTATTATCATTTTAGTTTTCCTTTCCTCAGCAGGGTGGGCTGGATTGACAAAGCAGGGCAGAGGAGGAGAGGTTTGCCCACTCAAAGGTACGTAATGACGCTTTGACCAACTCTCTTGGGCCGGCCAAACCGCCATGCACACTTTGCATTTTCTGCACCCAGGCTGCATTACAGCCTGGGTGCAAAATATACCCCAGGCTCCCATTCCCTGCCTGAGCGTCAATCCACAGCGCTCAGACAAATCACAGCACTGCAGCATTGTGATTGGCTAGGGGAACCAGCAGCCTGGGTCTTCCTGTTCCTGATTCAAGGAGTGAGAGGCGGCTGCGGCGGGCAGACTGGGTGGCCCGCCTGAAGGTAAGTGGTTTTTTTTTTCCATTTACAACTCCGCCCATCCCCCCGCCTCACCACCCTGGAAAAATAGCGGCCACCACTATCAACGTTTGTTACAAGTATGATGCGAATGAAAAGTGCACTTCCTTAAAATAGCTGTACAGGGCTTATATTTGGCTTCACATGTGTATCAAGCAGTTACAGTTTAAGAAAAGAACTAATCCACATTCTAACGTGTAATATGGCAGCATCCAACTGATCTTACGAAATGCTTGACTTTTTTGGCAAACATGGATTTTATCCAGTAACACTTTGCATTTTGGGGTTTTTGAGACCCAACTTACAATGTGAAACAAAAACAACATGTCCCGTGAGGAAGCATTATGGTGAATGGAAAGCCAAAAATAGCTGAAGGTGTCACGCAATCCTTGATCTACCCCAAATCCTAAGCCTCGGGCTGAGGATTTGGGGTATGATGCTGGATTTAGGATCGTGTGTCACCCCCTTGTGCCATCCCACATTGTCTGTCCACTCTCCTCTCTTGCACCAGCCCCATTGTTGCAGATAGAATTAAGTAGGCATCTAGTAATACAAAAATAGCAGGTATTCAGTGGGTGCCTTTGTATAAATATGTGTATATTCATGAGAGTTGTGTAATGTTTATCTGTGCAGAGTAAGAGGTGTGCTCATGTGAGTACTCGGTGATGGTGAATAGTGTGAGTGAGTGCAGCATGAATGGTGTGAGTGTAGGGTGAAAATGTGCTAATGTGAGTGTTGGGTGAGCTGCATAATTACAATGTGAGAGGAGGGTCCATGTGAGAGGCGGGCCCATGTGAATGTTTGGTGAGAGGAGTGCGCACAGAATGAGAGGAGTGAATGCAGGGTGGTGTTAGCGGTGTAAATGCAGGGTGAGTGGGGTGCCTGTGTGGTGCAGGGTGAGTGGCAAGAGTGAAGGGTCATCTGTGAGAGTGACTGGTGAGTGCATGGTGAGAGTAGTTAGTGCAGAATGATTAGTTTCCCTTTGAGTTATGACAGACTACTGTCCTTGTGTGCAAGCAGGACGAACAGAGTGCCTATATGACTGCAGGCTGAGAGTTTTTTTTGTCTATGTGAGTGCAGGGCGAGAGAAGGAAGTGCAGGGTGAGTGGTGTGACTCCAGGGTGAGTGCTATGCTTGTTTGCGTGGTGTGAACTATGCCCATGTGAGTGAAGGGTGAACTGTGTGAATGACAGGAGTGCCTAGAAGTGCACAGTGAGAGATGTGACAGTAGGGTGAGAGGAGTGACTGCAGGGTGAGTGATGTGGCAAATGAGTTTGGGTGTGGGTAAAAAAGCAGAGTGGGAGGAACTACTGCATGGTGAGTGATGTGCTTGTGGGGTTGATATTGCAGAGTGAGACGTGAGAGTGACAGGTGAGTGAAGTGTCACAAGCATAAGTGCATGGTGAGTGGCATGATTGCAGTGTGATAACTGTGAGTGCAGGGTGAGAGGTGTGCTTATGTGACCGCAGGGTAAGTGGAAGGAAAATGGCATACGTTCATGGAGCGAGCATGAGTGTAGTGTGGTCGCTGTGAGTGCAGGGTGAGTGGGGTGCTTGTGTGAGCGCAGGATAAGAGGAGGATGAACAATGTGAGTGCAGGGTAGCTGTGTGAATGCAGTGTGATCCCTGTGGATGCAGGGTGAGCATGAAAGTGAAGGGTGAGTGGTACAACGAGGGGTGAGTTGTCTAAATGGAGGATGTATTCCCAGACACCTGGAGTAACTCATCATTGAATTGACGGCTGGCATAGGGTTTCAGATATAAGTTAAACTATTGGTAATATGGCATCAATCAGGAATGAAGGGTGAAGGAAATACAAAATTGCTGATCCTGTAACAAACTTTCAGTCGCGTGATTAGAGCTGTCAGCTGTTCAGATTTATACTGACACCACCGGTATTTCGATGTTCCAGCCAGTACAAAAATAAGCAAAATCATCTAAAGCCGGTATTTATAGCACCTAGAGGGGCATACTTCAGACAGAAGATGTAAACAGAAAGCACTTTTAAATGTGTTCTAGGGCTGCATTAATGATCAATAAGTAATAATTGAACTGGGGGTTCTAACTCAATCGCAAGAGAAATGACCGCATCAGGGAGACTGCAGCCATCTTTAATTTTTCCTCTAGACTTGGGAAAAGACCGGTGGCGGCCGTTTTAAAGCTTTATAGGGCCAAGTGTATTTTAAAGGCCCTTTATGGCAGTGAAATCTGGGGATATACCGACACAGACAATCTCCAGATTGCAGAGAACAAATCCTCAGGGTACTCCCTCTTTCACTGCTCATGAAAAGCTAGACATGCCCTACATTCCTGATCTAATAACATTCCGCCCATTGTCTCTCTGGCTACAAATGTGAGTTGGGAAGGGGACCTTCCTAAATAAAGCAATTCTAAAAGATTGCCTGGCCCTGATTATGCAGCCAGGGTACCATGGCTCAAATATGTAGAAAAGAGCCTCACAAGTTTGGGAGGAGGAGACCTTTTCTCCAACCCCCATGTGACAAACAAGAAAGATCTAGCCCTTATTAAGACGGCCTTCCTTGCACACCAGACCTTGGCATGGGAGAAGACGTACATACGCTGGGCTTCAAAGTCGCTTCATCATGTTAAGGACCACTCAGATGGTGGAGCCGTACTTGCTAAGGTTCACAAACTCATACAATCATTTTCTTTTGACCAGGTTTTGGTTTGATCTTTTCCATCTTCTTCTTGCCCATCCCAGGGGTCAGAGCAAAGGGCATACTCTTTCGTCATGAGGCTGCGATGGTACATCTCCACAGGACATGGTTCATTTCACATTGTTTTGCCCATTTCATGATATGCCCAGAAAATCCTTTTGAATTACTATTTTGAAACAGGCCAATTTTAGACAAGCATGGCCCGCTTTTATATTTCTGCAAATGTTGGCGGGGAACACTGTTTTTATGTGCTTAACTTTTTAAAATCTGCGATTAGGCTTAGGACAAATTGTGATTAACTCGCCTGACCCTTGTCACTATCCTCGGCACTATGCACTTTACCTTGCTCCACTAGCCGTTTAACTAACAACTTAGTTAAGTGCAAGGTCTTACTGCACAATTTAGAGTGTTGCTTAGCAGGTATTTTATGTGTGTTCGTGGATATTTGGTAATTATATATTTTTAAACTGCACATATTACATTGTATATACTATGCTTAAACCGGGTATGTTCCCATCTGGATTGTATGTATTATATTTTACCTGTGCTTTTATGGTTTTATCACATGAAATGCATAAAGTGATTTTAAATTGATTTGACTAATAATTGAAGGATACAAACAAGGAAAAGTCATGTTACAAATTAACTCGTTAAGTGCGCCCGTCGGCCCACGTCCGTCCCGAGCACTACCTCGATAGTGCTGCGCACGTCCGTTGGCCGACGCGGCCCCGCACACACAATGGAACGCCCCGCACCGTGGCGGAATTGCCGGCGCGGTAAACAGGTTAATACATACCATTTTATTCATAGCCCTATTTAGTGTTAAGGTGAGGCCTTTATTGACTCTTTAACCAACATCAATTGGCAGCATATTTTTTTGGGAAAAGGTAGTATCCCTACTCGTGCGATGGTTTGTCACTAATGCATTATCCCACTGTTGCTGTAAAAATAAAACACAAATGAAAGGAATAGGCAAAGTGGGGACCCAGGGGGTACTGGAACCAGTGAAAATAGAAAACCTCATTTACGAGTTCACAAAGGCATGTAAATATGTAAAAGGTCTTTTAAAGACCTGTCAAGAAGTTGGGTGTGGCGGAGATAAGACTCCAGACACTGCCCAGTCGATGCCACAGCAGCTCAAGCTGCAGCAGCCCAGGCTGAGACACATGATGGGTTAGGGGGGCTAAAGACCTATAGCCCTATGGGCGTGGCGCTGCTGTGAGTAGTAGTATAAAACAAATTAAATGCATGTGAGAGAGGTGCTATGTAGAGGTGTTGGGCACTGCTGGGTGGTTGTGAGGGAATCCATGGAGACGGAGATCTGTGGGGGGTGCCAAAAGATATTGTCGTACCGGGCACAACCAGGGCTAACACTAGCCCTGTGGAAGAGATATGTGCCTGTACATGTCTTGGCAAGTGTGTCTGTAGCCGTGTCTGTGTATGTATTGTGCCACCCGGCCACTGTTTCTCTCTAGCTCCTTCACATTCACAGTGGTGATTATTTGCGTTAATGTGGACCGTGATCCACTGTGCCCGTGTGGGCCAAGCCCAGATTATGAATTTAGTGCTTGGAGGTAAAATATATGACATGCTGTATGATGTGAGCACATGGGGGAGCCTGGGTAATATGACACAGGAGTGTGCAATTACTTGTGAGGAGTGCAAGTGTGACGTTTGCACACCATTTTCTCTCTGTTACCAGGGACATCTTAAGGGTTTTGAGTAACCTGGGCCAAACATATTTTGGTGGGCCCTGTTCATAACAGTTTCGAATTTATGATCCAATATAACCTTTTTCATGCCCTCTTTGATTAGGTCATTTCCAGTGCACAGGCACAGGCACACTCTTCCAAATTCTAAATGTTTGTACATCTAATATTCAGGGATAGTGAGGTGTGTTTTCAATATTATAACACAGCAGCAGTTTACTAATATTACTGCAAATAATCTCTGTTACGCCCTCCCATTTCTCATATGTAAGGTCCTGTTTTGATCTAGAGGAATATTTTTATAAATGTTGCATGAAACGTAAACACAACATTTCCTGCCAAAATGTCTGTAATAGACTCACACATCACACACAATAAAAATTGATGAAAGTAAAATGGTACTGAAAACAATCTCTTCAAGAATTATTCAAGGACATCAGGGCAAGACTCTGCAGGAACGAGCTGGCTCTACCAGGCGGGCCCATGAAAGGCTGGGGTCCTGGGCCTTAGCCCACTTTGCCTGCTACCCCAAGTGCACAGCAAGGTGTCTGCTAGGAATGGAGCACTGTGAGAGCCATTGCTGTGGAGATGTAGTGTAAATTGTTAATAATGATCACAGATGCCAGCAGTAGAGTCTTTTGGGGTGAGGCTTTCAGCTGAACAAAGCTAATTAGAAAAGATACGTGCATTGCACTCTTGCTAGAAACTATGCACCTTCATATCTGTGCACATTTTAAACGCTGAATTTGTTTTATTTCATAACATGCAATTCAACTTAGTTTTCAAAGGGAGCAGTGCAGCCTTCCAGTGCATAATTTGTAAAATATGAAGTCCAGGTTCTCAAACGTTTGTCGGAGACCACACCCTTTTCTCCTGGCTCTACCCACTTCTTTCACTAGCTCCACCCACTTCCTCTATTGGCTCCACCTACACCCTCAGCTGGCACCCAAGCCATAAACTGTGAAAAGGTCACACGTGTCCTCAGACCAGAACGCATGGAAATGTTACACATAAGCACCCATGCCATAAACCATGGAAATGTCACATATAAGCAAGCCCCCAAGCCATAAACCGTGGAAATGTCACACTTAAGCCCTCAGGCCAGAAAGCATGGAAATGCCACACATAAGCACCCAGGCCAGAAAGCATGCCATAATCTGTGGCAATGTCACACATAAGCATCCAGGCCAGGGCTAGGCCACAATCCGTCGAAATATCACACATAAACATCCATGATCCAGGCCATAAACCATGGAAATGTCACATATAGGCATCCAGCCGGGGCGTGTTGTTGACTTCCAGCCACAGAAATCAGTTCTTAATTTGTAAAAACATAAGTGCGAGGACCCTTTTCGGGAGAACATTGCAGCTTGCACCACGTTTTGTCCCTCCCTGACAGCACTGTTGATAGCAGTACCAACACAACTACCACACATCACTCACCTAGAAGTGTGAACATTCAGACTATTTCAAGTCACTTAAAGCTATAAAAATGGTGTGAGCAGTAGATATTATTCATATATAATGTATATTAAATTATTAAACACATGTTGCTGTGCTTAACTCAAAATTAGATAGACAGCGTCACCAGGTGCCAGACTTTCATAGGTGTCGTAATACTGGTGTTGAGAATTAAGTGGCAGTACCGAGCACCGGAAAACACCAGCTCAAATTAAGCGCTTGGTGCTGCCCTTACTGCACTGCTTAATTTGTGCCAATTATTACTGGGGGTGGTAACAAGCCCTCGTTTTTGAAGGACTGGACTTATTGTTCAACATTAGACTAACTTTGACTCCGAGCAGGAGAGAGAAAGGTGAAAAAGATTGAATAGCGGAAGAGAAGGGTAGGGAAACAGAGACACAGGGAGAAAGCCGACTTGAAAAAGAACACACAAGAGAGAAAGTAGTGCAGAGTGAAAAAAGAGCCATAATGAGGTGGTATCAAGACCAGACAGGCTTCGTAGTTTACAACACTGGCATTCAGAAGTACTCCCAGTGGTCTGAAAAGACAAACTTTGTGCCTCTGCATTTCTTTTTTTTCACACATTAAGCCCTGTCTTTCATAGAGCATGCCTTGTCAGCCATGTTGTAATGGCACGGAGACCTGCAACAAAGCCTCATCCTCACGCTTTCAGGTTCCCATCACCAGCTGACCATGGGCTCAGAATACAAGAGGGTTTAATAGGTCAAAAGGGCCTCGTGCTCAATTTTTAAGGTAATTAATGAGACACTTCTCCTGACAAATAAATGATATTTACAGTTCTTCTGAAGCGGGAAAGAAATCTAGGCCTCGCAGGTCAGTTGGGCAAAGAGGGCTCCTGGCTGAAAGCATCCTAGTGGGCAACGCTTCAGTATGTTTCTGGAATTGATCAAAGTTTGGCGAGGCATGAAATGTGTGAGGCCTCGAAGTGTAAGTGAAATTAGAGTCACTCTTGCACCTGTCTCGTGCCATCAGATAAATAGATAACCTTAGTCTCTATGTTTGTCATTCGCTGTGTTCACCCACTTTATAGAACTGATAAACTAAAACTGGAGTGAGGTTTAAAACGGAGCTCCTAAAGACTACGCTACTTATTCATATATGGTACCCCGTTATCAGGAATGCGATTCCCTCCCCGCACCCCACTCCTCCCAAAGTTGCCGATAGCAGGGGTTTAGGTATTCTAATAATCGTTCAATTAGAAGTAGGCTGGGGAGAAGAGGGGCTCACGGGCAGCTTTGCTACAACAACCCACGCCCCCTTCAAACACACTGTGTGAAAAGCAATGATGGAATTTGAGACGGTGTAAGAGAGGCTTGCAGCTCTGAGGTGCTCTTCAAAGCTGAGAGGGTGGTCTGAGAGGGGCTGTGCAACCTGGGTGTGCCAGGAGTCTAGGAGCAGAGGGTTTGGAGATATAGAGCGCAACAAATGCTAAATACAGAGGTCAGAAGGGGGTTGTCCCGGGCATAAGAAGGTACTTTCCGCCAATATGAGGAGATGGGCATGCAAGTAATCTGCAAGGATTAAGGTGATACAAATTACAAAGGATCATTCCTGCGCTCGGTCAATGAGAATCCAGGTGACAATGTCGGGCCCAATATGGTAATTATCCACATTGCAGACTACAACAGTGACGGAACAAAAGTCTATAGTACGTAGAATGTAGGCTATACGATACTCTCAGTCACCCCTGGTGCCGCCAGGCCCCTTGTGTACACCTTGATGGTCGCCGACTGCCACAACTTCCATGCAACTACTTTTCACTGGCCAGAACCACTTTATCCACCTCTGAGTCTTAACCCACATGACTCATGCATGTCAAGGGAGACAGGGTAATGGATTTGGCACAGTGCACAACAAACCTTAGTGAGCCGAGATCAACTTGGTGTCAAGTTGCATAACTATTACAGACATGGCACAAATAGCAAGTGCATCAGTCTTTATAAAAAACAGCTGCAACGCATCTTTGCAGTCTTACCTGTACACTGTAGTTGTTAGCTGAAGCCTGTAGTTTTGGCCAACTATGGGTAGAACTGGCGATGGCTGCTGCTTTTTACCTACTGCCTCCACACTGCCTGCCTGAGCCCCACAGCCTACCGCCTGCCTGAGCCCCACAGCCTACCGCCTGCGAGAGTCCTCCATGATTATCACTCTCCCAGGCTCGGCACGGCCATAATTCACTTTGCCGAGGGCGGCGGCCATAGTTACTGACAAAGCGCGGGCAGGCCTGTGCCAGAAGCAGGCAGCGCTGCGAGGCCAGCGCCTGAGTCCCTCGAACCAGTAGCCGTGGGACCTGCACTCACTCTCGCTGCCCTTTTACGGAAGCTGCTCTCACTCCCTGATTCCAGCTGCCGCAGTGCAGCCAGTGACTGTCTCTCTGTGAGCTGCCTCCGCCCCCTCACTGGAGCCTGGCTGTGAAAGCTGCACTCACACCTTGTTTCAAATCCCAGCTGTGGCACCTGCACTCATTCCCTTCTTTCTGAGCCTTTCTCTGGGAGTCCTACTGACAGTTAAGTTAATGGCCCTGGTAATACTTGTGGAGGGGGCCGCCTCCAGGCCTACTGTCCCAGATTTATGGAGTCAGCATGTGTTCCTCTGCCAGTTGCCGCCTCCAGCCCTGACATTATTTGTGATTTTTTTGGCTATGTCTGGGCGGCTCTTCGTGAATATGCCCCCAGTTCTTCCTATCGTTCCCTCTTCTCTCCCCGTACCCAAACGCATCTTGTAGCCAGCTGCCTTCTTTGCAAACTTCCCGCTCTAGAAACAGGACTCCCCCCCCCTGCGGCGCCGTGGGCAGACTTTGCATTACATCCTGCCTCAGCGGCGCCATGGACACCAGAATAGGATACATTGTATCAGCAGTGCAGTACAGTCAGCCTGATAGAAGCCCGTAACTCAGCTGAAATCACCACAAGTCTGCAGGAGCAGTGCGTGCAGGCCACAACGCTTGATTGGAGTGACCTGTAAGTTATGACTAGGCAGGGGCACTCGCAGTTTCTGAGTCTGACAGTGCTGCTGCGGCATCCAATTTGTACTATTTTACACACAACTGCGTGCAATATCAGCTTCTCAATGGGGAGGCCCGTGTAAATTTATTGAACAGCCAATATCGCTTGTAGACCCAGCCCTGAAAATTAAGTGACGGTGCTTAGTACCGGAAAGCATTGGCACAAATTAAGCACTGCAGCCTTCCAGAATTGATGCAAATCATTCAACTCGTGGCTCTCGCTGACCAATAGCATTAGTCAGGCAATAAAGTTGCATTTTACCAACAAGCCAATTAATAATGATTCCTACTTCCATTTCATTATTAAGCATATTCAAAGCAGACTTACCTTAACCTGTGTTGTGGGCCTCTGATTTGATTTATTTGATTTTTCTGGCTTGGCATAGCATCACTTATACTACGGGACACTTAGACACGTTGTGATTTGCGTCCCATTTTGTCCAGGAAACCCTCTATCTGACCTATCTCTTCACGGACTGCATTTCAGCTAATTTCATGTTTAGGACGTCTTGTAAGGTACATATCGCCTGATTGACATCACCTTTTTGTGGCAGTGCCCTTACATGCATGCTGCTGCCACACTGGGATGACATTTGATGCTTCTTTGTGCAGCAATATCTCTACAACGACTCAGCTCCACAGCACTGAAATTCTCCTTTCCTTTGCTTTTGGTGGTTATTGTTTCCGTGTAAAAAATTGTAGGTTCACAAAATCAGTGGTTGGAGTGGAGAGCCACTCTATCAAATGTCCACTGGCAGGTGATACCCGCAAAAGTCAGGTATAGTGCCTAATTTTGCCACCTTGAGAATTGCGCCATGGTAAGGTTGAGGCGCTATACCTCACTTTTGCCGGTCTCACCTGCCAGTGAAACTTTGTTAGAGTGGCTCTCCACTCCAACCACTGGTTTTGTATACTAAAAAATGTTTATTACAAATATTGCACAAAAATATCCATAGGTCCTGAAGAAGGCCGCCACACCTCTCATGAGGGCATGAGGTTGAAACATGTCGACCTAATTCCTCACCTTGTGACAGGTTGAATCACCTCCAGTCACATTCTGGTTTTTAATCCTGGCCAAGGGGTGCTTCAATTAAGCCTACTGTGCATCCTTGAGTTAGCTTTATTGTCTTTCACCCCTCACCACACCCTGCTTTCATAAGGTTTAGTGTACCTCTCTTGTCAATAAAAAAATCCCTGAGCTCCTCCCTAACAGAGATGGGGTTGTAGCCGGCATCATGACTAGGTTCATAATGCAAGGAGGTTACCTTATTATGAAGCATGTCACCTTTGGGTGGGTGAGGGAAACCGTCCTTTAAAAGGGACAGCCCCTTAGCACTCTTCCATTTACTATAGATCATGAGGTTCTTGTGTGTTTTCTGGTTTCTGAGTAGGAAAGTGAACCCCTGCTCTTTAAACCTCCTCTGGCCTCCTCTTTGTGTTTTGATTTAATGGTTGACCATGTTCTAACTTTAGAATTTACAATCTGTAGTAGGTTTGTGCATGTGAGAGTGTGGAATGTTGATGCATGAGCTGAGAATGTAGAGAGCAGGTTTTGAAACGTTTTTGTTATTATTATTTAAATTTATTATTTAAAACATTTGTAGAGCGCAACTGTCACCTGACAGGTATCCTGGCGCTGAAGCTCACTCCTAGGATGGAAAGAGACGGGAGGCTGATTAGGGAGTTTAGCAGTGACCGGGATTGGGGAAGAGCCAAGTTTTAATTCGCTTTCTGAAAGGCAGGAGTAGTGGAATTTGGCGAATGTCGGCTGGCAAACTATTCCAAAGCTTGGCGGCGGCCACTCTGAAGGATCTTCCCCCAGTACTTACCTTGTTGAATCTGGGTACCAACACAAGGCATGCTGAGCTGGATCGGAGAGTTCTGGTGGGGGTGTACCAGGAAAACATTTTTTGAAGGGATCTGGGGCCCGTTCCGTGTAGTGCCTTGAAGACAAGGCAGAGTGCTTTAAAAGCTATTCGCTGCTTCAGAGGGAGCCAATGTAACTCGGCTAAGGCTGCTGTGGCCGAGGATCTCCTTGTCCATCCAAGGGCAAGTTTGGCTGCAGCCGACTGGACTCTTTGGAGTCTGTCCAGTAGAACAGCTGGGGACTCAAGCAGAAGAGCATTACAATAGTCGAGGCGACTAAGAATAGTGCACCTGACTATTAGTGCTCGGGCCTGGGCGGGCAGTAATGGCATGATTTTTCGTAAGGAACGCAGTAATGCCGAGCAAGTAGAGACTGTTTTAGTTACCTGCGTTTCCATGCTGAGTTTGTTGTTTAGCATAACACCCAGATTGCGGACACTGGTGACCGGCTGTGGTTTATCTGGGTTTTCCGGGGGCCAGAATTCTGTAGGAAATAGGCGAGGAATCCGGCTCCCAGAGCAGAACAGGACCTCGGTCTTGGAGGAATTGAATTGCAAGGAATTCATGTGCAGCCAGCCAGCTGTGTCATTTAAGCAATCATGGAACGATTCCATGGGGATTGAGTCTTCCCCCTCCCAGGAGACGATGAGCTGGGTGTCGTCCGCGTAGTTTACAGTTTTTAATCTGTGGGATTTGATTAAAGTAATCAGGGGTTTTAGATAAATGTTAAAAAGGATCGGGCTAATGGACGAGCCCTGGGGTACACCGTGAGGTACTGGGGAAAAAGCGGATTGAAATGGGGGGAGGGACACAGCCTGTTTCCTATCGCTCAGGTATGAATGGAACCAGAGCAGGGCGGTGCCATCGACCCCTGCCTCTCTGAGCCTCTTCAGCAGAATCACATGGTTAACCGTATCGAATGCGGCAGACAGGTCCAATAAGATCAAGGCCACTGCGTGGCCCCTGTCTGCACGCATCCGAAGTTCTTCCATGGCTGTAAGCACAGCCGTTTCGGTGCCATGGGCAGGGCGAAAACCGAATTGGAAGTCATCCAGGATGTGATTCTGCTCAAGATGTGTCGAAAGACAGGAGCTAACCCAGCGTTCCACCACTTTCGCTGGAAAGGGTAGAAGCGATATAGGTCGAAAATTGGATAGACACTCGGGGTTCAAGGATGGTTTTTTCAGCAGCGGGGTGATGAGTGCTTGCTTCCAGGGGGTGGGGACAAATCCACAGCACAGAGATTGGTTGCAGATCCTGCGAAGGGTATGGAATAGTTCAGTTCCGCACGCTTTCCACGTTTTGGGGGGCAATGGTTCGAGGGGGGATCCAGAAGTGATACCATGTGCCAGTATCTCGAACTCTGCTTCGGGAATGGAGGGGAGAGCCTGTAGGCATTCCCTTGGTAGGTGTCCTGGGCTCGGCGGATCAAAGTTGGTAGTAGCTGCTACCGCAGAGTTTAAATTAACTTGCAGTGGGGGAGTTGCAAGATTCTGAATGATTGTCTCAATTTTGTTCGTAAAGAACTGTGCGAGATTATCGCAGAGGGTCTGTGAAGGGGGATGGTTTTCTTGGCGCAGTCGGGATGGATAAGGTTATCAAGGATCTGGAAGATGCTTTTGGAGCTATTTGCGGCGTTGACTATAGTGGAGCAGTAATAGGTGGACTTGCTCTCTGCGATGGCTGATTTGTATTCAAGGAACTTGTTTTTTCTGCTAATTATGTTTGAGTCGCAGTAGCCTTGTCTCCACTTCCTCTCAGCCTGTTTACATGCTAGTTTGAGGGTTTTCAAGGAGTCGTTGTACCATGGGGCCGGTGCTCTGCCTTTAGGTTTGCATGTTTTTAATGGGGCAATAGAGTCCGAAATGGATATTATCCTAGTGCAAAAGGCTCTATAGTTGTCTTCAACTGAATTGATTGGGGAGAAACTATCTTCTGCGTTGAAGACGATGGTGGTGGAACTCAATTTCCAGAGCTTTCCAGTCTCTATACTTAAATTCTGAAGGGGCACTACTATTCAGCTTTCTAGTTTTTGTGCTGGTAATGTAAAATTTGATAAGAGCATGATCTGTCCAGCTCATGGGCAGAATGTCGCTCAAATGTATTAAGCCAAGACTGGAAAAGATGAGGTCAAGTCGGTGGCCTGCTGAGTGTGTAGGTTGCTTAACCAGTTGGTAGAGTCCCACGCTTTCGCAGGAGAGCAGGAGGTTTTCTAGACCGGTGTCTAGGCTCCCGTTAGGCCAGAGGCTGAAGTCCCCTAGAATAATTAATTTATTGTGGGAGGTTGCCATGTTAGTGAAGGCGGTAAGTAGCGCATGCTGTTGTTGGGAGGTGAAAGACCCTGGAGGTCGGTAGCAGATAATTGCCGTGAAGATACCTCCGGAGTGGCAGTTTATTGAGAGGCCGAAGAGCTCAATCCCGGCAACTGAGTCCATGTCTATGGTGTTAATGTGCCAGGAGGCTCTATATATAATGCCTACTCCGCCACCGCGGCCTTTGGGTCTGGGAAGGTGCAGAATTTTGAAGTCTTGAGGGCAAGCCCATGCTAATTCAATGTCGCAGTCTGCGTGAGTCCAAGTTTCGGTTAGGAAGAGGGCATCCAGGTGGTGGGATTCTATGAGGAGATGAATTTCGGCAGCATGCTTTGGCAGTGATCTGACATTCAGAAGGCCTCCCAGGAGCAGACCCTTATGAGTGAAGTCAAGCAGTGGAAAGGCAGTGTCATCAAAGATGAGCTTACCTTCGTGAGCGAAATCTCGCAGGTTAATCAGGGTTTCCCACGTATAACGTGGGGGCTGTGAGCAAATTTGGGCAGAGATTTCTGCGCTGGTCGCGTCCTCGTCGCGGACGAGCGCAGACGAGATTGCCTTAAGCGCGCCTTCGGCGCACAAACGGCGCTCCCGCTGCGCTCGTCTGCTGCGCTTCCTCCAGTGGTGCATTTTATAGTGGTGGAGAGGCGGGGAGGGGGCGTGGCCAGAGAGCGGGCGTGGCCTTGCTGCACGCCGTCAATGGCGGCGACCAGGGGCGTTTGTCGGTGTTTGGGAAGCGCTGCTTGCACTCAGCAGGCTCCCAGAGCGAGTGACAATACTTATGACAGGTAGGCAAAAGTTTCTAAAACACAGTAGCAAATAACACTCAAAGGTTAAAAATTATAAAATCGCCAATTATCAGAGTATGTTCCCGGCTTTCCGCCTCAGGAGTGAAGAATCTATCAAGGCGCGCTCTCATTCAGCGCTATTTGAGCTGGGCGGGGGGGGCGTGGCCAGAGAGGGGGCGTGGCCTTGCTGCACGCCGTCAATGGCGGCGACCAGGGGCGTTTGTCGGTGTTTGGGAGGCGCTGCTTGCACTCAGCAGGCTCCCAGAGCGAGTGACAATACTTATGACAGGTAGGCAAAAGTTTCTAAAACACAGTAGCAAATAACACTCAAAGGTTAAAAATTATAAAATCGCCAATTATCAGAGTATGCTCCCGGCTTTCCTCCTCAGGAGTGAAGAATCTATCAAGGCGCGCTCTCATTCAGCGCTATTTGAGCTGGGCGGGGGGGGGCGTGGCCAGAGAGGGGGCGTGGCCTTGCATGGTCATCTGGAGAGGAATTGTTCCCTTGTTGCTCCTGATATTGTAAACCCATCTTTACATTTGACTCCATGCTGAGTAATAATGTCCAGTACATGAAGTCTCATCTTTTCAGGGATACTACTGACTCATAATAGAAAACAATGCAACTCCTACTACGGGCCTCTTCTACGAATTTCAGAAACCAACTGATTCCAGGTAAATGAAAGAGTGTGAACATCTTTTCTATACACTTCTTCACAAACAGGCCATTACACAGATATTTACCTCCAGTCATCCCGAACAAACATATTGACAGCACATTGAAGTGGGTACGGAATGACCTGGAGCCATACTGAAAAGTTGGGAATTTTAGTTAGCAAGGACCACAGCCTAAATCCTATCTTTATGAGAGGTTCACTAGAAAACTAAGTTTCTAGTTGGCAGTCTCAAAGTTCAGTCATGTTCAGTTTGCTACATGGAAACTTGTGTTCAGGCACACGTAAAACCCTGATGCAAGCATTGATCTTAAGCTGTCTGGAATACTGCAATGCTCTGCTGATTTCAGCCACGGTATCTTCCTTAAACAGACTGCAAGAAATCCAGAACACGGTAGCCCGACTAGTGACCTACGCCCCCCCCCCTCCCCAGAACAGCCTCACTCCCCCTAATCGGTAAACTGCACTAGCTACCCATTCGCTAAAGGATTAAGTTCAAAATTTGCTGGTCTATAAAGCCCTAAACAACATGGAACCAAGATTATGACCGACAAGCTGGTTAGATACACCCCTTCCAGGACCCTCTGCTCAGGGGCCAAAGATCTCCTTCTCATACCTCGCATTAAGCAGGCTGCGTTGGGGGGGAAATCCTTCTCCTGTTTGGCCCCATTATACTGGAATCAACTGCCCATCCACCTATGTCTCTGCACCAACTACCTATTCTCCAGAAAGCTGTTAAAAACGTCACTGTTCCAACACTCTCGTCTGGGCGTCAAGGGCCATCACAGCACGGAGATACCCCGGTTGGGGTGATTCATGCGCTCTATAAATTATATAAATAAAATTTCCTATGAGAAAATGGAAATTCCCTCTGACTGGTTCTTGGCTAGTTTTTGATCAAGATTACAAAGAAAGGTTCATGATACTGTCCATGACAAAAGCCGGCAGACCTGCACATGATGGGTGCATTTCTTCACATCTCTTGTGTAGTGCTGCCCTCCGCGGCACAGGGGAAGTAAATCCTGATATTCATGCATGGTAATGCCCATCTCTGGCATAATGCTGGTCCTGGTATAATGGTGGTAATTCTTAATCTAATATAAGTATTCATGTGGTGCAAGCACAGTGGTGAGACGTTTTGGCATTTTCTACCATAAGATCGGAATACATTGTTATGCAAGAGAGAATCTATCTGTCGGTTGTAGTAAACGTATCATTTTTATTTTTTTACCAATTGGGCCTTAAAAGCATATATAAAACAGAAATCTAGCACATATACATTTCCCAACACATTCTTTACATATCAATATGCAAGAACTTCATAATAATAGATATAAATCACAATTGTTAAAGCAGACTTAACAGTGTAATTACATTATACAATATAAGGGCTAGCTCAGTATATACCTAGGACAAAAACCTCAAGTATGTATCCACTATGTCAAATTGGGTAATATTTTATGGTACCTAGAAACTTGGGTCAGTTCAGTGTATATTTCTTCAGCTTATCTATGCAATCAAAAATAACATTTATATAATTTATAAATTCATTTAAAAGATGAGAACGATAAAATATTTGCAGTACACTTTCAGAACTTGAAAATTTAAAATTATATATACAATTCTTAAATTAAATAAAAAATCCCACAAGCAATACAAATTCCAATAAATATCAATTCATTTAAATGTGCAAATATTGCAGAAAGTACAAGGAAACTTGTATTGATAAAGGTCCCTAGTCCATAATCCACTGGAATACTTTCTCTACACGTGATGGCCATTAAGTTTTATGGCTTTCATTCTAATATACAATATTGATAACAAATAACTTGCAATTCAAAAAACAATACAGTCTCTGGTATTCGTATCTACATACTCTCAAAGCATTGGATCGATCTCTGAAGTAAAAAAGACGGCAAATGGGGGTTATCCAATGCAAACGTTGTTTTGCATAAGCTCTACCAAAAAATGACATGTTCGTCATTTTCAGCTACCAGGCAACCCAATAGACAAAAATTGGATAAAATGTACCCTGCTTTTTTATTCCTGGAGCACGTAAAAGTAGTCGGGGGTAAAGTCCCTAATTTAAATTTTATGAAAAGTGCTTGTGCAGATGGATCAGTTAAAAAATTCATAAATGGCTCAAAATCAGGTACACATTTAAAAAACAGGTATGAATATGTAAGGCTACCTGCGGTTACCACAGATATTGCGACTCCTAGGACAAAATCCCAATGATTCTTTTTATCTCTTTATGTACACCTCTCAAGATTGTTCTAGGGTGTAACCAGTAATCATTCAAACCATTCTTGTACAGCCAGGTTTTATTATGTAGTAGCCATGAGTTTTACTGGTTAAATGTCAGATTAAGAGTTCATTAATAAAATTCCGAATGGGAGCCAGCTCTTTGATTGACCAAAGCCTAACCCAATATTGGATGGGTCTTAGTGCAGCAATATCTGATATTAATCTAACATTTAGATCGTACCTAAGTATAAGAGTTGGAGTACTGATGGGAAGTTTCAGAAGAGATTTTAGGAGAGCATTGTCCACTTTTTCAATAGAGTCAAGATTGCAGTGTCTCCACAAGCCCGCCCCATACAAGGCTGCCCCTTGAGCTTGAATTTCATATATCTCTTTGGGGGAAGAGATAGCAGTGTCAGATGCCCTGTTGGCAAATCTTATAATGGATCCAGCCCTTTGTTTTTAGGTCAATGCACTCTTAGCTATCTGGGGTAACCAACTATGAGAATCACTAATTTTCACAGCCATACAGTTGAATTGGTAGACTCTGTCCAGTTGCTCACCTTCTAGGGATACCCTATCCTTAACTTTTTTGCAGGCACTAAAACTCATATATTTACTTTTAATACAATTGATTTCCAATCCATGCTCCTTGCAGAATAGGTTACGTTTCTCTACGAGGATTGAGATACCTCGGGCAGTTTTTAGAAATGAATAGAATGTCGTCTGCAAATAGAAGGCCTGGTATTTTATATCCTGCATTTTTTGGCGAGTCATTTTCATGGTTTGTAAATAAGGGCTACACTCATTTTTATTTAAAAGAAAGAGTGTGGGGGTTAGGGTGCGCCTTTGACGGACGACTCTTTTAATAGGGATATCATCCATTTGCTCCCCAGCTGGCCCTCAGCTTAACCTTGCAAACTTTTCAGAATATAGAACCCTTATCAAAGACAACAAACCAATGGGGACCCTACCCTTTCCCAAACTTCCCAAAGTGTCCGTTGTAGTAGTACTTATGAGTACTTAATACAAAGTAAAAACTCCTGTTTGGGTCATAATAGCAGTTTTTCATGAAAAAGATCAGCTTTTGATTCAGCAAATGGAGTTTATTGTTCAAAATGAAAAGTTTGTATTGAGTGATAGGAAAATGGGTATCTATTTAGAAACGCAAAGTTGACGTTTGCAGACAAAATCATTCAATTTCCAAAGATATATTTTAATGTTGTATTTCGTTGATAATCACTTGTACTGCCTAAGACCCAAACTTGTAATATTGGTGTAACCTGTCTACTAAATTGTAAGATCTCCTAGAAATGTATGAACCTTTAGCTAGATTGTCTATGACCTGAGAGTGTGAGAATGTTTTACTTTGTTTTATTTTCCACTCTGCCGCTTCCAAGGAGATCTACAAATATACCAAATAACAAAGCAAACGTCTCTTCTAAATCTAATACGTGGAAAAATAATTACAGCGAAAAATATAAATGAAAAAAAGGGGCAGTAAATAAGATAAAGCACGAAAATTTTCATTTTTGGGCACTGTGATTAAAAAATGCACCACTTTTTCAAAAACGTTTAGGAGGAGGGAGCCCCCCAACTTGATTTGATTGTTCAAAAAGTAAAAATGCAGGAGAATGGATTGGCTGGGTGTTGTAAATATGAGCCAGGAGCCGGGTATATTTTATGTTGTTTAATACAAGATAGTCAAGTCTTCAAGATGTTAATATAAAGACCCACCAGGATGTGGTAAATAAAACATTACCCTGGCAGAATTTCTAGGCATTAACAAAGTATCATGCATCAAGTGAGAGGCAGAGTCCGTGGTATCTGAGTTAAAATGGGCTTTATTCCAATAACTCGAGTCAAAGGGAGAATATGTTCCATCACCACAGAGGTTCAGGAAGAGTCTTCTAATCATTTAATAACAAAACATCATATATATACTTTTTACTCCTTGTACATAGGAGCAGGCGCAAGACAGAAAATGAGATAAGAACATGTGGGTGTACACTTGATGAGTCATAGGTGTGTGATAGGTAGGTGTCATAGGTGGGTGGTACACAGAGGAGGAGTTTGCATGACCAGCTCGAACTGTGCCCTAATTGTGCAACTTTGAACATGACGTACAATTGACGTGTAACTGGGTGGAGGCTGACTTACAACCTAGCAGAGAGATCTTTTATGTCAAGGCGACCAGCACATCTAGTACAACTGATATCTAGAGTCAGGGGATGTATTATCTGAAGAAAAGGTTGTTCGTCACTAAAAGACAGAGAGGGCATATTTATTCGTTCATTGCATGAGCTTTCTATGGGTGCAAGCACTGTGATTTACTTTAATGGAGACAGAATGGCTAGGCCTATCTCCCTCGGACGGGTTCTGTTTACTTTTCCTCAGATAACTGTTATTCATAATACTGTCTTGGCCTCTTGCTGGGCTTCTCTCGGCTGAACTAGAAGTATGCGAGGTCAGAGGGACGTAACTGCAGCTTCAGTGTGTCAGGAGTCATGTAAACATTAATTCAGAAAGTGGTTCAATCTGAACCACAAAAAGGGTTCAGTACGATATTTATTAGAGGTGTACAATGCAAAATGCAAATACATGGGCCTTATGCTAACTTAACCTTTGGGAGACTTTGATGACTGGCATTTCTAATGCAGGACATGATTGCAGGGGCCTAGTGATTCAGGCCACTACGGGAAATATGCATGGATAACATGCACATGACATGTAACATAGGGTATATGTAGAGGACATATTTGATCAGGCAAAATATCATTTTCCTCATTCCCTCCTTGTTCCCTACATAACCCTTTAGGATACATCTATATTCATGAGACCGTATAGTTGATCATACAGCATCATTTCTTCATCTTTTATCTTTTGTTTACGTGGATGTGGAATACAGGCAGTAGCACACAGCCCGCAAATCGCCGGGCCACACTGCAAACAGAGACAGCAACCAAATACCATAAGTAGGGCCATTCCTAGGAAGGACATAACTTTCCATCCCCATGCAGATATTACACCCCAGAACCAACTGGACCAAGTCCATGTGCCTGGATCTTGATGTATGGCATTAGCAATCTTGTGGAGTCTTGTTATAGCTTCGTACACAGATGGTGCATTATCTGGGATGAAGACGCAACAACTAGATCGGATGACTCTACAGGCTCCGCCCCTATCCGCCAAGATGACGTCTAGAACGAGGCGGTTTTGAAGAACAACAAGTCTAATAGCAGACTGTTCCTGGGTTAAGTTCGCCAGGGCAGATGCAGTTATATTTACAACTGTTTCAAGAGTCCTTGTTAACCTGCGTATCAGTTTACTGTTTTGGACGGGACCTATGAAGAAAAAGAATCCTCTGTTGAAATCTGTATATTGCTCCCATGCTGTTTCAGTCTGATCGATACCTGCAGAATCTGTCTCTCTCTTTTGTCTAACATGTTCTAGTCGTGAATCTCTATGATAATTTGATGGGGCTAGAAAAACGGGTGGCAATAAGAATGCTATATAACAAGTCCCACCCCAGTCTAAGGGCAGATGTACATAGGCTGTCTGACCACAAATGAAATAGGTATGGCGTGATGTTTTGAAAGAAGATAGTCCGTTATCATCAAACTCTACTACAGTGTTACACTTGCTGTGTCCCATATGTACTGAGCCTTTCTTACTAACACATAAATCACCTTTTGCTGGCAGGACTGATATAAACGGTGGACCTGTGTTTTGCTTGGGCTGAACATTTAACATTATAAAATTAACAGAGGCATTTCCCTGTTCGTACTCTTCATTCTCTAAATCGGTTCCCTTTCTTTGGGGGAATCCGTCTTTGTCTGGAAAGCATGCTTCATTCATTACTTTATTCAGGTTTCCATATATCCAGCCACCTGAATAAGCTATGTACCTTCTATCTATTGATGTCATTAGAGCAAACCATGCTCCACACGAACCATTGTGTGAGAACGGTAAAGGGTAGAAGGGCAATACTCCCTTCGTCTCTTGATAAGGGGGCAGTTGGCCACATACCCAGCAATTAGTCGCATTGCTGGTCTGGTGAGAATGGTGTAACATTCGAATGAAGGTATTGTTACGTAGTGCAAGTCGATATGACAGTTCATGGGGAGGCAGGTCACTAAATGTGTGCTCTGCGGTGCTGTTACTGGAAGAGTGCATATGTGAGGAAATGGGAAAGAAAACATGTAGCAATAAACTGACACCAATTATAACAATGCACAGAATAAAAAGGATGATTAATGTGACTATACATCTACTGCGTAATCTCTTGCAGTATTTTTCCTTCTTATCTCTCTTCTTGCTATTCTCATATGTGATCTTATGCATGTCAGAATCGAGTCTAACCGATTCACCACCGGGTGGGCTTAAACAATTAAACTACGTCTGACTTGCTATCCTGCTAATCTAGACCTATACTCTTGCTGAGGGGTATTTTCTAGCAAAGGTCAGTGTTCTTTTTTAGTTTTTTTTTCTTCAAAGTTCAAAGTTCCAAATAGTGATGAAGGTGAGTTCGGCCTTTACGTCCTTCCACCAACTTCGGCGTCTTCCAACGTGACTCAAGGGGACTTGAACGATCAAAGATCCTGAGGAGTCCAAATTCTCCTGGTGCTATGGCATGTTTCTTGACCTGGGTGTTTGTCAGGGAAGGCGGCAGCAACCTGTGAATGAAAAGAGAGTAGTGCAGAAATCAAGGAAGCCAGGTAATCTGTCAGCATGTTACTGTCAACATCAGTTAGTTTTCTTTCTAGGCATAGGCGTACCCCACATATAGTTCATAAGTTCATAAGGAGATAGGCCTGTTCTGGAATGAGCTACCATACGCATGTAAAAGAGGGCAACCGGCAAGGCAACCATCCAATCCACGCCTTTTTCTGTACAGATCTCAGCAACTTTTGTCTTAATTGTCTGGTTTGTCTTTCTACAAGGCCTGCGGCTTCTGGGTGTCTGACACAATGGAACTTCTTTCCTAACAGAAGTGACACTTGTTTCATTAATTCAGAGGAGAATGGCTGATCGTTATCTGAATAGATCACACGAGGTAGATCACATGAGGTGATTCATAGCTGGGGAATTACTGCGCACTAATTGTCTGGCTGTTGTAACAGCAGTATAATCTGGAACTGGATATGCTTCTGTCCATCTGGACAGGGCACATACAACTAAGACATATTTGTTGATTCCTTGATCCTCTACATCTGTCCATTTGGATATAATCGATCTGGAGAACCTCAAAAGGGTGGTCAGGAGGATGAAATCCGCCTTGTTCCACCGGAATGCCTTTACCTGGATTGAACTGACAACAGATCATACATGTTCGCACTTTCTGTTGCACATAGGTGCTTGTTAAACCAAATATACTGTAAACAGTCTAGCATTGCCTTCTCTCCTAAGTGTGCGGGACTAACCTTGGTTAGTCTGGATCCCTCCTTGTAAAGTCCATTTCTTTATCTCATCTGTGGTGGCATGTGTCTGTATGTCGAGTACATCTTGAGTGGGATCCCTGACTGTCATGCTTTATGACAGTAATGGTACCTCTGTCCTTGTCGTGTCTGGTGTCTGGGCTGTCTGAGCTGTTCGGTCTGCCAGGTCATTACCCTGGGTAATGGTGTCTGTAACTTTGGTGTAAGCTTTATATTTTAGGATAGAAATGGCTGTAGGTAAATGTATGGCTTCTAACAGGGCCTGAATAAGCTGGCTATGCTGAATCTTGGCACCATGGGAGGTCAAGACTACGCCAAAGGCATATTGTGAATCCGTATAAATGTTTACTTTCAAGTGCTTTGCTCTTATGCAGGCTTGTGTCAGAGCAATGAGCTCTGCTGCTTGAGCAGACAGGGTGTCTATTTTCTGTGTTTCTATGACTTCAGTGGTCACGGCATACGCTGCTACTAAGTCTCCTGTACTTGTTCTCATGCGTGATCCATCTACATAGAGTGTCAGGTCTGGGTCTAGAAGTGCAATATCTGTCATGTCTGGTCTTGGTTTATTCATTACTTCCACATAGTCATGTGGTGATGCATTTACTGTACTTGAGGGCAAAAGCGTTGCAGGATTCAGAATGTTACAACGTCTGATCTCTATGTGTGGTTGAAATAATGTCAGTTCATATCCTGTCAGACTCGCTACAGTCAAATGTAAAAATAAAATAAAAAATAAAAAAGCATAAAATGTTTACTGTAACATGGAGTCGCTTAAAACTGGCGCTTGACATAATGCTCTTTTTAATTCCTCAAATGCCAAGGTGTGTTCTTGTTTCCAAGGGAGAACAGTCAAAATGGCTGCCTCCTGTGTAGTTAACTGTATGAGCGGTTTGCTAGATATGCATACTGGGGAGCTAGATATGCATACTGGGGAATCCATTGCCTACAGTAAGAAGTGAGGCCAATAAAGGCACGAACTTCCTTTTGTGTCCTGGGCTGTGAAAGGTTAGTAATGAGCTGTATGATTCTTGTGTTAGCTGTCTACCTGGTGACCCTCCTTGGAAAGCAAGTGTTGTACACCACTTGCTTTACACAGAAAGTGCAAGACTGTCAGAGATGCAATGTCACGGTCCGGTTCTGATCCCGCTGTATTAGCGCTGTGTTGGTAGGCATGTCAATACTGTCTAGCTGTCTTTTCAGTGTCTGACTGTAAATGCTAGGGCTCACTGTCATCAATCTAGCAAAAATGAATTACATAAAAACAAATAAATAAATAAATAAATATTCTCAATTCAAAAGCACTATTTTATATTGGGGAACCTCTATCCAAAACCTCTGCAGTTTTACAATAAATCCTACTCTAGATCTTGGGAACAGTATGACCATACTACCTACAATATGTTCTCTAAATGTATCTGAATTAAATCCACATTATTCTTGTTATAAACAGAAGGCCTAGAAGCCTTGAAAAAAACTCACTCCTTTGAGAAGCAGCCCCTCCCTCTAGAATTATGTTCGCGCTCGGAGCTTTCAATCAATTCCAAGCCGGGCTACACTGAGATCTAAAATTGAATGACTGCCAGATGCTGAACTCATCGCAAGAGCAAGACTCTTGCCAATTATTCTGTTTACACTACTGAGGGAATAACTATCCATTTGCAAGCGTGACTTTATCTGAAGTCAATGAAGCTTTTAGTGTTGACTGCTTCAGAGGAGCAACTTGGCCCCCCCTTCACATAAACAAAGGGATCGCGGAAAGAATTGGGTTATGGCCAGCAAGACAGGCACTGCTCGCTCCAAGAGGGAGTAGCCCCCCCTTTACATAAACCTTTATATTCTGGGAACCAGGCCATCCCGGTCTCGGACGGACTGTCTCAAGGTTAAAAAAACACATTCCTTGTACGTCATAACATATCTCTTCCCAGGCCAGAGCTTTATTCTCTAACTAACTGAAGCAAACTTTAAAACGTTGTAAAAAGTAAATTAATAAAGACATATATTTTTCTGTAACTGAGTGACATGCTAGCATTTTAAATAATTCTGTACTGCTACTAGCTGCAAGGGAAAAAATAAACAGAACAAAACAATCATGGCATGGAAACACACCATATTTTAGTTTTTTGAAAATAACATGTCGAACTTCTTAATTCTGCATTGCATAACCAATATTTTCATAAGTAAGTGTGCAACCTTTTCTATTTTACCTATTAAAATGCATGACTCCTGACACACTGAAGCTGCAGTTACGTCCCTCTGACCTCGCATACTTCTAGTTCAGCCGAGAGAAGCCCAGCAAGAGGCCAAGACAGTATTATGAATAACAGTTATCTGAGGAAAAGTAAACAGAACCCGTCCGAGGGAGATAGGCCTAGCCATTCTGTCTCCATTAAAGTAAATCACAGTGCTTGCACCCATAGAAAGCTCATGCAATGAACGAATAAATATGCCCTCTCTGTCTTTTAGTGACGAACAACCTTTTCTTCAGATAATACATCCCCTGACTCTAGATATCAGTTGTACTAGATGTGCTGGTCGCCTTGACATAAAAGATCTCTCTGCTAGGTTGTAAGTCAGCCTCCACCCAGTTACACGTCAATTGTACGTCATGTTCAAAGTTGCACAATTAGGGCACAGTTCGAGCTGGTCATGCAAACTCCTCCTCTGTGTACCACCCACCTATGACACCTACCTATCACACACCTATGACTCATCAAGTGTACACCCACATGTTCTTATCTCATTTTCTGTCTTGCGCCTGCTCCTATGTACAAGGAGTAAAAAGTATATATATGATGTTTTGTTATTAAATGATTAGAAGACTCTTCCTGAACCTCTGTGGTGATGGAACATATTCTCCCTTTGACTCGAGTTATTGGAATAAAGCCCATTTTAACTCAGATACCACGGACTCTGCCTCTCACTTGATGCATGATACTTTGTTAATGCCTAGAAATTCTGCCAGGGTAATGTTTTATTTACCACATAATTTGGCGCCCTTACCGGGACATATCCCTTTCCCCACTCGCCGGAGTTGTGGGTCTAGTCTTTGCCCCCTTCTACAGCCGTGACGGACTTCAAAGCGCACCAGCAGGACTTCCTGCCACTCCCTCAGGCCCACGGAGGAGGACGGACGGACCAGGCATCCATGTGAGGCGGTGAGGAAAGCGGATCATCTCAACCAGAGGCCCAGCCCGTGAGAGAGCAAGGTCCGAGGTCTCCAGAGGTCCACCTGTTCCAAGGCGCAAGCGTAGTCAAGTCAAGTTTCCGAGGCCTTCAAGTTTCAAGTTCTGCTTTCCCGGTGAGTACCACTATAGGGATTGCATCTAGTTTCAAGACGGGCCCACGGTAAAAGGTGGGCCCGGTAAAGACGTGCCCACGGTAAAAGGTGGGCCCGGTAAAGACGTGCCCACGGTAAAAGGTGGGCCCGGTAAAGACGTGCCCACGGTAAAAGGTGGGCCCGGTAAAGACGTGTCTCAATTTTTTGGGACCGGTATGGTTGTACTGTATTTTCAGTGCACAAAACTGTTTTTCAAGTACATGTTTTATTCCATGTATCAGGTTAGACTGTGTCTGTTTTAGTGTTATAATGTGTCTTGTATGAATGATTGTTGAATGTTTCAGTCTATTCTTGTGTATTGTGTTTCCATTGTGTTGGTTTCAACATACCACTGTATGTCAGATAGGGACCAGAAAAGGTATACTAGAATAGACAGTTAATATCCGGCCTAGAGACACACCGGGTCATGATATGTGTTAAAAAGTCAAGACCCTCTCAGAAAGATGCCATTGAGTTATGGCGCAAAGAGTGACATAGGAGAACAAAGAATGAATTCAATAAAGCAGAGAGAACTAAACAAGCCAAGAAATGCCGTTGTTAACTGGTATTTATCCCGTTCTGTCAGAAAAACTAGCTAAAGTGACCACCTCAGAAAGACCCAGTAGGTAGAGAACGCCACCACCTGTACCCTTTAGAGTATGTAGAATTAAAGCCAACAACATCTGAAGAGTTCATTTCCTTGTATCTAGACAAGTCCCTTCTAGACTGCGAAAGTGCCTTGTGAGTAACTAGTTGGTTTATTTGTGAATTTGTGCTTAAGACTTGTGAATAGTTTGTTACATCCATGTGTGTAACGCTTTGTGAGTGGCTTGTAGTTCCTTGTAAATAGCGACTTGTGATTAAGACTTGTGAGTAGTTTGTTGAATTTTCTTAAGTATAGCTCCTTGTAAATATGCCTTGTGAATAGTGTGTCATTTTTGTGACTTGTTGAGTTTCTTGTAAATATGGCTTGTAAATAGCGCCATGTGGTTATGGCTTGTGCAGAGCATGTTATCATCAGGTCCCTAGCCATTACGTTAGGCAGGAGAGAGCTGGATCTCTTTCAAGTGCTTAGAGAAAATGTTTTGAAGATGTGCGTATGTGTTCTGTGATAACGTGGAGAGATGAGTTCATGACTTTCCCATGTACTGCAGTCATTGGGGAATGATTGTGCTTAGGCTGCCAAAGAGTTAATATCTTTTATTGAGAAGGCAGTATTTGTTTTAACAAGGTGTTGAGGGATTCTGGCGTTTTATTTTTTTTTGTGTTTGCGGGGGGGGGCGTGTTTTTGAGCGGAAATTCGTACCCGTTCCAGTGGAGGGATTTAGTTGCTTTTTTGTGAGGATTTAGGGAATAGCTTGGACTACTGTGATGCCAAATTTGAAAAGGATCTGAGCTGTGGAAGTGGTGGAAAAAGCATGTTTTGTGTGTAGGTGCGATTTGCCATGTTATCCAATGGGCGTATTCAGTTTGCAGATTGAATGGTAAAATGTTGCATGGAGGGTAAAGGAGTGTTTTTGTGAAGGGTTTTGTCTTGGAATACTTGATTTAATGTGTTTGGCTCAGAGGTCGGTAAAGTTGTAAGTAGACCAGTCGAATTGAGATAAGGGTTTGCACCACGAAGAGTGCTTCAATGTTTTCACGGCTGGAAAGAAAATATGAAACAGACCCATCTTAGAATGCGTTTTTAATTAGTGTAATAGAACAGTGTGTTTTTTAAATAGGAATGTTTCTACAGAATATTTTTCCCAATGCAAGCTGCCCTTTAGAATAGCGTGTGATTGTTAGCCCACTCAATTAGGTAAGTGGCTCTTTGTAAATTAATGCATTACTAAGAGTCCCCTACATTAGTTTAATTTGCATTTAATTTCAAGGCTCACCTATGTACTTTGACAGACTGCTTCAATTAATATGTGCAGAGAACAGTCCCCACTAAAATTAGAAAACATGGCCTTTTGAAAAAGTATGAATCTGGCCCTTTTAATGGGTAGAATAGAAAAGGTTGTTCGTCACTAAAAGACAGAGAGGGCATATTTATTCGTTCATTGCATGAGCTTTCTATGGGTGCAAGCACTGTGATTTACTTTAATGGAGACAGAATGGCTAGGCCTATCTCCCTCGGACGGGTTCTGTTTACTTTTCCTCAGATAACTGTTATTCATAATACTGTCTTGGCCTCTTGCTGGGCTTCTCTCGGCTGAACTAGAAGTATGCGAGGTCAGAGGGACGTAACTGCAGCTTCAGTGTGTCAGGAGTCATGTAAACATTAATTCAGAAAGTGGTTCAATCTGAACCACAAAAAGGGTTCAGTACGATATTTATTAGAGGTGTACAATGCAAAATGCAAATACATGGGCCTTATGCTAACTTAACCTTTGGGAGACTTTGATGACTGGCATTTCTAATGCAGGACATGATTGCAGGGGCCTAGTGATTCAGGCCACTACGGGAAATATGCATGGATAACATGCACATGACATGTAACATAGGGTATATGTAGAGGACATATTTGATCAGGCAAAATATCATTTTCCTCAAGGAGTGACCAGCTTGTCACTCAGTCTGCCTGGCTCCAACTGCCAGTTGTCACCAGGCTAAGCCCCAAGCACTCAATGATGTCACCAAAGGTTCTAGTGGTGACATCATGAGAATGACAATGAAATCCCACAGGTAGAAAAGAGACAGGCTAAATACAACACATCTCCTTTCTTTAGGGAAATCAAAAAGATGAAATTAGAATAGGTAAAATTAGCTTCGATGCACCCCTCCCTATAAAAGTACACAGTACACTAAAAGTACACAGTACATTCTAAAAGATAGATCATTGAGACTAGGGTACACGTGGATTGTAAAAGTACGTAACACACATTCTAAAGATGGAGTTACTAACACAACCCAAACAGTTACTAACACATCCCAAACACAACTCGCGCCAAACACAACAAGTCCCAAGTCCCATCCCCTTTCCTTGGGAAACACAAACACAAATTGATTTTGTGACAAAAATGGAGCCCACTTTGCTCCGTAACGGAGTACTAGTCTCCCCGTGAACCACACCTTGGAGTAGCCATTGCTCCGCCCCCAATTTTCTAATGGGGTACTCACCGGGGTACAACTCTCCCCGTGAACCACACCTTGGAGTAACCATCGCTCCGCCCCCAATTTTCTAATGGGGTACTCACCACCCTTAAATCTTAATAAAAAACATTCTATACCGTAACGGGGTACAACTCTCCCCGCGAACCACACCTTGGAGTAACCATTGCTCCGCCCCCAATTTTCTAATGGGGTACTCACCACCTTTAAATTTAAAGAAAAACACTCTGCATCATAACGGGGCACAACTCTCCCCGTAAATCACAACTTGGAGTAGCTATTTCTCCACCCCCGAATATGCAACGGGGAACTCTCCACAAGTGATGGGGTATTCACCACCCCTGAACTAATTTTCTAATAGACTAACAACACCAATAAACCACAACTCCATAACTAATCCTATGCACCTCACTTCACGAATCACTTGAGTATACAGCTTCCATCTCTAAAACCATAGAACTTCCGTCTCAAAACTAAAGGGGACACACCTCCCCATTAACACCCAACTTAACGCCACCCCAAAGACACAAAATTGCGTCACTCATTACACTCTTGCCACTCACCACACCTAAAATACACTGCACCACCCCAAAACACTTGAGCCAAAACCCCACACAAACCACGAGACAAACATTACATTGACCAGCAAAAATAATGCCAAAGAAAGTCTCGTGCTCCAGTGAACGGTCTCTCACCCGAGGTTGCCAAAGACATGGTAATCGCCATCCTCCAAACACAGCATCTGTAAAGTTCAAGGTGTGTTTTGTCCATAAGCCAGATGAAAACGAACAAATCCCAAAGTTCGTAACGTCTCCCAAAGACAGCTTAATGCAATCAGGGAGAACAGTTAATGTCAGATAACCTTCCCTCACCAATCTTAAAATCATGTGGCCAAAAAGTCTCGCATTCTCCTAGGGGATCGTTCCCATGGTGACGATCCAAACGAAGACTCTGTGGATTAATTTCAAGCAAAGAGACGTCAATGGTAAAATGGTGGCAGGCACACTACGTGGCATCGGGTGGCTCACAGCACGCCTGTGCTTTAAAGCGTGAGGATGCAGCATCTCCCACGACATCATAAAGAGCTCCTCACAGGTAGGTTTCAAGCTTTTCTTGCGCATTCCTTTTAAAAATGTATCACCGTTAAACATTGCGCAGTGAAAATTAGGCTCTCGCTTCCCTTCACGCTCGATCGCACAAGCTGAAGCGCATGGACTTGTTTATTCTTTCAATCCCAGGGTGTTGGTGTGTGTGCACTAGAGACCAAGAAGACACGTCTGGTGATGTGAAAGAGTTGGGAAAGGGTTGTGTCACAACCTGTTTAATAGACTTGGGCAAGGGAAAAGATTACTCTGCAAGCTGAATTGAATGTCTGCGGGCGAACGTTATGTGTCTCAAGTAAGTGGAAAACAGATGTCACTTCAATTCGGCATGTTGGAGGTATTTTATTGCTGGCGTTCGTGATTGCAATAGTGCTGGTGTTTGTGAATGCAATTGCAAGGGAAATCCAGCGTTGGTGGATAATTTAAATAGGAAAAGGCGGCATGGCGCATGGCCACTACGTGAATCCAGACTGAGCACAAAGACATGCGGTGAGCAGCTATGGGCCATACATCGTGGACATGAGCAGCTATGGGCCATACATCGTGGACATGTGTAGTGCATGAGCCACTTTAGTGGTCTGATGATCTTTGATGACCCTCGATCACCACCATTGTGTACTGATTTTAGTGTGCTATGTTACTTTAGCCTTCATGTAGGATGGTCTTGCATTACAATAATCTTGCCAAAGAATAGAAGGTGTGGGATGTCGAGGTGCAGAGTTGTTGGTGATGGTGCACACATGTGCTCCATAGTGGATACTGAGGGATTAAGTGCATAGTGTTATTTGAGTTAGGTGAATTATGACTTTAGCCTATTGGCTTTGACGTGGTCTAATATTATTCTGCTTTCCAAGTAGTAGAGGCCTATGCTTGAGCAACTCCATATTCTAAACTGCAGCCATCTTCTGAGCCTCTGTAGGTGAGAGGTGATATTTGAGATTACATGTGTTGTTCACCGGCAGTGAACCAGAGCAGACCAGTTCTTATCAGGAGGAATGTGCCTTCTTCGCATTGGCGCCAGAACAAAAGCTTGGCCAGCTGCTGTTGGGTGCTTGGTGTGGAAAAGTACAGGAATCTTGTGAGAAAGGTAGGCAGGTTCTTCCAGAAGCTTCGATAGAGGATAGAGTTCTATATTAGAGAAGGGGGTCCGAGAGAGGAGAGAGAGAGAGTTTCTGAGAGGCAGAGAGCTGAGATGCTGAGAGCTGGAGAGATGCTGAGATGCTGGTCTGGTGTTTTGGCGGTCTGATGATACATCACGGTGCAGACGTGCAGACGTGTGTGTGCCACAGAGAGTCTGGAACCAACCAGTGAGGGAAAGAGAGACGGACCCTTCTTCAGATGGCAAGACGCCTAAGATTATGGTGAGGTGTTCGATGTATATCTAACTTTATCTAACTATGCTTTTATTTTCAGGCTCTATGTATATCTATGTGCTGATGATTGCTGCTAATGTGTACTGTGATGTTTAGTTATTTCTTTCTTCTGTCATCCTATTATCATGTAATAAAGAAACCCTAGAGCATATCATTTGTTGGTATTCCTTGTGAGGGAAGGTTGAGACCCCTTTTTTAGCAAGTACTTACAGAGGGATGGGCGATTCCCCTCTAATGGGTAATTGTTGATACGGAAGGGAAAGTGCCTCCCATCAGGGATGTCTAAATTACATTGCTAGGAGGAGCATGCGCTGTGTACCCTCTTAGATTAGGAGGTGTTGTGAATTTCTGCGTACCCTCTTGGATTGGGAGGTGTTGTGACTTGTTGTTATTTGCGAGCTCCTCAGCAATGGTCTTATATGTTGTCAGTGTTTATTCCTTTCTTGGGTAAGTATTGTGAAGTGTGGTGTCTTTCTGTAACCTGAGAAAGGGTGTGGTAAGTAATGACCTGGTGACTGACAGAAGCACCAAAACATACAGAGAAACACGTCATTACAACATGCGGTGAGTAAGTTATGGGTAAAGCTTTGTTTTGAATACTTTGACTGCGCAATACTTAACAGTTATTTATTTTCAAAAGGAATGCGAGAGAAACGCTTGAATCCCACCTGTGTGGAGCTCTTTGTGAAGTCTGGGAGGTGCTGCATCCTCACGCCTTAAAGCACAAGCGTGCTGAGAGCCACCCGGTGCGACGTAGTATGCGTGCCACCATTTTAGCGCAGACATTGCATTGCTTAGGATTAATGCACGGAGTCTTCGTTTGGATCGTCACCATGGAAACAATCCTTCGGGGGAATACTAGACTTTTGGCACATGATTTTAAGGTTGGTGAGGGAAGAACTGTCTGACAATAATTATTCTACCTAATTACATGAAAGCCGTTTTTGGGAGACATCGCGAACTTTGGGATTTGTTCGTTTTCGTCTGGCTTGTGGACAAAACATACCCTCAACTTTACAGTTCCCTGGAATTATGCTGTTTTTGGAGGATGGCGATTACTATTTCTTTGGCAACCTTGGGTGAGAGGCCACTCACCGGAGCGCAAGACTTTCCTCTTGCACTATTTTGCTGGTCATTGTAGTGTTTGTTTTGTTGTTCCGTATAGATTCAGTAAGGGGTCAATGGTGGATCTGTAGTTATTGTTTTACTGGGGATGGTGGTGTGTTTTGACGCGGGTGGTGGTGAGTTTTAGTGGGAGTGAGTCCCCCTTGCAGTTTATCTTTGGTTTGGTGTGTGACAAGTGAGTGGTGAGTGCCTGGTACAGTGTATTCTAAGTCTGGTCAGGGGCAACTGAATGGTGAGTGCCGTAATAATGTCTATTTGTGCGATGGTGTGTTTAAAGGGCGATGAGTGCCCCGTCCAGTTTGTTATGGCTGGTAGTATTCCGGTTTGAATTTATACAGTTATACCCTGTTACATGTTTATTTTTGAGATGGAAGCTATATGCTACTTTTGTTTTAAGTTTACAGGGTGAGGTGCACTTTGTTGTATCCTCGGTTGTGGGGCTATATGTGTCAAGTGTACTCCAAATTTAGTTTTAGGAGTGGTGAGTGGTGACTTATTTGGTGGCAGAGCAATATGTACTCCAAGGTGTGGTTCACAGGGTGAGATGTACTCCGTTGTAGAGTAAAGTGTACTCCAAATTTAGTTTTAGGGGTGGTGAGTGCCCTGCCTTATTTGGGGGCGGAGCAATATGTACTCCAAGGTGTGGTTCACGGGGAGAGATGTACCCCGTTACGGAGCAAAGTGGACTCCATTTTGTCACAAAACCAATTTGTGTTTGTGTTTCCCAAGGAAAGGGGATGGGACTTGGGACTAGTTGTTTGGGATTTGTTAGTTATTACCTTTGGGACTTGTTACTGATTACCTGAAGATGTAAGGTAGTGCGGATGTTATCTTAATGCTCTATCTTTAGAATGTGTTGTGTACTTTTATATCCATGTATACGTTATTTTCAATGGTTTATTTTGAGAATGTACTGTATACTTTTATATGGATGTGTACACTGAAGCTAATGTTACTTATTCTAATTTCATCTTTTTGATTTCCCTAAAGAAAGGAGATGTGTTATATTTAGCCTGTCTCTTTTCTGCCCATGGGATTTCACTGTGACTCACATGATGTCACCACTAGAATGTTTGGTGACATCATGTAAAGTAAAGTAAAGTCCACATTTGTAAAGCGCACAATCACCCGTAAGGGTCTCTAGGCGCTGGGGGCCGTCGGGAAGATTAAGCGAGCTATTGCCCAGAGTCACATGGTGCTGGGCTAACCTGCCGCCGGAGCCGGGGATCGAACCGTGGTCCCCAGATTCCAGCGTCAGTCGCCCTGGCTGCGGCACCACACCTCTCCCATCATGGAGTGTTGGGGGGCTTTGCCTGGCCTCAACTGGCAGTTGGCACCAGGCAGGCTGAGTGACAAGGAGGTCACTCCTGGTGGGTCTTTTACATTATCATCTTAATTACCTCACCTGAAACCCAACCTGAATAAAGTAACCTAAATCATACCTGGCTCAAGGACATCTATTTACAACACTGGGTTTGGCAGTAGGCTGTCACTTTTTGATTATAACAGCATGCTGAGGGAATGAATGGGTTGTGTGGCTCCTCAGATGCTCCTGCCCTCTGCCAAAAAAGAAGAGAACTGTTTGACAACCTTATTGGATTATTGTATTGATAAATATACTATTTACAATAACCAGATTAGCATTATATAATCCATCGCCCATAAGAGTAGTAGCTAAAATTTATGTTGCAACATTACATCCAGCCTGCAAGAGGTAGCTCCAGATTTGTGCTTTCCTGCATTTCGCCGGTTTAGCCGCGGGGAGTTATTACATCTATTTCACAGATTTGTATTCGAGCCACAAGGAATATAAGCTATTGATTTTCTTATTTAAACACCATTACTTTGGCTGTCAATCAGACATATTTGTAGACATTTAATTGATAGGCGAACAAAGATAACATGCCAAATGACAGGCAGCTTCTTCCGCCTCAGGTGGTATGTCCCGACGGAATTAATTTCCATTTCCCTTTAGCAGGGAATGGATAACGCTACCCAAAGGCATTTATCATGCAAGGGTAAACAAGGCCCACGGAGACCATGAGGTCTTGTAAGAACCAAAAATAGAAATAAGCCGCGCAGTTAGGAAACACGCAGATAGAAAACCATCCACAAGGCACCCACCCATCTTCCCAAAGAGTGCACAAAGGGTTACTGCAATCAAAAGAATTGTTTCAGGCACAAAATGCTTCTCACTCATACGGGAACTAGCCGGCGCCAGGGGATGATGATTGTTGAAAAACACAGCCTGGGCCCTGGGGCAGGAGACAATGTTGGAGGCAAGCAGAGGTCACTCTGCAGAATTTTTCGCCTTCCAAGTCTGGATACTGAACCTGTTGTTGGCAGTTACAAAATCAATTACATCGAAAATAATCTTTTTTACCCTTAAAATGAAAATGCAATGTGAGTGAGGGGATCGAGATAAAACAAGGAACGAGTAGTAAATGTGTGCTCGCCAAATTCCCATATATAACAATGAGTTTTAGTGCACAGATAGACAGACCTCTTTTACACCGCCCACTTGATTGACACTTGATTGACAGCACATAGCAAATAAATAACGTAATATCAAAATTGGTTTTCTGGCGAGATCCAAACAGGTAATTCATACATGTGACTAATGTTTCCTCTAATTAGTTTTCTTTATGTGCGACAGCACAACATATGTGTGCACAGTTTGAAAGAGCTGTGTGCGCAAATGGAACTCACCAGGAGTCACATGTGAATACGTGCGTGCTACTTATTCTAAGTGTCATTAAGGTGCAACATCTCCCTTTCACTTTTGAAAGAAATGGCACGAAAGGTAAATGTTGAAACATATTTATTAAGTATCGGTGGCTAAAAGCATTAGGTTTTTAGCAAAGTTCTAGATGGGCAGGTGGAACTTCTGAAATAATCCAATATTTCATTATCTGTCACTACACCTATAAGTATTGTTGCTCTGAGATAAAAATACATTCCTTTATGTGCCTTATTCCATTTTTTTAAAGTGCCAGATGCAGTTATCTCTAGTGTGCCACCTAGATGCATAAGGAGTCTTGTTACTCCACCTGTTCAAAACTTTTGATGCTACTCCTGGACACCATGGTATCCGTGCATCCGCTCAGACATGCTGTCACTCATTCTCTGAAAATCACTCTTTCTCTAATTCGAATTCATTCTTACACTTTCATTATTACTGTTTTAAACTTGTTTTTATTAGCAGTGGTATAACAAATATCAGGAGAGTGCATTACATATGTCGGTATCCTAGACAGTAACACATCTCAGTCTAACAACCCCCTCAAATAAAATAAACAATTTGAACAATCGTCTACAGTCGAGGGCAGAGGACCCAGTCCAGCAACCTCATCGGGTCTGACACATAACTACACATCCCCAGTCTGTATCTGTTTAACAACAAGCGAAACCACGCCTGCATTTTACATGATCAGAATAATAAAGACAAAAAAACCCAAAAAAACAAAACAACAGTAATAGGTCCACTGCAGAATCCGCATACCCCCATAGTGGTATGCCCTCCCCCAGACACTCAATCTGTCTCCAAGAGGGGAGTGGAAGGGGGAGGAACGAAGAAAAAATAGGGGTGGGGGGGCACAATCTCAAGAGGAGGAGTGGGGAGAGACGGCGCAAGGAGCACCTGGGGCACTGGCGTAACGAAAAGTGAGGGGGCCTCCCTGCACGGTACTTAGGGGGGCCCGCGCCGGGCTCAATCAGGAGCTCTCCCGGCCAGAGTTTAGTGCCGAGGGGGGCCCTTGGAGCTAGGGGGCCCCCGCACCGTGTGGGCTGCAGGGGCCTGTGTTATGCCCCTGACCTGGGGCCAACCCACGATGCCCGCTTCTCAATCCGCCAACAACTGCACATATGTGCTCCGGTCGTGGTTTGGGGAACCCTTCAGGTTGAGGCTGTAGGCATCATCTTGAGGGAGGTTGGGGATCAGTTCTTGTATATACAATTAACAAACATACACGAAACTCTTCAGATCAGTATATCACAAATAAAAGTGACCAATGTATGGAATTAATATAGTGCTTCCCTTCCACCTGAACGTCTCTGCAACTATGTGGAACAGAAGGAGATATTCGCACCTTTCCAATAAAATACTGTTTCCATCTAAATAACACAGACTATAAACTTATATATTAGTATTAATGAATAATGCCATCATGAGTTGTCATTTGATGAAAGTAAAATACATATTTAATTAATGATAGCAAATGAATATTGTGTTGGTCGAACTGTAATTTCTAAATTCATAAACATAAAAATGCTAGGTGGACATATAACCCTAAATAACTGCCTGTAATAAATCAAGTAAAAACACCAACATAAAAAGTTAATATGAACTGTGTTGTATGATGAGTGGAATATGGCAAGTGTCGAGTTTCATCCTACAAATAATTCTTTGTGACTCCATAGGTCTTTGTGCAAATCGCTTTTATGATGCTCCAAAAACTAAGAAGATGTCCTTTCTTACAAAGGAAAACATTTTTGCCACTCAGCTGTTGCTGCACATGAAACACGTCTCTTTGGCACTTGATGTTTCATCAGAAAAGTACAGTGCTTTTTGTAGTGATTGGTAATATGCATGAAAGCATTTGGATTTTCAAAGCATAGAAAGAGTGTAAGTCTTTCCATTTCACATTTGACATAAAACTGAATGTGCATTTAAAAATAGCATAGTCACTTCAAAGTCAATGCAATGGAAGTTTAAACACAATCTACTTCCCTGTTTGATGCACGTCTGCATAAATTCCATGTGATATTCAAACTTCCAGGCTGAGGCCAGTGCTGAATTGTCAGCATGCTGCATACCTTGTTGGAGCTTTATTCATTGTGTGTAACTGGGAAGGAAACAATTTTCGGCCCTACAGGTTGTGTCCGTCTGTTTCATTACAAATATCTGCTTTTTTCCTTTTCACAATGGGTCAACATTATCAATGAACCCAAAACGTTTGTAATGGCTCGTGAGGTGATGAGAACTGTTTCACTAGATCCCATCCTGCAAGAGGAAGAGGAAGGTTTCAGCAATGGTGTGACTCTGTGCTCCACCACCTCTCTAGTTGTGTGTAGCAGGGCTATTCCATGACACATATATGTTACATAAGAGCCAAGTCTGAGTGTATGCCAACATGAAAGCACTACCTCTTTAAAATGTGTGTGTGAGACAAGCATGGCACCTAGAAAAATTATATTTTGAAGGTTAATGCTAATAAGTGTGTGCAAGATTGTCCTATCATATTCAGATAATAATTTCAGAGCTGTTAGTTGACATTAGTTGTGCTGACAGAACAAAGAACTGAAACTTTTCGAACGGCTCAAAGCTGGGGAGCTAGGTGCTATGATTAGAGGCACAAGGCCATTCTGCCTTTTATATATGAGGCTTATAGGAGATACACATGGCTACATTTACTTACTTACCATGTGCTTCTGTAACAGAGGCATTGCTAGCAATGACAGAAGCTGTGGAAAAGTTTTCCAGTTTCCTCTCCATAGAGAATAAATGGAGGCGAAAGTATAAAGGAACGGATGTGAGGATTTGGCTGGGGCAGACACAGGGGTTGATTGCGGTATACACTCAAAATATCGAGTTTTTAATATCGATTTGCATTAATATCGAATTAAAAATATAGAATTGACACAATATCGAATGGACAGAATATAGACCACAAACATATCGAATAGAATAGCAGTAATATCGAATTCAAAATATAGAATGGACAAAATATCGAATGGACAGAATATAGACAACAAAAATATAGAATGGACAGAATATAGACAACAAAAATATCGAATTTGAGGTAAGTAAGTTAATATCAATTTTTTTATTTAAAATTTTTAAAGTGATTTTTTATGTTAGTATATGTGTGAAAAGTGTATATTTATTTTATAATTTATTTTAATTAATTAATTTTATGGTATTTACTTTTTGCGTAATATAATTCTGTAGCGGGTTGTGGGTTTATAGGGGAATAGGGTGGGAAGTAATTTAATCATAATTAATTAAATATGTTAATTTATTTTTGGTAATTATTTTGAATTAATTGTTAATTAATTGGTAATTGGTAATTAATTAAAATATAATTGGTAATTAATTTTAATTAATTGATTAATTGATAATTATGTTACTTTTATTAATTTATTTTCTGTAGCGGGTTGTGGGTTTATAGGGGAATAGGGTCGGAAGTTATTTAATTATAAATAATATAATTTTTTTATTTATTGATTGGTATTTATTTTGAATTAATTGTTATTTAAATTTTTAATTGGTAATTAAACAAAATATAATTGGTAATTAATTGTAATTAATTGATTAATTGATAATTATGTTAATTTTAATAATTCATTTTCTGTTGCGGGTTGTGTGTGTATAGGGGATTAGGGTGGGAAGTAATTTAATTGTAATTAATTAAATATTTTAATTTATTTATTGTTTTTTTGTTGTAATTTTTAATTAATTTCTAATTGTTAATTAATTAATTGTTAATTGGTAAATAATTTGTATTAATAGGTAACACTTTTTTTAATAATTATTTTTTATTTGTATTTTTAATTAATTAATTAATATATTATATAAAATTGTTAATTACTTTTTAATTAATTTGTAATTGGTATTAATATATATTTTTTATTCATATATGAAATATTTACTTTCCCTACTGTTGCACTCTCTGGAGTGGGAATAGTAATTTTTACCCCTACGCTATCCAACGCTTTCCCTACTGTTGCACTCATTGGAGTGGGAATAGTAAATTTTATGTCTACGCTATCCAATGCTTTCCCTACTGTTGCACTCACTGGAGTGGGAATAGTAATTTTTACTCTCCCGCTATCTAATGCTTTCCCTACTGTTGCACTCACTGGAGTGGGAATAGTACATTTTTATGTCTATGCTATCCAATGCTTTCCCTACTGTTGTACTCTCTGGAGTGGGAATAGTAATTTTTACCCCTACGCTATCCAACGCTTTCCCTACTGTTGCACTCACTGGAGTGGGAATAGTACATTTTATGTCTACGCTATCCAACGCTTTCCCTACTGTTGCACACTCTGCAGTGGGAATAGTAATTTTTACCCCTATGCTATCCAACGCTTTCCCTACTGTTGCACTCACTGGAGTGGGAATAGTAATTTTTACCCTCCCGCTATCCAACGCTTTCCCTACTGTTGCACTCGCTGGAGTGGGAATAGTAATTTTTACTTCTACATTATCCAACGCTTTCCCTACAGTTGCACTCTCTGGAGTGGGAATAGTAATTTTTACTCTCCCGCTATCCAATGCTTTCCCTACTGTTGCACTCAAAGGAGTGGGAATAGTAAATTTTATGTCTATGCTATCCAACGCTTTCCCTACTCTTGCACTCTCTGGAGTGGGAATAGTAATTTTTATCCCTATGCTATCCAGTGCTTTCCCTACTGTTGCACTCACTGGAGTGGGAATAGTAATTTTTACCCTCCCGCTATCCAACGCTTTCCCTACTGTTGCACTCACTGGTGTGGGAATAGTAATTTTTACCCTCCCGCTATCCAACGCTTTCCCTACTGTTGCACTCACTGGAGTGGGAATAGTAATTTTACCTCTCACTCACTCAGTAAATTTTATGTCTATGCTATCCAACGCTTTCCCTACTCTTGCACTCTCTGGAGTGGGAATAGTACATTTTATGTCTACGCTATCCAACGCTTTCCCTACTGTTGCACACTCTGCAGTGGGAATAGTAATTTTTACCCCTACGCTATCCAACACTTTCCCTACTGTTGCACTCACTGGAGTGGGAATAGTAATTTTACCTCTATACTATCCAACGCTTTCCCTACTGTTGCACTCTCTGGAGTGGGAATAGTAATTTTTACCCTCCCGCTATCCAATGCTTTCCCTACTGTTGCACTCATTGGAGTGGGAATAGTCAATTTTATGTCTACGCTATCCAACGCTTTCCCTACCATTGCACTCTATGGAGTGGGAATAGTAATTTTTACCCCAACGCTATCCAACGCTTTCCCTACTGTTGCACTCACTGGAGTGGGAATAGTAATTTTTACCCCTTCGCTATCCAACGCTTTCCCTACTTTTGCACTCACTGGAGTGGGAATAGTAATTTTTGCCCTCCCGCTATCCAACGCTTTCCCTACTGTTGCACTCACTGGAGTGGGAATAGTAATTTTATCCCTGCCGTTATGCAATGTTTTCACTATTGTTATATTTAATGTACTGTAAAATATATTTTTAATGTTTTAACTTATTATATATAATTTATTTTTATATTTGTATTATAGGTTTATTTATATATATGTAATTCTATTTTAAAATATGTTTTTAATGTTTTCAAATTATCAATAATAATTACTTTTTAATATCATTAAATAATATATATATATTATAAACATTAAAATATGTTTATTTTTTTGTAGATTACGTGTTTTATTTATTATTGTGGCCTTTTTAAAGTAATTTTGAGTATGTTTTACTTTATTATATTTATTATTTAATTAATATTATATTTCTTTTAAGACATTTAAAAAATTCGATATTTTGGCATTCTATATTTTTAACATCGATATTTTTTATTCAATATTTTTGCACTTACCTGTTTGTAGATAGGGAGTCGATATTCTGTCATTCTATATTTTTACCTCGATATTCTGGTAAGTCGATATTCTTGTATTCTATATTCTGTCAGTGATCCGTTGATTGCTAAGGGGAAATGCCAAAGTGTGGTTACCTGACTGAAGACCCAATGGCTTTATTTACATGATATGCTGGGATACTTACACAGCGTGACATAGAAATAATTAGTTTATTCTAATGATTAGTCAGCTGATATAACAATCATGAGGTAGCTGAACACACATATGGAGATATTAGGTATGGACTGGACTAATCGAATCGGGAATATAGGAATGTGTGATAATATTGAATTGAATTGCACTGAATTGAATTGGATATTTTTAAAGAGGGGACGGTCACTCCGAAAGGAACATCCTGGCGCTGGTTGGAGGGGGGTGAGAGGAAGCCCATGAGATCCTAAATGAGTGAAAGACAGAATTCATCTGAGGATCCGAAGATCCAAGTTTTCAGAGCCTTTCTAAATTGTGCTTCTGTATTTAGAAATCTCAGATGGATTGGTTCCCAAGGTGGCCACTGTTTTTCCTCCCTTTGTTTTATATTCAATACTGAGGGGTTTGAGAAGGTTAGCTTATGAGGACCTAAGGGTCCTGGTTGTGATTTATGGGGTGAACCTTGCTGAGAGGTACCTTGGTCCCAGTTTAAGTGAGGCTCTAAAGGTGATTAAGAGAATCTTAAAAAGTATTCTCTTATGCAGTGGGGGCCAATGAGGGTTTTTAAGGCTGTCGATGCGGAGGACCTATGTAGCAGTCTTAGTACTAAACGGGCTGCAGCGTGTTGGACTACTTGGAGTCTTTTAAATGTTTGTTTATTGGCTCCTGCTATGACTGGGGTTTTCCTAATATTCATTTTGTGAAATATTATGACTGCTGAGATTGGGGGGCGTGGCTACCGGCCAAGCATGGCGGACGTGAGTTGAGTTTGCTCCGTCTATCACCATAAATATAAGCTTATTATCCTGTACTCCCCGGGCCCATGGAACACCTACCTCTGGATCGGAGCCGAGGGACAGCACACAGGCGACACGCAGCCAAAGACGAGACCTGGCGGGGGCTCCGATCGGTACTGCCGAGACCGGATTCTGGTGAGGCCTGCAGCCGTAACTGAAACCGCGGCCCACAGTGTCGGCGGGACCCAGACGAACTGCTGCTGCGAGGGGCGGCCGCAGGGCATGACCCGCGGAGCGCGCGGCCTGAGACCAGAGCCGGCCGCGCGTACAGGGTTAGTGACGCCCTCGCCCCCAATATCGGCACATCACAGCGCGGTCAAGAGGAGAACACACGTTTGTGATGGAGCGACTGCCACCGTGCCGCATAGCAGGGAACAGAGTCTACAACGCGTTAAAGGACGGTGAGACCGGCCTTGAGGGGGAGAAACCCCCCGGAGAGCAGAGACCGAGTGGTAAAGAACGGGGCAGTGATAAACGCAGGGGCACCCACACACACATGTAAAAAGGAGCCTTTCACTTTGCACCCCCCAGGCCAGATGCAGCGGGAGGAAACTACACTGTGGGGGATACCAGTACAGCCCTGGGGTGCAAAATGGCGGCGCGCTAACACCAGCTACAAGCCTGGATTAGGAGATAGAAGGCAATAACCCCAAGCGAGCAGCGAAGCCACCTCACCACGTGAGCACACAGAGGGGGTACGGGCTCAGAGCAGGAGAGAGCCGCCCCAGCACCATATCTACGCGGATAAGCGCAGTCCTTAAGGCAGCCAACGTGATCTTGGCAGTGAGCAGGTGTGACCGGCCAATACTCACCCCCTGAGGCGAGGGGAGCGCACTTAGAGAGTCTGAGACGGGCTGCGCCTAGGCAGTGCTCGCACGGCAGTGGACCTGGTGAGTGGTGCAGTCGGACACCCGTTCCCTGGGCAGTGGCCGCCACACGTCGTGAACACCCCCTTGGGTCTGCAACGAACGCCTACTACAGCCCTGACGCAGCAGGAGTGGGGGCCGACATCCACAATAGAGGGGGCCAGATGAACACGTGCGGGTGCGGCTCGACAACAGGCGCAAAGAAACACTATGGGGCGCAAAGGGGTCAGACAACCGGATCCAACCCCTTGACCTCGTCCAACAACGACGTCATACCACCAATGGGGATGGGATCCCAGGAGGCTAAACTGGACTTCATTCTTTCTGAAATCAGAGCCTCCAGAGAGGTGCTTGAAGCACGCATGGACTCAATGTCCACAGGGCTATCCCTACTAAAGGCGAACCCTAACAAGCTGGCAGAGAAGGTAACTGAGCACAAACTGGCGCTTGATGATTTGACACCACAGCAGACAGAACATTCCACACGCCTGGAGAACCTAGAACGCCAACTAAAGGGACTAAGGGACAGAGTGGACGATGCCGAAGGGCGCTCGCGTCGCAATAATGTCCGCATTCTGGGCATTCGGGAACGCAGCGAGGGGACAAACCCGACCCAGTTCGTGGAAGACTGGCTCAAAAATGTGGTGGCACCAACGGGCCTTACCCCACTCTACAGTGTGGAACGTGTGCACAGGGTTCCCCCGTGTCCGCCTAGGCCTGGGGGCGCCTCCGAGACCCTTGATCGCGTGCCTACTCCACTACAAGGATAGGGACACAATCCTTAAGGCTGCCAGAGAGAACGCACCGGTAAAGTATGAAAACAGGACAATATCCCTCTATCCGGATTTCACCCCGACTGTCCAGAAAACCAGATCGACGTTCCTGGGAGTGAAACGGGCGTTACGGGACCGCAGCCTGAAATATGCTCTACTCTTTCCGGCACGCCTAAAAATCATACATGGCCACAAAACCTATTTTTTCGACACCCCGGAGGAGGCGTCGGAATGGATGGAGGTGACACTCATGCCTAACGACTCCCAGGAGCCCCTGGCGGAGTCGCAAGGAAATTGCCCCTCGGACCGGATAGAACTGCAAACAAACCAGGCGGGACACACCAATGGCACAACGGCCACGGATCCGGCCCAGGGGCTGACTGTGGCGGAGACAGGCATGGGAGCAGCGCTCCTCACAACTACGGCCTTGGCGGCCTACGATGCACGGGACCAGCCGGGAACGGAACTACAATCTGGCACCCACACGGATGGTTCGGACTCGGACACTAGCCTACAATTATTCCCACGCATTACTGCGCAAATAGCGAACAAATTTTAGATGCCTGTGTTGAAGTTGCCGATTGGTAATGGATGTCTGTACACATCTAGACTAATGGAGGTGGGTACGGGTGAACGGGGAATCATTGTCATTAAAGGGTGAGCTCCAGGAACTTTAAGGGAATGCCCATAAAGTGAACGCAACCAGGTCCCACTCCCCCTAGGCGAAGGCACAGTTGCGATTCACAGTTCCGCCCACGTTGGGCAACTGATGTTTGGTCCCCTGCTAGTTATGAGCGAGGACCTTGAAGTTGGGAAGTTTAGAATAGTTACTGCACTCAGATCAGAACTCATTATGTATCATGCACTAGCTGGGCTGGGAATGACACGCACAGTAAGCCCTCCTCCTTATGTCGATGCCTAACACGTACACACTGTGCACCTGGAATGTGAGAGGAATGGGATCGATCCATAAAAGACATAGAATCCTGGCACAATTGCATAGGAGAAAAGTTGCCATCGCCTGTCTGCAGGAAACCCATTTATATGGGTCAGAAGGCTCCAAATTGCATCAAAAGTGGAAAGGGCAATTATTCGCCACCGCTTACTCATCCTTCTCTAGAGGGGCAGCTATATGGATGAGGAATTCCGTCCCTTTTAAGCCAATAGAGCAGCGGGTGGACAAAGAGGGAAGATATGTATTTGTCGGAGGGTCCTTCAATGGCGCCCCTGTAGTGTTGGGATGTGTATACGCCCCCAATGCAGACCAAGCGAAGTTCCTTAGCGTACTCAGCGGCATTGTATCGGATTGACCCGATCAAGAATGGATCCTGGGAGGGGACTACAACCCGGTATTGGATGTCTCCCTAGACAGGTCCCACCCCCCACTACACTCCACTGATAGAAGGAGACAGGCGAAGGCACTAGCACACTGGGCGGGAGGCTCGGGCATGGCAGATGCGTGGAGAACTAAACATGCAAACCATAGGGAATATACATTTTACTCGCCACCACACAAATTGCACACCAGAATAGACCGCTTTTTCTGCTCTAACGCATTGGTGGGCTCCATTACTTCTGCTATCCATATGGGAAAGACGCTATCGGACCACAACCCAGTGGAACTAACACTACAGTGAGGGAGGGACCCCACTCCTATACCAACATGGCGGACCCCACCCCTATACTGCAGCCGGGGGCTCTCAAAGACCCGGTTTTTAGGGCCAACATATCGGGAGCCATAGCGGCGTTTTTTCGCGAGAACGCAGGCACGGCTAGCTCCAGACAGCTGGAATGGGATGCCTTCAAGGTGACAATAAGGGGGAGGGCAATGGGCATGAAAGTGGGTATTAGGCAGACAGTAGTGGAGAAACTTACGGAAGTGGAGGGTAGACTGGCGATGCTGGAGAGTGAGGCCATGGGCACGAATGATCAGCTTACACAGCTCCAGGAGGCACATATACAACACGCAGAGCTATTGGATGAACTGCGGGTCATTGACTATAGGGAGTACACGGCTAGACAACACACGCAGGCTGACAGATCGGGGCCTTTACTAGCGCAAATAGTGCGTAACACACCTACAAGCGCCCCTATATTAGAAGTTCAGGACCAACATGGTGAAACGGTGGTGACGCAGGCAGGAGTCAATGCCTGCTTCGAAGACTACTACACACACCTATATGCACCGCACTCGCCAATGGCAGATGTGGCATTGATGTCCTTTATGGAGGACCTACCTATCCCACAACTTACACCTGAACAGCAGGACGACCTAGCGCGCCCCATCATGACTGCCGAAATTAGACAGACAATTAAAGCTTTGCCAAGGAACAAAACCCCTGGCACTGACGGCCTGCCAGCCGAGTTCTATGTGGTGTACATTGACTTAATAGCTCCGCAACTACATATCCTATATAGAGAGTCACTGGAGTCTGGCGCCCTGCCCTCCACGTCCCTGCAGGCCTTGATAGTGTCCTTACTGAAGCCTGGAAGGGACGGACTGCAGATGGCGAATTACAGGCCGCTATCACTTTTGAATACGGATTATAAAATCCTTAGCAAGATTCTGGCGGCCAGACTGAATCAATACATCCCAGCGCTCATACACACTGACCAATGTGGATTCGTGCCCGGACGGAGCACGGCGCTTAACCTCCGAGATTGAGCCAGATAATGCTACATGACGATGCCAGAGATGGGAGGGAGGGCTGCATATCCCTGGATATGAAGCAGGCATTCGACTCCTTAAGATGGGATTATATGTTTGCGGCGTTAGCGAGATTTGGTATACCGCCTGAATATCTGGTGTGGGTGAATTTATTATACCTATGTCCGACGGCACGTGTTCGAACTAATAAATGCATCTCGGGACAGTTCAGGATTGCTAGAGGCACACGGCAGGGCTGCCCATTGTCGCCCCTACTCTTTATATTGGCGATGGAACCTTTGCTGCACAAACTCCGAGTGCTGGCCACGCCAAGGGGAGTGTTGCGCAACTTGGCGCCACATAATTATCGGCCTACGCCGATGATATAATACTATATATTAAGGACATGGCAGACAATCTTGCCCCTAACCCTGAAATCTTTGAAGGATTCCGCACAATATCGGGACTCGCCATCAATGACGCAAAATCGTATGGCTACTGTTTTGGGGACACTGCGGGTGCCACCCACCTGCAATTCCCCCCACATAGGCTCCAGATGGCGCCGACCACATTCAAATATCTAGGGATCCAAATATACCGCGACACGCAATACCTACTAGATGGTAACCTGGGCAAAGCGCTTACTACCCTTAAGTCACAAATACAATTCTGGACTGCTCTGCCGCTGTCGGTGCCGGGAAGAGTGGCAATCACCAAGATGGTGGTCCTCCCCCGCCTGATATCTTTCTTCACGAACCTACCGCTCCTCATCCCAATGACCACCGTTAAATTGCTAAATACACTGTTGACTGAACTAATTTGGGAACCGGGTAGGAGACGTGTAAGTCTCGCCAAGTTGCAATTACCTACCTCTCAGGGCGGAATGGGGGTCCCAGATATGGCTGCATATAGCTACGCTTGCCAACTTCAATGGTTGGCTTACTGGCTGGCGGGCCGCAATCTACACGAAATCGAAATGTCCGCGGCAGACAGGGGCTAAGGCAGTATACACCGCCTCCTCCTGCCAATCACTATGGTGCCCAACACGACATCGCACCTCCTATGACTCGCTATCAGGTGCTGGAAGAGAGGTATTAAATACATGGGTACGACGATCCCTTACGTGCCCACGATACCCCTACTGGGACTCCCCCTTGGGACAGGCACATTGTCAGAGCGTGCGCTCCAACCGTGGCATGACTCTGGTGTCGTGCAGGTCGGTGACTTCTTTGCAGAAGGCAGCATTATGACACACGAGGACTTTGCACAAACACATCGGACCCCTAGAGCTTTGTTCTTAATGCATGCGCGAGTAACACACTACATTGCAATGACCTGGTCGAGAGACGGAGCGAAACCGCTTACGAATCCACTGCTCACCATGCAATACTTAATGGGAACCAGCAGCCACTTAACCAAATGGTTAACGTATGGCATACGAACTAGCAGGGTGACACCCTTACAGTCCACTCGGGAGAGCTGGGAGCGAGATGTGGGTCGAGCGCTCAGGGACAAGGAATGGGAAAAGGCACTGAAATTCCCTAAAAAGCTGTTGCGCAACCCAAAATTAAAATGTATCCAGTTGATGGTTCTGCATAGAGCTTATCTTACCCCCCACCGCCTACACATTATGTTCCCTGGAACAGCGGACACATGCCCCCGCTGTACAGCAGAGGATGCTGGCCTTATGCACATGCTGTGGGACTGCCCTGGGCTGGACCATTATTGGGGAACAATTCATGCGACACTCACAACGATAGCTCCTGCACAGCCTTACTCCTCCCCGCTCTACTGCATCGTGGGGCTGGGCCCCACCGAAAAAAAGAAAAGCACCGCCACCCGTTTTGTAGACCTGGCCCTACTCTTGGCCAAAAGAACGATAACAATGAGATGGAAATCCGCCAGCCCCCCGAACCCTGGTGACTGGCATGGAGAGGTGATACGATGGGGGAAGGCGGAAGGGGCTGAATTGCACAGGGAAGAACGTAGAGGTCTCCGTAAAACGCACATCTCCATGGAATGGCAGGACATACTCTTAGAGTTCGAATCATGCGATATGGCCGCAGGGGACTAAATAGCGGTGGCTGGATGACCCGTATGTGGCGACTAATGAATGCGACCTGGGGGCTCAAGAGGCCTCCCCTTTCCCTCCCCCCTTCCCTGCCCGCACTACTCCCTCCCCTCCTCCCCCCTTCCCCTCCTCTCCCCCTTCCCGACCCCCTCGGACCCCCTGCCCTCCCACCCCCATATGTCCTCGCACACTGCAAGGTGCAATAGTTGACAGCTGTGACAATATTTAATACCGACGAGTGGGGTGTTGTAAATAGGAGGAGCAGGGATGTTAATACAATGTAAAGATTTGACCCAGTATAATGAAAAATAACTGAAGGATCTGATCAATAGTGCAAGGGAAGTTCAGAGAGGAGGGATTATTCACTTCGGTGAGAAAAGTTGATCGGAAAAAGAATACCGCAACGTCATACATATTTCAGTTATATGTACATAACATATTGCATGTAACGTGCCAGACTGACATTGACAAATGCTATGTAATGCTGATGGTAATGCTGATGGTAAATAAAAATGTTTTTAAAAAAATGACTGCTGAGATTGCCATAATAATTACCATCCTACTGAAACACAAGATTTATGGACAAATAGAAAATAATAAATAATTATATGTTGTAAAATGCCAGGAACTGTGTGTGTTTACTATTTCTAGGGTCCATGGTAGGGTCAAGGGTGGGGATCCGTGTCCATATACAATACCCTCCCTGCAGATAAGAGTTGCTCCTCCAGGGTTGTCTGACTCCTTACACTCTTTATCTGAAGGAGCATACCTAGTTGTAGAGAGGAGTGAGAGACACCTTCCAACTTTCCTTTTCTTTGAAGAGTGTATGCTAGGTATTATTCCACTTGAGGCTTAAAAGATGTACTCATGTGTGCCCCTGAGCATATGGGGGTTACAACAATCTCCTATGACTGTATTTCAGGTTTTTATGACAACCTCCTTTCAGTGTCAGTCTATGTCATTATTTGTAACTAGAAATGTGCAAATGTGGGCTAATCGGGCCTTTTAATGACATAGAAAAGCATTGCAAATCCTTGTGCCTAGCAAACCCTTCAATTAAATATTGATTGAAAGCACCTTTTTTTAAAATAAACAACTTTTCCGGCTTCTGAAAGTATCTCCTCATGGTAGAAACATTAAGGGGCAGATTTATCAATAATTTATTCAGTGCAGTAAGGCACCTTGCTGCGCTTTGTGAAAGGGCAGTAATGTGCTTTATTTAACATCATATGGCGCACTCTTGTCCTTTCCTTGCACTGGTGTGTAATATGCTGCCTAGTGTCAACGGTGCAAGGGTACCTGCATTGAAAACAGGACTGAATTTGTGCGATAAGGCGGACCTTCCTGAACAAAAACAATCCTCTGAGGCCTTTTCCTCTTTCTATGTGTGCTCCACATTCCAAACAAGAGTACAAATGCCGAGACGTGGGTACCGTGCTCACTGTGCCACTGGATTCAAGCTATCCTAGCTGATGAGGGGTGATACCCCGAAACCAGTCCCCGGATGCCTGTTTATGTCCAGGGAGGACCTAACCTCGCAGGTCGGGCTTGACCGTTCCTATGAGGAGCAGGGTCAAAACTGATTTGCATATGGCTGGGTCCAAACAGTGGTGGCTTGGGGAGCAAAGGAACAATGGATTAAACCCAGATCTCTGTGACTGGGGGTGAATGTTTCTGTTGTTCAGCATTCTGTCCACCATCTGTTCTTTTTGCTTTTATACAAGTACACAGAACAAAGCATAGTATGGAAATAGAACCAGAGAGATTGCACCTGACCTTTGGGTGGACTTCTTATACATGTTTACAGCTCCAAAGTTTTTCTAAGAAGATAAATTTGACGATATTGCAGAATTCCTCAGTATACAAGCTTCCCTGATCATGTGTTGTTCCGACCTCTTTGGGACACTTCGAGCATTGCTGTACATACTATAAGCTTTACACTAATGGATGCAGGATTTGACATAAATAAACATTTTGGGGGCTTGTAAGAAGAGATATCAAAGTTGTATAAACTGCTACAAGATTATAAAGAAACTAAGCTGGCCCGCTTGATAATGTTTGGAATGATTACTTGCTGATGCTGGAAAAAGTATATAATTATCATGTAACTACAGATCTTTTGCACAAGGTGATATGGCCAGAGTTTTATAAGAGAAGCCACTTTTTTTGTTTACTATACCTAGTTTGTAGTGTTCATTCAGAAAAATTATGACGATCAATCCACCAGCACAAGTCAAGTACACAAAAATCGAGTGCAGAAAATTACATTACCGGTTTAGGGAGATGAATCCCTACTCAAGCAGCAACCACAAATTATGTCAGTTTGAGGCACAAGCAAACTCCAAATTAACCTTTGCTCATTCATCTGGTAACATTGCACAAAAACGGGCAGTGGGTCACATGATTGGGTGTAGTTGGTAGTTGTGCTTTTGTGTATTCCTCTTAGACAGTAGAGAACTTAGTTATGCCTGGATGGGCCATCACTGGCAGGATGGGAGAGCAGAGCTCGGAAAAGCCATACTTGCACTTGAATACACAAAGAGCTGCATACTTGTAGAGCACAACTACTCCCTGTAGTTTACCTAGAGCCAGGGCAGGGAAGGCAAGAAGACTGTTTGCTTCAAAGGGAAACCTCCAGAAGCTTCTCCTACTTCAAAGGGAGGCCCAGGGATAAATATTGGACCTAAGGCACCAACTCTTCAGTACACCTCTGAACCTATGGATACTCTGCCAGGAAGAAAGACTGTTGTGCTGCTGAAACGACTGCCACTCTGTTGGGCTGCTGCTCTGAAGAACTGCTGTCCAGCTGCCCTTTAGCCTCTGTGAGAAGGACTGGACCCGCATCTATTAAACCCAGAGTGACTTCAAGGCTGGTTGGCTGGCCTTCTGAATAGAGCCTCAGGGACAGAAGGGTCCAACAATCTTGAACTCTGCATCTAGACTTTGCGATCTGTGAGTCCTACTCTGCAAAGTGGTGACACCTCGGTCTTGGTTCCGTGAAAGTGGGCCTGAAGGTGCTCTGGCAGCTTTCTATGAATCAAGTAGTACAATGCATCTCCTCTGCTTTGTGGCACAATCCGGAGCATAACTGATGTATCGCCTCTGCAGAGAAGATTCTCTCAGTGCAAGGACTCCACATTCACCTTTCAGCCTGCTTCTGAACCGCCCCTGTGCAAAGCTTTCCCGAAGCAGGCCTGTGCATCGTAAATATCTTGCCCCAGCAGACTCGATAATGACACAGGTTCTCGCATCTCAGTCTCACAGCTACTAGGAACTGATGCATCGCCTCAACTGTGCAATGCATTCTTGATGCGGGACCTCACAATGCTCCGCAGCCAGTATTTACTGTAATCTTGTTCAGCAGGCCAAACTGGGTACATGGAGGCGGGCCGCACTTCATTGTGGTCAGCCTGAACTTGTGACTTTGTTCCGGTCTAGTGCGACCAGGCATCCACAGTTGGAGCTTTGTGAACTTTGGCGCTATATTCACTGAAATATTTAGAATTGCATATCTCCGGTTCTATGTATTGGATTTTTGTAATTTTGGTCTTGTTTTATTTATTAAAGAATACCAATTTTTTTACATCTCGCAGGGATCCTTTTGTGCTGTGTTTTCTCTGTGTTAGTGTTTGAAGTGTTGCACAAATACTTTACACAATGCCTCTAGTTTAACCCTGATTGCTTTGTACCAAGTTACCAAGAGTTTGAAGACAGGTTAATTTGGAGTTTGCTTGTGATTTCAACCAGAAAACTCAATTTCTTACAGGAATGTAAAGCCAAAGTTCTTACTGTAAACAATGAACAACTCTTTAATAATGTTTGAGAATATATAAATAGTGAAAAGTAAAAATTATAACCGGAAAGGAAAATCATACATTTGAAATTAGTAATAATGTATTATAAAATTAATGTAGTTACAAAACTGGGCATCCAAGTAATCACTAACTGATCTCAAACACTGTGCGCTTCGTAATACAGTCAGAACATGGATGATTGTGCTTTTGCAGCATGTTACCAGGATGGTGTTTTGCATAGGGTTTATTTATGCATAGGGGTAGAATTCCTAATTTATCTGTATTCTGAAGGTTGCGTTGGTTAAAGTATTTACCTTACTCTTTATTATCACAATTCCTACATTGGGATTCAAAACTGAGCCAGACTTCGATTCCCCTTATCCAGCCTGCCTCTGCACCATTGTTGCTTGCAACAACTCCAACATTACCAAATTACCTAGTTATCACACACTACATGAACTCTTCAGTGTTCCTCACCCCCAAACAACTGATCCTGAAAGTCCCATAGGTCTTCAACTCAGACTATCATTAAATTCTGGAGGATAGCATTACACTAAAACTTTAGATCGAGTCACTGTAGCCAACCAAGACAGCGTGAGCATACATTGGTTTGGCGACTTCATAAATGTATGCTTCTCAATACAATTATGAGATGAGATGATTGATTCTATCTACACCATGCGTTCCTCGAGCGTAGCAAGGTTAAACAGACATATTGCAACTGATGGGACGGTGGACTTCCTGCAGTCAGGCGTCATTATATGCCTGTAGGAATCCTGGCATATTATCAATGTTGTCTTTGATGTGTTTAGTGCCTGTCACTATCTTATCGCTATGATCAAGTCCTCGTTCAGATGCTCTGGTTTAGTGATATCTTCCCCTACAAACGTTTTTAGCAATTTTGGCTAACCCCCCAACAGCCAGACCTTAGTCCCGTTTGATTGTGTAGATGTTTATCTTACTCCAGTTATCGATATTTATAAATCTTTAGTTCAAAAACTGATGGATATTATAGTCACAACTTGACTGAAGTTTACGATTGTTTTGCTATTATTTTGACTTTTGATTTTAATTAGTTTTAATTTGGTTCTGAAGATATTGATACTAAATTCACTCATGAATAACATTTGAAAGATTCCTACGCCTGTGTTTCAGCTCACATGGTTCGGCGATGCTTTGAACGTATTTGTTTACAATTAAGATCCTCACCCTGCAGATTTACTGCTGAAACCTGTCGACATAATCCATATTGATCCACATCGAATTTGCTTGGTGCTAGATTACACATGTGGTCATGGGTGGCTAGTTGGTCAAATTCTTGACTTTGCCATTATACAGAATTTCTTTGCCATTATATATAATTTTAATAGCGACCATTTTCCTGTGCATAATATTTATAATATTTTCTTGACTGGAAAAACCTCCACTAATGAGAAAAAACTACTAGTTTGATCAACGAAATTTGCAATAATACTGTGATTAAGAGAATGCAAACTAGTTAAAAAAATACTTCACTGGGCTATTGATAAAACCTATTTATTGACTAGTTAGTTATTCAGACATAGGAACAAACATTCCTGTCTGAGAGAGTCTGCGTAAGACGGTCTCCGACTTAGCTCGGCCTAGACTCTGCCATAAATCACATAAAACCACAAATAATTGCATGTTCTGTATATTACAGAAGCTGTGGTTTAATGATGGATGCAGCAATGCAAATAAGATCTATTATAAGACTTCATGTGCCCCCAATAAATCTTCCACTTTATTTCCTCTAAAGAATGCTGTTGTTTCCTCTAGGAGGGCGTATACATTTACAACAAAATGTCATAAATTCAGGTTTGGAGAACACGTGTGAGCCCTTCTTTTTGCCTCTTGTAAAAGAAATAATTCCAATTCCTTTTTGCACGTGACCTTGCCATCAGCGAAAAAGACTGTAAGACTATGTAGATGTGTTGTATGGCAATATTTCTCATTCATTCATCATCTTCTTTTCCAATGTTATATCAGATTGTTTATCTGTTACACTATTCAAAGTTTCGTTCCTTAGAAAAATCCTTGAACAACTCTCGGGCTCCCAGCCACAGTAGCCTTTCTGTAACTGTTCTTAAATCCAATGTTCGTCTCTGGTCCTCCAAACTTAAAGAATCTTTTGACCAAATCTTAAAGACCAGTATTTATCCTTTATCATGACATAGCAGCATTTCGATCCCGATTCACAGTATCAAGGTCTCATCCAAAAAAGAACTACTTCTTGCCATGTTCCACATCAAAAGTAAGGTCTTCATTAATTCATAGTTACATTCTTGTTGATTTTTAGTTTCAATTGGAATAGGCAATAAACTGGGCGCAGGTGAGTTTTACTACCCAAAACAGTACTTGTGGCTGAGTTATTGTTTTAAATCTGATACTTGATAATATAATTAAAATAAATAAAGGTATGGCTTATTGCTAGTCTATCGATTTAAGTAATGCTTTCAATATGGTGAGCGGGAATTTTCTGTGGTCAAAGATGTTGGCACTGAATATTCATCCCATGTTACTTTACTTCATACACATTTTTTCTATCTCCACTTGGGTACAAATAAAGGAGGAGGCCAATCTTATTTCACCATTCGCATGTCTGTGTTTACTGGAGTTAATCAAGGGTATCTGTCTTGGGTGGGGGGTGAATGGCCAGAAGCTTCGCACGGTCTAGTCGTCATAAGGACGCTAGACCGGTACTTAAACCGGGTAAATTAGGCGGCCTGCCACTGGAAACTACTCTGAATTACAAGGAGCAGCGCAGAGCGTAGCGCGCTCATAGGAGCTATTGCAAGCCTTTTTAAAAAAAAAAACGTTTTGTCATTTTTGTTTGTGCTAATTTCTGCCTTCTACCCTGCTTTTAATTCGGCCACTTACTTGCACTGTAAAATTTGGAATACACCGTGTTTGGTGCGGGTCCTTTCTCCCTCGAGCAGCACGGCGGCGGACATCTTGGGTGGGGGGTGAATGGCCCAGAAGCTTTGCACGGTCTAGTCGTCACAAGGACGCTAGACCGGTACTTAAACCGGGTAAATTAGGCGGCCTGCCACTGGAAACTACTCTGAATTACAAGGAGCAGCGCAGAGCGTAGCGCGCTCATAGGAGCTATTGCAAGCCTTTTTAAAAAAAAACGTTTTGTCATTTTTGTTTGTGCTAATTTCTGCCTTCTACCCTGCTTTTAATTCGGCCACTTACTTGCACTGTAAAATTTGGAATACACCGTGTTTGGTGCAGGTCCTTTCTCCCTCGAGCAGCACGGCGGCGGACATCTTGGGTGGGGGGTGAATGGCGCAGAAGCTTCGCACGGTCTAGTCGTCACAAGGACGCTAGACCGGTACTTAAACCGGGTAAATTAGGCGGCCTGCCACTGGAAACTACTCTGAATTACAAGGAGCAGCGCAGAGCGTAGCGCGCTCATTGGAGCTATTGCAAGCCTTTTTAAAAAAAAAAACGTTTTGTCATTTTTGTTTGTGCTAATTTCTGCCTTCTACCCTGCTTTTAATTCGGCCACTTACTTGCACTGTAAAATTTGGAATACACCGTGTTTGGTGCGGGTCCTTTCTCCCTCGAGCAGCACAGCGGTGGACATCTTGGGTGGGGGGTGAATGGCCCAGAAGCTTCGCACGGTCTAGTCATCACAAGAACGCTAGACCGGTACTTAAACCGGGTAAATTAGGCGGCCTGCCACTGGAAAATACTCTGAATTACAAGGAGCAGCGCAGAGCGTAGCGCGCTCATAGGAGCTATTGCAAGCCTTTTTAAAAAAAAACGTTTTGTCATTTTTGTTTGTGCTAATTTCTGCCTTCTACCCTGCTTTTAATTCGGCCACTTACTTGCACTGTAAAATTTGGAATACACCGTGTTTGGTGCGGGTCCTTTCTCCCTCGAGCAGCACGGCGGCGGACATCTTGGGTGGGGGGTGAATGGCCCAGAAGCTTCGCACGGTCTAGTTGTCACAAGGACGCTAGACCGGTACTTAAACCAGTCATGCTGACGCGCAGCGGTCACGCGCTGCGGGCTCGCCTTAGCATCGCCGGAGTCACGCCAGTGTCCAGCCCGTCTGCGCCCGTCCGCGCATGTACGGGCTCCGGGGTCAGGACTTCTGGCCATCGACTAGCTTACTCGTCGGAGGAGCTGTTCCAACTTGATAATAGTGAGCAGCCATTAGATCCTGCAGTTCTAGCAAAGCTGAATAAGTATGCTATTAAACGTTTTGACAATGGCAAGCCTGGAACCCAGTCCTCTCTGTTAAAGTTAGCTAGCCTAAATACTAGGTCACTCCTTAAACATTATGTGGAGATTTTTACCCTGCTTCAGGATAATGATATTGATGTCCTGACTCTAACAGAGACCTGGATGAATGATAACTCCATGCCAGATAATATTGCGGCTCTCCCAATTATCTACGACGCGATATGGCATAACCGTGCAGGAAGTGCACGGGGGGGGGAGTAGCTATTCTATTCAAAAAGAATCTGTCAGTAGGAAGATTATTGTCAGAAACAGTGGATCTATCCGACCTGTTAGGGGTAAAGATCACCTTGAATAATTCTTGCTTGGCAGTCTTGTTGGTCTACCGTCCACCTAATTCTACCCCACTATTCAATGATCTATTTGCCCCCATTATGTCTGACCTTTGCACGAGATACAAAAAAATCGTGGTAGCTGGAGATTTTAATTTACATTGGGAAAATCCTCATAAGGATCTGGCTACATGCCAACTGAATACTACAATGTCCTCTTTGAGCTTCAAACAACTTGTGGCAGTACCCACACACATCAAGGGTCACACCCTCGATCTTGTATGGACCTCAGATCCAAATGTAACTCTCAGAGGTGTCTCACCATGTATATGGACCGACCACTATTTAGTGAATTGTGAAGTCCATATTGATGGCCACCTAAGTGATTTGTCTCGGGGAGGCAGGAAAATCCGTAAATGGAATGAGGTTGATTTAAAAACCCTGACCGAGACATTTCCGAAAGTGGCCCGACCTTTTGGTGCTGGAAGCAACTTGGACCTGGAATACATGGATTTAACGTGGCGCTTGTGTCAAGCTATCGATCAGATAGCACCTGAAAGGACACAGCTCATCAAAGGACCAGGCAAAGGAGCTCCATGGTTCACCCCGCTCCTGAGGGAGCACAAACGGAAGCTCCGGGCTTTGGCGAGATCCTGGAGGAAAACTAAACATGACATAGCCAGGGATCAGTATAAAGCCTCCCTTCATAGGTATAAAAAACTTATATTGCAAGCAAAGGCGGAGCATTATGAGTCTTGCCTAAATAAAGCTGGGAATATCCAGAAAGAGACTTTTAAAATTTTAGCTGAGCTGAGCAAGAAACCGGAAAGCTCAGAAATTACTATAGATTGTAATACCTTTCAGGGATATTTCCTAGAAAAAGTGGAGAACATCATCTCGGAAATAAAAAGTAACACGGTGAATGGACTTGTCCTACACCTTGACCCCCCATAATTCCACGGATTGTACTATCGTGGAGTTCCCAGAGATAGATGTGTTGAGTTTGGAGCAATTGATGGGTAGAACTAAATCGGGCTCCCCAGCTGACCCGTGCCCCCCTAGTGTATTTCGCGTGGCACGTCCCATTTTGGAGGAGCGTATTATTTCTCTTCTTAATAGATCATTAGAAACGGGGTATCTACCTGCTGAATTTAAGGAAGCGCGAGTTAGGCCCCTGTTGAAGAAACCCGGCGCGGATCCTGCGGTCTTGAAGAACTATAGACCAATCTCCCAGCTGCCCTTTCTTTCTAAGATTCTAGAACAGCACGTCCTGAAGTTTCTATCCCTTCATGTGGAGTCTCACTGTCTACTCCACGAGCGACAGGCAGGATTTCGAGCACATCACAGCACCGAGTTGGTGATACTCTCGGTGCTGGATGAATTAAGAGGCATGGCTGACATTAAGAAACCGAGTGCCCTGATTCTTTTAGATCTGTCAGCGGCGTTCGATACCGTCAGCCATGCCCTGCTCCTGGAAAGACTGGACAACTTCGGGGTTAAAGGCGTGGCTTTCAATTGGCTGAAATCCTTTCTTTTGGGAAGGACACAGAGGATACAACTGGGGGATTTGATATCAGATGTGGGGACTTTAGAGTGTGGGGTGCCTCAGGGCTCCGCATTGTCCCCACTACTGTTTAATCTCTACCTTCAACCTCTGATTGCATCTCTGGCCAGTATGGGCTGCAGAGTTTTTAATTACGCTGATGATACTCAGCTTGTACTGAGTATCGATAACACTGAGGCCGCGCAGTCCCAAGCGCAGAATATCTTGAGGTACACGGTCGGGTGGATGACGGGAAACCTACTGAAGATCAATCCGGATAAGACTGAGGTATTGGTAATTCCATCTACCACCTCACCTTGGAGCGATCTTTACTGGCCACAGGAGTTAGGGCCAACTCCGAAGCCGAGCGCAAATGTAAAGAGCTTGGGGATTAAGCTGGACTGTGATTTGTCAATGGGTAACCAAATCTCCTCTGTTGTTGGGAGCTGCACGAATATCATCAGGCAGTTACGTAAGCTAGCCCCCGTTCTTTCTCAGGCCATGTTGCGAACAATTGTAGCGGCGACCATCATCTCAAGAATAGATTATGGGAATGCCCTTTATCTAGGCCTCCCTAAAACTTTGACTAACAGATTGCAGGTTGTGATGAACGACGCGGCGCGACTGATTTTTAGACTCCCCAGAAGAACTAAGGCTTCTCCCTTATTACAGAGCTTACATTGGCTCCCCATAAGAGAGAGGGTAGAGTTCAAGAGTCTATGCACGGCTCATAAGGCAATTTATGGCCATGCACCTGTCTATATCAGAGACCGTATGGAAGTGTATAGCCCAAAAAGAACACTCAGATCTTCTGATTCTCAGTTGCTGATCTGCCCTCGGTACAAACTGGTAACCAAGGGAGGGAGAGCCTTCTCTGTGTTGGTCCCTCAGCTATGGAATAAGCTGCCTGAGGGGCTATGCAGAGAGGTGAATCTCCTGCGGTTTAGAAAGGCCCTAAAGACATTACGGTTTGGAAAGATCCTGGGTGTAATGTAGGTTGGCTGCTGCACTACCTCTTTATGCTGTATGTAGTTATTGTATGAATTCCATCGATTTCCGCGCACCTAGAGACCTGCAGGTGATTGGCGCGATATAAATCCAACTTAACAATAACAATCTACTCACTTCTGTAGCCCAACTTTACAATTGACCCAAAAGTGAGGCAGTAAAAAAGTCGGACTTTTTGTCAAACTATTGGACAATGAATGGTCTGTAGCTGAATCTCGCAAAAAGTAAAATGATGGTCTCTGGTAGGTTTAAAGACTTGGTAGATTCTTCTGGACTGTTGGAAACCCACCCTTAGATCGTGTTTAACATATTTACCTTGGCATTAGTAATTTTTCCAATTTATCTTGTCAACCTCAACTGGACACGATTTAAAAAATATATATAAATCACTTGGAAGGATAAAACAGTTTTAATAAAAATATCTGAGTGATACACTATGGCCGGACACTATCAAACCAGCCTCATAGATTAGATCAGAAGCATCCTGCAAGCGGTAAGCAATTATGGTAGATCGTAGTCTTTTAGATGCTTGAAAAGAAAAGAGAGTACCTTCTATTCGCCAGTACAAAAAATGTTGTCAAGTTTGGACTACTAGTTGATTACACTAAATGTCAGAACTTGGATACATGATGCATGACACCTAACTCGTACATTATTGTACAACCTCCCAGTACAATTTTGATTCTCACTGACAGAATCCCTCTCATTTGGAGAGATGTGGTGCCTGAATGCAATACTCTTGACAGATTGGCTGCTTGACGAAGAGTTACAAGCAGAACTCCTTTAAGGCTAACCCATAGATTTGTGCTGTGAATGCTTTGAAATCCCAAAAGGGCTTTCTGGGACAAGATAGATCTAGAAGTTTATAGAATATTGGAGAATTTTTGGTAAAATGCTCCATAAGGTGACTGTCCCATCGATGAGAGTCAATCCGCCGTCGTCGAAACAATACTTGGCCTGGATTTCATGTTCGTCCTGTTGAAAGCTTTGAAGCCCAAGACTTCAAGGACTTCAGGGAGGCCTCACGCTGAACCAAGCCACCATTGTCGACTTGAAACCCGGCCTGATGAGGAGCCTCGCTTGACGCCAAGAGAAAAAGCTCCAGAAAAATGACTAAGTGCGAAGGCATAATTTTGACTGAGTCCTCACGCTTAGGGGCCTATTAGGATGACGGGCGGATTTTGTCCGCCCGTCATCCTACTGGGGTTTGGGACCGCACGCCATAAGGGCGGGGGTCCCGTGGGGGGTATTAGGATGTGCCCACCACAGTGGCGGGCACATCCTGCATTTATAGCATTGTGGCGGGCGGTGCTCTCTGTACCGCCCGCCACAATGCTAAAAATGCATTAATGCATTTGCATAGACAAAGCGGCAGGCACCGCGCGGTGCCTGCCGCTTTGTTTATGCCAATGAAGGGGGGTACCTGTGTGCACCCCCCACCTCTCCTTCACTCTGGGGGCCCCCAGAGTGAAGACCGCATCGCCGCCGTGGAAAGTCATCTACACAAGCCCATCATAATATGGCTGGCGGTGTCTATTAGACACCGCCACCATATTAAACCTTTTCCGCCCCGGTCGCAAGACCGGGGCGGAAAAGTGGCAGACGGTCTTTCCGTCCGCCGTGGTCCCCCCCTGCCATCCTAATATGGCGTGGGGGAATTCAGGTGCTGATGGCGGGTGGATTGCCCCCGCCAGGCTGGCGGTGGCTACCGCCAGCCTGGCGGGGGCAATCCGCCCGCCATCCTAATGGGCCGCTTAGTGTATCCGACCAGGGTTTCATCGTGGTTGGCCTCAAACTTTGACTGTGTCCCGATCAAGCATGACCAGATGTCCCAAAGTGGTGCTTTGGGCTTTTAAGCACCCTAAAGAGTTTATTATTTATAAATTCATATCTTCGGTTCTCTACATTGGATTTTTGTAGTTTTGGTGTCTATTTGACCATAAAAATATAACCTATTTTTATGATTTGGTGTTGCATTTTTATTGTGTGTTGTGTCTTACTTATTTAATGCATTTGTGTTTTTAAATGCTTTACACACCTGTGTCCTAAGTTAAGCCTGCCTGCTCATTGCCAGCTACCAAGTTCTGAGCAAGGGAATCATTTATTGAGACTATGACTGAACCTTTTAATGTGTTTGTGGACTTATTACTAGTGGTAGGTCACTACTTATCCCTACAAATAAACCCCTTTCCAACAATAGCCAATTGAAAATTCTCGTTAAGCTTATTGCTAACAGCCTGTCTCCTCTACTGCTTGCTCTGATCAGACCTGATCAATCTGGCTTCATGTCAGGCCACTGCATATCCTACAATTTCCACACCTTCTTTGCATTACTGCAGTTTTTTTTAGATGAAGCCAAAGCATTTGATTCCCTTGAATGGGAATATTTGTTTACCATACTTGCCAGGATGGGGATCCCAACAACAATGTTATTGCACAGATTACACACACATCTCCAAAGCATCCAAAAGACACCTGAAGCCCATTATAACCTGAATCATACACTATGGTCTTGAAGGTTTTCACTTAAAAAAAAAATTCTCTAATTCTGTACTGCCCTGTTATATATGCTGATAAGCTTAACAATGAACGTACACACCTTGAGGCCAAACATGTAAGAAAAATCTATGATTTAAGAAGAGCACGTCCACAGAAGCCATCCACCTGTGTGACAAGTTTGCCGTATTTTACTTTTTTTAACTGTATACTCTCTTATTTGGGGGGAACTTGAAATTAATTAGAAATGCAATTGCAAGTTTTTTTAAACAAAAATGTTCCACTATAAGCTGCTTGACAGATTAAGATTTTAAATCCAGGATGAAGAAGACTGTCCCAGGATATGGCCACCTTTTCGAAACTAAACTAGGGCCTATACTGGAATCTACTAATATGTTATTACAGCAGCGGCCCGTGCAGGTAAGAGTGGTAGGGCGGTAGGGACGGGTGCGGGGATTTCAATGGACGATGATGAGCCTAAATTAAATAAATATTTAATTTCCCTTCGACATCATCTGTCGAAATCCCCCAACCCCCCCTCCCCCCAACTGGCCCCACCGCTCCTACCTGCACAGGCCACCCCAGTGTCATTAGCTCCTCAAAGATGTCTTACGGCCTGGCCTAAAAAGGTCAGCTTCCATTATTTGATGTACTGCTGTCACTATTTCGAACCCAGTCTCATGGGTTCCAGTAGCTGATAATGACTAAAGACAGATGTCGCATTTGTGACCCAGGCAGTGAATCTCGAACATTCCATGAGTATGCTTCTCAATTACTGACCACAGAATACATTACTTGAAAACATGAATTTCTCTTTACAGTCCAAGGAAACACTAATCAAGAGTGTAGCTGTATTGTGGCTTTCCTAAGTCGGATATTTCATGTATTGGAAAACACAGTGAAAGATAATCATAATTGATATGTACATGTCTTTGTTTTGATATGAAGTTCTACGTATCTTAATATTGTAACCTCAGTTCTTGGGTGCAGTTAACATGCTTATGAAAACTAGTAATTTACATGTGCCATTGACGTGGTTCTATTATAAGGTGACATTTTTCTTCAGAGTTTGATTTATTTTTATTAGTTATTTCTTTATCAATTTAATTCATAAATAGCTATTCATTACTGATTTTAACTTGTTGGATTTACTGTTGTTTCTCATTTTTACTATGTTTCCGCTACGATACACGTTTTCAAATATGCAATAAACTATCCCTTGATTTACCTTATGAGGATCTTACAGTAGAATAAGAACTCCACTTCTGAAAACTGAATGTCCTTGGGATACTCTGCTTAGAATGCATGAGAATTCATAGCTTTCCTCATATCTAGCACACGTGAAGCAGTTGCTACAAACTGCAGTGTGTAAATGCACGTCTATTTTATACATGGCACCAATACTGGTACTCCTCTGGTTTCTAGGTGTTACCATCTGTGGTTGATAAGAGAGTTGGGTACAGAAGAAAAATAATGTGATCAGGGTCATCTAATTCTCTAAAATCATGGTCAAGAAATGTGGGCTGCTGGATTAAGAACAGATAATGTAACCCCTTTCCCCTTATTGTAGAGGTATAGACTGGGGCAATGGAAATAAAACTGGAATGTCCACCTAATACATTTTCCTTGTAAATATTAATTTGCTGCACTCACCAATATGGCATCACCTTATGCATAATTTGCAGATTTTACCCCAAAAATGTTTTTTACAGCTGAAACGTATCAAATGTTAGTGAAACTGCATCACATGTGGTGAAAGGCTGTGCTTGACACTTTGTGCAAGTTAACTGAGGTCCTTCAATTGTTGATTGCTGACAATAGGCATTTTAAGAGGTGATCATTTTGCCCAAATAGGTGACTGCTTCCCAGGTACTTTAAACCCCCTCCCCCCCCCCGTTTGATGGACTGTAGGGGTGATCTTTGTCTATAGCAGTTAGAAAAACTTGAATTACTTAAATGTAATTCAAACACAGTTTGTGCATTCATTTTACACAAAATATAGTAATGGAGTATTTACAAACATGTAGGATCACACTTCCATGAGCATCTATGCACGTTACTTACAGCCAAATAAATGTGCTTTTAAGTTGGGCATACATTTGGCAAAGTGCACTGCTTAGCATATTTTTAAAGAACATGTGCCTAGGAAGGTGTATCATATATAGTAATAAGTAATTTATGTACAGGAAAAGGCGTAGTAATAAATAACATAAGATTTATGCATTGTACTCATCTAAGTTTAGAATTAGGACATGAGTACAGGGTCTCACTTCAACATGCATAATCTATGGACCTGTTACAATGAAATGTACATGAACACTGAAACATCTATGTTAATTGCATGCATTACATGTCTATACATTATTACATGTATGAGTCACAACCGTTGTGGGGCCATTTCACAAAAGCATTTATGAATACGAGAAATAGTTTACTAAAGCAGTACTTTTTTAGGGGGAACATCCTTTACAACGCAACTTTTACCACGCAGTGACTTTACGACGCAACTATTACAACGCATGTTATTACAACGCATAGCGCTGGGGGGCGCTCTAGGATAGGGAATAGATTTAGTTTACTATCCAACACCTTCCCTACTATCCACGGGGACTGGAGTTGGAATAGTAAATTAAACTATTCACTATCCAGCACCCCTTAACGCTATGCGTTGTAACAGCATGCGTTGTAAAAACTGCGATCTAAAGGCATGCATGGTAAAACCATGCGTTGTAATGTCATACATCCCTTTTTTAGGTACTCTAGCATGCATCTGTACATTAGTCCTGAAACGTTCAAATTCTTATTATTAAAAGTGCAAGGAGGGCACAGTCCTCTATAGGAATATTCCTGGAATATTGCCATTTTATTCTTATTTTAGATGTTTTGGTGACAGTTCTACAGGAGTACTATTTTACATACTCCAAAATGGCAAAACTACCAGCCTACTGCTATGTGGCCTAAATAACATGAGCACCTCCAACAAAGGCGTAACCATGGATTCAGACCTATATTTGGTAGCACATGTTAACATAAAGCAGAGTGCCTTCTACACAATGAAAATACTGCATTGCCTCCTCCCATACTTTGGATACCAACGGAAACTGCAAGCCATTATCTCATTCGTACTCTCCAAGCTTGGCTGTGTCAACAGCGTATACCTTGGTGCACCCTCATTCATAACACACAAAATACAACTCATGCAAAATATTGCTGTAAAATTTCTTCTCTACCTTCACCCAAGAGAACACATACACATGAGTTCCGTCTTCCAGTCACTCCACTAGCTATCTATAGCAAAAGGTCAATGTTCAATGTGCGTTGTATTGTTCACAGAGCCTTCAAGGGAAAGAACAACTATAATTACAAGATGTATTCAAGCAATACATTCAGATTACGACATTGCGCTTCAGACTTGCACCTCTTATCATACCACCTTACTATAAGAAATCTGTAGGAGGCACTGCTTTCTCAGTACGAGCCGCCAAGATCAGGAACACACTACCAGCCAGCCTTAGAAGCATCCTGTAACCCAGAGCTTAAGTGGGATGAAAAAACTGGGGGGGTCTCTCAAAGGGGCGTGGTCAGTGTAATTGGGGGCGTGGCTTTAAAATACTTACGCTAAAAATCTCTGTTTAGCACAGTGTGCCGCCCAACTTGTATTTTGCTGTTTCTGTAAATGCATCTAGATATGTGATACAAAAAGTAACATCGTACCTACAACCCATCAGGACTACTGGCTTTGTCAATGGTTATTAGTTGCATAAGATAAATAAGCTGCAACTATGGTTTGTTACATATAATATTGAAAAAGCTTCCAATTAAAGCCCTGGTGACCCTCCCACAATGTTGCTGCTCTTGCGTTTTAGAAAGAGAAGGGAAATCCAGAAAGAAAATTAGTCTTTAAAGGATTTCCCTTCCCCTAAAACGCTCACCTGGCATGACGTCATGCTGTAACTTCTCCACTAGTCAGAAGTGAGCAGTGTGAGCAGCGCACATTGATGTGCCTGCCGTCTCGAAACGGGTCTCTATCGGGCTGTTTTGCTGGCACTTTTTTCCTGACTGCAGTGACAGCAAACTGCAGTGACAGCAAACTGCTGTCACTGCAGTCCGGAAAAAAAATCTGACCGCCTGTGCCAGGGCTCAAAACAGAGCCCGATAGAGACCCGTTTTGAGCCCCCCTTAAAAAAACTGCCGGTGCTCAGACCCCTTGAGACCCGGCCCACTTAAAGCCCTGCTGTAACCTATACACTTCAGAAGACAGTTGAAAACATTGTTTTTCCAAGACAACGACACCACTTCAAATTCCGGCCACAGAACCTGGAAAGACAGTTGCACCCTCCAGATCAATCTTTATCTTACAATCCACAGAAGGGAAACAACCCAACTAGCAAACTACTGTCGATTACAAGGTAAGTTAAGGAGAGCTGACCTATGCTTTGCCAGGGGATTTTGATGCATTCCCAGATTTACTAAAGCTAGTAAACCTGGGAATTCGTCAAAATGCTATGCCTTCCCCAGTGAGGCATAATGAGGAGAAATATATTTATCGTTGTAACTTTCATATTCTATGTGTGTTGCATTCTGCAGCACACATAGAAAGAGATGCCTCTAAGAATTGTTTTTGTAACAAGATAAAAAGAACACTTAAAAGTATTTTTATTGCTCATTCACCTTTTGAACTCTATAACATGCCAGTTGCCTTGGTCGGTTGGGGGTGCCAGAGATTATTGTGCGCTGGCCTGGCCCTCAAATGCACCCCTGTTGCTACGGCCTTGAGCAGTTTTCCTTGCTTTATTGAAATACGTGAAAGAAAGCAAAGTGTTTTCCCATCTCGCTACATCATTATATATCAAGAATGTCTCGTATATGCTGTTCCCAAGCGATGCCTGCAGAGGGCACTGTTGAATCACTGCCTACTGCGGATCGGCGACGACCTTTTTGAGTTTCAGCCTCAAACTTTATAAAAAATGATTTTATTTTTGTTTCCAGCTGCGTGATGGGAAGGGGAGGTGTAAGCCTTCACTGCTTTTGGCTAAGAGCAATACGCCTGTACTCCCACTGGTTGGCAAAGTGCTAAGATGGCTCTAACACAAGAGATGGGCCTGGGAGAGGTGGGTGGTAAGGAAAAGAGAAGAAAGGTAAATTAGCGCAATGGGGAGATGTCTATATCTGTACGAGCTAATAAACAGAACTTTAGGAGTTACGTTTCTGCGATTTGCAGAGACGCCGAGCGCTTCTTGAAGCTCACGGCAGGCCAGTTTTTAGGGATTTTTGGGTAATCGGCAGTAGGTATGTGTTTAATTCACGTCGGCATTTTGTTCAAGTCTTGCATAAAATATCACATTTACATCGTTTGCAGTACAGCAATGCTTGCTTTTCTAAATTCTAATACGTGCTAAAGTAAATGCCTTGAAACTACACTTTATTATTCTGGAGCGCGCTGGACGCTTGCTGTTTAAGCGCGCCGTGAAACCGCTGGTCACGAGGTCCAATACCGGAAAGAAGTATTCAGAGTTCCATCGTCCCGATGAGGGTAACTTGAGTAGCATTACATTTGGTAAATGACATAAGCGGCTATGCAAAGCGCTTAAAAATGACAGAAGCGCTATATTAGAAAAAGTGATTAATAAAGTTTCTGTTCTTTTATTTCGCCTTCCTATAGCTCACTGAGCTATAAATACTAGAAGATTCTTGTTCCTGTAGGAGCATTCTATAAGGCCCACGCTACAAAACAGCGAGAAGCAGTGGTGTACCGAAACATAAGCCTCTCCCCCTGCAAAGTACATGGAGGGCCCGCCTCCAGGCTCACTCCGGAACTCTCAGACCAGGTACTGTGCTGAGGGGGCCCCCTGCAGCTCGTGTCCCCCACACTGCGGAGCCCGAGGGGGCCTTTGTTGCGCCTAAAAGATCATTGTTTTAAGGGTTTTACTTCGTTCTAAGGTTTTATTCTAGAGGCCGACACTAGGCCTACCCAATGCGTAGCGAAACTAGAAGAGTTCCCTTGAGATGGGCGCCACGCTCACAAAACTATTCTTAGGGCTTGGGACGCAGGACCCAATTTAATTAAAAATCAGTAAGAATTGCAGATGGCACTGCAGTGCATGCGGCTTATGCACTTGCAAAATACAAGCAATTTGGGCTATTTTAAAATAGGGAAATATCTTTATTTTAATTGGCAAATGCCTGGTCTTGACACAGTGCCACATCTGTGTCCTCTTAAATGCACTACCCTCCTTGCTCCTTCTGCTTTCTACTCATTCTACTCACACCAATATCCCCTCTGCCTTCACACTACTCTCTGCTCCTTGCCCATTCTGCTTATGCACTGCACACTCTGTTCCCTGTACCCATTGCACACACACTGCCCCTTTTTAACAGCCACGGCTCTTTTTTCCTCAAACTGCCTCATTTGTTTCCTGCTTCCTCTGAACACTCACTACCAAAGGGCAGTCTTTCTGCCCTTGGGATTACGATGCATGGTTTTGGCAGGGTTTCCATGCCAGTCTTTCTGACATGGAAACCCTGATGGAAAGCATGCTTGGGGACCCTAGCAGGGCCGCCTCATGTGCGTGCCTCTGGTTGGGGGATGAGGGGGCATGTATGGTGCCCCCCTGTTAATCCCTGCACCCCATGGCAGGCACATTGAGGTGCTTGCCTCGGGGTGCAGGGATTAACATCACCTCCAATTTCCCTATGGGCGCATGTACTACGGCCGGTTTACGGACGTAATACATGCTCCCATAGGGAAATGTCAGAATGCGACCGAACACTGGGGCCTATTACGATTGCGGTTTTTCTGCATCCTCCGGGCCGGCGGAAGCGGAAAAACCGCAGCGGACCCACCAAAGACCCACCGTCACATTAGGATGGCTGGTGGGTCCTGGTTTCCGTCCGCAGCTATTCCGCCGCGGTTGGCTTACAACCGCGGCGGAAAAGCTCTAATATGGTGGCGGTGTCTCTCAAACACCGCCAGCCATATTAGGATGGGCTTTCAAAAATGCTTTTCCGCGGCGGGTTTTCCGCCGTGGAAAAGCATGTGGAACTTCACTGCGGGCCCCCTGGGTGAAGGGGGGTGGTGGGGGGTGCACATGGGGGGTACCTATGGTACCCCCTGCATTTGTTAGAAGAAATCAGCAGGCACCGCACGGTGCCTGCCGCTTTCTGCATACAAATGCAATGTATGCATTTTTACCATTGCGGCGGGTGCAGCTTGAACCCGCACCCGTCGCCATGGTAAAAATAGAGGATGTGACCGCCAGGGTGGCGGTCACATCCTAATTGGACAGGAGGGAACTCCGCAGGCCATGCGGAGATTCCCTCCTCCTCTATGGTCGCGGATGGACTCAAGTCCGTCCGCGATCATAATGGGCCCCACTGTTCGGTCGCATCCTAATCAGGAGGTCGGGACCGCTGACTGGAGGCTGGTCGTCCCAGTTCTCGAGATGGTGCCCGCCCAACACCGTTACAGGCCCCTAAATGTTAAATTGATGAACCTACAAGATTTACTCTTAAGGTTTTCCACCTACTGGAAAGGTTGCATGTGTGAATTGTGCACATTTGAGAACTGATGGAAATATATCGTAGATCTTGAGGAATACAACTTGGATTCTTTTTAGGTGGGAAAACAATTTACCGAATTGTGAAATGTGTGTAAGCTGCCCATTTTCCCAGTCAATTTGCAGAGTAAAATTAGACTATAAAAAAGGTCTGAATCCACTCTGCGTGTGAACCAGGGAAACAGGCCGATTTCATGACTTTTGTGCAAATCAACTAATATTCAGGACTTCAGGTAGGGAAGGAAATAACAACCGTTATCTTTGGGAGAAAAAACTCTAGACATCAACTGCCAGATGACCTGTTCTTGACAATGTGCTTTGGCGCCTCTCCATTTCAGTTTATGTATGTGCGATATGTATTGGTAATTTACTAAAGCAGGGATGCTCCCATTAAGGACAGCATCAACATCTGTGACAGTGTTACTTTGCCAATTATACTGTCATCTGTGACCAAAACACAGTAATGTATACCTCATGCCCTCAATATGTTGGCTTAGTTTTCTGTCACAACCACTTGCATACCTGTATGTTTATCTGTCAGGCAATGACATTTGGAAGTATCCATATCAAGGCCCCCTATTTAGGGTTTGGCATACAGGATACTTCTACAGGGTTTAGGGGGATATCCAGTCTTCCATATTAGAAGTGCAATAGGCTATAACACACTTGTAGTATAGTGTGCAGGACATCATCCCAAAAATTCAGGACATCATCCATGTTTGTGACGCAGTTTCCCATCCGCCAAACTCTAAACAAGGTACCAAATTTATTAGCCCCCTGAGTATAATAGGCTGTTATGGGTGAAGATACTAGAAGAAAAATAGAAATTGATAGAAACAGTATGCTATACTTTCTTAAACTTCAACAAGTAATATGAGACATACTGTATCTCCTTTATGTAGAGCCAATTTTTCAGAATCACGCTGATCATATGTTATGCGCTTGTGTATGGCTCCCATTGATAGTAAATCCCTTTAATGACTTAGAAACCTTTTTTATAGAGCTGTTTCTGAGAGGTGAGTGGAGGGAGGCGGTGAAAGCCCACTGCTGTAGAACCATTGCAGCTCAATCTGGATTTGGGAATTCCACCAAAATAACAACTTAAAAATATTGTAACTAAAGAATATTATTGCATAAATATAGTGATGCTACTATCATTGTTATTATATTTAATATTGTTGTTTAAAGCAAGTTTTTTGGGGGTACTTTTTGTTATTTTTGAAATTAGTTTTTAGAGGTTTGTGGTTTATAGGGTACCAGGTTAGGAAGTAATTATCTTTTTGTGATGGTAACTATAAAACTATATATCATTTGTTTGTAAGAGTTTTTTATTTTGTATATTTGTGTATGTTTTTAATGGAAAGTAATATTAAAATTATATTTATTGTACTCTTTGGAATAGTCTTTACAATTTTCAATTTTATTTTCAGAGAGGGATGTAGGATTTATTTGGTAATTGGTTGAAGAGTTTTTAAAGTTTTTTTTTAATAAAGTGTTTTTAATTTATTTTAAATACAAGGTTCTACATTTTTAAATTATTTGATTTATATTTATAATGTGTTGTTGTTTTTTTTAATTTGTTATATTTGTTTTTCCTTCGGTACCAATTGTCATTTTATAAAAGTATTTACATTTAATTTTGATACAAATATTTACATTTATATAATTATTATTTTCCATTGAGTTTGTCGTTCTCATATATGGTTATAGAACTCCTTGGTGACTTGCAATATACTTTTTAATGTATGGCAGGGTGTACTTTATCCCTTATTTTGAGTTTTTTAACTCTCTATTGACTGTATAGAATATTTAAAATTTAATATTGCATTATAATATATACGAGGTTCCTGTGTTGTGTGGGTGGATGTTTTGTGTTTCTTTTACAGATTTTTTGTTCGGGTCATTTGAGATACGTATTTTTGGATGGCTTATTTTCCCAAGAAAATACATTGACTAGTATTTTAACAAATGTTATTTTTTTAAAATTTTTGGGTTTTTCAGAATGTTTTTTTCAATTTTAATTTTTTGTTTTGAGTGTTTTCCAAGATTGTTATAATTTCTTTGGAATTGTATTTTTTTTCTTAATATATTTGTATTGGTTTGGGGAAATTACATTTTTTATGGACTATTTTTGCATTTTGGATTGTTATAGCTTTTCATAGCTCCATATACCAAACTCTACTTAATGGGATATGTTACTGCAATATTTTGTTTCATATGCTATTTATTGCTAATTATGTTTCTATGTTCTGTGTATCTTATATTGTGTTTTGTATAATGTGTTGTGGATTCTAGATTTGATATTTGTTTTATTTAATATTTATGTATTCATTTTTATTTCAATATCTTTTGCTATTTAACCTTCTTAATAAATTGTGTATGCCTTTTTTTTACTTACGATTGAATAGTAAAAATAATAGAGTACTATTAAGAAATAAATATATTGTTTACTGGTTTATAGGTTTGTTTAGGATTGTTCCTTTTATTTGGAATGGTTAGTTTATAGAAAGGTTCTTGTTATGGAATCTAAGTCTGCCTTGATTGTTAGCAAACAGTTGGTCTTTGCTTTTTACAGTGGTGTACATTTCTCTGATTTGTTTTGAGGCTTTGGTTTTCAGTTGGGTTAGTGATTGTTCCATTTGTAGTTCTTGGTAGCTTTGTTTCTTTTCAAACATTCCTAAAAATGTGTATATTGTAGAGTGGCAAAGTTCCTTGAAAGGAGTTGTGCCACCCATCCACTGCCTTGTTGGGGTTTGCCTGTGTGTCATGGTACTGCTATAAATGTTCCATCATGGTACATGATACTTGTATTGGCGTCTGTGACCAGAGTAGAGCAGTGTTCCAACTCAAGTTTATTCAAAGTAGTCCATTAAGGGAGTTAATGTTCATGTCTTTAATAGTAAAGTGATTTTATTATTACGTTTTAATGTTTTGCTACTTCAGATACGGGGACATACGCTGCAGCAATATTTTTTTGTCGATGTCTCCAAATATTGGGATTAAAGTGGTAGTAACACACTTTAATGGCTTTATACAGGCATACTTTAAAATTGTTTTAATACATTGCTTGCTCAAATTTGATTTGTTTTCTGTGGATTGTAATTGTTTGTTTTGGATTTTGTTTCATTTAATAGTTTTTGGCAGGTCACACTTTGTTTATTTGATAAAAGTGCTTATACTAAGGGGAATTTGGAGGAAGACCACACTAAGGCTGACAGGTCTAACAATTGTCATAGAAAATCAAAGTGTCATTTGTGTGTCAAGGTTATATTTTTATGAATATTTATATCCTCATTATTTTTGGAGCAGCAGCTGTATCTCTGGCTGCTTTTCTAGTTCAGCTATGAGTTCTTTTAAATTGGGAATTGGAGGGAGCGGCTATGCAGTATAATCAGGAACACGGGGGATTCCCTACGTTTTTTGCATTATATTTCTTACTTAATTTCCTGTAATGCTCAGGGTATGATAATGCGCTCTAACATTTTGAACAATTAATTTTTTTGCAGTTGCCCTCCCATAACATGCATTAGACAAATAATTTGTGTATTTTTAGTGCTTTCACTCACTGGTTGTAGTTTCCTTGCTGTATGTATATCCTATGTGGTTTAATAATAGTTTTCCTTTCTGAGATTTTGTGTATGTGTCTCTGTTGGACATTTTATCTATGGGTTATACAATATTAAATTATTAACTATTTATAACTGTACTTTTAACTAGCTAATTATTTTATTTTTTTGTTAGAAATTGGGTTGCTATTAGACAGAGGTATGCACCCTGTCCAAGCAGAGACCACAGTCCTAGTCTGGGTAAATCAGATACACAACCTAAATTAACTTGTGATCACCCTTTGGTAGCTTGACCCAGAGCAGTCCAGCTTAACTTAAGAGGCAATGTGTAAAGTATTTGTGTGACACTTAAATTACAGTAAAACAGTAAAGACACCACAAAAGACTTCATCAGTTTAGGAAATAGAAACTATTTATCTGAGTAAAACCAGACCAAAATGACAAAAATCCAATAAGTAGAACTTGAGATATACATTTTTAAAGATTAAGCTTCAATATAGTGCTTAAAAGCCAATAGCGCGTAGGGGTTACTTGAGGTCGCGCTGGACCATGGTAAATCCAAAGTTCAGGCTGGCGGTGATGGAGGGCAAGCCAACTGCAGGACCCACGCAGGGCCTGCTGAAAAAGTATCCTGGATGGAGGAAGTGTTGGGGTCGAAGACTTGATTTGTGGGTTCCGATCCACACAAACAGTTAGGTTGGTGCGTCCTCGTTAAGTCTCGCAATGGGGTCCGCGATGTCATTGAACCCCATACGATGCAGGCACTACGTCGTTGTAAAGACTCGCAGTCGGGTCCCGTATTGTCATCGAGCTGCGCAGGGTTGTCCGCGAAGCTGTGTTGCGTCGTCATCAAAGGGCACTGAGATACAGAGCACTTGCCAACTGCCAGCACAGTGGTCATTTCAAGATGAGGTGGATCGTCGCAATAGCGGGTGGCGGGCTGACTAACAACTATCAAAATTGGCCCCTTTGTGTTTTATCAACCATGGGTAAAAAATACATGAATAAATACGCACTCACAATATGTTAGGTTATTTTGCAAAGATTTGTCTAGTACTGTATTGCCTTTCAATACTGCAAGTGTTTGTGTATCTTCAAGCTCTGGACTTAAGGATTCAGTTACAAACAAGTCTGTTTTTCTATTACGCCCATTTACAATTTCAGGTACAGGGTGATTTCTATGTATTGGGGCTACTGGGTGCAAGCATCTGACAGACTGAACTGCCCAAGAAGCAGAAGCTCACGTTTAGTCTGCAGCCTTCAATTTGACCTATCGTGCCATAAAAGTTGTCACAATAGTTCAGTGCCATAAACTTTTGTACAAATGACCAGCAGACCTTTCACTCTTTTTTTTTTTAAATCAACAAATTGTTCACTTTTACATTGGGTATTAGGAATAGGTATGTATTTCAGTGCCTAGAAATGATGAAAAACGAGGCAACAATGCTATATAAAAACACGTTCATATTTTATAATAAATACCTATTTATTGAAAATGTACAATTTCCTTTTAGCCACATATATGTGTTATTTTTAAATTATTTTATTTTGAGAAATTTCTACAGCACAACCTAATCTCAAGAGAGTTCCCTGGTAATGCTAAGAAAGCTGGAACTCATATCCTCGGGTTTAAATGGTTGTTAAATAGCAAGTTTTCAATTTTTTGCTAAAATGAGTACAAAAATCAAGGAGAATTCATTCCAGATTTAGCTGCAATGCTCCAGAAATTCTCTAGCTTCCTTTTCTGAATTTGGGAGTTTTAAATTGGAGTAGTTTTTAAACCTTAAGAGGCAGAGGTGGATGTATTTCCTAAGCTTTTCCAGCAAAAATTCAGGTGTTTTGCTATACTTTATCTTATGGTCATTGGAAGCTGTTTTGAAAACGAATTCTGTTGCACAATACCCAATCCGGTTTTCGTGCAAACTACAGCACGGAGACCGCGTTGCTCGAAGTCACTGTCGCCATCAGAGAGGTGTTGGATGCGGGAGGAAAGGCCATGTTGGTCATGTTGGACTTGTCGGCGGCGTTCGACACCGTTCCCCACGAAACCCTCCTAATACGTCTCTGGGAATGTGGTCTGCGGGGGACGGTGTGGAACTGGCTTAAATCCTTCTTAGCCGACCGCCGACAAACGATCTGGGCGCCCCGTCACTCCGCAGTTATAGCACCTCTGGAAGTGGGAGTCCCCCAGGGGTCTATTTTTAGCCCCCTGCTTTTTAACATCTTTTTGGCCCCCCTTGCAGAGGTAGCGGAGTCCTTCGGCGCCCAGATCGTGTCCTATGCCGACGACACCCAACTCCTGTTTACCCATAACAGGAACGAGGTGTTTGACGGGAGCCGCATCAGAAGCTGTTTAGAGGCGGTCTTCGGCTGGTTCAGGGAGCATGGTCTAAAATGCAACTCCGATAAATCGTAGCTGCTTTTTTTTGGTTTTGCTTCTGAGCCAGATTGGAAAAGTTGGTGGCCTCAGGATTTGTTTCCACCTGCTAAGGCAAGCGTAAAAGCCAATAATTTGGGTATTATGATTGACAATGATCTTTCTTATGGGCCCCAAATATCTAGCCTTTCGGGGAAATGTTTTGGCATCCTTCGGATGCTTAGAAAATTTTTGCCCCTGATATCCATCAAACACAGACGGATCATTGTTCAAGCACTTGTAGGGTCCAGATTGGACTACGCGAATGCCCTCTATCTGGGGCTTCCCAAGTACCTGGTGAGGCGGCTTCAAGTAGTCCAAAATTCAGCAGCCCGCCCCATCTACGGGCTCCCTAGACGTGCAAGTGCCTCTGTACTGCTGCAAGAGCTGCATTGGCTTCCCATAGCCAAGAGAGTTCAGTTTAAGAGCCTGACGCTGACTTTCAAAGCTCTTCATGCCATTGGTCCCAGATACATGAGGAAACGTTTGGCTCTCTATAAACCAAACAGAGCCTTACGGTCTGCTTCCCTGTCTAAAATGGTAGTCCCGGCCATCAAACGAGCTAGACAGGGCGGTCGCTCTTTTCACCATTTGGCTCCCCGTGCATGGAATGAGCTCCCGCTTTTCCTCAGACAGATTCCCTGTCTTTTGTCCTTTAGAAAGGCTTTAAAAACTTGGCTTTTTACCAGATAGGCTTGCCATTTTCCTTTGCTGTCGTGTTGTGTTGCCGTTTTGAAGGTATCCTTCGCCAAAGCGCCGGGACACTCCTTCTGGAGTAGCTGTTGCGCTATAGAAGAGCCGAAATAACATAACATAACATAACATATACAGAAAGCCAGTGAAGCTGTCAGATATAATGCGATACTAAACCATTTTTTTTTCAGTTTAAACAATGTTGTTGATGCTGCATTTTGTATTTTTGTGAATTCAATTAAGATATTTCTGCGGCAGAACCTCACATGTGGCAGTGCGAAAACCAATGCAGGAGTGAATGAACTCATTGGTCGCCACTGGGCAATAGAAAGAAAGAAAAACAATCTGACTTTAAGACTCATATGAAACGTAAAATATTGCTTTAAGAGAGATCGGATGGTTAAGATTAAGATTGCTGTTTAACCAGCTGTAAGAGAGATCGGATGGTTAAGATTAAGACTAATGTTTAACCAGAACTCCAGATTCCAAAATATGGATAATGGATCAGGGCCGGTTCCAAGAGATATAGATCAAAGTTTAGTGTTTCATTCATTAATATTGCTACAATCAAAATCAGGGGAATGAACTTAAGAACATTCTTGCTATCCATTGTTGCCTGCTTTCCAGGCCCTATGGAAGATCAAGAATAGGCTCAGGGGCATCCTCAGATAGGTTAAAGGTAAACTGAGTATCGTAAACAACGCAGTGCATAAGGATGTTGAATTGGAATAATAGGTCTGGAAAAGGCTTCATATGAAGATTAAACCTAAAGGGGGATATGGAAGAGCCCTGCAGTACTCCCAACAGATTTTTTTTGGTTCTTATGTAAAAAAGCCTAGTTGGACTAATTGACTTCTATCTTGTAAAATCGAATGCAGATGTTGTAGAACTGTGCCCTTCACAGAGCAATAATCAATTATCTAGTTCTTAAATTCGTATTTCAGTGGTTGCAGATTTCAAATTCTGAAACTTATGGTCACTTTATTCTTGTTATTACACAGGGTTGTTGGAGTTACTCAAACATTAACGTTTAAAGGGAAGTGAACCGTCTGTGGTAACTGAAACTCAATGCAATTATTCAGATTAAAGGTTAGATCTAATCAGTGACCTTCTATATATGGATTGATGAAAACGTGTTGGTAAATATTTATATCAGTCATCCTGGTTAACAACTCGTGTACATTTAATAAGGCTACACTCTCTTTATATGTTAAAGTCTCCTAATATAATGGTGTTATCTTTAATTAAATGTATGTGCATTGTGAAAACTCCAAGTTTATTAAAATATTCTATTGCGAGGCAGAACGGGAGGTATTATAGGATGCAGGCTATTGACTCATTCTCACCAATCTCATAGAATAAAGTTTCCAAACCCTTGCATTCGTCACTTTAAAAAATATATTTTAGGGAGATGCACGGGAGATGATAGCTACCCTTCCTCGCTTTTTTTCCTCACACTCACAATGTATGATTTTAAATGTATCTGGTACCAGGCCTTCAAATATAGAGTTGCAGTTATTAGATGTATATTACAAAGACCATCCTTCATTTCGCTATATATTTCTCTGAAGATTGTTTTCTTAAAGATGGTTTATAGAAATCAAAATGAACATTTTCCATTGGGGTATTCAGCTCTTCTTTATGACGTACAGCTAAAGTTTCAGCGGCAATGAATAAGGATAGGATAAAGATAATATAAATTCACCTGTTCTAGGGGGTAACCAACCTTTACAACGCACAACGCAACTTTTACCACGCAGTGCCTTTACAACGCAACTTTTACAACACAAACTATTACAACGCATTGCACTGGGGGGCGCTCTAGGATAGGGAATATGTTTAATGTACAATCCAACACCTTCCCTACTATCCACGGGGACTGGAGTTGGAATACTAAATTAAACAATTCACTATCCAGTGCCTAAAAGCACTATGCGTTGTAATGGTATGCGTTGTAAAAACCGCCTTGTAAAAAAGCATGCGATGTAAAAGCATGCGTTGTAATGTCATACATCCGTTCTAGGGCAGTGTGCAGTGTCCAAGCATTGCTGGCCACTGGATGCCTCTGGGTGCGGACAGGCGCTGACAGGCTTGTCCCATATGCGTCATTTCTGCTTCCTTGCTGCAGCTTCCCATAAATAGGGCATTGGCCGTACACCACCATTAGGAGAGGAAGGGGGTCGCTGGTCCTTTCATCCACCTTAAAAGCTCTTCCTTTACTAGAGAATAATTGTTGCTATTTTCTCATTTGCTCTGTAAGCTCTCAACACAATCGGCAAACCCAATTGCAAATCAGTTTCTAGTTTTAGTTGTGGCTTTTAAAAAGTGTGCTTTGTGAAACAAGTTTGAGAATGAAAAAGCCATAACTATACACTGTCAGAAGACTTCTTTCAAGTTGATGATTAGAAATCAAGGGGCTTATTTACAAGGCCCTTGAGCCACTTTTGCGTCTTTTTTAACATGGGGGAAAGTGACGCAAAAGTGGCGCAAGGGGCTTGTAAATCTGCCCCCAAGAACTATTTTCACATGCGATTTAGATGTGAAGTGACTGTTTATAACAAACGCTTTGGATCAAACTTTCGTTTAAAATGTGTGCGCTTTGTTCAGCACTTTTCACCATATGAGACAAAAATTCCATGGTGCTACAAGTGGAACTAAGCCTCTTAATATCTGAATTATGCCATTATTTACAGTACCTCTGCACAGGAATGTGGAGATAGTACACAGGGCATTTACACAGGAGCACTTCATCGTTACCATGTGTGGTTTCTTCTGTTGTTTATACTGATGTCATTGATATTTGATTATATCAATTCTTCTCTAATATTTGTTCTTCTTCAATCACTTTCTCCATTGTCTCCGTAGATTTGTATCCTTACCCCGTGGCGTTTTCCCGATCACGCGTCTCGCTGACCCTGGATGCCTTGCCTGCTCCACGTGGCTCCACCCCTCCTCCCTCTCTGCTCCTGATCGTCTTCGTTATCTCCCCCTTGTGTAGGTATGTTTTCCCTTTATCTGTTTTGCATATTTCTTCTTTTTTCCTTGATTATCCTCCCTTATTTTGTTTCTTCTCCTTTCCCTTTTACCACAACGGGTGTCACTTCCTTTTCTCCTCTCTTACTATTCTTAATGCTTCCCGCTCTTTTTTGGTTTTCTTATGTACTTTTGTAAAAAACGCTTTGGATCAAACTTTCGTTTAAAATGTGTGCGCTTTGTTCAGCACTGTTCACCATATGAGACAAAAATGTCATGGTGCTACAAGTGGAACTAAGCCTCTTAATATCTGAATTGTGCCATGATTTACAGTACCCGGGCACAGGAATGTGGGGATAGTACACAGGGCATTTACACAGGAGCACTCCATCGTTACCATGTGTGACCTCCATGTAAATCAAGGAATCCATGGGTTTGTCTTATTATGCATCTTGCGCCTGGTCAACCATTCCTCCTTGGATGGAAAAGGAAGGGCCAAGGAACATTCCAAGGAGCGGGGGCATTGATGCCCATTATTGTCGTTAGAGATAATGACTGCAATCACAAAACTGATGAAGGGACTCCAGCATCATACCAGGAGCAGATCACGGGATACGAGTATACTTCTCGGAAGCGTGGCTAGGGTTGAACTGTCTAGATTTACACTGGGACACCCCTCAGAAGCCTCCATTGAGGATTTTTGCACATCTGCAATGGTATGACAACACCTGCTTACATTAAGCGTGGGCGAGTAAAGACAGGCATTCATATTGAGTGCAAGTCCACACCCAAGAATTGTGTTCACCATGAAGACTGGGTGCACATTATATAATAGGGCAACCTGTGATAATCACCCTTCAGCCTTCTTACTCTCTCACAGTATGAATACCTCAGACCCCAAACTTTAATTTCTGCCATGGTATAATAAGGCATTAATGCTCTCTGCTCAAAAGCTTTATATGGATTAACACGTTTTGTAGTGAATCTTAAAATAACAGCTAATAATGTCCCACTGCAGGAAAGCAACAGGCTATTAGTGCCTGCCACCCGAATTTCACCTGCCACATTAAATAAAAAAGCTCGTTATCCCGGCCTGCTGCATGTTATCACCAAAGAACTGGCAATGCAGGCAAACACAACTGGGACAACATTCCACGCATAATGATTAGTTGAAACAATTTCAAAACTTCAGACATTGTGCAAATGAAAGGTGTTTCGTGAATTAAAAAAAATTATCTTCAGGCTTTTTAATTGGTCTTCCCCCTCATGTTAAACAATGTCATCAGGCCTCCCAAATGATAAACATATTTTCATATCATTATTCTACTTATGTTAAATACTTCAAGCAATTTAAAATGTGGGGGCTTGATAGCACATCCTATGAGAAATATAGAAAACAAAATATTTGATGTATTGCTATTGACAGATCTCTAGTCCAAAAGGTGTTCACAGTCTGGTCCTTGTTCAGAAAGGACGGGGTAAGACATTGGGCATTATTGCAAGGGCCCTTCTGATATATGTTTTCAGCTATGACATAACTGAAAAAGATGGTACTCGTTTTCTGTTACTCGTTTTCTGTTGCACAAGTCCTTAAAAAAAAGTGGGATCTAACCAGATTAGGCACAATGCAAGGGAAATCATGACGCTTGCCATCAAAGCTCATAATGTCACGACTAGTGACATTGCATGTGACATCACAGGTAGTGACATCACAAGAACTGACATCAGATATTAAGAACTGACACATATGATTATCAGGTATATCATAAGTACATTTAAGCACATTATGAGATTTAACAAATGAGATTTGGTGTCGGGGTTGTGCCAAAAAAGTGGTGCAATCCAGACGCAAAACCTGGGCCTCAACTAATACATTTATCTTTTTAAGCCCTGCCACAAAGAAATTGGCGACAAGGAAAAGCATGGCAGTAGTTCTGTTATGCTTAATTGGTTGCAAAGTCCATATTTTAAAATATTTGATTGGGTTAAGGCATCTGCTGTAAAGGTGCCAGTAAATCTCAGGTGATAGTTATAATGGTGAGATAACTCTGGAGTTTAACACGTGTTGGAGAAATCTGTGGTTTGTGAAGTCCCAGGTGTGTATAAAAGTAGTATAAGGTTAATCTGTCTCCTTCAAAGCACATCACGTAACATGCAGATGACAGATTTTTATTTTATGTAGATGGTAAAGTGGGTTTCTGCTTTCAACACAAAGATCCTTTTGTTTCCTGCAGCTCATAAACTGTAATCCTTGTAATATAGCACAATGAGCTATGAAGGACTCCTACACCTTGTAACCCCCACTGTCTCATGTAACTCATCTTGTAAATTGATTTACACATGTACATGAAATAAATAAAATATTGCGATTGAAATTGTTGTCTAAATACTGGGACAGTCCAACACACCTGACATCTTTACAGTGCATGCATCTCTTATATGCAGGGACTGAACAAAGGCAAAGAACACCTCTCTTAAGAACCTCTGAAGAGATAACATTCTGCGTGCCTTTGTTTCCCCTCCGTGGCATTCACATTTAAGTGGGAAGTTCCAGGCCGCCTCCAGTTAGGATATTCAAACAAAAGGCCCTCCTAACTTCGGCCCAGCTTGAGGTGAAATCAAAACTCCCTCCTGTCTGCACGTTGCTGCTGGGAATTAAAAGCAGACAACGTACAGACACTGCTGAACGCGTCCCGGTGTAAGACAGCGGGACACGTTCAGCATATTTCTGTGGGGCCCAACTTCTTGGTAGGGGGACGGCGCCCACCCTGTGAAAATAGTGGGTTGACACCATGTACCTGCGTGTACCCCCTGACTTGTGCCCTGGTTACACCTGTTGTGAAAGCGAACAGACATCTCTCTGTGGCACAGACGTGTTTTCTGTGTGAGCACCCCAGTTACAAGCAGGGCACTGTTAGAATCGTATGAGGAGAAGAATAAATCCAAACAGTTTCCGGGCTCCTCACTAAGGCACAATGTGTGCATGTCTGCACCCCAAAAAGAGGTCTGACAGTGTTTTTTTTGTTGTATGAGAAAAAAAACATGCAGTAACTGGCTCTGTGCTGGGACTCAGAATAGTGTATCTGTCCTTCAAAAAGGAGCCAGACACTGTTTGTATTATTTCTTAGGTTAAATAATTCCAGACTGAAACTGCATCTGTCTCCTTGTTGGGGCACATACTCATTCCTATTCCCATCCTTCTCTTAAACACTGAAGCATTGGAAGAGGAAGGAACTGCTCAGAATTATATCAGGAAGTGGTAATTAAAAGGGACTATGAACAATCCTAGTCAATTCCTACCTCCTGGTGTGTTTCTTCTGTTGGTGGCTGTGAAGGGTGGTGGAAGAGAGGGTGCTCCTCCAACACTCTTCCCCACCTTCCTCCTTCCCACCAACAGATAATAGTGATTCAAGCTGGTGTCATTACTAAGGAGGAGCAGAGGGCAGTAGTAGTTCCCTCTAGCACTTCTTACAGCCCCACCCACCAGCTTCATCCTTGGATGGAGCTGAGAGGGGTTGGGAATCCCTCCCAGGCCCATCCCTTATGTGTGTGTTATCTGACACTAGTGATGTTACACTCATATTAAGGAGTTACCTCATTAAGGAGTTTGCGTGTGCCCAGAAAGGATTGGACACTAGCAACGTTCTTTACCCCACACATATATATTTAATTGCCTGGGGTGTGGGAAAAGCGTTTCTAGTGTCCAATCCTTTCTGGGCACCCGCAAACTCCTTGATGAGGTAACTACTTAATATGCGTGTAACATTACTAGAGATAACAGGAGGGCTAGTTGGCCCACAAGGAACCTCAAGAGCCGAGGGGACTTCATACCACAACTAGTAGTGCGCCAGGAGGTGGTTTGCCGAGTGGTGGAGAAAGGGGGCATGGCCATCGAAAACTTCTCAGCAAACCCACTGTGTGGGACTTGCTGAAGGTAACAGGAGGGGTAGTTGGCTCTCATGGACCCTTAATAGCCAAGGGGACTTTATCTCCCTACTAGCTGTGCACCAGGAGGTGCGTTTACAGAGTGATGGAGAAAGGGGGTGTAGCCTCTTATGAGGTCTCAGCAAACCCACTGTGTGGCACTTATTGGAGGTAACAGGAGGGGTATCGACAGAGTACCCAATGCACACAACAAAAAGTAAAGTAAACATATGTCAATGTTGACACTAGTGAAATCCAATATAAAGCTGTCAGAGAGAACCACAATGTCATCATTTATGATGTAAATGTAAAGGTCTTCATTTATTCCTTAAGACAAGCCAGCCGGCACGTGTTTCGTCACAAAGGAATGTTAATTCCGTGACTCTTCAGGGCTGGGAAAGATATAAGGAACAGCAATGGAATATACAACATTAAATACATACATTTGAGTACAAGTCCTGTGCACACGTATCAAAATATTAGGTTCTTATGTCAGAACCAAATAAGGGGTCGATTAGGATGGCTCGGCGGGGGCAATCCATCCGCCACCCTCACAGAAATGGCTTCCCGCCACATTAGGACGGACGGCGGACGGCGCTTTTCCGCCGCAGTCGCCTTGCGACCGTGGCGGAAAAGGTCTAATATGGTGGCGGTGTCTATCAGACACCGCCAGCCATATTAGGATGTGCCTTGGGGAATGCCTTTCCGTGGCGGCAATGCCGCCAAGGAAAGGCATACGGTCTTTGCTTTGGGGGCCCTTTGCGGGCCCCCATGGTGAAGGGGGAGTGGGGGGTACACATGGGGGGTAGGTACCCCCATGCATTTCAAAGTACAACATGGCAGGCACCACGCGGTGGCTGTCATGTTGTGCTTTGAAACGCACAACATGCATTTTTGGCATTGCGGCAGACGGTGCTTTCAGCACCGCCCGCCGCAATGTTAAAAATGCGGGATGCACCCGCCACTGTGGCGGGTGCATCCTAATTCGAGGCATGGGACCTCCGCCCTTATGGTGGACGGTCCCTGCCCACGACAGGTCCGTCCGCCATCCTAATGACCCCCAAAGCTATGTAAAGTTCAAATAAACATGGTCGAGGTCCAGCGTCCTTTGAATCGCTACTTTATAGTTCAATCTTGATCAGTACATACGAAAATAAAACTAGCCGACACGTGTTTCGTCACACCGTGTGAAAGATATGACTCTTCAGGGCTGTTGCATATCCGAGGTAGGGTACTGGCGCGCAGGTTCGGTTGAAGTCTCAAACCGGCTGTGCAGCGAAGAGAGGCGCAAACAAGTAACTGCCAGCTGCACCTACCCGTGCTTCGACCGGCAAGCAAGATAATTTTATCGTCGACTTCTTAATCTGGACGTACCCGTCCTTTACTTTTCCCGCCCACCGGTAGTCATTCCTCGCTCCATACCTACTTGTTTGTGCCTCTCTTCGCTGCACAGCCGGTCACGGGGATTGGGACCGCCCGCCATAAGGGTGGGGGTCCCGTGGGGGGGATTAGGATGCACCCACCACAGTTCCCTCATTTTTAACATTGTGGCGGGCGGTGCTCACAGCTTCTAGAACTCCCATTACATGCGGGGTACCTCAAGGTTCATCATTATCACCTCTACTTTTCAACCTTTATCTTCGCCCACTATTACACTTCTTAAGGAACGCCAAAGTTACCATCTACAACTATGCGGATGATCTCCGTGTGAAAGATATGACTCTTCAGGGCTGTTGGATATCCGAGGTAGGGTACTTGCGCGCAGGTTCGGTTGAAGTCTCAAACCGGCTGTGCAGCGAAGAGAGGCGCAAACAAGTAACTGCCAGCTGCACCTACCCGTGCTTCGACCGGCAAGCAAGATAATTTTATCGTCGACTTCTTAATCCGGACGTACCCGTCCTTTACTTTTCCCGCCCACCGGTAGTCATTCCTCGCTCCATACCTACTTGTTTGTGCCTCTCTTCGCTGCACAGCCGGTCACGGGGATTGGGACCGCCCGCCATAAGGGTGGGGGTCCCGTGGGGGGGATTAGGATGCACCCACCACAGTTCCCTCATTTTTAACATTGTGGCGGGCGGTGCTCACAGCTTCTAGAACTCCCATTACATGCGGGGTACCTCAAGGTTCATCATTATCACCTCTACTTTTCAACCTTTATCTTCGCCCACTATTACACTTCTTAAGGAACGCCAAAGTTACCATCTACAACTATGCGGATGATCTCCAACTTATCTTTCCTCTAAATAACACAGACTCCGTGGTGGAATTCCAGAACATCATGACATACATACAGAGGTGGATGAACCTCAACCACTTAAAGCTGAACCCAGGTAAGACAGAATTAATCTTGCCTGGGAAAAGTGAATTAAGTTGGAATCCACTCTTTTGGCCACCTAGTATGGGAGTTCCACCAATGAAATCTGTCTTGGTTAAAAGTTTGGGAGTCACACTTAGTGCTGATCTCTCCTTGAAGGGACAAGTTGGTACAGTGGTCTCCGCTAGTTTTTTTCAACTTCGGAAAATAAAAAAAATAGCCCAGTTCCTGACACTACCTGCACTTACTCAGGTTATCATTGCCCTTGTTCTGTCCCGACTGGACTTTTCAAACAGCCTCTACCTTGGACTTCCAGCGGGCCTGTTAAAAAGACTCCAACTTGTACAGAACCAAGCTGCCAGGCTTATTCTGCAACAACCAAAATGGCAGTCTATTAGACCGGGTCTGAAACAACTGCATTGTCTGCCTGTGAAGCAGCGGATCGCCTTTAAAACAGGATGTATTATTTTTAAGACCCTACAAAACACAGGCCCAAAATTAATAAAAAACCTTGTTTCTAGATACAATCCTTCTTTGAATCTTCGATCTGCCCACAAAGCTTTATTGGTTGTTCCGACCTTTAAGAAAAAGCGTCTTGGCGGCTGCTGTTTTGACCATCTTGCAGCCACCTTTTGGAACTCTTTACCACTTCCTTTGAGAATGAGTCCAGATCTTCTTATTTTCAGACATTCTCTTAAAACATGGCTTTTTCATCAGGCTTATCTCTGAGTATTTTGCGTTTTATGTTTCCCTTCGATAGCGCCATGAAGCCTACAGGCGTACGAGTGCTTAATAAATACATTATTAACATAACGTAACATAACATCAGTGTATAGCAAACAGGCACTTGTGTACTTAATACAAGAGTCTCGGTGCATGAGAACCAGATACACAGTAAGTAATCCATCAGCATGGTTTTAGTAAACATCGCTGACTATTAACATATCCAAAAACATACTTGGGCATGCTCAAACTGACTAGAAAAACAATAGGATTGAGTCACAAAAGTATTACAAACATTTGAAAGGTGCATTGATAATAGTACAGTCATGATAGAATAGAGATTCATAGTAGGCATATATAGATAGGATGAATGCAGATATTCCAGTAATCATTCATGGGTGTACTCAGAGTCTTATGTTAACAGTGATAACCACAAATCCACAATTGTGAGTGACAGATTTGCTCATCTATGGAGATTACAGTCTGAACTGACTGGAGAGTGTAATCGCCTAAGAAGTATTGCAGCTCTTGGTCAAAATTGAGACCCAGTTCCACCGTTCGAAGACGGATTATCCACATAGGTTCTAGGCATATCAGCCTAAGTTCCCTGTTGCCACCCCGTATGTTGGGTTGCACTGTGTCAATGAGAAAGAAAACAACCCTTCTGTCCATACTTTGTTCTGGGCATGCAGCAGCGTGCAATGCAACAGGATATTTAGGGTATTGCTTGTGAATGGTCTTATGTGTTCTGCAATTCTATCCTTAAGTGGTCGGATTGTGCTGCCCACATAGAATTTGCCAGATGCATTCAATGATATACACCACGAAACGTGTTGTGTAATTAATGTTAGTTCTGATTGAGTGTTGGTCGCCTTTGGCGCCAGTGAATTGTCTAGCGCCGTTCTTGGCCCATCTGCACTTTGAACAAAAAACACATTTGTAGAAGCCAAGATTATGTGGAATCAACCAGGTGTAGGTAGAGACACTGCGCGGGATGGTGGGGCTCAGTCTGTTCCTCAAAGTCCTCCCCCTCCTGAAAGTGAGTTGAGGGTATTCTGAGATGTATTCTTGGAGACTTTTATCTGCCCATAGGATGCCCCAGTGTCTAGTGAAGCTCTTGCGAACGGCATGGTGTAGATCATTAAAGCCAGTGATCATTTGTACTAGTTTGTCATCCTGTTGTGTTCGAACTTGTGATTTCAGTGTGTCTGCCCGTTTGACCTTTTTTAGTCTGTTAGTGGCTTTCTGTAGTGTGTCCTCGGAGTAACCCCTTCTAGAACATCTGTCTCTTGTTTCTGATAAGCACTTCCTGAATTAAGTTTCTTCACTACAGTTCCTTCTGACTCTGAGAAATTCTCCATAGGGTATGGCCTGTATTTGGTGTGGAGGATGTGAACTGGAGGCGTGTAAAACTGCATTGCATGCGGTCTTTTTCCTGAAGAGCCTGCTCTGTAGAGTGTCATGTTTCACATAAATTTCCAAATCCCAAAATTCCACCCTAGTAGTGCTAGACTCCATGGTAAAACTCATCTCCCATATGTTGGTATTAAGGTGCGTTTAGAATTCTTGTAGATGTTCCTGGATGCCAGACCAGAGGAGGATGCAATCATCAATATACCGACCCCAGAAAATTATGGAGTCGACAAATCTAGCCCCCATAGGTCACCTAATTAAATCAGCTTCCAAAGTGCCCATAAACAAATTGGCAAATGAGGGAAAAACCCTTAGCACGTGTAACAGGAGGGGTAGTTGGCCCCCAAAGACGTCCTTGAGGGCCTTCCTGTTATCTCGATTAAGTCCCACACAGCGGGATTTCTAAGAGGTCTTCGGAGGCCACATCCCCTTTCTTTGCCACTCTGCAAATGCAGCTGGTAGTGCACTACTGGTTGGGGCATGAAGTCCACTTTACTCCTGTGAGAACTTGGGGCCAAGAAGCCTCCTGGTTCTTCCTTTAAGTCCTACACAGGAGGATTCCTGAGAGCTGGGCGGAGACCCAGCCCGTTTTCTCCACCACTCTGCAAATGTGACTACTAGTTAAAAAGCCATAGAAATTCACTGGAAAAAATAAAAGTTACAGGGATATTATAGTTAGAAATTAGCATTTAAAAAACCTTAGAAATTCACAGAAAAAAAACAAAGGTTATTGGGACATCATAGTTAGCAAATAGAATAAAAAAACAGAGAAATTCACTGAAAAAACCAAAGGTTGCAGGGACATTATAGTTAGGGTCAGATTTCACTCGTACAAAACCAGAGAAATTCAGCAGTTATAGTTACCTGAGCTAACTATAACGTACGCCCCCGAAATCCACTGCTTATGACCTCACATATTACATCACTCACGACATGGTCGATTCGTATGCCAACTCACACACCTGTACAACCACTGACATACCCATTCACAGACCTATATCAGTAATCACATACCCACTAACTCTTCCATAGAGCCACTCACACTCACCCATACAGCTACTCCCACTCCCACTTATTTACCTACAAAGTCACACTCCCATTCACTCACTCAAATCAGCCTCTCAACACAGCCATTCACTCACCCATAAAAGCCCTCATACACTCACTCACACAACCACTTACATACCCATTCACACATCCATTCAAGCATTCACACATCCCTGTACTCACCTATACAGCCATTCACACAGACACTCACTGTCCAATACCGTCACTCACACACAAAGTCACTTAATGAAACACCCACTCAAACAGCCACTCACTCACCCACACAGCCACTTACACATCCAGTTATTCACTCATACAATTTCATGCTCAAAATACTTAGGAGTCATTAGGATGGCGGGAAACGAGACTGCCCGCCACAAGGGCAGGGGTCCCGTGGGGGCAATTAGGATGCACCCGCCACAGTGGCGGGCGCATCCTGCATTCCTGTCATTGTGGCGGGCGGTGCACTCCGCACCGCCCACCACAATGCCAGGAAGGCCTGTTGTGCACTTCCATGCACAACATGTTGTGCATGGAACTGCAGGGGGGTACCATAGGTACCCCCCATGTGGACCCCCCACCCCTGGAGTACCTGGGGGCCCGCAACGGGCCCCGCAGTATACTTCCGCATGTCTTTCCGCACCCATGTTAATATAGCTGGCGGTGTCTAACAGATACCGCCATCATATTAAACCCTTTTCTGCTCGGTCAACTCGGGCAGAAAAGCGGCAGACGGTCTTTCTGTCCGCCGCGTTTCCCCCACCATAGTAATATGGCGGGGGGAAATGGGTGGCGGGCGGGGGTCGGATCACGGGCAGATCGCTACCGCCATGCGGGCGGTGGCAATCCGCCGTGATCCTAATGGGCCCCTTAATTCGGATACAGCCATATCCATAAAAGCACAGTAAATATAACGATTTAAAATATACAAATACATAATCACAGTAAGAATTCATTGGCAATAGGCATGAATATACAATTTTTTAAACATATATGTAAGGAGGGAAATTCAAGTATGGATAAAAAGGAAAATTGACTCAGTGGTTGGACATCATGTTGCGGGCTCGTACGGCAATTCTCAAGAAGGTGCCAACGCTGAAAACCAACTCTTCATCTGTCAAGGTAAGTAACCTCCTGTGAGCATCTACCAGACTAATTGGTGTAGTTTTTTGTAAAAACGGGATTAAAAGACACTTAGGGGCCGATTCTGATCTCGGTCGGAAGAGCTCCGAATCGGGTTCGGCATTAGCGGGTCGGATTCGGAGGCGGAATTTCCTTCCGGTTCGTACACGAGTCCGGACGTCGAAGTACGATGCAAACAAGCGCAAAATCTCTGTCCGAATCGTTTCCTGGTCCGAACAGGCTCCGTACGTCTCGGCCGTAAGCTAACCGTGGCGCGCAATGGAGGCGAATTAGGACCGAGCCAGTACGATGCTCGATTTGGACAGCCGGATTGAGTCGGAGCTTCCGGCTCGCAATAGCTCCCGGAGCTGGACTTTGGCGCACTTGTCTACAACGTACCCATTCAGTCAATGGGACCCCATGTACGCGTTGTACGACCGGCTCCCATTTACTTCAATGGGAGTCCGACCGAAACAAGTCTGACAGCATACGGCCGCATCGTACTCGCTCGGTCGGACTGCAGGAGTCCGGATCGGTCGGAAAACACCCCGGGTCCAGCTCGGTCGGAGTGATTCGGCCCCTTAGCGTATTTTATATAGTACTTGCAAAAGAACAAAAAGTGTAAATTAGTTTGACCACTCTGTCCATCGCACGGGCAGGGTTGGGAATCTAGATTAGTGTGGTAACAGAGGAAAGCACAGCAATAATTTTGCAGTACCAGCCCTTAGACGGAAGAGGAGACTCCTCTTAGAATGACTCATGGGCAGGTTAAGGTAGCTGGCCGAGAGACAATGAGGGCCATGTAGATAACAACTGAAATTGCACAGAGAGTATTAGACGAGTACCACACTTTTAAAGGTTGGGGCATTAAAGTTACTTCTCACCAAAACTCAGGCTACCTAGCGCCTCTTTTAATTCCCAGCCCAAGGTCCGGTCCCAAGAGTAGCCCAAGGCCCCCAATCTCTATCCTCAGAGGAGCACTGGGCTATTCTCTGCAAAGAAAGCCTTGCAATCTGGGCATTCAGCACGTTTCCCCCAGGCAGAAATAGCTCCCCGAAGCAATCTTCGGAATCCAGAGCTAATTACAAGCACTTTTACCCTTTCGCCAGAAACTCAATGACAACTTAGGCAATTAGACGCAGGCAACAGTGCAAAAAAAGGAACGGAGATTAGCCTTGCTCATGGAATGTTAACGGCTTAGCTACAAAAACTTCAGACCCAGAATTCCTGCAATATCTTAACTCGTTCGACATGATCCTGCTGGAAAAAACATGGCTTATAGAACCATTACACCTACAAGGGTTTGTATGCTTTGCCACACCAGCCATAAAAGGCAGGAAATCCGGGAATTCCTCAGGAGGGCTGTTAACTTACATATTCACAACGGTAAGTAGTCAAAATATCGTTTTTTTTTATAACAAAATGATATACAGTTCATTGATGTTTTAATATCGATAGTAAAAAATATCGATTATTTTAATATCGATATTAAAAAATATCGTTTTTGGTATGTGTATTATTATATCGAAGTAAAAAATATCAAATGTCAAAATATCGTTGTGTAAAAATGTGGATAATATGTAGTATTTTGCAATTTTTTGTATATTATGTAATATTTTGTTTTTAAGTGTTTTAATATGTATTTTTAATGTATTGAAAATATGTATTGTACATTTAAAATTTGTTTATCTTTTTTAAAATTTCATATATAATTTTAGGAGCTGGATGTTGGGTTTATAGGGGATAAGGGTGGAGAGTGTTTTAAAAGTATATATTTTAAATGTAATAATTTTTTTCAATTTTTAATAGGTTTTACAATTTAAAAATTGTTTTTTTTAAATATAAAAAAATAATTTGAAAATTAATTTTAGGAGCGGGATGTTTGGTTGATAGGGGTTAAGGGTGGGGAGTGTTTTCAAAATATATATTTAAAATGCAGTATTTTTTTTAATTTTTAATAAAAATTTAAACAAAAAAATATGTTTTAAATATTAAAAATGAGTTTGAAAATACATTTTAGGAGTGGGATCTTTGGTTTATAGGGGTCAAGGGTGGGGAGTCTATTAAAAAATATATTCAAAATGTAATATGTTTTACAATTTTTAATACATTTTAACATTTTTAAAGTCTTTTTTTTAAAAATATGAAAAAATATTTTGAAATTAATTTTAGGAGCGGGTTGTAGGGTTTATAGGTGTTAAGGGTGGGGAGTGTTTGAATATTTATTTTAATTTAATATTTTTTACAAATTAAAAAAATATATAATAAAAAAAAGACATTTTAAATGTAGAATTTGTAATACATTATTTGTAGGAGTGGGATGTTGGGTTTATAGGGGATAAGGGCGGGTAGTTTTAAAAAATATATATTATAAAATTAATAATTGTTACACATTTTGGAAAATTTTAGAATTCCATTTTTTTCAATTTAAATATTTTAAAATTTGGAAAATAAATTTCGGCGTGGGAATTTGAATTTATAGGGGATAGGGGTGTGAAGTTTTAAAAATATATTATATAAATGTAATATTTTTCATATGTTTATATAAAATTTAGAATTTAATAAATATTTGAAACTCAAATTTTGAGAGAAAATTTGAAAATACATTTTAGGAGTGGGATTTTCAGTTTATAGGGAATAAGTGTATGTATTTTGTTAATAGATAACATTTTTTTATTGTAATATTTTCAATAAATTACAAATTTTAGAATTTGTGGTAAACTGGAGTGGGAATAGTAAATTATTTTTAATTAGTGTCTGGCACCTACCCCAATTTAATGTAGACTGGAGTGGGAATAGTAAATTATTTTTAATTAGTATCCAGCACCTACCCCAATTTAATGTAGACTGGAGTGGGAATAGTAAATTATATTTAATTAGTGTCCAGCACCTACCCCAATTTAATGTATATTGGAGTGGGAATAGTAAATTATTTATGTTTAGTGTCCAGCACCTACCCCAATTTAATGTAGACTGGAGTGGGAATAGTACATTATTTTTAATTAGTTTCCAGCACCTACCCCAATTTAATATAGACCGGAGTGGAAATAGTAAATTATATTTAATTAGTGTCCAGCACCTACCACAATTTAATGTAGACTGGAGTGGGAATAGTAAATTATTTATGTTTAGTGTCCCGCACCTACCCCAATTTAATGTAGACTGGAGTGGGAATAGTACATTATTTTTAATTAGTTTCCAGCACCTCCCCCAATTTAATGTAGACTGGAGTGAGAATAGTAAATTATGTTTAATTAGTGTCCAGCACCTACCCCAATTTAATGTAGACTGGAGTGGGAATAGTAAATTATATTTAATTAGTGTCCAGCACCTACCCCAATTTAATGTATATTGGTGTGGGAATAGTAAATTATTAGTTTTAGTGTCCAGCACCTTTGGGGGCCGATTCCGATTTCGGTTGGAAGGGCTACGACCACCGTTCTGTGGGCCGGATTCCTTTCGGATCGGGCCATTCGGAATGGCTCGGTCTGAAAGGAATCTGACTCAGATTTCCGGATTGCTGACAACAGGCTCGTCCGCTGTCCGGAAATCCCTCAGTACTCCCCCGGTCGCCTCTTTACGACCGAGGGAGTGCGATGGCAGCTTTTCACTGCCTTTTCATGCTGGTGTGTCTGGCATGAAAAGGCAATTGGAAGCTGTTACTGGGGGCCCCCAGCAGGGCCCCATGGGTGTGAGGCTGCCGGATGGTGGCCTGGGGGCACCTATGGTGCCCCTCCGTTGATCCCTGCACCCGGTGGCTGGCACCTTGGGGTGCCGGCCACAGGGTGCAGGGATAAGCTGCACCCCTGCTTTCAACAATGCAGGCATGCATTCCGCTCGGAATTCATGCCTGTATTGTTAAGTATACGAATGCCCATCGTACTAGCAGGGCTGTAACCGACGACAGCAGGTCGGTCGGTTACAGCTCCTGCCGATGTCGGACGGACTCAGGTCCGTCCAACATCGGAATTGGCCCCTTAATGTAGACTGGAGTGGGAATAGTAAATCATTTTAAATTAGTGTCCAGCACCTACCCCAATTTAATGTAGAATGGAGTGGGAATAGTAAATTAATTTTAATTAGTCTCCAGCACCAACCACAATTTAATGTAGACTGAAGTGGGAATAGTAAATTAATTTTAATTAGTGTCCAGTACCTACCACAAATTTAATGTAGACTGGAATGAGAATAGTAAATTATTTGTTATTAATGTCCAGCACCTATCTCAATTTAATATTATTTTTTAATATATTAAAGTTTATTGTTAGAAAAAAATAGAAGATAGTTTTGTATTTAGAATTTGTTACATAGGAGTAAGTATATTCATTAGAAATTTTTCGTATAATGTGTGTAAGAATAAGTACTTTTTTATGTATGTACATTGAATCTAATGTAAAGAAAGTAAAATAAATAGAATTAATACAATTTTTTTCCAGTTGTTATATTTGTTATTTCTTTAATATGAGTAGAATGAAACTGAAAACATTGTTATTATATTTATATTTTATACAAATATATGAATGCATATATTTTGAAACATATGTTATGTACATTTCAGAACAATGTTAACACTTTTACAAAGTTTTTTATTGTAAAGTAAATTGTACAATTTCTTAACAAATTATCTTTAATACAGTAGTAGGTATTGTATACAGTTATCAAAAGAAAGTTCACTTTTATTAAATAAAATGTACATTCTTACATTTTCAATACATGTTTTGTGTACATATTTTTTTTTAATTAATATCATTACTTTCAATATTAATATACATTTTTTATACAATATTTTCAATTGAAAACACATTTTTACCAGATGTTTAATCATATAGGGTCCGATTCCGATTCGTGAAAAAAAGTGTCCGTCCGAATCGTATCCGGTGCCCTCTCCGTATGAATCGTACACGTCTGTCCGAATCGCGTAGTACGATCCGTATCTCGTCAATCCGTCCGAATCGTCGCGAACTGTCCGAATTGCAAGGCTGAAACCGTACGACACGGACCCTCACAGTGAACCGTACGATTCGTAAATATGCCGTACGACCCGACGAGTACGATCCGGACCGGGGTATGAGGACGCGATTCGCACGGTCCATGTCAGGTAAGAGCATTTCGTACGGACAACCACACAATCACATATACACCGTACAGTGCGAACACCCCATGATCACAGGGGCAAGGTGCGTACCCCTGCGATCAGTGTACGCCCGTACACCCTGCGATCATGGGGTATGGTGCGAACACCCCATGATCGTGGGTACAGTGCATACACCCCATGATCGCAGGGTTACGAACCGTATCCCTGCAGACATGGGGTGTACGCACCGTACCCGGGGGCCATTCCGTACCTGTTTCGAGGCGTACTCTGCTTCTCTGGCCGTTTTGGGATCCTGTAAAAAAAGCGTTGTACGGTGCGTACCCGACACGAATCGTACTTGCTGGGTCGGGAAAACCTGCTTCGAACTGTACAGATGTCGCATACAGCGGGTTCCGAGGGAGAATTGTATGGAGATTAGAGTCGTACGGTCTTTGTACGATTCGTACGGAGTTCTGCTCCTGGTACGAATCGTACTTCATGGTACATACGGGGAGGCTGCAGGGTACGATTCGTATGGGAAAAACGCTCCATACGGCTATTCGGAGTGGATTTTCCAGAATCAGAATCGGCCCCATAATGTATGAAAAACATTTGTAAAGTTTCTTGTACATTTTTCTTACTTGTTTTAATTATAATATTAAATATTATTTTTTTCATAATATTTATATTTATAATTTTACTAGATAGGTATATTTTGTTACATGGAATGGCGGTGGCGATCCGCACGTGATCCGACCCCGACCGCCACCCATTTCCCCTGCCATATTACTATGGCGGGGGACCGCGGCGGACGGAAAGACCGTCCGCCACTCTTCCACCCGGTGAACGAGTTGACCGGGTGGAAAAGGGTTTAATATGGTGGCGGTATCTGTTAGACAACGCCTGCCATATTAACATGGGTGCGGAAAGATGCCTTTCCGTGGCGGCAATCATGCGGAAATAGATTAATAGATAGATTGTAGGGGCCCGTTGCGGGCCCCCAGGAACTCCGGGGGGGTGGAGGGTGCACATGGGGGATACCTATGGTACCTACCCCCTGCAGTTCCATGCACAACATGGCAGGCACCGGTCGGTGCCTGCCATATGGTGCATGGAAGTGCACAACATGCCTTCCTGGCATTGTGGCGGGCGGTGCTGAGTGCACCACCCGCCACAAACACATGAATGCAGGATGCACCCGCCACTGTGACGGGCACATCCTAATTGCACCCACGGAACCCCCGCCCTTATGGCGGGCAGTCCCATTTCCCGATAGGGTCCGCCTGCCATCCTAATGACCCCCTTGGTTTTGTTCTGCCTGTTGATTGAAGGAAGGCATTATGCCATCCTTCGACTGCATTGTTTGTTTTGTATTCTCCATTTAATGTACTTCTATATACATTCCACCAGGGTTTTAAGAATTTAGGATTTCTCCAGTGTCCAGATCTGTGGAGTCTGCCCACCCATGTGTCCTCAAAATAGTCCAATAGTGGACTTAGTTTAGCTTCATTTTGTTTATAAAAGTTACTGTCAATTAAGATGTTGTAGTGTTCTACAACGTCCATCTCTGGGACACAAGCAAGTGCTGTTAATTTTTTTATTTGATAAGCAAAAGATGAATTTGTTGCATATTCTATGCTTGGGGGTCGATTCCGATTCGGCAAACAAATCCGTACGACGATTCAAATTCGTAGCCCTTACCGTACATATCATACAAATCCGTCCGATTCACGTAGTACGATCCGTAGGAAAAAAATACGTCCGAATTATTGCGAACCGTACGAAAAGCAAGGGAAAATCCGTACGATACGGACCCTGAAAGTGAACCGTACGAATCGTAAACATTCTGTACGACCCGACAAGTACGATCCAGACCTGGGAATCAAAATGCAATTCATACGGAAAACGTCACGTATGAGCTGCGATTTGTACGGAAAACATCGCGTATGAGCGAGCCACAAAATCAAATACGAGATGAACCCACACTGAACAATGCGCACGCGAACCCCTAAAAACAGCACAAGGAGGTAGAAAACAACTCGTACCGCGAGAACGTCACATTGGACACACTAGAAGCAAATACAAGTAGAAGAGCCGTATTGAACCACACGGACACTGTAAAACAGAACAAGGATGGTGAAAACGACTCGCACAACACCACAAAACATGTCTTCAGTGTACAAACCATGGAAATGAATGTCCTGGGCAGATCCAAACAGGCAAACAGAGGGGCTAACTCAGAACCACCCCTTATAACACACCCACCAAAAATTCAAACTAAGCCCCACCCACAAGTGGACCAATAAAAATGGCCCACACACACATACCATGATCCTTTGCAACATACCCAATTAGCAAGAGACACTGACAACACACCACCAACTGCACACATCCACCTTCACACATAACCCCCATTCACATTCAGACCCACACACCCACATCCATATACACCGTCACCCCACACCATGTCCGCAAAGAAAAATCCAAAGTTCACAAAGGAGGGCGATCGAGATCCTTGTAGATGAAGTCATCAGAGTCGAGCCACAGCTGTTTGGTGCATTGGGCAGACGCACCATAGCTGAGAAAACACGCCTGTGGGAGAGGATAGTCAATAGGGTGAATGCTGTTGCACCCATCAGACGCACAAGGAAGGAGTGCCAGGCCAGGTGGTACGATCTGCGGAGAATGATCAAACAGAAAATGGACGAAGAGTACGCACAAAGCCAGCACACTGGAGGTGGTGGTCCCCGCAGACCAGGACAGTAGCAGCCCTGGGAGGAGAAGGTGATGGCCCTGCTACCACCGGTGGCAGTACATGGAATTGAAGGAGTCGTAGAGCCTGGTGAGTACACAAACAACTCATGTAACATAGGGGTAATGGCATCCACACCCCAAGTACAAAAAATGCCTGCACCAACCCCCAAGCGCCCACCGCCCACAACTACATCCAAAAACAATGCTAATGCCACTAACATGTGTATGCCCCTTTGAGAAAGCAAGGCCATGCTATGTCCCATGCTGCAGGAAGCACAGACCCAAAATTGGACGTCCGGTATGCTGGGAGGATGGGTATCACAAAATGCATTGTGGGTCTCCAAATCAGACCCAATTGCATGGGCGTTCGCAGGGGGGCAAGGGGGATCTTGCCCCCCCCCCCCCTGGAATGCCAGTGCGTCAGTGCATCTGGTGTGAGCCCAGTCAGGGCCGGCCCTAGTCCATCATGCTCTTGAAATGCTACTCTTGTTCCAGGTGGTAGCCCCCTCCATTGGGTGTGAAGGGTGCAAGGGGTGGACGAGAAGGGTGCAAGGCAGAGGGCAAGAAGGGTGCAAGGTAGAGAAGGGTGCAAGGCAGAGGGCAAGAAGGGTGCAAGGTAGAGAAGGGTGCAAAGCAGAGGGGAGAAGGGTGCAAGACAGAGGGTAGAAGGATGCAAGGCGGAGGGGAGAAGGGTGCACGGTAGAGAAGGGTGCAAGGTGGAGGGGGAGAAGGGTGCAAGGTGGAGGGGGAGAAGGGTGCAAGGGGGAGGGGGAGAAGGGTGCAGGGCAGAGGGCGAGAAGGGTGCAAGGCGGAGGGGAGAAGGGTGCAAGGCAGATGGCGAGAAGGGTACAAGGTAGAGAAGGGTGCAAAGCAGAGGGGAGAAGTGTGCAAGGCAAAGGGGAGAAGGATGCAAGGTGGAGGGGAGAAGGGTACAAGGTAGAGAAGGGTGCAAGGCAGAGGTGAGTAGGGTGCAAGGTGGAGGGGGATAAGGGTGCAAGGTGGAGGGGAGCAGGGTACAAGGGGGAGGTGGAGAAGGGTACAAGGGGGAGGGCGAGAAGGCTGTAATGGGGAGGGCGAGAAGGGTGCACGGCAGTGGGGAGAAGTGTGCAAGGCAGTGGGGAGAAGGCTGCAAGGGGGATGGTGATGAAGTTAAAAATTTGCCTACCCCTATAAACATTTCTTTGGACGCCCATGCCCAATTGCCCTCATCCCATATGGCCCAGGTACATACCCATGCACAATGCACAATGCACACGGAGTGGGAAAGTACTGACAAGATAGCTTACACTGGGCCCTGGTGTAGGCAGCACAAGGCCCTCCAGTGACCAGTGCAAACACAAACACCAGGACAACAATGTCAGATATCTTGGACAGGAACTCACAACTACTGTCATGGCAGCATGCTCCATGGGGGGACAGCCACACCACGAGGGAGGCCCAGTTCCAACTCAGACTCCAACAACCAGCACGGCCTGTCACACACACCCCTTACACAAACATACCCTCCTGGGACAGGCAATGGAGTGGCACACTGTCACAATGGTCATGTAACACAACAAAACCAATACAGATCTGCTGAAGCATCCAAGCAAAAAATGCACGGTGTAGATTCACAAACCCCTTGCACTTCTTTCACACCACCGTTGCGTCACCTTTGTGACGCTGCAGCGGCACTAAAGTGGAGCCATGGTGCTGGGTATTAACAAGGTGACGCATCTGGGAGATGTGTCACATTCTAAAGCCCTGCACCAGAAGTAGGTGTTCTGACGCAGGGGGGGGAGAGGGGTTGGGTGGGCATTACGGCTCAGCAACACCTCCCAAACGTGGCTATGTGAAATCTACAAGATTTCACTCAGTCACTTTTAAGTACATGCTGCGTCAAAACCCTGTGGATGCTTGAAGCAGGTGTAAGGATTGACGCAGCATTGTGCAGATAGGGCCCCACAGAGCAGTGCTGGAGCTGCGTTGCGCTGGTGACGCAACTCTAGCAATGCACCACTTCTACAGCACAGATGCGTGACGCAGCTGTGCCGTTTTTCCCCCATGGTGCTCCGAATTGTAAATGTGTTGCATCCATGCTGGCATAGCTGTGGTGCACAATGACTCGCGAATACCTGCTGATATTCCGGGCTGTGCCAGTTATTGTAAATATGCCCCCACATGTCAATGACTCCAGGGCACAGATCAATCTGACCCCGCAACATACCCATCCACAAGTGAACATTGAGGACAATCCAAAGCATGGACAACTACCAGGTGGAACAGTGCCAACTACAATGTGTATGAAAATTGGATGTTGTATTAAATGACATTAACAGTGTCTGTCTCTCACACCCACAGGGCAACGTGCGGAATCTACCCCCAACAATGGGGGAGATGAAGCACAGTCCCAGGCTACACAGGACCCTGATCCCACCAACAGCGATGCCTCTCAACACTCCACGGATGACCCCAACCAACCTGGCACCTCTGGTGGCCAAACCCGTGCAGCACCTGGAACAGGAACATCTGCGCCAACCACCACCACCATTCCTGCCACATCCCAGCAGACAATTCGGAGCCCTGCCCACAGTGAACAACTGAGCTCATTCCACTGAGGCAGTCATCTTGGCAGTATTGGACGCCTTAAGGGGAAATGCGGACAAGGGATCAGCCCAGGCCCTTGTGTTATTAGATCTGTCGGCCGCCTTCGACACGGTGGACCATAACATTCTTCTCCACCGTGTCGGACAGGCCGGCATTCAGGGACCTGCCTTCAATTGGATTAAGTCTTTTCTTATCGGCAGAACACAGGCTGTCCGCTTGGGCCCTTTCACGGCAGCCAAGGCTCTCACGACCTGTGGAGTCCCTCAGGGATCCTCTCTTTCCCCCCTATTATTTAATCTATATCTCTGCCCACTGATTCACTCACTCAAAAATTGGGATGTCACAGTGTTCAACTATGCGGATGATCTGCAGATCATCTTTCCTCTTGACTCTCCTGATGCTGCTAAAAACTTTCAGGAAGTGATGACCCATATACAACTTTGGATGAATCACAACCAACTGAAATAGAACCGCGGGAAAACTGAGCTCATCCTTCCTGGTAACAGCCCGGCTTCCTGGGGACCTCAATTCTGGCCCACAGAGTTGGGGCCCTCCCCCACCCCGGCAAGCAAGGTTAAGAGCTTGGGGGTTATCATCGATACAGAGCTCTCTCTTAAGGCCCAAGTAGGTGCGGTGATCTCCTCCTGTATGTTCCAACTGTGCAAACTCCGCAAGATAGCCCACCTACTACCACATGAGGCATTTGTCCAAGTTGTGATCTCTCTAGTGCTATCCCGCCTCGATTTCTCAAACTCCCTCTATTATGGTCTCCCTCAATCACTACATCACCGCCTCCAAATCACACAGAACCAGGCTGCCAGACTTATCCACAAAACCCCAAAGTGGGAATCTGCGAAACCTCTACTGCGAAAACTCCATTGGTTACCAGTTGTGGACAGAGCGGCCTTTAAGATCGGGTGCATGACCTATAAAGTTCTTCACCACACCAGCCCCGTCTTTCTCAAAGCCCTGATCACGCAGCACCGTCCGGTGCGCAACTTACGTTCAGCACACCTTCATCTGCTGGTCGCCCCTACAGTAAAACTTAAAAAGTTTGGCGGCCGCAGGTTTGCCCATCTGGCCCCCAAACTATGGAACTCCCTTCCTCTTTCAGTTAAGTCTAGTGGATCCTTATTGAATTTCAGGAAACTTTTGAAAACCCGGCTCTTCAGTCAAATTGGCTAGTCTCCTCCTGCAATCCCCGCACTCTTCTTCTTAGCGCCATGAAACCTACGGTGTTAGTGCGCTTTATAAATTCCACTTAAGATAAGATAAGATAAGCCAGTCTGACAATGAGGGACAAGGTTCACCGGGCACCCAGGAGGTGGCAGACAATACCACCACTGCATCCCTCAGGGGTCCAGTCGACCCGATGTGCCCACACCGGCAGGCCAAGCTCGTGTGGGCAGTGGTGGTGGGAGTGGCGGCAGGCGGAGGCGAGAACCTGACCAGCCAGCTGTAGGGCCCAGTATGTCTGAACTACGCAACATTATGGAGGCATACCGGCGGGACACCAGGGAGATCAGCCAGGTAGTGGGGACCCTCACAGAGATCAAAAACCTGCAGGCCGAGCAACACGCCAGTCAACAAGAACACCAAGGATGGATGGAGGCAAGACTGGCTGAGCTCCTGGCGGTGCAAAGGGACATAAGCCATTCACTCCGTCGGATCGCAGATAACATGGAGCACCCTCCCTGTGTCACAGGCAAGACACTTCTAGGCGAAGACCGCCACCAGGCACAAGGAGGGAGAAGGAGGAGGAATCGTCCGACGGAGCATCCCATGCATCGTCAAGGCCTGCATATGAGGGTCCCCAGGGAAGGTGGATCGTCCACGGAACAGACAGCGAGAGGCAGCGGGCCATGCGCATCTCCCAGGTCACCTGGTCTGGAACCTGGACTTTGTATGCAACAGCATCACCTCATTCACTGTCCTACTCTGCCACATGGACTTGCTGGTTGCAGTCTGAACAATGATGCCAAGCACTGTGGTCTCGACTCTGTTGACTCCAACTGCAAGGCATCACATCTCCCTCTGTGAACTTTGGATTCCCGGCATTTTTGTACAGCACCTATCACTTACTCACAATTCATGCACAAGACAGATAAATAAACAAAACAATCACAAGGAAAATTGATGTCGCAGTCCTTTAGCATGAGTCAACAACATACGTGTGGGGATATGTCAAAGTATGCCTGAGTGTGGAACAAACTCAAGCCATCCATACACTGGGATCTGAGTCCGGTCAAGGACACACATAGGTCACAATTTATCATCAAATACATACATGGAGCGCAATACTCACCCGTGATGGTTTCAAGCTGCTGAGGGGGGCTTGCCATACTGCTCGGACAGACAGGTTTCATCAAATACGTACATGGAGCGCAATACTCACCCGTGATGGCTTCAAGCTACTGAGGGGGGGCTTGCCATACTGCTCGGACAGACAGGTTTGGAAGAGTTTCATGAAGTTGTAGAGGTCATGGGTCATGTGGAGGTGCCCAGGGAAGGAGTACCCAGTACGTTTGGTGAGGTGGGAGAACTATCTCCCGCATGCAGTTGTACTGTGGATGTGATGAATGGTGCCCAGGGCAAGGTTGACTGGACGGAGTTGGGACAATGGGGTGTTGGATGGGAGACGTCCATGTTCGTCTTTGGGGCTGGGGTTGTGGAGTGCCTCCTGAGTGTGGCTGAGGAGTCTGAAGGTGATCCTGCAGTTGACAGTGAGCCTATTGTAGGTATCTCAGGTGGAAGGTCATGTGGTCGATTTGACGTTGCCGCTCACGTAGGTAGGGCACGGCTGAGAGTGGCATTTGTTTTTGCTGTTTAATATTGTTAAGCCCATTGAGGTTATCTTGCCCCATTCGGGTTGATTATCCCCGAATGCTGGCCTTTTTTCCCTGTTCGATCCACCCCTATCGGTGCTAAGTAGATTAGAATTAAAGTCTCCCGAAATTATCATGGAGCTTTGTTTATTGTTTTTTTGTAAGGTTTTAATAAGTTTGAGCAGTGTTTCCAATTTTTCCATTTTTGCTTTGTGGTCTGGGTGTATATAAATATTTAGAAGTAACAGTTGATACTGAGGCTGTATTGTAATTTTTATTGCTTGAACCCAGTTTAGCCCAACGTCCAATATTTCCTGATTCAAGTTATATTTTTTAGAAACGACGATTGTTAGACCTCCTCGTGGCTGTGCATATTTTGCGTGCCTCTCTGTGAGTATGTGATGATCCGTGAATCCTGGAATACCTGGAATACCTAGATATGTCCAGTTTATCAAAAAATATTTGCGTTTCATGGTCCTGCTCCATGCTGCTAAAACCGTGCACGTTCCAAGAGCATAGGTAATTGATTCCGCAGTTGTTTCTTCCTTCTGCCAGAGTTTTGGTCGTTCTCTGGCTATGGTCGTTATATCAGTTCTAGGAACACTTTTCGCTTAGTGCTGACGGGATCCATGACCAGTCTTGATTACTGCAGTGAAGCCAATATATAATTGTCTGAATTTTTAGGATGGTTTTTGTTTCTGTTCTTTTGCCCGGAGATGTTGCTCGGGCTGCGTGTAAGCATGATTTTGTCTTGGGCCTTTGGGACTCCGTGTCCTTATGGTGATCTAAGTTGTTGTGGAGGGGGTAGGGGAATCTCGGTTGCTTATGTTGCTGTAAGTTGATTCCCCAACTCTCGAATATTGCTTTGTGAGAGTAGATTTTTGCTGCCAGCTCTTTTGATTTCCAGGTAATGACTGAATTTTCTATTTCTGGCCTAACTCTATTTTGCTGAAACTCTACTGCTTCCATGTCTTGCGAAGCTATTCCACTGAGTTCCGGAATTTCCTTAAGCAGTTTTAGAATGTTTCCTCTGTTGAGGATGTCCTGCCTTCCCTTGTTACATATTCTGGGATAAAAGTAACAACAGGTTCGATTTCGTCTGGTATGTTAGGTTGCCCACCTGATTTGTTGAGTTGATTTTTGTTCTTAAGGGCCCTTTGATTGGGTTAGTATCTTTTACGTGAGCTGTTGGTACTTCAATACTATTTTCTGACTTCTTCACAAGTCTAGTTTCTGTGCATTGTGCTGATTGCTCAAGTTCAGGGAGGTCACTCTTTGTTGTAACGCTCCTGCCTGTTACGTTGGTGGTAATCTTTAAAACTCTCTGATCTAGTTCAAGTTGAGAGGTTTTTTGTTCCCTTGTGTCGGTACTTCGATTTTTGCTCCGGTACCTATTATTGGATTTACGTAATTCCTCTACTTTTTTTCTTTGAAGTGGGGGAAAGCTGGCCTCTGTGCTGCCAGCCTCTTCATGAATGTCCAGGTCCTTATTGCGTTTGTTTGAGCCGTTGTCCGCATATTCTCTTATTCGTGCTGTTTCTTTTGTTTGACATCTGGGAATAGTTGGGCCTTTGGTTGGTTGTTTGGGTTCCCTTGGCCCGTTGAAAGTTTTTACTTCTGATTTATGTGTTGACTCCACCATTATAGAGTTCTCAAAAGAAAAACTAACCCTTTCCAAATATTGTTGGTCCTGTCTACTGTTGGGAGATTTCAGCTTATCCTTATTTATTTCGAAACCTTGACTTACGTTCTTTATAAAAATTGGAAAGATGTGTTCTGGGGCAACGGTGTGTTTCTTGTTTTGTTTGGCCCGTGCCTTCCTGGCTCTCTTTCGTTGTTGTTTTGTTAGTTTGTCCTGTTGATCAGATGAAGGGGTAGGCAACCCTTCGTAGATTTGTTCTTCTTGGCTTTCCGTCGCCCCTACGTCTTGACCTGTGATTGTTTTCTTCCGAGCCCCTTTGTTGGATTGGTCCGAGATTTGTCGACCAGTTTGGGCATTTGGAATTTCTTCGTTCTGGGTAGTATCCGTATGCTCCCGGTTTCCCTTTTGTTCGCAAGTAGATTTCACTGCTCCCAGGATGTCATTTAGGATCTCTGGGAGGGTGGCCAGTTTTTCAATTATACTACCACAGTTGCAGCGACTAGATTTAGCGTTGCTTTTGGTTTGTGTTCTATTTCCTGGAGTTGTCTGGTCTGTGTTAATATTTGTGTTTTTTTCCGCGTTTTCCTTTTTGACTAATAAGTTCATTAATGTGTCTGCCTTAGAGCTTATGTTTGATATGTGCTCTGCGATAACGTTTATTAGGTCTATTTGGACCTCCATTTTGTCCGATTGGAAGTTTAATGCCCTTATTGCCTGGTCCAATGTGCTAATTAGGGTCTTCCCCCAATTTTTGTTTTGTTGAAAACTGACTCCGTTCTCTACGTTTGCGCAGGACTGTTCGATTCTGCTTGCCGATGAAATTAAAATGGGATCCAACTGGGCATGCTTGGTTGCCACGCTGCCGACACTACTGGTGTCGAGGCGAATGTGTGATATATAAATCACAAAGGACGTGTTAATTTCACATGAAACTCGAGGGTTTCTTCACCATTTGTGAATCACTTCAACAATGACTTTTAATGAAGTCGATTAAATAAATTTTAATGAAGTCAATCAAATAAATTCTGGATTTGACGAATGTTTTTATTTACATTCATTTTCAAGTGTTTTCATCCAAAACTCAGTCCAATACGGCGTTTTTCACACCGCGAGTCTCACGCGTCATTCTTCTAGTAAGTAACAAATGAATTTTGTTCGTATTTCTTTTAAACTTGCACAATCAAAACAGGCTTGCTATCGATTACTTTAGCACAATGTACTTTCACGATGTCTTAATTAAGCCGGGACACGCTACCCACTTTATCGTTTGTTTATGATCCTGTTCATGAGTAGTATGAACATCGTTATATATATAGTGATTTCTATGTATCGGAGTACTTCCGAATAATATGTCAATTTATGATAACAACTTGTTTTCTTTCTTTTAAAACATATCAATGTCCCATAATAGTATAGAATTATGTATTAGTGTATCATGGTTTGTTTTTTTGCTGACTGCTAAGGTCCTGTATGTTTTCATTTGACACAGGCCCCTGACGAAGGGTTACCCTAAACCCGAAATGCATTGGGCATGAAGTAATGCTTTAAAAGGATTATATTGCAACATGGAATGATGAAAACACTTGAAAATGAATGTAAATAAAAACATTCGTCAAATCCAGAATTTATTTGATTGACTTCATTAAAATTTATTTAATCGACTTCATTAAAAGTCATTGTTGAAGTGATTCACAAATGGTAAAGAAACCCTCGAGTTTCATGTGAAATTAACGCGTCCTTTGTGATTTATATATCACACATTCGCCTCATTACTAAAGGCACTGCCAGACACAGTGCGACAAGGACAGCGATACCTTGAGTTCACAAAATACATTTACAATTAAGTGATGTGCACGGAGATACAATCCTCAGTATCAAGACACTACTGGTGTCGTCAATCAGAATTCTGTGGCTACCTCGATCCTCTATGTTTTGCGGTGTTGATGCCACTAGCTCTTGGGTGTACGCCTTCATAGTCGGATGTTCCGTTGTAGATTGCCCGAATTCTAATGCTCTTTTTGTTTTTTTCTTAGAGGTTACAGTCGGCTTTGGGGTATTTGTGGTTGGAGGGAGATCTTCCATTTCTGCCTCCCCTTCGAGTCTCTGGCTTAACAAACCTCCTAAGTCTGCCCCTTGAGGTGTTATGTTGCACTTAGTATAGTCTTTGTGGCTTATGTTTTGAGAACCTGATTTAGCAAAGATATTTTCAAGCGACTCTAGACCCTGTGATGTTAGCAGGTAGGGTGCTGGTTTGTGCGTACCCTTTGTGTCTTGAGTGCTTAATTGGGTTGAAATTTGGATGTCTGCTTCCTTTTCGGCATCCGTGTTCTCAGGGGGCCCAGTTGTATTGTGCAATTGGGCCTGCACAATTTCTGTCTGTTTTTTCGTAATGTTGTTTTTCGCTGTCTGACCTATTATACCTGGTAAGTTTGCAGTGCTCTCTTGTGAACGTTGGTCCATTTGCTTTGTTTCCTTGTTAGAAACCCCTGGTGCAAGTGACGGTTTGTACATGTCTGGCAGGATTGGGCTCGGGAGATTTTGCGCCTCCACTGTAGCAGCAAAGATCGCCGAGACCAGGTCTTTTAAAAAAAAGAATTTGTTAATTTTTTGCTGCCCTTGTTTACCCGTCACTGTCACTGAACCGGGATTCTCGGGTATTGCCACCAATTTTCCCGTGCTCAACCTCTTCCTTTCTCCCTGTGCCTCGGACTCGCCATCAGATGAAGACATAGAGGCATCTTTGGGGGGGGGTTTCGGGTTAGATTTTTTTTGCTTTTTGCTCGGAGCAGTTTGCCGTTTTGTACCAGATCTCATTCTAGTTTTTTTATAGTTATCGGCCGTGAAAGAATGTATTCACGGCTCCGGTTCTGACAGCTAGAAGGCCCCCCACCTCCTCGGCGGCGGCGGCGGTGTTGTTGTCATAGTGCTCCACTCAGTGCTCACACCGCTCGCGGCTCGTGGCTCCCAGCTCCTCACAGCTCCTCACAACGGCGTGGCTCAACTCAGCTCGACGTTTGCGACAATTGCAGTATTGCGGTATAAGGCAGTGACAGAGGCAGAGGCAATGGTGTGACGTTGACCAACTAAAGTTGACTATTTGCACAGGATTAATGCAGGATCAGTGCAACTTATTATAAGTGTATGTCAGGAAAAGCTCAGGCACATGCGACTTATAGTTTATTTTGGTTTTTTTAGCATCGCAGCGCAACGCTATGTTAGATGGGGTTTACTGTTCTGGTTCAGTGCCTGGTGGTTAACCTCCCTGTGCCTGTCACTCGTGCAGGGAGGCTGCAGGGGGTACAGGCGGTGCAGGAGGCAGTGCTGAACCGGCTGTACGCAGGAGGGAAGAGGCAAAAAGGCAAGAATCCACACAAGGCTCCTTGAACGACGGTGCGACAGGGTACAGCACAGGTACGGCACAGATACGCACAGAAGACGGTGGGGCCCAGCGGGAGTCACCAGGAGCCGGGAGCCAGGAGCTTCTGCAGCACTACAGCCTTTACTCCACAATGTCACAGTCCCTATCTGCTTCAGGCTTCAAAACCGACGGTCTGACTTAGCCGGCAGACCGCACTGCCCGTGGCCCCCACTCCGCTTACCAGCTCCGTTCCGCTCGGCTCCACACAGCCCACACGCAGCACCGGGCTACCGCCCTCCCGGGCCGCTGGTGCAATCCCGATGCAATCCCGATGACGAACAGGGATGGACCTCCCGGCCTCGCTGCGGGTACGACGGCCTCAGCTGCGGAACGCTTTTGCCGCGTTGGAAGCTTTCAAAAACCCACAGGGAGCTGCAGCAACCCACAGGAGCCCACAGGAGCCACAGCAACCTGGCGTCCAGACAGAATGGCATTTGGGCGTTCACTGCGGCATCTCTCTCTCTCTCTAGCTCTCTGGCGCCATCATGTGCAATCAGGTTTTCATGTTTCACCATGTCAAATACAGAGGGTATATCAAGAAGAATAAGTAGGCAACGTTCGTTCAGGTCAAGTAGTCTAAGGACATCATCTACAATGCAAGTTAGAGCTGTATCAGTACTATGTCCCACTCTGAAATCCGATTGGGTTTGGTCACGGAGCTGAAACTTTTCAATGTGACTGTACAGTTGTGTGTGTATGCATTTCGCAAACAGTTTGGCTAAAATCATGATATTGAAAATTGGACGGAAGTTGTTGGGATCAGATTAGTCTGCATTTGGCTTTTTTGGCATGGGGGTGACTTTTCCTCTCTTGAGGCATTCAGGAATTTTACCCTGCACAAGAGATTAATGGTTAATTATGGACCAGAGTAAGAGAATGGCAGATGTAAGCTCTTTGAAGAACTTGGCGGGTAGAGGATCGTTGAAGTGGTTGGAGGATTTTAATAAAGTAATAGTTTTGAGTAGCTCAGCATTGTCTGGTAGTATTAAGGTTTTCCAAGATGCATTGTTTTTTGGAGTATAATCTATAGAGCAAGAAGTAGGGGCACTCGCTGAGGTTAGTCATGATGACGGAGTGGGCTTGGTCTGATAATGCGTATTTGGTTATGCAAGTTGCAGTTCTAGTTCAATCTTTCTTTCTTTTCAATGAAGTGAGCAGAGAAATCCTCACCACTAGGGAGTGATAATTTGGGTGCAGAGAGCTGGTTGGTTGAGTGGTTAGCTTGTTGTTTGATGATTTCAAATTGTTTTTGTAGTCTGTTTTTGGTTTTATCAAGCTGTGACCTACAGTGATCAGCTTTCGCACTACGGATATGTTTGTTGTAAGAACTTCTTGTCTTCCTCAACTGCTTGAAGTTTGTTATGGAAGGAGAGTTTCTCCATGATATTTCCACAATTCGTAGTTTGCATCTTTCCTCATCAAGGGAGCAAAGGAACCAGTGTTTGGACTGTTTGATCAGCATCCTTTTGAGCTGCTTCGGAGCAATTATGTCAAATATATTTGTCATGGCATGGATGTAATGATCAGTGAGGTCATCCAGATTGGTGATGTTAATGGGTGGAGGAAGTAGGGTATTACTAATGGACGTTAGATCATTTACGTTGATGTCCCTCAGATTTCAAGACCACTGTTTGTTCTTATGAAGTTGACCTTGTCTAATCAGTACCCTTTCTAAGATGCAACTAGAGATTAAGTAGTGATCCAACCTGTCACAAGGCAATATGTTTTCAAGTTGTATAATGTTATCTTTAGCTATGATTAAATCAAGGGTAGGGCCCTTGTTGTGGGTAGATCCATTGCAGGCCTGGGTGAAATGTAGGTCAGAGAGGAAAGCCTTGAAGGTGCACAGTAAGGGATCAATTGTGTCATTCCAGTGTAAGCTGAAATCCCATAGGAAGATATGGTTGGGGTGTTGGTCAGAGTTTGAGGCTATAGTCTCCATTATTTGTTCGATGTAAAGAAGATTGTCACCTGTGGGATGGTAGATTGTATGGAGCAAACAAACTATCCTGTCACTGTTCCAGGTGTCCATGCCTGGGTGCTCACAGGATGACATTGGTGCAATTTGTAAATGTCTCAGGGTGAGAATGGAGCATTAGATGCATGCAATTCCTTCCCAAACTTTACCAGGTCTATCCAATCTGATGATGTCAGAATCAGAAGGAACTAAGATGTCTAAAATTGGAGAGGAGATGTCATTAAGGCAGGTTTCAGTTAAGATCAGGAGGTCCAGTTCTTGGGTAAGAATGAGGTTGACAATATCAGCTGTGTGTTTAACCTCTGACCTGCAGTTAAGAAGTATCGATTTGATGTGAGATTTAGTTACTACCACTTCTAGGTGGGAAGTGGGGACAGGTAAAAATTAATTATTCTTGTTCATAGTTCTGAGATTGACACTGGATTCTCTAAACTGGTAGGAAGGAATAGTTTGAATGCTAACTGGAGAGGGTGAGGAGTCACTGCGAGAGCCACTGTTAGATAGAAGTAGGGAGTGAATGTCATCATCAGTCAGATGGTTAGTGGACCTATTTGGCCTGGAGTGGTGATTAAGATGAGGCTGTGTTTTCCAGAGCAGACTGAACGGGTTTTCCCTGAATGAAGCTTTCTGCCAGCAGTGTTTATCTGTTGCAGGGGGGCTGGGTTGATTAGTCTCAAGGATCGTATTGAGCTTCCAAAGCTTCTCCATCTTCATAGAGAAGTGTAGTAGGTTCTGCAGGCTATCTTTAACTAGTTGAAGATAATGCTAGAGGTTTTCCATTCCAGCTTATCCTCACTGGAGGGTGGGTTAGCAGTATGTGTGGGGCAGGTCTAGGGGTAGATAGTAAATGAGACCCCTCGGGGAAAGGAGAATTGGAAGCCAATGTGGATTCGTCATACATGTGGAGGTAAGGGGTAGAGGGGAGATAGAATGTTGTGGGCTAGAGGATGGTGAACTGGAAGATGAGAGTGTGTGAGGGGTTGAACTAGTTGACCGATTTGCTTCCTCTGTAAGTCTCTTGAGTAGAGGGGCAGTGGACACCGGTGGGCAGGGGAGTACCGTGGATGAGTTTGGCCACCATTGGAGAAAAGAAGAAGTAGAGGAATAGTAGTTAGTAGAGCTGAGGTTCCCGGGGTTATTATTGTTGCATACTTTAGGGGGGTAATATTGTGTTTCAGTCCTGTCTGTGAAAGGTACAACAGAGGCACCTTGAAGAAAGTGTGACTACAGGGCCTACCCCCTTACAGTATCCTAGGGAGTGAGAAGCCAAAAAACTAAAAGATACGATGCAAGAGGTATTGTCATCAAAAACTTCAGGGCTTTGTAAGTACCTACCACAGACTCCCCTTTCTTGCATGCCATAGTATGCATATGAGTCATCTGAATTTGGTCCTGATGAAAATCACACTGACCCTGAGAGGCACATGAAGATGGCTAAAACATGTAAGCCACACCAAGGATAAGTAGGAACAAATAATTGTCCCACACTTATCCACAATTGGTTTTAAAGTTGACTGCAAATCCTAAAAATAAATTCACTACTTGTGAGAGGGAATCTCAAGCCAATTTTAAATCATCACTTCACACTGACACATACACACTCACAAGATTCCCCTCCCCCAAAATCTGCTCCGCTGCAATCAAGCGTCGCAGCACACCCTGGGAGCATTCGGCAGCCAGAGTGGGAACCCAATGATGAAGCATGTCACCTACCAGGTAGGTGAGTGAGGGTTCTTTTAAAAAACCCTGTGAGTTCCAAGTCTTGGACAATTTGAAGACAATGAGAAAGTGGTATTTTTGAACATAGGTTAAATAGTAGAAGACTAGCTCTGATTTTGTTGAATGTGTTGATTGGCTGGGAAGGTGAACGGGTCTACGGTTCTCTCTTGCCTTGGACCCGATTCACAAAGGTAAAGTGAAACGAAAGTCTAACTTTACGACTTTTGGTATTCACAATGGGCATTAGCTACTCGTAAATGCACTTTGTGAATACCAAAAGTTGAACTTTATGACTTTCGTTATTCACACAGGGCATTATGAGTAAAAATGCTCTTTGTGATTACCGAAAGTTGTAAAGTTAGATTTTCATCTCACTTTACCTTTGTGGGTCCCTTATGTTTATCCAGAGCCTCTTCAATACTCAGGCCCTAGTTACCAGGGGTTCCCCAGTCAGCTTGGTTATTACCTTGGAGGGCTGGGCCATTCTTTCAGACTCCAGCACCACCTTTTTACTCTGGGCTCTGCTTTTATACACACCCAGTGTTGGATTCCAACCATTTCTGCATGGATTCTCAGTTCTGCCTCAGCCCAGGTTAAGGACGCCAAATCATTGCCAAGCAAACAATGAACTTGTATTGAGGAAGAGACTGATACTTACTTTTTTTCACATTGTCAGCATTGTTGGCTGGATAAGTCCTTCTAGGCAGATACTGTTCTGAGGTCACCAGCTGCTCAGTCGCCATGGCGATGCTGGCACCCGTATCTCTCAAGGTTTCCACTCTAACCCATTATTCATAGGATGGTATCTGTATGTTCGCATGTTAGCGGGCCAGACAACTAAGGTGTCTAAGTCCACATCCCCTACTAGAGTCACCTCTGTGAGTTCTCTGACTTGGTCAGTGCTCATCTGAGATCCCATCTGGAGACTGGCCACTGCATTTAATGCAGGTAGACTAGAGGCATTTGGGTGGTTTTTACAGCCGGGGTCTCCAGTTCAGGTGTCCAAGTAGTACTCTACAGTCATGACAACAAGCCTTTTTGAGATTCCAGTTTTTACCCTGGTACTCTCCCTATGGCTTTGGGGAGTTTCGGCCCAACCTCTTAAGCAGGTTTTTGAGGGTCTGAAGAAGACTAATATTTGTTTTCCCTTTTTGATCACTATCTTTCCCGGGGGGACTTTTGACCTCTCTCCTTTGGTCTCCCCCACCAGTGGTAGTTCTGGTCCCCCTTGTTTTGATTCAGTGGTCTGCCTTCTTCCCCAACTCTAGAGGAGAAAGTGGCCCTAGGTCTACCAGATGCTAATTTACCTTCTCATTGTAACAACTACTCAAAAGATGCTCTCTCATGATTAAATTGTAAAGCCCTTCCTAGTCACTCACATTGTTACCTGTTAACCAACCGTCTAGTGTTTTTACTGAAAAGTCAAAGAATTCCACCCAGGATTGACTCTGAGTTTTTTTAGTCTCCCGGGGTCTCATTCTATACTCTTTAGTTGTGTGTCCAAAGTCCTCAATCAGGGTACCCTTGATGAGGCCATAATACTCAGCATCTTTTTCAGGCAATGTCAGGAGTCTATTGCTGCATTTCCCTGATAACATTCTTCACAAGAGAGGAGCCCAATTCAGTCTAGCTACTTTTCTCCCTATACAGGCTCTCCTAAATGCAGTAAACCATTTGGTGATGTCGTCACCTTCTGAATAGTGAGGGATAATCCCTTAGGGGAGTTTTGAGTCATAGGAAGTACCACTTACCCTAATGACTTGTATGCTGCCACCAGAGATAGGTCCTAGGCCCATCTCATTTCTTTGCCTTTCTAGATTGAGGAGCTGAGCCTCTAAGTTCATTCTCCTGGTCAATCTTTCCAGCATGAGGTCCTCATCTGAGTGGGGGGTCTCAGCTGTGCTTGAGTAGACTGACTCATGTCCATCCTCAGCACCATCTTCATTGGTATTATCTTCATCCTCAGACTGGGCTACTAGTTCTGGGCGATCTATCTCAAACTGAGCTTTCAGTTGCCTGAGATAGTCCTTTTTAGTACTTTTGCCTGTTTTGATTCCATAGCCCTTACAGATGGCCCTGCATTGAACATGGTTCACGTCCATGGAAGGGGTCAGGTCAAGCTCCTGAGCCTGGCTATTGGAATCAGGCATAATTTTACTAAGTGATGACCTTTTTAGGAAGCCAAAAAATAGCTATAATTGAATTCTTTTGTCCCAACTAAAGCACAGACGTTTTGAAATTTCTAACCACTTAGGGCCCCATTAGGATGACGGGCAGACTTTATCCATCCACCATCTCGACGTAAAACAGGACCACCCACCATAAGGGCGGCGGTCCCGTGGGGGCCATTAGGATGCGCCCGCCACACTGGCGGGCGCATCCCGCATTTTTTACATTGCCGCAATGATAAAAATGCACATTGCGCACTTCAATGCACAACGTGACATGCACCGTGCGGTGCCTGCCACAATGTACAGTGAAGTGCATAGGTACCCCCCATGTGCACCCCCACATCCCTGGAGTCCCTGGGGGCCCGCAGTGGGCCCCCACAAGACATTCCCGCATGCCTTTGCCAGCACGGAAAAGCATGTTCCCGCCCACATCCTAATATAACCATATGAAACCCTTTTCCGCCCAGTCAACTCGTTGACCGGGCAGAAAAGCGGCAGACGGTCTTTCCGTATGCTGCGGTCCCCCCGCCATAGTAATATAGCGGGGGGAAATGGGTGGCGGGCGGGGAAGGATGTCAGGCGGATCGCCACCGCCCGCATGGCGTTGACGATTTGCCCGACATCCTAATGGGGCCCTTAGTTTCAGGGACTTAGCCATGGCCCAAGTGGTTTATTTTAGAAATTCTGGAAAAATAGGCCAATAAAAAATTAGACTCCCTGGAGACAATTTTGGGATTTAGTCATGTTGTCACTCAGTGTCAATGTGGTTCAGCAAATAGAATGTCATGTACCCCACTGATGATCCACCAATGTACGAAACCGCCTTTCTGTACAGTTTACTAAAATGAAGTACACTATGTAGAGAGTGCGAGAAATACCCAAAAAGCAGGTGGAGGTAAAACTAAATAATACTAACTCTTTTTGTGGTAGTGTGGGCGAGCAATTAAGCTTATCACTGGGTAGTGTTACACATTTGTTGTACTCACAGCTACAATAAATGAGACACACACTCAAGAATGAATCTGAGACTAATATGCAATGATAATGTGTTTTTTCATATAATTGTTCAGACCAAGAACACAGTTCTAAGGTAAGTATTTTCAGAGTTATGATTTTTCAAAGTTTGGAAAATATATCACTTTTGTGCGCAATTACGGACCAAATGAAACAATGGGGAAAAAGTAGAAAAAAGCATAGAAATTCAAGCAATGCTTTCGCAAATTTCACCTACTTGTTTTAGGTCGATGTCGGGACCAGGTCCAAAGTCCCAGCAGGAGAAGTTTGGGAGCATCCCGGATCAGTCAGGAGCAGAAGCGCTGAAGTCTTGGAAGCTGGTGCGCAAAGATGAAGGTGGCCACTTGACAAAACACTGCACAGAGGGACTTACAGATAAATCTGGTGGGACACCTGACAGGGAGGAGGTCACAAAGGCCTATGGACCATGGAAGCAGGACTGGTTGATTGGTGCTGGGGATGGGTGCAGAGTGTACAGGTCAGCTGGAGGATGTGCCTCTTTGAGGTCCTCGAGGTCATGAACAGACAACTTAGAGACACAATGTCGGGACAGCTGGGCCACTCGGAGAGTGGGTCTTGGGTGTCTCAACACCCCTTGATGGGTGCTTGCTTCTGGTGCTTTTAGTGTCTGGTGTGGATTTTTCTTCTTTGTGTTTGTTGTTGGGGGTATGCTACCATGGGTATTAGTACACCGCAGCTCCGGTAGGTCCTGGTGCCTTCAAACATGATGGAGAGGCAGATCTGACCCTTCAGAGCTGGTGTACTTTTTCTTGCTTCGGTGTTGTGTTAAGTTCATCAGGGAGCAGCAAGTCAACAAACCAGACTTCACATATTGATGCCTGCTGTGTGCATGAGAGCGATACCTTCACTCCAAGGGAGCTTCACTGTGATTTCCTAAAGGCCGGAGGTGATCTAGGGTTCTTGGAAGTCTTTCAGGTCTCAGGACAACACAGCAGCAATGATTGTTGAGTCCTCAGAGCAACAGGCAAGGTGTGTGCCTTTTTCAATGGAGTGCAACAAAACAATGGATTTAGTCCCAGATCTCTGTACTGGGGTGAATGTATGACATTGTTCTGCATTCTGTCCATCAAATGTTGTTTTTGCATTTGTCACCCTGAGTGAGATGGGTATGCTCAGACGTGAGTCCCATGCTCTCCACACCACTGGAGTCAAGCTATCCTGGCTGAAGACGGCTGATAGCCAGAAACCGGTCCTAGGATGCTTGATTCTGGTCCAGGAAAGACATGGCTTGGCAGTTCGGGCTGGACTGTTCCCATGAGGCACAGGTTCAAGGCTGATTTGCATATGGCCATGTCTGAACTGGGGTGGTGTGGAGTGCAAATAAACGATGGATTTAGGCCCAGATCTCTGTACTGGGGTGAATGTATGACATTGTTCTGCATTCTGTCCATCAACTGTTGTTTTTGCATTTTTCTTCTGCAGCAGGGCATCAGTGCCACCTAAATACTTAATTCAGGGCATTACAAGGGGAGACAGGTAGTAGCCAATGGGATACTGACCTTTTGGGTGTCTGAACCCTCTAGTGACCACTTCCTGTGGGAAAAAGTGTAACCCTAGACCTATCAGGAGGTTTTCTCATCATCCCAAGATGATGGAATTTCAGAAAAGGGGTTCACCTCGCCTGCCCCACCCTAGGGGTGGTGCAAGCAAAGTGAAGACCCTCCTCCTAATCTAACTAACTTTCCCGCCTTTCCTTCAGCCATAATTGGAGCAGGAAAGAGGGCCTGTTCTCTGCTACTATCTGGAGGTTCATGGGTTGGCTTTCAAAGTGGCATTGCTTTTGAAGCTTTCCGACCAGGATGGCCATACTGTCCTGGAGGAGGTGTGAAGCACCTCCGCCTAGAGCAGGCTTTGTGTCTGTCCTCTGAGAAGGCTGGCTCCAACCCCATGAGGTAAGAAACATGCCTTGTAGTGGCAGATAGGCGAAAACAAGTCAGAACCCACACCAGTGCTTGGTAGGTTTTCAGGGAACCCTCTAAAAGTGTCTCCTGTGTGAATGTATCAATAAATCCAACACTGGTATCAGTGAGGATTTACTAAGGCAAGATGTTTGGTACCAAACATCTTTGGATTTCTCTGCACCAAGACACACAGCATGCAATGGCAGGCTGCATAGCCTTGGTGTGGCAAACGTGGGGTGGCACAATCAGTGCTGCAGCCTCTGAGGACCCTCTTCAGTACCCATGCCCTAGGTACCAGGGATACCATTTATTAGGGACTTACAGGGGGAACTGAAGCGGTGCCAATTGTGTTGAAGTTATTTGGAAAGAGATTTAGCACAGGAAACCTGGTTAGCAGGGAACCAGTGCACTTACAGTTTGAAATTACATCAGGCAAAAAGTGAGGGCTAACCATTTCAAAAGAGGCACCTTCCTACAAACTGTGAGGCCGTATAAAAGGAGAAGAAAAGCAGTCAAATGAAAACAACATATTGAGACTGTAGGTGATAAGGCATTTTTCTTGAAGAGGAAACTATTTATTTTGATACCGAAAAGAATGAGAACACTGGATAGACAGTGTTGTCTACGAAGAGAAGAAGTAAAAAAATAAGACACGTGAATAGAAGCAATTTTTGTAAAATTTTTAGAGGAGAATTAAAGCATATGTCAAGAAGTGATCTGTTATTTGATGTAGAAAGCTACTTCCAAGAGAACACATTAGTACATGCAGTTGAAACAACTGGTCAAAGTTAAGATTGTACTCCCATTGCAAAAGAGGAGATGGTTCCTAGAAATTTAGAGGAAGTGATAGCTGAAGAGGTACAAGCAAGAAGTAGACAGACCCCTGTATACAAATGAAGCTGTAGCAGTATTTGCAGTGTTCATCAGGAATCAATTGATATATTGAGAACTTTCCCACATGAATTTTCATGCAGAAGTCTGAACAGAAAATTGGAAATTTTTCAAAGATTAGACCCAAGCAAAATAAGGAAGTATACTAATTTACAGGGACATTCACTGGCATTTCCATCGAAGAAAGTGTGCAGAAGCATTTTTCATCACTTCAGAATGTTGGCTGTTCACCACTCTAAAATGCGCAATGTAGTCAGGAGACTTTAATTTGTGAAAACTTCTGCCTTATGTTTAGGAAAAATGAAAAGAGCTCCGTTGAATGGTACAATAGCAGAGGTAGAAAACGTTTGTAAAAAGGTTCAGTTTCATTTCTTTCGGCCTGAACAGGAGTGTAGGGAAAACGAGGAGTTGGTATGTACAGGTGGAGAAGGACAGGACACATCTATTAGTATTGATAACTTTACACAAGTGATTGCAAAGTTTAACACAGTTTCTTCAAAGAAACCACATGTGGGCTTATTTATGAGAGTATTGCGCCGCTGGAACTTCACTTTTTTTGATGCTCCGGTGGCGCAAGCCTTTCAATCATATCTAAAGCCACTCTGAGTGGCTTTGCATGACCTCAAACATATATATTAAGACAAATCAGTGCAAGTCACTGCATTGCCCTATTCTGCCTCGAGGAGGCATTCAATGGGCACTGCAGTGTCTGTTCTCACGCAACTCCCATGGATTTTGACGCAGCTCAGATTTTCCTAATCATGTAAACTTGGGGCAACACCAACACCTTAAGCCTCTTGACAGCAGGCATAACTAGGATAAATATTTTAATTTCTCTTCTTTTTTCCTCTTTACATGTGTACCATGTGTGCAGCACACATGGAAAGAGGAAATGCCCCTTCCTGCACAAAGCAATCCTGTCTGCAACTGAGGTGCAAGTGTGCCTACATTGGGGCTAGGCAGCAAATTGGGCGCCAGCGCCGGGGGAAAGGACAGGAGTGCACTGTATTTCATAAATATGGTACATTCCTGCCCTTTCACATTGGCATAGGGCAGCACAGCAAGAAGACTTGCGGTGCTGCCTTATGCCAATTCCTCATAAATGAGGCACTGTGTTTGTATTTGATGTTGATGAACTCATTACAGAAGCCAAACTCAAAATGTTGTTTTGCTCTTCTAAAACTGAACAAGAGAATAGAGATAAGTGGTAAGCATTTACTGTATATTTATTTGTAGAGAAACACTTTGATTTGTTAACACAGCAAATTATATGTAAGTATTGCTATGATATGTTAGAGGTTAACAAAATGCCTGCCAGGGCAATATATAACAAGTTACAATTCATTTAAATTCGAGAACTTCATAAATTAAATATTTATAAATTCAATTCTTATACAATCTATAAACCATTTTCAAGCAATAGTTTGTTTGGAACCAAAGACAGGGAAATTACCACAGGCAGAGCTACAGAAAGGCCTTAAAGGAAGAGTTGTCTACTTGCATTTAGAATTCAACATTGAAATAGTGAGTGTGGCATCAGGTGAGGGAAAGCAAGATGGCGACGGCGTAGAGCTCCGCGGTGGAGCCTTTTTCCCTGATTCTGACACGGAGCGTTGCTGAGAAGGCTTTGACAATCTCAGATGGTCGACTTACCTGCTTGAACAAGGACGAAACCTGATGACTTCGGTTGGAGCCGACTTGGGCGCTGTTCTGATGCTGTTCCTGATGATTAATGCTCCAGAGATTGCCACAGCCGATACGTGCCGCTTCCTGGCTTGGAAACCACAAATCTGCACAGCAGCAGTAGGGAGACGCTGCGTCTCTCTGGAGGCGGGGGCTACACAAAACAGCCGTAAGGGCTTTACCACCCAGAGGAAGGATTGAATCTTTGAGCTGCTCCCTACAGATGTGGGCTGCCCTAATATCAACTGCCAGTGGAGGAGTTGCTCTCAGAGTACGGAGTGTGCTCATCAGCTAGTTAATCAACGTTAGGAAAATGCCACCTAAATCTACGAGACAGCAGAGGGAGCAGAAAGAGATAGCAGGGTCTAATGCTGCTCAATGTAGACACTAACTATCACCTGCATCTATGGAGGCTGGTTTAGGTAAACCCCAAGAGAACCACACCCTGAAAAAACTGCAGGATAGGGGGACAGTGAAGCGAAGGATCCTGCAGGGAAAAAAACAAGCAGTAGGCAAAAAGGGTAGCGTCTCAAGACTTTTGGAAGAAAAAGAGGCAGCTTATGAAGAAAATAATTTACCTACTACATCTACACCACCTCAGCTGGCTATAACTGCATTTTTTAAAACCAGAGATGGACCTGCAAACTTGGATGTTGAGGTGGCTAATCTACAACCTAAGGAAAGGTCCGGTTCCAGGTCAAGGCGAAGATAGGGATGTAGGCAAGCTAACATCTACCGATGCCATTTCGGAGGCTATTTCGGATGGGCCGGATAAATTCTATTCCCTGACAGAAGATTCTCATTCAGGGACTTCGGATTCCGATCTTGCATATAGTGACTCTGATCATATCAATACTACTTCAGGGTCTAGCACATTGGAAGCCCCCAAAATGGCTCGTATGCAACCTAAAAAATCTCGGAGGACCTCAAAAGGTTCTAAAGGGCTTTAGGAGTCACAGAAGAAGAAAAACGGCGGTGCCTCTGGCCTTAACTGGGATTATTCAGACACCGGAATCATTGGCCCTCTGTAACCAGCTTCAGTTCTCATGGGTCCTTCCTTGTCTGAACATCTCAGGGATTAAGTAACAATTGAAAAATCATTGGCAAATCTTATCCTTGAGACTATTAAGGAACATCGCGTAGAGACTAGAGCCAATGGGAAAAAGACAAAACAGGGCACAAAGAAAAGGAGCTATTCGGAAAGTAAGTCGTACCTGCGGGGAAATCTGCTAAAGATTGGATGCGATGGAAGTAAGAACCGTTGCGGTGGAGAAGGATTTGGATGCAGTGAGGGAGCAAACAAAGACTCCTGAAGCCCAACTATCGGACATAATGTGGAAACTGGAGGACTTAGAAAATCGCCAGCGAAGAAATAATCTCCGAGTCCTTGGAATTAAGGAAGGCATAGAATGGGATGACATTCGTGTCTTTATGCTAGGTCTTTTTAAGGAGTCGTTCCCTGAGCTTATTGGGTGGGACTGAGAGTGAGCGATTCAAAAGGTTCACAGATTTCCCTTTGTTTGTCATAAGGCGTCTAACAGAGATACAAATCAGCCGAGGGCAATTCTGTTTTTTTTGGGAAATTTTGCACTTAGGCAGGCCATCTTTGAAAAAGCTCGTCCGGAGGCTAGAAGGCATTTCAAGGATGTTTCTTTTTTCGTACGCCCTGAAGACATCATATACATAAATCTTACCCCCATAATTGGTAAAATTAAGAATGATATGTGCCGCTGGGACATTTTAAAGCTATCTATAATTGGCAGATGCAACCTGATTAAAATGATGATTCTGCCTAAACTGTTATATATTTTTTTCGTACAATTCCTCTAGAAATACTCAATACATGGTTTAAGCAGATTGAAAGGGAGGTTGCCAGATTTATATGGTCCTACAAGCTGACATGCAGATTGAATACATTCCTATCTCTTCTTAGGGAAAGGTGTAGTCTTGGTTTACCTAATTTTAAATTATATTATTTAGCAGCTTCTTTACAATATTATTGGCCTCCATTTGGTTTTATGAAAAAGGAAGATATTGACTCTAATTATGTGCCTTCAATATTTGATTATTTGATTGGCTCACGGGCCAATGGCTGTTTGCTAAAAATATATGAACGTAATTATTTTAAAAAGACTTGCTTTAAGACTCCTATAGCAGCATATCAAAACTGGGTGTGGGTAAGGAAAAAAATAGGGCTTGGCAGATTTAGCAGATATGCACCATTGATGGATAATAATCAGATACAGGAGACATTGGCAGATGAGCATCTACAAAGGTGGGAGAAAGCAGGGGTCTTTAGGATAGGCGATCTTTTAACTGGGGAACATATTGCCTCTTTTGACGTAGTTAGGATTAGATTTAATATTAACCATTGGGAATGTTTTAAGTTTTTACAAATAAGGGCTTTTCTTCTTAAAATGGCTGGCGGGGCAGTGGGGTTTTCAGTGATTCCATTGATGGAAGTCCTAACTGGTACATCTGATCAGTCAATCTCGTCTCTGTACAGGACCGGGATTTGTGGTCCGAGCAGTGGTGTCCGGATCTTCTCAGACTGGCTCCTCCGCCTAAGGAGGCTGTGAAGAAGCTTGGTGTGTGGGTTGACAGTGGCCTTACTTTTGAGACTCCATCGAAAGCGGTAGCCGGGGTCTGCTTTGGGATTCTGCATGGTTTAAAACCTCTTTTGGGTTTTTTTCCTCCCAAAGTGCGTCAAACCATTGTCCAGGCTACTATCTTGTCTAGACTGGATTATGGTAATTATCTCTATCTCGGTGCTAATAAGTCCAGAATTAGGCGCTTGCAAAGAATTCAGAACGAAGCAGCACGCATTCTGGTGGCACTTCCAAAATTGTGCTCTGTTTCCCATGTTCTTCCTAAACTTCATTGGTTGCCTGTTGAGAAGCGAATCCAGTTTAAAACACTTTGTGTGTCTCACAGGATTTTGAATCAACAGGCTCCTTTGGGGTTGGCCAATTTGCTGGAGTTCTATGTGCCGCAGCGCACCTTAAGGTCTGCTGACCAAACTTTGGTCAGTACTCCTCGAGTCCTGAGAGCTAGAGCTGGATGCCGCTCTTTCCGCAGTCTTGCTGCGAAACTCTGGAATTCGCTTCCTGTTTCTATCAAAGGGATTCAGAACCATCTTACATTACGTAAAGCCATAAAGACCAGGCTTTTCCTGGCCTAACTCCAAATCTGGGGCAGCCATGCGCAATACAAATCCGACTATATATATATATATATATATATATATATATATATATATATATATATATATATATATACTGCTGGAGGGTGTAACAGATAATCTTGATAAACACGCTTTGAAATGGCAGGTCAGGGTGGATGTGGCAGATTCATGCCTTTTTAAATCAATGGAAATGGCGAAAAAGGTATTATGTACCGCAAATTTGCGGACTCAACATTTTAAGACTCTTTTTGATCTGTACATTACTCCGGCAAAAATTGTTAAGTGGGTGGTACGGAGGGGACCCATTGTTTTAGGTGCAATAGATAGGGGTGAATATGACCCACATTTTCTCTACATGTTCTAGCTTAGATTCATTAAGAGGTGAAATCTCAGGCTTTCTGCAATATGTTCTAAAAAAGAAGTACAGCTTTCTCCTCAGCTTATGTTACTAGGGGTAACGGCACAAGATGACTCTAGCAGTGAGTTTCTATTTATAGCTATGTCTGTGCTTAGACTATGCATTGCTTCAGTATGGCTAGATCCTCACCCTCCAACTTTTTTGCAATGGAAAGCCGGGTTTTACATATATTTAATTTGGAAAGAGCACTTTATGAACAAAAAGGTAGGAATGGTAGAAATAAAGGGCTTAAGATATGGAGTCCACTAAAAACCAGGGTTAATGGATTAAGTTAGAATTGTTAATTTTGGTATTATGATGAATTTTATAAGATTAATCATATGTGTTATGAAGTTGCTCCTGTACACATGCTATATGTCAGATGCTGTCTGTCTTCGCCTTGTGTAATTCTTTATTTTCGTGAATTTACTGGTGTTTTGACAAGGAAAAGTTTGCTAATTTGTTGTAAGTTGTCTTTTTTCTTTTTTCTGTATGCTTGCTCATATATTTTATTTTAAATTAAAATAAAAAAAAGAAACTGTGAGTGTGGAGAGAGATATTGATGAACCACTTATCATTTTTGTAAATGGTGTCCCTACCAAAAACAAAAAAATCTGGCAATAGCTAGTGGATGTTACTAAATTAAAAAAAGCTACATTATACCCAAAATAAAATAATATTGATTATAAAAGTGTTGTTGTTGGAGATGGAAGTTGTATGCAGGATTAAATGTCACGATCAAGCGGAGAGATTGAGAAAGTTAATAGAAGCAAATCAGAAGAAATATATGGCGTCTATAGTATCCATCCACTGCATTCCAAAGAAGGTATTGGGGATGCTATTGATCTGTTTGAAAAGAAAAAAGAAAAAGAGCTCCAAATGAGTGTGTGGTAGCAAATTGTAGAGGTTCGCTGTTTTCCACATTCAGTTCCCACTGAAATAGGTAGCTGGTATGATGAATGCCCCGTACAAATATCAGCAGCTGAGTACTGGTCAACCAGATTATGCAGAGGCCCCTAGATTTCAGCAGTGTATTCCATACGTATTCCATCTAATATTTGAGAATGACTTGTCTGGACTATCACATGCTGTAAACAACATATTGAAGAAAGGAGTTAATCTACAAAATCGCTCTGCAAAAGAATTGGGTGACAAAGTTTATATTAAGGGTGGAAAGTTTGAATATAATTTAATTAATTTGAGGGCATGCCAACGTGGGACCAATGAGTATTGGTATTGTCATCATAGAGAATTCAAATCTATGTTGTGAAAGTTAGGTTCTTCAGTTTGTGACCATTGGGCATATTAACAACAGAATGGAGAAGTGTGATGCTAAGCAAAAATTGCCAATGCGACACTTGGCTATTCTGAAAATGCACAGAGGTGCCATATACACAAGAATGCGGCGCACCCCTGCATTTTCCCTAGCTCTGGTGCTAAATCTAGCTGCCTAGCACCAACGCAGGCACCCATAGTACAAGTGTGTCTGCATTAGGGGAATGATTGTTTATGTGCAGGAAGGTGTCCCTTCCTGCACATAAACAATCCAGAATGACGATTTGAAACTTCTATGTGTGCTGCTTTGTGCGGCACACATAGAAGCTGCAAATCATTATTGTTTAATGATTGTTTATGTACAATCATACATGGTGATTTGCTGTTTCTATGTGTGCTACACAAGCAGCGCGCATAGAAACAGTTTTTAAAAAAATTAGAAATTAAGCATTTCTTCTCATTTTGCCATGTCAAGACCAGGTTTTCCCAGGTCTTCATTTCGGTGCTGCCTCCTATTTACACCACGCTTGTAAATAGGGGGCAGTGCAAAACATCAATGGTTATTGCAGCAGAACACCCACTGCAACAACCATTGCCTACCCCTTTCACACTAAGTGTAGTGTGAAAGGGGGTCTTATTTGCAAGGTGGCTCTAAGCCTTGTAAAGAAGGGGAAGGGTTTCTCACCACAGGACCATCATAAAAAGTGATGTATGCTACTCAGTTGTGCAGAGTACATTGGATGACTTACTTGACTTTTTGAGAGAAGCAAACTCAAACATAAGGACATCAATTTCAAGATAGCAGGAGAAATTTGCCATTTGGATCCTGCTAATGTTTGTAGATATTTTAACCACAGTTTTCAACAAATGCTATCTTTTATCTACAACAAAACAAATCCTCCTCTTGGTGAACGTACTAATTTATTTTGCTGTACCGAGCAAGAGGTGCTTCTCATATGCACATGCTGTTATGGATAAAAGATGCCCCAACATTTGGAACAGACAGTGATGACTCTTTATTCTCTTTCAAAGAACAGTTTGTGACATGTGCCACCCTAAAAGACATTGATGAAAGAGGCCTGAAACAGCAAGTTCTGCTTTTTCAAACACATAGATGGGGCAAGTACTGTTGTCGAAAATACAGACCAAAAGGAAAAATTGTTTACAAAGCGTCGTTTTGGATTTCCAAGACCTGTACTTTCCAAAAGAAGAGTGAACAGTTTTCTATTTGCAGTCAGACATACACTGACTCAAAAATCACAGAAAAACACATATATTCTTAGACAAACAGAGGACTTGAAGTATATTAATGATTATAGTTCTGTGATTCTCAAAATGTGGAATGACAATATGGATATACAATTTTGTGGCAGACAACTCCATCGCTTTTGCTCGTTGTGTAACTTCCTACTTAACAAAATCAGTTTAAAGATGTTTTCTTGTGGGGACATTGGTTCTTTTGAATGCTGGGATTGGTTGAGCTCAGCCAGTTTGTACTCAAAGTCAAGGGGAATGGTTTGGGTATGATAAGGCCTCGCAAGCACATGAAAAAGAGTGTTGAAGTCTTTTATGAGTTTGACCTGGAGAGTACCGACATTGTGAAAACAAATATGTTGGGCACTTACTAGCCAAGGAGTCCACATCTAGAAAACATGCGTCTTTATGAAATACTTCAACATTACAGATATTGAAACAATGTAACACAGAACGTAGATGAAGGTAAATGTGAAATAGTTGGTTTCGACAGGCTGTTTGGTTTGACACACAAAAAGAAGTCTAGGTAACCACAGAAAACTTACTTGACAAACTCCTGATGAAAGAGAGTTTTTCTATTTAGCACTTCTACAACAGTTCAAGCTTTGGTGTTCTGAATTGGAATTACTCAGAGACTTTAACTGCTACGGAGATTCTTTTGACGCTATAAAAGATAGCATTCTGTGTTTCCAAACTATTTGAAAATGATAAATGATGAGATTGGACAGGAAGAAAGGAATGCCACTGAGATAGCTAAGGATAGTTCTCAAAGCAGCCAAAGTTCAGGACCTCTGAGTCAAGATCCTCCTGGACAACCAATAATTGAAAATGAGGCTGCCATAGCCATGAATGAGGTGGAGTATGCTATCTCTCAAGCAAGACAGGAAAGTTTTGATTTGGACCAGGTAGTTGAACAACTGCATGATGAGCAAAAAGAAATATATATATGGAGGTAAAATAGAGACTAGAGCATGTATTCCTTCTTGAGAAGAAATAGTGTACATGTACATCATTTAGGTAAATACTATTATATGTCAGTGGTAAAGCTGGCACCGGAAAAAGCTTTTTAATTGAAGTTCTCACTGCTTTCCTACCGAGGACTACAGGCTCTAATTTGTTGTGTAAAGTTACAGCACTGACTGGATTAGCTGTACACAACATTAAAGGAATTACTCTACATTGACTTCTCATGCTGCCTGTTGAACATGACAACAAACTGGAGTACCAAAGGTTATTCGGTGAAGCTTGTCATGAAGTCTCAAGAGTACTGAAAAAATTGAAACTTTTAATCATTGATGATGTGAGCATGGTCTCAAACTTAATGCTTGCCTTTGCAGACTTAAGAATTCTACAGATTCTAAAGACAAACTATGACGTGCTGCTTGGAGGAAAGCATGTAATTGTGTCTGGCGATCTACCATAACATACCCCTGTGAAAAGACAGCCTGTGTTCAAATACTTCCTCATGATGAAACTAGAAATTCTTTAGGAACTATTGTACACGTAAACATTTGGTTAACATTCCAAGACAAAGAACTACTTAGGAATATGTGGCTAGCATCTGATGTTGAATGCGGAACTATTTTGAAGGATATTAGAATAGGAGTTCCCACAAAAGAGGGGAAACGTTGCTTACAATGTTGCCTTATAAAAAAAAAACAGTTTCGTACAAACAAGACAGCAGCAGAACTAATGCTCAATTTTATTCAAGAAGGAAAATCCATTGTCTGCCTAATTCTTGCACTTCAACAGCGCTCCTGTTTTTAATGAAGAATTATTAAAATTGGAAAACGAACACATTTTGCAACTTGCAGCAAATAGATAAAAAGGAACACCAGGGTGTGACAGTACTCCTACGTGAAAAACTACAAGCAAAATTGGATTTATTGGAGAAATCTGTGTCCAGGCTGTGAGATTGGAAAAGTGCTTACATGTTGTCAAAAATGTTAGTTATTTTGCTGTGAATTTTTAATGCTGAGGAAGGATTAGTTATTGGTGCTATAGGTAAAGTATTTGATTTAATTTCCTTTTTTGATAGGTAAGAGGTTGAATACCTAGTGATAAAATTTGATGGCGTAAAACAGATCAGAAGATCTGTTGCACTTTTCTTGCTTGTGAAAGACTTGTATGTTTGGAGGAAGCAATTCCCAGCTTATGTAGCATATGGGGTGACTATTCATAAATCTCAAGGTTTAAGTTTAGATGACTCATTCATTAATATTGGCTCTACTGTCTTTACAGAAGGTATGTCATATGCAGCCTTATCTCGAGTTAGAACATTGTCCGGTTTGTATCTTGTTGACTTTGATGATAGTAAAGCAAATACTGATTCAAGTTGTGTCAAAGAGTACAACCAATTGAGTGACAAGTGTTTATGCTCCTCATTTAGGACAGCATCCGGTTTATCAAAAACCTACCATCTGCCGAAGTTAAAACTTTCAAAGGATCATACCAATGTTGTTAAGAAGAAGTTGAAAAAAGAGAAAAAAGAACTTGATAAGAAACAAAAAAAACTGACAATGTCGGAGATATTGTTGGTTACTGTTATAAATGGGGGTCTCTAGTTGGCAGAGGTAGGTTCCTTTGTCCAAATAGGGACCCTTGCTTCTAGTCAGGGTAAGGGGGATACATACTTTAGATAACCCCTGCTCACCCCCTGGGTAGCTTGGCACGAGCAGACAGGCGTAGCCCAAAGGCAACATGTAAAGTATTTGTACTCAAAACACACAGTAATACAGTGATAACACCACAAACGGACACCACACCAGTTTAGAAAAAGAAAGTATCTTCATCTAAACTCAACAAGACCAGAACAGCAAAATCCAACATACATGTATAAGAATATGCCTTTCAAAGGTTTCAAACAACTTGGTCCATAGAAAACTATAGATGCGTGATTTCACTTATTGTACCTGTAGTTGCGCCAACATTCACAAGGTTAAACAGCCGCAGAGATTGGAATCGTCGAAAAACGAAGATATGCGTCAATTTTCCTGAGACCATGGGGAGGCAATGCAACAGTTCTGCTGCATGCAGGAGAAGTGAAGCATCAAATCCCACCTATAGGGTGAAATGATGTATCGATTCCGAGACGGTTCTGGCCCGCTAGTGATGCGTCGGGAAAACTTGCTGCATAGGTACGGTGCATGGAAATCCGGTTGAATCGGCGATCAATGTGGCGGTGTCAAGCACCGCTGCGTCGGTTTCTTCAGCCACGATCCCTCGATGCGAGAGGTCTTACAGTGGCAACAGGCGCTGCGTTGGATTTGGCAGCGGCGCAGTGATGTGTGGAGATTCTTCTCGCACATTGGTGCTACATCAGAAAAAAGCTGCAAGAAGACCGATGCGTCGATTTTCTTGTATTGCTTTGCTTTACCAGTTCCCAACAGCAGGAATACCCTCCAGAGACCCAACACAGGCACTGATGGAGCGAGATAGAAAACAAAATTTTGTTTAAACTCGTGAAGTCATATTTCCATAACATGAATAATAATATTAATGATTTGTGATATGTCGTGCTAATACAACTTAGATTAAACTTTACACATGGGGGGACTAACATGTGTGCTCATAAACGTGCATAATTGTTGCATCTTTTTGTTCGTGCAAAATAATAAAATAATTTATTGTTTTCGTTTTTGTCATTACTAACTGCTGCAAACTTAAAAGAAGCATGTGCTTGTTTTGCTTTTCCTTGTATGTGTGATGTCATTTCTACTATTCTAGGTGCATATGAGTCTCATGGAATAACGGAGACTGGTAGATATAAACGCTGCTTTATTTGTTTGCATTGGCTAGGTAACATTTTGATTAATCGGGTGGGTTAATTAATTAGTAAATCTTGGGGTGGATACAGAATCTACATTATTTCTTACATTAATACTTTTCTTGTGTTTGTTTTATACTAGAAAGCTTAAGTTGCCTGCTTTTGGGCCTAGTCACTTGAGTTGCAGAAAAGAGCTGACTTGTAATTCTGCAAAAGTCACGAGACGCCCATTCTGAATTAAAGCGTTTATCAATGCTGCATTCACAAAGCAAAAACTGATGTGCTGCCATCATTCTGTCGGACATGGCCAAGGTCGAAAATGAACATTTTGTCAGCCTTAACTTGGCATCCGCGGAAGTTGCTTGGACGTAGTGAGAACAAATTTGAACATTTGTTGCAAACTCAGGAAGTTCCTGGTTTCACGTGGAAGAGACAATGGTCTCTAAGAAAAGTGATTTAATAGAACTTTTGAAAAGTGGGTGACATGTCACTTGTCACTCTCAGCCAATGGGACGTCGAAGATTTCTGAAAACTTTCCTTTGCGTAGTTCAGATAGCGTAGAAAGGTATAAAAAGTCATGCCCCTAGGGATGGGCTGGCTGCTGCTTTCTGACTTTCCGATGAGGGTGAAGTGCTGACGGACTTTGCGTGGAGCACGTAAGAAACCTCAAAGAACTTTACTTTAATTTCTATCTATTTAGCTCAGTTAGGGAATTAGGTTTTAGAAATGCTAAACTTTAAATATTTACTTTAATTTTGATTTACTTGCTTAAATTGTATTTTCTCACTTTTCTTTACATTCATGCTTGCTTTATTGCTAATAAAATTCATTTATAAAACTATCAACTTATATACCATAATTTAGTAAATAAAATCTTACTTTTGACAAACAAGCTGGTCTTGGTTATTCAGGAGTGTAGGTTACTATTAGCTAGATCACGTCGCCAATGGTGGTCGTTTAAATGGTCAAGTTTTATTCTAATGACAATATTCTTTCCGCAGATGTATAAATATGTATATAGTTTGTAGATAATGTGTATATAGATTTAATCTGACTACCTGATTCAGTAGGCCCAAAATATGTCAGGTTTATAAATGGGTCCATATTTAGTATAGAATTTTGTTTATAGGTTATGAAGTTGGGTAGCGTTTGTTTATGATATATTTTCTATAGGCCGCTGGATCAATTCTCTGGTAGCAGAAATTGATGGTTGCTAAGGGTAACCAAGGTAATATGTTGGTTGCTAAGGGTTACTAAAGTGTTATGGTATGGAAATAGGATCGATGTTTTAACACATGTTGAGTTCGTTTTTCGTGCTATCTGTAAGCTATACCGGTATAGATTGTGTGGCGAGAAATTAGTCACGCAAGCCATCTGTTCTGTTTGTAGTGATATCGCCGAGTATCACAAGAGGTATCGCCGTGTACCATAGTGTTGTCGCCGAGCAGCACAGTTTTAGGGATAGGTCTGAATCTTGTAAAGTGAGGGTTTTCTAAGAAATTAAAGCAGCATGAGAATAGGGACAAAGCGCCTTCCATAAAACTCACTGTGATGAGAGTATTAGTTATATCCGAGCTTGAGTGAAGGGTAAATTAGCGTCGGTGCATGATTATCTATAAACAGGTTAGAGTCCTGTACGGGTACATGTTTCATATCTATAAACAGGTGAGAGCCCTGTACGGATAACGTCGTTATTTTGCTAACGGTGCATGATTTCTATAAACAGGTGAGAGTCCTGTACGGATTTCATGTGTGTTTGAAAATTAGGGAAATTTCAGTGTGAAAGTGCGAGTTTGAATTGTATTTTATGTTCAAGTGGAACTCTTAGAACTTTCACTTCGCGGTGGGTTCAGAGCAAAGCGAGTTCATAATTATACTTGTTAGAAGGGTGGGGTAAGGTTACTCTACTAACAATTGAATATTATCCTTAGTGTGAATAGCGCCGTCTATTCCGAAGTGTGGATACTTGAATGTATGTAAACTATCCTAAATAGTGAAACGAACAGATGTTGTCCTTATAGTCATCGTTAAGAATTAATTTACACTGAAAAGTGTTCTTAAAATGGCGCTGTGAAAAGATTTTGTGAAGGAGGGGTAAGCGCCAGGAGTGAGAAACGAGAAACCGCAGCTGCTGTGTACGTCACAGAGCCGCGCTGGGATTGGGTGACCTACGTCACAAACTATATTCTGATTGGCTCTTGAGTCTCTGACGGCCTGTGAGCTGATTGGTCCTTCGGAAAAACTCCAAATTTATTGGTTGAGCAGAAAAGTGACGTAGCTCAACTGTCATTGGCTTGTTGGTGTGTTTCGCGCACGGATTGGTTGTTTTACGGAACATCCCGGAAATATTTTACGAACAATTTTGTGAATTAGTTTTAACTCTTAAAAATGAGTTATCATTTTAAACATGTTGAGAAAAAGCCAACATTATTTCAGAAGTTTAAGAATTTATTTTCACCTGACAAGAAAATCGAAACGCGAGGTGGTAAACTACTTCATAAGTATAAAACACCTGCAGCGTATATGGAAGGTGAATATGGATATCATACTGTCTTATGGTTCGATAGTTGGAAACGCTATACTAAGAACGACGGTGTTTTAACTTGGCCTGATGATGGTTCATTTAATGTAAAAGTTTTAAGAAATTTACGAGAGAAAATGAATGCTCTTGTTCCAAAACCGAGACCAACTCAATTTGAAGCTTTAGTTGAGTGGGAAGACGAGATGTATCAATTACAAAGAGAAGCTAGTGGAATTAAAAGACCTTCTAAAAATCCACCTTGGAGAAGAGAAACTCATGAAGATAGATTACGAATGTGGAGACAGGGAAACATGAGTGAAGGATTGTATTTAATTCATGAAATGGTAATGGGTACTCCTACAGGGAAATCTATGGAAAGTGAATCTGAGGATGCAGTTATGGAAGAAATATATACAACTGCTAGAAAGAATCAGCCTTTGAGACCTCCTAGATCATGGTCTACTCCGGTGGTTTCTACTGAAACTTCACCGAGTGCACCTCCAATTAATGAAGCTCCTAAACTTTATCCTAATAATTGTGAAATCATTGAAACTCCTAGAAGACCAGAATTCGAGAATGCTCGAAATGATGGTAGACATTTTACAATGGCTCCAAGAGCAAGAGAACCTCCAAAAGATTATACAAGAGAGGCAAGAAATGTTGAAGATGTTGATTATAATGAATATTTAAGATCTAAAGAAGAATTAATAAAAAGAATGACAAAAGGCATGGAAGCTGTGACAGTTCCAGTAACAATTGGTCCTGTTCAGCCCGTATTTGACCAAAAGGAAACAAACAAAACTGGATTAACTATTCCTTTAAATACAGAAATTCAAAAAGCTGCTGAAAAATTTTATTCAGACTTATCTGAAATAAACTCTTCTAAATCGAGAATGCCTGATTTAACCTTTAATGAGGATTTATCTCCAAAAACACCAATGGGTGCTATATCAGATATAGGGAGTCCTGAAGTCAGGGTAACCACACCAAAACTTGATGTGGCCAAATTAAAAGCGAATATAGAAGAATTAATAATTGGAACAATTGGTCCAGATAGTTTAAATTACTATCGAGATGATGAACTACTGTTCATTTGCAAAAGCATTCAGTGGAAAACGAAAAACAAATATGATCAACTAGAGGATCTAGCAGCAGAACTTGAAATCGATGTGAGTAAACAAAAGAATTTTGCGAAGCATTACAGATTAGACTTTTCAGAAAGTGACATTGAGAGTTTAAACTCAATGGGAAGAATAGTTCACATTAAAGATTTGATTGTCTATATCAAAAAGCTAGGAGAACTGAATAAATGGAGAGTAAAATGGACGAAAAAGAAGGAAGATGAAAGATTGGAAAAATTGTCAAAACAATTTCCAATGAGAGAAATTGCAGGTGGAGGATATGTTCATGTCCCTTGGTCGAGACAGGACATTCTGTTATTTACAAATGACTTTCCAAAATTAAGGGAGAAACCAGTTGAGTGGTACAGGCAAGTCGATAGATTTATCAAAGTGTCAAAAGTTCTGTGGATTGATTTAGATGGATTTTTTGATATTGTTGTTCCATCAGATCTTTGGACAGAATGTAAAATATCGATTAGTTGGCCAAAAACAGAACCGGAGAGAATTAAAGAAACAGGTGCTCCAAATCCACTTGTAATGGATTTTTATGAAAAAGTAATTGTTTGGATGAAAAACAAAATTCCACCCAAAGAAGTCGATTGTTTTAAAATAGAAAGGACAGAACAGGAAACAAAAGAATCAGTTCATTCTTTTTATGAAAGACTACTGTTAATCTTTAAACAATACAGTGGTTATGAAAAATTAGATGAAAAAGACATGAGCCATTTTGTCTATAGATTTGTTTATGGACTAAAACCTGAAATTGGAGAAATGATCAGAAATAGTATTGTCGGATGGCAATCACTATCTGTAGATGATATTCTAAGAAAAGCAAAGTATTGTAGTGATGAAATAGAAGTAAAACAGAAGAAGCTGAAGGAGAAAGCCATGTGGGCTCAGGTAAAGGTGGCTGAGCAACAGATTGCCAGCATGGGTAATAAGAACACTAATTTCGTTCAAACTGGAAATACAAACCAGATACAAGGAAAGTTTAAAAATAATAATTTCCCAAAGAAATTTAGCCCAAAGATTGAGGAGTTGAAGCAAAGATTACCTTGTTTTAATTGTGGCGAAATTGGACATTGGAGAGACGAGTGTCCTCATCCTCCTAAAAACTTAAAGAATCCCTTATTGAATCCACAGATGCAGAATGGTGTTGACCTGCAGCGACAGCTACAGATACAACAAGGGTTAAACGAATTTAATATTCAGCGACAGTTACAGCAACAGCAACAACAACAGGTGAATAATCGTCAAGACCAATTGCCACAACCACCTTTTCCGAATTGTGGGGGAGTTCAAAAATATAATCCAAACGTGGGATTTCAGGGAAGTGAACAGGTAATAAAACCACAAAAACAGCAAAAGCAGCAAAGAGTTCAAATGCAAAATGCTTCACAACAATTTTTATTAGCAGAAAGTCAAGACAGCGATTCTGATGATTATTGTTGACGGTGCCCGAGAGAGGAGGAAGAGTGTGTTGTTGGAGCCACTCTTGAGGTTGACCAGTCTGGTCCTTTTGTAAACGGGAAAGTTAATGATGTAGACATCACTTTTCTAGTGGACACTGGTGCTACCCGTTCTACTGTTAGATCAGTGGAAATTGAAAACCTACCTCTCTCTGGGGATACCATCCAAGTTGTCGGAGTAAGTAATCAACAAATTAAAACTGACTTAACTGATCCAGTACCAGTCGAAATTGGAAATTACAGAGACAAACACAGATTTGTGGTTTGTAATAGTAGTCCAGTGAATCTATTGGGCAGAGACATCCTATGTAAAATGAATTGTAGAATATATTGTTATCCTGATGGAGTTGAGTTACAAACAATGGAGGAAGATGGTTTATACAGAATGACAATGATGATGATGGAAGCAGAAGAAACAAAATTGTTTCCTGCATTTGAAGAAAAAGATTTACCTGAAGAACTCAAAGAAACAGTGAAATCTGAAATATGGGATTTTACTGGAAATGAGATGGGTCTGATGAAAAACGTAGATCCAGTAAAAATTACATTGAAACAAGGAATAGAATTTCCAAACACTCCACAATATAAAATGAAAACAGAAACAATTGAAGGTATTACACCTATAATTGAAAAATTAATCAAGCAAGGTGTATTAAAAGAAATGGAGAGTAGCTCTTGTAATTCACCAATTATGGGAGTTAAAAAGTCTAATGGAACATTTAGAATCGTACAAGATTTGAGAAAGGTTAATCAAATTGTCGTTCCATGTTGTCCTGTGGTTCCAAATCCAGCAGTAATTCTATTTCAGATTCCACATGATGCTGAATGGTATACAGTCATTGACCTTTGCAATGCATTCTTTACTGTTCCCTTACATCCAGACAGTTATGAAATTTTTGCTTTCAGATTCCAAGGTAAGACCCTCGGATGGTCAAGAATCCCTCAGGGCTATACAGAAAGTCCTTCAATCTTTAACGAATTGTTAAAAAGATCATTAGAAGACCTAGACTTACCTGGCAGGTCTACGCTAGTGCAGTATATTGATGATTTATTAATAGCTGCAAAGACAAGAGAAAATTGTGTAACAGACACAATAATTCTGTTAAATCGCCTTGCAGAAGAAGGACATAAAGTGTCCCCAGCAAAACTACAGTTTTGCAAACAAGAAGTAAAATATCTTGGTCACAGAATTGCAAAGGGAAAAAGACAAGTAACAATAGAGAGAATAAAAATGATTCAAGCAATGTTACCACCAAGAACACAAAGACAGGTCAGAATGTTCTTGGGAATGGTTGGTTACTGTCGACAATGGATAAGTGGATTTTCAGTAATTGCAAAACCACTACAAAGACTGACAAAGTCAGATGTAAAAGATCCAATTATTCTCAATGATGCTGAGATGGATTCTTTTGAGAACTTGAAAAAGAGCTTATGCCAAGCTCCTGCTTTAGGTATGCCAAATTATGAGAAAGATTTCGAACTGTATTGCAGCGAGAGAGAAGGATGTGCATTATCTGTGTTAATTCAAAGACATGGAAATTCAAAGAAACCTATTGCATACTTTTCTGCAGTTCTTGATCCAATTGCTAAAGCATTACCAGGTTGTTTGAAAGCAGTTGCAGCTACAAGTATCAGCCTCGAACAAAGTGAGGGGATCATTATGGGATTTCCTGTGAAAGTTTTTGTGCCTCATTCAGTTGAAATATTACTGACAAGAGGTAAGACTCAACATCTAACAAGTAGTAGATTGACAAAGTATGAGAAAATCATACTGGGAGCAGATGTTTCGATTTCAAGATGTTTAAATCTGAATCCTTCTACATTACTGCCTGATTCTGAAATTGTTGATGACATTGAAACAGAACATGAATGTTTAGATGTCATGGAATTCTGCACTAAACCAAGAAAAGACATCAAAGACAGACCTTTGTCTGAATCGGATTTTGTCTACTTTGTAGATGGGTCATGCTTAAGATCCGAAGGAGGTGTCTTAAAAGCTTCATATTCAGTTTGTACAGTCGTAGATGTTGAAGAAGCATCATGTCTTGAAGGAGTTCGTTCAGCACAAGTGGCTGAATTGATTGCTTTAATTCGTGCATGTGAAATATCAAAGGATATAAGAGTTACCATCATTACTGATAGTCAGTATGGGTACGGAGTTGTGCATGATTATGGACAACTCTGGTCACAGAGAGGATACATGACATCAACAGGATCACCAATTAAAAATGCAGTTTTCATTAGGAGATTAATTGAAGCAATACAATTGCCAAAAGAAATCGCCATTGTTAAGTGTGCAGCGCACACTAGAGGAACTGATTATATTTCCAAAGGAAATGCCTTTGCAGATGAAACAGCTAAATACTGCGCAAGGAAAAATTATTCATACAATCGGGAGAGGAGTAAAGAAACTGATTCAAATTCATTAATGCTAACAACTGTTGTAGAAACATGGCATGAGATTAGAGATTTACAAAATGAAGCAGAAGATGAAGAAAAAGACTTATGGTTAAGATCAGATTGTAGACCACGTGAAGAAGATGGAGTGTGGGTTTACAAAGATGGCAGAGTAGTCTTACCAAATTGTTTGATTGCTGACATGGCCAGATTATATCATGGTCCAGCACATTTAGGAAGAGATTCTATGGTTAGACTTTTCAGAGAAACATGGTTCAATACCAAGTTTAGAACTATTGCTGAATCTTTTTGTCAAAGGTGTTTGTCATGCCAACAAATGAATCCAAACAGAAAATCAGTGGTGGGGACAGGAATAATTGGTCGAGAGGGTGGTCCCTTTACCAGGTTACAAATGGATTTCATTGAAATGCCCTTACACAATTGTTTGAAATATGTGCTTGTAATTGTATGCTTATTTTCAAGATGGGTAGAGGCTTTCCCTACACGACATTGTGATTCAATTACAGTGGCAAAACTAATGCTCAGAGAAATCATCCCAAGGTACGGTTTTCCAGTCACTATTGAGAGTGATGGAGGAAGCCATTTTGATAACAAACTGATGAAGTTAATTTGCGAAGCTTTGAGTATTGAGCAGAAAATACACTGTGCATACAGACCAGAGGCATCAGGAGTAGTTGAACAAATAAATGGAACAATTAAAAACAGAATTGGAAAAATGTGTCTTGAAACAGGTATAAAATGGACTGATGCTCTTCCACTTGTTTTGATGTCATTAAGAAGTACACCAGATAAAAAGACAGGTTTGAGTCCTCATGAAATATTAATGGGAAGAGTTATGAGGCAAGCTTTTGTACCTGTAGGTAAACTGTTGAGCATAAATGACAGTGCTATTTTGGATTACTGTAAAAGGTTATCTGATATGGTAACTTCTGTGTCTAATCAGGTGGGAACTGAAGCTCAATCAGATGAAAAGGTTTTGACACATGATCTGAGACCTGGCGATTGGGTCAGAACGAAAGTACATCGGAGAAGGAATTGTCTAGCTCCTAGATGGCAGAAACCTAGGCAGATAATTTTGATCACTACTAATGCTGTAAAGTGCAGAGGATTGAAACGTTGGATTCATCCTAGTCATACTATTCCAGTACCAACTCCTGAGAGTTCTGATGTTGAAAGTGATACCACAGATGATTCTGATTCTGAAGCAGAAGGCAAAACAGAAGGTGAAATAATTCCAGATTCTGAAGATCGACAAGAAAGTCGACATCTGGAAACTGTGCCAGTGAATGGAAATTTGACAAGAAAAGACTTGGAAATAATTGAAATAGATTCTGAAGGTGAAGAGAATCTGTTAAAAGGAAAGATAACTGAAGATTCGGTTGTCTCCATTGAAGACAAAGAAGCAAAACAAAAAGAAGTTTCAGACCAGGAGAGTATCGAAAGGCAGAGAACAAACTCTGAAGTAAGGAACAGAAATCCGAAATCTGGGAAGTTGGAGGTAATTGAGGAAGAGGAGGAAGACGAATTACCGAGTACCAGTGATGGAAGACAAAGTGTTCCTGAAGGAGTGAAATTGCCGAATAGAGAAGTTCCTGAGTCAATTGAAATTTCAGACTACGAAACTGAAGAAAGTGACGTGGAAGGTGAAAGTGAAAACAGAAAGAAAAGGACTTGGAAGTCAGAATCAAATAATTCTGAACCAAAGAAGAAGTACGTGAGAAAAGCAGACTACTGGCCAGGTGGAAGATTGAGAGTGAGATTGATCAAAAAGCCAAAAGAACAAGTTGAAGAAATCAGTAGTCAAAAGAGTCCTGGAAAAGAAGTTGGAGTTGGAAGAAAAATTGAAGTGATATCGAGAAAAGGGAAGAGAATAATAAGACCAAATCAAAAATACAAGTCTCCTGAGTGGACTTACTTAGTAATTCCACCTGTTATTGACATATATGATAGTAGTGAAGAAGAAATCCAAGAAATTAGTGACAATGATTGAAGTACAGAAATATTAAATTGGCAAAAGGCTGAAGAAAATTTGTTAGTTGACACAAGGTCGAAGAAAAACTGTTTAGTTGAAGAAAACTTATGTATGACATAAGGTCGAAGAAATCTTGTTTAGGGTTATAAAAAAAAAAAAAAAAAAAAAAAAAAATATTTTAAAAGGGGGGTGTAAATATAAATTTAGAATTTTAAAATTTATTTTTATTTTTTGAGGCTAAAATTAATCAAGAATGCCTTATGTTAAGGAGAGCACTTCAAAGTGTTCTGTTTTTAAAAGATGCTGTAAGATGACTCTGGTGTGTCTGCTCATTTTAATTCTGCTCTGGTTGGTTCTAGCTGTGATTATCCCTTTGGAAATGAATAGAGAATTACACAAAGTTAACATAACAAGCAAAGCTCTGGTTAGCCAAACTAAACATAGTGCGTCTGCAAAAGTTATTGATCATCAGCCTAACATTCATCAAGATAAATCAATTGGTGATTTCTCAAGTAATACATTCACAAAGCTATTGAGTGAATATGTTAAGGTAATGGATGCAAAAGACTGCTACGTCTGCGTTAAGTTACCTGCTTCTGTTTCTGAGGGAGTAACATATAATATGCTTCCTCTCACTTATGCTGTAACATGTAGTGTATTAACTAGTTTATTTTATCAAACTGGACGTTTAGAATATTACTATTCAAATTATGATGAAATTTTTGCAAATATTAAGATTGATAATGCTTTAAATAAGCATAAGAAAGCAAAACAAATGAGAGAATTTTTCCTTGTTACTAATGAACTCACTTACGAGTATGCTTACAAGAATAATCTAACATGTAAATTAAGTGCTGAAGGAAAGAAATTTTTGAATATGGTTGAGGAGAGAAGAGCAATTTATAAGAGGAATGAATTAGTCAAGCAGACTAAGTCAGCTTTCTGGCAGAAAGAGGATGAGAAATTAAATGGCAAAATGCTTGAAAATATTGCAATTCACATAGACAAACCAGTTAGTGGAAAACTTTGCATTAGAAGAGATAATACACTTTTTGATAATTACTTTGTAGGTGCAAGTAACTGTGAAGATACTTATCAGATTTTGGGAGGTTGGGGATTTAAAGGTGGAAAAGATCCTATCTTTCCTGGGATTTATTTTGTTTGTGGTGACAAAGCCTACTACAACCTTCCAGACCACTGGTATGGAACTTGTTATGTGGGAATTGTTTTTCCTAAAGTGTTTCATGTTGACAGAGATTCAGAAGGATTGTTTAAAATTCATAATTATGTAAATAGAGTTAAAAGAGAAACTTTTACTGAAGTTCTGGGAGATATTTTTCAAGCTGTAATACCTTTTGTTGGTATAACCCTAAATGCAGGGAGAATCAGAAAATTGTCCACTATAGTTGATAGATTATCAACTGACACAGCTGATGGATTTCAATTAGTGAATGTTGAAGTTATTGCAATTAGATCTATGGTAATACAAGACCGCCTTGCTTTAGACATACTCCTAGCAAAAGAGGGAGGAGTCTGTGGCATTTTACATGTACAACATTGTTGTACATATATACCTGATGAAAGTAAGAGTATTGAAATGTATATTAAGAATATTACACAAATGCATTCAGAGATAATTCCTTTAGAAGAAGATGATTTTACAGGGAAACTTTCAAAAAGGTTTCAAGCAATTAAAAACTGGTTTCATAATATCGGAAGTTCAATTCTTGGCAAGATTCTGGCACCTTTGATTATAATAGTATTCATTTTTATTTTGACCAAAATAGGTTGTTTGTTACATAAAAGAAAGAAACAGTTGAAAGAAAAGAAAAGAATCTATAAACTCAGAAAAGAAGAAGAAAGAGAAATCGAATTACAGGAGTTACATAGAGAGCGTTATGCTAATTCCAAAGATTATGCAGAAACAGACTTTTAGGTTTACTGATACAAATGAATTTGAATCGATTTCTTAGAAATTTAAATTATCAAAATTTTGAGTGCTGGTGTGGTGATTTGTTAATCACCAGATGAGGGAGTTGATGGAGCGAGATAGAAAACAAAATTTTGTTTAAACTCGTGAAGTCATATTTCCATAACATGAATAATAATATTAATGATTTGTGATATGTCGTGCTAATACAGCTTAGATTAAACTTTACACATGGGGGGACTAACATGTGTGCTCATAAACGTGCATAATTGTTGCATCTTTTTGTTCGTGCAAAATAATAAAATAATTTATTGTTTTCGTTTTTGTCATTACTAACTGCTGCAAACTTAAAAGAAGCATGTGCTTGTTTTGCTTTTCCTTGTATGTGTGATGTCATTTCTACTATTCTAGGTGCATATGAGTCTCATGGAATAACGGAGACTGGTAGATATAAACGCTGCTTTATTTGTTTGCATTGGCTAGGTAACATTTTGATTAATCGGGTGGGTTAATTAATTAGTAAATCTTGGGGTGGATACAGAATCTACATTATTTCTTACATTAATACTTTTCTTGTGTTTGTTTTATACTAGAAAGCTTAAGTTGCCTGCTTTTGGGCCTAGTCACTTGAGTTGCAGAAAAGAGCTGACTTGTAATTCTGCAAAAGTCACGAGACGCCCATTCTGAATTAAAGCGTTTATCAATGCTGCATTCACAAAGCAAAAACTGATGTGCTGCCATCATTCTGTCGGACATGGCCAAGGTCGAAAATGAACATTTTGTCAGCCTTAACTTGGCATCCGCGGAAGTTGCTTGGACGTAGTGAGAACAAATTTGAACATTTGTTGCAAACTCAGGAAGTTCCTGGTTTCACGTGGAAGAGACAATGGTCTCTAAGAAAAGTGATTTAATAGAACTTTTGAAAAGTGGGTGACATGTCACTTGTCACTCTCAGCCAATGGGACGTCGAAGATTTCTGAAAACTTTCCTTTGCGTAGTTCAGATAGCGTAGAAAGGTATAAAAAGTCATGCCCCTAGGGATGGGCTGGCTGCTGCTTTCTGACTTTCCGATGAGGGTGAAGTGCTGACGGACTTTGCGTGGAGCACGTAAGAAACCTCAAAGAACTTTACTTTAATTTCTATCTATTTAGCTCAGTTAGGGAATTAGGTTTTAGAAATGCTAAACTTTAAATATTTACTTTAATTTTGATTTACTTGCTTAAATTGTATTTTCTCACTTTTCTTTACATTCATGCTTGCTTTATTGCTAATAAAATTCATTTATAAAACTATCAACTTATATACCATAATTTAGTAAATAAAATCTTACTTTTGACAAACAAGCTGGTCTTGGTTATTCAGGAGTGTAGGTTACTATTAGCTAGATCACGTCGCCAATGGTGGTCGTTTAAATGGTCAAGTTTTATTCTAATGACAATATTCTTTCCGCAGATGTATAAATATGTATATAGTTTGTAGATAATGTGTATATAGATTTAATCTGACCACCTGATTCAGTAGGCCCAAAATATGTCAGGTTTATAAATGGGTCCATATTTAGTATAGAATTTTGTTTATAGGTTATGAAGTTGGGTAGCGTTTGTTTATGATATATTTTCTATAGGCCGCTGGATCAGCACCTCTTGGCAGGTCAGAACTCCCAGCATGGAAGTTCAGGGGAGCTGGGGGTGAAGTCTTTGTGTCCCTGAGACACGTTACGTTATTTTTAACCCACCTGCACACTCCCCATACACCCACACTCACCACTGTGGTGTTCCTCTAAAAAGATGTCTGCCAAAGAGCCCTTCCATGGGGTCCATGGGGGCCTGCAGCACCACCCCCATGAGGAGCAAAACGCCCAATGATGAAGCATGACACCTTAACGGGTGTATGAGGGCAACTCACCAAATAGTAGGAATTCCCCTTCATCTAACCTTACTTCATAGAGGAAGACAGGCGTTTTTGCATCAATACTTCACGCTGCTGAATGGGCTAGCACTAACTCATAGGAACAGTTACTCTCTAGTAATCAATACACATTACCTTGGGAGCAGGAATACTGGACCTTTCTTCCATGGTTCCCCGTCCCTCTCTTTGTGCATCATATTAGCTCTACTCAAGCCCTTGCATATCGTTCTAAAGCAGGGGGACACAGCACACAGCAAAGTCCTTGTCCTTTCCTTGGCAGAAATGGCTACTGTAGGCCAACTGAAAACACAAGAAAGGGTGGGGAGATTAGAATACACGTGCAACAACATGAGACAGGCAAAACAAATCTGTTTTGAAAACTGCCCTCACTCACACAAAGAAGTGTGTGACATGCTCCATCATCGGAACTGCTTACCAAACGCCCTGGCGTAGCCACGGTCAGGGCGGAGCATAAGGGAGGGGGAAGAAAAACAAAAAAGGAACAAAATGACAGGAGACAACATAAATGTAACATACACAGTGATAAGACAGTGAATCTCACCATGTGACTGGGATTGGTGATAGAGCAAAGTGCAGTGTTGAAAAGTGCTTTAAAACTGGCTTGTGGTTTCCACTTGAGCCTTTATTTGTAGGTTCCACAACCAGGGTTAAACAAATTGAGGATGGGTCATGTGAATAGAGAAAATTAGGTTCTCACAACACCCCTCCTGGTACTGCTTGTGCCAACTGTAGGCCAACCCAAGACAGCACACAGCTAAGGGGCAGTATTCTTCCTCCAGTTTCTCAAGCTCTTCTCATTGGCAAAGGTTCCTCTTGATTCCAGAAGTAGTCTAAAAATCTGGAGGTTTAGGCCTTATACTTATATCCCAAAAAGTATTTGTTCTCATTGTGCAATCAGTTGTGGGTGGAAGGGGGTGGGCACCATGCAGCCAACCCCACACTGTGCATGGCCTTTGGCCATGTGCATCAGGGGATTGACCACCAGTCCCTGTGGCCAACATCCCAAGGCAGCCAACCCCACATTCTGCAGGGCCTTTGGTCATCTATGGTGGGGTTTGGTCACATGGCTGGCCTTTGGCCAGGTCCTGCAGCAAATTCCAACACATGCAGCTAACCGGATGCTCCTCGCGACCTTTGGCGTTCCGCGATGGATGTTGGCCATCAGGCCCTGTGGCCAACCCCTCAAAAGGCAGCCAACCTCATGCTGCACAGGGCCTTCAGCTGTTTATAGTGGGGCGCTGGCCTCAGGGCCTGGCCAGCGCACTGGCTCAGCACGGTCCCATGTGGTACCCCTCCCAGAGTCTCATCAGGCCCTAGGTACACCATTTCCCTGGGCTGTATCTCTTTTAAAGCAGAGCTGGCCATGCAGCCCCCATTTCTATGCCTTATTAGGCCTCTGGGGACCCCATCCTCAGGGTACCATGTGTTTGAAAGGGTAGGGAGCCACATAGTCACCTTCTCTGACCCTCATCAAGCCTGGGGACCACATTATTTTAAGGTGGTGTGCCCTGATGCCCAGACAGGGCACCCACCATACACACATTGGTGGTTGCATGGGGGATCCAAAGGGCACCTGCGGCCCCAGCGGTGTCAGTTTACGCAGGGAAACAAATCAAAAGTCTGCTCCTAGCCAGCAGGAACATGTTTAAAGTTCCTGCCAGCTAAGCGCAGACTTTGTGTTTGCTCCTATTTTACAGGAGTATTAAAAAAATGCTCCTGCCCGATGGGAGCAAACACAAGTTTCCCTGCCCATGCCGGTGCAGGCAGGCAGGCAAACTACTGTGTCCTGGGGTGCCTTTCCCAGGACACAGTAAGTGAGCTGGCCCTTGAGGATGGGATCCCAGGTGCAATTAATGGCAGTTCTTTTTTTATAAATGTAGTGCCATGGATGCAAAGATCCCTCATGAATTTGTGGGAAAATTAAACAACAAAAAAAAATCTGGCCCCAGGCGGGGTCCCTCAGAGACCTCATCAGGCGTAGGGGGTCAGGGTTTATTTTTCACATCTTCTTAGGACTTGCAACTGAGTCTCGGGTCCTAAGATGGCTGCTACCACTTCCTAGTTGAGGTGGTGTCAGCCAATCAGATCTCAGTTTGAGATCTGCTGGCTCCACAGTTCTTCCACGACAGGATATCTACAATTTCTTCTTTTAAAAGTGCCCTACTGGTTCTCGCTGTACATTGAAAGTTTTGGGCGTGATTCTTCAAGCGGGTTAAGTGGGGGTGGGGGGGTGGTGAAAAAAGTTTGTTTACCAAGTTAATTCCCAGATTTTAGGCATGACTACAGCCCAAACCACTGAATGGAATTACACCAAATTTGGCAGCAAGCTAGATCATGGTCCATAAAGCGTGCTGTTTGTAATGTAAATCCATTCAGTAGTTTTTTAGATATTAAAAAAATATATATATATATGTATATCAAGGGACACAACCTTTCGCAACAGTTTGTGAATCCCCATGCCAACAGCACTGCCATGATTGGATGCCCGAAGCTGAGAAGAAAGTTGTGGCTGCCATTTTAGAAATCGGAGATCAACAGTCCCCAGCTTAAAAAATTCTTATATAATGTAGTAGGAGGGGGCAGGGTAGAGGTTGTCTGACCCCATGAGAGCACTTTAGGGGTCTGTGAGGGATCCTTGATGGGACGAAAATGTCCCAAAACTATTTTTTTCCAACATATGTGACTTCTTGGATGCGCTGTGATGCACGGCCACCATTCAATATAGCGGGAAATGATCCTGGAGTGTGAAATTTGGAGAAAAATATCCTAGAAGGGGTACTCTGCCTTATGGGTGTAATGTAGGGGTTCTATGAGGGAACCATGATGGGAAGAAAATGTCCAAAGTCTTTTTTCTCACGTGTGAGGATTTGCGAATCCTCTACAGCGCTCACCCCAGCTCCATGTACAATGCAGCAGATTTACAAATTTGCGATATGGGAATTCGGTTGCAAAAAAATAAATATACACCCAGAGTTTAGTACACTGATTCACAAACCCACTGATACTCTCACACCCACTGACAGACTCAATACTCATGCACCTACACACACACACACACACACACACACACACACACACACACACACACACACACACACACAACTCTAAATACAGTCAGGGTAGTCCACCAACCCATATGCTGCAGCGCCTTCCTTCAGATCTGGAACACCACCCACTTGGCTGATGGCATCGCACCCCACAACAGTGCCGAGTACAAGAGTCTGTGTAATGAGTGGCGCCCCATGAGTTATCGTTCCAGCGCATACGTCAGGTCTCCCCTATCACCATACCACCACTCATTAAGGACCGTTAGGTGCGGGGCCTGGTAGTACGAGAGAAAGTCCGAGGACATGAGACCTCCACAATAGGTGGATAAGAAGCATGCATGCAGTGCTATGCGCACCCTACCCCCCACCCACAAAAATTGCCCAAGCACAGAATTCACCAGCTGGAACCATCTGGGCGGGATCGGGTATGGGTGATTCTGTAGCTGGTAGAGGAGCCGGGGAAGTGCCACCATTTTGAATATTGCCGATCTGCCAAACAAAGTCAAAGGCATACGGGACCAAGGCTTAAGGTCAGCACGAACTCGCTCCCACACTGGAGCCAGGTTAAGTTCCCAGGAGATTGCTGGTACACCCAAGAGGAACACCCCCAGATATTTCAAACCCCCACCGCCAACTAGACCGAGGACGCCCACGTGCCCACTCTCATGCGATCCCCCAGAGACCATAATGCGGATTTGAGGGGGTTCATATACAAACCTGACATCTCTCCAAAGCCCTGCATGATGCGCAGAAGCTGCAGCCCCGACCTGTCAACTGTTGTAAGAAAAAAGAGGACATCATCCGCGTATAGCGCAATCCTGTCTGCCAGACCTAGGGCCCATTTGAATCCCCGGACCTGCGCATCGATGCGCACCCACGCCGCCAATGGCTCCATGGCTAGGGCGAATAGATATGGAGACAGAAGACATCCCTGCCTTGTGCCCCGTCCTATAGAAAACAGGGAGGAGGTAGCGCTTGCTGCTTGTACCGATGCCTTTAGATCCGTGTACAGGAGCATTATATAAGAAAGGAAGCGGGCCAACATTGATTCTCCACAGCAATGCAAATAGGTAAACCCAGCTCAGGGAATCGAACGGCTTATCCATATCCCCCGTCTGCCGTATAGCCACCACCGCCACATGTGCCCTCCTAATGTTGTGCCTGGTCGCCCTCTGGGGCATAAACCCCTCCTGATCAGGGTGTACAAGAGCAGAGATGTGGGGTAGGAGGCAATTTGCCAGTGCCTTTGCCAGGATTTTGGCCTCCACGTTTAAGATGGAGATGGGGCTATACGAGGCATGTTGCTCTGGGGGTCGGCCGGGCTTATGGAACACCACTACCCCCGCATGCCTCCAATCTGGGGGGAGCAAGCCTTTTTCCCGGGCCTCCTCCACCACCGCCCGATAATAAGGGGCCAGCTCTACATTATAGCGTCGGAAGAATTTACTTGGAAACCCATTGGGTCCAGGTGCCATTTTGGTATTGAGCTCTCCCAGGGCCACGCCAAGCTCCTCGTCTGTCAGGGGGACCTCCAACTTATCTCGCACCGTATCTGGCACCGTCTTGGGGGGGTAGGTCTGTCATAAACTTATCGATGGTGGACGCTGACAAACATTCCTGGGGGGCATAGAGATCTGCATAATATGCAGTGAAGCTCTCTGCTATGGCAGAGGGGTCTGTAATCGGTGTTCCTGCCGCGTCCAGAATTCCCGGGAGGGCCTGAGAGTGGAAGGTGCCCTGGCAAAGTCGATGCTGCGTCTTGCTGGACTTGTCCCCCATTGGTTTATCCTGCTGCATTTTGCCAACCAGACCTGGCGTGCTTCATCCAGCAAAATGGCAGCACAGGTCTGTTGGGCAAGGAGCAGTTGCCGCACACACTGGCCCCCCTGCCTCCCGACTCTGGTGCTTGAGAGCCTCCACGTCCGCTTCTGCGCGAGTCAGTTCCTCCCTACGCTTCCTGTGGGCCGTCGCGCACCAGGATATGTCCATCCCCCTGTAGTGTAGGCTTCAGTGACTCCCACAGAGTCGCGACGCTAGAAACAGACCCTTCATTAGCCGTCAAGTACTGGGCAATTGCTTCACTCATATGCGTCCCATAGTCTTCATTCTGCAAGTGCCACACTGAGAGACGCCACTGAAACAAATGTTTCCCCCTGCCTATATAGAGCTCAAGGGAAACCGGAGAGAGATCTGAGAGGCCGCGAGACAAAATCTCCGCCGACGCCACCCTATCGACCGCCACCCGAGGAACAAAGAAATAATCAATCCTGGATAAAGATTTATGGACGGGCGAGAGATAGGTGAACTCCCGGCGATCACCATGAATACGCCGCCACACATCAATCCAGTCCAACCCTGTCACTAACAAATGTGGTTTTGTAGGAAGACCACCCACGGGCAACCCCCAACTCTGGTCCTATTCTTGGCCAGGTCCATAACATCATTCCAGTCCCCACCCACCACGGATAGTACATCTGGTATGTTGGCCCACAAGGAATGCAGTTTCTCTACTAGGTTCCATTGTAGGGGGGAGCATATACCTTGCCCAGAACCAGGGGGTCCTCTCCAATCCTGCCCTGGATAAACAGATAGGGCCCCTGCGTGTCAGTTCACTGTTGTAGATGCGTATAAGGAACCCTACGGTGTATCAGGATTGCCACTCCCTGTGAACCCCTTGTAAACCCAGCATGGAAGACCTGTTGAAACCCATAACGTTGCAAGCAAAGGGCCTTCGTACCCATGAGGTGCGTTTCCTGCAAAATAAGAACATCTGCCTTAGCCCTCTTCGCCTGGTGGAGTATTGCCCCACGATTGATTTTATCCAGGGCCCCACACAAATTCCAGCTAATAATGCGGAGACTGCCTGGGATCACCTGTCCACCGTCAGGTACCCTAGCCCTGAGGGGGCGCCTCCTCCTGCAAAACGGATAGTGAGCTGTGGTGATGCATGTGTAGTATGCAGCAGGCTTCTAGCGGATGTGCGATTTGGAAACATAAACAACCCTCACCCACCCCTACCTCAAATACACTGAAGAATCTGTTGCGGTAGGGCTAGTCCCCAATCCCCAATGGGGGGATGTAAACCGCCCCAACCAATGGATCCCCAACTCACAGCCCATGTCCTCTGGGCATGTCTCCAACCAGCTCAGTCCTGGTGGAGAGACCAGCCCACATCAAGACTCCCCAGAGTAATACCTAATATAACCCCGCAGCCCCCCACTGATTTTATGCATTCGGGTTCAAGTGTTTGTCACCCTGAAGTTGAGCCCACACACCAAGAGGAGGCGCTGCAAGATTGGGAGCATCGCCGGTGGCGTGTGGGGCCTCGCCCGCACCATCTCGTCTGTCCATTTAAACGTCTCCTCTGGGGTGTCGAAGAAGTGGGTGCGAGAATGAAAGACCACCCGTAGGCGCCGGATACAATAGGACATATGGAAGCTTAAGGTCTCTCAGGCAGGCCTTCGCAGCTGTGAACGATTGGCGCTGTTGCTGGACTTGCCTCATGTAATTGGGGAAAATGAGAATGCGTACATGGTTGTAATGCAGTGGTTCTTTGGCGCGAGCTTGCTTCAGAATAGCATCCCGATTGAGGTAGTTTAACAGTTTTGCTATAACTGACCGTGGGCGAGCCCCCACCGGGGGTTTCTGTATGAGATCTCTGTGGGCCCGCTCCACGACAAAACGGACATGGCCTCGGGGGAGCCCGGGGGGGGGAGCCCAGCCCTCCAGCCATTGCGTGAGAAATCGTTCGATGTTGCCCTCTTCACAACCCTCCGGAAACCCAACAAATCTGAGGTTGTTGCGTCGGGCCCGCCCCTTTGCATCCTCCACTCGAAGCGCAATGCCCCTCTGGACAGTCTCTATCGTAGCAACTTTCTGCTTCAGCAAGGTGACATCATCCTTTACCCCCGAGATCCAGGTCTCTGCCTCCGTGATACAGGACACCGCATTGCGCAGATCTTGTTGCAACAGCATGATGTCCGATCCAACTGCCCCAATTTTTGCATCCAACATGTCTCTTGATTGGATGATAGCAGCAATGAGGGCTGCATTATCCGGTATGTCTCCCGACTGGCCCCTGGAGGCCCCAGCCGCCGCTTCGGGCCAGTGTACTTATCAATGGGGCCTTGCTTGGTCGAGCCGCTGCTACCTTTATCTCTCGTCATGGATGCCCCCTGAATACCCCACATAGGCCCAGGATGAGCCAGGCGGGGCGCAGGTGGGTAGACTACCAGCTCCCGCAGCCTGAACAGAATGTCGAATGTACACCGACAAGTAATCATCTCAAAACCAGGGCCAGCAAGACACTGCCAGGGCCCACCACGTCAGGGGCTCCTGGTCACATGTGCGCAGTCTGACTGACCGCCGAAGCAATGGCACCGTAGGTCGACAGGAAAGGCCTGCAAACGCCCCCGCCGTGCAGCCCTGCTACAAGCAGCAGCAACCACTAGTCCCAGGGGCCCGATGTAGGCCCACGCAGTCCGACCGACAGCCGATGTGGGCCCCCGTGATAGTCCGGGCCAACTCTGGGGGGGGAGGAACAGAGAATTTGATGTCGGGCCTCTCAGCCCCCTCCCACGCGGCTCAGCTGCACCGCTGGTCCCCAACTACAATACCAGAGAGGGGGGAAACTCCAAGAAAAACAAGTCGGCTTTCCACAAACCCATCGACCGCCGGTGCAGGTGCCCCTGATGACCTGAAATGGCTCTGGGAGGAGGGGGGAATATGGAGGCAGATTGCGAGTCACTGAGACTTTACCCCTGTGGCCCGTTTATGCCGCCGATCCCTCACTGAAGTGTTGGGAAAATGGAGGGAGCATCGTGGATAGCAGGTCAGCCCCACGCGATCCGACCGACCGCCGGTGTGTGAGCCCCCAAAGGCCGAAGAAACCTCCAAGAGGGAGGGAAAAGATGGTGGGTCTCCCAGCCGCCTCCCTTGCGGCCCGGTTGCACTGCCGATCCCCACAGCAATGCTGGGAAGGGGGGACACCGTGGAGAACAAGCCCGCTGCCCCTGTCACTGACCTCCACCTCCACTGATATCCCTCACTGCTGAGGGGCCCAGTCACAGGCCGTAGCCTTCCCCTCACCTTTGCGGCCCGATTCGGCCACCTAGTCTCCTCCTCCAATCTCATCACTGGCCTCGCTGCGGAGCGGCGGAGCAACACTCAACTCCCCGACCAGCTTTTCCAGACCTCCGCTGACACCGGGGCTCTTCGATCTGCTGACTACGCCAGCAGGCGGGCCGAGATCGCCGCACGCCCTCCAGCCGCCTCCGGTGACTTCAAGCGCGACTCCCCAGCTCCACCGCCGGCTGCCAGGCCTCACCCCAGACGCAGTCTGATCATGCCGCCAAGAACTGCCGTGGGCTCCCCAAAACCACACAGGGCGAATATATGAGCAGTACAGTGCTGCGCGGTCATCTTGATGAACTCTCAGAAGTCAGGGGAGTCAGGATATTCGACGGATAGTCGACAGGCTGGACAGAGTTCGCTCAGCACACGTTCGCCATTTTGGCTTGGCAAGCCACGCCCCCGGAAGAATCTTTTTCAAACACTTCAGAGTCCGGAAAAAAACAACTGAAGTGGGATAAAAAAAACTAAATTAGCAAAGATGGTTGTTCACTGCATCAAAGTACATAGCCACTGAAGGTGCAGGGACAGAATATTGAGTTGGAAATATCAAGCTGCAGAAATATCGAGGCATAAATATCGTGGGTCAGAAATATTGACAGCAAGAATATTGACAGCAAGAATATTGATTTAAGGTTAGTAATATCGATTTTAAAAATATCAAAGTGTTTAATATCATACATTTAGTTGTTGAAAATATCGTTTTTATTATTTTTATGTATTTTAGCATATATTTAATGTGTATGTGATGTGTATTTTTTGTATAAGAATTGCTTGTATTTTTAATATATGTGTTACATTTTTAGTAGTTATTTTTTTTATTTGAATTTTTCGCTTTTAGTTCCGGTGGCGGGTTGTGGGTTTATAGGGGAATAGGGTAGAACGTAATTTTATTATTTTACATTTATTGATTTATTTTTATTGGAATTTTGTATTTTTAATTCCGTAGCGGGTTGTGGGTTTATAGGGGAATAGGGTGGAAAGTAATTTAATCATATTAAATGTTTCGATGCATTTTTATTTATTCATATTTATTAATTTAATGTATTATTATTTGTTTAGTTGAGGTGTTACAGTATTAAATGTGTAAAGTAAATTCTTAGTAATAAATTAATAATTGGTTGCTAATTATTTTTAAATAATTGATTTATAATTCATGTTGGTAACTGTAATTCATTTTAGGTGTGTTTTGGGGTTTTTACATCTATATTTTTTAAATCGATATTTTTTACCTCTATATTTTTGTAATTACCTTTTAGGTATGGGAGTCGATATTTTTGTAGACTATATTTTTCCCTGATATTTTTTACATCTATATTTTTAGCATTGATATTCTATCAGTGAACCGCCACTGAAGTAGTATTCAGTCTCGTGGGCATGTGGCATTTCACACAGTGTGCAATAATACATTTTAGATTTTCCTGCACAGCAGGAATAGTAACCATGTTGCCTTCAGAAGGTTGTGGCACCGCTGCTGTTTAGGTTGATGGTCCTGTGTCTTGTGAATTCTCCCACATTAGACGATTATATGTCCTCTCATGTATGATCTGCAGGTGCGTCCACGTGGAAGTGTTCTCATGTGAATATTTCATTGCAGTGCCACAGGACAGCTGCTTCCCACAGATATTGCACTTCATATATCGTGCAGTAACCTTTTCTCTCCCCATGGGATGTTGTAGTATTACCAAACCAATCTCCCCCTCTACACTGGCGGCGGATCTGCATCTTTTTTCTCACCAACAAAAGGATCTTCATCCTCTAATGTTGCAGCCATTGCACCTTAATTCCTTTTAATATAAAAGAAAAGCACAACAGCAAGTTCTCTGCTCTTCTCTATGCATAGGCACACAGAGAAATTATTCAGTTGGGTGTGGTTTTCTTTGGACCTGGGTGTGGTCCTCAGAAACGTTAACAAAACACTCACACTAACTAGATAATGTCATCAATAATGTTATCAATTATGCCATTTGAGATGTTGTGAGTGATGTCATAGAACATCATCTATCAAAAGAGGCGCATAAGAAGGTAATATAACCAGGGCGCTCTTCACTCATAAATTGAAAAAAACAAAGGCCTGGTTATAAACAAAAACATACATTTTAAATGATTTTTGAATCAGGACAAGATAGAGAAATGTAAATAAAAGATTTAGTAATTTTTTTAAAATAAAAATTGTGAGGTGGGTCAGAAAGTGCCTTACATTAGTACCAACAAGTAGCTCCATGGAAGTTGCTCATAGGAGAAACTTTCGGATGTATGTCAGTAGAACGCGATCTTTTAGATCGCGGTACATGACAATGCTGCCATTACAACGCAAGTCGTTACAACGACTTGCGTTGTAGGGCGTGGATTGTGGAATATTATAATTTTATATTCCAACACCAGTCCACGTAACAGTAGGGAAGGTGTTGGAATATAAAATTGCAATATTCCTTATACAACAGCGCCATCCAGCGCAAGTTGTAGTAACGACTTGCGTTGTAATGGCATCGTTGTAAAGGAAACGCGGTGTTTTCACCGCGTTGTAAACGATGTTCCCCAAAACTTTCTGACCTGCCTCACATTTCTTTATAAAAAAATTATAAAGATGTCTCTATCTTGTTAGCCCATCCTGAGACTATACGCTGGTGGGCTTTTGACTTGACGAAGGTGGTTGATGATTGTTATCAATCTAAATAACACATATGGGTGGGCATGACTAGATTGCCAGCATTGCCTTGCCGAAGCAGTAAGATATGATGCTCATTAAAAAATCCTTTAAAATGTATGTGTTTGTTTATAACCAGGCCTTTGTTTTTTGAAATGTCATAGAACATGTCATGAGTGATATAATATGTCAGTACATGGTGGGGGCACAAGTTATAGTTAGCTCTGCTGACTGTAACTGGGGAATTTCGTTTTTTTAGTTCAAAATGTTCATGTTGTAATTTGTGTATTCACCTGGATATAACATTATTTTAACCTTTCTTTTTTCAGAGAATTTCTAGTTTTTTTTTACTTAAATTAATATTTTATCACTATATGTAAAGCCAACCCTCTGCCACGCACAGCCTTCAGGCATGCATGACAGGGGATTATCCGCAAAGCCTGGCATGGCCTCGCCTGCAGCCAGGCCTTGTGGCCAGAACTTGTGGCAAAACCCCCACAGACAGCCAACCCCGAACTGCACATTGCTTCTGGCCATGCACAGTAGGGGTTTAGCAACAGGGCTTGCCCTGTAGCCAGGCACTGCGAAAAACCCACCTGTTGGCAGTTGACACCCCTGCAGGAAGCTAAGCTCACGCTTCGCACAGCCTTTGACTGTGCGCAACGGGGGGTTTGTCATAGGACTTGGTCTGCCACCAGGTCTTGTACTGAAACCCGCAAGAGGCTGCCAACCGCACACATCCTTTGGCATGTGTAATGCATGGTTGGCCTTTGGGCCATGAGGACCCCATCCCCTGGGGCCACAACATATATACTAAGCGTGTGGCCTCGGAACACCTCTCTGCAACACAGCTCTGTGGCACTTACTGGAGGTACCTGGTGGGCTAGTTGGCCTCCAGGGACCCTCAGGATTCAAGGGGACTTAATCCCCCATGTTATAACGCGCCAGGGTGTGTGTTTGCACATTGTTGCAGGGAGGGGGTAGGGCCTGATATAACAAGTGTGTAAACCGTCCACTGGTATATTGTAAATTGGGGGATTAAGTCCCCTTGAATCCTGAGGGTCCCTGGGGGCCAACTAGCCCACCAAGTACCTCCAGTAAGCGCCACAGAGATACGTTGAAGAGAGGAGGTCTGAGGCCACACCCCTTTTTATTCCATTCTGTAAACATGGCTTCTGATTCACTGCATGTGGGGCGATGAGGTCCACTTGTGTCCTGAGGATCCCAGGACACAAGTGGACTTCAAATTCCGAGACACTCACATATACTGCCTTTCACATATGTAGTTACTCACACATATACCACTGAGACATCCATTCACTCACCAACACACCCATACACACACTCATCCACCCATACAGCCCTTCACAGATGCACTCTTGAACCCATATACCCAGTGAATCTCCTTCTGACACATCTATGCACACAGTCACCCAGCCCCCACCCACTCACACAGACACTCAGACACCCATACAGATACTCAGACAACCAATCAATAACCCATATAGAGGGCATGTAGCTACTCACCAACCCATGCAGCTGCTTATACACCAACTGACATACTGATACAGACATTTACACAGTTTACTCACTAACCCATGCATTCAGTAAGATATGCTTAATCGGTCACTTATACAATCAGTCACGCGCCTGCTAAATCATCCATTCAGACACTTATACACCCACTCTTTCTTCAATAGACTACCTTGGTGCAGATATATATATATATATATATATATATATATATATATATATATATATATATATATATATATATATATATATATATTCACTGAAAAAAACAAAACCTATGAAATTCACTGAAAAAACCATAGTTTTTGCACTAGTTATAGTTACCTGGAAGTTTTACTCGCATAAAACCATTGAAATTCCCACGTTATAGTTAGTTGGACTCACTATAACTTGCGCGTGCAATGCACTGCTGATGACGTCACATATTACATCACTCATGACATGGTCAGTGACATCACTCATGACATCACTGATGACACCATCCAGTGAATGTGTGTCTTTCTGAAAAATAAATATTAGTGAGTAATGTTTAAATATTTAAATATATGTATTAATGTTTCACTTTGTGTATAAGTGGCTGCATGGGTTGGTGAGTAGCTTCATGTGTAGGTATATGGGTTATTAGATGTTTTTTTTATATCAATATGAAATGAAATGAAATGAAATGAAAAAGGGATTTATAAAGCGCTCTGTGGCCAAGCGGCTTCCTGGCGCTGGGGAACACATCAACATCTGCCTAACAGATAGGGGGAGGAATTAGTCCGGGAAAGCCTGTAGGAAGAAAAAAGTTTTGAGGGCTTTCCGAAAGTGAGAAAAGATGGGGATGGAACGGATGGAGAGGGGGAGGGAGTTCCAGATCTGCGGCGCGCGCACAGAGAAGCGGGTGCCCCCTGTGCGAGACTTTCGGAAGCGGGGAACGTGAAGGAGAGAGAGGGAAGAGGAACGGAGGGAACAGGAAGGGGCATGAGAGGAAATGAGGGAGTTAATGAAAAAAGGAGCGGAGCGGGCTTGCGCCCGAAAGGCCAGACAAGCAAGTTTAAACTGGGACCTGTACTGAACAGGGAGCCAGTGAAGGGTTTTAAGGGCGGGAGTGATATGGGAAAACTTGGGGAGACGAAGGACAAGACGGGCCGCCTGGTTCTGGATGGCCTGGAGACGACGAGTCTCGTAGGCAGGAATGCCTACAAACAGGCCATTGCCATAATCCAGGCGGGATGTAATGAGGGCAGTGATAATAACTTTGAGTGCATCAACAGAAAAAAACCGGGAGATCTTGCGGATAAGACGAAGGGAAAGAAAACAAGAGGATACAACAGAACTAATATGTGCATGCATCGAAAGATCATTGCTGACCTTGATGCCCAGAGTCCGAACAGAGGAAACCGGAGAAGGGGGAGGACCAAAGAAAAGGGGCCAATGAGCAGAGGACCAGGGATTAGAGGGGCCACCAGTGAGGACGAGCTCTGTCTTATCAGGGTTGAGCTTCAAATGATTGAGGCTCATCCACTGAGAAATAAAGACAAGAGTCGACCTGAGCTTGGGAAGAGAGTGAATGGGGGAAGACAGATCGAAGACGAGCTGGAGGTCATCAGCGTAGTTATACACCGAGACCCCCAGCTCTAGAAGTGAAGAAATAAGGGGGCGGATATAGAGGTTGAAAAGAAGGGGAGAGAGGGAAGAACCCTGGGGTACCCCACACGTGACTGGGAGGGGGGGGCAGAGAAAGTGGAAAGGTGGACTGCCTGTGAGCGTCCCTGCAAAAAAGAGGCGATCCAGGAGAGGGCAGTGCCCTGGATGCCCGCTGCGCTGACACGGTCAAGAAGAATAGCATGGTCGACCGTGTCAAACGCAGCAGACAAGTCCAAAAGGACCAAGGCCTGAGGGAGATTACCATCGGCCCTGCCCTTGAGTTCGTCAAGGACCGCGAGGACCACGCCCTCAGTGGAGTGGCCCGGTCGAAAGCCAGCCTGGTGGGAGGCCAAGATGTTATTCTCCTCGATGTAGGAAGAGAGACAGGATGTTACGTGGCTCTCAAGAATTTTCCCAAGATAGGGAAGGAGGGAGATTGGCCTAAAATTAGATGGGAGAGAGGGGTCCAGGCCGGCTTTCTTTAAAATGGGAAGCACAATGGCAGACTTAAAGGAGGAAGGGACAGAACCCAGAGCCAGGCAGGAATTAAGGAAGGAAAGGGGAGGGGTGGGACAACTGGTAAATAGAGTTCTGAGGATGCGAGCAGGTGCGCAATCCGCCGGGGAGCCGGACTTGACCTTGACGAGGAGGTCAAGGAAAAGCTCGGGTGAGATGGGTGCAAAGTGATCAAAAACAGAGGAAGAGGAAGGGGAGTGGGCCGGGAGGTCAAGGTGAGGCACAGTCGGGATGTTGGCCTTAATGGTGATTATTTTATTAATAAAAAAAGTGTTCAACGAAAGACAAAGAGATTGCGAAGGAGCAGGGGAAAGTCCGGTACGGTCAGAGGTGGCAAGGCTACGGACCAGAGAAAAGATCTCGCGAGTTTTATTAGCCGAAAGGGCAACGCGGTCCGAAAAGTATTTAGATTTGGCCGCTAGAATGGCCGATTTGTAGTTATTAAGAAGAGCCCTATACTTCAGGCGGAGAGTGGGACAATAGGTACGACGCCAGCGACGTTCCGACCGTCTGAGCTCAAGCTATGAGTGTCTATATGTTTGGTGGGGGTGTTACAGCATATGTGCAGGACTGTATGGGTGGATGAGTGTGTATATGTGTATGTTAGTGAGTGAATGACTGTCTCACTAGTGTCTTTATCAGTAACTACATATGTTTTAATCTAGTATATGTGAATATTGATGTATATAAGTGAGTATATGTGAGAGTGAGGGATTGTAAGAGTTCCTGTTTAAATAAGTATGTGTTTCTATAAGTGATTGTTTAAGAGAGTAAGTATGTGTAAGTTTCCTTAGAAGTAAAGTGGTAGTGTGTGTATAGCTGTATATGCAAATAAATGGATGTTTAATAGTTTATTTGCATGTGTGAGTATGTGTGAGAGTATCTTTTGGATGACTGTCGTTGTGTAACAGGATATATAGGTGTATCACTATATATGATGAGTGAGTATATGTATGAGTGACTACATAGAACTGTTGGTGGATGAGTGGATGTGTATATAGATGGTGGAATTACTGAATTGGTTGTTGTAACTGGTATGGGTATCTCCATTTTAAAAAAAAATTTAGGTTCTATTTTTGAATATGTGTTTCAAGGGTTACATTACAGTGAAAGGAGGTCTGTCACCTTGTCACAAGGATGGTGTCATCAGTGATGTCATGAGTGATGTCACTGACCATGTCATGAGTGATGTAATATGTGACGTCATCAGCAGTGCATTGCACGCGCAAGTTATAGTGAGTCCAACTAACTATAACGTGGGAATTTCAATGGCTTTATGCGAGTAAAACGTCCAGGTAACTATAACTAGTGCGAAAACTATGTTTTTTTCAGTGAATTTCATAGGTTTTCTTAATGCTATTTCCTAACTATAACGTGTGTAAAACCTATGGTTTTTTCAGTGAATTTCATAGGTTTTCTTAATGCTATTTCCTAACTATAACGTGTGTAAAACCTATGGTTTTTTCAGTCAATTTCATAGGTTTTTTAAATGCTACTTCCTAACTATAACGTGTTTAAAACCTATGGTTTTTTCAGTGAATTTCAAAGGTTTTTTAAATGCTAATTGTTAACTATATCTTGACTGTAACCTATAGTTTCATCATTGAATTTCGACAAATGTTTTTATCCGATAAAAAAGTTTTCTTGACTGGCAGAATTGTTTAGGGACTCCTTGTAAATCTCTAGAGGTTTACGAAGTCTTTACCTTGCCTTCTTTTTAACTTTTTCAAACTTGTCACTAAATGTCGGAAAACGTCTTTTTATACTTCCGTGCGCGACCGGGTGCGCGCACCCCGGTATTTTTAAAGTTTAAAAAAGGTTTTATAGTTTATCAGTATTCTTCTTGGAGCCCCATATGAAGGTGTACAACATCAGGGATTATCTACCTTTCCTCCTTTTCACGTTCTGAAACTTCATTAAATTAAACCGATACTTCCAAATGACGTACGTGACCGGATGGTGTCATCGCGTATACGTCCTAATGCACGCATGTTAAATCATGTGACTTGAAAAGAACACTTCCTATTGGTTCATAGTAGTTTCTATTCTGAAATATTCCAGAAACCACCCACTTCCCTCACTATCTTTTTTCCTCTCAAGGGAGAAGAACCTTTCACATCTTTCGGAACAGTTTGGTGCAATGGCTGCTGCACGCAATTCATCTTCGGAATCTGAGGAAAATTATCGAGTACCTTTAAAAAAAAGGAATGAATCTTTCATCTGGCAATTTTTTACTTATCCTCAGGGTCAAAAGAAAGTAAATGCCCCGAAAGTTACTTGCACAATTTGTGACGCAGTGCTTTCAAGAGGAAATCCTTCCAAAAAGTATTCGTTTTCGATACATACGATGAAGAGGCATGTGAGGCAAGTTCATCCTGTGCAATATGCACAGGCATCTACAAGAGCTCTGGCAACACAACTACCACCAGCTGTGGCCAGTACTTCATCTAGAAGACGACCTGCATCTCCATCTACTGCACAGTTGGACTTGAGACCATATTTGTCGTCAGTGCATATGAAATGCAACGAGTGTTCAGCAATGATTGTCTACGGAGAGCAGAGCCTCACTCTTATAGAAAAAAGAATTAATGAACATGAATGCTACGACAGAAGATAATTTTTTAACAATTTCTTTTGTTCCTGTTTCACAGTTTCACAGTTCAAAAATTCGGCTCCAGTTTAAAAAATCAAAAACAATATAAAACTTCTCAAAAATAAAAAAAAATAAAAAACTACAAAACCAAAAAAAAAGTTCTTTTCAGAACTAACTCATTGTACCAAAAATAGCTCTATTCATAAACTGAAGTTTCGCCGCTTTTTCAGCACAATTTTTCAATACACTGCTAATAAAGCGACGATAATCGCCTTCATAATATGTTCTATAAATTCCAATCGAAACGTCTTTATATCTATCATTACGTTCGATTGCAATTCATGGAGCATATTATGATGGCCGTTTTCGCCCCTATATCGGCAGTTTCCTGCCGTTAAGAGCGCGATAATGTTTTGCCTATCCTTGTAAATATTCCTCAGCACCTTTGTGAAAACGTCATAACAGCGCCTGCCGTAAGAGCACTTTGCATGTCTGCCACACAGAAAGTTAATGACATGCATACTAGGCGTACGTCAAACCACAAGCAATATGTGGTTGGAGGGGAAAAGACTATCACGAACACAGCCGCTGCGAGAAAAACAGTTGGAATAAACTTGTTTATCGTACGACTGCCACTGCCTGCTCTGATCAAGCATTTGGCAGCGTTAACATGGGGGTGTGGAAAATAAAACTAAATCAACCCCCTCTCCTAATTACAGGGCACACATTAGTGCGGAAAACAACGCTTGTTTTCACGCGGTAATGTTAACTGCCGCCGACTGTTACAGGATTTACTATCACATATGTATTCGAATTGATAATAACGCAGTTACACTGCGGAAAATTCTGGCGATAGCCGGCGAAAGTAAAATGTTCGATGTTCGGGGCATATTAACAACAACTATAGGTTCACCAGGCGTCCCCGTTTTGCCAGGACGATCCCCGTTTTTAACCAGCTATCCCAGCAAATTTCAAGAAATATTGCTCATGTCCCCGTTTTTACAGAGGGTCGACTGAAAACGGGTAGAAATCTTTTTTATGTTTTACAAAGCAGTTAAATTTACCTGTTGTTTCTACAATGCAATGTAATTGACAGGCAAGGTACACGGTTTAAAAATTACATTTTATTTATGTTCTTACTGCCTCTTCTGTAATTCTCTCCTAACGAGCACTCTCATCGCTTGAAGTAAAATCGTAGTCCTTCTTCTATTTTTCTGAAATGTCCCGGTTTTTGGCTTTAAAAATCTGGTTACCCTAAACAACTAGCGATAATTATCACTATGTTGGTTTAGTTGCGATATTTTTTTCGTCGAGCTGCGGCGATTTTTATCGCTTAGGAGTCTTGCTATTATCAAGGTTTATTTCCTAAGCCTGTGATTCACAAACTGTGCACCGCGGCTCCCCAGTACGCCGTAATGAGGTGCCAAGGGCGCGGCGCACACTAGGCTAACCAACCGTCCGTAAATTCCACGGACGTCCCTACCCTGTTATCTATAATTGTAGCCATCACAGGGAGCAGCGCTGCTCCCCGGCGAGAGGCCTCACCCCCGCTGCTGGATCAGCCTCGCACTCTTCCAGGAGCACAGGAGCAGCCCCTCCCGCCCATTGAAATTCTCTATGGACCTCATTGCCACTTACTGAATGAGAATATGGCAGTCAAGGTTGTTCAAGCACATAGCGCTCCTCCTGCCTCAACGTACAGAAGGGATTATGTTAGATAAAAAAAAGTTAAACGCCCACGCTGCAATGTTAGAAAACACTTCCTTTAAAGAAGGCTATGGAATAAGTTTAAAAAAACAGATTAACGTTCTTTCATTCTCTCATCATTTTTGAACAAAAGTATTTTCAATATTATATTCAACAATGCCATGGTTACTGCTTTTGTACTTAAAGGAACTAGCAACCATTGACAAAGCCAATAGTCCTTGCTTGTTGTTGGTGTAAAGATACTTGCTGTTTTATATATCTGCATGCAATGACAGATACAACATAACACCAGTCTAGCACAACACAATGCTAAACGCATATTTGTAGCTTAGGTGTGTTAAACTGTCCTCGGAATTACATCCAACACCCCCTTTGAAGAGACCCCTCCATTTTCATTAACACTGCTTAAAGCCCTGGAAACAACACCATTTTACAGTAACCTTACATCCTGTTACTGTACATCATGTGTGACTGATAACTTCTACATTTTCAGTCTGCCTATGTACGGAGGCATTGTGAACTCTCCCCCACCGCACCCCACCCCTTGCTGTAGTTTGTTCTTCATAGGCCTCTTCTCCCTACAACTCGGCAGACAAAGACTCAGGTCATAAAGTACAAAGCTGGGTGAGTAAATAGTTATGGAATGTCTAAATGGCTGGATCGATTACTGAAAGGATGAATGAAAAGAGAATGGTTAGATGATCAAAGAAAAGATGGATGAATAAATGAATGAGTGGAAGTATAGATGAGAGAAAAGATAAATAGATGGATGTATGGCTGGAAGGGTGCATGAATGACTAAAAGGATGGATAGATGTGCTAAACGATGGATGCATGAGTAAAAGTGCTCCTGATGGATCAGTGATTTAGTGGCTGGATGTGTGAAAGGATAGATAGATGAATGAATGAAAGGGTAGATGATGGGCAAGTGAATGCGTGGATGGATAAATTGATAAGTGAAATGGTAAAAGAATGGATAAGTGAAAGGATGATTATAAAGATTAATTAGTAAGTGAAAGGGGGTAGATGGACAAAAGCATGGATACATCAGTGAAGTAAAAGGGTGGATGGATAAGAGAGCGGATGGCTGGATCAGTGAACGGATGATTGGATGAGTGAAAGAATGTGTTCCAATTACATTAAGGAAGATAACAGGACGTACATACCACCTACCCACCGTTAAAAAAAATGGTGGGGAGCCACTGTAAACTGATGAGTAGGTCAAGGAAACCACAGGTCAACAAAGTTTGCGAACCACTGTCCTAAGTAATAAAAATCGGTCCAAATACATAAATATTGTTGTAAAGTCAGCAATATTCATGCATTACCGAGCTATTGGTCTTAGTCATGTTATCTACCTACCATTACATGACATAGCTAAGAACTGCTCAGGGGCAGCTATTAGGTTTTGGACATTTTCGACCTTAGCACAAATATGTTCAAAAGTGGGTAAAAGGAGATAGCAATGTTTGGAACTGTTTCTAGTCACTAACATCTTGCAACGCTAACTTTGCATGTCAATAGTGATAAATATCACAGACAAACAAAGCGGGTCACAAGATGGTCGTTATCTGCTATTAGATGTCGCTAACTGGTGTTAGCATCAGCTACGTACTAGAGAGATAATTTTATCTCCGCTTTCTTGGCTTTTAAAGCCAAAAAGCAGAGTAAAACCCCCTTGATAATATGCCCCTAAGTTCTTTAACACACATCATTTACCTGCAATGTTTTGACACATCAGCATTAGTGAACTGACTCAGTGAAATGTTGCTGATTTCTTAAATTAATTTTTAAGGGGCTCCTTGCGACAGTGCAGCCAATCCTCCGTGGAAGTGCTCACATAAAACACGACACTGGTATGACCAGGATACTCAAAGAAATGACACAGTGATGAAAAAGTATTTTTATTTTTTATACTTACCTAAGAAATAGTAATAAAGAAAAACTTAAAATCTTTAAAAAACATGGTATCTGTGGAAGATAAGTAAAAATAAGGTTATAATGTCATTTCATAAAACAAAACAAAGTAGAAGTGATTGAAACAGAAAGTGAAAGAAAAGAAGACTGAGGGACAGAAAGAGACCGAGACAGAATATGTAGTATATAAATCAATAAATAAAAGAATTAATTGAAAGAAATAATAGCACTGAAAGAATGACTGTCTAAAGGAAAGTAAAGCGAGAGAGAAAATGAGAGTATGATCAGTGATAATACACGAAACAAACAGTCTCTAAAATAAACAGACTAAGAGTACCGAAATTTCTTAAAGAGATAGATAAAATAAAGGAAGAACACTAATAGAAACAGAGTGAAAAAGGATGAGTAACAGAAGATGAATGGAATAGAAACAGACAAGGAGTGTAAGAGAGAGAGATAAAGAGAAATGAAGTAGGGTAAGAGAACTAACCTATAGATTTAAGTTTGGAAATTGAGCATAATTAATGAAAGCAGAGTAAGGGAACAAATTGTAAGGTACAATAAGACAAAGAAATTAAGATTCAGGAAACAAAGGTGATACAGGGTCAATAAAGGTGAGTCAGCATAAAACAACATCAGTAACAAACTGAAGAGTTAGATAGACTGAATAGAATACTAACAGAAAAGATGTAAGAGAAACAGGATAGAAAATTAAAAAATGCAAAATGTGCATGAGTTAAAGGGAATAACCAAGACTAAACACCACTAACAAAGGAAGAGGATGAAAGAAATAAGGATAAGAGAGAGGTACACGAAACTCTCAGATATGATTAGTTGTACTTACCTTATAAATGTAATATCTGTGGAAGACAATAAAGAAATCTGTTATAATACATATTTCTAAATCCAATGTAACAAAATAACTTAGACAACATATTAAATGGTTTATTTTTGCTGTCCTCAGATAAATTGATTTTCACTATAAACAGTGATTTCAATAGTAATCATCATGTAACAGCGGGGAAAAAAACCCACAATCAAAATGATTGTGTTTAAAAAAACCCGTACAAGATCTCTATACATAATATAAATACCTGAATAAAACATATCTTAAATGTTTTTCTCTAATTCGAAATTTCTTGAGTAAGCACAGCACATACTCCACAGTTACAAACTAATTAAACTATACCACTTACTTTTAAATACCTCTCAACAAATATCCGTGCAACTATGTTCTAAAAACATTTATCTCAAGTCCACATTTTGATATCTCATTCTTTTCCGCGTGGCCAAATAGAATGAGTTAATTCGTTATTTTTTGAGTACCTCTCAACAAACTTCTGAGCAAGTATGTTCTAAAAACATTTATCTCAAGTCCACATTTTGATATCTCATTCTTTTCCGCGTGGCCAAATAGTATGAGTTAATTCCAACGTGTTCTGCACCATTAAACATTAAGGAAACCTTACCTGATACTATCACTATGCCACATAAAAGTTTCATTTCTAGATCTGAACACCCCCAATCACATGATATTTCTAAACAACACAGTTTCATATCTTTACAGTATTAATCTTACTACACCAAGTAATTTTAGTGAAATTTAGGTTGCAAAAATATCAGATAAGAATTTGTTAAGTCAAAAGGCAAACATTTCTTAAAACTCAATTGACTATCATTGCAGTGCGTCCAACCTGTTGGACACTTCAAATAAGCTATGTAATGTCCTGATGATATTGATGGCCCTTCATGAAAAATAATTGCTACAGTTACAAATGTTCTTCTAGAAATAGATATTTGAGAAGCCACAAAATTTTTAATTGAAGTTGACAGTTTACTTCCATCAGCTCTGCATCGTTGAAGCATTATAATTACATACTGTCCATATCTGTGGATAAATAATGTTGATAACATTTCTGAGTTACATTGAGAGCAGACCATGTTGTGATACGCATCTTTAACTAGTTTATTAAAGGACACTGTTTTACAATCTGGTAATGTTAAATATATAAATCTTTCTGTGTGTATGTCAGTACTACTTGAAAATGAAAAATTATCGCAAGTATGTTCCCATTTATAAGAAAGGCCAAAAAGACTATAAATATCTACACCTTCTTTTTCTAAAACTGTAAGCATGTACATAATAAATTCCTGACAATCTTGCTGAATATTCGGAGAACATTGATTTAGTCCTGCACATACGTCTAAAACATTCCTTACTTCTGAAACACTTGCTACTTCACTATTACCACTGCTAAATTTTTCAAAGACAGAATTTAAGGAACAACAAAATGTTTGCTCCTGATTTTGTACAATCTGTTGCTGTAAATTTTTTAGAAAAAAAACAACATTAACCACTACATTTGCATAGCAGTTGACACCAGACCTGTTTTCAAATTTAAATCCAACAATCTCTTCAATACTAACCTTTTTCTTACTGCTACCAATGGCAGCCTCATCTTTTTTTCTTCGTTTCTCTACTACTTCACTACATTTTTCCTCATTTCTCCTTTTCTGACCAACCATACTCTTTTTAATTAAAGGATATTGAGGTAAACTTGGAGCATATTCTCTTCTTAACCTATTATACTCCTTCACACATTTTAAATCTGCACTAATCTTTGTCTCATCAAAATCAATTAGATAAAGTCCAGATAAAGTTCTAACTCGAGATAAAGCAACATATGCCATACCCTCTTTGAATAAAGTGCTTCCAATATTTACCAAAGCACAATCTACACTTAAACCTTGAGATTTGTGAATAGTCACTGCATATGCCAAACAAATTGGAAATTTCTTCCGACGGACATATAAGTCTTTCACAAGCAAAAAACGAGTTGAACAGCGACTGAATTGTTGAACTTCCTCAATTCCATCACATTTTATTCGTAAAAATTCAATCTCATCTCTATTTGGGTAATTTACAAAACCAACAATATTACCCATTGCTCCATTCACCAAACCTCTTTCTACATGTAAATTTCTCCGTAAAATAATCCGACAATTTAAACATACATACAGATTCTTTTCTAAGCCAGCAGTCTTAGATATAGATTTCTGAAGAGAATCCAATTTTAACTTCAATTTTTCAGCCAAAACAATAGTACTTCCTTCATGCTCTATTTTATCTTTAGCTTCCAGTTTCTTAATTTCTTGATTTTCCAACTTCAACATTTTTTCATTGAAAACAGAGCATTCTTTTAGAGTTGGCATCAAGCATATGACTGACTTATCTTCTACCTCTTTACTATATATTTTCTCAGGTACATTATCTTCATTGGGAAACAACTTAGAAAGTAATCGTGTTCGTAGAGTTTCTTTCGCATCTTCAGTTAGTTTTCCAATTCTTATATCTTGAAGAATATTTCCATATTTAGTATCCTTTGCCTGTCGCATATTTTGAATCAGTTCAGTATATTTGAAATGTGACCATATATTAACATTTCCAATACTGCCCAGGCACTTTCTGGTGTCTTCATGTGTAACAGTTTGAAATACAGGTTGTCCTTTCACAGGAGTTAGTTGCAGTAGATCTCCAAAAACTATGACATGTTTGCCTCCAAATAACACATCATAGTCTGTTTTAAGTATCTGTTGCATTCTTAAATGCACAAAAACAAGCATTAAATTGGATACCATGCTTACCTCATCAATAATGAGAAGTTTCATTTCTTTAAGGACTCTAGAAACTTCATAACGGTGATGCACCGTTACATCGCAACTTTTACAACGGGAGTCTTTTACAACGGAACTATTACAACGCAGGATCCATTACATCGGATGCCATTACAACGCATGGCATTACATAGCAGATGCTATTACAACGCATGACATTACATCGTAAGTATAGGTAAGTATTTAATTTTTTTAAATTTTATTAATATTAATTATAATTAAATATATTTATTTATGTTTTTTAATATTATTAATTTATTATTTATTATACTAATTAATTTAATTTTTAAAATAAGTACAGGTGTACAGGGGTGTTTTTAGGTTTCAGGGTAGGGTTTGGGTTTTGGGGTACAGGGGTGTTTTTAGGCTTCAGGGTAGGGTTTGGGTTTTGGGGTACAGGGGTGTTTTTAGGTTTCAGGGTAGGGTTTGGGTTTTGGGGTACAGGGGTGTTTTTAGGTTAAATTAAATGAATTATATTATATTAATTACATTTCTTAATTAAAATAATTAAATGAAATAAATTATTTTAATTAATTTAATTTAATTACAATTAAAAAAATATTTAAATTAAATTAATTTCATTATATTAATTAAATAAAATTAATTAAAATTTTTATTAAAATTAATTTAAATAAATAGATTTAAATATATTAAATAAAATTAATTACTATTTTAAAATGTATTTTAATTAAATTAATTAAATTAAATTAATTAAATTAACTTAATTACATTTTTTATACTTACCTATACTTACGATGTAATGCCATGCGTTGTAATAGCATCTGCTATGTAATCTGCGTTGTAAAAATTCCGATGTAACGGAATGCGTTGTAAAAACCGCGATGTAGTGACACCAATCCATTACTACATATCTACAGCAAAGAACTCAGTCACCACTGTCTTGTGTTGTTACTCCTCCAACTGGATTGGCAGCACATAATATTAAAGGTATTACTTTACATCGTTTACTGATGCTGCCAGTTGAACATGAAAATAAATTACAATATCACAAGCTATCTGGAGACGCTTGTTATGAAGGGATTGGTGTCACTAATACCTTTAATATTATGTGCTGCCAATCCAGTTGGAGCAGTAACACCACAAGACAGTGGTGACTGAGTTCTTTGCTGTAGATATGTAGTAATTCCTTTAATTAGAAAACTTTTACCAGTTCCAGCTTCTCCACTTACATATAGTCGAATAGGTTCAAATGACATACATGAGCATTCTTTTTTGTCATGATGAAAACCATGCTCAATGTGCTCTGTCACTTCATCATATATCTGTCTTTGCTCAAGATTAAGTTCCTTCTCCAATTGTTCTAAGTTTATTATATCCTCTTGAGCTTGCTGCATTGCTCTTTCCACCTCATCCATGGCAGTGGCTGCTTCATTTCGGATAATTGGTTGTCCAGTGGATCCTGACTCAACGATGCAGAACTTTGAGTGTCTTGAGAACTTTCTCTAGCAATCTCCGCTGCAATTGTTGCTTCTTGCTCTATTTCTTCGTTCAACATTTTGAGATAATTACTAAAAACAGGACATTCTGTACTACTTTTAGATGCGTTAAATGAATCTTCATAACTATGAAAGTCACCAAGTAGTTCCTCTTCTGTACGCCATGGTTTAAAGAGTTGCAAAAGAGCTAAATAGTAAAATTCTCTTTTGTCAGGACTTTCGCAACTCAGTTTTCGGTGATTAATCAAGTGTCCTTTTCTTTGTTTGACCAGACATCTTTCCTGTCCAATTACAGCGTATACACCTTTTTCAATATTCTCTCTAATATTCCTTTTAAAAATGTATTTTTCAAGTACTTCATACAGACAAATGTTTTCAAGCAGAGTACTTCTATTTGGATAGTATGTATCCAACATATTTGTTTTCAGAATGTCTGTACTGTTTGGTTCTTTCTGTGCTAAACATTCAATTTCTTGCACAGTTTTCAAAACACGGTTTCGTGTTCCTGCAAGACCTAAACTCACCCACAGGATACTTCTAGATTTCGCATAAAGACTTGTTGATGATAATCGATCACAACATTCATATGCTCCAATTTCTCGATGAGATAACATCTTCAAACTGTACGTATACAATTTCTTGCTTAGGCTCTTTTCATGAGAAATATCTTCCCACATCTCCTTCAGTTCCGTCTTTTCAGATTTCGTGATGTAAGATGTTACATATCGAGCCACAGCAATAGAGTTGTCCACAACATATTGTATATCCATGTTAGCATTCCACATGGACAAAATGACTGGGTTATAGCCATTTATATATTTGGACTCTTCACCTCTTCTTAAATTGTAGGTATTTTTGGGTGATCTTCTTGTGATATTATGTCGCAAAGATGACATCAAATTGGTGACTCTTCCTTTTGAAAGCACTGGTCGTGCAAATCCAAAACGACATTTAGTATAGAATTTATCCTTTGATTTGAATTTTCGCAGACAATATTTTCCACAACGATGTCTTTGAAAGCGTAACACTTTTCCTCTTAAGTCCTTATCAGTTGTACTGTTAGGTATGTCACAAGTGGCATATTGTTCAATAAAAGACAGTACAGTGTCATCCGAGTCTGTTCCAAATTTGGGAGCATCCTTGATCCATAGTAGCATATGAATATGAGGAGCACCTCTTGCTTGATACTCTTTTCTCCAGAAGAATTCCAGAACTTCCCCAAGAGGTGGATTTTTCTTGTTTGTAATAAAAGACATCATAGCTTCAAATCTATGATTAAAATATCCGCAAACATTAACCGGATCCAACGAACACAATTCTCCAGGTGTCTTGTAGTTTATATTTTCAATATTTGCATTCGCCTCTCGAAGAAATTCAAGTAAATCTTCCCAAGCATACTCTGCACAGCTTAGAGTTAAAAACCATGTAGGTGCTCCTAAGTTTCTTAGCATGCATTTTAAATCTCCATGACGACGGTACCAATACTAATTAGTACCACGCTGACATGCCATTAAATTAATTAGGTGAGAATCCAAAACACTGTCTTTCTGTTGCACTTTATCCATAAATTCCTTTGCTGAAACATTTTGCAGATGCACTCCACTTTTTAAGATATGGTTTACTGCATAAGAAAGACCAGATAAGTCACTCTCAAACAGAAGATGAAACAAATATGGAATACATTGACAAAATCTCGGATCTTCTGCATATAATCTTGTTGTCCGGTACTCAGATGCAGGAATCTGCATAGGTCGATCATCATATTGCGCACCTTCACCTGTTGTGAATAACTGTGGGAAACAACGACCTTCCAAACTTTCTTCCCATACACTAATAGGACTTCCTTCTGCTTTTTTCATCTGAAATAACTCAATAGCATTCCCCATTGCTTCTTTCGAATGCAGTGGATGAACACTATAATGTTCATAAATTTCTTCACTTCTGGACAAGTCGACTTTTTCAATTTGTCCAATAGACAAATCATTATCCTGTTCTTCACTTACATCCTCTTCTTCTTCGTACACATTTTTATAGTATTTATTATTTTTGACTAAATACAACGTTGCCTTTTTGACTTTCCTAACATCCACTAAATCTTGCCAGATTTTCTTACTCTTTGTAGGTACACCATTAACTAGAATAACTAGAGGTTCCTCTTCTACATTTTCAATACCAATTGTCTCCATATTTTTTTTTAATCAAGTGGCAAATATACAACTCTACCCTTTAATCCTCTTTGTAAATCTGAAGGATTTAATTTCCCAGTCTTAGGCTCCATACGAACAATAGCCTGAAAAGGATGTACACATTGAATCAGAATAGTCTCATAAGTATTTAAATCCTTCAGTTCCGATGGAATATTTATCAACTCACGATTATTATATACAGCTCTAGCAGGCATTCTATTCTCATTTAATTTATTATAACAATATTTACAATTACGTTGCTCAAAACCCAAATCCAAATAGTTTTCTACCAACAAATAAATCGCAAACTCTTTCCACTGAGTATTATCTTCATCTTCACTTTTTAAATATAAATCAACTAACCTAGTTTGACTTTTGTAATGAATGTGTCGACAACACACACAAGTAAAATTTGGTTTTTCACCTGCAATGACCTTAAACTTTGTTATTTCCTGTTCAAAGTCTTCAGTATTAAAATGTCCAACATTTTCTAACACATTTCCTTCTATAACTATATCAGTTTCTGCATTGTTTTCATATCGACCAAAATAACTTACCTCAATTTCTGCACAAATTTTCTTCACAACTAATGCACATCCATGCAAAAGAGCACTATTTAACTGTTTAAGTTTAATTGCTGGACTTTTTGCATAATACAACTTTCTCACTAATTTTCTCATTTTGGTATGATGCACTGCTAACATCCTGAAGTGATGAAAAACACTCTGGCATATTTTTTTAGAAAGACAAGCCAGAGAATGGCCTTGCAAACCTGTTTTTTCTCTCACTCTGCAACGATCTAATTCTTGCAACATTACAATTTTTTTTTAGACTTTCCTTAGTGTACTTACGTAAGAAATTGCTAAAGAAATCAATTGAATCCTGTCGTACACTGCAAATACTGCTACAATTCCAACTATAAACAGGAGCATGAACACGTCCCTCTAAAACTTCTCCACCTATTACCCCTTCTGGATTTCTAACCTCAATTTTCTCTTTCTCAATAGGACAGCCATCCTTCACCTCATACGCTCGACCACTGGTGTAAACTGCATGCAACAAATCGTTACTTTGAAAGTAACTCTCTTCATTAAAAAATGGCTCAGAATTTGAAGTATGCATCCATTTCCCAGAAAAGACTTTACAAAAATTAGTTCTATTTATGTGTCTCTTCCATTTACTCTTAGCTTTTAAAACTCTGATTGCCTTATTTAGTGTTCAACAACATCCTCTATATATTTTTTCTTCTTATAAAAAGCAGATTTCCTTTTAGAAACTTTTTCCTTTTTTAATAAATTCGAAACTACTCTGTTATGAAACATACGCTTCCTGATTTCCGCAAACTGATTAGTACGTCTTTTACTGTACATATTTTCCTCACCGCTAATTTCAGACACATTTTTCTTTTTTCTTGCATTTCTCCTTGTAGATACTGACAACTGTTTTTCCTTTTGAACATTATCCAATTTACTTTTCCTTTGACACAACTTTTTTATATAATCCTTGCTGCTCTTACCAGGAGCACTCTTGTTTTTCTCTGTCCTTTGTTGATTATGTAATTCTTGACCTTCTTTCCTCTTCAAATGGTATGTCCGTTTATACAGCTTTCTTTTTTCATTTCTGGTCGGCATACTGATTGATGTTTGTGATAAAAATGACAATCTGTTTGGAAAAAAGTTAAAAAATATTATAGACCTCTACTAGCATATAACATACAAATTATAACCACTGCTTTATTTTATAACTAGATTAAAGACAAAGAAACAGTCTCTGAACAGAGTAGGAAATCCTGTAGTGAATATTGGTTCTAAATTTATAACAGTCCATAGCTGTGTCACCATTATAGACGTATTTCATGATTCTAATTTTTCAGGCATATGAACACTATACTAATTTTCAAGCACTGTAGGTGTTCCTCGTGCTTTTAATTTTTTTAACTTTAATCTCTCATACAGTTCATGAAAACTTTTATTCTCATTCTCATAAAGCAGATCAACGACGAATAGTACAAGAAAACTACCTTCAAGATTTTTTTTTTAATATAAATAATTTTATTCATTTAATAATTCATATTGTAAAATCACTTGTAGCATAATTTCATCAGGAACTTCTTCATTATTATAATTTTCTTCTTCCAAATTCTCTTCTTCCCCTTCCACCATTTCTAAATAAGCACTGTCAAAAGTGTGGTCCATAGGGAGGAGGAGCTTGGCGGGCATCCGAGATGGCCGCTTGAGCACAGCGCTCTCCGGACCCTCGCCGCTCCCGACATTTTATCCTGGCTGAATCCTGATTTCTTGCAAGAATTCGTGTAGGGGACGTTTGGCTGATTACCCTAGCACTTTTCAGAAATCGATTTGGATCTCGTATTCCTGAGATACGGTGCTCTGAACTTTTGGGCTCCGCCCTTGAGGTGCGCCCGGGACGGGGTGCGGTACTGTAGCCGTCCTGCAATTGAACAACAACGGCAGGAGATCTGGCCTTGTGGGTCCCCCCTTCCTAAGTTTCGGTTTCGATTCCGTTCCGACTTGGGCCACGGCTGTGGATGTCGTGTTGCGACTGAGACTTGGAGGCAGATCGGCTGTTGGGCTTTCATGTGACCTATTTGCTGGTTTGGCGACCTCTACCCGAGTTGTGCCCCCTTTTTCTGTACTTTTGATCCTGTACTTTGGGTGTCGGGCCCGTCGGACCTGGTGGCTTGTCCTGTGACGCATCTTCAAAATGGCGGGCAGAGGGGACAGAGAGACGCGCAAGACGAAAACACCTCTGCGCGGAGCTCCAGTTCAATCAAATGTCATGGACCGTTATACCCATTCTAAGGGGTCCCCCGGAGCTGCCCTGCCTGGTTCTAGTATTGCGTCTGAACGGATTTTGGAAGAGTCGGCGGAGCCCTCCTTACAGGATATCATGGGCGCCATCTCGGGTGTGAGGGAATCCATCGGCCTACAGTACGAGGCCTTGGCACACAAACTTGACACCGTGGCTATCGAGGTGAATCTGATTCGTGCTGACCTCGGCAAGACGAATGAGAGGGTACAATCACTGGATATTAAATCCTCTAGCCTTACGAATGACGTCTCGGAGCTCCAAACAGAGATTGGGAATCTCCGTCGGGGGAACGACTTCATGACCCGTCGCCTGGAGGACTTTGAAAATAGGGCGCGTCGCTGCAATGTTCGCCTGGTTGGTGTACCGGAAAACCCTGAACCCCACTCGGTGGATCTCCTGGTTGAGGATCTGGTCTTGAACCATTTGGCCCCTTCTGGTCTCACAAAATTTTTCACGGTGGAACGTGCACATCGTGTTCCAGGGGGCAAAGTCAAGCCGGGAGCCCCGCCGAGGCCCATTGTAGCGAAGCTTTTTCATTATAGAGACCGGGACGCTATCCTGCAGGCCTCGCGGGCGAAGGGCCCGGTGGCCTTTGAGAATGCTACGGTGAACTTTTACCCGGACTTTTCCCAACAGGTTCAGAGACAACGTATGGAGTTTCGTGGTGCCAAGAAACGTCTCCGGGATCGGGGCCTACGTTACGCCATGCTCTTTCCCACTAGACTCCGGGTTGAATACAATGAACGTACCCTTTTCTTTGATCGGCCAGATGCTGTTAATGACTGGCTGGACTCGTTGCCTGACTGTCCTCCTGAGACAGACTCCGCCGCTCACCCGGGCGGTGCCGAAGGTGGTGTGGAGATCTAACTGTTCGGCTCTTATGTCTTATTTTGAATACATTCTCAGGAGTGTTGGCCGGCGTCCCTCTACATTGGGATTATTCTGTCTTTTCGTTTGTTTTCTTTGTTCTTGCTGAGGTCGGGGGGTGGATGGAACGGAGACCTTTCCTCCTCCGGGGTCTTTGTGTAGAATAGGGGTTTTTGGGCGACAGGCACACTGCAGGTTGGGGTGGCTCTTTAGCTTTTTGCAGGGGTGCAGGGTGGGGGGTGTTTCTCTTCAGTTTGGGGGAGGGGGGTTGGGAAGTTTTTTCTTTTCTGTGTGTTGTTTTCAAGGCGAGTTGCTCCTGTGTTTGCTGCTGTTCCTGATGTCTAGCTCATGGACGAGGGGTCTTGGCTCGGGTGGTTGGGATGGGGGGTAGAGGGTTGAAATTTCTTTCCTGGAACGTTAATGGCCTGGGAGATCGTATTAAGCGCAGTGTGGTCTTAAACTGTATACGACGTTTGTCACCGGACATTGTTTTCATGCAAGAAACCCATTTGATTGGTAATGTTTGTTATGCGATGAATAGATGGGGCTACCGCCTTGTGGCGCACTCAGGGTTTACCTCCGGATCTAGGGGTATGGGTATTCTTGTTCGAACCTCCCTCCCCCTGGCTATCGATGAGGTGATTCATGATGACCGTGGGAGATATACTGTCCTGGTGGGTAGATATGAAGGCCGCACCCTATCTCTCTTAAATGTTTATGTTCCCCCGGGTTTGCAGGCCTCTACTTTTACTGACTTGGGCCGTGTTCTGTTGGATCTCCCTGATAGCACTCTCTTTCTTGCCGGTGATTTTAATTCGGTGCTTTCCGGCCATCCCCCTAGAGATACCCCGCAGGCTCAGCAGTGGTTGGGTGGGTTTTTAGATACCTTTGGCCTTGTGGACTGCTGGCGACTGTTGCATCCTACTCAGCTCCAATACACCTTTCATTCTGGGGCCCATGGCAGTCTGTCCCGGCTGGATTATTTCCTGATGCCCGCAGCCCAATCATCGGCGGTTCGTGAGATTTTACACTTGCCGAGGGGTATTTCTGATCACTCGCCGCTCTGGCTCCGTTTCGAGGTTGGGGTGGAGGCGGCGGGCCGAGTGGCTCCCATTAACCCTTGGTATCTTTCCTCCCCTGAGACTCGTACCCTCTTGCTCAAGTCCATGGATGCATATTTCCTGGAAAATGAGGGGTCGGTCTCTTCGGCTGTGTCCCTGTGGGAAGCTTTTAAAACTGTGATTCGTGGACAGGCCCTTTCCTTGATTGTTGAAGCTAAGAGGGCAGGGAGGAAGGAGGTGGTGGACCTTGAGGGGGAGATCTCTGCTTTGGAGGACGAGTTGGAATCTGGTGTCACGCCTGACAAACTCCATGCCCTGGGTCTAAAACAGTTTGCATATAAATCTCTGGTCACTGACGCTGCAAAGGTGATGTTTCGTGAGCAGCAGGGCAGATTGTACGATGTGGGTGACAAGGCGGGCAAACTCCTAGCGTGGTTGGACAAGAAAGAAAGAGTTAATCGTGTGGTGCCCGTGATTCAGTCTGCGAGTGGTGAGAATTTGATTGATCCGACCGCCATTGTTGATCGTTTTGCAGAATATTTCCGTGTGGTATATGCTCCCGTGTCTGTGAGGGATGTTGCCGACTCCCGCCTTCTTCTGCGTGATATCACTTTGCCCTGTGTCACCGACTTGGACCGTATTGCTTTGGACTCCCCTTTTACGAATGATGAGATAGCTAATGCAGTTCGATCGCTCCGTTCGGGCAAAGCACTGGGCCCGAACGGTTTGCCTATTGAGTTGTACAAATTATGCCCCGATAAGGTGGCGCCGCATCTCCGCGCCATGTTTCTAGAATCTCGTGAGCGGAACATGCTTCCCTATGATCAGCGTCTGGCGACAATCGTCGTCATTCCCAAAGAGGGTAAACCGCGTGACCTCTGTTCCTCGTATAGGCCCATATCCCTATTAAATGTTGAACCTAAGGTGTTGGCTAAACTTTTGGCGACCCGTCTCCTTTCGGTTCTTGGGGAGTTGGTCCATCCGGATCAGTCTGGCTTTATCCCGCATCGCAACACTGCTCTGAATTTACGTCGCCTCCACGGCGCGCTGGCGAGGGCGGGGCTTTTGACTGAACCGGCCATTTTGGCGTCCCTGGATGCCTCCATGGCCTTTGATACTGTGGAGTGGCCCTATTTATGGGCGACACTTGAGAAATTTGGATTCGGGTGCGAGTTTATTAGCTGGGTTAGACTGTTGTACGCGGAACCTCTGGCGCAAGTTGTAGTGAACGGTAGAGTGTCGACCCCCTTCTCCTTGGGCAGGGGTACCCGTCAGGGTTGCCCCTTGTCCCCTTTGTTGTTCGCGCTCGCTCTTGAACCGTTGGCGGCCTGGCTCCGTTGGGAACCGTCCCTTAAAGGTATTCGATGGGCCCCGGACTTCGAAGACCGCGTCTCGCTTTATGCGGACGACATCCTCTTGTATCTTACTTCCCCTCGCAAGTCTTTATCTGTTTTATTTGACGTTCTTGCGTCCTTTGGTGCTAACTCAGGCCTCGTCATCAACTGGTCTAAATCCTGTGTATACGTTTTATCTGGTATCTTGCCTCCGTTGCCGAGTAGACTTCCTCTTCAGGTGGTCCGGGATGGTTTCAAATACTTGGGGGTTTTCGTTACCTTGGATCCGTCCCTTCGTTTTGATCGTAATCTCCTTCCCCCGTTGCTTAGGCTCCGTTTGGACGTTGCCCGCTGGCGCAAACTTCCCCTGTCTCCACTGGGTCGGGCGGCCCTGTTTAAGATGATGTCACTACCGCGGTTTCTCTACGCTCTCCAGAATTATTATGATCCTATCCCCAAGACCTATTTTCGGGAGATTGAGAGCCTTCAGAGGCAACTTATTTGGGATGGGCGACCGCGCATTGCTCTCGCGAAACTTTCTATCCCGTGGTACGATGGGGGCATGGCGCTCCCCGATATTAAGAGATACTACTGGGCTTCCCATCTGTCCGCTATTAATCACGCTATGTTCTCTCCGGGTCGTAATCCGGCGTTTGAGATGGATAAACTTCAGCTTCCGGGAGGTGACTTTAATAGAGTACTCTATTCTCGCTCCGCTGGGCGCCATCTTGTGGGACCTACTTTGACTGCTTTGACAGTGTGGCGTGCTGCGAATGTGAGTCTGGGCTGGGAGGATCGCTTGACGTTGGCGACGCCTCTTTATGCTTCGGAACGTCTGGGCGGTCTTTGGTCTTCCAAGGGTTTTGACCGTTGGGACTTGATTGGGATCTCTAAAGTGGGGGATGTATATTCTAAGGGTTCTGTGCGCCCGTTTCAGGCCCTCCAGGCTGACTATGGCCTGAGTAGTCGGGAATTCTTTCGTTATTTGCAGATCAGGCACGCTTTGGTTTCGGTGTTTGCTCCTGGTGAGATTCCGCCTGACTCTTCCCCACTTGAAGACCGTATCCTCGACGGACATCTTCCTGATAGCACTATCTCCCTGATCTATAAAAAGTTGATCAACAATCGGACTGACTTATTGGCCCGACTTCGGGAACAGTGGATGGGAGATGGGTTGGAACTTGATGATGAGGATTGGCAATCGGCCCTCTCCTCTCCGAAGGAGGTGGCTATACCGGCTCGACTCCGTCTGGTCCAATTGAAGATCCTTCATCGTGTGTACGTGACGGGACCGCGACTGATGGTGATGGGCTTTTCCTCTGATGGACTGTGCAAGCGTGGATGTGGTTTGCGTGCTACTTTCCTGCATATTCTTTGGGAGTGCCCGATGGTGGCTGCTTATTGGGTGGCCGTGCTTGATCTGATGACTGTGGTGACGGGGATATCCTTGCGACCGGAACCTCGTCGCTGTCTTTTGAATGTTTGGGAGCCCACGGACTATTCGGTGGCACAGACTAGATGGGCCACCCTGGGCTATATGATTGCGAAGCGAGACATTGCGCAACTCTGGGGGGCCTCCAGGCCCCCAGCCCTCGCGCAATGGGAGGACAATATGGACTGGTCCATGTTCCGTGAGAAAACTGTTTATGTGGCCAGGGGTAGACCCAGGGCATGGGTGAAGGTGTGGGGTCAATGGAACGAATACCGTGGCGACATTTGTACTCCTCCCCTTGTGGACGCTATCGAGATTACCCTATCTCCCTAGGCTAGCGTTCCCGGAATCTTCATATAGGGACTGAGCTGGTGTCACCAGCTCTTCCCCCCCTTCTTCTTCCTGATATCTGCCCCCCTCCCCCCCCCCCGCTCCATACTCCTTAGTGCTTAGGATATTATTACTGCACCTCCGCTGCTGTCCCCCCCTTGCGTCCCTTGGGCTGACCTTCAGTGATACACTCTCGCCTTTTTGTATGTTTGTTCTTTCATATATATAAAACCTGTTTTGGTCCTGTATTTAATGTGGAGTATTGCATTGTTGATTGACGGTTACCTCTGCGGGCTTATGTGATATGTGTCTACTCCTTTTTAGCGGCTGGCCCGTGTGGTTGTAGGCCCATCCTTGTACGTTTCTGCTTGCTCAAATAAAGGTTTTTAAAAAAAAAAAAAAAAAAAAAAAAAAAAAAGTGTGGTCCATAAAGTCCACATTTTCTGTGTCATTTTCCTCCTCAAATACTCCATCTAGTAATTCTTCTATAAATTCATTTGCAATTTCAAAATGTAAATTTATGTTTTCGGAATAATTTTCCATTTTAGTATTCCTTTTCTGTCTTCTGTGTCCTTTTAAAAAAATTTAAAGACTAAATTATATCTTTTTCATGAATCGACAACCAAAAATTACCTTTACTAATTTTTAAACTACATACATTTTCATACTTTTTAACACATTAACTACATATATTAAAATAGCACCTTCCTCTTGTTTTGAAAAAAACTGACACTATGATCCTAGACATTAACACTATCCCTTTCAATTTTTTTAAGTAAATTGTGCTGTAAAAACACATCTTACTGTGAAATTTGTTTTTAGGATTTCTGGACTGTAGAACTGTTGATAGACTTTCTAATTTATTTTTAGGGATCTATTTTCTGAGTTCACCACTACAAACTACGATTCAAACTGTATGCAGACTGAAGGGTGGACTCACAATATATCAATTAAAACATTCACTAAACAGATTACTACTTCCTACAGAGACAGTTGCTTTTACCTTTCAACAGCATACTCTTTTTTTTATTTTTAAAATTTTTCTTTTATTGGAGTTTATGGTGCAGTAAGGAAATACATAAGTACATAGCCATAAGCAAGGTTTAAAAACATCTGATACATATAAGAATAATTAAAGAACACAATATTTTATATGGGGGTGAGAATATATATATAAAGATCTGTCAATAAATATAGCACTACAGTACATTTCAAATTCTTATTCTATCGTCCATCCATTTCTTAACCGGGGCCCATAATCGTCTACCCATTTCTCGTTTTTTAGCACCTTTAAGTTCATAGAGGCCAGACTCAATATTGTAAATGGCCAAGAATCTGGACATCCACATCTGAAAAGACGGGGCTGTTACATCCTTCCAACCAGCAGAAATAATGATTCTAAGCACGGCGACCAACATAAAAACCAAGGCAGCCTCGTCGTCTGTTAAAACCAATTTAGAATCTGAGCCAAATAACATTAGTGTTGGGGATAGATCGATCTTATGACCTAACAGCCCCTCCCAGAATTTTGTTATTCCATCCAGGGCGGGGGTCAATCGTTCACAGGTAAAGAACATATGTAGTAGGTCAGCTTGTCTCTTATTACATCTCGGGCAGCAATCATCATTCCTAACACCCCAAGCAAATAATTTCGCCGGTGTATGGTACAGATTAAAGACTGTTTTAAAATGCTGTGCTCGTAAGTTGGACGCACGAAAAATCTTTTTATTCAAGCTTAATGCTAGGTCCAAATCTACATCTGAGTTTCCCAGTTTAGTTGCCCAATCACTTTCTACTTTTCCTGCATCATCCTGTAATCTGGACACCAGCATGTTATAAATATCTTTTATCTTCCTACACCTTCTTCTCCTACCCTCAACCACAGGAAAGTCTACGAGGGGTTTGAGCTTTGGTCTACAAGCCTGTAAGATACTGGAGATTTGCACATATATAAGCCATTGATTTGAGGGGAGGCTATATCTCCTTTGCATGTCCTCAAACCCGCTTATCCTATCTCCTACCATTAGGTCTCCAATAGTCTTAACCCCTAAGTTCCTCCAGACTCGTAGGATCCCGTCATTGCTTAAGTGAGGAAAAAGGCTAGAGTTAACCAAGAGTAGTGAAGGGTTGACTTTAGGAATATGAAATTTTTTTAGAATTAATTTCCAAACTTGCCATGCACCTAGCAGGATCTTAAATCGTGCCTTTCTATAGAACCTATATTCCAGTTCCGTCAGCAGTAATCCCGTAGCTTTCTCCCCCATTAATAGATTTAAGATGGGAGGGGGACCCTGGTTATCTGTAGTGGTCGCATCAGTGTTGCATTGAAACAGGATTGTCATCTGGGTTAGGAGACAGGTCCAGTGATACAGTCTCAGATTCGGAAGTGCCATCCCACCCCTTTCCCACGGAAGGGACATAAGGGTCGTTGAGCGTCTAACCTTACCATATTGCCATAAAAACTTAATAAAGACAGACTCTAATTGCTTCAAAATGTTCTCCTCGATATATAGTGGAATGGCTCTAAATAGATATAGCACCGATGCAAGAGATTATCAATTGTGGTTTAATACATTTTTAGCTAATTTATCTTGACATCACATGTCTTTTTATCCTTTTAAAGGTACATTGAAATACCGTTTTTTTAAAAAATATGTCTTTTCTAGTTTTGTATCTACTGTATTTTGTGTACGCTTATAAGATATCTTGCATATCGAATAAAAGCTTCTTGACTGACTGACTGATATAGCACCCTTGGGAACATCGCCATTTTTACAACATTTACTCTCCCGACCAGCGAAAGATGAAGGGCATCCATCCTTTTCAGTTCTAGCTCTATGGATTTAATAAGGGGTAGGTAATTCTCTTCCACTATCTTACCCACTGTAGCATTTATCCTAACCCCTAAATATAAAGCAGAATCAACATGCCTTGGGTCGGGTCTTGGTATGTTTCTAGAGCAGATTATCTGGGTTTTGGATTCATTCAGCAGATATCCAGAACCTTGACCAAAAAGTTTAGCCATCTGTACCAGCTCTGGGAGTGCCTGCTGCGGGTCTGTTGTGATAACCGCCAAATCATCAGCGTAGGCTAAGATCTTGTTTTCATAGCTATTATAAATCACAGGAGATATTCTAGGGCACTCTAAAATCTTCTGAATGAGCGGATCAATATATAGAGCGAATAGTATGGGGGAGCAGGGACAGCCCTGCCGTGTCCCTCTACTTATCTTAAACTTCTCTGATTTCTCTACCATTACCGTAATTGTCGCTTCTGGGTCTTTATACATAGCTTTAATAGCCCTAATAATATTTGGACCAAAACCCCTCCCGGCCAAAATGCTCCAGAGGAAGCTCCACTCCACCCGATCAAAAGCTTTTTCTGCGTCGAGCAGGATCATGGCCATCCCTCTCCCCACGGCTTCCTGGGCATCGAACAGAGTTATTGCTCTAGATGTGTGATCTGTCGTACCACGCCCAGGAACAAAACCATGTTGCCATGGAGAGACAAGATCGCCTATGATCCTGCCCAACCTCTTCGCCCAAATCCGTGAATATAATTTGGTATCGGCATTTATTAAGGATATTGGACGATACGACCCCGGTTTCTCTGCTGGTTTGCCTTTCTTATGAAAGACTATAATGTTGGTTTCCTTCCATGAATCGGGGACCGCCCCAGAGTGCAATAACCCATTAAAAAGATCTACTAAAAGAGGAGCGATCTCTTTTTCAATAGCTTTATAAACCTCCGAGGGGAGACCATCCGGACCACATGCTTTCCCTGGCGCTAATTCACGCAGGGCAGATAAGACTTCCTCAGACGTAATATCTTTATCCAATGCTTTTTTGGTTGTATCATCCAAACACGGTCCTCTGTCAATACACCTATCCTCCTGATCATTATTGAAAGGGTCCTTCTTATATAATTCCTGATAGTATTTTTTAAATATCGCTAGGATATCTTTTATGTCTGTGTATGTTATCCCTTCCTCTTCTATACCTGGGATCGCATTCTTTATTTTTTCCTGTCTAATCCGGAGTGCAAGTGCTCTACCAGCTTGCTCACCCGTTTCATACCTCTTTGCCCTCGAAGCTTGGTACTCCCCTATTGCTTTCTGTGTAACCTCCTTCTGCAGTGCTGCTTTTACTGCCAACAGAACCCCCTGACTAGCCTCGGTATTACTGCCAGTAGCGATATCCTTTATATGTTGTTCTTCCACCTCAACTAGTTTAACCATTAGTCTCTCTACTTCGCATCTATCTTCCTTTCTAAGCCTGGCAGCACAGCTGATTGTTTCTCCTCTTAAAGCGGCTTTGAAAGCCTCCCAGACCCCATTTCGGGATGTGCTATATCTATTTGCCGCAAAAAATTCGCCAGCCCATTTATTCAAATGATCCACGAATCTGCTATCTGCTAACAGCCTTCTTTCAAAAGTCCAGTTTGTTTTAGACCGTTCCAGCCCTCCCATATTGTAGTTCAGCAGCAAAGGGTTGTGATCTGAAATAACCCTTGGGAGTCTACTTATCTTAGCTTTTTCAGATTCCAAAGCAGAGACAAAAAAGTAATCCAATCTTGAATATCTCTGGGCTGGATTTGAAAAGTAAGTATAACCTAGATTTGAAGGTTCTTTAGCTCTCCATAGGTCCTGTAGCCCATGAGAAGCTAACATAGATTGAACCGCTTTAAAGACTCTAGGTTTCCTTCCCTGATACAATACACCCATCCCCCATTCAGATGAGATATTTAAATCTCCCGTAAACACTAGAGGGGAGTGCCAATTTGCAAGCTCTATTTCAAGGAAATCGTACATTTCGGGATCGTCCTCATTAGAACCATACACCGTACAAATAGTTAGCCCCAACTCCATCTCTATAATCACCCATCGGCCATTGCTATCTACTTTCACCTTTTTAGCTTTCCCTAAACTTTTTCTTCCTAGAATGGCAACCCCTCTGATGGTTGATGTTTGAGTTGTACAGGCTAATAGTTCAAATCCATTTATACAAAGCAAATTTCTCTTAGACCAAGGGAGGTGGGTCTCTTGTAAGCAGAGAAGATCTATTCTATTATGTTTAACTAGATATGCTAATTTCTGCCTTTTTCTCCAATCGTTTAATCCCCCCACATTCATTGTACATATATTAATGTGTGTCATCGCTGCGAGTGTTACAACCTGTATCAAAAATCCTTTCAGAATTCATTTCCCTTGCTTGCCTCCGTTGACCTTTACCTATTCTGCACCATTCCTTCCATTTTCCATTTTTTTTTGTTTTCTTCTCACCCACCCTTCACCCTTCCTTCCCTCTCCTTCACCCTCCCTTCCCTTTTCCCTCCCCCCTCCCCTCTCACACCTCCTCCCCCCAACCAGTCCCTGAGGCATCCTGGGGCCAAGGGGTCCCAGGTATGGGCAATCGAGTGATCCGAGTATCACCGCCTGCTTGATCGCCTGAGAGTTTTAATTTCATAGCCTTATAGTATTTCATAGCCTTATAGCATTTCAGATGGTTATCTTTAACATTTCCCCTTCTATTTTCTTAGTTCGGAAAGTTCATGCAAATAAGCTTCAGCTAGGATCTCGCTTGTAAAGTTCCTTGTCTTTCCTTTATAAATTACTGTTAGGCGTGCTGGATTCAGCAGAAAAACGGTTGCTCCAATTTTCTCGAATGGGGCAAAAAGTTGTCTCAGCCTCCATCGGCGTTCAACCGTTGCATGTGCAAAATCTGGGCGGACAAAAAAGTTATTTCCTTGAAATTCCTTCCTGCTCGTTGGTCTAGCCAGGTCGTAGATTGCTTCTCTTAAAAGAAAGTTTCCGAAGCAAACCAGAATGGCTCTTGGGTACTGTTTTTCTTTAATAGGGCTTTTAGGGAGTGTCAGAGGGAAGCGATGAGCCTGTTGTACTTCTTGTTCTAATTCCCAATTTGATAATTCGGGCATGGAGGATTTCAAAAGATTTACAATGTAGCCCTTGACATCCTTTCCTTCTGCCCCTTCTGCAATTCCCAAGAAGCGGAGGTTGTTTCTTCTTCCCCGATCCTCTGTCAATACACCTATCCTCCTGATCATTATTGAAAGGGTCCTTCTTATATAATTCCTGATAGTATTTTTTAAATATCGCTAGGATATCTTTTATGTCTGTGTATGTTATCCCTTCCTCTTCTATACCTGGGATCGCATTCTTTATTTTTTCCTGTCTAATCCGGAGTGCAAGTGCTCTACCAGCTTGCTCACCCGTTTCATACCTCTTTGCCCTCGAAGCTTGGTACTCCCCTATTGCTTTCTGTGTAACCTCCTTCTGCAGTGCTGCTTTTACTGCCAACAGAACCCCCTGACTAGCCTCGGTATTACTGCCAGTAGCGATATCCTTTATATGTTGTTCTTCCACCTCAACTAGTTTAACCATTAGTCTCTCTACTTCGCATCTATCTTCCTTTCTAAGCCTGGCAGCACAGCTGATTGTTTCTCCTCTTAAAGCGGCTTTGAAAGCCTCCCAGACCCCATTTCGGGATGTGCTATATCTATTTGCCGCAAAAAATTCGCCAGCCCATTTATTCAAATGATCCACGAATCTGCTATCTGCTAACAGCCTTCTTTCAAAAGTCCAGTTTGTTTTAGACCGTTCCAGCCCTCCCATATTGTAGTTCAGCAGCAAAGGGTTGTGATCTGAAATAACCCTTGGGAGTCTACTTATCTTAGCTTTTTCAGATTCCAAAGCAGAGACAAAAAAGTAATCCAATCTTGAATATCTCTGGGCTGGATTTGAAAAGTAAGTATAACCTAGATTTGAAGGTTCTTTAGCTCTCCATAGGTCCTGTAGCCCATGAGAAGCTAACATAGATTGAACCGCTTTAAAGACTCTAGGTTTCCTTCCCTGATACAATACACCCATCCCCCATTCAGATGAGATATTTAAATCTCCCGTAAACACTAGAGGGGAGTGCCAATTTGCAAGCTCTATTTCAAGGAAATCGTACATTTCGGGATCGTCCTCATTAGAACCATACACCGTACAAATAGTTAGCCCCAACTCCATCTCTATAATCACCCATCGGCCATTGCTATCTACTTTCACCTTTTTAGCTTTCCCTAAACTTTTTCTTCCTAGAATGGCAACCCCTCTGATGGTTGATGTTTGAGTTGTACAGGCTAATAGTTCAAATCCATTTATACAAAGCAAATTTCTCTTAGACCAAGGGAGGTGGGTCTCTTGTAAGCAGAGAAGATCTATTCTATTATGTTTAACTAGATATGCTAATTTCTGCCTTTTTCTCCAATCGTTTAATCCCCCCACATTCATTGTACATATATTAATGTGTGTCATCGCTGCGAGTGTTACAACCTGTATCAAAAATCCTTTCAGAATTCATTTCCCTTGCTTGCCTCCGTTGACCTTTACCTATTCTGCACCATTCCTTCCATTTTCCATTTTTTTTTGTTTTCTTCTCACCCACCCTTCACCCTTCCTTCCCTCTCCTTCACCCTCCCTTCCCTTTTCCCTCCCCCCTCCCCTCTCACACCTCCTCCCCCCAACCAGTCCCTGAGGCATCCTGGGGCCAAGGGGTCCCAGGTATGGGCAATCGAGTGATCCGAGTATCACCGCCTGCTTGATCGCCTGAGAGTTTTAATTTCATAGCCTTATAGTATTTCATAGCCTTATAGCATTTCAGATGGTTATCTTTAACATTTCCCCTTCTATTTTCTTAGTTCGGAAAGTTCATGCAAATAAGCTTCAGCTAGGATCTCGCTTGTAAAGTTCCTTGTCTTTCCTTTATAAATTACTGTTAGGCGTGCTGGATTCAGCAGAAAAACGGTTGCTCCAATTTTCTCGAATGGGGCAAAAAGTTGTCTCAGCCTCCATCGGCGTTCAACCGTTGCATGTGCAAAATCTGGGCGGACAAAAAAGTTATTTCCTTGAAATTCCTTCCTGCTCGTTGGTCTAGCCAGGTCGTAGATTGCTTCTCTTAAAAGAAAGTTTCCGAAGCAAACCAGAATGGCTCTTGGGTACTGTTTTTCTTTAATAGGGCTTTTAGGGAGTGTCAGAGGGAAGCGATGAGCCTGTTGTACTTCTTGTTCTAATTCCCAATTTGATAATTCGGGCATGGAGGATTTCAAAAGATTTACAATGTAGCCCTTGACATCCTTTCCTTCTGCCCCTTCTGCAATTCCCAAGAAGCGGAGGTTGTTTCTTCTTCCCCGATTTTCAAGGTCTTCCACCTTTATCATTAAGTCTTCGATAGCAGCTGATTGAGATTTTTCTTTAGCCTGGAGTTTGATGACATCTGCTTCCAGATTTTCGGTGCGGCTCTCCACCGAGGCCATCCTATCAACTATCTCCATACAGGTGTTATCTACCTTCTGGATAGCGCCTTGGAGTTGTTGAATCGCGTTATGATTCCTTTGACTATCTGTTTTAACATCCAAGTGAAAATCCTTTATGGTCTTCAGGACCTCACTCAATGATGGTTCTGGAGAGCTACCTTTGTCGATATCAAGATATTGTTGCTTTCCCTTACTTTTACTTTTACTCGATTCAGCTGCCCCGATTTTGGGATTTTTAAGTTCAATGTCTCCTGTCAGTGTAGGAGTCGGGCTTTTTCGGAAGGGTCTATGTTTTCTCTTTGCTTGATCCTGGTTGCTCCCCTGGTCTGTTGTTTCATCATCTAGTATTTTGTGTGATTTTCTGAATTTGGATTTCTTCTTCTCCATTTTTTTTTTAGAGGCTAAGTCTTGACCTGGTTCGTTATTATTGATCTTTAACTCGGTTATTTCCAGATTAGCGGTTGGTAAGTTTTCATTTTCGCTAGCCGCACTTGTGGCTTCAATATCACTTTCAATTTCGCTAGTAATCGAGACTCCAGTTTCATAAATTTCGGAGTCAGATTCCTCTGACAAATCTTCGCCCACAGCTTCCATTTCTTTGCCCCCAGCTAGTATTTGTCCATTAACATCCACATTAGCATCCACGTAGTCCCGTTCTTGATCTTGGTTGTTCGGATCTGTAACCATTTCCGCCTTTTCTTTGCTAGTGCTAGTTGGATTTATTCCATTTGTTCCATCGCTGGAACTCTTATTAATCAAAACATCCATTAACTTCCCATTATCATTAATAGTACTACTATTGAGTGTACTACAGCTGTCATCTCCCTTGCCTCCTTCCTTCCGGATTTCTTTTTCATTTTCTTTTGAGAGTGGCGAAAATATGTTAGATATCCTTGGTTGAGATTCGTCACGCAACCCTGTGAGTTTTGCTGCAGCCTTCAAATTTTTAATAGTTTGCACTCTTTTAGCCTTTTTAAGCAGAAGATCAATACTCTCGTCTGCTTGTTCGTCGGATTTCTCTCCTTCGTTACGTTCATTTGGTTGTAGTTGTTTCTTCTGGTTCTTCCTTTCACCATCTCTCTCCTTCCCCTACTCCTTCCCCTTCTCCTTCACGTCGCTTCTCAGGGCATTTTTGCTTTGAGTCTGAGTTTGACTTTTGCTTTTCTCCATATTTTTATATCTAACCTTGTCAGAGATCGTGCCCTCTATACCTTCAATACCTTCCTCACCACTTTTGGCATCTTTCACTTCTTGTGCCTGTGCTCACAAACCTCTAGTTTCTGGTCTTCTGGTGGAGCTATTGTTTTTCAATTGATGGCTAATCAGTGGTTTTCTGGTGTTTTCATGTTCCGCTGCCGGCATGTTTTTTGTTGTTTTTGCGGTTGGTTTCGTTAACTCTTTTGGCTCGCTAGGCTCGTTTACCTCATCCTCGTCGAGCATCTTACTTATAGGGTTACTTGAAGTTATCTCAGGCATTTTCTGTGCTGTCTGCGCTATTAGTATAGAGTTTTCAGCAATTGGTGCAGTTGCCGCCATAGGAACCCCTAGAGAACTCTTGACTTCAAGATTAGATTGTAATGCCTTTTGTATCCCCTCTTGCAGCAGTCTATGCTTGTTTTGATTGTATTTCTTGTTTTGTTTGCTTTTTAAGACTGGGATGAAAAGTTTCTCCTTGTGCTTATACCCCCTCCCAGAATTTCTTAGAATGTCTATTAGGATGATTGGGAGTGTGCATATATAACCAGTCGTACTTTTTTTCAAAGGAAGACAAAAGTGCATCTCTCCACTGCCCTCTATGCAATAGAGGTCCACTCCTTTTTTTTTCTTCTCACTCACAAAAGTTTGTTGACGCTCCCTGAGTGATGAGAGCCGGAGGCGTGACTTTGCCTTTAATTTTGTTCAGCTGGCAATGCTCTGATGACGTCTCCCGTAGAGCACACTGAACAGAGCAGAGCAAACAACCAGGGAACAGCGACCAGCTCAGCCTTATAGTGCAAATGAGTTAAATAGAGTTTTCTTTCTATTTGAAGCCAGTACTGCTAGCCCTAATATGCATATGCCGACATTTATTTTGTAGGACCGGAGGGCCGAGTTATCGGAACATCAAAGGGGTAAGCGGATCAGCGCCTTGATGCCTTGCAACACGCTGCCTGTTACCGCCGCTCACCGCACACCGTACACGCGATCAGTCGGCTCGCTCACCTCTCCATCCTCTTCGTTTCACAGCATGCTCTGCACGCTCTGCACCCGCAGCTCCCTGTGCGCCAGCCTCCGCCGCTCGAACTCCGCGTGATCAACAGCATACTCAACATGTGAATTTCATCGAATGTAGAACATTTCATGCTAACCATGAGGAACCACATCATAATAGACCTCTGCAAATGCATATAATAGGGTGCAAATAGATAGTACAGTCACAGATATGCACAAAAAATGCCCATCACGCCAACATCCATATCATAATACACCTCTATAAATCAAGAAAAACGACTGTACACAAATGATACAGCATGAGTTACAGAGATAATGATAACTTAGCAAGAATTAATCCACGTAAAGAGCAAACTCTTGCAGTCAAAGAATAGATGAACCAGAACTGCATAGAAAATAACACATGGACCCGGCCCATAAAAAGATAGTGCCAACAGATAGTGGAAACCTATCTCAAAATACAGATGTAGTGCAAGCAGGTACAGACATGGTAACAATAGAACATAACATCCTCCAGCAAAAGAGAAGCAGTGCAAATATTCTAAGAAATCTTGCTTATTATTTTAATCTGCACAAACATAAATTGCCTTTAAAAAATACCAACTCACCTGGAAAAAAGAATTTGATTGTTCTAAACTCTATCACGTTGACTACAGGTTGTTGCTTTTCAGCACCAAACACTCTAAAAAAAAAAATAAACAACTGAATTTTAGTTAACATATTACAGACATATTTATTACACAACATACACCCATTGTGCCAAATAACAAGCCTAACAGATACATTCCCTAATTTTCTCTCCATTATATATCCTAAAGCCTAACTAAGTTTAATATTTGTTTTTTAAACACATCCAATATCCAAATTTTTCACCCACATTTTTTAAAAATCAAACTTCATTTACAGTGTAATCTCCCACACATTGCCAGGATACTACATGCAATATTTATGATATGCACTGCTACACAATCTTACTTAGTATATCTGTTACCCATCTTACTTGGCAAAATAAATCAGCATGGAACATCAACATCACACTGTGAATAAAGCTTCTTTTTACATAATTTTGGGTGAATAATTTGCTTTTGAGTTTTATATTTGAATTCTGGTAATTATACTGATTCGTTTTCTTTCCTACATTTTCATAATCACTAGTTGCACAAAACTAATGACAGAGCTACATAGAGATGTACAATACGAAAGAGACACAGAATAGAAGGGACACAGACCACAGGAGACAGACACACAGTACCAGGGACACGAACATGCAGAGAGAGACCAGCTTTGAAAGCACAAATAGAGAAAAAGAAAAATAACAGAAAGCAGAGAATAGTGAACAAAAAGAGGGAAGATACAAAAAACAAAAAGATGAACATAGACAGGGTGTGACAGACTAGAAACAACAGACAGGGCACAAAAGAAACAAACGCCAGGAGGCACATGGAAATAGAGGACACCAGGCAAACAGCACAATAGGGAGAAAGAGAGCATAAGGAACGCAGAGATGGACAAGAAGAGCAGAAGGGAGAGAGAGATGGAGAGAAGGAGGCTGAATAGAAGACTAAGGAAATCAAAAGGGGGGAGTGAAGAGGTGATGCCGGTGGGCACCGAGGTGGGCACGTCCTCCTCTTGTCAGGGTTAAAGGTTAATCAGAAAGGGCCACCTCACATTGGGTGGATGTGTATCCAGATGTCATTGGAATACACCATCTTTGTTAAAATACCCCTCACACACCAAAAGGGCCCTTGGTGTCATGCTTCATCATCGGGGTCTGAATAGAAGAGACAGAGAGAGATACACCACCATAGAGATAATGCAGGAGAAAGACTGAAAGCAGGAGATAGAGAAACATACAAAATGACCATAGAAAGCAGTGACAGATCACAAGGGAGAGGGAAAGCAAGGGCATAATTCAGGCCACAAAGTAAAAGAAGGACAGATGGGAAAAAAAGAATAGTAAAAACGACAACAAAGAGAGGGACAACAAGAGAAACAGAAATAATACAACAAACAGTGAGTGAGAACAAAAACAGGATAGAGAGAAAATACATGAGAGACAAGAAGGGTAGAATTCACAGAGTACACAACATGAAGTAAAACTTCACAAAAGACAGAGATACAGAGAACTAGCCGGACACACTGAAATATATGAAGGAACCAGCACAAAGATTGAGATATTGAGAAAAGGGAAAGAGGAAGACAGATATATGTTTGCTAACTCCAGTAACTTAGTGCATGAAGACATCTGCTGCAGGAACTTTTGTATAACGTCATAGTCAAAACTCTTTGTTTCCCTTTAGCCCCACCCCTTTCCCCTCTGACCTCTCACCCACCAGAACCACAAACCACGCTGTAAATTTTGCCCTACATATCAAAGCATGAGGGTATGGTACACTAGATAACATGATACCTACAGCAACTGTGGACTATTGCCTTTGACACACATTCATAGCTGCACAAGTTAAATAAGCATTAATATCAATACCACACATAATCTACCTGCAGTTTCTGAACGTGTCTGTACTGCACTCTCTTTTTTGCTCTGCCACTTTTTCTTGAAGTACTGCAACAGCATGCTGTCATGATAGGCCTGCAAAAAAAACAGTCTACCTATGCCAGAGCTCAAAAGTGCACCCCGATACACACCCAGCCTAGCTTTAAGAAACTGCCTCTAATGAGACCCGAAAAGACCCGGCACACTTAAAGCCCTGAAACTATCTTAATGTCTCCTCTCCCTTTGCACCTTTAAATTTCATTTTCAAACCACGTTTCCTTTCCATCGCTCACGATTCTTTTTCGGTGTTCCACATTCAACGCCTAGACACTTTATCCTTTTTAGTTAGAAGCCGCAGCGGCAACATGCCTAATCCACAAATTAATTACTCTATCTTTCGCGCTTTTTCAATGTTTAAATTCCACAGATTTTTTTCACAAAAATACATACCACCGGCTCAGTACCTCTTAGTAACATGAAACCAAGTCCCTCCCTTTTACTTACAAATCCCTTAGAGACGGCAAAAAATTATATTTGTATAGAGATGAGCATACTGAAACATGGGATTAGTCGTTCACATCCAGGCACTTCCAATTGCATGACTTATTTAACTAGAACCGCTGTAATGTTGCGTGTTTTTTCAAAGGTACACCGGTGCCTCCTATAAAGCCGACTTTTACCTTAATACTCAACAGTGATTATTTATTTTCAAGCAATGAGAATTGCTATGAGTTATTAAACGACAAACCTTAGTCTGTAATAGTCACTCTGCATATGCTTCTCTGTAAGAATGTAGTTTATCCACCCCCGCATGGGAACCTTGATGTTTCCATCTGGCCGCGAATTCCGGCCTTGAATTCAAAGTTCCATCCCAAGACATGAACAACAGCCTTATTGTCACAAAAACAAGTTACCCTAGCATCTGTTCACAAACATATCTCCTTCACTTAGCTAACACCCGCAGAGAACTGCATAACTTATTAAATAGTGACCTTCCTTTACAATTTCCTGAGGTGACTCCCATAATCTTTAACGTATCCTCCACTTCACAGCTGGCCTTTTTTTTTTGCAACTACTAACCAATGGTTTTGTGATTTCTTTGCCCCAAATTATTTAAAGTCATTCTGCTACTATTCATTCCATATTCTCTGACCTATTTTTGTGAACTTCCTGATCTACTACCAGTAGCTGCTACTTTTCTGTTCCTATTTTCTTTTTTACAAAATGGATGTCCGTCCTGTCTTCGCAAACGAGCTGGAGCACTTAGAACTGTTTCGCCACAGGATGCTTGAGTACTATGGCATCCTGCCACTCGTGACTTTGAGTGCATCATATGGATTATCATTTCGATTTTCCTATTTCACCTGTGTGCAGCCTGTATTTCATTGCCTGAGCTGTGATTTCATGTGGTCCCTGGACTTATGTCTCTGCAACTCGGTATCTCCTGAAGTGAATTACAATCATCTCATGAATCCGTTAATTGATCATGAACAGCTTTGTTCCGACGGAGGGATTATGGCCTTTGCAGCGATACATGGAGTTCTGGGTCATTGGAATATATTCGCAGCGGCGCAAGATTTCTTGGCACACAGCTACATAGAAAAGTCACCGAGTTGTCCTCTGATGGTACTAGAGGCTCCGGTAATTAAAGAGCATGTATGTTCATTTCCTCTTTTCAATTGGATGGCTGACTTGTTTTCGGATGATAACAGTGACTTCCTTATAGAAGCGGTTGCTGCTTACTTCGCCTACTCAGTTGTAGGATGACTCTTATGCAAGCCATTGACGTCTTAAGTTTTTTTTCCCTCCCTATCTTTCTCACGTTTTTTGGACTTTATTTTTTTATATAAACAAACCTATTGGCTTTACTAACAGTGGACATTACAATTTCGTACTGGTGAGATTTTCGTGTTTTATGTGCAGTTAATTTTTTTTCCTCACCTACTCGATTTCGTTCAAAACATTTCATTATACTCTAATTTCAACAAATCACTTGCTTATCTTATCTTATCTTATTTGAAACGTTCTCGAAGCAAGGCTGGATAAAATATGGTTAAATGTACCCTGATAAATGTGTAAAGTTACAATGACTTTTTATATGTTTAAACGCCATTTTCCCTTTCTGCTCCTTATTTCCGCCTCACACACATGTGCTGTTTTTCTTTTCTGCCTAGTGAAATATTTTCGATTCATAACAGAAAAATATGTGGTTACACTGATATTACCCTTGCTTATCGAGCTGTATCTGACATCGAGTACTGAAACCTTTCAAAAGATATCTCAATACAGTAGTTGTTTTGAACACTGATTTTCAAACGTCCCTACAGATAACATACATGCACCTCCAGCCAAATTCTCGCTTTTGGCGCGTTTTGTATTTCCTTACACAATACCATAACACAAACTTGATAGTGCTTCGTATGCAGACAACTAATTGTTAATTAGATGATGTCTAACCACTAGCATTTTCATATATGATTACTGAACTTAAAATCAAAAGACACCTTCTTAGATTTAATTTAATTTAATATATTTGCTTAGGAGGCTGTAGAATATGTTTTGTTAAACCTTATTCATTTTGCATCATACTATGCTTCTACCATTTGTGTTCTATGGACTAGTAACTATGCCGATTACTTTGTTTCTTATAATATCTTTACTCGTATTAGATAATAAACTTCACTACAAAGCAGTGCATTAGTGAATAAACATTTCAAATATATACGTTCCCTCTTTTAATCCATATTCAGAACTGAAATTATTGTATACTAAAAGTGTGTTCATGTGTTCGACGTAATCTCAGCTGTACTAAGTTCATGTTTTCTTTTGTTGACCTGAGTTACTCATACTGCAACCCGCTGGCCTGTCACGGCCCGTCAAGCCTTTCTTAGCGGGTCGCGGACCATGCAAACTATCGTACCTCTGAGAAAAAAATAATGTATTACTGTTACCAAGCACCGCCGCAGTTGCGCTTCACTCAGACTGATAATCACTGCTCCCCCGCTTCTACAGTCCACACGCTATGTCGTATTTCACTACTTATCACCCTTTCATCTCCACTATAACAAACACTTCTTCACCAGCCACCAGAGAACAAAGTGGAAAACCAAACGGACTAAGAAGTGAAATACGACAAACCCTTTGCTCTATGGAGCCGACCGAGCGGTAATTCTGAAAGTAGACAGTCACTGACTAGTGCTTCCAAAAAGCATCTCAATTATATAAATAGTATTTTGAAAACCTGCCAAGTACTTTGATGCGACTATCTGTGTCTGCCAGCAGAACAAACTTCCTCAGCCCAGACTGAACGCAGACACAGACAGACACACACACACTAAGATAACACAGAGCAACGGATACAGAAAGCAGGAGGGAGATGAAAATGGATTCAGACGGCAGGAGGGAGAGAACTCTATGTGTACTCGGTCTGCTACCTCAATGTATGAAGGCATGTACTCCACGAACCTGTGTACAACCTCATAGTCACAAGTTTTCATTTTATTTTACTCGACCCCCTCCCCTTCTCACCCCACCCCCACCAGTGCCGCCCTCGGCCACAAACCACACTGTAATTTTATCCTCCAACATAAAGTTTATAAATACCTTAAGCATTAGCACTTTTACACGACGATATGACATATAATCTACCATTTCTCTCTCTACCTGCATTATCTGTGTCTCTGCTAATTCCATTTTTTGATCTTCAACCAACTTTACAGATTATATGGAAACGCTCCCAAATCAGTCAAATAATTACTGTCTATTTTAACATATTTTATATACCATTTATTCAGTACACCAAAAATATTTCCAAAACTATAATTCACACTTGAAAGAAAGTAAAAAAACGGCGCGCAACCCCCATTAACTTCACAGGACTTCAGCCCCCTCCCCCCTCCCGTCTGCTGTGGAAGCCGAAGATAACATACATCCCAGATACACACAGAGCCGCACCTGAACGTTTCACATTTCTATAAAGAACCATTTGAATGTTAATTAGGCCTTGCACTTGTTTTACCCATTCTAAGAGCCCCTACTGATTAAACGTTCATGTCCCCTTAACAAAATTCTTTTTTTTTCTCCCCCCCCCGAAATTTCGTTGCAGTTCCGTCTCTGACTGACATTGAATTAAAAGAACTAACAGTAGGGGATAACATAAGAACATGACTGAAGTCCACTGAGCTTAATCAAATGTATTAATTGTAATTTAAAACTAATAATTGCAAATAAATAATGTATATAAAGAGTGATAAAAAGGAAATGGAACAGTAGTTGTGAAAATAGAAAACAGTGCCAAAGTCAAAAATGCGGTTACTCAGAGACTTTATGGGAAATAAACAATTGTAGTGACCAAACCACATTTTACGGTACATCACAATAGAAACAGTTAGAGACTCACCTTTACCAATGCTTTATAAGATGTAGAACAATGATAGTCACAAAACAGATAGTCTTTTGACGGAACTCTCAATAATGCTTCTATCACTGCAACCAAAAATTAATGGCACAGATTTCCTGTCAATACACACTCATATATGTCTCTTCAACCAATCATATTTGTTCCCGCACAATTTCATAATCAAATTAACATTTCAGTTGGTTATCCCTTTCAATATTTTCAAAGTCACATAAAGGTCACCCTTCACCCTCTGCCTTCTCTGGGTGTTACCATGGTAACAGCTCATTCTGCACCTGGCTGAAGGCACAGGTCAAAAGTTCATATCTCAATGTTCTAAATCAAAGCAACAAGGCTCATTTCCCTCCAAACACACCTGCCTATCCACTATTTTTTTACATTTCATTTTTTTTCACGACCAATAGAAGTTTTCGTTTTAAAAAAACAGTAACATACAACGTAGTCTTCAATCTTGAGGTATAAGAATCAACCAATCATTTTTAGTTTTTCATCAACACCAAACCTCATCCACTTTTTTATCCTCACTTTCACCTTCTAACTGCCATTCCACTTCCAGAACCCATCGGAGTACTACTGCATCTGCTTTGAAAATGAAGGTTTGGCTTTTAGGGCACAGCTATATTTACTGGAGTGAAAAATATGCTGCAAACAGACGCATTTCTAACCTTGACTTACCAAAAGGGCACATTACATGGATTGGCCAAAGAGGATTGAGATGTCACCAATTGATACCATTGGTGAAAACTTTTATGCATCTCCCTGAACCTAACCTGATAATTGTGCACTGTGGTGGGAATGATCTAGGCACATTAACAGGGGTAGGTCTGGAAATGCTTCTAAAAGACACCTTTCGTCAATTGATGTCACTTTTTCCTCGAACTGTCTTGGTGTATTCAAATATATGCCAAAGACAGAAATGGAATTGGTCCAATCAACGTTGTCCACAGATTGAGAAAGCAAGGAAACATGTAAATAAATCTGTTTCTGCTTTCCTCAGAGAATATAGCATGGGTTCTATATACAACAACAACTTGCGTTACAACATGCAAGACATCTATAAGAGAGATGGTGTTTATTTCACGGATGAGGGAAATAGAATCTTCCTCTGTAACATGAGACTCTGCATCGGTACTTACTTATAAGTGCAGAAAAAACTCAATTAACACAAGGGCTCTTTTAAGAGCCACCTTACATCTAAACACTCAAACTTGTAATTCATCTCCATCTTTCTTCTTTTCTTTTGTTCGCCGTGCGCGACCGGGTGTGCGCACCCCGCAACTTTTTTGCAAAAAAAAAGCAACTTTTACACTTTCGGCGTCCTTAATAAACCCCTGAGGAAACCTACGAAATCAAACAGTTTCCACCCTACTCCCTTTCCATGCTCTCCACTATAGTTTTTCACAGTCTTGTAAATAGGGATGCGCGAGCGAGTGCGCGCACCCCGCAACTTTTTTTCACAAGAAAAAAAATGTCTTTTCACGTTCAGGGTCCTTACTGCACCCCCTGAGAAAACCTACCCGGCCAGACAATCTCTACCTTCTCCCCTTTCCAAGTTCTAACCCTTTGTTCTGTACAATATATTCACTCGCACTAACAAAATGGCGGTCAACACTTCCTGATTTCCTCCGAATCGAATGTTGACAGACGTTAAACAGCAAATCAGAATTCCGCTCGCGCACAGCCGCATTAGTGCGCGCACCCGTGCGCGCTTACAGATATATAATTGATTTCAACTTTAATTTTCTCAGCAACTACTGGACGGATTTACACCATTTAAACAAAAGCGTTATCTGCGAGCCGGACTCTACCTTTCTACCAAATTTCTTATAAATCCATTCAGCCGTTCGAGCTGTAGCCATGTCTAAACGTCCTATGGAAAATAACATGGGAAAAGCAAGTTTTGGGACCCCCCTTTTATCTCAGCCCCCACTTGACGAATCCACCCAAAACTTTGACAGAAGGAGCGCAGCGGGACGAGCCATCTTCTTTGAGAAATTCGCAAAGATTCGTCCACTGGGGCCAAATTTATTCCCAATAGAATGTTGCGGATTTCCTATGGAAACAAGGTCCTAACTATAACTACCTACTGGCGACCGCCAGTAGGTAATATATATATATATATATATATATATATATATATATATATATATATATATATTCACTGAAAAAACCATAGGTTATAGACCATATATAGTTAGGAATTAGCATTTACAAAACCTTGAAAATTCACTGAAAAAACCATAGGTTATAGACCATATATAGTTAGGAATTAGCATTTAAAAAACCTTATTTTACTCACACAAAACCATTGAAATTCCATATATAGTTAGTTGCACTAACTATATATCGCGCACCCGCAATCCACTGCTGATCATGTCACATATTACATCATTCATGACATGGTCAGTGACATCACTGATGACATCACTGATGACATCTCAAATGACATCACTGATGACAACATCCAGTGACTGTATGTTTCTGTAAAGTTAAAATATGTCTTACATATTGAAGAATGAGTGGATGTATAAGTGTCTGGATGAAGGATTTAGTAGGTGCGTGACTGACTGTATGAGTGAGTGATTAAATGTGTCTCACTGAATGCATGGGTTAGTGACTAAACTGTCTTAATTTGTGCATCATTATGTCTGTTGTTCTGTAAACTGCTGCATGTGTTGATCATTAGCTATACGAGAGGCTATATGTGTTATTAATTGGTTGCCCAAGTATTTCTATGGGAGATTGAGTTTGTGTGGGGGTGGCTGGAAGGTGTGTGACTCTATGCATAGATGTGTGAGCAGTTTATTCACTAGGTGTATGAGTTCAAGAGTGCATGTGGAAACAGCTACATGGGCAGTTGACTGTGTGCATGAGTGTATTGATGAGTGAATGGATATCTCAATGCTACATGTCATAGTAAGTACATATGTAAAACACAGTACATGTGAGAGTTGGCATATATAAATAACTGTGCATGAGAGCCACTGAATGAGTGAGTGGTTGTATCGATCATTGTGAACTTGTATCAGGGATTGTATAAGAGAGTAAATATGTGTTAGTATATGTTTCAATAAGTAAGGTGTGTTTAACTGTATAGTTGAAGAAATGGAGGTGAAATTGTTTCTTTGCATGACTGACTGGGTGTGTGAGTAACTCCATGAATGAGTGGCAGTGTGTGAGTGTCTGTATACACTGAGTGTATCTAAGGTTATATTAGAGTCTGAAGAGGTTTATCGTATTAGCACAAGAATGATGTCAAATGAGATGTCATCAGTGATGTCATCAGTGATGTCATTTGAGATGTCATCAGTGATGTCATCAGTGATGTCACTGACCATGTCATGAATGATGTAATATGTGACATGATCAGCAGTGGATTGCGGGTGCGCGATATATAGTTAGTGCAACTAACTATATATGGAATTTCAATGGTTTTGTGTGAGTAAAATAAGGTTTTTTAAATGCTAATTCCTAACTATATATGGTCTATAACCTATGGTTTTTTCAGTGAATTTTCAAGGTTTTGTAAATGCTAATTCCTAACTATATATGGTCTATAACCTATGGTTTTTTCAGTGAATTTCAATGGTTTTTTAATAGCAAATATCATAAGCTGTCGAATGTCAAGTACGTGGTAAGTGAAAACATTTTCGTGTTTATGCACACTGATCTGCTTTGAAATGTGCCCCCCCCTCATTTCTATTAGGAGTACTCTCTCTTTGCAGATAGTGAAAGGTAGTTAACGCAGGCGTTTGCCCCCGTTGTAATCCGTCGTGCCTGCTTCTCTCTCCATTTGATTGATTGTTATCCAAGTATTTACTGTTTTAGAATTAGTTCTCTTTGGTTCATTCTCTATTTACAAACAAACACAGAGTCGCAATACTCTGTTTAGTCTTTCCAGATAACGAAAAATCGTGTAAAAAAAAAGAAAAGGAATCGAGCAAAATCAGTAGGCCACTAATGGGATCTCTTTTTGACCTCGCTAAAATAGAAACATTAGGAACAACCCCTCATGACAAATACAAAACTAGTGAGATGAACTGAACTCCACACAATGATGGCTGCAAAACAGCTCGGCTCCGCCACCCACCCCGCCCAAAATAACGATAAAGAACGGCTGCCATGATTGGTTGCGGAATGACCACGACGGAGCTACGAAATGGTGCTGCTCTCATGCTAACCCCAGCTTCAGTCTGAAACATCCAGAAACACTGTAGACTACCAATTCGATCAGTTCCGGTAGCGCCCCAATGTAACCCGGTAGAGAAGAACTAGCCCTCCCCTCTTTGAATGATGGTTCTTGTTGCCTGTCCCTTCTGTTGCCATTTAACAGAACTATTTAGCCTGCTGAAAGGGGTTGTGTTCCGACCGCTGGTTGGTGGAGACATTTTGACTATATTCTGTACCTGCGTTGTCGCGTAATGCGTCATATGACGCGCCGCGTTAGCGCATCCGGAAGTCATCCGGGGCGCGCAGCGCGTAACGTAAGCATAACAAGTCATGTGACTTGTTAATAAAACTTTTCATTGGTTCATTTTACTTTTCTTATTGTAATGATGAAAGGCTTGGTCATATGACCTAAAAATTACGCTTTTCATTACTTCCGAACATTATTTTTTCTTAAATATATGTTATAATGTTCCAGGCTAATGTACTTTCCCGGAAATTTTACAACTGTCCTGCAAGTAAAATATATTCTTTTTTCGAAAAAAAGAGCGTTTCTTCGTCCCATGACGGAGCCGTTGAGCAAAAGAGGGTCGACCTGCTGTCTTAGTCGCCGATACGCCTGAATATGAGATTCTTATCGATCACTTTATGTTACAGGAATAGAAAACACAACAGCCCTTGACCATTTATCTTTACTGCGTTCCTTCGTATTATACCTTTTACCCTCCATGTAATTGGTCTGCTTTATTTCACTTGCCTTTTAATGATTCTAAAACAGTCACTATTATTAAAAACTTTACCAATGTATATACTACTACCATGTTTTCTTTTAAAAACCTTTATTGTGACAATGTCATTATACAAATACGAGCCTATAACCACGTGGGCCTGCCACAGAGCAAACTGTAATCGTATATGATGAATAGACATTTACACTGTAGAGGAACGTAACGGGCGGGCCATTAGGTTGCAAGAACTAAGGTGTCTAACAGTTACGGAATCGGTGGACGTACATTTTATAATTAAAATACGACAGGGCCAGTTACAATAAAATTATCTAGATATACATTTGCGGGCAAGTACCATGGGTGACGTTAATTCGAACTTTCAACAGTACAGTAATCAATAACACATCAGAACTTAATATCAATAGGGATGTCGAAATAGTCAATCAATTCTCGTCCCCGCCCGCCATGTGCTTCAAAACTGCATACGTATCTCGTGATTTCAAGGTTCTGCAACCAGTACACAACAAGGAGTTACGAGTCCCATTTATTCCAGCGCCATTTTGGGCGAGGACGGGCAGGTCCAGGATATAGTCAAAATGTCTCTACCAACCATCGACTATGATGATGTTCATATGCTGTATTTATTAGAGTAACACTCATCTGTCCACATGAAATTAATTTGCCACAATCTAAACATGTCATTTTAATCTTTCCAAAGTTCTTCTAAATATTTGGGACCGTTTCCCTTGCCTCTGAAGCTCTCAGTGCCACTTCTTTGATGAATGTACTAGCAGGTCAGGGGTTCTCCTCCAAATCTCTCTTTTATGCAGCACTATAATTAATTGGTGCCACCTCTCCATATGACGATGCATGGTATAGTTACCACAACTATATTTTTTTTCGGTTCCTCTGGAGAGTTCATCGTGGCAGATGAAGCGTGTAACGTACCGGGCATTTACCTTTTTTTGCATGTACAGGAAAGGAAAAAAAAATCGAGCGTCCGAGTTCTAAGGTGTCCCAGGGCCATTTTAGTGGACCAGGCCCAAATCCAAAGAACAGGCCGCCATTTTGAGAGTCCTCTTGCAGCCGCCTGTCGCTGTAGCATCAAGAGCAGCCGAAACTCAGCTGAATGGCAACTGAAACGGTAAAGGGGCGCCCCACTACAGCAGACGAGCCTCCACCTAGGAAGGCCCATTCACGCCGGCTCCCCCCCCCTTCGGGCACCCCACGCCGTTATTCGGAGCAGTATTGTAGGATGGCCACACCAGTGCAGCAACTTGCTAGACATCACCTCGGTGGTAACCGAATCTCAACGCCTTGTGGTGTCTTCTATTCAAAAAACATTGTTATGCTGCCTTCGACCTATTCGCCGCAAGTGCGCACACAACTCAACTGCATAGCTTGCTAGACACCACCTCGGTGCCATCCGGATCTTGGAATGTCAGCACCTTTTGGTGTCTTCTCTTCAGAAAATATTGTTGCGCTGCCTTTGGCCCCATTCGCACATCAGTCCGCTACTGACGCCATCTCACAGGCTAATGGGGCGCCCCACGCCGACTTTCAGCATTGTAGAATGACCACACCAGTACAGCAACTTGCTAGACATCACCTCGGTGCCATCCGGATCTCGGCGCCCCACTGCAGATGAAGTGCCTCTCAACTATGAAACCACCACGGTGACATCCGGATCTTGGCGCGTTGTGCTGCCTTCGGCCTATTCGCACATCGGTCCGCTACTGACGCCATCTCACAGGCTAATGGGGCGACCCACGCCGAGTTTCAGCATTGTAGGATGACCACACCAGTACAGCAACTTGCTAGACATCACCTCGGTGCCATCCGAATCTTGGCATCTCAACGCCTAGTGGTATCTTCCATACAAAAAATATTGTTACGCTGCCTTTGGCCCCATTCGCACATCAGTCCGCAACTTAGACATCACCTCGGTGCCATCCGGATCTTGGCATCTCAGCGCCTTGTGGTGTCAGTCAGAAAATATTGTTGCGCTGCCTTTGGCCCCATTCGCACATCGGTCCGCTACTGACGCCATCTGACAGGCCAACGGGGCGCCCCACGCCGACTTTCAACATTGTAGGATGGCCACAGAAGTGCGACAACTTACTAGACACCACCTCGGTGCCATCCGGATCTTGGCGCGTTGTGCTGCCTTCGGCCTATTCGCACATCGGTCCGCTACTGACGCCATCTCACAGGCCAACGGGGCGCCCCACGCCGACTTTCAGCATTGTTGGATGGCCACACCAGTGCGGCAACTTACTAGACACCACCTCGGTGCCATCCGGATCTTGGCGCGTTGTGCTGCCTTCGGCCTATTCGCACATCGGTCCGCTACTGACGCAAACTCACAGGCCAACGGGGCGCCCCACGCCGACTTTCAGCATTGTAGGATGGCCACACCAGTGCTGCAACTTGCTGGACACCACCTCGGTGCCATCCGGATCTTGGCGCGTTGTATTGCCTTCGGCCTATTCGCACATCGGTCCGCTACTGACGCCGCCTCACGTGCCAACGTATTTGCTACGCATTTTATACCCTATGCCGCATAACAGGTCATGTGACTTGTTTATAAAACTTTTCATTGGTTCATTTTACTTTTGGTTTCCTAATGATGGAAGGCTTGATCATATGACCTAAAAACAACACTTTTCATTGGATGAAAACTTTTTTTTTTTTCCCAAACGATGAAAGCCCCACCTTGTTTCTGGATGTTTCAGACTAAACTGGCGTCAGCATGAGAGCACCACCATCTCGTAGCTCCGTCGTGGTCATTCCGCGAGCAATCATGGCAGCCGCTCCCCACCAGAAGCCTGCAGGAGTCGGGGCCCCCAAAACTTTTGATGAATTCTCAAGGCGGAGGGGACGCTTTCGAGAATGGGGTCCAAGACCTAGCAGACAAGCGTCCGATTTCCAAGGTGTCCCAGGGCCATTTCAGTGGACCAGGCCCAAAAAGGAAAGAGCCTGCCGCCATTTTGAGAGTCCTGTGACAGCCGCCTACCGCTGCACCGCAAGAGTGGGCGCAACTCAGCTGAATTGCGGCTTTTGACACAGTGGACCAAAAACGGACGGAATGGCAACTGAAACGGTAAAGGGGCGCCCCACTACAACAGATGACACTCCACCTGGAGAGGCCCGTTCACGCCGCCTCCCCCGGGGCGCCCCACGCCGTTATTCGGAGCAGCATTGTAGGATACCAAAACCAGTGCGGCAACTTACTGGACATCACCTTGGTGCCATCGTTCTGCTGCCTTGGAACTATTCGCACAACAGTTTGCTACTGATGACCCACCCCCCGCGACGCCCCACGCCGTTATTTGCTGGGTGGCAACTTACTAGACATCACTTTTGTGTCATCTAGATTTCGGCGCGTTCTGCTGCCTTGGAACTATTCGCACAACAGTTTGCTACTGATGACCCACCCCCCGCGACGCCCCACGCCGGAAATCTGGACGTTGTGCTGCGTTGGGACTATTCGCACAGCCGACCGCTACTTCGTTGTTTTTCCCTAAAAATGTTTATATGTTATTACTATTTTTGTTTTCTTGTATATATTTATAAATTATTAAAGTTTTATAATCTTTCTACTTTGTCGGAGTGCTATATATTTTTAATGTGACACATAATTGTAAAAACTTTGATGTACAAAGAGTCATCCCTGGAATCTTCCGCTTCAATGCTCGGTCCCCTCCCCAATCACAATACAGGATGGTTTTCAGATAATAGCAACGCTTCTGCTGTGACGGATCTCATCGAGTGTGGGCCTTGATCTACTATAACTCCTTTGAAGAGGGGTGATTCTTTACAGCTGTGGCCATAAACTACATCTGCAGGGCTAGCTGATAGCCTAGGACCGGCCTGGACAATCGGACACAGAGGAAAAGAAGTGTCAGAGGGTGCGGTAGTGAATAGGGCGAAAGGGAGGTGTCGGGCGGGCACAGGGTGTGATTCTCAGGGAAGAGCAGCGCAGATGGGGGGAGGTTTATTACCCATGCATAAGACAGAGAGCGGGGGTGACCACTGCCTGGGTGAGATGCTTGCGAGGGTGGGGAGCCATGCTAAGGATCGACAGTGTGCACAGAGTGGGTCTGGTCAAGGCATCTAAAATGGCTGCCGTGCACGACAAAAGTGTGGCATTTGAAAAAAGACAAGATGGCGCAGACAATGTTTTTCAACACTTCCTGATTTCCTTCGAATCGAACGTTAACAGACGTTGGGGCATATTACCAAAGTTAAGCGATATTTATCCCTAACGATGCATTGCAAAGATTTTTTTACCGTCAGAAATTATCGCAGATAAACCTTGCTATTATCAAGGTTTATCGCAAATACGATAAAAAACGACCGCAATGCATTAATATCGCTGAAAACTCAGCGATATTCATGCATTACCGAGCTAATGCTCTTAGCCATGTTATCCACCTCCCATTGGATAACATGGCTAAGAACTGCTCAGGGCAGCTGTTACTTTTTGGAGATATTCGCGCTTATCTCGAATATTTCCAAAAGTTGATAATAGGAGATAGCGATGTTAGCGACTGTTTCCAGTCGCTAACATCTTGGCATGCCCACTTTGCATGTCATTAGTGATAAATATCACTCACATGCAAAGTGGGGCCCAAGATGGTCGCTATCTCCTACTAGCCGTCGCTAACTGGTGTTAGCAACAGCTAGGTAATACAGATATAATTTTATCTCCGCGAAGCGGAGCGCTGTTACAGATATATATCTTGTTTTTGAACGTTAATTTCTCAAAATGCACTGAAGCACATATATTGAGACCTAGCAAAGGCACATCGGGCTACCAGTCCCTAATATTTTACCACGTTTCGTGCAAATCCATTCAGCCGTTCGATTATTATTATTATTTTTTTTTTTTGCCCCACGGGGCCCTTTTAAAACCTCCACATCAAACCTAGGGGGTCAGCGAGGATCTACTATGCCCCCTTATGGTCATTTGCCCCTTCGCTTTGGCCTCCTCTTGTCTCTCGATCCTACCGAGAGACAAGATGGCGGCCGCTACGTACTGTTTGGAATGTTTACAGACACCGGAGAGCCAATCAGCTTCGCTTCGCAAAGCTCCGTAACGCGAAAAGTACGCGAAGCGGTGCGCTGTTACAGATATATATCTTTTTTTGAACGTTAATTTCTCAAAATCCACTGAAGCACATATATTGAGACCTAGCAAAGGCACATCGGGCTACCAGTCCCTACAATTTTGCCAAGTTTCGTGCAAATCCATTCAGCCGTTCGATTATTATTATTATTTTTTTTTTTTGCCCCGCGGGGCCCTTTTAAAACCTCCACATCAAACCTAGGGGGTCAGCGAGGATCTACTATTCCCCCTTATGGTCATTTGCCCCTTCGCTTTGGCCTCCTCTTGTCTCTCGATCCTACCGAGAGACAAGATGGCGGCCGCTACGGACTGTTTGGAATGTTGACAGACGCCGGAGAACCAATCAGCTTCGCTTCACAAAGCTCCGTTGCGCGAAAAGTACGCGTCCTGGAGCGCTGCCCGGTCCGCTGTTACAGATATATATCTTTTTTTAAACGTTAATTTCTCAAAATCCACTGTAGCACATATATTGAGACCTACAAAAGGCACATCGGGCTACCAGTCCCTACAATTTTGCCAAGTTTCGTGCAAATCCATTCAGCCATTCGGGCTAAAAGTGAGGCCAACCGCCCTATGGAAAACTCAATGTTAAAAACACGTTTTGGGACCCCCCTTTTTTCTCGACCCCCCCTGGACGAACCCCCCCCCAATTTTCAGGGGCTGCTCAGAAACAAAATGTGCCATTTTCCTGAAAATTTCAGCCAATTCCGTCCACAAACGCTAAAGTTATTAGACATAGAATTTTCAAAAAACCCATAGAGAAAAAATCCTAACTATATATACCTACTGGCGACCGCCAGTAGGTAATATATATATATATATATATATATATATATTCACTGAAAAAACCATAGGTTATAGACCATATATAGTTAGGAATTAGCATTTACAAAACCTTGAAAATTCACTGAAAAAACCATAGGTTATAGACCATATATAGTTAGGAATTAGCATTTAAAAAACCTTATTTTACTCACACAAAACCATTGAAATTCCATATATAGTTAGTTGCACTAACTATATATCGCGCACCCGCAATCCACTGCTGATCATGTCACATATTACATCATTCATGACATGGTCAGTGACATCACTGATGACATCACTGATGACATCTCAAATGACATCACTGATGACATCACTGATGACATCATCTAGTGTCTGTGTGTTTTTGTAAAGTTTAAATATGTTTTACATATTGAAGAATGAGTGGATGTATGGAAGACTGAGTGTGTGTGTGGCTGGCTGGGAGGTGTGTGACTGTGCATATCAATGTGTACTTGTATCAGTGATTGTATAAGAGAGTAAGTATGTGTTAGTTTATGTGTGAAAAGTATGGTGTTCTGTGTTTAACTGTATAGATGAGGAAATCGAAGTGTGATTGATTCTTCACAGGACTGACTAGGTGTATGAGTGCATATGATAGTGTTGTAATAATGAGTGACTGTATTTATGAGTGATTGTATGGGTGAATGAGTGAATGTGTGTGTAGACGTAGGAATCAGTGAGTGCGTATGTAGTAACTGGTATTGGTGTGTCATGATGTCATCAGTGATGTCATTTGAGATGTCATCAGTGATGTCATCAGTGATGTCATTTGAGATGTCATCAGTGATGTCATCAGTGATGTCACTGACCATGTCATGAATGATGTAATATGTGACATGATCAGCAGTGGATTGCGGGTGCGCGATATATAGTTAGTGCAACTAACTATATATGGAATTTCAATGGTTTTGTGTGAGTAAAATAAGGTTTTTTAAATGCTAATTCCTAACTATATATGGTCTATAACCTATGGTTTTTTCAGTGAATTTTCAAGGTTTTGTAAATGCTAATTCCTAACTATATATGGTCTATAACCTATGGTTTTTTCAGTGAATTTCATAGGTTTTTTAATAGCAAATCTTTATAAAAATAATACATTTTAAATCTAATTTTATATTTTATAATTTTTTTATTTTTTTTTAATATTATTTTTAGTGCGCTCCCGGGGCGCGGACAGGTGAACGCACGGGTAAGCGCAATCTGGCGGCGCGCCCCGGGGCGCGTACTAATGCGCGTCCCGGAAGCGCTATTGCCGAGAACGAAAACAACATCGTGACGTATCGCGTAGCCGCCACGCCTTGCGTCATAAGACACGTATCGCGTAGCCGCGAGATGCGTCTTATGACGCACCGCGTAAGCGCACCCGGAAGCGCATACGATCGCGCAACGTAAGCGCCCCGATGCGCTTACGATACACGCCCGGGGCGCGCCCCGGGGCGCGTAGCGTAAGCGCGTCAAACCATGTGACTTTAAAATAACACTTTTCATTGGTTCAGAACTTTTTTTTTTTTCAAATTGTGTGAAACCCACCCATTTCTCTCACTATTGCTTTGTACTTGGAGAGAGCAAGAGCTGTTGTGTCTACTCTATCTCCTACTTTTCTGATCTCCAGCAATGGCTGCAAGAGAGTCATCCAGCAGTGATTCAGAGGGATTTTTGGATGAGGACCCTCCTCAGCAAAAGAAAAAAACCCATTTCATTTGGAAATTTTACGACATCCCAGAAGGACAGAAAAAAGTCAACGCTCCCAAAGTAACATGCAAAATATGTGGGAGTAGTTTATCCAGAGGCAATCCTCTGAAAAAATATAGTTTTGGCAATGCCAATTTGATCCGGCATGTCAAAAGAAGACACCCTAACAACTTTGCCAGGGAGAGTGTCAGAGAGCTGGCACGGAATGTACCAACAGATGGCGGCAGCACCTCCACTGGTGGAGCAACACCTTCGGGACCACCCCGTGGAAGAATGATCCCTAACATTCAGCCGGTGTTTGCGGGCATCAAATTTTTGTGCGCAGAGTGTGACGAACTGCTCTGCTATGGGGAGCAGAGTGTTGAACTGATTGCCCTAAAGAAACAGCAACACCGCTGCTCTTCCAGTCCCTAAATTTTCAATTTTTTTTGCTCCTGTTGAGCAGTTTTGGAATCCTTGTTTTTGTTTTTCCCTTGAAAAAAATACAAAAAAATATAAAATTGTTTTAAAAAGTCTAAAAAAATATAAAACAAAAAAAACAAAAAAAAAATATATATAAAACAACAAAATGAAAAAAAAAGTTCTTTTCAGAACTACCTCCAATTTTTAAAAAGAAGCTTTATTTTTTTAAAAGTCTGTCATTTTTAATCTCCATGGTACGCTCCCCCGTACGCTCCCCGGTGCGCGTACCGGGCGCTCACCCCCGCGAAAATCGATTTTTTTTTTATTTTTTTTTTTCACCCGCGGGAGCCTTTTATGGCCCCCACATGAAACCTAGGGGGTCAGGGGGTGTGTACCCTGCTCCCTCTTGCTCATTTCCCCCTTTGATTTTTGCCACCTCTTGTGTCTCAATCCTACCGAGACACAAGATGGCGGCCGCTGCGGACTGTTTCGAATGTTTATAGACACCCGAGAACCAATCAGCTTGCCGTGCGCAGATCGCGTGGCGCGCCTGGAGCGCTCCCCTGTACGCGTACGTGGGAGCGCTCCAGGCGCGGCTCTAGATATATATCTTTTTTTGAACGTTAATTTCTCAAAATCCACTGGAGCACATATATTGAGACCTACAAAAGGCACATCGGGCTACCAGTCCCTACAATTTTGCCAAGTTTCGTGCAAATCCATTCAGCCGTTCAGGCTAAAAATGAGGCTAACCGCCCTATGGAAAACTCAATGTTAAAAACACGTTTTGGGACCCCCCTTTTTTCTCGGCCCCCCCTGGACCAACTCCCCCCAAATTTCCAGTGGCTGCTCAGAAACAAAATGTTCCATTTTGCTGAAAATTTCAGCCAATTCCGTCCACAAACGCCAAAGTTATTAGACATAGAATTTTCAAAAAACCCATAGGGAAAAAATCCTAACTATATATACCTACTGGCGACCGCCAGTAGGTAATATATATTCAGCTTCACAATAATTTATTTATACACTTGTTACATTAGGAGAGCCGATCTGTTGTTATAGTGGATACAGACACACCACTCCAAGATGGCCGTGAGATTGGGGGCGTGAGTCCTTTGTTGATTTTCACTATTTTTCACACGTGAAACTTTATTTATTGTTTGAGCACTTTTGTAAAAAAATACCCGTGACCAAGGCGAGTGCCTCGCCGAAACGCGTTGGTGTTTGTTCCTTTACCCGTATTTCACATGCAGCAATTGAATTAATAAACACTTTTGGAAAGCGCAAAGGGTGACTGGAGTGGTCGTTTACTTACCGGAGGAGAGTGCATCTGCGTAGCGGTGGCTACGCGCTGTGAACCTGAATCTAGCTACAGGGTTACCTCGGCCCCTGTGATGCACCGCTGTCTTGGTGTCCCGGTGGCTATGCGGAGTTTGTGAACTTTAATATATATATATATATATATTACCTACTGGTAGTCGCCAGTAGGTAGTTATAGTTAGGACCTAGTTTCCATAGGAAATCCACAACATTCTATTTGGAATAACTTTGGCGCCGGTGGACGAATCTTCGCGAATTTCTCAAAGAAGATGGCCAGCTCAGCTCCGCTCCTTCCCTGAAAGTTTTAGGGGGATTTGTCATGTGGGGGCTGTGAAAAAAGGGGGGGTCCCAAACATGTTTTCCCCATGTTATTTTCCATAGGATGATTAGACACGGCTACAACTGCTGAACGGAATTACAAGAAATTTGGCAAAATGGTAGAGTCTGATTCGCAGATCACACTTTTGCTGAAATGGTGTAAATCCCTCCAGTAGTTCCTGAGAAAATCAAAAGAAAAAATATATATATATCTAGCATTCCGAGCACGAGCTGCATGCTGATTGGCTGTCAACTGTCTGTCAACACTCCAAACCAGAAATTGTTGGCAGCCATCTTGGGACCAATATACATGATAGCACCTCATTAAAAAGCATTGCAGTTATTAGAAGGTTTTAAGACTTTAGTTGCATTATAAATCATTTGTTGACAGTACCATACTAATTTTAGGAATAGTGGTGTGTTCTAAGGTGATTTTACCATGTGAAAAAGCCTTCTGCTGGAATATCATGAATCATGTTTTAGAGAAAACTATTTTCTCATGCTTTTCCCACAGAGGTTTGGAAGGTGATCTATAAGCTAAACTGAGAGCATATTTTCTGTAAATTCACATTATCTTTCTCAGTCATGTGAGAATGAAGTCTGACATTCTCAGTAACACATGTACATCCAACAAGAGCAGAGACTGTCAGTTTATTCCTTTGTGTTCTACTGCAGCTTCCCAGAGTGTTCTAAAGAACAACTAGAGTGCTAACAGTCCTACTTATGACAAACGTATGGCACACGTATGGCACACCTGAAGCCATCTTGATTGGAATAACGTGGTAACTCTTAAAACATTTAATTTAAAAAGGAACAACATGATGGGGTTCATTTTGCCATAGAAAGTATGATTAGTGCTGCAGAAAGAAAAATTAGGGCACATTTTGAGTGACTTCTCATGCAGACTGAAACATGCACTTTCAATACCAGCAGCAGACTTCCCTGGTGAGCAGTAGCTGTACTACAGTGATCTAATAAGCAACTAGAGTGCTAACATTCTGAATTTATGGCAAATGTGTGACACACCTGAATGCCTCCTTGATGGAATCAAAGTAAAAAAACTGAAAGTATTTCCTACTGAGGAGACTGTAGTAAATGAGGAAATTAGGAAACTTCATAACAAATACATCTCCCAAGATGGCCACCAGAGACAAAAGAGCCCAAATGTAGCACAGATATCACCCAGATGTAGCCCAAATATAGCCCAATGACAGAATGTCCCGGAGTGTTCTAAAGAACAACTAGAACGCTAACAGTCTTACTTATGACAAAAGTATGGCACACCTGAAGCCATCTTGATTGGAATAAAGTGGTAACACTTAAAACATTTAATTTGCAAAGGAACAAAATGAGGGGGTTCATTTTGCCACAGAAATTATGATTAGTGCTTCAGAAAGAAACATTAGGGCACATTTTGACTTCTCAAATCCTCTTCTATTTCATTAAAACATTCTGACTTGCAGACTGAAACATGCACTTTGAATACCAGCAGCTGACTTCCCTGGTGAGCAGTATCTTTACTACAGTGATCTAATGAGCAACTAGAGTGCTAACATTCCGAATTTATGGCAAATGTGTGACACATCTGAATGCCTTCTTGATGGTACCAAAGTAAGCAAGCATTGAAAATGGAATAGGTTTCGCCCTGGTTTAAGTTAAAGCAATTCTGTTTGTAATTAGGTAGCTTTTTAGCTTTGCTTGTATTAGTGTTTTTCAAACTTTTATGTACATAACATGCATTTGTATGCGTATATGTATATGTATGCATGCATTTATATTTGTATTTATATAGATATGCATTTTATATATATGTTTATATATGTATGTACATATATATATATATATACACACACATATATATATATATAAATGCATATGCATATATATATATATGTGCATATGTGTGCGTGAGAGAGGTAGGTAGAGGTTTAGAGGTAGAGGTGTAAAGGTAGAGAGGTAGAGGTAGAGAGTTGTAGAGAGAGGGGTAGAGAGTAGGTAGTGTATTAGAGAGTAGAGAGTGGGTAGTAGAGAGTAGTAGAGAGAGTAGCAGAGAGTGAGTAGTAGAGAGTAGTACAGTGAGTAGTAGAGAGTGAGTAGTAGAGTAGTAGAGAGTGAGTATTAAAGTGAGTAGTAGAGAGTAGTAGAAGAAAGTAGTAGAGAGTGAGTAGTAGAGAGTGAGTAGTAGAATGAGTAGTAGAGTGAGTAGTAGAGAGTGAGTAGTAGAGAGTAGTAGAGAGAGAGAGTAGTAAAGAGTGAGTAGTAGAGAGTAGTAGAGAGTGAGTAGTAGAGAGAGTAGTAGAGTATTAGAGAATGAGTAGTAGAGAGTAGTGGAGTAGTAGAGAGTGAGTAGTAGAGTGAGTAGTAGGGAGTAGTAGAGAGTGAGTAGTAGAGAGTAGTACAGAGTAAGTAGTAGAGAGAGTAGTAGAGAGCAGTAGAGTATTAGAGAATGAGTAGTAGAGAGTAGTGGAGTAGTAGAGAGTGAGTAGTAGAGAGTGAGTAGTAGAGTGAGTAGTAGGAAGTAGTAGAGTGAGTAGTAGAGTGAGTAGTAGAGAGTAGTACAGAGCAAGTAGTAGAGTGTGTAGTTGAGAGTGAGTAGTAGAGAGTAGTAGAGAGAGAGTAGTAGAGTGAGTAGTAGAGAGTGAGAAGTAGCGAGAGTAGTAGAGAGTGAGTAGTAGAGAGCGAGTAGTAGAGAGTGAGGAGTGGAGAGTGAGAAGTAGAGAGTAGAGAGCGAGTAGTAGAGAGTGAGTAGTAGAGAGTAGTAGAGTGAGTAGTAAAGAGCTAGTAGTAGAGAGCGAGTAGTAGAGAGAGTAGTAGAGAGCAGTAGAGTAGTATAGAGTGAGTAGTAGAGAGCGAGTAGTAGAGATTGAGTAGTTAGTAGAGAGTGAGTAGTAGAGAGTGAATAGTAGAGAGTGAGTAGTAGAGAGTGGTAAAGAGAGTAGTAGAGAGTGAGTAGTAGAGAGAGAGTAGTAGAGAGTAGTAGAGAGTGAGTAGTAGAGTAGTAGAGGGGGTGTGGTAGTGAGTAGTAGAGAGTAGTAGTGAGAAGTAGAGAGTGAGTAGTAGAGAGTAGTAGTAGAGAGTAGTAGAGAGTGAGTAGTAGCAAGTGAGTAGTAGAGAGTAGTAAAGAGTGAGTAGTAGAGAGTGAATAGTAGAGAGTGAGTAGTAGAGAGTGAGTACTAGTGAGAGAGTAGTAGAGAGTGAATAGTAGAGAGTAGTAGAGAGTGAGTAGTAGAGTAGTAGAGAGTGAGTAGTAGAGAGAGAGTACTAGAGAGTAGTAGAGAGTGAATAGTAGAGAGTAATAGAGAGAGAGTAGTAGAGAGTGAGTAGTAGGGAGTGAGTAGTAGAGAGTGAGTAGTAAAAAGTAGTAAAGAGTGAGTAGTAGAGAGTGAGTAGTAGAGATTAGTAGAGTAGTAGAGAGTGAGTAGTAGAGTAGTGGAGAGTAGTAAGTCAGTGTCAGTCAGCCAGTGTCAGTGTCAGTCAGTCAGTAAGTGTCAGTCAATCAGTGTCAGTCAGTGTCAGTCAATCAGTGTCAGTCAGTGTCATTCAGTCAGTGTCAGTCAATCAGTGTCAGGCAGTCAGTGTCAGTCAGTCAGTGTCAGTCGGTGTCAGTGTCAGTCAATCAGTGTCAGTCAGTGTCAATCAGTCAGTGTCAGTCAGTCAGGGTCAGCTAGAGCAGCTCTGCTGACCTGGTTCTCTGGCTCTAAAGCAGCTCTGCTGACCTGGTTCTCTGGCTCTAAAGCAGCTCTGCTGACCTGGTTCTCTGGCTCTAAAGCAGCTCTGCTGACTTGGTTCTCTGGCTCTAGAGCAGGTCTGCTGACCTGGTTCTTAGGCTCTAGAGCAGCTCTGCTGACCTGGTTCTCTGGCTCTAAAGCAGCTCTGCTGACCTGGTTCTCTCCTTCTAAATCAGCTCTGCTGACCTGGTTTCTCTGGCTCTAGAGCAGCTCTGCTGACCTAGTTCTTAGTCTCTAGAGCAGCTCTGCTGACCTAGTTCTTAGTCTCTAGAGCATCTCTGCTGACCTGGTTCTCTGGCTCTAAAGCAGCTCTGCTGGCCTGGTTCTCTGGCTCTAAAGCAGCTCTGCTGACTTGGTTCTCTGGCTCTAGAGCAGCTCTGCTGACCTGGTTCTCTGGTTCTAGAGCAGCTCTGCTGACCTGGTTCTTAGGCTCTAGAGCAGCTCTGCTGACCTGGTTCTCTGGCTCTAAAGCAGCTCTGCTGACCTGGTTCTCTCCTTCTAAATCAGCTCTGCTGACCTGGTTTCTCTGGCTCTAGAACAGCTCTGCTGACCTAGTTCTTAGTCTCTAGAGCAGCGCTGCTGACCTAGTTCTTAGTCTCTAGAGCATCTCTGCTGACCTGGTTCTCTGACTGTAAAGCAGTTCTGCTGAACTTGTTCTCTGGCTCTAGAGCAGCTCTGCTGACTTTGTCCCTTGGCTCTAAAGCAGTTCTGCTGACCTGGTTCTCTCCCTCTAAAGCAGCTCTGCTGACCTGGTTCTCTCGCTCTAAAGCAGCTCTACTGACCTGGTTTCTCTGGCTCTACAGCAGCTCTGCTGACCTGGTTCTCGGGCTCTAGAGCAGCTCTGCTGACCTGGTTCTTAGGCTCTAGAGCAGCTCTGCTGACCTGGTTCTCTGGCTCAAAAACAGCTCTGCTGACCGGGTTCTATTGCACTAGAGCAGCTCTGCTGACCTCATTCTCTGGCTCTAGAGCAGCTCTGCTGACCTGGTTCTCTCCCTCTAAATCAGCTCTGCTGACCTGGTTCTCTGCCTCTAGAGCAGCTCTGCTGACCTTGGTCTATGGCTCTAAAGCAGCTCTGCTGACCTGGTTCTCTGGCTCTAGAGCAGCTCTGCTGACCTGGTTTTCTGGCTCTGAAGCAGCTCTGCTGACCTGGTTCTCTCCCTCTAAAGCAGCTCTGCTGACCTGGTTTCTCTGGCTCTAGAGCAGCTCTGCTGCCCTGGTTCTCTGTCTCTAAAGCAGCTCTACTGAGCTGGTTCTCTCCCCCTAAAGCAGCTCTGTTGACCTGGTTCTCTGCCTCTAGGGCAGCTCTGCTGACCTGGTTCTCTGGCTCTACAGCAGCTCTGCTGACCTGGTTCTATGGCTCTAAAGCAGCTCTGCTGACCTGGTTCTCTGGCTCCAGAGCAGCTCTGCTGACCTGGTTCTCTCCCTCTAAATCAGCTCTGCTGACCTGGTTCTCTGCCTCTAGAGCAGCTCTGCTGACCTTGGTCTATGGCTCTAAAGCAGCTCTGCTGACCTGGTTCTCTGGCTCTAGAGCAGCTCTGCTGATCTGGTTTTCTGGCTCTGAAGCAGCTCTGCTGACCTGGTTCTCTCCCTCTAAAGCAGCTCTGCTGACCTGGTTTCTCTGGCTCTAGAGCAGCTCTGCTGCCCTGGTTCTCTGTCTCTAAAGCAGCTCTACTGAGCTGGTTCTCTCCCCCTAAAGCAGCTCTGTTGACCTGGTTCTCTGCCTCTAGGGCAGCTCTGCTGACCTGGTTCACTGGCTCTACAGCAGCTCTGCTGACCTGGTTCTATGGCTCTAAAGCAGCTCTGCTGACCTGGTTCTCTGGCTCCAGAGCAGCTCTTCTGACCTGGTTCTCTGGCTCTAAAGCAGCTCTGCTGACCTGGCCTGGTTCTCTCCCTCTAAAGAGCTCTGCTGACCTGGTTCTTTGGCTCTAAAGCAGTTCTGCTGACCTGGTTCTCTGCCTCTAGAGCAGCTCTGCTGACCTGGTTCTATGGCTCTAAAGCAGCTCTGCTGACCTGGTTCTCTGGCTCTAGAACAGCTCTGCTGACCTGGTTCTCTGGCTCTAAAGCAGTTCTGCTGACCTGGTTCTCTCCCTCTTAAGCAGCTCTGCTGACCTGGTTTCTCTGGCTCTACAGCAGCTCTGCTGACCTGGTTCTCGGCCTCTAGAGCAGCTCCGCTGACCTGGGCCTCTGGCTCTAGAGCAGCTCTGCTGACCTGGGTCTCTGATTCTAGAGCAGCTCTGCTGACCTGCTTCTTAGGCTCTAGAGCAGCTCTGCTGACCTGGTTCTCTGGCTCTACAGCGGCTCTGCTGACCTGGTTTCTCTGTCTCTACAGCAACTCAGCTGACCTGATTCTCTGCGCTCACGATGCACGCACCCGACTTCTCGAAAATATATTTAAAAATAATATTTTATTTTAAGTACAAATATATTATTTTTATGAATATCTTAGATAATCTCTTGTCCTAATATGTATATTAAAGACACATACATATAATTTTGGAACATAATTTTTTTTTGCGGGAGTTGAGCACCCAGCGTGCCCCAGCACGTATATGACATCACGCGCGACCTGCCACCGTGCAAGCGTCTCGTACCGCAATGCGCATGTGTCGCAAATGCGCGGGAGCAGGAGTCGCGGCTGGTCGCATACCAATCACGCACATCACGTAATATTAAATGTATATGATGTCATTGAAAAACATGCAGCCTTCGCACACCGTACGCGGATCCTTCACTACTTTTCTAAAATGGCCTCTAGAATCCACGCACCCACCGTGATGTGCACGCTTTGAGTGCGCGACTCCCCAAAAATATGGGAACTTTTTTTTAAAGAAAATAATATAAATGTATTAAAATAAAAATGAAAACAAAAAAATTAATCAATATTTCAGTTTGATTTTTTTTAAAATATTTTTTGCAATTTTCAGAAAAATATATAATGTTATTTATTTAATAAAATATTTATAAATAAAAAGCTAAAAAACTGTAGAAAATCAGTACAAAAAATAGGTATAACTACTATCACACTTAAAAATTAACATTTAAAAAGCCTTTGAAATTCACTGAAAAAACCATAGGTTTCAGAGACGTTATAGTTAGAAATTAGCATTTAAAAAACGTTAGAAATTCACAGAAAAAAACATAGGTTTCACGGGTGTTATAGTTAGTTGGCCATTTCACTCGTACAAAACCATAGAAATTCCTCCGTTATAGTTAGTTCTGCTAACTATAACTTGTGTGCCCGCAATGCACTGCTGATGATGTCACATATTGCATCATTCATGACATGGTCAGTGACATCACTGATGACATCTCAAATGACATCACTGATGACATCATCCACGTGACAATTTGATACTCCTTATCATACACAAGTATAACCTTTCATCACTCACTGTAAAATACAGAGTACCATATTTGAAACCATTGACACACCAATTCCAGTTTCTAAAAACCCACTAAGTGATTCTTACATCTACACACACATCTAAACACTTACCTATAGATTCACTCATACATGCTGTCAATGATCAATAGAACACTATTAAATTACTTATACACCTTCATCGACATTACATACCAGCATACATCCTATTCAGTTATGCAGTCATTCTACTCACTTATGCAAACAATTGATCATACTTACATTTACTAAGCTACACACTTATACAAACACCACTTTATTTATTCGTATAGATAGTAACTCATACTTAGTGTGTTATAAAATTACTATTACAAGTATACAGTTTTCGATAGTCACTCATACAATCACTGAATCTTATGTATACTTATTTATATACAACTGTCACATACACTGCCTTTTATATTTCTAGTTAGTTAGACATTTATCATTGAGTAATATGTTTACTCATCACCATACCCATAAAGAGATTCACTCACCCAAATAACTGTTTCCACATACAGTCTTAACCTCATATACCTAGTAAATCAACTATTTACACATCTTTGGACACTCACACACCTCCCACTCAACCACACACACATTCACTATCCCATACAAATACTCACTTAACTAATTAATAACTAATATAGACTTTCACATAGCTAGTAATCAACTTATGTAGTAGTTTACACAACAAGAGATAGAGTGATACAGGTATTCACACAGTTTAATCACTATCCAATATATTTAGTGAGACACTTTAAATTAGTCACTTAAACAGTCAATCACATTGCTACTAAATCCTCCATTCAGGCACTTATACATCCACTCAGTCTTCAAGGCAGATTGATATATATATATATATATATATATATATATATATATATATATATATATATATATTCACTGAAAAAACCATAGGTTTCACACACGTTATAGTTAGGAATTAGCATTTAAAAAACCTTGCAAATTCATTGAAAAAACCATAGGTTTCACACATGTTATAGTTAGCTGGACATTTCACTCATACAAAACCATTGAAATTCCCCCGTTATAGTTAGTTCAGCTAACTATAACTCGCGCGCCCGCAATGCACTGCTGATGACGTCACATATTATATCACTCATGACATGGTCAGTGACATCACTCATGACATCACTGATGACATCTCAAGTGACATCACTGATGACATCACTGATGATACCATCCAGTGAATGTGTGTCTTTCTGAAAAATAAATATGTTTTATATATGTATATCTAAAGGTCGATGGAAGAATAAATGGGTAAATAAGTGTCTAAATGGATGTTTTTTTTAAAAAATTGATTGGTTAACTGACTTATTAAGTGTATCTTAGTGAATACATATATTAGCGAGTAATGTTTAAATATTTAAATATATGTATCAGTGTCTCACTTTGTGTATAAGTGGCTGCTTGGGTTGGTGAGATGCTACATGAGTGTGTATATGGGTTATTAGTTGTTTTTTTGAGTATCAGTATGAGTGTCTGTATGGTTTGGTGGGGGGTATTACTTAGCGCGTAGATGCATGAATGACTGACTCACTGTTTGTATGTGTTTTGAAGTCAGCATGTGTGCAGGACTGTATGGGTGGATGAGTGTGTGTATGGGTGTGTTACTGAGTGAATGACTGTCTGAATAGTATCTTTGTGAGTAACTACATATGTTTTAATCTAGTATATGTGAGTATTGATGTATATAAGTGAGTATATGTGAGAGTGAGAGATTGAAAGAGTTCCTGTTTAAATAAGTATATGTTTCTATAAGTGATTGTTTAAGTATGTGTACGTTTCCGTAGAAGTAAGTGTGGTAGTGTGTGTATAGCTGTATATGCAAATAAATGGATGTTTGATAGTTTATTTGCATGTGTGAGTATGTGTGTGAGTAACTCTATGGATGACTGTCGGTGTGTAACAGGATGTATAGGTGTATCAGTACATGATGAGTGAGTACATGTATGAGTCAGTAAATAGAACGGTTGGTGAATGAGTGGATGTGTATATAGATGGTGGAATTACTGAATAGGTTGTTGTAACTGGTATTGGTATCTCAATTTTTTTGAAAATTTTAGTTTCTATTTTTGAATGTGTGTATCAAAGGTTATATTACGCTGAGAGGAGGTCTGCCACTCTCACAAGGATGGTGTCATCAGTGATGTCATTTGAGATGTCATCAGTGATGTCATGAGTGATGTCACTGACCATGTCATGAGTGATGTAATATGTGACGTCAGGCAGGGTGGGGGTTAGTAATGTATGGATAATGGAGGTTTGCAGGTAAGTAAACATTTAAATAAATCAAACGAATTTCGTTGTGCGCACTGCATCCCCAAATGCAATGCAGTGCGTGCAACCAAATTAGTTTGATTTATTTAAATGTTTACTTACCTGCAAACCTCCATTATCCATACATTACTAACCCCCACCCTGCCCCTCTCCCTCCCCACGTCACCGCCACGGCAGGTACTCCCCTACCGACCGCGGCTGCTGCTGACGGCAGTCATTTACACTGAAGGGAGCATGCTCACTGCTCAGCCATTCAGTGCCCATGTGTTAACATGTGCTTTGTTGAATTCTACTGCTCGGAGTCTGCCTGCTGCGGGCTAACAGTTAGCTCCTGTGGCTCTACTAGGCATCCTTCCAGGGCTCAAAGGGCTGCTGTCGTGGTGCATGCTCTCACCTTTGGTCCCAGGTGCACTGCTCTGCTGCACCGCTGGTAGCTACACCCCTGGGTGATTGGAATACAATCAGGGCCGGCTCCAGGTGCTGACTTTGGTTGGGGGCGCATCATTGCCAGTATGTTATGGTTTTAGTATTAAATCATTTTTATTAAAGGATTGTCACACAGATAATCATACATTACTGATACAGCCAACACTCTCTTAGATGTAATAAAAGCAAAGGATCAGAAGGCCAATGAGTCCATCAGTATTGGTGCAAGTTCAAACTAGCGAAGGCAAGTATGCTCAATCCTGCACTGGGAAGGAAAACAGAGAAAATCATATAACCAGAACCCCCCCACCACCACCCATGTTCAATGTCCACCGCCTATCCTCAACCAAATGCACACTGTCCCTATCGGGCTTCCGCTACTCTGTGTCTGAAAGGCGCAACAAACGAAGATATCTAGGGCAAGTGACCTCATGAAATTCCAAAGCCAGTAAGGAGAAGAAGGGTTGTCATAGCTCTAGGTATTTGGTTCCCTCCCCAGTCATTGTCAGCGAAAGCTTTTCCATACCAAGCACTGGCCAGAGGCGCTGGAGCCACCCGTGAAATGTGGGAACGTGCGCAGTACGCAAGTGTGCGAGTATATTCTGCATCGCTGAGCCCAACGCAATTGCTATCTAGCGACCCCTGTGGGAACACAGCGGGTACGTTAAGGGGTTCGGGAGACCCAGCAAAACGTATGATGGGAAACGCGGGATCTCTGTCTCAAAGTGTGCATCCACCTCATCTAATATCTGTTTCCAATACTCCTGGAGCTGCGCGCAATCCCAAAGCAAATGCACCAGCGTGCCCACCTGTCCGCAGCCTCGCCAGCACTTTGCAACTCTAGCGTGATCCATTTCATGGAGACGCTCGGGGTATAGTACCAATAGGTCGCGATTTTAGTGAGGGTGTCTGTAAGCCCCATGGGGTATGCAGAATGCCGTGCCCTGTAGTATATTCCCTCCCAGTCTTTGTGATTAAGTGTCATGCCCAGTTCCCTCTCCCAGCACTATAGGTGTGTATGTATTTGCCCTGCAGCATCTTATAAAGATCGGATATCAGTTTTTTATCTGTTTTGCGTGTAATTAACCAATGTTCATAGAATGTGAGGCGCCTATCTGCCACAGAATGTACTTGCTCACTAAGAGCCCAGTGTCATGCCTGCCAGTATCTAAGTCTCTCGGTTTCTGGCAGCCCGAACTGTTGCCGGAACTTTGCAAAGGGAATGATGCTTTCCGCCGTGTACAGATGAAAAAGGTACCGACACCCCGCAGGCCTCCATTTCGCATAGGCCACAGAATCCGTCCCCGGAGTGAAATCAGGATTATCCATGATAAGGTTAAGAGAGACGGAAATGTGGTGAGTTCATGACTAACACTAGTCTGATCCCAAACCTCCAAAGGAACTCTCGTAATATGTGAGGCATATAGATTAGGGGGCCTATGCTGTTTACGGAGAAAAGGGATCTCTTGCAGGGGTCTACCGGCCACTGCCGGGTCCTGGAACAACCAGTGTCTTTCAGACTCCCATCTACTCCATTCCACCAAGAGGCGTAACCGAGTAGCCTGAAAGTATGCCATCAAGTCTGGTAGGCCAATTCCTCCCTGTTCGGGAGGTAGCATCGCCATCCGTAGCTTCAGGCGTGGTTTCTTCCCATTCCATATGAACTGAGCCAAGTCTGTTTGTGTCCGTTTTATCCAACCCAGAAGGGGCCAGAGGGAAATAGTACGGAAAAGGTATAAGATCTGAGGGAGAACAGTCATCTTGACTGCTGCCACTTTGCCCAGCTAAGACAAAGGGTAGTGTTTCCACTGCCCCAACTCCCGCCGAATCTTTTGTCGCAACTGGGCATAGTTGATATTAACAGTATCTAGCAAGAAGGGGGGCAGTTGAATCCCCAAGTAGGGAACTGCTTCCGTCGCCCACTGGATAGGGAACGAGCCCTGTAATAGAGCCCGAGTGGGCTTCTCCAGGGACAAATCAAGGGCCACCGACTTGCTCATATTGACCTTGAACCCAACAACACGACCGAATAGCTCCAGGTCCGCAAAACATGCCGGTAGAGAGTCCTTTGGGTGAGATAGCGAGATCAAGACATCATCTGCATATAGCTAATCGTGTGGAGGTAGCCCACAAATTTGATCCCCGTTACACGCGGGTTGAGCCTCAATTTCTTCGCCAAGGGTTTCATGTAGAGGGCGAACATGTAGAGGGCGAAGAGCAGGGGCGACAATGGGCAACCCTGTCTCGTGCCTCTTTCAGTTGCAAACCGGGGTGATGTATAGCCGTTGACTTGTACTGTGGCCGTCGGTAATTTGTAACAGTTCATTACCAATGTACGAAACTTCGACCCCAAGCCCACCTTCCTCAGCACCTTTTCTAAATAGGGCCATTAGACCCTATTGAACGCCTTTTCGGCGTCGATAGCCAGCGATCTATATTCCCCTTCTGTGTGTGTAGCCTTTTCAATAAGGTGGAGGGCCCGTTTAGTATTATCAGAGGTCTGACGTTCTGGGATGAACCCCGCTTGGTCTGGGACAACAAGACATCACATATAGGGTGCTAATCGGGTGGCCAGAATCCCAGTGTACAATTTAAGATCTACGTTAAGTAGAGAAATAGGACGGTATGTCTCGCACCGCGATCGGTCCTTTCCCGGTTTAGGTATGACAGCTATGGAGACCGCCAAGAGATCACTTGGAATTGCCCCCGGCTCCAAAAAGGAATTAAAGAGGCGCGTGAGCAGAGGGGCAACCTGAGTACAGAATGTCTTATAGAAGCTTGCAGGGAAGCTGTCCGGTCCCGGCGTCTTCGCCGTTTTAAGGCGGGAGATCGGAGTGATAACTTCCTCTGGCCGGATGTCTCGCTCTAGGTGTTCTGCCTGCTCCTTTGTGAGGACCGGGAGAGGGACGGAGTCCAGAAAGGTATCCTCGTACTGGTCACCAACTGGGTCACTGGAATAGAGGGCGGCATAAAAGTCACTTAAGGCACCAGCAATCTCATGGTCATCCGTAACCCGCCTATCGTCCCCCCAAAGGATTTCCTGCACTGTCTGTTGTTGCCTCACTTCTCGAAGTTTGTGCGCAAGTAAGCGCCCACACCTATCCCTGCCTGTGTAATATGTATGACGCAACCGCAAAGCCGCAAACTCTGCCGGTCGTGATCGAAGGCCGCTAGTTGTTGCCTGAGCGCTTTCAACTGCCTCCACACCCTAAGGGCCCCGGTCCTCTGGTACATTTGCTCCAGCTCCCTTGTCCGCTGGGTGAGGTCATCTCTCTTACTCTGCCGTTCAGCATTATCTGTGGCAGCGTTTGCAATGAACTCCCCTCTTATGACTGCCTTCAAGGCAGCCTACTGAGTCGCGAGTGTAGTGTCTGTATTGCAATTGTGCAGAAGATAGTCTGATATAGCGCGCTGTATCCGAATAACCACCTCCTTGCGGTGTAATAACATCTCTCTGAGGCGCCAAGTCCATTGCGCACGCTGAATCGCGGGGAGGGAAAGGACAACCTTCACGTGGCTTGATCAGAAAGAGAGGCAACCCCTATCACCATCTTAGTAGCTAGCGCATGTGTAGGCGTGGAAGCAAGCAGATAGTCTAAGCGGGCGTATGTTTTGTGCGCACTAGAATAATAAGAATAATCCCTTTCCTGGGGGTGGAAGCTGCGCCAAAGGTCCCTAAAACCTAGCTCAAAGAGGCAAGACAGACCCTCTGCCGAGAGAGTACCAGCTTGTGAGGTGCGCTGACACGACCTATCCAAAATATTATCAAAGACTACATTTAAATCTCCCCAAGCACAATGTGGCGGTCCGGTGTGATGGTAGCCTCAGTAAGAGCCTTGTGGAAGAACTTTTCCTGGCCTTCATTAGGGGCGTAGATGGAGCTCACAGTAAACGTTGTGTAAATGTAAATGTCATGGTACTTATAGAGCGCACTGTCACCAGACGGTCACCTTGCGGTGTCGCCTATTCGGCTTCCTGGCACTGATACTCATACCGCTGTGGAACCCCTCCTGGCTTTCCCTATGAAGTGTCCACTCCTGGGCACCCCCAGGGTGAAGCCAGGCATCCTTAGCGCTGTTGGGGCCGGTGTGGAGGCTAAGCAAGCTATTGCCCAGAGTTGCAGCGTGGGGCCCGTGATTAGAATAGGCACCGAGGCGAGAATTAACAGGTCTGAGGAAATTGAGCCCGAGACCCCGCCGAGGCGGGAATCGAACCCTGGTCCCTGGCCAGAACTCTGCATCAGGGTCTGCCGCTCTAACCATTGAGCCACACTCCTCCCCCCCAAAAAACCTGTAGGACAATAACATTCCTTTAATCTCTGCTGATGTGTGCACAACTTTACCCCTGAACCTCTGGGCCACCAATATAGCAACCCCCGCTGTCTTGGTAATGTTAGAAGAAAAAAACTGGAGAGGAAACTTCCCAGACCGGAGATGATGGCAATCCCTTTGTAAGAGATGCATCTCCTGCAGGAGGCAAATATCAGCATGGGATTGTTCTAGACATAACAGCACTGCTCTGCGTTTAACTGGATTGTTTAGCCCTCGCACATTAAGTGTGAGTATTTTAAGCTCCGTGACCAGCATCTATCCTGTGATGTAGGTGGACAGCTGAAGAAGCACATTAACAACGAGGGATCCACTGACTCGCGGGTCACTCTTCCCCAAAAAGAGCCCAAGCTTTGGGTATCTATCATAAACCTAGGCACTCGGTGGACAAAGAACCGTACATTCCCACCCAAAACAACCCCCCCCTGAAAAGCCCCCAAAAGTGAAGATAAATATACTCAAACATAGTGTCCATCATCTGCCGATGATTGGTAATACTGTAGAACAAGTAGTTCGTCAACTGTCTAATAACCCCCCTTCCCACCAACGGCCTAGAGCCTAAAGTAAGCAAACAATCGGCCATATAAAATCAAAAAAGTCAGCCAGCTTGGGTCGATGTTAAGTCCGACGAGACCGCCTCTATTGCGGCACGCTGTCCTTCCATAATCTCCGCCGTAGGAGGTTTCCGCACTCGGCGCCGCCGCCGCTGCTGGTGCCATCTGTGTTGGGAATCATGACGGTCTGCCGCCTGGCTGATCGAGTCGCTCTCCTCAGCTGGTGGGTCAATGCCCAGTAGATGGCAGGCTTCTGACAGAGAGCGTAGCTGGTACATCTTATTGTCCATTTTGAACACCAGGCGAAACGGGTGGCCCCAACTGTAGGAGATGTTGCATTGTTGTAGGAAGGTTGTGACCGGTTTAAAAGTTCTGCGCTTCTGCAATGTGAGGGCAGCCAGATCCTGGAACAGCACCTGTGACTGGTCGTGGAAGGAGAGAGGGTGCATCTGCCGGGCCTTCTGGAGAATCTCTTCCTTGGTGCGGAGGTCCTGCATGCATACCAAGATATCAGGGGGTGAGGCGGACGCAGGACGTGGGGGGCTCACACGGTGAACCCTGTCCAGGCGAAGCTCCGAAGTTAGAGGGCGCCCCAAAATTTGGTTGAAGAGGTCTCTCGAGAAGCTGAACAAGTTCTTTGTGGCATCAGTCAGTGTCACTCCCTGAATCCTTACATTGTGACGACAAGAGCGGTTCTCTAGGTCCTCCAAATGCGTCTGGAGGTCGACTTGTTGGTCATGAAGTTAGAGGATTTCCTGCTGCAGAACTGCTATTTCATTGTCCTTCCCATCACTTTTGTTCTCCAGATCCGTCACCCATTCGCCAATACCATCCACATCCCTGCGGACCTCTTTAATCTCTTCCATGAATTCTTTTTTCAGAGTGTGGATATCTTCCAGCAGGGTGGTGAATAATGATTCTGAAAAGGATTTGGTGATGGGTTCCGACTCACCCTTCTGGCCTGAGGCAGGTTGTGAAAAACTTGAGGCCATTGGGATGGGCTGCTGGTTTGTTTGTGCTTTAGCAAACAGATCTTTCATGGTCTTGTCTCTATGCCCCCTAGAGGTGGACATTGCGCATACTAGCCACCCCAGGAATCACAATCCCCCATCAGTGACCCCAACAGACGTGGCAGGCCCGAAAGTCCCAGTGCAAATGCCAACAACTAACCCAGTCCAAAGGATCTTGCTCGGCCGAGCTTTAGCTTTAGGGATATTCACCACAGGGATCTGTCACCACGGCCTGCGCTAGGAATGTTATCCCCCAGCTGCTCAAGTTGTCTCGTGAGGCTAAGAGTCTTCAGCTGATGCGCGCTCAAAGCCACCAGCCTCCAGGTCCCAAAGAAGGTTCCCAAGTGGTCCACTAGGCCTCTGCACAGGCCGGGCTATCCTCCAGCACAAATGGACCAGTCTCTGCATCTCAGCTGTACCCCCACGTCACCAGGGGCACACCACACTCCAGGGCACACTCCCAGACCTTCAAGTTCAGCACCAACGGGCACTCTGTGAACGCTACTCTTCCGAAGGCGTCCCCGAGTGGTGCACCTCTACAGGTAACCCCCTGCGGTCGGCCCCTCCGTCTCTGAAACTGGCACCAATTGCCATAAGCCACCCCAAACGCACCCAGAGGGCCACACACCTCGAAGTCTCTGATGGGCCACTCATAGCGCAACACCGTCGCCAAGGCAGTCTCGAATGCAGGTGTCTCCAGCCTCCGGTCCCGCCAGGCTCCCAAAGTACCCGGCACTCACCGCTAAATTGAAAGGAATTCCAAAGGCCTCTGTGTGCAGCGTATCTCACTCCACCAGGCCGCAAGGCTCCTCTCCACTGGTTCCAGGGGGGGCACAGGCCTTGCCCTCCATTCGATGATCCCTCATTAGCCGCTGTAGGGGTAACTCCCCTTGTCCTCAGAAGAACCAGCGTGGCTCCGCAGCTGCTTTAACTGCTCTGGTGTTGAGGGGAGGAATCTGGCGGGACCCCCATCAACCGGGGCCTCCTCTCGCGCTCCTCTCCCTCACTGCAGATGAACATCACTGCGGGCAGGCTGTCACAGTGTCACCACTCCGCACCACTAGGTATGGCTCGGCCCGGATCGGGTCACGATCGGTCAGGGCCTTTGGCCAGGCCTCAACAGCAATGTGCCCGGGAATGTCAGGAGCTCAGGACTCCAGCTGCCGCGGGTCTCTCCGGCACCCCAACCACCACACTCCTTAGTCGCCGAGCTGCCCTGGGAGAGCCCAACCAACAACAGGCCTTCGACCGTGCACGCGTCCAGGGAGGCCCAAAATGGCGGCCCGTCACTCCAGGACCCGCATCCACGGGTTCCTCCACGGCGGTCTCACGGGCTCATGACGTCCCCCGCAGTCCCGCGATGTGCCGGGACACACTGCCGTCTCCACCGCCGCCTGGGAGGAGACCTCTCACCAGCCGAGACTTCTCCCCGCGGCCTCGGGGAAGGAGCGCACTCCCTGCCGCACCGCAGGCCTCTCCTCTCCTGCTCCTGTCAGGGTCTCTCGCGCCCACCGAGGGTCATCAGCCCACTCCTACGCCCAACGTAGCTCCGATGCTGGGGTCAGCGGACCCATAACGGCTGCTTGCCAGTGCTAGAGATGGGCCGTCGGCGGGAGCGTTGGAGCAACACATCTGCTCACGCCGCCATCTTGACCACACTCTATGTTATGGTTTTAAAATCACCTGCTCCAAGTCCCTTGCCTTCAGCAATTTTCAGGCAGCAATAAAAATGTCAAGATAACTCAAGTGATTAATATTCTTCCTGGATACAGATAGGAGTTTTGTCTAGTGGAAGTTTTACCTCTTCGTAATGTAGCACAGAAGGTAAATATGCTTGCTGCAAATAATGTGTATCATGCGGGTCACAGAGTGCATATAATGTAAATAGATCAGTGGGTTACTGCTTTTGTCAGACAGATACTTTTGTCACTTGCAGTTTATTAGTAAAAATCCTAACATAGAACAGCAAACTATTAACTTTCACCAAAGAGCTGCCGTCTTTCTTTATCCTAATGTTGCACAAAGGGATCATTTGGGTGGAAATCAATTCTTATTATTAACGTGAACCTTCAACCATGGTGGTACGTTTTAAATTGTGAGTTTGTGCTTCGCCAGACGAAGCATTCAAATTATACTGCCTACCAGTATTGATGGAATGTGACTCTTACACCTTGTGACTCCTACACAGCTGCCTTATGTAACATTTCCTATACACTGTTTTACACACTTATGATTGATTGTCTTTGTGTAATGTGTTTCTGGTGTAAATGCACTGACACCCTACACTGGTAAGAGTGGCGCTATAAGACGAATGAAATGTATCTGAGAGAGAGCGGTTTGAGACTTGAGGGGCACTGTTAAAGGGTGGTAGTGAGGGAATCCATGGGGGGCGCCAACAAACATTGTTGCACTGGGCACCACCAGCGCTAAAGCCGGCCCTGAATTTAGCAAAACCAGAAGAACATCTTCCGTGACTGTCATGAACATGTCCCTTTGTTAACCCGGAATGGGCTCCCTTTCCCCTGGGGATAGATAACCAGTGATAAGCCATCACACAGAGACAACGGAATATGAAGAGGTACCTTTATGTATCCGTGCCAGCCAGGAAACTGTGACCGATATAGGGGCGTGCCAATATCAGTTTGCATTATATGTGGACTGATTGATGATCAGACCTGGGGTTGATTGATTAGCACGGCTTGGCTGAAGGGGTAATGTTCTTTTGTGTAGTGCATGTTAGTATCTGCTTCTTGCACGACACACAGCATTTTCTTAGTTTAGCAATAATATGAAATAGCTGGACGGTGGTGAAACACCTACAGTGAGTTTCTTCAATGGATGTGATGATGTGTACATCGCTATACACTGACTTTGGAAACACGTGGTACTGTTAACCTAAAAACCTTCATAAATAGCCTTTAGAAAAAAAGGGTCTCTAGTGCCACGCCATGTTATCAACAGAAAGATCATCAGCTAGTACAATGCAAACTTTCCAATTCACAGAAGATATTTTAATTTTCTTAAATTACAAAGATAAAAATGTTTACAATAACTTTCAAAAGAAACACAAAGTATAATGTATTTGTTCGAAAGGACTTGGCGGCTGCATCCGTCTCTTTCCGGAGGACTGTGGGGCATATTCACAAGGAATTATCCCCACTTTAACGCATCAAAAGTGGTGATAGAATTAACACCCCATTCACAAGCTGGTGCAAACTGCAGACAACACCAGTATTCCCGTGATAACTGCCCCCAAATTTATATCCACGGTGGACACCACCAACTAACACTAATGAGATGCAGCATAGGCGTTCCCGTGCAAAAACACATGAGGAAACCACAACACCACATTCACAACGAACTGCCAGATCTGTGAAGCGAAGCAAAAACAGGGGATAACCCGCTTTAGCACCAGGGATTTTACACCTGCCTTTTGCTGGTGTTAAGCGGGGCGACTACCTGCAGCATGGAAGGGAACACAGCCAGGAGCCTTTTAAGATGCAGGTATTCCCGATGGAAGGTGTCTGCCTAAGTTAGCACCACTAAAATGACAGTATTTTGGGATAAAGCAAATGGTCAGACTTCGAGGAAGCTGATTGCCACGGTCACCATGCTGTCAGTCTCACAGTGACACCTGGCTTCCAGCAGGGGCAGTGTTGGACCGGGAGCTAAAAGTAGCAATGATGGGACTTTTCAGCCTTTTATCGGCCATTCACAACGTATCACTGGCTAACACAGGATTTTAAATCGCGATGATTAGTATCGCCATATACCGCGGGCTTGAAAATATCCCGCTAACATGGCGATATTAATCTGAGTTTGGCAGCGTTAACTTTCCTTGCGATGACTGACGATGGCGATAGTTATCGCCCATCTTTGTGAATATCCCACTGTGTGTACTGGTGGTCATGCTCAGCTCACCTCTAACATGAAAAGACTTTGGCAGTGAAATCCAGTAACTGCGATCAGGGAAAACTCGTATTTAAAGGGGGAAGTGCTCGGAGCTACAAGGAATGGTGTTGATGAGGAGCCAAACCTCGAGGGTAGATGGACTCACTCAACAAAAGTGTCAATTTTTTATCTTGATCTATGCCTTGAAACTGAAACATGGGGGAGTCAGGCAACATCTGGTGCTGGCTCCTGGTTGAACATTCATTTCTGTTATAGAAAGAGCCAGTGTACATCCGAAATAACACTGACAGAAAACAGGGCAGGCACGTCCTTTATTACTGCAAAATGAAACAATTCACAGTCCTTTCACAACTGAATAAACAGTGCATGGGCATTCTAAAAAATAGCACTGGTGTTGTTATCAATAAGGCAAAAACCTAGCTGAGTTGCAACATTTATGGATTTGCACATTTGCATTGCACAATAAGAATGCAATTCAGATATTTACATTTGCATTTCATTTTTACATACTTTAATGCAAAGGGAGATTCTGGGTGTTATGCACTATTGTCCACTCGCAAACTAGGATGTGCAACTTACACACCAACTGGTATGAGGATAGATAAGCAGTGTGTGATGTTGCTGATCAACAAATTGCAAATAGGAAGGGATGCCCCTTTCAGACCCCCTCCTAATTGGGATTTGTAATTATTCGCAAAACTCCTTTTGCGAATTGGAAAGGCTTTTTTTGTCTGAAATCTATTTTAATGTTGCAAAAGCTCTGATTTTGCGATTCACACTTTTTGTAACCGCAATGTGGTTTAGTGCAGTGTTGCCCAAATTGTGGAAAGTGACCCACTGATGGGTCGTGAGCTATTTTTGGTGGGTCATGAAAGTCCAAACAATAAATAAAGATGCCTTTAAATTCTGCATTTGTCTTGTCACTAGGGGCCATATGTATCAAAGCAAAATGGGTTCGCAAATGCCGAAATTCGCAGAATTCCCGCGTTTGTGAACCCATATTCGCTAAATGGTATGTGTGAAACATTTTTGGTGCAAAATAAGGAATCGCTAAATTTGCCATTCCTTATTTTGCGATTGCATTTAAGGAATTGCAAATTTTGCGATTCCTTAAATGCAATGTATCAAGGATTTTTTTTCTTCCAAAATGCCATTAAGGAATCGCAAATTACCACCAACTTCTAGTTGGTGGTAAGTTGCGAATTCTTTAAAAAAAGCTTTTTTTAAACATCAAAAGGTGCCATGTGACGCTCATACATGCCCTTAGGGCATGTATGTGTGCCATATGCGCACACATGTCATTTTCAGGGGTGCAGCAGTTCTTGAGACACCCCTGCACCCTTGAAAATATTCACAATTTGCGATTAGCAAATTGCAATTCGCAAATTTCCCCTTCATTCCTATGGGCCTCCTGGCCCATAGAAATGAATAGGAAATTTGTGATTAGCAATTTTGTGGTAAATAAATAAATAATACCTCTCTTTTTGAATGCATAAATGAATAACAGATAGCTCAATAAATAAGAGTCAAGATTCGAGGTAGTAGGAGTTTTGCAGGTTTAATACAGCATAAGGACAGGAACAGGACAACCTGCACAGGAATAGGATGGCAAGCCCTGGCAGCGCTGCCGGGGTCAGGATCTGGACAAGAAGGCTAGCGTGGTATTTAATAACAGTACATGAGCATATATACATAACGCAAACACATAGCATTACATTGCAATAGGTGTAGCAGTGGGTGGAGCAATAGGCGTGACGCGTAGCAGTCGCGAAAGATAAGGGTGAAAAGAGGTGTAACAGGGCGTATACATAGACATGTGATGCAAACGTAACAGAATATGTCATGAATGGGGCGGAAACAATGGAGGGGGCTACCTAAGGAGCCGGGACCTCTAACCTGATGGTGCGCGCAAACTGGCAATGACGTGTTACTAGGAGAAGCTGGGGGCTATGAACTCTGTGCTAGGAGCAGAGACTGAAGTCTGGAGAGTCAGGGCGACATGTACCTAAGTAGTATCTAGTATCTGATGTTTAGAGAACATGTTGATAGAATCCAAAAGTTATCGGGGTAAAGGCTAACAGACTCTAGGACTGGAGCATGCATTATTCTACATGTAGTGCGTGATGAAGAATATTAAATGACCATTAAATGCAGTATTTCTCTTACATGGAGACGTAGAGGCTAGACAATGACGGAAACTATTGATGCGATTCAGTAGCTTTAGGAATGCAGAGAAGGAGGGCTGTACTGATAACTCGAATCATAACATACTCTTGGCAGACTCAGAGGCAGAGCCAGGCTGAACCGGGCACTGTGAGGCTGGAAGTAAGTGAAGGGTCGAGGATACAGGTGGGGGCTGTATCGCTCCTCAGCGAGACCTTCAGGAGACAGGAGCTGAATCTGGTGTCCGGGCCCTTTTGAGGCCTAGAAACGGGGACTTTACAATGCATTAACGTGCACACTGGGAAACGTGGCAACGTAGCTTTACATAGGCCTAACATTCGTAGTATTCACGAGAACTGGAAACTGGCATACTAGAGATGGACACAACTATAATTGCGTCTTTAATCGAACATGGGGAATGACATATGCATATTAATCATGCACACATAACATATGATGGAGGACGCGTAGGGACACAGAACATGGCATAATTTACTTTTCCACATTCCCTCCTTGTCACTACGTTTCCATCAGGAAACATCAATATTCATGATACCATCTATCATTTCATACAGTATCATTTGCTCGTCTCGAATTTTCTTGGAACGGGATTTAGAACGGGACTTGGGACTAGGAATTACACTAGGAATACAGGATGTAGCGCAAATGCCGCAAATCGCAGGGCCACATTGTATACAGAGGCAGCAGCTGAATATGATCGCTACTGCAATACCTAGAAAGGACAAGACTTTCCATCCCCAGGCGGAAATTATACTCCAGAACCAACCGGACCATGTCCAGGTGCCTGGATTTTGGTGTAACAGATGGGCAATTTTATGAAGTCTGGTTATAGCTGAATAAACAGACGGCGCGTTATTTGGAATGAAAATGCAGCAACTAGATCCGATGACTCTACATGCCCCGCCCCTATCGGCCAGTATGACGTCAAGGACGAGACGATTTTGCAAAACTACAAATCTCATGGCAGATTGCTCTTCGGTTAAGTTACCTAGAGCAGAGGCAGTCTCATTCACTACTGCTTCAAGGGTTCTTGTTAATCTACGGATTAGCTTACTATTCTGGATAGGTCCTATAAAGAAGAAGAAACCTCTATTGAAATCTGTATACTGTTCTAGAGCAGTTTCAGTATAATCGACAATTGGGGACTCGATCTCCCTTCTATGTCTAATGTGTACTAGATGTGTGTTTCTATGATAATCAGATGGGGCTAGGAAAACAGGTGGCAGTAGGAAGGCAATGTAACAGGTTCCCTCCCAATCAAGGGGCAGACGAACATATGCGGTTTGACCACAAATAAAATATGAATGACGTGAAGCTTTGAAAATAGATTTCCCACTGTCACTATACTTGACAATAGTAGTACAATCGCTATGTCCTACGTGTGTAGAACCATTATTTCGGACACATAATTCGCCTTTGACTGGTAGTACTGAAATTGCAGGTAAGTCTGGAGTAGTATCAGACTGAACATTCAGGACCATGAAATTCGAAGAATAATTACCTAAATTATACACTTCATTTTCTAGATCTAACCCGGTTCTGTGGGGGAGACCTTGCTTGTCTGGAAAACATGTACTGTTAAGAAAAGACATATCTGTTGAGGATGACGTTAACGTGGACCATGCTCCACACGAACCATTATGTGAAAAAGGATAAGGAAAGAGTGGCAGAACTCCCTTCGGTGTCTGGAAAGGGGGGAGTCGACCACATACCCAACAATTAGTGGCATTGCTGGTCTGGTGTGAATAATGTAACATGCGGATAAAAGAATTATTTCGCATAGCGAGGCGGTAAGAGAGTTCATGAGGAGGCAGATCACTAAACGTGTGCTCTACCGTAACATTAGTAGACTTATTTACATGAGAAACTGGAAAATACAGGTAAAATGCATAACTGGTGCAGGAAATCATAATGCTGAGAAATAATATGAAACTTAGAAAAACGATACATCGGATTGAGTTTTGACTAACTCTCTCACTATGGGGGTCTATTTTATACATGTCAGAAACAGTCTAACCGTTTCACCTAGGGGAGGACTTAGACAATCAAACTGGCTGACTTATTTTACTAGACCGGAGTTTCAACTTATACTCCTGCTGCGGAGTTTTCTCTAACAGGGAGGGTGCAGTATCATTGTTCTTTGCGGGACAGTCCTTGAGAATAGTACTTTGGCAGTCTTTCAAATCCTGAGAAATGTTCTTTGAAACGGGCTTCAATCCATAAAATTTCTTTATGTGCGAAAGGTGCACCCAGCCTTTGCGTCCCTCCAACTTCACGGCTGTGCGGGTGGCGAGGAGGACCTGTCGGGGCTCCTTCCAGCGAGGCTCTAGCGGACTTGAGCGGTCAAAATTTCTCACTAAAACCATGGATCCGGGAACGATTTCATGCGGTGCCACCTCGGTATTGTCTGGAAATGCGGCGGCAACCTGTGAACGACAAGAGTTGAGGGCAGACATCAAGGAAGCTAGGTAATCTGTCAGCATATTACTTGAAACATCGGTAATACTTCGGGGTCTGGGTGTACCCCACATGTTAGGGGGGCGGCCGAAAACGACCTCATACGGGGACAGACCTGATCTGGAATGTGCGACCATGCGCATATAGAACAAAGCGACTGGCAGAGCTACTAGCCAGTCCACACCTTTCTCTTTACATACTTTGGCGATGCGGATTTTCAGAGTCTGGTTATGTCTCTCTACGAGACCTGCTGCTTCAGGGTGGCGTACACAATGGAACTTCCACTGGTACCCTAACAAAAGGGAAACATGCTTCATTAACTCTGAGGAGAATGGCTGGCCGTTATCAGAATATACGACCCTAGGGAGTCCATAACGGGGGAAGAACTCACGAACCAACTGCTTGGCAGTGGTCGCGGCTGTGTAATCTGGGACTGGATATGCTTCCGTCCACCTGGACAAAGCGCATACAACTACAAGGACATACTTGAAACCTCGACATCGCTCCATCTGAATATAATCCATCTGGAGGACTTCAAAAGGGTGGTCAGGAGGTTGGAATCCACCTTGTTCCACCGGGACACTTTTACCTGGATTAAACTGACAACATATCATACAGGTACGGACTTTCTGCTTGGCTGCAGCTCGTAAATGCTTGTTGAACCAAATGTTCTGGATACTGTCTAACATAGCTTTTTCTCCTAAATGTGCTGGACTATGTGCGGTATTGATAATGACTTGAACCATAGAGTCAGGGAGAAACCATGTGGCTTTTCCCTTCGTCACCCATCCTTGATCTGTCTGGACCCCTCCTTGTTCGGACCATTTCTTGATTTCTTCGGGAGTAGCATGTAACTGGATTTCTATGACATCTTGAGTAGGGTCCTTAATTGTCATACATGTAGTCGGATCTAGAGTGTGTGTCATGTTAACTGGAATGTCTGGAGTCTGAGCTGTAAGCTTGGCTGTGCGATCTGCTAGATCATTACCTTGAGAGATAATGTCAGTAACTTTCGTGTGTGCCCTGCATTTCATGATAGCAATGGATGTCGGTAAATGTATTGCATCTAACAGAGCTTGAATAAGGAGACCATGCTGAATCTTGGTTCCATGAGAAGTCATGAAACCTCTCTCCTGCCAGAGCACTCCAAAGTCGTGTACGACTCCAAATGCGTAGCGTGAATCTGTGTAAACATTAACTTTCCGGTTCTTAGCGTGTATGCAGGCTTGTGTCAGAGCAACTAGCTCTGCTGCTTGAGCAGACAGGGTGTCAATACGGTGTGTCTCTATAACGTCGGTGTCGGTAGTCACTGCATACGCGGCGACTAGTTCTCCTGTACTTGTTCTCATACATGAACCATCCACATAAAGTGTCAGGTCGGGATCTGGTAATGGAATATCTGTCAGATCTTGTCTTGGCTTTGTCATGATGTTAACTACTTCCACACAGTCGTGTGTGGCAGGATTCAAAGTAACTGATGGTAACAGTGTAGCAGGATTTAAAACGTTGCAGCGTCTGATTTCTATGTGTGGCTGGAACAGTGTCAATTCATAACCTGTTAAACGTGCAATTGTCAAGTGCTGGGTCTGTGTTCGATTTAAAAGAACTTCCACGGAGTGTGGAACTTGTACTGTCAGGGAGTGTCCTAATACTATGGAATCACTTTGTCTGATAGCTAGTGCTGTGGCTGCAACTGACTTGAGGCACGCAGGCAGAGCCTGGGCTACAGGATCTAATGTGCTCGAAAAATAGGCACATGGCTTGTATTGTCCTGCTTGATCTTGTGTGAGAACAGATAATGCTGTACCTTCACGTTCTGTGACGAAAAGTGTAAAAGGCTTACTGTAGTTTGGTGTGGCTAGAACTGGAGCTTGGCATAAAGCTTTCTTTAACTCATTGAAGCTAAGTGTATGTTCAGATGTCCAAGGGAGAACAGTCGATACGGCTGCCTCCTGTGTCGTTAACTGTATCAGTGGCTTGGCTAGAAATGCATACTGAGGAATCCATTGTCTACAATAAGAAGTAAGGCCGATAAAAGCACGTACCTCCTTCTGGGTCTTGGGCTGAGGAAGACTCGCTATTAACTGGATACGGTCTGGTGTCAACTGCCTACCCCTCTTGGACAGTAAGTGTCCTAAGTAGACCACTTGCTGGACACAGAATTGAAGCTTCGAAGGGGACACCTTGTGCCCCATCTCGGCTAGGAAATACAGAACTGTGAGGGATGCTCGCTCGCAAGCACGTTCAGAACGGGCTGTGATCAATAGATCATCGACATACTGGAGCAGGGCAGTGTCAGTTGGCATGTGAACATTATCAAGTTGTCTCTTAAGTGCTTGACTGTAAATACTAGGGCTTTCTGTGAAACCTTGAGGAGCTCGTGTGAACATATAGCTCCTTCCATTTAAACAGAATCCGAAAAGAAACTGGCTGTCTGGATGAATGGGAACACTGAAAAACGCGTTCTTGAGGTCGATTACAGTAAAGAACATGGCTTCGGAATCAATGGCTGTTAATAGGGAAGAGATATCTGGGACAACTGGGTACTGAGGAATAATACATTTATTAAGTTCTCGGAGATCAATCACTAAACGATATACTGGGGGTGCATTTGGATCAGTACGTTTCATGATTGGAATGATCGGAGAATTACATACATTGGAGTCAGTTTCTACAACCACTCCTTGAGCGATGAGCTCGTCAATAATTTTGGATAAGGCTGTTACAGCCTCAGGTGGCAATCTGTACTGTCTGATTCGTGGTAACACTACACCTGGCTTGAGAGTCACACGATGGGGTGTGATTTGCATGTAACCTACATCAGTTGGACCTTGCGCCCATAGATGCTGCGGAACATTAGACAATCTGGGATCAAAATCTCGTAATACATAGTGACCCTTAAAGTCACGCAGGAACAGACGTATTCCCTCTGGGGAACAGCATATAACTGCACCTAATTCTTTCAGTGTTTTAATGCCTAATAGATTTTCTGGACATGACTTAGTAAGTAACAGATCAGTAGTACGGGACAATGGACCTACTTCTAGAGTAACTGGCTTTGATATTTCATTTACAATGGGTTTTCCTGAAAATCCAAGGGAAACATTTCTTGAGCCTGAGAGCGGAGCCCCTGGAACTTCGGCGTGGCTAATTGTGGTCCTACTTGCCCCTGTATCAATCAAAAACTTTCTGTCTTTCCCTAATACTTGACTGTGAACATAGGGACCTTCTTGATCTACAGGTATCTCGATGAGAGGCAAGCCTACCTCCCTCTCTAGGCTGTTTCATGAATACGGCTGATACTCTGGATACTCGGACTGTGCATACTGGTACATCTGCTGTGTAACATGCTGTGTTGCAGCGATGGGCTGCGGTGCTGTAACTGTCTGTGGTGCATTCTGTGGCTGAGGAGTCTGTGAAACTTGTTCTTGTCTAGGTGGACGTGGTCTTTCTTTAGTCTTACCGGTAGCTATGTTGTGTTTCAGAACTGCACACTCGTTTATAAAATGACCTGGCTGTTTACAATAATTGCAGTTCCCTTTAACGGGAGCTGCAGGATGACTGGCTTGATTCGGACCCCTCTTCTGACTGTCTTGTGGGACAGATTGTGCAACTAGTACTTTCATTTTCGTGTCTTTCATACGCTTTCTCTCGTGTTCTTGTTCTTCCCTGATTCTATTCTGGTGGTATTGGAGCATCTGTAACATCTGGGACGGGGTATTAGCTTGCCAGGTACTTTCGACCTTCAAAACTCGATTTTTAATTGGTGGACTTGAATTCTCGACTAATTTAGTAACAAAAAGGTGAGGGTATGACTCACTACTTGTCTTGAGGCCACTGTTGATGCTAAAACATTTCTCAAATCTAGAATAAAAATCACTAATGTCTTCGTCTTGTTTCTGTTTACAGGCTGAGATTGCATCCCAGTCTTCCTTTTTCGTTGTTAACAATCTGGGTAAAACTTGAATCAATAATTCAGGTAATTCTTTACATTTCGCTCCAAGACCGGTACCTGGTACTCGTGCCTTATCTTCAGCTTCTAGAACTGCCCAATCTATCTTTTTCTCTCCCACCTCCCATTCTTTTTCCTTGAGCTTTTCATACACCCCTGCGGGCAGCAGAACCTTTAACATTTTAATTATATCTGGATACGTGTATTCTCCCATACGGGGCATGTCTTTTAATTCTCGATGGAACCCTGCTGGATCTTTATCATGACAGGGAATTAATTTTTTCATCTCTAAGAGTTCCATCTTTGTGATCGGGGTGTAAACAAACACTCGTTCTAGTTCGCCACCCGTTCCTCTAACTGGGTGGACTTCTCGTAACGGATTCTGTCTCTCCATGTAAAATGGTTTACTTTCTGGGGGTGAGACATGAACAAAATGCGGGTTCAAAAACGTTCTATATTTGTGACGCTGTTCTAGAATGACACTAATTAAATCGGTACCTAGACCTTTCCATCTATACTGGAGTAACTCGTTCAGGATATCATGTAACGGGCCTGGATCAGAGTGTTGACCCTCATACAATGTAATGAGGTGCTGGGTCATATACATACCCACCAGTCGCTGCTCGGCTGGGGGCAGTTTCAGAAACATTTGTGCCACTATTTCGTCTGGAAAAGTGGTAGAATCAGTAATCCATCGGACTGCTGATCGGGCTAGTTCTTGTTCATGCATAGTACTTAACTCACTGTAACCGATCCGTGATTTCAGAATGTGATCGGTAGCTTGAAACACTTGTTCTAGAGAACCTTGTTCTGGTGCTGGATGATGGAAAGTTGACTTGTGTTCTAGGCGTAAATGGCGATCTGGAAATCTAGATTTTCCTACATACGCTATTCTGGCGGGAATCTCGTCGTCTACCTCTTCAGGATCAGAGTTACTTTCTTTCTCGCTTACTTGTGCTGCTTTACGCTGTTCGTGTAACTTTATTATTTCTTTACGGATTTTCTTGTACATACTTTCCATAGCACTGATGGTCTTGTGCTTACCCTCGGCTATATTATCACTCCACTTTGTCAGGGTTCTCATTTCGACTTGATCTTTGGACGGGTAATCTTGTTCTCTTATTAAACAATTAATCAAAAACTTTAGTATCATGAGCTGGATCTCAGCTTTCCTTTGAGACATGACTTCGCCAATGCTTTCTGGATCATCCCCTGTACGGATGAAACGATATATTCTGTCTAGATCTTCTTTCATATTTGGTAGGGTGACTAGATACTCGGCCACCTTTCTTACGCGTAATGAATATAAAACCATATTATCCTCGCCTGGGACTGGATCATAGCCGCATTCATTAAGGGCTTTCCTTATTTCTGCAACAGACTGATATCTGGGCGTGCGCTGTGACGCTTGAGCATGTAATTCGACTAACGTTAAACGCTTGTGTGGCGGCGGGGTCTGAGGAGGACCTCCTCCTGCGGCCCCTAAACTAGAATCGTCGACTGATACTCTTCGTACTAGGGTGGCGGGAAATTGAAATGCGGGCTGAACTTGTGTGGCGGGCTGGACCTGGGGGACCGTAGCAGGTACTGCAAGGGGTACCCCGGTGTCTGGAGAAACCGGAAGTGCCTGATTTACAGGGACTGGCGGAGCGCGAACAGGATTTGCATATTCTGGGACTGTGTCGTCCAAATAGGACGAAATGAAAATATCAGCTGCGGTCGGTTTGTGACGTAGCTTGGTCGGAACTAATGGTGGCGGGAAATTACTGAATGCCTCTGGGGTCGCTTTTGGCAAACCCTCGGCAAGAAGAGGATACATACCCTTAATAAGGGCATTCCTCTGTCTGTCTGACTGTTCGGCTTTAACTTGTTCACCTATCTTGATTAGTTCTTTTTCTTGGGCTCGTTCTAAGGATTCTCTACTTAATTCTGACTTTCTGATTTCTTTTTCCGTTCTTTTATGAGCTTCTTTGCGCCATAACTCGATGGCATCTTTCTGTGACTGTCTGGCTTTCTTTTTCCATAATGCCTCTTCTACTCTCATGATGCACTCGGCATCCCACGTACCTGATACGGGCCATCTATACTTTTCCTCTAACTCTTTGGTATACTCTACCCATAAATCTAGATATAATATGGCACTTATGCCATGCTTCTGATACATAAAATGACCTGGACTGTCCCTAGGCGGGACTGGAACTGCTGCTTCCAGCAGACCCTTTCTAGTTTTTAACTGACATAACTTAGAAAACAAGGGCATGACTGAACTGTAACTGAGACACAATACGTAATTACACAATAAACACGATAATTACTTCACACTCATACCACAACATCAAAATACATGAAGAACATTTAGAATAACAGTTCGAACAGAATACTACCTGGAATACGGAACACAGAATACATGAATTTTCTCGAGAAACAGAACTGACTAGAACAGAAACTAGATGCACTGCTGAAACAGTACGAAACTTACCGGTCTCATAAAGAGACACGTCAGGACCCGCATCCACCGAAGTGGACACTTCGTTTGTGGGTCTGTGTACCACCAACCCACGGACCAGAGTCAATTAAATTGACCCTGTCTAGATACTACCCCAGTAACGGTACTCACCGGGCAGCAAGAACGGAAGGCCTCGGACTGGACTGGACTGCTACGACGACGGACGACGAACTTCGGACTTCAGTTACGGGTGGACCTCCGGATACCTCGGACCTTGGACTCTCGGCTTGGGCTCTGGTCGGGACTCGCCGCGTTCCTCCACCGCCTCGTCTGGATGCTGGACCGCCTCCTCCGTCTCCTCCGTGGGCCTGAGGGATACTTGAAGCAGAAATATCTGCACGTGCACGGTATGGTTCCGTCACGGCTGCAGAGGGTCAGGGGGCCGGCGTGGCTTCACCGGCGCGTGGGGAAAGGGCAAGTCCCTATTCGGGCGCCATTATGTGGTAAATAAATAAATAATACCTCTCTTTTTGAATGCATAAATGAATAACAGATAGCTCAATAAATAAGAGTCAAGATTCGAGGTAGTAGGAGTTTTGCAGGTTTAATACAGCATAAGGACAGGAACAGGACAACCTGCACAGGAATAGGATGGCAAGCCCTGGCAGCACTGCCGGGGTCAGGATCTGGACAAGAAGGCTAGCGTGGTATTTAATAACAGTACATGAGCATATATACATAACGCAAACACATAGCATTACATTGCAATAGGCGTAGCAGTGGGTGGAGCAATAGGCGTGACGCGTAGCAGTCGCGAAAGATAAGGGTGAAAAGAGGTGTAACAGGGCGTATACATAGACATGTGATGCAAACGTAACAGAATATGTCATGAATGGGGCGGAAACAATGGAGGGGGCTACCTAAGGAGCCGGGACCTCAAACCTGATGGTGCGCGCAAACTGGCAATGACGTGTTACTAGGAGAAGCTGGGGGCTATGAACTCTGTGCTAGGAGCAGAGACTGAAGTCTGGAGAGTCAGGGCGACATGTACCTAAGTAGTATCTAGTATCTGATGTTTAGAGAACATGTTGATAGAATCCAAAAGTTATCGGGGTAAAGGCTAACAGACTCTAGGACTGGAGCATGCATTATTCTACATGTAGTGCGTGATGAAGAATATTAAATGACCATTAAATGCAGTATTTCTCTTACATGGAGACGTAGAGGCTAGACAATGACGGAAACTATTGATGCGATTCAGTAGCTTTAGGAATGCAGAGAAGGAGGGCTGTACTGATAACTCGAATCATAACATACTCTTGGCAGACTCAGAGGCAGAGCCAGGCTGAACCGGGCACTGTGAGGCTGGAAGTAAGTGAAGGGTCGAGGATACAGGTGGGGGCTGTATCGCTCCTCAGCGAGACCTTCAGGAGACAGGAGCTGAATCTGGTGTCCGGGCCCTTTTGAGGCCTAGAAACGGGGACTTTACAATGCATTAACGTGCACACTGGGAAACGTGGCAACGTAGCTTTACATAGGCCTAACATTCGTAGTATTCACGAGAACTGGAAACTGGCATACTAGAGATGGACACAACTATAATTGCGTCTTTAATCGAACATGGGGAATGACATATGCATATTAATCATGCACACATAACATATGATGGAGGACGCGTAGGGACACAGAACATGGCATAATTTACTTTTCCACAATTTGCCAATCGGAATTCAGGAATTTTAAGGAATCGCTAAAAAGAAGCGATTTCCTACGTACATACCATTTTGCGATTTCTAAATAGCGATTCCTTAAAAATAGCTATTTAGGAATCGCAAAACGGAATGTTGATACATATGGCCCTTACTCTGAACTTCAAAGACAGAGGTCAGATGCCAGGCTATTTGTTTGTAAACTCTTATCACTTTGCAGTCGGGAAAGAAAAGCAAAGTGAATTATGTAACAGTCTTGCTGTGGTATTGTGAGTGTGAATGGAAAGGCTGAATGATGTAATCTATTTGTAACACGGCAAAATGTAATTACCTGTAAATGAACTGGACACATTCATCAGTTAAGAAAGCAGAAATTAAGCACACTTTTTGTAATTCTGAATTGGGATGGCAACAAATATTTTAATAGGAATAAAATAAATCAAGACATTTTCATGGCGATGCACAAATGATAAATAATCACTGTGGCCTGATTTCCACATATTATCCTTCGTGCGCAATATATCGGTAAGCTGTGTGTCCGTGCAAAATTAGGGGCATATTTACAAGCCCCTATTGCTACCACAACGTCACTTTCGTTGACGTTGTGATGGAGATAGGGGCTTCACCTTATTTACAGGCAGCATTAAGCCACTTAACATGGCTAAATTGTAAATAAGGCACCCTTTCATGCTACACTTACCTTGAAAGGGGGGGCAATCCGTGTTGTGGTGGGCGTTTCACCGCAATACCAATTGATTTTGACGCTGCCCTCTATTTACAAGAGCAGTGTAAAAAGGAGGCAGCACCAACATGAAGACCATGGAAAACCTGGTATTAAACAGGCGAAACAAGGAGAAATGCTTTATTTCTCCTCGTTTTTGCTATTTCCATTTGTGCTGCGTTGTGCAGTACACATAGAAACAGCAAAACACCAATGATTGTTTATGTGCAGAAAAGTGCCCCTTCCTGCACATGAACAATCATTTTAAAAAAATGCTGTTTTGTAACTTCTATGTGTGCTGCCTTAAGCAGCATACATAGAAGTTAAACCTCATAGGCTGGGGGTCCTTGCATGAGCAAACGCGTCAAAGTTTACATTTTAAATGTCATATGTTGTAAATGTAAAAAATACCAATAAAAATATATTTTAAAAAATGGCATTTATAGATTGTTTATGTGCAGGAAGGGGGACCTTCCTGCACATAAACAGTCTTCCCCTCAACACAAGCGCCCTTGCACTATGGTGCAATGGTGTTTGTGTTGGCGCTAGGCAGCTAAATTTAGCGCCAGGGCAGCGGGAAACGCAGGGCTGCACCATATTCTATTAAATATGGTGCAACCCTGCGTTTCTAAAGTGACGAAGCGTGTTGTTAGCCTTCTTTCTTGTGAATATGCCCCTCAGTGCCCATGTCAATGGAAAATGCGCTCTCTGTAAATGACAGTGTGATACCACACCATGGTTTAGTGATATTAAAAAATCGCCTGCCTTATGTCCATTGAAGCAAGGTGGGTTGCAAAAGTTTTTGTTGTAAAAATTGGGTCTTGGTTCTAAAAAGTTTGGGAAGCACTGATTTAGTAGATCTGAACCTAAGTAAGTTGCCCAGAATCACTTTTATTTACATTCAAGGCCAGGAAGGGCTTTTCAAGTGAGCAGCTTAGCACTAGACCACTTCTCCATCCAAACAGTGTACATTCATTGGTAAAGTTCAATCCACAGTGTATATTTATTACTTGGCTGGAGTAAAGAAGTGCACTTTCCTTCCCTATACTTGCTTGGACAGTGGTTGGTCCTTTTCATCAAGGCTTACAACAGTTCTCATTCCAAATAATAAATAGTTCATTATATGTATACGCAATACATAGATTTGTATGCACATTTCCTTATTTTGCAGACGCAAAACATTCTTTTCAATTACTGAATACACCCTGACATATTTGATTCCATTAGTAATTAAGCAACACTCGTACCTTTCCATTTTTGGGCTTCAACTGTGCACACTCCCTTCTATTATGAAACTGGACAGCGCAAGATCCGTTTCATCAGGGAATAAAACAGCGTTCTTTCTTTTTTCTTCAAGGAACAGAAGAGTGCAGTTCTGTTTTATCATGGAACAAAGGAGCGCACAATCCTTTCCAATACTGTTCGCAGCGTTCACATGAATTTCCATCTCCGAATAAACATGTATATCACTTTTCCTTATCTAATAAAATTGTGCATATGTTTTTGTTACTGAATAAAACAGTGTGCATTAGTCCCCGCAGTGTCCCTCCATCCACCTTTGAACAGTGGCTCGCTTCTAGGGAGCACAGACCTCGACATGTCTTACTAGCCACAGTCACACCACTCCCCCCGCCCCCACCCGCTGCTACCAGAGCCAATGTGCGACGTGTCTCCAAGGTATCCGTACTCTGCACAGCTATTTTTGAGAACAAGCCACGCTCCTGCGTGTAGATTCGAATGGTAGGTTAATTAATTGTTAAATCTTCATGCAATTACATCCTATCGCCATGGAAACCCCGAGGGAATTGATTATGATTAATAATAATACGGTGAGCACCAAGGGAATTCAAAAGTAATGCTTAGTTATTTCAAAGGACTCAAATAACTTACTTGCTGCAGTTCTCTTGTGAATGTCTGCAGTCATCTTCCCAAGTGTAGAGCCATTAACGATCTTAGCAGTGAAGTATTGTGGGGGAATGGACACATAATAAGCCTGGGACTGTACCATGAAGTGTGGCTGAAATAGATATTCATGTCTACGTCTCAACGCACCCTCCCTTTTGTGCACTCAACACAGACTGGGACAGTGCGCCCGATTAGGAGAAAATAGCTCTCCACAGTACAAGTTCGAACCAGCACCGGACTGGCTGTAGTGGGCACCGGGCATTTCCCCAGTGGGCCAGAGATGGGTGGGGGCCGGTTGCGTGCCACTAGGGGATGGTTTTGTCACTGGGGGCCTGTTTTGCAGCAGTGCTGCAATCTCGCCCCCCTGTAACAAAAGCAGGAGCGGTGCTTCTTGCTAGCACCCCGAACCCATGATCCCAGGGTAGGTCGAGCAGCAATCTGCCAGGGCAGGTTGCTGTTCCCCGTCCGGCCCTGGTTCGAACTCTGAGAGTAATAGGGAAAGCAGAGCCCCGTTTGAAAGCACCTCTTCACCTTGCACTCCCAACAGAATCAAGACACATTTTGAAGAGGTGAGAAGGACCCCCCAAAGGTGGGTGTGGACTATAAACTCGTGCCCCGGCAATGGGAGCCTGGGAATTCTGTGGAACCCCTGTGCATCCCTACTATGGGGTGCACTTAAGAGGTGCTCTGACTGTGCACCTCCCCATATGAGGTGCACAATTAGGGCACCCCCCGAAAGCTTCTTTGCCCCTCTGGATGTTTCTGCTGTATGTTTTGGACACTAAGACAAAGACACTTCTTCATTTGCATGGAGTACCTCACCATAAAGTGAGAGAAAGCCTACTTGGAACCATGCTGGCACACATTTTGCACTACACATTCCCTCAGAGGCATCTGTGACCCCTTCTGTAATATCAAGGTGTCCAGAGAGGATAAAATGAATTCCCTGGTGCACCGGTGCAAAGCACAGCTGTGGATCTATTTTTAAGACATTTCACTGTCTACAGTACAAAGCCACAACAGCTGTAATCACTTTAGGAATAAATAAGGTATCATTCCATTAAATTGTTTTTATGTGTGAATTGAAGCCTCAAAGTGTGTACTATGTTTGTTTATTTATTATCAACAGCTGAAGCATAGTATATACACCTATATTAAATACCATATGTCTTGTCTCACAGGATAGCTTATTCAGCAATCTGTTGTTAATAATAACCAGTTCTTATATTTAATGCCTTGAAATTGCATTGATTGGTTAATGAGTATTGGACATTTCAAATGCATTATGCCATTATCTAAAGGTTTCTAAGTATTGCTGATGCCATGGGGTGCGTTGAAAGTTGTACCTGAGGAGTAGCATGCCTTTGTTGGACTTGGCCCTTCTGGCAGGTTCACCCCTGAACTTTTTGCATTGAACTCTGAGATAAGTATAGTGATTTCTGGTCCTTGCGCACTTTAGCACTGTGGCGCAGTGTAAAGTGCGTGCGCTCTCTGAGTGCGTGTGTGAGATTGGCCTGCCCTTCCATAGGAATGCATGGGGGAAATGTGTGTCCATGGTAGTTCCTGATGTGTGGGGAGTGTAGGGTCGAGTTTGGTATGTGCGAACTCATGAGAGTAAATGCTGCGCGATGAAGTGTGCGGATTTACTGTATCTAGTGTAGAAGTGCCACTTCTAAAAGTTGGCATGTCTGTACAGTAATGTGATTTGACTGTCTGGCTTGTGATTGGCTGGAGCTGGCTGGTGTGCCTGGCTCCAGGAGTCAGGATGGGTCTGCCCCGGTGGTAAATGGGGAGATCTGCATGTTGATGGCAGGGAGGAGCTGCACCTGGGACCGGAATAGGGCTGGGCTTTCCCTCCATAATGCTTGCGCCGCCCCCTGTGATGCGACTGATGTCCCTAGCCTGTCCTGTGAATGAGAAGAGGGGCTGAAGCACAACAGAGTGCTCCAGAACCAGCTGCGTCTGATTTTCCCCCACCCTGCACCCTAGAGACAAAGGGATTTGGTGTATAAAAAGAGGCTGTGACCTCATGTTAAATGTTCTTGTTTCCAACTCGAATCTAACAGGGGTGTGCTGCTTCTGGGGCCCAGGGGAAGGCTTGCCTCCCTGGGCCCTGCCCAGCCCCTGGATGCCTGATGGACTTTTTCTTGCCCTAGGACAACTTTTTGCTCCAGTTGCTCCTTTGGAACTTTGCCTTTCCTCCCAGCTCCCAGAGAGGAGAAGGATCTTCTGCAGCATAGGAGCGCTTTATTTTACTTTGGCAATGCCCCTGGGAGCGCTGTGCTCCTTTCCTTGTGGCCCCTTTAAGAGGGAATCCCCTGGGGAGGGATTCCCCCGTGACTCCTGCCTGGCGGGTGCCCACCCCGCTTATTCCGCTATCTAAAGGCAGGAGCCTACCCTGCATTATGCCCGTGGATTGGGTGTTCTACTCGAGCAGGAGCCTACCCTGCATTTGTTTTCGTTATCCAGTGCGCGGGTGCCCACCCCGTAACTTTGCCGTGTGATTGCCGCTCATTTTTATATTTAAATTCGAGGGTGCCCACCCCACATTCTGCCCCCGAGAATCTCCGCCACGGCCCGAGCTGCACTTTAAAAAATCCCTGCTGGACTGCCGGTGCTGCGAAGATGTGACCCGCCCCTAGCGAGGCGTTATGTGTGGCGGGACTCCCCAGATTGAAGGGAGCCCCAGAGGCAGTGCCAAGAGCAGCACCGCCGCCCACGAAGAGGCGCCCCAGTGAGCCTGGTAAGTGGGGGCTCCAAGTGGTTGGGCCCGTGGAGGCCCCGTGCACCTCCTGCATTTCTGGGCGGCCCCGTCAGGCAGCAGGCCGCCCCAACACAAAAGAGGGATCCATGTTGATGGTGCCTTCAAGGCACAGGGCCCCCGCATCATTATTGAGCGGCCCCGGCTAGCAGCGGGCCACTCCCACGAGGCTCCTTACTTACGAGGGGAGGGGGGGCACATCGGGGCATATTGTCAATGCCCGCTCCCTCCTGGGCCTGTGTAGTTTTAGTGCCAGTGAGGGCACCATTGTCGTTTAAAGAGCCAGAGAGGCCCGGGCTCCTGCCCACGTGGGGCATCATGGTTTCTAGAGCCCTGAGTGGCTCCCCTATGTTATTTTGAGCTCCAGCCTGTGCCGCAGTATTGTTCCAGAGCCTAGATGGCTCCCCCATTTGGCGCAGTCTTTGTTCCTAAGGGCCAGTGAGGGCCCCTGACGCAGTTTTGCGTTCACAGCTGCCCAGCAAGTAGTGGGCAGCTGCGCCGTTTAGGTTTTTCTTTCTAGGGACATGTCTTTGGACTCAGGAGTGAGTCGTACTCCTTCACCCCTACCTTGGCCTTCCCCAGCTGCGCAGCACTTAGTGCTAGCTGCAGCGTTTAGGCCCTGTTCTTGTCCTCAGCTGCCCAGCAAGAAGTGAGCAGCTGCTACGTTTGGGTTTTGGCGCAGTGGCGCAACCTGTACCTTAATTGATTTATGTACTACCTTTTGGGTGTTAGGAAATGTACTGTGTGTAGTATGTTTTGCGCATCCTGTCTTGATACCTCTAGATTAAGTGTGTTTATGCTTAGGAGGTTGTTTTTCCTAGTATAGTGAGGCTAGTGAGTTCATGGTTCCCTGCGTGATATATGCCTAAGGTGTTTAGGATTGCGTAGGGTGTACTTACCTTTTACCAGTGGTTACTGGTTGTGTGCTACATTTGCTAGTTGGTGCTACAGTTATTCTATGTTCAAAGTGCTAGTTCTACCAAGTGCTTATTCCTGACAGTGGTCCATGTGGCCCTGTCCTATGTATATAATCCCCTGTAAATTCCGCCCATGCCAGTGGTACAGTGTACATTGTGTGTTTATTATCTAATGTGTTTAGCATAATACAAAGGATATTTTTATATATAACCTTGTGTGGAGTTCCTTTTGTGGGGGGCCTGGGATGTTGTTGCTGGTGGGTGCGTGCGCAAATGCTTTACACATTGCCTCCAAGATAAGCCTGTCTGCTCGTGCCAAGCTACCAAGGTGGTGAGCAGAGGTTATCTTTGGCGTGTGACTCCCTTGCCCTGACTAGAGTGGTGGTTTCTGCCTGGCTTTAGTGCAAGCCTTAGCCAACCAGAAATCCCCATTTCTAACAGCCTTTGAACATAAAACCAGCCAACAAAATGTTGAATTCTTCCTGGAACTTTTTTAAGGCTCACACTAATGCTGACCGTGTTGAGTATTGGTAGATTTAGACACTATAGCTGGAAATTATTGATAAGATCTTCAAGTCTATAAATAATGAGTAAATTGGGATACATCTTGACCAAGGTAGAAAGAAAAGACTTTCCAGTCTTAGAAATAATTAGGCACTCATTTGAGGTTAACATAAGCGAGTTGTATGCATTCTCTAAGTCTTAGCACATCCTGGTGCTATGAACTGAAATAATGTCACATCTATTTATCTATATGAGTAATAAAATGAATAGCCACTTATGTAGTGTTGGACCTGGTCCCCTCTGCAGGGTCACCCACAAATGTTTTGCCTTTACCTTCCACTTTTTTGCTGGATTAATTTTTGTTGGTCGCAGGACTCTGTGCACTTCACCACTGCTAACCAGTACTAAAGTGCTTGTGCTCTCACCTCTAAATATGTTCACATTGGTTAACATCTGATTGACAAATTTAATTTACTTATAAGTACTTTGTAAAGTGGTATACCATATACGGATATACCCAGGGCATGTAAATTAAAGGCTACTAGTGGGCTTGTAGCACTCATTGTGCCACCCTCTTAAGTAGCCCATTTAAAACATGTTCCAGGTCTTGCATTGCAGCCAGAATCAGGGGTATAACACAGGCCCATGCAGCCCCCGCGGTGCGGGGGGGGCTCTAGCTCCAAGTGGCCCCCTCGGCACTGCACTGTGGCCGGAGAGCTCCTGATTGAGCCCGGAGGGGCCCCTCTAAGTATCGTGCAGGGAGGCCCCCTCACTTTTCCTTACGCCAGTGGCCAGAATGTAGTTTTAAACTGCTATTTCGGGAATCTGCACTGGAAAGTTGTTTCCAGCCCGACCCCATGTTAACTTTTGGAAGAGATGGCCTTACAATAGTGAAAATGAAATGCAGCATATTTCACTACCAGGACAGGCAAAAATACACCACTATGTGTCCTACCATGTATGTACACTGCACCCTGCCCATGGGGCTGCCTTGGGCCTGCCTTAGCGGTGACGTATATGTAAGTGGGTGCACTTTCCAGGTCAAAATGGGAGTTTAAAACTGTACACACAGACACTGCAGTGGCAGGTCTGAGACACCTTTGAAAAGGCTACTTGTGTTTGGTAGGAAATGTATTAATTTTTCTTCCAATAGCTCAATTGGTTAATACAATTCCTACAGATGTCTTGAACTAGTATATTTTGCATGCAGAAACAGAATTTGTTGCAGAGTTATTCAAGGCAACTACTTTTTGCCTTTCCTCTGCCCTGGTGGAAGTAGCTCAGTCATCCCATATGAGACCTGATCAAAGTGATGTGCTAACAACAATTATTTTATTTTGATTTAGAATAGCAACATTTATGGGCAGAGTAATTAACAGGTGTTAATATTGCCACCTGATTGGCAACTTATTCAATCTCAGGAAGAATGGAAGATGCATTAGGAGTCAGGCAGAAGAGTCTTTCATGAGCTTACTGTCATTTCACTGAAGTAATTTTTAGATAATTGGCAAAAGGTGCCACCGTCCTATAAGTGAAAATTCTAAAGTGTTTGTTATTGGGATCTGTTGAAGCTACTTTGAAGTTGTCAATCACTCATTGCACTTTTTAAAGATCTTTTCCAGTAGACTATAAACATTGTTTAAACCTTCCATGCTCAGGACGTCTCCCGGCCGTCATGAGTCACAGTAGGCGTGTGCTCATGACGGCCGGGAGCAGAGTTAAAAAAAATACATGCATACATTGCCTCCTCATGTCACTGCTCCTTGCGCCGCTCCCTTGTTGCTTCCAATCCTGGAACGTCAATTTATTGGATCTTGGGCTACTTTTTTTTCAGTTCCAGGATTGCTAATTATGAAACAACACCCGGATTATGTTTTATGGGCAAACGCATCTTCTGAAAAACGAGTTTGCGTTTGCAGAAAAGTCTCTGGTAATACCACCCGACTGCATCAACTTTTTTCACCACTGCACCCAAATACGCAGACTCCAAGACGCAGGGATCCGGTACAAGGCCCTCGACTGGATCCACTCTTTCATCTCCGGCAGAACGCAGCAGGTCAGACTCTCCCTTTCCTCTCAGACCCTACATCAACCACCTCCCTCAGACCAAAGCTCTTCAACGTCTACATGGCTCTGCTCGCCCCCATCATCAGAACTTACAGACTCAACATCATTTAATATGCAGACAACACTCAACTCATCCTCTCCCTATCCAACGAAGCCAACGCAGCCAAACACAACTTCCAAGAAGGCATGGAAGCTGTCGCCAAATGGATGACAAGCAGCTGCCTACAACTCAACACCGACAAAACAGAAGTACTCATCATGGGCCCATACCCTGACACTTGGAACGACACCTGGTGGCCCCTGGCCCTCAGATGCCCACCCAACCCATGGACCACACACGCAACCTTGGAATCGTCCTAGACTCTGAGCTCAAAATCGACCGCCAGATTAACTCCGTCACATCCTCCTGCTTCCACACCCTCCGCCTCCTACGTAAGACCTTAAAATGGATCCCCCTGAAGCACAGAAAAACCGTCACCCGCGTCCTCGTCACCAGCAGACTCGACTACGGCAACGCACGCTACGCCGGAATAAACAAAAACATCACCCGCAAGCTACAAAACATCCAGAACGCCACCTCAAGACTAGTCCTCAACCTACCAAGACACTGCCACATCTCCCAGCACCTGCGCACACTCCACTGGCTCCCCATAAAGGATAGAATCACCTTCAAGATCCTCATCCACGCACACACAAGGTCCTCCACAACACCAGAACAGCATACCTCAACAGCCGACTGAACTTCCACGCACCCCAAAGAACCCTACAATCAGCCCAGCTCTCCTAATCAGTGGTTCCCCACGCCAGAAACACCAAATCGGGAGGCTGCTCCTTCTCCTTCCTAGCAACCAGAGCCTGGAACGCCCTAGATGCCCAGACATCATCACTCCCCATTTTCACGAGAAACCTCAAAACTTGGCTCTTCGATAGACCCCCTCCTGATGGACTGGGACCTGCACCTCCCCAGCGCCTTGAGACCCTCACGGGTGAGTAGTTGCGCTTGAACAAACACATGATTGATTGATTGGCAAAAGTTTAGTATAGGCCTAAAAGCATCGGTCCCTCATTGTGTTAACTTGGCCTGAAACAGGAAGTTCGTTTTTATTTTGAGCACCAACAATGTTTGTGCTGAGCATGAACTTTCACAATTATGCTGCACACATCGTCTCCCATGAAACGCTGCATTTCTGCTTCTGCTTTCAGTTCAGATGATGCGGAGCCGCTCTTTCGAACAGACCCAGGTCACTCTGATTAGGAAAAGAAAAGTTACACAAGTACAGCCTGTCAAGTGGAAAGTATTTTTAAATAATGGCAAGCTGTTAACGTCGAGCTCCCTATTATTATGAAAACAGAATAATGAGGCGTCTTCGGCTCCCTCATGCAGCAGAGAGGATGGCTCTTGCCGGCACAGGTGCTGTGCCAGCACTCCTGGAATGATTAATGAATTACAGAAGCGAATGTGCGATCATGTCTGCGGGCCCTGCGGGACGTCACGTTCATAGCTCGCGTTCTCCGGCGCGTGTATCCGGGGCTGCGCGCGCCCTCACAGAACAAAGGAGCCGGGCTACCGCTCTGCTCGGTGCACAGAAAACAATTGTAGGGGAAATATCTGCAGAGTATAACACCCATTTTTCGAACACAGATTTAAAAAAGAAAGAGGTTAATCGCGCAGAAATGGTCGCTGATGGCTACATCTCTCAATTGTTTCTCTAACCGGGAGGTAATCATTTTGACACTTGGGTGAAAAGTTTTTTTTTCTAATAGAAACACTTTTATTTTTTGAGAACAGTAATACGGGTCAAAAGATTTAATGATGGAAAGCAGGGATTGCGCTCCCTCTTATTTCACTTGCACAGCTCTTGCTGCCATGTCGATATGTGTAACTAGGGATACATCTGCGAGCGTGGGTGGTGGGGGGTTGGAGGTGACGCATCTCAGTGCCACCCTCCCTGGTTGCCATATGCTGTTAGCTCAGGTTGACAGGGAATTTAAAAGCAGCAGCACCCACAACCTTCTCAGGAACATACGAACAGAGAAGCAACGTCTTCAGTGTGAAAAAGCAAAAAGCAGCGATGTGTGGGTGGAGAAAAAACGATTTGGGATACTTATAGCCACAGCCTCGGTGGCAAAAGCAAAATATGAGTACAATTTTATCAACGCCTCTCAACATATTATAACTAGGTTATTTAAAATGATTGCACGTACAACTGTAATGCCTCAATAGGGAAAATATATAATGCACATTTCAATAAAAGACTGGCGACGATTATACATTTTTGGCCCGATTTTAAAAATGAAGTGTAAGAAGCGGAATTGCTGTCTTTGAGGTTGGCTGAGCTGTTGTTATAAGCTTCAGAATGGATTTTGCTTTCTTCACTGTATTCTATAAACAACTCTAGCTGTTTTATCTGTTTTAGTGGGCAGTGCTGGTGTAAAGCAAATCAGCGAACATTTCTTAATTTTTACAATGCTCCATTACAACTGTATCAAACAAGGGGCCTAGGCCTGGACTGAAAACACTACAGAGGATCAGCATAGATCAAAAAAATTAAAGATGTTGTTTTAAAGACACTTTTTTGTTCTGATGGAAATGTATGTGAAAACATGTATTTCAAATTAATTTAAGGAGAAAGTACATTTTTTACATTTTCATCTGTTCATCCATTTATGTAGCTGCAAAGTGGCACATGCCACGTGCTTTTTGGACATGTTTTTCTGTGATCCTTTATTTGTGAAACCTTCAGACATTCTATTTTTTTGACATTAGAAATTCGTATTTTGAGGACTTGCGTATCTGTCTTTACAGTAATAAGCACAGGCTTAAAAATCCCAGTATGCAAAATGTTACCGGTCAAAAATCTTCATACTGGCTGAAGGTGTCACACATGATCTGGGTCACATCAACACAGCCCCCCTATTGTACATCATCATGTACAGACATTGTTATCACCCTGTGGTCCTGATGTCCTGAACTATACATCGTCCTCTGATGGGAGAAGTCTAGTGGTCATCTCATGCACAACGCTCAGAGCTCCCCCCGCCCCCGGTGTAAAGCACCTAATGCTGCCATGTGGCATAACTCCCAGGGCACCACTGAGGAACATTTATCAGTGCTCCCCTGTACTAAATACTCGCCTGAGATGCATCCGTGCTGCTCTTCTGCTGCATGTTGCTATGTGTGCATGGGTGCTTTTATGTTAGCTTGGCTTCATTAAAATTGATGATGTTGGCTTCAGTGCATGTGTTATGATCTATCTGTGCATTTGTACCTCTTCCTGCATGCTTTATACAAGAGCCAAACCTATTCACTTTGTCAATGACTGGCTAAGCAATGAAGATTTTCCTCAACCAATGTGGTAACATTTGTAGTTAGCGTAGGGACAAATTTACTCATGTGGCAAGAAAAGCTGTTCCATCATGGCCTTTTTCAACTTTTTGTGGTCCGCCTTGTATTTTGACCATCAGTGAGTCCACGGAGAGTGCTTCGTGTTTTCCTTGACACACATTTCCCATAAGAGCAACAGGCTTTACTTGCAAGGAGGTGAGTCCAAACTAAACCAGTAACCACAGAAAAGGGTGACTATTGCACTCTCCAATCACATTATATTGAGACCAGGGTCAGATTGGGACAGAAAATAGGCAATTGCACCACAATAAACGTGCCCCCCATTAGAGCCTCAGCTAGCTAAAACAAAAGTGGCACACTTCTGCAAATAGGGCAGTTTTTAACTTGCGGAGACAAGTTGTATTAGTGTTTTCTAACATATGAATGCATTTGTGTTGTCTGCAAGCAATGTTTGTGGTGATCAGTGAAATCAACTGTAACAATCTGCCCACCAGACCATAGAAGGCCCATGAACCTCCTAAAAACTGCCTGACACGCTATCTTATCAGACCAGCACCCTGGGCACTGCCTGATTGCTCTACAGGCCAGTCCGAACATAATGGATACTGGTATTCTGTCAAACGTAACTTGCTGGTTTAGCAGTACAGGCCATTTTCCTGTGCCAATAGTGAGAAAAGAATCTACAGTCCCCAGTAAAGTCTGCTAAGCACTTCGTATATGGGGTCCTTTATGTAACTTGTTTTTGTGTTATATGTTTGGGTCCATGTCTGTTGTTTATGGTAACTGGGTGTTGTTTATGCTCTACAAGGTTCCTGCATACAGCACACAATGGTGGTCTCATGCCAGTTATCCTATCCCTGGAGCAGCTGCTTGATAGTCATGGCTTAATAAATAAGACAACCCAACTTAAACTGAATAGATCACTAGATGGGTAAATAATAGATATATTTCACTGTTCTGCACTGCAATATTAGGCCATGAAATAGAACAGATCTAAGATCCCAATGGGCAGCCTTAAGTAATCCATTCAAAGGCCCATTCCCCTCTACATGAAAGTGATTGTACAACAGAACTAAAACTGTGAGGTGGGAAAAATGTCTTGTTTGCTTTTAGGAGAGGCTGCTGGCACTGAGCTGCTGCGTCTCTTTTGCCCTATACCGACAAAGAGACAATTGACTATCCAGCAAAAAGGGCTGAACATTTATTGGAATCAATCAAAATATGAACAAGTTCGTCTTTTGCACAAGTTGAGACTGGGAAACAGAATTGACAGCAAAAAACAAGGGGCAGAAGGTCCTCGAGGTTTTCTGCCCTAGTTCAATGGGTAAAATCAAGAGACCTTAGGTGTCCAAAGAATAGGAAACTCCAAACCCATTAAAATATATTCCATAGGAGAAAAATGGACAACGCTAAGTAGCCAAATACCATTTCGAATTGGGATTCCAATGTAGACAGAAAGTCCAGAATTGCAAATAAAACAACTTTTTATTATTGGGATATTTTCATTGATTTCTCCAAAGAGAACTGCAGTGTGAGGAAAACACTCAACATGTGTTTTCTCCCTTCCGGCGCGCAGGCTTGGCGCTTTTTCATGGCTGATAGGTGGGTTTATTATGTAGGAGACAAAATTTGGGGTGACAATGAACATTTTGCATCTCCATAAGCCCATCGTTCAAAGATAGAAATGAAAAATAGAAAAAAAGCAAAAATAATCAAATTAGTGATAAAGACACCCTGTAGTCTTTGTACCATGTCTGGTTCGGTAGCGGAGCCGTTGCCTCATGTCATCCTCAGCCTGTGCCCAGCGATGCGGCTCATGCTTCCAGGCAGACATCACATGTGGAGAGAACGCTTTCCAGTGCATTGGGATTGTTCGTCATGCCAATGCAAGTGCTAAGTCCATACATTAATTCCCAGCTTTATCTGTCTTGGGGTGGGGCATTAGGCCTAGCAGACACATTTTGTGGCATTGTTGTTGTGCCTATCTGTTACCTGTTGAGTGCACAGAGAGCCTGGCACCAATCTACATCCGTAAGATGAATTTGTAAGTCTTGATGCCAGCAGGGTCTCGGTCCAGGCAGTGTTGGCCTCTCCGTCCCCCCCAGCAGCTTGTACATATTGGTAATCCTATGAATCGTGGAACTCCTCATGAGCAACCTGTTTAGAGCTGGGTCAGTGTCAGTTCCTTTTCTGGGTTTCCTCACTCCCCCAATCATCTCCTTTAGTGCTGCGTACGTCAAGATCTGCCCCGCTGGGGCCCTGTGTGCCTCATGGAGCTCCTCAAAAGAAAGGATGCCCCCCTGGCAAACAACTGGTCCAGGTTGACAATAGAGGTTTGCTGCCACTGCCATTAGTGCACTGATGCCCCAAAATGTGCAAAATCTGGCAAACACCACAAAGGAAGATCTGAAGAGTACGCTGCGCTGCTGTGTCAGAGGTAGCGGGACCAGCAATACCGAAACACCCTGAGCAGGAGTGGCAGTCGCCCATTGAGAGGGTACACCCTAGGGCTTCCCTGAACGTCTGCATTTGAGTCACTGTGGGCCAGAGGTACCCCACCTCGGGCAACACTTCTGGAGCAATCAACGTCATCAGCCACTGCGGCTGCCCTACTAAATAGTACAACTCATAGTCTGGACTACCCCCTCCCCCTCCTTTGGCCATAGGTAAGAACATTTTCTCCAGAGCCACTCAATGTCAACCCGCTGTCCTAATTAAATTAAAGAGCCTTTCATTTAAATCACAAAACACCACAAGAGGCAGCAACAGAAAGACAATGGCAAACAGATACAAAAGCAGTAGCAAGGCCACCATCATTGGCAGTGCGACGCAGCAGATGGGCGAAAGCTGGAGTCTCTGCCAGAACTCCAATGACAAGCGAAGCAAGGAAACCACCCTATTTAGGTTGCCCTTGCAGATGTCCTTTGGCTCTCTGTGGACATGGATACCCAGATATTTGAAGGTGTGTGTGGCAACTGGGACTGCGTAAGGTCCCAACCTTGCCAGAAAAAGATTGCAGAAGTGTCAGTCAAGGGAAAAATACAAGGCTTCTGTGTGTTTATGCAGAGTCCCAAGAGTACACCAAAGGAGTCTAGGAGTCTCATACCTGGCAGCAAACACGAAGTGGCATCATTCAAGTAAATCAGGTTCTCATCGACATAAAATGATATGATATGCTTCTGGTTCGTCACTTGTAGTCCGTGTTCACCGCTCAGTGCCTGCAGTCTGCATGCTATGGGTTGCATGACAAGTGCGATCAGCAGGGGTAACAGTGGGCAGCCCTGTTGGGTGCTCCTATGAACTGCCACTGCTCTGAATATTCCTGTCCAACTCTCACCCGTGCCATCGGAGCTCCAAATTCTGACTAACAGCTCCTCTACAAACCCCATGTGGCAGAGGAGCATGAATAAGGACAACCAGGAGAGATTGTTGAAGGCCTTTGCCATGTCCACCAACACCACTACAGCCCCTGAAGTATTCTCTGGTAGAGTGTCCAATGCATGAAAGAGGCATTGTAAGAAAGTGGGTTACTAGATGAGAGGGAGTAAAACCCTACTCAAGCAACAACTGCAATCCATGTCAGCATGAAGTCACAAGCAAACCCCAAATTAACCTGTGCTCACCCTCTGGTAGCTTGGCACAGAGCAGTCACGCTTAACTTAGAAGCAATGTGTAAAGTATTCATGCAGCACTTCAAACAGTAATGAAGTAAAAATACTAAACAAGGAAAATCCAACACCAATTTAGAAACAGAGAGTAACATTATATTAAATAAATCTGGACAAAAATGACAAAATTCAATCAGTACAACGAGAGATATGCAAATTTAAAGTTGTAATTGAAAATAGCGCCAAAAAGCACAGAGGACCAACTGTGGAAATCTGATGGCGTTGGATCGGGATAAAGTCACAAGTTTAGGCTGTGAATGAGTGCGGTCTGGCTACAGGGACCCAGTTAGGCCCGCTGAACAAAAGTACCATAGATCCTGGTTGGATATCATTGTGAGGTCCCACATTGAGGACTTGTCTCGCAGCTGAGGCGATGCATCTGCAAAGTTGTGATGCAAGAACCTGCGTGGTCATTGAGGCTGCTGTCGACTAGAGATTTGCAACGTGAGGGCCTGCATTGGTGAAGCTTCTCACAGCGAAGGTTCTGATGCAGGTGCTAGATTGATGTAGAGTATTTGCACTGAGAATCCCCAAAACAGAGGCAATGCATTGGTTCCGCTCAGGATTACACCGCGTAACAGAGGAGCTGCGTCAGTTCTGCTGGATCCAAAGATGGGCTGGCATATCACCTTCAGGCCCACTGCCAAGGCTCCATGACTGGAGTGGCACTTGGTAGGGAAGGACTCACAGATGGCAGAGTCCAGATTCTGGGTTCAAGGTTTTTGGAGTCTTCTGTCCCTAAGGCTTTAGCCAGGAGGCCAGGGACAGACTAATTTGCATATAGCCAGGTTCTGAGCTGGGATGGGGCAGTGAGCTAAATAACGGTGATGGATCAAGCCCTGATCTTTGGACTGGGTAAGAGTGGTCTGCTTAATTCAGACACTCTGTTCATCACCACCCCCTTTTCTGAATCGTTTTTGGCCACTATAGGTGTGGCAGGGTATACTCAGACATGAGTCCCTTGCTTACTGCTCCATCAGGATTCAAGCAAGCCGGGCCGACGAGGCTGAAATGCCAGAAACCGGTCCCCGGTAGCTTGTATCCTTTCTGGTGAAGAATTGGCTTGGTAGTTTGGTCTGCCCTGTTCCCATGATGCACTGGGCCAGGGACAGACTAATTTGCATATAGCCAGGTTCTGAGCTGGGATGGGGCAGTGAGCTAAATAACGGTGATGGATCAAGCCCTGATCTTTGGACTGGGTAAGAGTGGTCTGCTTAATTCAGACACTCTGTTCATCACCACCCCCTTTTCTGAATCGTTTTTGGCCACTATAGGTGTGGCAGGGTATACTCAGACATGAGTCCCTTGCTCACTGCTCCATCAGGATTCAAGCAAGCTGGGCCGACGAGGCTGAAATGCCAGAAACCGGTCCCCGGTAGCTTGTATCCTTTCTGGTGAAGAATTGGCTTGGTAGTTTGGTCTGCCCTGTTCCCATGATGCACTGGGCCAGGGACAGACTAATTTGCATATAGCCAGGTTCTGAGCTGGGATGGGGCAGTGAGCTAAATAACGGTGATGGATCAAGCCCTGATCTTTGGACTGGGTAAGAGTGGTCTGCTTAATTCAGACACTCTGTTCATCACCACCCCCTTTTCTGAATCGTTAGCCAGGAGGCCAGCAAACTAGCCCTTGGAGTAACTATAGGGTCCTGGGTTAAATAGCCGCATTTCCAGCCTTTCTCTCCCAGGCAAGCGGGCAGCAGACAGTAAGTAAGCACAACAGGACAGCAGTCCTTTAGAGCAGCAGTTCAGCAAAGTTGCAGTCCTTCCAGCAGTACATCATTCTTTCTTACCCACTTTGTCCACAGGTTCAGAAGTGTACTGAGTTGTTGGTCTGAGGTCCAACATTTATACCTAGTGCCCATTTTAAAGTGGAGGACGTTACAAGAGGTTTTTACCCCCTTGAGGTATCAGGCATCTCCTTCCTCTTTGTCCTTGACCCAGCTTGTCTGGGGTCACAGTAGACTAGTAACAATCCCTTTGTGAGAGTTCTCAGGCAGTGCCTTTGTGATGTGCAAGTGTGATTGGTGACATCTCCACCCCCTCGTTAACACAGAGTGGCCCATTCTGCCAACATCTATCTTCCTCATGGCTCCCTGTCTGGGAGCAATACATAAAGACCAATTGTCAACTACACCTAGTCATGTGACCCAAGAACAACCTGCAGGTACCAAATGGTTAAGCCAATAAAATGCCAACTTTCGAAAAGTGGCATTGTCAAAATTGTAATCTAGAATCTGACTTTAACATTAGAGAGAGGATTTTTCATTACAATTCCAAAAACACCAAACATGAACTGGTTACCTGATCCCAATTGGAAGTTACAGCTCATTGAATGTAATAGGGTAACTCCAATGTTATCCTATAGGAGTGGTAGGCCTTGCAGTAGTGAAAAATGAATATGTTTTTTACTCCCAGGATATGTAAAACTTAAAGGTACATACCGAACTTTTTCAATACATTACACTCTGCCATCTGGGCTGTCTAGGGCCTACCCTAAGGGTGCCTTACATGAAATTAAAAAGGAAGGGTTGGGCTTGGCAAAAGGTTTATTTTGCCAGGTCGACATATCAGTTTTAGAAAAGTACACACAGGCTGTAATGGCAGGCTTGCAACATGTTTAAAGAGTTACTTAAGTGGGTGAGAAAATAAGTGCTGCAGGCCCTCTAGTAGCATTTAATTTACAGGTCATGGGTACTGCAGCACCAATTTACTAGGGACTTACAGGTAAATTAAATGTGCCAATTGGGTGTAAGCCAAATCTACCATCTTTTATGGCACTAGCTCTTTAATACTGGTTAGCAGTGGTAAAGTGTGCAGAGTCCTAAAAGCCAACAAAAACAGGTACAGAAACCAGGAGGGTGACGGCAAAAGATCTGGGTATGACCCTGCAGACACGGCCACGTGAAAGAGGTGCCTAATATTTGAGGAAGTACTCCTCTATGGGATGAATCTGCTTTGGTCCGAATAAATCAAAGATGATAAACACAAGTGTATACAGTTTTCAATGGTTTTCTCCAGGATTCTACAGTTCAGTTTGAGAAGGGACAAGGGCCCATATGTGCCTTTGTTCAAAGCCCCCCCCCCCTGTTTGTGAATCATCACTATGAGGGCTTCTTGGGAGGACACTGGCAGCTGTCCATCCACTTGAACCAGTACATACAGCCAAGCCAAATGCCTAAGGAGGTTTGTCTTAAAACACTTAAAGAATCCCAGGGAAGTCCATCGCTGTATTCCCGAAAATCATGCTGATGCTCCAGTTAGTGTGCTTCCACCACTGTTAGACCAGGGCACATTGTGCCTCCACATCCAAGATTGCTTGGTAGTTCAAAGAAATGCAGCTCACGCTCAGAATGGTCCAGATGGATCACAGGTACAAATCCCTCTGATGAATGCCAGAAAGGTGTCCCATTCGACCAGCGACATGGATGTGGAGCTGGCATTTATCTCAAAGTAGTGCATTATTCGTCACTCAGGGCACCTGAATAGGCAGCGTCCTCCAGTTCTGAATACTGCAGGTCTCATGATGGTGTGAGAGTTCTCAACAGCCCCTTCGCAGGACCAGCAAAAGCAGGCAGTGGTCTGAGTAGGTCAACCCTAAATAGTCTGTGTTACGTGTCATCCATCCGAGCAAGTGGTTTGGAAGTTAGAAACAGGTCTATTCCAATGGGCAAATTGTGAATGTGGATTTCTTTTTAGTATTTCCTGAGCAATGGGTGTGCCTACCTTTATGCATCCAATAATCGCCAGTTTTTGATCAAGTCCCTACTTTATGTGCTGATGCTTCTAGTAGTGTAGGGTGAAATCTGTCCACCCTAGTATCCAAAATACAGTTAATACCCCCCTGCCCACCACCACCAAGGATTCATTTAAGGCCTGCTCCATTAGGTCGTTTAATGACTTTAAATGAGGTGCCTGTCCTGTGTTAGAGAAGTAGAGCCCAAGAATGTGGAGTGTGGAGCCTCTAGCCTCCCACTCACAAATGTGTATTACCCTTCAGTGTCCATCCTCTGCCATTCTGGCTGCAACAGAACTTCTGGTATGACTCAAACCAAAACTCCCCTGGAATAATAAAAAAATGAGGTGTACAATAGCTGGCCTTTCCAGTGGTGCGCCTCAATTAATATGGCAATGTGTACTCTGTGTCTCGCCAAATAGGAATGCATAAGGTCCAGTAAGGTATAGGGTCAGGTTCAAGGCATTCTGCCTGATGCACAAGATCTATTGTGGTTGTGGCTGAATGCTTAACATGAATGGTTTTTCCTTTACAATACCTTCAAACACTTATGCTCAAGTACTCTCTTGCTTTTACAGATTCCTCATTTTAAATGCTCTGAAACAGGAAGGTAATCTTTCCCGTTCCTAGGGCCAAAACTGTAGAATGAACTTCCCATCAAAACTAGGACTATTCACAATCATGTTCCATTTAGACAAGTGCATAAGGCCATCTAATTCCGCTAATGTAGCCCTCTGGTCCATTTATCCTGCTGCCCCAGTTTTATTGAGTTCCTTGTAAACATGCCCTAGTGGCGAGAGGCCTTTAGAGGTGTACATAGTACTTTACAAGAAGTAAATCAAATCAATATCCTTAAGATATGTACCTGGAATAGCATCTTCACAATAAGTAATTGGTTTTAAGGATCTACCAACTGCAGATATTTTGGGCAAGAAAATATAACCACATTTTTTCCATCACCCAGGCAAACTGGATGAACACTGACATGGTTAGAAATGTCCTCGATGACTTCTTTAATATTATCAATCAAAATGCATTGATCCCTGAGGAGGATGCAGTGGAATAAACAGCAGGAGGACCATATTATAATAACTGCAATGGCAAACAGTCTAAAAACTCCCATTAGATTTATTTAGGGATTCAGAAACATTGTTTTGTTTAAAAATCATCATCAGGTTTTTTAAACATAGAGTGTCTCTGCCTCTGTACTTCTGTAAACACAGAGGGCCTCATTTACAAGAAAGTGCAGCACCACAAGCCCTTTGGCTTTGCCACGATGCGCCACTTTCAATGCACAGGGATGGGTCATCTACAAGTATATGACAGATCCCTTTGCTCTCCCCTGCACTGGTGCACAATTAGCTGCATTCTCCGACACAGGAACCCTGGCACCATGGAGCAAGGATGCCAGCGTCATGGGAACGTCCTGCACATAAACAATGTGAAGTGGCATTTTTCAACTTCTATGTGTACTGCATCCGCAAATAACTTTTTTAAATGATTGTTTATGTGCAAAAAGTGACCCCTTAAAAGGTGATTTCCTCATTTTATGTGTACTGCAGAATGCAGCACGCATAGAAAGAGGAAAAAATGAGGAGAAATGAATGCATTTTTCCTTGTTGCGCCTCCCTACGCCTCCTCTGGGGAGGCGTGGCATTCAGACGCATATACAGGTTTACAATTTCTTGTAAATTTGGAAATGTGTCAGGTTCCATGGAACACAGCAACACCCATGGAACACCCCTGTCACGAAAAGTGCTGCGTGTAAAGGGGCCATATTTACAAGGACAGGACAAGCCACACATGGTTGCTTTCTGTGTCGTTGTAAATATGGGGCAGCAAAATTCCCACCAGTGTGTCACAAAAAGTGATGCACTGGTGGCGCAAGGGGCTTGTAAATAAGCCCTTCAGTGTTATTTGCTGTGATGGAAAATCAAGCTTGTTTGGTATTGTTGGTGGCTGTCCATGGGTTGTTGGTGGGAATTAGGCTGGGCTTAACAGAGAGAATTGCGAGAAAACTTGAAAGCAAAGAAATACTTGTGACAGGAATTGGTTAGGTAGGCACTACTATATGTGTTCTGCAGACAAGGTGTCCTCTTGTATGACCTGTTTGGTAATGGACATAACAAGTATCATAAAGTCTCTTTGTGGATCACTGTTGAGGGTGTATCATTTAGAGGATGGGTGAGACCTCGACGTTAATGTGGTTTATATGATTTATGTGTGAGAATCTTAACTGAGGAAGGAGCTAATTAGAGCCCTTCTTAATGTAGAAATGCTTTGGTTGATTTATGTATTTATATTTCTGGAGGGTGATGTTAATGGATGGGGTGACTAGAGAACAGTGGAGATCAAGCTTGTTTAGGGATGTGTGCCACTCATTTCATTTTAGCTTTATTTTGTTTTTGGTGTTTTCTTTCCATTTGCGTGCATGTGTGTGTCTGTGTGTTTGTGTTATCTCACTTTCTTTCTTTACAGCTGGATATGTATCAGGACACAAGAGCACAACGTTTTAACCATTGTACAATCAGGGCTGTGAATATTGAGCCATCCCAAATATAAATCGATTTGGCCTATTCACAAAACAGTCCTATTCACAAAAAAAGTACAGGTAGAGATTGAGGCTTCCATCTGAGCGTAATTGTATGTTTTTTACCCAATTCACATTCCAGAAGTACGCATAAAAAGCTGTAATAGGCATAGATTTTCAGGCAGCCATCTTGGAATGTCCTGTTACTTTTTTTAAAGTCTCCTGTTCCCTGTGTGCATAGTTCTCCAGAGCAGAGAAGAACACATGGGAATGAAGCCTTCCGTGCAAAGGCACATTTTTTCTTCACAGGGAACGCATTTTTCTCCATGTGCAATGCCCTTCGGCTACGCACTCCCCAAATGCTTAGGTGATCTCTTCTCCTTCATACTCTGGAAAGGTAATTATACCAACACTGTGCTGTAGTAAATCTGACCATGTTCAGAGTGGAAATAGGATGGAGTGGAATTTGGTAAAGACCAGTAATGTGAGTGTTTGTAAATGTTTCCAAACTTGAAAGCAAACCACAACTGAGATTTACTTGTGCATATTTTTCTGCAGTCCTGCCTGAGAATTCTTGACTTGTAAAACCATTTACACCTGCAAGGAATCCCTTTGTGAATTACTGTCAGATGCAGAAAACGTGGTTGTATACATATGTTTACAACCAAATTTACCTTTGTGAATTGGTTACTGTTGAAAAGGACCATCTGTTGGCAAGTGTACCCCCCAGGTTTTTTCCTTGACTGCTTTTGCTTGCTTTAGAGCTGTGTGGGCCTCATTTATAAGGTGTTGACGTAGGGCAGTGCCTCAAGGAATCTTGCTGCTCTGCCCTATGCCAAAACAAAAGGGAATGAGTGCTCCACATCTCTGTGATACAGTGCATTCCTGTCCTTTTCCCCAGCGCCGGCGCACAATGGGCTGCCAAATGCTAACGCAGGCACCCTTGCACCATGATGCAAGGGTGCCTGCGTTGCGGGGCTGATTGATTTTGCACAGGAAGGGGCACCTTCCTGCACAACATCAATCAATTCAGGCAATTTCCTCTTTCTCTGTGTGCTGCAGAAGGCAGTACATATAGAAAAAGGAAAAAGCTAGGAGAAATGAAAACATTTCTCCTCGCTGTGCCTCCCTAACGCCACCCATGGAATGGCGTTAGATTTTGATGCATTCCCAGGTTTACGATTTCTTGTTATCTGGGAATGTGTCAGAGTCCATGGGTGTTGCATGGGAACACCCACAGCAACACCCATGGAATGCCCCTTTCACATAGTGTTCTGCATGAAAGGGGCACATACTTATAAGCCAATGAAAAGCCATGTATAGTGGCTTTGCGTGGCCTTGTAAATATGCTGAGGCACATTGCCCCACTGGAACACCAAAAAAGTGACGTTCCACTGCCGCAAGGGGCCTTATAAATGAAGCAATGAGCACTTTACCTTCTTTTAACCAGTTGGAAAGTGCTTGTGCTTCCTCATTTAGCATGATGAAATTGACATTCCCCTGTTTGATATAATTAACTTACCTAAAAGTCATTAGTATATGGTACTTACGTACACCCAGGGCCACTATTGTAAATGCCTCTAGTGGGCTGAAGCACCCATTGTGTAGTGGACTGATACACCCATTGTGCTACCCATTACAATGACAGTGCAAACATGACTGTAGGCCAGCCATCTGTAGCCTGGCTGTGCAGGTTTAAACTGCGAATTTGACCTATTAAAGTAACTCCTTTTGACAGGCCTAATACCCTTCTTTTAAATATTAATGAGCCACCTATAATTAGGCCTTAATGTCCATAAGGCAAGAAGCATGGTATGGTAGGACATGTAGAAATATTATGTTAGTAGGTCCTTTCAATAGAAAAGCCTTAAAAGCTATCATAACTCTAGCGTGGTTAGTTGTTCCATAAGAAAGCATTGGGATCATATGTTTAATTTTATATATCGTTATTTTCAGCTAGGAAACAGCTACAGAGTTCATGTTTGTATTTAATTTTGGGACTTTTTGAAATATTTATTACAACACTAGTGATGTCAGATTTGTAATAAATATTTTGGAAAAGGTACTTATTGAAAGCTACCTTTTCTACCCATAAGCCACCAAAGGCCCATTTGCATGAGGTTCAAGTGTCACCCAAGATTTGAATAGCCCCTTGATGAGGGGCAAACTTGCTCCCGGAGCTGAGACAATGGCCCTAGGTGTGGCGAGGTGTTCAGTTCCTCTGGCAAGTTGACCATTAGGTTTTACCCAGGAACCTAATTAACTTTAAAGAGTCCTACCCTGTTACAGGCAGATGTAGCTGACACCTGGGCCTGCCCATTCTTTCTCCCTCTAGTCAGTCAAGCACCATTTCCATTGGGAAAGGGGCTGCCTGTGAACAAGCCCAGGTTAATTAAGTGACTTCAAAGGTTTATCCTGACAAGGGTTGTGGTTATTACTTGAGGGGAGGCTCACCTCCCTAAATTAATACACCAATTTCTTCAATTACAGCAGAGTTGGTGGAATTGAAGAGTTCTGACCCTGGCACTAGTGGGAAGAGGCACAATGGATATATGAGGCAGTCTTATAGGTTGTGGGGTGTATGTCACCAGATCGAGGTTGACAATACTGACTAATAAAAATATTTGCACATATTGCATTGCCCAGCTATGCATTGCCTACCATTACTTCTTCAAAATAAACATATATTTATTATCTTTAACTACTTTTTACCTTGATGTGTTAGTGGTAGGCAATGTAGTAGATGCAATATTTGCATTGTGGGATATAGGTAACGTATATTGTACGGAAGTAGAAGATAGAGCCAGGGCATACAAAATTGCTGATAGATCACATAGGTTGGAGTACACAGTTAGACAAGGTTGTTGAGTAGTGTTAGAACCGGGGTCTCTAGTTGGCAGGGGTATGCACCCTATATCCAAGTAGGGACCACCGCTTCCGACCTGGTAGCTTGGCGCAGAGCAGCAAAGGCGTAACTTCAGAGGCAATGTGTAAAGTATTTGTGCAACACGCAGCAGCAGTGACGCAATAAGAAACACTCACAAAAGGAACACCACACCAGTTTTGTATAAGAATAAGAATTTCTTTATCTAAAAATTATGCGAGAACCAAAAGCAGGTAAATCCAGCTCCAGGCAAGATCAATAATAAAAAGGATTCCAGTTTCCAAGCAAGATCAATAATCAATAAAAATGAATCCAGTTCCCAGGCTTGATCAATAACAAAAAACAGGATTCCAGTTTCCAAGCAAGATCAATAATCAATAAAAATGAATCCAGTTCCCAGGCCTGATCAAATCACCAAAAGCTCATGTGTGCCAAGGGCTCTTGCTGGTAATGTCTTTCTCACAGTGTCCTTGGATGGTAAAAGTACACTTGAGGTAGGTTCTTATGGTCAAAATTCACTGGGGGAAGGTTCTTAGGCCAAAGTTCCCTTGTAGCGTAATAAGTGTGCCTCTCATAGAAATGATGCTCCCAGCCTAGGAAGTGCGGCTGCACAGGCGCTGCTGGTAATGCTAAATAATGCCCCAGTTTCAATTACCAAGTAATTATGCCCCCGTAGGCCAGTCAGTGAAGGACGGTTCCCAGCCAAGCACAAAGCTCACACTCCAGGTACCCGGCCAACCCGCACCCCGCCCCTTCGCACCAGCCTGGTTGCACTGAGGCGTTACCTGGGGTGGTGGATGCGGACGCAGGTGCGAGGCTCCTCTCCCCCTGGGGCCTTGGGCTCAGCAGGCGCTGCACGGTTGGGGGTCACAGCCACACAGCGCTTCTTTAGCACAGCGCTTAACAGTGCCTCCAAGTCCTGGGCAACGATGGAGCCTCCTGCCACACAGCGCTTCGCTTCTCAGCGCTACACAGCGCGCTCCGGTCCCAGTGGCGGTGACCTCAGGGCCAGTTTCAGTGGGCTTGCGCCAGAAGCAGAGGCAATCACAGAGCCCTGGGAGGATCACGGGGCAAGCAGTGCTGAGGGCAGGCACAGCGTTGCAGGGCAAATCTTGAGAGTGTTGTTGCTGTTCCAAAGGCAGTCTTTAAAACGCTGTGGTCCAAGGACAGGTAGTTTCCTTCAGCTTAAAAAGGGTGCAGTCCCAAAAAGGCAATCTTTAAAAGGTTGAAGACTCTTTAAAATGCTGTTCAAAGAAAAGTAGTTCCTTTGGGATGTTGTGGAGACACTCTGGTGGTGATGTTGCACTCTCCCATGCAGGGCAGAATCAGCAGACAGTAGGGCAGCTCAGCAGGTTGTGGGGCAGCAGTTCCTTGGAGCAGTCAGCCTCCTTCCCAGTGGCAATCCTCTTGCGCAGCAGTCCTCACTCCAGCAGGGATTCTTCCAGGTCCAGCAGTGTAACAAGAATGTGAGGCCAGGACCCTCCCTTATATATCTTTTTAGTCTAGGGGCTAGAAAGTGGTGGAAGTCTCTGGAAGGGTCTGGGGGCAGGGGCTTCTGGAAGAGTCCGGGGAGTTCTGGTATGTTCCCTGCCTTCCCTGACCTAGCTGTCACAGTGACGAGAGACAGGCCGTTAAGGCTACAGTGGGCAGCCCATCACAGCTCATCCCAGGGAAGAAGGTGTGAATCACCACTCCCACCTCCCAACCCAGGCAGGCTATCAGTATGCAGAGGGGAGGGGGGAGTCTGCAGCCTAATCTAAGTGTAGGCAGGAAAAGGTCCCCTTTATAAAAGTGGGATCCCTAGCGTAGTAATGCCCAAACCCTATATATCATTGGAAAGGGTTCCCCGCCCTGAGTCCAACAAGACCAAACATGATAGACTTATTAGGCCCCTGTCAGAAGTTAGTCCATAAGGGGAGGTTCCCAATGTTAGCCTATGGAGGATTAAGCCTTACTGCGTTAGCAGTGGCTTGGGGCAGATATGCCAGCCTCACAAGGTTTTAGGGGAGAGCACCTGCACCTCAGCACTGTTTAGCAGTGGTGAGGCGCCCAGAGTCCTAAGTCCAACAAAATATAGGATAAAAATGGGAGGCAAAAAGGCAAAAATGTAGGGGAGACCACCCTAAGGCTGACAGGTCTAACATGTGTAAGCACGAGCGGAAAATCCGTTACGTCCGCGGATTTTTTGGATTTTTAGTGAATACGCAATCCGCGTATTTTGCGTATTTTCCACAAAATCCGAAAAAAAAAAATCCGCGGATGTAACGGGTTCAAAAGTTGAACCCCCACTCATGTAACTATTTTACAATGGCGCCAGCAAGCTGCCAGCGCCGTTGTAAAATAGTTACAACGTTAGCTTGCACAGGAACCACTAGATAAAACGAAGCAGGTGCTGCTTTATTTTATCTAAGTGCTTCCTGTGCAAGCTAACTTTGTAACTATTTTACAACGGCGCTGGCAGCTTGCTGGCGCCATTGTAAAATACTACAGCAAGAGACCCCTGCGCCCTTCGGCGCGATTGCATAGTAACACACACATGGTCGCTGGAACTAGTTGAAGCTCAAATGCAGTGACTCATTCATCAGCCCAGAAACAATCGAGAGCGTCGTCGAGGCTGGGCAATGTGCCTTCTTTACCAAATCTACCGTGGAAAATCAGCTGTGATGCTGGATAGACTTTGCATCCTTGACTTTCACGAGCGCAATACCCATGAGTAGGCACATTGTGTTCGCACGGGTTTCTGCACGTTCGCGAGCGTTTTTTACAATAAAACCCTCGCGAACTTGCAGAAACCCGTGCGAACACAAAAAAAAAATACGCTAGGATCCGCGGATTTTGCGTATTTTCGAAATACGCAAATACGCAAATACGCAAATTTGCGGATTGCCAATACGCAAAATCCGCTCACCCTTAAACATGTGTCCCCCCCAGCTGAGAGTGGGGAGAACTACCCAACCTCCAGGGAGTTCTCATCACTAAGGCGGAAAAACCGAGAGAGACTGTCAGCATTGGCGTGGTCTACTCCGGGTCTGTGTTCCACCCTGAAGTCCATCCCCTGTAGAGAAATGGACCACCTCAACAATTTGGGATTCTCGCCCCTCATTTGCATGAGCCACCTAAGGGGCCGGTGGTCAGTCTGGATCAGGAAGTGGGAGCCAAACAGATATGGCCTCAGCTTCTTTACAGCCCAGACCACCGCGAAGGCTTCTCTCTCTATCGCACTCCACCGCTGTTCTCGGGGGAGCAGCCTCCTGGAGATGAAGGCTACTGGTTGGTCCCTTCCCTCCTCATTGAGTTGCGAAAGTACCGCCCCTATGCCATGCTCTGAGGCGTCCGTTTGGACAATGAACTCTTTGGAGAAGTCAGGGGCCCTGAGCACATGAGCGGTGCACATGGCCTGCTTTAGAGAGTCAAAGGCTTTTTGGCAAGCCTCTGTCCAGATCACTTTCCTAGGGTATTTATTAGAGGTTAGCTCAGTCAAGGGGGCCACAATGGTGCCATAGCCCTTGACAAATCTGCGGTAGTAACCTGTGAGGCCCAGGAATGCCCCGACCTCAGTCTGTGTTTTGGGAGGCTCCCAGGCCAGGATGGTTTCTATCTTGGCCTGTAGGGGTTGCACCTTGCCCCCGCCCACCAAGTGTCCTAGGTAGACTACCGACCCCTGCCCTATCTGGCATTTGCTAGCTTTGATAGTCAGGCCTGCCTGCTGCAGAGCCTGAAGCACTTCCTGGAGGTGACCCAAATGGTCCTCCCAGCTGCTACTGAAGACAGCTATGTCGTCCAGGTAAGCAGCAGAGAAGTCCTCTAAACCGGAGAGGACCCGGTTCACCAGCCGCTGGAAGGTGGCAGGAGCGTTTTTCAGTCCAAAGGGCATCACTCTAAACTGGTAGTGGCCCTCTGGGGTGGAAAAGGCGGACCTCTCTTTAGCTCCATCTGTTAGGGCGATCTGCCAGTACCCTGACGTGAGGTCAAAGGTACTCAGGTATCGGGCAGCCCCCAGCCTGTCAATGAGCTCATCCGCCCTCGGGATAGGATGAGCGTCAGTCTTGGTCACAGAGTTCAGTCCCCTGTAATCCACACAGAACCTAAGTTCTGGTGTAGTGCCCGGTGGAGCAGCTTTTGGTACCAGAACCACCGGACTGGACCAAGGGCTGTTGGAGGGCTCTATCACCCCCAACTCCAGCATCTTAGCGACTTCACTCTGGATGCTGGCCTTCACCTTATCTGACAGCCTGTAAGATTTAGACTTGACGGGGGGCTGTCTCCTGTGTCCACATCATGGGTACACAGGTGGGTAATCCCGGGGATAAGGGAAAACACTGAGGCGAACTGCCCCAGGACCTGGCGACAGTCCCTCTGTTGCTCAGGAGTCAAGGATGGGGAGAGGACCACTCCCTCCACCAATCCATCCTTCTCTTTGGAAGCAAAGAGGTCCGGGAGAGGTTCAATTTCCTCTTCCTCGGCCCCATCTCTCACCATCAGTAAGGTGAGCTCAGACCACTCATGGTGGTGTTTGAGGCGGTTGACATGTAACACCCTGTGGGGCTGCCTGGGGGTCTTAAGGTCCACCAGGTAAGTGGCCTTACCCTTCTTCTCCAATATCTCATAAGGGCCTGTCCAGCGATCGTGGAGGGCACTAAGCTCTCCAGGCTCCATGACCCACACCTTCTGTCCACGTTCTAGCTCCACAGGGTGAGAGTTCTGGTCGTACCATTCCTTCATTACCGCCTGGCTGGCCTCTAAGTTGTCAGAAGCTTGTTTCCACAACTTAGCCATTTGGCTACGGAAGGCCAGCATGTAGCTCACTACATCTTGGGGAAGCCTCCTTGGAGTCTTCTCCCACCCATCCTTCACTAAACTGAGAGGTCCCCTAACAGGGTGACCGTACAAGAGCTCGAAGGGGCTGAAACCCACCCCCTTCTGCGGTACCTCTCTGTAGGAAAACAGCAAACAGGGCAAGAGGATGTCCCACTTTTTCCTCAGGCCCTCAGGCAGACTCCTGATCATGCCCTTTAGGGTCTTGTTAAATCTCTCCACGAGACCATTGGTCTGTGGGTGGTAAGGGGTGGAGAACTTATAAGTAACCCCACACTCCTTCCACATGGCTTGCATGTAGGCAGACATAAAATTGGTACCCCTGTCGGACACCACCTCTTTCGGAAAACCCACTCTGGTAAAAATCTCCATCAGGGCCCGTGCCACTGCAGGTGCAGTGATGGTTCTCAGAGGAATAGCCTCTGGGTACCGGGTGGCGTGGTCCACCAGAACCAAGATAAACCTGTGACCAGAAGAAGTCGGTAGATCCATGGGCCCAACAATGTCGATGCCCACCCTCTCAAAGGGGGTGCTAACGACAGGCAGCGGTTCCAGGGGAGCCTTCAGCTTAGTCCCTGTTTTCCCACTAGCTTGGCAGGTCAGACAGGTCCTGCAGAATGTATCTGAGGAGATCCTCATCTGCGGCCAATAAAAATGTGGGACAAGCCTAGCAAAGGTCTTGTCTTGGCCCAAGTGTCCTGCCAATGGGATCTCATGAGCCAGTTCCAAAAGAAAGGCCCTGTAGCACTGGGGGACCACTAAGGCCCTTGATGACCCATGCACAGGAGCCTTGGGCTCACTGTAAAGGAGCCCATCCTCCCAGTAAATATGATACTTCGCGGAGGCATTGCCTGCTGCTTGGGCTTCGGCCTGTCACCTCATGCCCTCAAGGGTAGGACACTCCTTCTGTGCCCGGCAAAACTCCTCCCTGGTGGGCCCTCCTTCCACCTGCCACCCTGCAGGGGTAGGTAGGTCCCCCAAGGGAGCAACGTCCCCCTCCGTGGACTCCGGTGCAACCTCCTCAGGTGCCCCATCTATCTCACGGGGTGACTGCCCCGGGGCGGGCTTCCCACGCCCTCCGGCTCCTCCCTTCTTAGCAGCTGGCTGGGCCATTTTCCCAGGCTCCAGCCCTGGCTGACTCCCTTTCCGGGCAGCCATAGACCGCGTGGTAGCACAAATCCACTCCGGTAACCCCAGTATCTCCACATGCGCTTTGAGCTCTACCTCCTTCCAGGCAGTATGCTCTAGGTCATTCCCTAACAGACAGTCCACTGGCATGGCAGGGCTCACAGCAACTCTTAAAAGGCCTGAAACCCCTCCCCACTCAAATGGAACCTGTGCTATGGGATAGTGACCCCCCCTGTTGTCAGCCATCACAACTGGATGGACTGCATCGGGAATTATTTGCTCTGGGGACACCAGCTGACTCCTTACCATAGTCATGCTGGCACCTGTGTCCCTCAGGGCCTCCACCCCCCAACCATTGAGGGTGACCCACTGCCTATACTTGGTAGTATTTGAGGGCACATGGACCTTAGGAACCATCTCACTGTCTCCCAGAGACACTAGGACAAGCCCTGCCCCCTCACTCTCATCATCTAGGGACAGCTCCTCCCCAAGCGCTACACTAGCCACCCCGGGGTTTTTACCTCCAGTGGGCTGTGGTGCTCTCTTGCGACTCTTGGGATCTCCCTTGTAGTGTCCAAGTTCACCACACTCATAGCACCGGACAAATCTGGGCTGCTGACCTTTGTCAGGATAAGTGGGCTTCTGGTGGCCAGATTGGGGCTGGGATCCAGACCCTTTCCCGTGTGAATTATTTTGGGGGCCTTGGGAGAACTCTTTCTTTTTGTCTCCCCCCTCTTTCTTCTGGTAGGAACCCTGACCACCCCTTTGGGAGTCCCCCCCAGAACCCTTGTTGGACACCCTGGTACTGACCCAGGTGTCCGCCTCCTCCGCAAGCTTCCTAGGATTGGTCAACTTGCGGTCAACCAGGTGTTGACGCAGCTCTGGAAAACATTTCTCTAGAAGGTGCTCTCTTAAAAAAAAAGTCATACAACCCTTCATAGTCATGCACATTGCTGCCCCGCACCCAACCATCTAAATCTTTACTAGCGTAGTCCAGGAAGTCTACCCAGTTCTGTGTGGGAAGTTTGTGGCTATTCCTAAACCTCTGCCTATACCTCTCAGGGGTAAGACCGAAACTCTTAAGCAATGCAGCTTTCATGACAGAATAGTTAGTCTGGTCTTCCTTCTCTAGGTAAAGGAGGGTGTCCCTAACATCTGGAGGTAAGTACTTATACAAACCACCCCCCCCAATAACTCTCTGGGACCCCATGGGCTCTTAAAGACACCTCATAGGTGGATAACCACTTATCAATATTATCCCCCACCTTAAAACTGGCCATCACATCTTTAGGCATAAAGACCCTGGACTCACGTGAAGCTTCCAAAGGTACGCTGCCACCATTCTTGTTGCTGTTGGCCCCTACTTCTAGGGCCCGGATTTCCAGTTCCTTCAGGCTGAGCTCATGGGCAAGTTCTTTTTCCCGCATAGCCATTCGCTTGTTCTCGCGATCCTGCTCCATGGCCCACCGTTCTCTTTCCCGCTGTCTCTCCAGCTTGGCAAGCTCCAACTTGAGCTGTCTCTCCTCCCTCCTGTCCTCCAGGTCCTCTGAGGACAGGCTCTTCACTGACACACTACTGCCTGCCCTGGAAGGTACCCTTGTACCTGGTAACAAATTACCATTTCCCGCCAAGTGCAGTAGGTCAAGGTTTCCTGTGGCGTCGTGCTCTGGTCCTTGCCCGTCCCCATCTCCTTCTGGGTGGGCTGTTACCCATGCTCTCAGGCTTTCTGAAGCTCTGCCTTCTTGGCGCTTCGCTTGAAGGGCACCCCTTTCTCCTCGCAGAATTCCTTGAGTTGTGCCACTGTGTAAACTTGCAGATTGGCCAGCTCGAATTCCATGTTGCTAGGTGGGGCCTCAGACGTTTGTAGAGAAAACCAAATGAGACTTAGGCAAAAGGACTTTTAAAAAGAGCAGCCAGTCAGGGAGAATTAAAAAAAATCAAAAATGCCAATTGGAGAGGGTAGACAAAAATTCAGTAGAGTCAGGTGTAGGGTTGCGGTGTACACTGTGTCGCTGCGTGGTGTTACACAAGCACAAGTCCTATCCCACCGCTCGATCACCAATGTTAGAACCGGGGTCTCTAGTTGGCAGGGGTATGCACCCTAGTCCAAGTAGGGACCACCGCTTCCGACCTAGTAGCTTGGCGCAGAGCAGCAAAGGCGTAACTTCAGAGGCAATGTGTAAAGTATTTGTGCAACACGCAGCAGCAGTGACGCAATAAGAAACACTCACAAAAGGAACACCACACCAGTTTTGTATAAGAATAAGAATTTCTTTATCTAAAAATTATGCGAGAACCAAAAGCAGGTAAATGCAGCTCCAGGCAAGATCAATAATAAAAAGGATTCCAGTTTCCAAGCAAGATCAATAATCAATAAAAATGAATCCAGTTCCCAGGCTTGATCAATAACAAAAAAAGGATTCCAGTTTCCAAGCAAGATCAATAATCAATAGGAATGAATCCAGTTCCCAGGCTTGATCAAATCACCAAAAGCTCATGTGTGCCAAGGGCTCTTGCTGGTAATGTCTTTCTCACAGTGTCCTTGGATGGTAAAAGTACACTTGAGGTAGGTTCTTATGGTCAAAATTCACTGGGGGAAGGTTCTTAGGCCAAAGTTCCCTTGTAGCGTAATAAGTGTGCCTCTCATAGAAATGATGCTCCCAGCGTAGGAAGTGCGGCTGCACAGGCGCTGCTGGTAATGCTAAATAATGCCCCAGTGTCAATTACCAAGTAATTATGCCCCCGTAGGCCAGTCAGTGAAGGACGGTTCCCAGCCAAGCACAAAGCTCACACTCCAGGTACCCGGCCAACCCGCACCCCGCCCCTTCGCAGCAGCCTGGTTGCACTGAGGCGTTACCTGGGGTGGTGGTTGCGGACGCAGGTGCGAGGCTCCTCTCCCCCTGGGGCCTTGGGCTCAGCAGGCGCTGCACGGTTGGGGGTCACAGCCACACAGCGCTCCTTTAGCACAGCGCTTAACAGTGCCTCCAAGTCCTGGGCAACGACAGAGCCTCCTGCCACACAGCGCTTCGCTTCTCAGCGCTACACAGCGCGCACCGGTCCCAGTGGCGGTGACCTCAGGGCCAGTTTCAGTGGGCTTGCGCCAGAAGCAGAGGCAATCACAGAGCCCTGGGAGGATCACGGGGCAAGCAGTGCTCAGGGCAGGCACAGCGTTGCAGGGCAAATCTTGAGAGTGTTGTTGCTGTTCCAAAGGCAGTCTTTAAAATGCTGTGGTCCAAGGACAGGTAGTTTTCTTTAGCTTAAAAAGGGTGCAGTCCCAAAAAGGCAATCTTTAAAAGGTTGAAGACTCTTTAAAATGCTGTTCAAAGAAAAGTAGTTCCTTTGGGATGTTGTGGAGACACTCAAAAACAAAACACGTATGTGGAGGGTCCAGGGGAATGTTTTACGACCTGTCTGCTCACTCCCCTGATGTCAACTTACACAACACAAAAAAGAGCAGATCAGGTCTGGGATTGGTGTGTGACTATGCTAATCACTGCAAAACAGTTGGATAGATGTGTGCAAAAAACGATTGAGAAACATACGCTAGAACCAGACCCATCAGCCCAACCTTTATGTCGGAGTTCACGTCATATGGGGGTTTTCTGGTTATTCATCACCACATCCAGCCATATAGTGCCAGTGCGGGACAGAATGTCAATACTCTAGCAATGTGACTCATCGTGGAGTAATGTAAGTAAGGTGCAGTGCTCAAGTGGTTGTGATGAATAAAAAATGACTACACAGATTCAACAAAAAGTTCGAATAGAAGTCTGAGTGTCAAGAGTTAAAAACACGCCGAGTAGTAAGACTACCCTTTGGCGCTTTGTAGGATGGTCAACATGTTTCAGCCTAGTGGGGAAGTCAGACTTCTATTCGAACTTTTTGTTGAATCTGTGTAGTCACATCGCTAGAGTATTGACATTCTGTACCGCACTGGCACTATATGGCTGGATGTGGTGATGAATAACCAGAAAACCCCCATATGACGTGAACTCCGACATAAAGGTTGGGCTGATGGGTCTGGTTCTAGCGTATGTTTCTCAATCGTTTTTTGTACACATCTATCCAACTGTTTTGCAGTGATTAGCATAGTCACACACCAATCCCAGACCTGATCTGCTCTTTTTTGTGTTGTGTATGTTGTGGAGACACTCTGGTGGTGATGTTGCACTCTCCCATGCAGGGCAGGATCAGCAGACAGTAGGGCAGCTCAGCAGGTTGTGGGGCAGCAGTTCCTTGGAGCAGTCAGCCTCCTTCCCAGTGGCAATCCTCTTGCGCAGCAGTCCTCACTCCAGCAGGGATTCTTCCAGGTCCAGCAGTGTAACAAGAATGTGAGGCCAGGACCCTCCCTTATATATCTTTTTAGTCTAGGGGCTAGAAAGTGGTGGAAGTCTCTGGAAGGGTCTGGGGGCAGGGGCTTCTGGAAGAGTCCGGGGAGTTCTGGTATGTTCCCTGCCTTCCCTGACCTAGCTGTCACAGTGACGAGAGACAGGCCGTTAAGGCTACAGTGGGCAGCCCATCACAGCTCATCTCAGGGAAGAAGGTGTGAATCACCACTCCCACCTCCCAACCCAGGCAGGCTATCAGTATGCAGAGGGGAGGGGGGAGTCTGCAGCCTAATCTAAGTGTAGGCAGGAAAAGGTCCCCTTTATAAACGTGGGATCCCTAGCGTAGTAATGCCCAAACCCTATATATCATTGGAAAGGGTTCCCCGCCACGAGTCCAACAAGACCAAACATGATAGACTTATTAGGCCCCTGTCAGAAGTTAGTCCATAAGGGGAGGTTCCCAATGTTAGCCTATGGAGGATTAAGCCTTACTGCGTTTTTTATGATACCTACACTAATTGGCTGTGCACAGCTCTTGACTCTGTGGCACCTTTGAAAACTCTCAAAGAAAAAACCAAATCAAGGAAATCCCCATGGTACACTCCTCAACTTAAAGAGCTGAAAAGAGGCTGCAGGAAACTGGAACGCACTTGGCGAGCTTCCCATAATAATTTGGACAAACTTAGCTACCAAGAAGCAATTAAAAAATATAAAACAGAAATAAGCAATTCAAAAGCCGTGTACTTTGAAAGTTTAATTGCTAGCGCCTCAAACTCATCCAGGGAAATCTTTAAAATTGCTAAATCCCTCATGGACATCCCCACTACTCCTCCTGATCCCAGCAAAATCCAACTACGCTGTGATAATCAGGCAGAATACTTTTATAACAAAATTCAGAATATCATTGCCACATTTGAACCATCTAAAAACCCCCCTTCACCACAGCTGGTGTCTTGCACGTTGAATGAGTTCCCTCTACTTAACGAGGAGCTATTAGACACTCTTATGCAAAAGGTTAAATCTGGCTCACCTATTGATCCGGCACCCCCTTTCCACTTACTTAAAATCAAGGAGACCATCAGTCCTACAATCCTCAAAATCTTAAACTCCTCCATTGCCACAAGCACAGTCCCAACAGTATGGAAACGTGCCCAAGTCAGAGCACTTTTAAAAAAACCTACCTTGGACCCCGATAACATGGCCAATTATCGTCCAATCTCACTCCTCCCCTGGATTAGCAAATTGCTGGAAAAACATATCAATGCCACTGTTACCCAATACCTGGAACATAACCTCCTGCTCCACGACTCCCAAGCAGGCTTCCGCCCAAAATTAGGCACAGAAACGGCCCTTCTGACTGTGACGGAGCTGGCTAGGAAACAGATGGATCAAGGCGGCACTGTAGCAATCATGTTGCTTGACCTCAGTGCCGCCTTCGATACCGTCAATACTAGCATCCTCCTTGACCGCCTGCGTCATATAGGAATCTCAGGGAAGGCCATAATATGGCTCCAATCCTTTTTGGAGGAACGTTCCTTCGAGGTAGTCGAGAACGACGCCCACTCAAAAATTTGGCCCCTTGAGCAAGGTGTACCACAGGGCTCGTCTCTGAGCCCTACCTTATTCAATGTATACCTTCAACCTCTGGCGGACATCGTGCGTTCGTTCGGCCTAGATATAGTAACCTATGCCGACGACACACAACTAGTGGTATCCATGAACCAGCCGAATACCTCTCCCCCCAATCTTATGAACTGTCTGGCAGCAATAAATCACTGGATGACCCTCTCACACCTAAAGCTCAACGGTGAGAAGACGGAGCTTATGATTCTGGGTAACTCACCAACCCCGAGCTTCGCGCTCGAGTGGCCCCCCAATATGGGGACCCCACCCCAACCCAAAACCCAAATAAAGAGCTTGGGCATGTGGTTGGACTCAAAGTTGGATTTTAAGCAACAAGCCACTACTCTATCCGCCACTTGCTTTGGCCTGATGCGTATGCTCAGGAAGGTGCTGCCTCTTCTTCCCTTCCAGGCACGAAGGATTATGGTGCAGGCCATTATCCTGTCCCGTCTGGACTACGGAAACTCATTGTACTTAGGAGCCCCTATTTCTACCACCAGAAGACTGCAGACTACCCAGAATGCAGCGGCTCGCCTTCTTTTAAACCTGGGTCGGCGAGACTCAGGCACAGCCGCACTCAGGAAACTGCACTGGCTGCCCATCAAGGCCAGAGTCGTGTTTAAGTCCATGTGCATTATGCACAAAGCCATGTGGAAAACTGGCCCAGCCATGGTTTGCTCCTTTGCAAACCCCTATCTTCCTAAACGAAGCTTGAGATCCAGCTCAGCTTTCCTGGCTACCGTTAATAGAACTAAACGGGCAAGATGGGGGGGACGCTCCTTCTCTTGGAATGCCGCCAAGGCCTGGAACTCCCTGCCTGACACCCTCCGTGGCGAGCCTAATCTACTGAAGTTCCGCAAGGAACTGAAAACGCTCCTCTTCACCTAATCTGGCTCTGTGATCTCTCCTGACTCAAACAATATAGCGCTACGAGGCCTCCGGGTAGAATGCGCTCAACAAAACTCCATTAATAATAATAATTAGCAGTGGCTTGGGGCAGATATGCCAGCCTCACAAGGTTTTAGGGGAGAGCACCTGCACCTCAGCACTGTTTAGCAGTGGTGAGGCGCCCAGAGTCCTAAGTCCAACAAAATATAGGATAAAAATGGGAGGCAAAAAGGGCAACAATGTAGGGGAGACCACCCTAAGGCTGACAGGTCTAACAAGTAGATATTAGACAAATGCCCATAGTAGTTTGTACTTGATGAGGACTGAAATGTATTGTTATTTGGAGAACTAATGTGTTAACAAAAGCAACGGATTGTATCAGTCAATGGCCTACTAATAACAAAACTAGTAATCACTATTACTAGTCTGTTGAATGATACCATCCATTGCTCTAGTTCTCTTGTGTGGTTTGCCAAGGAACAACAAAGGTCAGTTCTTTTCAAGTACAAACTACTATGGACATTTGCCTAATTACTATTCAATGCCCTCGCCTAATTGTGTTTCCCAACATATCTGGACTGTATGCTTTCTGTTAACAGTTCACTGTACTTATTGACAGCACCCAATGGTGGAAGGGTATTTTGTATTGTGAGAGCACCTATTTCGTCAAACCATTGACAAAGTGTGTATAGCTATTTCTCACTTTCTACTGTTTCATGCAATACATTGTGGGGATGTGTGACATGTTTTGTCCCTGCTACCTTTGTAAAGGTAAACATACAACATTGCTGTTGTGTTGTGCTATTTAACCCAACATTTGGGCTGATCAACTACCGCTGTAATTATATCTAAACAGAAAAGCCTTGAGAAAAATGCATTTTTTGCATGGGTAGGTCTGTGCATATATTGGTTTTGCACTTGTCTGTTACTCCAAATTTCATTACAAAACTTTCTCTGCACCAATGAACCGTCTGTGCTGTGCCCCTTCACACTAGTCTGAATACTGCATTTAATCAAGTATTTAACCCCCTTTGCTGTTTGGCCTCCCCCCGTGCTAAACCTTTTTTTGGCTATTTGGGGCAGTTCACTCTTAAGCCCCTTTGGTCCACTTAAGGTATCCACGCCAAATTTGTGTCCTTATCTTCAAAATGACTTCATTTTTACACATTATCTTACATTTGGAAGGCAGAAATGCAAAAGAAAGTCAATTGGTAATAACACTTGTTCTGCTATTCTGTGTTCCACTAATTCTCCCAATAAAAATGGTACCTCACTTGAGTGTTTAGACCTAGTGCCTGTTAACCAGAATTCCTTGCAAAGCCCGAAACTTTAGTACCCGTGACAGGCAAGGACCCAAAACATATTGAGGAGACATAAAAATGATCTATCACAAAACAACCTGGTTTTGCAAGGGGAGCACCTGCGTTTTAGATACAGGCGTAGGTGGCCACCTAGGGAAACCTACCAATCCCAGACATTTCTATAAACTAGATACCCAAAGTTTTCTTATCCAGAATCCCTTGCAAACCTCAAGTTTTGCTAAAAAAACAAATTTTCCTCACATTTCTGTCTGGGATTATCAAACCAACACAATCAAATCAAATAAAAATTTGCTTTATTCGATTCAAATATTAAATTATAACAGCATGATACAAGAAAAACATACATCAATTATACAAAATATTTTAAAAACAATTAAAAACATTATTAAAAGGACTTCAGCATTGTACTTCATCGGCCAGTTGCTCGCAATGTGGGAATGAGATATTACATTGTTTTTCTAAATTTAACAACCCCTTTTACATATTTAGCTATACAATCGTTTAAGATTTCATTTTCTAAAAGTTGTAATTTAATAAATGCGGGACAGCATTGTCTCAGTCCTAGCTCTTTTAAAATTGGCAAAATCCATCTTTTCCTTAACGATGTATAAAAAGTGCAGAAAAACATAATGTGAATCGTGGTCTGTGAGGATATATCGTCACAGGGGCAAGGGTCTAGGGAGCGTGACCAATCGTTCATATTTGGAAATGTAACAATGTTATGAAAATTACCTAAGCGTAAGCGTGTTAATAACATTCTGTTACAACTTCCCTTTGTATTTAAGAGACATGGTTGTCTCCCTGGTTGTATCAGTAGCAATTGGTTCTCTCTAACAGTCGGTTTGTCATTATTAAGAGAGAATCTCAAATTCTCTAAATAGTTCATGCAGATGGTCTTTAGTTCTTGCCTTTGGATGGTAGAGATGCTAACAGGGTTGTAGAAGTATTCAGGATGTTCCAAGTTGACTACGAAATGCATGACATAGTTAAGCCATGCGATACTTGAAACACGCTGTAGTCTCAGGCAATCTTCAATCACGTCCCTATTAAGACCTGTGGCCACGCTTGACTAGATCTTGTACCACAAAAGAACCGGCTGCATTTTAATTAGGCCGGTCAGATATGGCATTCCCAACTCAGCATGGACAATGTATGTAGCCGTACTGTTTGTGGTAGCTAAAATATATCTAAAATATTTGTTCTCAATGAATCAACATTTACATATCCCCATATTCCGGCTCCATACACAGCAGTTGAAATGCATCTAGCTTTATGAATTATGACCAATTTGGCGATGGGACGCTTACCTAGTTTCCTGGCAAAATTTGTCAGAGCTCCTATGGCTTTAACGAATTGCAACTTTCTTGCTCTAATGGCGTATGCCGAGGACCCCCCTTTATCAAAAACAACACCAAGGTATGGAAAATAGATAACAAATTCCAGTGTCTTGTCAATAACAATGCCCCCACACTTAACACTCGGCTTGCTACATTTCATGACATACGTTTTTGTGATATTGACATTAAGGTCTAAGCTAGACATGTATGTTACAAAGCTTTTGAAACTTTTTTGCAATCCAATTTGCGTGCGGGATAAAAGAACAGCATCATCCGCATCTAGTAATGCTCCTATAGGTCGTTTACCAATGCGGGGTAGATCCCGACATTCCATAGATAGTGTAACACCTAAGCCATTTATATACAAGGTGAAAAGGAAGGGGGCTAGCACACACCCCTGCCTAACCCCCTTCTTAACAGGGAAGTTTGGGCTACATTCTCCTGCACTGCCATATCGAATACTTGCCTGGGCTCCTTGATATAACTGGTGTTGAAAGTTAATAAGCACCAACTCTACCCCCATAGACTCAAGGAATCTCCAAAATTTCATGTGAATCACACAGTCAAAAGCTGAGCTCAGGTCAACAAAGCATAAAAAAAGATTCCCATGTTTAGCTTGAATGTATTTTCCAAATATCATACTTAAATTTAGGCCTTGCTACACCGTGCCTAGACCTGGACGAAACCTGTACTGTAATTCCGAGATTACTCCCTTCTCCCCTGCCCACATCTGCAGTCTGTTTAAAATGACTCGGCCTGCCACTTTCACAAAGGAATCCAGAAGTGAAATTGGTCTGTAGCAGGCTGGGTCATTACGATCCCCTTTTTTGAAGATGGGGACAAGTATGGAGTCAGCCCAGGTGGGTATAAAACCCTGTTTATAACATGCTTTTAAAACACAGGTTAGTAAAAGACCCCACAACAATGTGTTATATTTGTATAGATCAATGGGTATACAGTCTGGGCCAGGGGCTTTACCGCCAGTGCTCAAATTAATGGCCAGTATCACCTCGTCCACGGTGATGTCAATGTCGTTAGGGAAATAGCTTATGGGACTTGCTCTAAGGTCCGTGCGTTGATCTTTGTCAGAGTTATCACTATAGAGCTTGGAAAAATGGGACACCCATTGATGTTCTCCAATGTTGATCACAATGCTGGGATTATTTTTAGAGGCCAGGAAAGGGGCATTTACTACTGTCCAAAAACCTTTGCATCTTTTAGTGCTGAAGCTTTATGGAGGGCCTCCTACAACTCTGTTTTAATTGCTTCTTTGCGGGTTCTGAGTGAGGTTCTATAGACAGCTCTGGCCTTTTTTACTTCTTCCAGGTCTCTTACAGGCTTATGTAGGGCAATTTTTAATGCTGTGTGGGCTTTACTACATTTGGTGTCAAACCAACCTGTATTGTTAGTTCGGTTTTTTTTATATTCTATTAATAATCCCTTCTTTATGGCCTGGGATATGTTTTGAAAAGAATAAAAAATGTCATGGTCTGTGTTAGACCTGGCATCATTGGCGTGAGTCTCCCTTCTATTTTGACGGATTGCCTCCTCTGTTTTGATATGTTTTTGCTGGGTATATGCTTTGGGTACTGTGCCACTGCTATTCAGTGCCACTGCTATTCAGTGCCACAGTGCAAGTGCTCCCTATGTTAAATTGATGTACTAATTGGTGACTCCATGATTGGGTTATTTGATTTACCTGTCAGCCCCTAGTACAGTGCACCATGTGTGCCCAGGGCTTGTAAATAAAAGGCTCATGGTGGGCTTGCAGCACTGGTTGTGCCACCCACAGAAGCAGCTTGTAAAGTGTGTCTCAGGCCTGCCATTGCAAGGCCTGTGTGCAGTCTAGTACTGCCATGTCGACTTGGCCAAGTGCACCCACTTGCCTGTCCCTAAACCTTCCCTTTGCTTCATATTAGACACCCCTATGGTTGGCCCAAGAGCAGGGTGCATTGTAAATCAAACAATCGCGTATGGGTGGCAAATCATTTTCTTTCTAGGGCCCACGCTTTGGAACTCCATGCCATCCTCAGCACGCAATGAGACCAATTACATGAACTTTAGAAAAGCCTTAAAGACCTGGCTTTTTAACATCTAAACATTTCTCTCTGACTGAAGCATCACCGTAACATCACATGAATGCGCCGGGAAACCCTTTGTGGGTAGCTGTCTGCGCACTACAAATGTAAAGAATAATAATAATAATAATAATAATAATAAGTATAAGGTAGGACCAGCTCTGGTGTGTGTAGCATGTCCTAATCGTGAATTGCAGCCCTTTTCGTTTTTCACTAATGCAAGGCTACCTGTTCTCCATAGGCTAGAAAGGGCAATTAGATTATTACATTCTTATAATCCTAACTGACTCAGGGAACATGGTAGAAATTTGAATTCAGTATGCCTGAACTCAGAATAATAAAATACATCTTTTAGTAAAGTTGGTTTTAATATTCTGTGTTTGAAAATACCACTTTTAGAAAGTAGGTATTGTCTTGCCTAACTGTCCAGGCCTGCCTCTGCTAGGTTGTGTATTCACTGTCTGGGTTTGTGAGTGACAGGGCTGGGGGATTCCAGGAGACAGGCTGGGGAAGCCCAGTGGTGAATAGGGAGATCTGCATCTAGATGGGCGGGAGGAGTTGCACACGGGACCAGAATAGGGCTGGGCCTTCCCTCTACAATGCTGGCTCCTCCTCCTGTGGCTTGTCTGATGTCTCTGCCCTGCACTGTGAAAGGAGAGAAGTAATCTTGTCAACAAAGTGCTCCAGAGCTGTGCCTTCCCTCCCCTGTGCTGGCTCCACCTCCTGTGGGGCGGCTGATGTCTCTGCCCTGCCCATTGAAAGGAGAGAGTCATGCTCAGGAACTGGTTTGGACAAGGCAGAGAGGCCTCCAGAGAACAAAGGATGTTGGGGTATAAACATTGGGAACCTGATCCCAAGAAATTAGATCACTTCTGGAACAAGAAACCTTTTGCCAAGTAGATGAACCTAGGAAGCTGCTGGAGATTTACTGCCTCTCTGCCAGTGTGCTGTTTGCTGGGTTGGCCTGCAGTGGTTGCTTCATTGCCAAGGAAAGGAGAAAGAACTTTTTAAGAACTTTCATCATCATCAGAATATTCTCCAAGGGCTTGAACTGTGCTTGCCTCCTGCTGAAGTCTCAGGGACAAAAGACTTCATCTTCAGCTTCCCCTGTGAATTTCCTTGCTGGGAATTCTATCTACAGACATTTGCATGTCGCTGGGAGCTGGAAGCGCGAGGCATCGAGAGGAAGCGTGTCGCCGCCGCAGCTGAAATCGTCGCATCGCCAGAGAAGCAAGCCTTCGCCACATCTCCCTGGAAGCGTGTGTTCATCAAAGCTGCCTGCTGTCGCATCACCGGAGAAGCGTGACGCCATCGAGAGAGTCGCCGTCACATCACCAGAGAAGCGTGTCGCTGGGCATGTCGCGGCTCCAAAGTACAGAGTCGTTGCAAGGCTACCAGGGGGCCTACGCATCATCATCGCAGCGTCATCACATCTTCGCATCAAGGGCGCCATCTTTTCGCATCGCAACCGGATCATCGCATCGCATCAAGACGCCATCTTGCACACCGCAACAGGCCCGCAGGCTGAGAATCTACGCATCACCTCCGCACCGGTAAGGATTACAATGCATCCCCTACTCTGCGCAAGCATTGAGGCACGACGCCTCATTTTCCCCGGATCACGGAACCGATGCATCTCCCCTTTTGCGAGCCTTTTGTTTACTTTGCATTACGCATCCAGGTACTTTGTTGAGAACTTTGTCGCATTTATCATCAACTTTAATTAAGTAACTTTTATCATCTTTAAAGCAATTTTAAGTGTAGTATTGTGGATTTTTGTTGTTTATGGTCTTGTGTTAAGGCTATATAAAGAATACTTATTTTTATAAAAACCTGTGTTGTGTCCATCTGTAGTGTTTTCACTGTATTACTGTGTATATTCACAAATGCTTAACACACTGCCTCTGAGATAAGCCTGTCTGCTCGTGCCAAGCTACCAAGGGGGTGATCAGGGGTTATTAAGGAGTGTAATCCCCTTATCCTGACTTAGAAGTAAGGGTTCCTATTTGGACAAAGGTGAATACCATTGCCAACTAGAGACCCCCAGATCAAACAGTCTGCAGCAAACTTGTCCAGACAGACTGCAACTTCATGCATGCAATTGCTTAAACGTGACTTAGTTCCATTTAATGGTGTAGCAGTTAGGTCTATTAACTGCAATATCCTGCACAGGGTGAATGTCCTGATGGCTTTTGGTTAGCACTTTAGTTGGCATGTCGAAGGTAACGCTGTTGGGGTAATGGTACCTGTAAGCAACGGTGTGAGTTGATATTCTACTGGCACTACATAATGTACATAACCCTTGTATCCCTTTGATATCCTCCCCTCCTAAGCCTCTTGTATACCTGTAAAGCGCTCTGATACCCTCACAGGTCTGGTTCGCGCTCTATAAAACCCTAAAATAAATAAATAAATAAATATCTATTAGAAACCAGTACATAGTCTATGATAGAACACGTCCCACGACCGTTGAAAGTGCTGCTGAAAGATATAGATGGCGAGCAAAATTTATTTGCAAAACCCCTGTCCTCTGCGTATTTTATATGATTCATCTCCGAGTGGTGTATGCGAAAAGTGGCTGGTGTCATCATCATCATCAGATGTTAGTCCACAAGCGCGTCCATCTGCATGACGGCACATGCCAATATTAAAGTCCCCTCCCAGATTACACAAATGTCCTTGTTTGATTCCTCCCGCATTTTATTTAAATCCTCTCTAAATGGCTCAGAACTGCCTCTGTTTGCGCTACTGGGAAATTATTATAAAAGTTGACTATTGCAGTGCAGTGGGTCTTGTCAGTGTGCAGTGTTACTACTTGATAGTAGATATTTGACCCAGTGAAAACTCGTTTTTGGGCCTTCATCCTATAGGAAATGTGGGAGGATAATCGACCCTTTTTCCTCCCCTGGCTAGTGGGTACGGCTGGAGTAAAAAATGTTTTATACCCATTAATGTGCTGTGCGGTATCCACCCAGGTCTCTTGGACACACAGTACATCATAGGTTTCTACAATTTCAAGCCAGTTAGGATTATTGAGGTTAGTGATTATGCCCGCCACGTTCCAAAATAGTATTTTACTGGGACATGCCCTACTCTTATCCTGGGTATTAGTGTCAGTTATTTGTGTATCAAAATCAAGTAGGTTAAAAGAATTTGGTGAGTTTAGAGAAGAAGTTAATAGGATTGTCTTATCATTATGCTTGTTACTCTTCTCAATATTGTCAGACTCTGTAGTAACACTGGCAACAATAAAGTGGGGATGATCTTCCGATTCTGACATTCGATTTAGACTGACGGAGAGCGTTTGATTGACATTAATAATATAGGACTTGGTGTGATGCGGGTCAACAAGATTGGTGAGTACTGATTTATGTGCAGAATGGTGTTTTATTTTCAATAGATTTGGATCTGCTAGGGTATCCGTGGGAATGAATCAATCGACATTCTCCAAGGATGGGATTATATCAAATCTGTTCTGGGTCGGAATACTAAAATAGTGTGATGAACTGTGAGTAGGGACTCTCCACATTTAATAATATTCTATTTGCTTTACAGGAGGATACAAATAACCGAGGGGCAGAACATTTATTTCTCTATTGGTCACGTGATTGTTGCCAAGTCTGGAAAGAACCTCTCGAATCAATATAGAAGTTCTAAAATGAAGGACTATACAATAGCCCGGGAAGTGTTTTATCCCTTTTTTCCATTCAGCCGATTCTCTTTTGGCCATCTTGAATACTCTGAACAGGGCCTTGGTTTGGCCCGTTTTGGTACCTAGCCAACAGAGACCCTTATTACACAATGCTTCCCAAGTTTCTACTTCCTGAGAAGATAATTGTGGAACATTTGCTAAGATGATAGTATAAGGGGTGGCCTCCGGTGGCAGGTTCATACTGGGCCCTTCCTTGTTTATATGCACGGCTCAGTGGGGTGTTGTGTTCTGTATAGGTCTAGTTTCAGTACGAAATGGTTCTCCTAAGTGGGTTCGGATAGTGTCACATTTATTATTGACCAATGATTTATGTGGACGTTGGGGGTTATCGAGCAGTGCGGGCGGTACAATCTTTACCACACCAGCTGGGGGATGTACAATGTTAGTCGAGGAGTTGTTGGAACATGTACCATGGCTGTTTCTTAATAAAACCTCAATAGCTGATACCCTTGTCAACAATTTCTCTAGGGTTTCTGTGTCTGTTTTCTGGAAGGTTTCCAGTCTGGCGTAAATGTTTCCGTAGTCCTCCTTAAGATTTGTTCTACGAGAAGTCGGTGCTTGGATCCCTGGACCTCCCTTAAGAGGTTTTGTTCTGCTGTTACTTTTCTTCCTTTTTTTGCCTGCTATCTTGGGGATAGTTAAAATTTTGTCTAGATTCTCGCCCACTAATGTGAGATCTGGGGGCTCGATTCACAGAACTAAGGGGCATATTACCAAGGGTGGCGATAGGCAATTATCGCCGGTTTAGCGGCCGTTTTCGTCCGCTAAGCGGCGATAATTCTATCGCTCTATTAGCAAGCTGTCGCGAACTGATGTTAGTGACAGCTTTTAGGCGATAGCGAGCGGTTTGGGGCCCGCTTTGCATGTCAGCGATATTTATCGCTAATGACATGCAAAGTGGGCGTATCCAACCTGTTAGCGACTGAAAGCAGTCGCTAACGTTGCTATCGCCTATTAGCAAGGCAGGCGTAGCGATGGAAATATTCCCGCTATCGCCAAAAACTAACGCCTGCTCAGACCAGTCCTTAGCCATGTTATCCAATGGGAGGTGGATAACATGGCTAAGAGCATTTGGTCGCTAATGAGTGAATATCGCTGTTTTCTTAGCGATATTCACGCATTTCGCCGCTATCGCTGGATATTTTAGCACAATGGAGAAAAACGTTGCTAATAGCATGTTTTCTCTGTTAACATATCCAGCGATAGGCAGCGATAAAAAAATCGTCGCTATTTAGCGATAATTATCGCTACTTGTTGGTAATATGCCCCTAACTTTTTTTTTTTTTAAATGTTTATTATCACAGTTGCAGTTGACACAGCTATTTGCCCACAACCCTGAGGACGGCAGCCTGTTATATAGTCGGAATGACTAAGCAGTACACAGCTTTTTTGCCTACAACCCAGCGGGCCGGCAGCGTTACATAAGTTTTGCTTCAAATTATCCTGCACGTCAACCATCAATCTAAGTAAATTAAATTGTAATACACATCCCAAATGAACTAACTAACTTACAACACCCACCCTTCCCCCCCTACCCTGCCACTTCCCAAGCGTCCCTGCACTTCTCCCTGCGTCACGTATCACATCATGATCTTGGTCACTTCTCCCATTCCAGCGTCGCCATTAACCTTTACTACGTACCTACCTCCACACCGTGTTCTAAATCTACACCTTGATGTCAGTGCGTGACCGTGTAGAAACCCACACCATGACGACCTCCAGCGTGTCACGCTGGTTGGCCACCACAAAGGTCAGATCCTCCCGCTCCCAACCAAGTCACAAAAGGACCCCATATATCCACCGGCCTGGATCTACTAGGCATTAGCGTCCAATAGTTGGATAGCTGGTCTTTACAATAAACTACTGTGTTGAGCCATGCGGCTATCGTGGGGGGGGCTGCTATTTCCAGTGAATCGCCACTTGTCGCTTAGCCAATAAAAGCAACATGGCTGTGAGTTTACGAGTGTTCTTAGGCACTTCTGCTACAAAACCTAAAAGAGCCATCAATGGCGAAACCGTCAACTGCCTATTAATAATATGTCCAATATGACTGAAAACTTCAGTCCAAAACTTTTCAATCAGCCCACAGTCCCATGATAAATGTATAAACGAAGAATTCAGCGTTCCACACCTCCAGCATCTAGTATCCGGATGTATACCCATTCTATGTAGCTGGGTCGGTGTACGATATAGTCTGTGCAAAAAATGTAAATGTATGAGTCTCAATCTATAGTTTGGAGAGAGGTTCTCTAATTGGGAGCAACACTATTGCCACTGTTTGTCTGAGATGCCAAGGTTTGTGTCCCTCTTCCATTCTGCCTTAGCCATAAGAAGATGTATGGGAGATTCTTCTTGTATTATACTGTAGACGCGCGTTATTAGGTTACGGGGAGAAGGATTGGACAGAATATTTTCTAACGCAGGTAGCGCTGGGGGCTCTTGTGGGAAAGCCTCGTATCTGGCTCGACATGCCGCCCTAATCTGATAATAATGTAGCATATCCGATGCCGCAGGTGGTTGTGTACTGCACATTTGTTGTAGTTTCAGAAATGTCCCATCTGGGTACAGATCACTGCCCTTCCCCAATTCATGGGCCTTTGCACGCATCGTAGTCGCTTTAGCTGTTAATGGGGGTAGCAACGAATTCCCCCCAATTGGCATGGATGGTGCATACAATTCCTCATGTGTTGCCCTTTTCGCAATCCCTCTCCAGGCCCAACACGTGGTTTCTACTGTGTCTATCTCCGAATGTGGTCTTTTATAATGCTGATAGACCGCCGCATTCACTGGGGTAGGAGCAACCCTATCGATTTCTATTGCCACATGAGGCTGGAATGGTGTTGGTTGCTGCCAGAAGTGAAGGTATTATGCCTGCGCTCTGTATGCATACACCTCAAAATCCGGAGCCCCTAGTCCACCCTGCTTAAAAGGCAGTGTCAGCAGTTTCCACAAAAGTCAAGGGGCTCGATGTAGGTCGCCAATTACCGGTCGGTAACGGCCGATTTTGGCCGTTACCGACCGGTATTTGGGTTTTGCTATGTAGGGGGCTGAAAATTACAGAATCGGTATATTTACCGATTCAGTAACATTACCGATTCTGTAAATTACCGAATCGGTAAATATACCGATTCTGTAATTCCAAATGTAGGTGGCACAGTTTACAGTGCCACAGGCCCTTAGACATTCGATATTTACCATGTAATACTGTTGCATGGTAAATTACGAATTTCTGTGTACATGCACATCTGTGCATGTACTCCTGTGCAATGTGGCACACATGCATACCCTAAGGGCATGTATGTGTGTCACATTGCACACAAGGCAAAAACAGGGGTGCTACAGGGTGTCAAAGTGACACCCTCTCCCCGTTGGCAATTCGGTATTTTTACCGATTCTGTAATTACAGAATCGGTATTTGCCAGTGATTCCTATGGGCTTCAAGGCCCATAGGAATCAATGGCAAATACCGATTCTGTAATTACAGAATCGGTAAATACAGAATCATACCGATTCTGTATTTTTTACCGAATGTATACCTACATCAGATTTAACGATTTATGAATACCGAATCGGTAAAATTCGGTATTTATCAAGCGGTAAATCTGATTTACCTACATCTAGCCCAAGGTTGCTTACCGGCCCGTACTAAGTCAAGTACATAGGATCGACGTTTTTTAAAGAAATGGGAATTCAGTGGCATCAGGATATTCACAAATAGGTACAGCAACCTGGGTAAGATCACCATTTTGACATTCACAGAACTAACTTAAGACAAAAATCTAAACTTACTTCCATTTTGGTATTCACAGAAGGCACTTACTCATTTCGGTATTCACAGAAGTTAGGAGTCTTAACTTTAGGACTCCTAAATGCCTTCTGTGAATACCGAAAGTCTTACAATTAGGATTTTTCCTAACTTTACTTCTCCAAAACTGAGAAAAATCCTAATTTTAAGACTTTCGGTATTCACAGAAGGCATTTAGGAGTTCTAAAGTTAGGAGCCCTAACTTTATCCTACTAAACTGAGCAAAATCCTAATTTTAAGACTTTCGGTATTCACAGAAGGCATTTAGGAATCCTACAGTTAGTAGTCCTAACTTTACTGCTACTAAACTGAGAAAAATCCTAATTTTAAGACTTTCGGTATTCACAGAAGGCATTTAGGAGTCCTAAAGTTAGGACTCCTAACTTCTGTGAAAATTGAAATGAGTAAGTGCCTTCTGTGAATACCAAAATGAGTAAGTGTCTACTGTGAATACCAAAATGGTAGTAAGTTTAGGAGTTTGTCTTAAGTTAGTTCTGTGAATCGGGCCCTGGGTTTCTTGATCGCTTTGGTGGAGGTTGAATCTCACCTTCCTGGTCAGAAATATTTATATGATCGGCCATGTCCTGGACACTCCCATTTGTCACCGTTTTGCTGGGGATAAGCCCCGCTTGCGAAGGGCAGCGGAACGAATCATCAGAGGTGGTAGCCCACGAGGGTTCCTCGCCCGTACTGGTGCCCTGATTTAGCGTTACTTCGACTGTCTGTATTTGTTTCTTAAGTGAGCCTATGGCCCCAGATAAATATCTCATGAGTGAGTTCTGTGAGTTCTGTGACCCCGACCTGCGCCCGATGCAAGTTCGGCTTTTCTTTTTCCTATTTTTCCTTCCCCCGTACACCCCTGCTTCAGTAAAACCTTAGGTAATTAATGTGCTACAATAGTATTTAGAATATAATATAAACACAAGAATAAAAATAACTCCTCTTCAATCACACATGATAGAAGGTATGTTGTAAGTCACCAATCACATACGAGTCAAATAAAGTTCAGGATAGTGATGTGATGGTTACACAAAATTTACCTATGCTTTTTGGATTTTTTTTTTTTTTTGGTAGGGTGAGGGCCCGATGAACTAGCAGCAAGTTATAGTCAGAACTCACCCTCCGGTAGTAAGATCCACTGGATAAATGTCAAACGTCTTGGCCCCGTCTTGGCCCGCGTTCAGGGTTTGTAACATAAGACCACCTCCAGGGGCCTGGGACAAAGTGCTCAGTACGTTTGGCTGGTGACAGGCAGGCAGCAAAGACCAGGTGCAGATGTCGGGGCTGGTGCTGTCGGTCTCTCGCACTGCCGGCCCGCGCTCAGGGTTTGTAGCATCAGACCACTTCCAGGGGCCTGGGACAAAGTGCTCCGTATGTTCGGTGAGCACAAATTACCTACCACCCAGCATTCCTCTTGGTCTCCTGAGTAAAATGATACCTCACTTGTGTGGGTGAGCCAGGGGCCTGTGACTGGGATGGGGCCAAAGAAATTGGGATTGAGGGGATAGCACAGCGAGCTATAAGCGGCATATTATTTTTATATTTATTGTTAGGCTGGCTCTGCATTGGACACCCACACAAGTGAGGTATGATTTTCATCGGGAGACCATGGGGAACTCTGGGTGATAGATTTGATTTGATTTGTGGTTTTGTAAAGCGCTCGTATGCCCGTGGGCGTCTTGGCGCATGTTTGCGGGCGTGGTGGTCCCAGGCACAAATGTAGGGAAAAAATGATATTTTCAGCTAAATTTGAGGTTTGCAGGATATTCTGGGTAGGAAAATGTTGGGGGATCCACACAAGACACACTTCCCTGGACTCCTCAGGCTGCCTAGTTTTCAGAAATATCTGTGGTTGGTAGGTTTCCCAAGAGGCCCATCGAGCCCGGGACCAAAAATGCAGGTGACTCCCTCACAAAACCAAGTCTTTTTGTTATCGTTAATTTTGAAGTCTCCACAGTAGGTTTTGGGCCTTTTCCTATCACGGGCTCTAGGCCTAACCACACAAGTGAGGTCCCATTTTTATCGGGAGACTTCAGGGAATGCTGGATAGGTGGAAGTTTGGGGCTCCCAGCAGATTCTAAAACTTTCCATCAAAGAAATGTGAGGAAAATGTTTTTCATTTTTACAAAGTTTGATATTTGCATTCTAATCTGGGTAACAGAACCTGGTGAGAGCCACACACGTCACCCCATCCTGGCTTCTCTTGGGTGTCTAGTTTGCAAAAATGTATAGGTTTACTAGGTTTCCCTAGGTGGCGGCTGAACTAGGGTCCAAACTCCACAGCTAGGCATATTGCAAAATAATAGTCTGTTTTCAGTGGAAAAATGTGATGTGTCCACGTACATTTTGGGACATTTCCTCCTGTGGGTACTAGGCCTACACACACAAGTAAGGTAGAATTTTTATCGGGAGACATGGGGGAATGCTGGATGGGTGGAAGTTTATGGCTCCCCACTGATTCCAGAAGTTTCAATCACAGAAATGTGAGGAAAATGTGTTTTTTATTGACAAAGTTTATGGTTTGCAAGGGATTCTGGGTAACAGAACCTGGTGAGAGGCACACAAGTCACCCCATCCTAGATTCCACTGGGTGTCTAGTTCTAAAAAATGTACAGGTATGCTAGGTTTCCCTAGGCGCCGGCTGCACTAGGGCCCAACATCCACAGCTAGGCACATTGCAAAAAAAAAGGTCAATGTCTAGTGAGCATCCCTGGTGCCTAGTGTGCTATTGCCCCATCTGCCTCTGGGGGCAGAAAGACTGTGGCATTTTTTTAGGGTGGGTGGGGGAATTGGCATGCCCTTTCTGGGCAGCCTCTTTGGCATGCCCATTCTGGGGGGCCCCCACTTCTGAACTTTGAAAAAAAATCCCTGTTGCCTAGTAGGAGGGGGCAGATAAGGGGCTATTGCCCCTATCTGCCTCCTGTGGGGTTAGAAAGACTGTGGCAATTTTTTTGGGGTGGGGGCATTGGCAGGCCCACTCCAGGCAGCCACTACCCCTGAACTTAAAAGTCCCTTGTGCCTATTGGACTTTCTGCCCCTATGGAGGGGCAGATAAAGGGCTATTGCCCCCATATGCCTCCGGGGGGGGTAAGAAAGACTTTGGTAATTTCTTTGGGGTGGGGGCATTGGCAATCTCACTCTGGGCAGTCTCCAATCCTACATATACAAAAACCTAATCCCTTGTACCTAGTGGGCTTTTTGACCCCCTGGGGACAGATCAGGGGCTACTGCCTCCATCTGCTGCCCTGGACTTATTCTGGCAATATTTTATTGGGGGAACAAAGGCCCTTGCCCAAGGGACTGCTCCCCCCTCACTCGTGCCTATGGGTGGATCCCTGCTTGGGGATTGACTTCCTGGGGCAATCCCCAAGCAGGGATTAACTAAGGAAGGGTACTATTGGAAAGGGGAGATTCTCCACTTTCCAACAATAAATCTCCCATGTGATTCAGTGCTCGGGGGCTGAGACAGCGCCACAAGCACTGAAACAGTGAAACTGAAACTAAGTTTCAGTTTCATTTCCTTTGTGATGACATCAGCGCGCTATGAGCATGATCGTCATTACAGTGGGGAAAACAAGCCTCAGGAGGTTGGAGAAGCACTCCCCCACCTATCGAGGCAAAAAAAAAAAAAAGGAAACCCTTTGCTGTCTGCAGCAAAGGGATTTTGTGCTTGTATGTGCATGACGGATTGGTTCCGTCATGAGCACTGGTGCGCAAGACTAAACCATTTTGCCATGAGCACTGAAAGGGTTAACCGAAGCTGAATTCAGATCTGAATAGTTTGATTTTGAATAAATAAAGCTTTAAGACCTGATAAACAACCTTAAAAGGGTTATAAAGACACTATGATATTGATGTATTCTTATGTTGTTTTTATTTTTAAATTCACATAATTTTAGCAGGGGCTTGATGTTGTTTTCCCAATTATTGATTTTATACATATTTAGTCTCTCGCAGCTGCTGATGGATTTACCTTGCAGGTTGCTGCTCATGCTGAAATGCAGAATGTGGGAGGAGATGTCTATCACCCGCGGGAGGTCATCATGCTTGGATCCAATGATGTAAAAAAGAAACACCATGCTGGGGTTCTCTTATAGATACCCCCACTTGAGGAGGAGTAGCAGCAGAGCTCCACAGGATACACTACTGTCTCTGAGGGTGACCGTCAGGGAGAAACCGGTCTTGGGCTGCTTGGGTTCTGGTCATGGATGACCTGACCTGGCAGTTCAGACTGAACTTTTCTTATTGTAGCAAGGTCAAGATTGATTTGCATATGGGTGGCTCCTAACTTAGTTGGGATGGTGAGCAAATGAGAGATGGGTTAGAATGCTACCCCTAGAGATTGCCGGTGGTTAGCTTTATTGCAAGCATTCCTTCCATCACTTTTTGTGTGTTCGATATATAGAGAGCAACCCCATCATGATTGTTGTTTCTACTGCATATTAATACATTCACACAGCTAGACATATACCTTAAATAGAACAATTGCAACTCAGCTTAGCTCTGGCTGATAAAAATTCTCTTTAATCAATATATAACCAAAACATACTTTCAATTAATCCATGACATCTATAGTATCACGTTTCTGTGAAACCACTTAATAAAATACAAATTAGCCCCGCAATCACAATTACAAATCATTGAATAGTTCATTTGCTTAAAAACAAGGTTACTGTTGCGAGACACAGATCTATTTTATATAGGAGATATCACTTAAATTTCTCATTTGAAATAAAGAAATAATAGACAATTTAAAGACGTTGACACATGTTTCCATGGACATCTTTAATTAGCAACTCTACCTCCTTGGAAAATATTCATTTATGACGTAGTGGAAACTCTTTTGTCATACACATTAACATAGAGATGTAACAAACAAAATTATAAGAATAAAGATAGCAAAATCATTACAAATGCTTTGTCAAATCATCACATACAATATTCCCATATTAGGACTAAGTGGGACATATTCTCAAGGAGCTATCTCTGAGTTATCGGCACTTTATTGCAGCCAAAGTCGCAATAAATGTATCTCCCCATTCACAAGCAGGTGCCAACAGCCCATATCACCAGTTTACCTGTGATAGCAACCGCAAAAAACATCGCCACAGATGACCCGGGCAACTATCGCTGATGAGATTCAGAGTAGGTGTTCCTGTGAAAAAAGCTGCGACAACACCACGTCACAACATTCTCAATGACCAGCCAGATCGGTGATAAGATCACAAAATATGTGATAAGGCGCATTAGCAGCAGGAAATTAACACCTGCTCTGACCTTGTGTAAAGTCGGACGACAGCCTGCACCAGAACAGGGAACGCAGACCAGAGCCACACCTGAAGAACAACAGATCCCATGGAGCCACTAATCATGCAGGCCAGACACCCAAGAGGGCCACAATACCCACTGCCACCACCCCCAGGACACCCTCCCAGCCCCCGGACCTCCAATGCCCCCCCCGACCAACACTGAGGCAGCGCAGACAAAGACAGCGACCTTCAGAAAACGCACCAACCGCACAGACCCAACACCAGAGAATGTCATTGCCCACCACAGGCTCACAGGGACAACCATACTCCACATCCTGACCACCATTGCCCACATGCTGACTGTACCAACAAAGCCTACAACCAACATCCCACCTCAGACAAAGCTGCTGGCCGTGCTGCACGTGTTGGTCTCGGGTACCTTCCAGACAACAACTGCCAGGGTCGGAGGAGTCTCACAGCCAGCCCTATCCAAGTTCCTCACACGTCATGGATGACATCATCAGCTTGGTACCCCACTATCTATACATCCCCCACAGTGCACAGGAACAGCTGAAGACCAAGCAAGGCGTCTCCGCCATAGCTGGCTTCCCGCACGTGTTGGGGCAATCGACTGCACACATGTCTTACTTGTGCCCCCTGGCAACACTGCACACAATAACCGCAACAGAAAACACACGTATTCCATCATTGTGCAGGCAATAGTGGACCACCGGGGAATCACCATCAAAGTCGACTCCAACCACCCAGGCAGTTAGCATGATTCCTACATCTTCCAACAGTCCATCATCAACCAGTGCTACCAGGGTGGCACCTACGAAAATGCACTGCTTGTTGCTAAGTACCAAATGAACACACCACACACCTCAACTCCACAATCATGCAACTCACAACACTGGGAATGCACACGTTACAAACTCACATACAACATGTCAAACAACATGCCCACCCACCAGACACGACAGCACAACTTCCTGTGGGAACCTGGGCCAGCCATGCGCATAAGCCATCAATGGCATGGCACCTCATCCACACAATATCAGAATGTAGGTAGAGGTGGGAACCAGGCATGTGCGAAGGAGGCAAGTGACCGATGAATGAGAAGGTACACAATGCCAAGTGTGGGGTGGATGAGATGGCCAGACTGCAGTATGCAGACCACACACATATCCATGTCGACATACACCCCTGGTGTTTGGAGTGTAGTGGACAGTGGACGCAACCATGTCACCCCAGCCAGTGGGGAATCTCACGGAAATGTAACTTATTACGCCACCCCCTGTAAGCGTGAGCGGAGTCGGCTGGCCCGACGTACGCTAGGCCAGCGTAGGGGTGTGAATAAAAAGCACATAGATCTTGGCATGGTTCTCTTCCAGAATGCCCAATGTCTCTGCCAGGGCAGCACCCCTCAGCCTGCCACAAGGTCGACGCCGTGAGTGGTGTTGCCTGCGATCCTGTGTGCCTGCTGCACCCTGGGCCGCTGGTCTCCAAACCCATATTGCCCACTACACACACAGGCCTCACTACTCACCTGCCGATACCGGCGTGTGTCGAAGAGGGCCCACCATGTGCCGGTGCAAGCTCCAAGCCCGAGTGCCGCGACCCTGGCAGCCTGGTCAGACCATCAAAGCCTCTGCGACACAGGCCCACAGCACTCCTTTCTCCTTGACATTCTCCACTGGCATACACAGAGGACTAGTAGGTCACACATTTGGAACTGAGTCTTGATTACACTATGGCAGAGAACATTATTTATGGCAGATTTTATGTCACTATACACCCTTCGATGTGGTGCCACCAAGTCTGTGTGTAGCATTCCGACCACACATGTGTGTGGGCCCACGCAGACTACTGCCCTCGGGCCACACTAAGCTTGAGTAGGTCACACATTTGGAACTGAGTCTGGATTACACTATGGCAAAGGACAATGTTTATGGCTGAGTTTCAGTCACTATACTCCCTTCGATGTGGTGCCAGCAAGCCTGTGTATAGCATTCCGACCACACATGTGTGGGCCCACGCAGACTACTGCCCTCGGGCCACACTAAGCTCGAGTAGGTCACACATTTGGAACTGAGTCTTGATTTCTCAATGGCACAGTACATATCATTGCAAGCAAGGAGAGGTGTAAGAGGATGACACGTTTTCTGTCAGGGGAAGAAAGGATCATCGTTACGGAGGTGATTGAACACTACCGACAACTGCCCTGGTGTCACCAACCCTGTGCGAGCCAACAACACATGGCTGTGGACCACTGCGGACCCCTGCCTACGGCCTACACTGCGGCCGAGTGGGTCACACATTTGGGACTGGGTCTTGATTTAGCAATGGCCGAGTTCATAGAATTGTACCGGCATCATTGCAGACTGCATTCCCTCTCAGCCCCGGTGCCACTATGTCTGTTCCCTGAAATTCATGGACACTCTCTGTTTGAACTTTGGTGGCATCTGAGTCTATGGACTGGGGTTGTCTTCATCCTCATGTAACTAATACCGACGTGCTGGTAATGATGAGGCTGTAGCATTCCACTCCTCAATTTGCCACTTCCAGATGGCTACTGCCCTCTGCACCATGCCCTGGAGGACACCTTCCACTGTCCCCTGCAGCCCTCCACCACATTCCCCTTGAACATCGACGAGGACCCACTCAGTCCACGTGTCCCTAACTCAGTGCACCGCAAGCCACCGTCCCGTGGTGGAGTGCCTGTGCTGCCCGCTGTGCATCCTGGGCGGCTAACTTGTGCAGCTCAAGTCAGGGACCCTGTCTTCTGAAATATTGGAAGGCCTCTGAGATGATGGCCTTGGGGTCATCAACGCCATGTGTATGTGGCCATGCGCTGCCTCAACTGCGGTCCACCAGGGCTCACACATCAAATGGAGTCCTGACCGGCCGTATGTCGCATCAGTGCAGAAGGCATACGCCACCACCGCCAGGACCACCTACAACTACCTCCAACCACCAACTGCCAGAGTCAAAACTGTCATACTGGCAGACTATCGGAGTTGCTCACACCTCCACCATCTGCCTGATACCCTGCTCTGCACTCAAGGTGCCACTAACTCAGTGTACCGCAACCCATGGGCCGTTACTGATTGAGTTTTGTGCTGTGGAGAGGTTACCTCAAGCAGTGTGGGAGAACTGGGACGATGATGAGGAAGATGATGCAGGTGTAACACACCCCACAGCAGCTGCATAAGGTATATCCCGAAGGGACACAATCCTAGACAATTTCTTCACATGAGTGCGTTCAGCTCTAGTGCCCCAACCTCAGTGCACTGCAACTCACGGACACTTCTCTTTGCATATTGGGTGACCTCTGTACTTTCTCCGGCTACCTCCATGATGCTCCCCAGTTGTCTCTGTTATGCTGGTGTTTTCCGTTTCAGTTTTAATGGTGTTCACTGTTCAAGTTGTTGCCAGGACCAACCACTCTGTGAGGGCTGGCTTACACTCACACACACATCCAGCACAGGCATTACTGTACATGTGGCCCTGCCAATAAAGGGGATGGGTGCACGTGCCCTTAGCCAGTTTGACAAACTATCTAAGTGCGTCAATGTGGTCATAATGTATGCATGAGGGCGCCAGGCCTCTCCAGTATCACTGATGAGTTGTCTCGTCTGCTTTGCTGGAGGTGTTGTTTGTCCCTATGCAGTGTAAAGGGGAGATGCAAGCTGACATTGTGTTGACATGTATGTTGGCGCATGGTTCTTGTTTACATGCAGACTGTATGACAATGTACATTGTGACTGTTTGGGAGGTGCTGGATTTTGATGCGGATAGTGGACATTTGGACTACATGATGGATGTGAGGTTGTACGAGTATATTTCCATCTCACAGTTCCTGCTCTGTTAAATGTAGTTGGCCTGTTCCTGCGCATGTGCGGAGCCAGTTGTGTCTTCTGTTCTGCAGTGTCGGGTTGCACATTGTACCACATTGTCGTCAACGTGGATGTGATGTAATTGATATGCGTGTGTGCTGTAGTGTGCCACGGGGATCAGGGACATGATCTAGGGTCATTGTGGGTGTGCAGTGTGCTACACATCATTGTGCATGTGTGCCATTGTGCCCATCTCCCCCCGGCCCCCCAGTCCCTGGTCATTACTCACCCTGTTGATGTTGTGTCAGGTCTTCTCAAGTTGTGTCCAGACTCCCAACTCCTTACACCGTCTCCACACTGATGACTGTGGCCTCCATTTCCTCCAGCTCCTCCTGTGGCGCTGGACTCCCACCTCCTGTAGCCATTGCTGCCCTCCTGTTGGCAGCGGGTTTGTGCTTGGTTTGGCTTTTCACATCATGCCAGCACCTCTTGGCCTCCACTATTGACCTCTTCAACACTCCACTGCACCCCGTCTTCCTCTCCCTCTTCTCCTTGGCCTTCCCCGACCACGTTGTTCCTTGCTGGTGGTCTGTGAGGCTTGTGGGGTTCGCGTTGCCCTCAGCACTTGGTCTGGGTGCATCCATGGTGCTATACACTTTGGATTGTTTTTTGTGTGTTCTTTTTGTAGCTTTTATAGTGCATTTTCCCACATTATGCGTGGGATTTGCAGGCCTGTCGCTGGTTTTCCCTGCTTTTTGTATCGCGATTGGCCTCATAGCAACTTTTTTTGTGTTCGTGTTTTGCATTTTTGTAGTGCCACGTTGGCTTTATCGCTGACATTTGACGTGTTGTAATGGGCCTATCGCATGGTACCATTGTGTTGTGAATACTTAGTTAACACAGCGTTATTTTCACGCGATAGACTGAGATATGAAGAGTTGCGTTAACCTAATTTTGTGGTAATTATCACACGTTCTTGAGAATATCCCCCAATGAGTATTACTGTTTTGAATGAAGATATTGTATCATACATTTAAACAATCCAATTGTTTCTTTCAGTAACACTTTGCCACTGGATTCAAGCTAGCCTGGCTGATAAGGGTGATACCCCGAAACCGGTCCCAGGATGCTTGCTTCCGGTCCAGGAAAGACATGACTTGGCAGTTCGGGCTGGACTGTTCCCATTAGGCACAGGGTCAAGACTGATTTGCGTATAGCTGTGTCAGAACTGGAGTGGCAAAGTGAGCTAAAGAATGATGATGGATTCAACCCAGATCTGCGACTGGGGGTGAGTGTCTGAAAAGTTTCAGCGCTCCGTCCATTATCTCCTTGTGTTTGCTCTATCTTTTTGTAGTCACCATCCTTTCATAGTTTCTCAAATGGGTAATTTTTCAACATAGTCGATGAATCTCATATTGCTAATCATTTTTGGTTTGATTCCATCCAAAACATTTATCAAGAACAATTATCACAGTACATAAAGTCATGGTACAAAAGCTAACTTTGCCATACCCTTTTTAAAACAATCTATGTATTTGTTTTTATGATACTTCCACAATGTAAGAGAAGATAGTGCATTTGTATGATCTACATTTCAATCTTTCTTCTACCTAAAACCATCATAGGGCTTTTGGGCCTGATTCATGAAAGTAAACTTACACTTTTGTGTAAGTTTACTCTTTTTCAATATTCACAAACTGCAATTTAATAGGTACTTTATGACTTCGGAGACCCCACAGTTAGGGCTGAGAACTCTGCACATAAAAAAAGAGTCCTGTGAAAGTTACTATTAAATCGTAGGTGTGAATACTGAAAACAAGTAAACTTACAAAAAGTGTACGTTTATCTTCGTGAATTAGGCCCAAAGTGTTTATCTCAATATTTCTTGTAATGTGTTTATACCAGTCATTTAGAGTTCCACTTGTTATGTTAGAGTTAAAGATGTTCAAATATGGATGAGGGGAATTTAAAACAATCAAACTGGGTTCCCCCAGTAACATGACCTGCCCAGTGTGCTTAGATGAAATTTCCTACGGGCACAAAGGTAAGTCATGAGAAACTGTTGGTAATGGGCAAAGAAAGCTCACAATATCGATCTCTAAAAATATATAAAGTAAACACATCACTTGCTGTTCTGAATATAAAGCTAAGACAGTATAGCTAGATGTTGGTTATTGTTAAATATCCCTGAACAATGATTCCAAGAGTCGGGCGGATCAATGGGAATACCACGTTGTTTGATATACTTTCCTAAAGAATGTGCTATTCGTTCGTTCGTTTCATAATCTTTATTTCGGCCAATTAGGCCATAAAAGATACAAATAACATTGCATATGAAACAGCAGATAAAATTGATATTATTATAAAACATGTTAAGACAATATAAAAAATTTAGAATGTGCTATTGAAAATATAATTCTAACCTGAAAGTAAATAAAGAGAAAGTCTAAGAATTTTTTTTTTATTTAAAACGACAGGCAAACAGCTGTTCACAGCAGGAATGAATGATCATTAGGATTTTGTGGAATAAACAGCCAAGCTGCCAGCACAAAGTATAGACTGAAAAGCAAATGTTATTCAGGCGTCCGACAATAATGACTGGTCACGCAACGTTACAAACGTTATGCATGATGATATTATCGCAACCTGCAGGGGTCAAACACTGACAATTATAATGGGGTCATTTTGCAAGCACTCTATTACTTTACTTCTCCCACTCCCTGTTTAGTATAAATTCATTTTTAGGCTTACCAATGTTTGTTTCACTGTTTATGGACATGTACGTTTTTATCAGTGTTCTCCGAGTAGGTCTGACTTAAAGTTTTAAAACAATCCCCAAACATTTTTCATCTCTTTTCAAGGTGTAACAGCTTGCACCTTGAATTTCGTCCCAAAAAATCGTTATATAGTTGCGTGGGTGGGGTTTTAGTCAGAGATGAGGTAAGAATAGATGAATATATATACATAAGGAATTAAAGAAGAAAAAACTGAAAATGAGAACATTTGGTGTAACTTTCCTTTATAGCTTAATCTAGAGCAGGGACACTCAAAGTATGGCTGAGGTCCACATGCGCATTCCTGACCTTTAATTGCGGCCCCCTGGTGAACAGCAGCTCTGGGATGCTGTTCATTCGACAGAGAAGGAACATTCAGAAAGCTGTGAAACGGGGCTAAAGTAACAGTGAAGAAGAAAAAAAGGTGGCCTAGACACCTTATCCTTAGGAACACCTTTAGTTTTAAAGACATCTTGCTCTAAACATCTAAAAACATGATAAACTCTCTACAAATTTCAAAAAAGTGTATTTTATTAACATGCATGAGCATTTTACCCTAGTAGATCAGATCATGTCACTGCATTGAGAAGCATTTATTAGAAGTGATTGTTTTCAAACATGATCTTAGAGACATTCATGCCGCCCCCCGTTTTGAAACCAATACCATTAGTGAACCAAAAGGCAAGTCATTTGTCAGGTGCACCTTGTGTGTAGCCTTGGTTGTTATATGTTTGGAATAACATTATAGTTTATGAACTAAAACACAAAAGAAGGTTTCTTACAGCACAGATCCTGAACTCATGTATTTTAAGAGGCACTCATAAGTGGTAGTGAAGAAAAAGGAGGCAAAGTGAAATTAACCAATTGTAGAGGATCACACAGTTTGATCAAATGGGGAAACCAGGACTGATACCAGGTTTTCTGGTTTCACATTTTGCAATTCAGGCACCAGGTGAGTATCTCTCTTCCTTTCATGTTTTACATTAGAAATTAATGCATTGTCCTTAATTCTTGGTGCATGAGAATAGAGAATAGAGTGGTGCTGCCAGACATAAATCACCCAAAGGCTTGGTTTGTTGTCAACACCATGCATCTGCTTCCTGTCCCCCCATGCCTACCTTTCATCACCCGACCCTTGCCCTGCTGGCATCAGTGCGGCCCTCGGGCATGCCCCGGGACAATGGCGAGCACCAATGACCTAGAGACACCTCATGTGGAGATTATTATCAGATCATAATCATACAAGAAGAGGAAATACACGGGAAAGGAACAGAAAAAGAGGAAGAAAGAAGAGACTTAGGAGAAAAGATGAAATGATCCAAGAACATAAAAGAGAAGTACAGAGCAGGAACTCAAGAAAGATAAGGTCAACAGCTGAGAATAAACGAAACAAAGAACTATGAACGAAGGGCCAGGGAAAATATAATAAAAGATGTAAAAAAACAAAGAAAGAGGATAATAACGGAAGAGAAGAAGAATGTTTGCCCCCATAACGGAGCTTCAAATAAAAAAATAACAAGCTAGTGAAGTTCAATCCTAACTGGTTTGCTGTGTGTACAGGCTAAATGGGAATGAAGGGTTTCAGGTTCATTGTGCCCCACACAGAAATCCGATGGCAATCCATTTTGTCACAGTTGTAACAGCTAATCATTTTGTATGACACACTATATTCAGATCGAAAACAATGTATTACTTAATCTTCCCTATTCTAGAAACACTAGGCCTTGTTACGACAAACATGCACTTCTGCTTCATTACAGATACCTATGACTTCTTACAAAACACATTTTACTTCATTGACACCCTGGCCAGGTCATCCCTATTTTTAGTTCAAAATGTGATATTCTGTTTATGCATAACAGGCTCCTATTTACAGCTTCGGCAATATCTACTTGCTTCAATGTAATCTAACCTTGAACTTATCAAAAAAGAGAGGATTTTAAGTTTGATAGATGCTGAGCATTCGCCGAAACGCTGCAGAGGTCCCCACCGCCATTTTTTCGAGTATATCGGTGTGCAGTCCAACGGGGGTGGACAGGACTTTTGTTGCCTTCTAGCATGTGTCCTGCATCAGTCAAAGAATACATCAGCACACATCCCTCTTATCGCTGCCCAGTGTACAAGGCTTGATGCTTGGCACTTTCTAAGAATAGCGCCTACTTTCAAATATGGAACACACTTCTGTATTGTATTTACGTTTTTTAACTCTTCAATTAAATATAAGGAATCTTTGAACAATTGTGAATCAGAACCATGCAGAGAGCACAATGACGTCACATGTTTCTAGGTCGCTGACATTCAGATTACAGCTGTTTCAAAATCAAACTTTTACAGCAGAATGAGTGCCAATAAAAATGCTTTCATTGTATTCATTTGAACACAATGCAGAATTACTTTGTGGACCCTGTGAACTGTGCCTGTGGACATGTGGCTTTACATTTTTGCTCAACTTAATGTATGAGTAACAGTAACATTCTCTAGAACACCATCTATTGAAAACACTGGGAAATGTAACTAAACATTTAACACTACACTTCACACAGTAGTTCAATTAATTATCCTGTTTTATTAACGTTACATGCTCATCCAGATCTGTAACATAATTAGAATAATGAATAGATCCCTGATTTGTAACTAGGCAGTGACTTATCAGGAGGCTGGAATGCTGCTCTAGTTGGTATTCTTTTCCAACTCTCTTTTAATTTGGAAATATAAAATGTAAAATTGAATATATTGCAGCATAGGTATCTCCACTACACTTTGTGACCCAGCACTGTAAGGAACATTGCCTCTTTAATCATTATCGTTTTCCCCTTTAGGAATCTATGCAGAGTTTCTAAAATAGTGCTGTGCGCTGTTAGAGAAATCATACAGTTATGAACACCTTTCCTCAAGCATGAATTTTCTTACACATCTTATAAGCTCCCCACATCATTGTATTGTGCCTTTTGAAGGTGAGACCCTCGATAGATTTGTTCAGGGAGAGCCAAGAGCTGCCAGGAACCTGCAGGCAGATAGTGAGGTCCCAGCTCTTGGAAGTCAAAAATCACATTTCAGAGATTCAGAGAGCAAAGTTACCCTTTGAGGCTGGAATCAAATGTCTGTTAGTTCGCTTAGACTTCTCTTGATCAAGAGAGTTGTTTCCCATTCATTTTGCTTGGGCCTTAAACCATGATAATCAGATTCCCGCCAACTGGATGAATTACAAGTGCTCTGTTAGTTGTATTTTTACATCCACAAGAGAGCCTTACTACCGCAAAAGTTAGCCATTAATAGGAAATTCCTTGAACGGTTACCTCTCCCTAGAAAATACCCTGTTGAGTTGTGATTCTGATGAAAGCTGCCCCAGTAACCATAGACTGTTTCAAACCCGGTTTACTTTAGAATCAGAAAGTAATTTCTATATTATATAGATATGTATACACACACACATATATATATATATAAATATATATATATATATATAATATAATATATATATATATATATATATATATATATATATATATTCACTGAAAAAAACATAGGTTTCAGCCACGTTATAGTTAGGAATTAGCATTTAAAAAACCTTAGAAATTCACTGAAAAAACCATAGGTTTCACACATGTTATAGTTAGCTGGACATTTCACTCATACAAAACCATTGAAATTCCCCCGTTATCGTTAGTTCAGCTAACTATAACTCGCGCGCCCGCAATGCACTGCTGATGACGTCACATATTACATCACTCATGACATGGTCAGTGACATCACTCATGACATCACTGATGACATCTCAAATGACATCATTGATGACATCACTGATGACATCATCCTTGAGAAAGAGTGGCAGAGCTCCTCTCACCCTAATATAACCTTTGATACACACATTCAAAAATAGAAACAAACATTTAAAAAAAATGGAGATACCAATACCAGTTACAACAACCTATTCAGTAATTCTAAAATCTACATACATATCCACTCATTCCCTAACAGTTCTATATAGTCACTCATACATTTACTCACTCATCATATGTACTCATACACCTATACATCCTGTTGCACACCGACACTCATCCATAGAGTTACTCACACACATACTCACACATGCAATTAAACTTTCAAACCTCCATTTATTTGCATATACAGATATACACACACCACTATACTTACTTTTAAAGAAACATACACATACTTACTCTCTTAAACAATCACTTATAGAAACACATACTTATTTATACAGGAACTCTTCCAATCTCTCACTCTCACATATAATCACTTATATACATCAATACTCACATATACTAGATTAAAACATATGTAGATACTCATAAAGATACTATTGAGACAGTCATTCACTCACTAACACACCCATACACACACTAATCCACCCATACAGTCCTGCACACATGCTGTCTTCAAAACACATACAAACAGTGAGTCACTCATTCATGCATCTATACACTAAGTATTATCCCCCAAAGAACCATACAGACACTCATACTGATACTCAAAAAACAAACTAATAACCCATATAGACACTCATGTAGCTACTCACCAACCGATGCAGCCACTTATAGACAGTGAGACACACATACAGATATTTACATATTTAAACATTACTCGCTAATACATGTATTCACCAAGATACACTTAATAAGTCAGTTATACAATCAATTTAACAAAAAATACATCCATTTAGACACTTATTTACCCATTTATTCTTCTATCGACCTTCCCATATACCTATATAAAAAATATTTATTTTTCATGAAGACACACATTCTCTGGATGATGTCATCAGTGATGTCATCAGTGATGTCATTTGAGATGTCATCAGTGATGTCATGAGTGATGTCACTGACCATGTCATGAGTGATGTAATATGTGACGTAATCAGCAGTGCATTGCGGGTGCACGAGTTAAAGTTAGCTAAACTTACTATAACGGGGGAATTTCAATGGTTTTGTGTGAGTGAAATGTCCAGCTAACTACACCATGTGTGAAACCTAACTATAACGTGGCTGAAACCTATGGTTTTTTCAGTGAATATATATATATATACATAATATATATATATATATATTCACTGAAAAAACCATAGGTTATAGACCATATATAGTTAGGAATTAGCATTTACAAAACCTTGAAAATTCACTGAAAAAACCATAGGTTATAGACCATATATAGTTAGGAATTAGCATTTAAGAAACCTTTTTTTTAATCACACAAAACCATTGAAATTCCATATATAGTTAGTTGCACTAACTATATATCGCGCACCCGCAATCCACTGCTGATGATGTCACATATTACATCATTCATGACATGGTCAGTGACATCACTGATGACATCACTGATGACATCTCAAATGACATCACTGATGACATCACTGATGACATCTCAAATGACATCACTGATAACATCTCAAATGACATCCCTGATGACATCACTGATGACATCTCAAATGACATCACTGATGACATCTCATTTGACATCAATGGTCACATCACTGATGATATCATTCATGTGACAATACAATGCATCTCCTCACACTTTAATATAACCTCTGTTACATCCAGTGTTAAATACAGAATATAATTTTTTAAACCATTGACACACCAATACTAGTTACTACATACGCACTCACTGATTCCTACGTCTACACACACATTCACTCATTCACCCATAAAATCATTCATACATACAATCACTCATCTTTACAACACTATCATATGCACTCATACACCTATACAGACACTCACACTCTGCCACTCATCCATAGAGTTACTCACACACCTAGTCAGTCCTGTAAAGAATCAATCACACTTCCATTTTCTAATCTACACAGTTAAACATAGAGTACCTTACATTTTCAAACATATACTAACACATACTTACTCTCTTATACAATCATTGATACAAGAACACATTGATCTGCACAGAGTCAGACATCTCCCAGCCAGCCACACACACACTCAGTCTCCCATACAAATACTTGGACAATCAATCAATAACCCATATAGTTACTCATATAGCTACTGATCAACACATGCAGCACTTTACAGAACAACAGACATAATGATGCACAAATTAAGACAGTTTAGTCACTAACCCATGCACTCAGTGAGACACATTTTATCACTTACTCATTCATAAAGTCAGTCACGCACCTATTAAATCTTTTATTTAGGCACTTCTACATCTACTCATTTTTCAATATGTAAAACATATTTAAACTTTACAGAAACACACAGTCAATGGATGATGTCATCAGTGATGTCATCAGTGATGTCATTTGAGATGTCATCAGTGATGTCATCAGTGATGTCACTGACCATGTCATGAATGATGTAATATGTGACATCATCAGCAGTGGATTGCGGGTGCGCGATATATAGTTAGTGCAACTAACTATATATGGAATTTCAATGGTTTTGAGTAAAAAAAAGGTTTCTTAAATACTAATTCCTAACTATATATGGTCTATAACCTATGGTTTTTTCAGTGAATTTTCAAGGTTTTGTAAATGCTAATTCCTAACTATATATGGTCTATAACCTATGGTTTTTTCAGTGAATTTCATTGGTTTTTTAAAAGCTAATATCTATAGCTGTAAAATGTATTCTTCTTTAAATCAAAAAATATATTTTATATGTTTATTAATAATTTTTTTTATTATTATTTTTTTTTGTTCGCTCCCGGTTCGCGAACCAGGAAGCTTCCCGTTAGCTCAATGTGGTGCCGCGACCCGGTCCGCGAACCAGTAAATGTTCCGTTTGCGCAACTGCCGCGTTAGAAATCAACATCGTGACGCGTCGCGGAAGCGCGACGTATCGCGTTGTCGCGTAATGCGTCTTATGACGTGCCGCGTTAGCGCACCCGGAAGTGCTCCGGTACGCGAACCGCGGCGCGAAGCGCAGCTCCCCGGTAGCGATACGGGGCGTGTCGCGAAAGCGCGACGTATCGCGTTGCCGCGTAATGCGGCTTATGACGCGCCGCGTTAGCGCACCCGGAAGTGCTCCAGAGCGCGAACCGAGGCGCGAAGCGCAGCTCCCCGGAAGCGATCCGGGGCGCGTTCCGCAGCACGTAACTTAAGCGTAACAGGTCATGTGACTTGTTAATAAAACTTTTCATTGGTTCATTTCACTTTTGGTTTCCTAATGATGTAAGGCTAGGTCATGTGACCTAAAAATAACACTTTTCATTGGTTTAGACCTATTTTTTTTCCAAAATGATGAAAGCCCCTCCTTCTTTCTTCACTCTGACTTTCATCTCTGTGAGAGGAAGACCCTTTGTGATCACTGAGCAATGGCTTCATTAGTAGCTTCAGCTGGTGCACCCCCACCACCACCACCACCTCCTCATAGGAAGAGAGGACCACCTCCACAGTTCATTACCAACACAGAGGAGGAAGAGGATGAAGAAGAGGAACAGGAGATACAGGAAACACCGTTTTTTCAAGAGGAGCCCCGGGTATCTCATCATAAAACTAGTTTCATTTGGCAGTTTTTTTCATTTCCTGAAGGACAGAAAAAAGTTAATGCTCGATATGTGACGTGCCTGATATGTAAAGAGGACTTATCTAGAGGCACAGAAAAGAAGTATAGTTACGGCAACTATACTATGCACCGTCACATGCTGAGGTAGCATCCACTAAACTACAGCCGGGCAGAGATGCGTCACCTTCAGGACAATCCACCAACTCCTGTGGCCAGGACATCGTCACAGGTATCTCTGTCGGGGCCAGAGGCACGGGAAACCGTGCCAAACATTCAGGACAACTTTGTCCATATGAAGATTACCTGTTTATATTGTGGTACATTGCTCTCATGTGCCAATATGAGCATTAACTTAATAAACAGAGCATTTGAAAACCACAAGTGCTCTAAACGCCCCAAAAAGTAAAAATACATTTTTGCTCCTGTTGAGCCCTTTCCAATGCCTGTTTTTTGTTGTTTCCCCCCCAAAAAACCCCCAAAAAACATAAAACTGTTCAAAAAATACAACAAAAAAAAATGTTCAGAAAAAAAAAAAAATATATAAAACAACAAAAACATTAAAAAAAAAGTTCTTTTCAGAACTACCTCCCCTTTATAAAAAAATTGCTAGAATGTTTAGCACTCTGGCAAGCTCTATTTCTTTTGGTTCGCTTCCCGGTTCGCTCGCCGGTACCGGTACGCGAACCGGGAGCGAACCAAAAAAAAAAAAAAAAAAAGAAGAGTAAGTATAAGGGAAGTAAACAGAGAGTAATGTTAAAACAAAGACAGCTATAGGGACTAAACCAGAGATACTGTTTAATAGATTTATTTACCGAAGAAAAGATGGAAGAGGGTATAATTGTGAAAAAGAAAATAGATAAGGAAGTGAAAGAAAAAAAGGAGAGTAGAAGAATAACAAAGAAGAGTTTCTTAGAGAATGTGAGTGAATGTTCAAAATAAGATTAAAACATGTGGAATAACAGAGAGAAAAAACAGAAAGCAGAAAAGAAGAAGTAACAGAAAAGGAATAATTGAAACAGCAAAGAAATGTAAATAACATAGGGGCATATTATCAACATAGGCAATAAAAGTTTCGCAGCTTTTATTGGCAGAAATGTGTCGCTAAAGCCGCTTTTGCAGCAGAAAACTGCCGCTACAGCCTCTTTTGCAGCAGTTTTCTGCCGATAAAAGCAGCAATAATTTTATTGGCTGTGTTCATAATATGCTCCTTAGTGTGCTTCAACTACACAGAGAAAGCATAATGAACAAGTAGTGAAAGAGTGATCAGTCAGAGACACTAAGAGTAATAGAGACGGAGTGAGTGAACAAGAGTGAGGAACTATGAGGAGAGGGACTGAGAAAAGGAGTGGAAGGAGTAGAGTAAGTAAGTAAGTAATAGAGAAAGGAATGAGGGAAGTAGCAAAGGCAGGAAAGTTAGGGTTAAAGAAATGAAGCAGTGGAACTAATAGTAGTTAAATGTGATAGAAATGTAACGAAAAGAGTACAAAACATTTACCTTATAATTGTCGTTAACTTAGTCACTTGTTATTTTTATACTTTCAATCTGTGAAAGAGAGAACAAACATTTGAAAAATATTAAAACATGTATTTAAAAATTAGAAAAGACAAGGGAAAAGATTGAAGGACAAACAGTTTTTCAACAACTTTGACACTTACAGAAGCTTCTGCTTCTCCAGGCCCCCTACACAGTCCTAAAGATATACATTTTAAACTAACAGTATCTTGATGCAGATGAACTGAGGCCTATCTTGGAACATGGTGCATCTTTTGCACTGCTGCTGTCTCACAAAAGTGACGCAATCGCAGCGCAAAAGAGGTGCACAATCATCATAAAACTGTTCCTAACATTTTAAATGATTGTTTCAGGATGGCAATAAGGTGTGTCCTATCCAGACGTTTGATTCAGGTGAGGCCTACTCAGGGTTGCAGATCAAATTTAGCCTTGTTGAAGAGTACAGAGGAGATAATACATGTGCAGGGCAACCAATAAAGTTCAAACTTCCTCTGTTTCCCTGGAGAGGCCTAAACTTCATCTGCACAATTTGATTCGTAATGTTACGAAACACAGGTAATGTATTTGAAAAATATGCAATTTCTTTTGCTCATTTCACAATCACATCACTTGTGTTTCCTTTGGTTAGGTATCTCATTATGCAGATGTAGTCCAGCATATGAAAGAGTACGCACTGAATGCAACAACTTTGACACTTACAGAAGCCTCACCTTCTCCATGCCTCCTACACAGTTCTAAATGTACATCATAAATACAAACAGTACAGAATTAACTATACATGTTAAATGGTTTATTTTTGCTGTTCTCAGAATGTATCAAATTTCACTAAAAACAGTGACTTGAAGGTATTCATCATATAACAGCGGGGGAAAAAAAACACAATCAAAATGATTGTGTTTAAAAAACCCATATAACATAACCAATCAGAAATCAAAACTCCTCAAAAGTAACTTACTTTCCATGACGTCGAAGGATATCCTATGAACAGCTTACACTCTGTTGTGCTGTTATTATTTTCAGCCCGCCACTTTCTGAAAGAAAAGCTCCATCGTTTTGAAAAATATGTTACATACAATAAATGACTTCTCGCTCTCTACCACACGTTTCCTCAAGGCCAAATCGTGTAAGAGCCATTTATAACTCTTGGAATTCTTGTAAGCAAATCCCGTCATTTTGTATTTCCGCAACTTTCAGAAAGAAAACGTTCAAGATCACTTTCACAATCCTAGACTAGTAATATCTTACCCTTTTTGCTCACTCATGTTCTACATTTCCTATGACACTGATACTGCTTACTATGAAGCAGACTTACACTACCTCTATGACTACTACAATTATTTAATTCTCTACATCACTTTTAATCACAAAGCAATATAAAACAGTAGATAAAATTATATCGACCCCTAGAATCATTATACGCCAGTTACCTACCCTAAATTCTCTTTTCTGAAAACAGAAAGTAAGAATATTTTTTAGTAAAAAGGCAACATTGTATCGTAGTCAAATGGCAATAATTTCCGAAACAGCAATTCTTTTTACATTTTCAATAACCTGTGTAATAAGCGGATCTTGTCAAATAACCATCATGCAATATAATAGCTGCAGTTACAAATCTTCTTCCTAAAATCAACGACTGTGTAGCCACAACATTTGTAATTAAAGTTGAAGACTTACTTTATTCAGGTTTATATAATTGGATTTTTAAAATGACATTATAATCAAAAGTTTGGACCAATAATCTAGGCAGCATTGAAGACTTACATTCCCTCTACTCCATGTTTTGATTGGCTGCTTGAATTAGCCTATAAAAAGAAACAGTTTTTCTGAACTCATTCAAAGTGCAGTTATTTTTCCATGACGTCAAGTGTTATGGTAAGAAGACCGTTTGCTTTGGGAAATACTCTGTTGTCCTTCAACTAATCTGTGCCCACCACTTTCTGTAAGAAAATCTTCTTTTTTTCCAGGAACTATTGTCTCTGTACTACACTTATCCTCAAGGCCAAATCGTGTAGGAGCCATTAGAACCTCTTGAAATTCCTCAGAGCACATCCCGAGATTCTTTCCCTAAAATTTTGGTTTTAAAAACACCAGGTAAGAATTTTTAAGGTCATACGGCAATTTTTTTTTGAAAGTTAAAACAGAATCGTTGCAGAATGACCAGCCGTTTCTAGACTTTAAATAAGCTGTGTAATGTCCTGATGTTATTGAAGGACCGTCATGATATATAATTGCTGCAGTTACAAAAGTCCTTCCTGATATTGACAACTGCGAAGCTACAACATTTTTAATTAAAGTTGTCAATTTTGTTCCATGAGCCCTACATCGTTGGAACATTAAAATGACATACTGGCCATATGTTCGTATAAATAATGTTGACATCATTTCAGATTTACATTGGCTACACTCCATGTTGTGATCAGCTGCTTTTACTAGCTTATTAAAGGACACTGATTTACTGTCTGGCAAAGTTAAATATATAAATATTTCTGAGTCTACACTAGTAGTACTTGATACCCTACAGTTCTCGCAGTCATGCTGCCATTGATAAGAAAGCCCAAACAGGTGATCTACATCTACACCTTCATCATGCAATACATCAAGCATATACATTAAAAACTCCTGACAATCTTGCTGAATATTTTGAGAGAATTGTGTTTGACCTGAACATCTGTCTAACAGATTTCGAATTTCAGACACACTTTCTATTTTTGTTCTATCAGTGCTACATTTCTCTAACACAGAATTTAACAAACTGCAAAATCTATGATCCGAATTGACCACAAGCTCTTCTTTTACATTTTGTAGAGAAAACAAAACATTAACCACTACATTAGCATAGCAGTTGACACCAGAACTGTTTTCAAATTGAAAACCAACAACATCTTCAACAGAATCCTTTTTCTTTCTGCTTATAATTTCAGGTTCATCAACTTTTCGTCTTTTTGGTACAACCTCCCTAGTATTGGTCACATTTCTTCTTTTCCGGACTACCACACGTTTCTCAAACAAAGGATATTGAGGCAAATGTGGCGCATACTCTCTTCTTAACCTATTGTATTCCTTAACACAATCTAGATCCGCACAAATGTTTGTGACATCACACTCAATCAAGTACAATCCCGATAAAGTTCTAACTCGTGACAATGCCACATATGCCATACCCTCCTTGAACACAGAACTGCCAATATTCACCAATGCACTGTCTACACTTAAACCTTGTGATTTATGGATTGTCACCGCATTTGCCAAGCAAACAGGAAACTGCTTACGGCGAACATATAAGTCTTTTACAAGCAAAAATCTAGCAGAACAACGACCAATTAGCTGTACTTCCTCAATGCCATCAAATTTAATTTTTAAAAATTCAATTCCATCTCTATTTCTGTATTTCACAAAATCAACAACATTACCCATTGATCCATTTACCAGACCTCTTTCAACATGTAAATTCCTTTTCAAAACCTGCAGTTTTAGATATAGTCTTCTCTAATAAATCCAATTTTGTTTTCAAATTCTCAGACAAAATAATTGTTGATCCCATATGCTCTACTCTGTCAATAGCTTTCAGTTTCACAATCTCTTGGTTTTCTAAATACAACATTTTGTTGTTGAAGATGGCACATTCTACAAGAGTTGGCATCAAACATATTCCAGATTTCTTCTCAGTAATTTTCTGAAAAATATTCTCAGGCACAATGTCTTGTTCTGGATATAAATTTGACAGTAATCGTGCATGTAAAGCTTGTTTCCCATGCTCGGTCACTTTTCCAATTCTAACATCTTGTAGAATATTCTTGTAAACTTCATCCTTCGCCTGACGCATATTTTCATGCAGTTCAGCATAATTGAAGTTTAACCATATATTGACGTTGCCAATGCTCCCTAGGCACTTCCTGGTATCTTCATGCGTGAGCATTTTGAACACAGGTTGTCCTTTCACTGGTGTCAGCTGCAGAAGATCTCCGAAAACAATGATGTGTTTGCCACCAAATAACACATCATACTCTGTTTTAAGAACTTCTTGCATTCTCAAATGCACAAAGGCAAGCATGACATTGGAAACCATGCTTACTTCGTCAATGATAAGAAGTTTCATTTTCCTCAAGACTCTTGAAACTTCACAACAAGCATCTCCAGATAACTTGTGGTATTGTAATTTGTTATCATGCTCCACTGGCAGCATCAGTAGACGATGTAAAGTAATCCCTTTAATGTTATGTGCTGCCAGTCCAGTTGGAGCGGTGACAACACAAGACAGCGATGACTCAGTCCTTTCCTTCAAATAACAAGAAATTGCTTTAATGAGGAAACTCTTTCCAGTTCCCGCTTCTCCACTCACGTACAGTCGGACAGGCTTCAACGATGTACATGAGCACTCTTTCTTCTCATGACTTAATCCATGATCAATTTGCTTGGTAACTTCGTCATATATTTTCCTCTGCTCAACGTTGAGTTGTCTTTCCAAGTCTTCTAAGTTAACCGCATCCTCCTGAGCATGTGCCATGGCTCTTTCCACTTCATTCATGGCAGTGGCAGCTTCATTTTCGATAACAGGTCCTCCTAGTGGATCCTGACTCAATGAAACAGAACTCTGACTGTCCTGAGAACTGTCTCTGGCAATCTCGGCTGCAATCGTTGCTTCCTGCTCGATTTCCGCATTCAACATTTGTACATATTTGGGAAAAGCAGGACATTCTATGGTCTCCTTGGCGGCAGTGAAAGAGTCTTCATAACAGAGGAAATCTCCAAGCAGTTCCTCTTCTGCACGCCAAGGCTTGAAAAGTTGCAAAAGTGCTAAATAGAAAAACTCCTTTTTTTCAGGAGATTCGCCACTCAATTTTCGATGGTTTACCAAGTGGCATTTTCTTTGCTTGACCAGACATCCCTCACTTCCAATTACAGCATACACTCCTTTATCAATATCTTCTTTGATGTTCCTCTTGAATATGTAATTTTGTAGAACCTCATACAGACAAACATTCTCGAGGTGACTGCTTCGATTTGGATAATATGTATCCAACATGTTGGTCTTCAAAATGTCGGTACTGTTTGGCTCCTTTTCCGCCAAATACTCAATTTCCCGCACAGGTTTCAGAACTCGATTACGCGTTGCAGCAAGACCAAGACTCGCCCAAACGATACTCCTAGATTTGGCATAGAGACTTGCTGAAGACAACCGGTCAGAACATTCGTAAGCTCCGATTTCTCGATGCGACAACATCTTCAGACTGAAACTGTACAACTTCTTACTGAGGCTCTTTTCATGGGAAATGTCCTCCCACATATCCTTCAATTCTGTCTTTTCTTTTTTGGTGATGTAAGATGTCACATACCGAGCTACAGCCATACAGTTATCAGCCACAAACTGTATATCCATGTTAGCATTCCACATGGACAAAATCACTGGGTTGTAGTCGTTGATGTACTTGGACTCTTCGTTCCTCTTCAAATTGTATGTGTTTTTAGGTGATTTCCTTGTCACATTATGTCGCAGCGAAGACATCAAACTGTTCACTCTTCCTTTAGAAATCACCGGTCGTGGAAAGGCGAAATGACATTTGGTGTAGAACTTGTCCTTGTTTCTGAATTTACGACGACAGTACTTTCCGCAACGATGGCTTTGGAAGCGTAGAACTTGTTCTCTTAGGCTTTTGTCCTCCTTTGCGTTTGGAACAGCACATGTAGAATACTGTTCTATGAAACTCATCACTAAGTCTTCTGGATCTGTTCCAAATTTAGGTGCATCCTTGATCCACAGCAGCATATGTATATGAGGAGCACCTCTTGCTTGGTACTCCTTTCTCCAGAAGAAATCCAACACCTCTCCAAGAGGTGGATTCTTCTTATTCATGATGAAAGACATCATAGCTTCAAATTTATGATTGAAGTACCTGCATACATTCACTGGATCCAAAGAGCACAGTTCTCCGGGTGTCTTGAATTCGATGTTTTCGATGTTTCCATTTGCCTCTCGTAGAAATTCAAGTAAGTCTTCCCAGCCATACTCGGCACAGCTCAGAGTGAGGAACCATGTGGGAGTTCCTAAGTTCCTCAGCATACATTTTAAATCACCATGACGACGGTACCAGTACTCATTAGTACCACGCTGACACGCCATGAGATTAATCAGGTGACAATCCAAAATACTGTCTTGGACATTGACTTTATCCATAAAGTCACTTGCCGAGATGTTTTGCATCTGTATACCACTTTTCAAGATGTGGTTCACTGCATATGACAGTCCAGACAGTTCGCTTTCAAACAGGAGATGAAACAAATAGGGAATGCATTGTCGAAACCTAGCATCTTCTGCATACAATCGTAAAGTCCGGTATTCAGAAGCAGGAATTTGATGAGGTCGCTCATCATATCTTCCTCCTTGACCTGTTGGAAATAGCTGTGGAAAACACCGAGCTTCCAAACTTTCCTCCCAGACACTAATGGGACTCCCTTTGGCTTGTTTCATTTGAAACAACTCAATAGCATTCCCCATGACTTCCTTGGAATGCAAAGGATGAACACTATAATGTTCATATATTTCTTCACTTTTAGAGGGTTCTACTTTCTCAATTTGACCAGCACACAAATCGCTATCCTCTTCCTCACTTACTTCCTCTTCTGCAACATATACATTCTTATAGTACTTATTATTGTTTTTCAAATACAATGTTGCCTTTTTTACTTTCCTAACATCCACTAAATCTTGCCATATTTTTTTATTCTTTGTCGGAACCCCATTAACTAAGATAACCAGAGGTTCCTCTTCCACTTTTTCTGCTCCAATTGTGTTAATGTTTTTCTTCAAATCTAGAGGCAAATAAACAACTCTTCCCTTTAATCCTCTCTGTAAATCTGATGGAGGCAATTTCCCTGTCTTTGGCTCCATTCTTACAATAGCCTGAAAGGGATGGATACTTTGAATCAAAATAGATTCATAAGTATTTAAATCCTTCAATTCAGAAGGAATCTCAACGAATTCCAGATTATTATGAACCGCTCTAGCAGGCATCTGGTTTTTCTTTAATTTGTTACAACAATAAGTACACACAGGTTGATCCGATCCCAAATCAAAACAATTTTCTACCATCAAGTATGTAGCGAAATCCTTCCATTCACTAATATTTTCCCTTTCACTTCTTGCATATAAATCCACTAACTTAGTCTGATTCTTATAATAAGTGCGTCGACAACACACACAAGTGAAATTAGGCCTCTCACTTGATTTCACCTGAAACGTGGCAATTTCCTTCTGAAAATTATCTGTACTGGAAACCTGTACACTATCTTCCACATTACCCTCTTCTTCTGGGTCAATTTCAACATTCTCCTCTTTACTTCCAAAGTAACAAAACTCAATTTCTTCACACATATTCTTCACATCTATTTCAGAACCATGCAAAAGAGCAGCGCATAATTGTTTAAGCATAACTGCTGGACTCTTAGCATAATACAACATTCTAACTAATTTCCTCACTTTATTATGATGCACTGCTAGCATCCTGAAATGATGAAAAACACTCTGGCATACTCTCCTGGAAAGACAAGCCAGTGAATGACCATGCAAACCTGTCACTTCTCTCACTCTGCAAGGATCTAATTCTTGCAACAACTTCATTTTCTGCTTCAAACTTTTCTTATTAAATGTCCGTACAAAATCACAAAGCAAATTGATGGAATCCTGTCGCACACTGCAAATACTACTACACTTCCAGGTGTACACAGGTCCCTTAGGACGTCTTCCTAAAACCTCATTACCTAACATCTCTTCTGCCTCTGTTGTCACAAGTTTTTCTTTTTCAACTGGACAACCATCTTTCACCTCATAAGCTCGACCGCTGGTGTCAACTGCATGCACCAAATCATTATCCTGGAAATAACTCTCCTCATTGAAAAATGCCTCACAACTTGAACTATGCATCCATTCTCCGGAAAAAACTTCACAAAAATTACTACGATTAACTATTCTCTTCCATCTACTATTTCTTTTGAAATCATAAATTGCCTTGTTTAGCTTCCTAATTCTATTGATTATCAAAATAAATAACTTTCGTTTAATTTCAAATGTCTGATCAATAACTTTCTCAACAATTTTTTTTCTCTTATAAAAAACCACTTTCTGTTGACCTTTCTTAATATTTTTTAACAAATTGCCAATTATCCTGTTGCGGAGCATTCGTTTACGAATGTCCCTAAACTGTTGTTTCCTTCTACTATCATGCACAGAGTTATCTCTTGCTCTAGCAGTAACATTTTTGATTGGCCTTTCCTTTCCGTTTAAATTGCTTCTCTTTTTCTGGACAAAAACATTTTCTGTAGTACTACTTTTTTTTCTAGAAATGTTTCTTATGAATGTTTTCGTGGTCTTACCCGGTGCTTTCTTGGTGACTTGACGATTCTTTATTGTAGAGGACTGCTGCTGTAAATGATGGACCTGCTGTCTTTGACGTTTTGTAGCCTTTCTCATTCTCTCCTTAGTTGGCATTCTCAAAATTTGAAATGATCTGCAGTTGAATCTGTGGTAAAATATAATAAAAAATGTTATTAACCACTATTACCAAACAGTAAATCAATAACAGTCATCAAAAACTTAACACACTACTTAACATTTTTACATATAATATTTTTTAGTGCTTTGGCAAATTTAGAATACAGAAATAGCAGAAAAGAAATGGAATTCTTCTTCATTTTACCTGTCCTGTTTTATATGTGAATCTGATCTAATTTTATGAGCATATTTTAATATTTTATTGAAGACACTACACATAACCTGTTTTTGAAGGTGTGTTTAATTTAAAATTAAACAGTTTACATTTTTACTTTTCATTTATTGTAAATTTTAAAAATAAATGTTTATAGTTCCATAGGCTCAAGCACGTCAGCTTCCCACCCTATGTCATACAATTCTGACAAATCGGCATCCTCATCATATTCTTCATCATCCTCAGGATTTAAATCCTCCAAGGGATCTACTTCCACTGACGTTTCAATTACAAGTTCAATGATGAGGTCGAGATCAACTGATTGCTGATTGTCACTCAAGTTGATGTTGTCGTTATCTTTAAAGAAAGAGAACAACAATGAGATGTTGCAGAGTAAGAGACAAATCTCAGAGATTATAATAGTAAATTTGTTTAACAAGAGTAACATTTTGCAGCTATTATTTAGCCATGTCCAGCGATGCTGAGGAGGTGAGGCCTATGTCCAAGTTTTCAGTGAACAGGACTCATCTCTTCTTAACCTTGGATAAGCCTCACCGACTCTGTGTCCCCTGCTCTTACTTAAATGTACAGGGGCAGATTTATGCTAAGTGGCGCATCCCCACGGATGCACCAGTTAATGTGCACCGCTGCTCTGCCACCCATAGTGTGCCGCATTTACAATGTGGAGCACCATTGAGCAAAAACAGCACAGATGCGTCACGCATCTGTGCCGCAAAAGCAGCACATTGTTATGTTATGTTATGTTATTTATTCTTTTGTATAGCGCAACGGTGACTCAAAAAGAGTATCCCGGCGCTTTAGGTAAGGAGAACTACTTCACCATAACATAACACAGTAAAAGGAGAAAAAAACAAGACAGACAGAGTAAAAAGGCTACTGAGAGGCCTACTGGGTGAACAACCAGGTTTTAAGACCTCTCCTAAAACCAAGGAGACTGGAAGCCCCCCGAAGTGAGAGCGGAAGCGAGTTCCACATCTGTGGAGCCAGCAAGCCGAAGGAACGGCCGCCCAGACGCGCTCTCTTCACACGTGGAACAACCGCCAGGAATAAAGATTCAGACCTCAAAGAGCGAGCCGGATGGTAAAAGGCAAGTCTCTTTTGGAGGTACTTTGCTCCCACCGCGTGGAGAGCCTTATAGGCCAAAGTCATTGCCTTAAAGGCAATCCGTTTGCGGATGGGTAGCCAGTGCAGCGTCAGCAATAGACCCGAAGCGCTAGCTCGTCTATTAAGACCAAAAATGGCCCTGGCCGCTGCATTCTGCACGACTTGAAGCCGCTGCAACAAGTACTCTGGTAGGCCCAGGTACAGAATGTTGGCATAATCTAACCTGGAGCCTATCAGAGCCTGCACGGTCAGCTTCCTGTGTTCCTCCGACAACAAAGGTAAAAACCTCCGCAGCATCTTTAGTAGGCCGAAACAGGTACCAGTCACCCCGAGGATCTGGGACTTCATCGTCAGCCCCTTGTCCATCTTAACCCCCAAGTTCTTAGCCATAAGGGAAGAACAAGACGGGGGAAACATATCGATGGGCCACCAGGCCTGCCAGCTAGGCTCCGTATCGCACCCAAAGAAGAGTACCTCGGACTTATCGGAATTGCACTTGAGGCTGTTCAGTTGGAACCATTTAAAAACAGCCCCAAGGCAATCCCGGATACTCTCCCCATCAAAGTCTCCCCCTCTCTTGCAGGAGAAGAGGAGCTGGGTGTCGTCAGCGTAGGATACGATCCGGGCACCAAACGACTCCGCCAACGCCGCCAAGGGGGTCATGAAGATGTTAAAAAGGGTCGGGCTCAATATAGAGCCCTGAGGGACCCCGACTCCCAAAGGCGGCATCACGGCGGTGTCAGGAGATGTCCAGACCGTTTGCCGGCGGCCAGCTAGAAAGGAGGAAAACCAGCTGAGCACCGTCCCCCGAAGGCCGATCTCATAGAGTCTTGCGAGAAGGCCATCATGGGGGACGGTGTCAAAAGCCGCCGACAAGTCCAACAACACCAGCATGACTTTGCCCCCGGTATCCAACACCCCTTTGATGGTTTCAGAAACCTCAAGGAGCGCGGTCTCGGTGCTGAGATTTGAACGGAAGCCAGACTGGGTAGCATGCAGGATCTCGTGAGTCTCCAAAAAGTTGGAGAGCACTGCCTGAACGTGCTTCTCCAGAATTTTTACGAGAGCCGGCAGCAAAGAAATAGGCCTGTAATTGGCTGGGGCTTTCGGATCAAGACCCGGCTTTTTAAGCAGCGGGATGACCATTGCCTGCTTCCAGGCCGGCGGAACCACTCCCTGACTCAACGAGAGATTCAGAAGAGGGTTCGCCAGTGGATTGACCACTTCCGCGATCTTACCCAGAAGTTTGGCAGGGCAAGGGTCCAGTGGCGACCCAGATTTCAAATTGCCCATAAGCACTAAAGAGGCAGGGGCTGACAAAGAAGGAAACACAGCCAACGTAGCGCCATGCGAGGCCAGAGGGAGCATGTCAACCTCAGCTTGAAACGGCCTAGCAGGTGCTCCAGATGGAAAAGAGTCCTGTATGAGTTTTATCTTGCTTGTAAAAAAACAAGCAAGATCCGCCGCCCAGGATCCTGAGGGCACCTCTTCAGATGTAATCGACCGAGGGGAGATGAATTCTCTCACTATAGTGAAAATCTCCTTGCAGGAGTTGGAGGCCGCTTCAATCCTCCCTGCAAGGTAGGCTTTTTTTCCAAGGCGAATGTCCCGGTGGTAGGCCTTAACCACCGCCTTGTAGGTCAACCTGTCCACACTATCATAGTGTGCCCGCCAGGCCTTTTCGGCTACCTTACACTGCTGCCGCATAGCCCACAGTGCAGGGGTAAACCAGGGGGCCGAGACCCGCTTCGATGTCAAGCGGGGGGGCAGCACCGGGGCAAGATCGTTAAGCCTATCGGAAAGCCATGCTTGCAGGGACTCCAGATCTCTCTCCAGATCACCAGAGAGAGAACAGGGATGATCCAAGGCGGCCTGAGCCAACATCTCCGGAGTCACTCTATTAAACGCTCTAAACACTCGTCCCTGCTGCTGTGGCACTGAAATGGACGACCTGGCAGTGCCTCTGATCGCAAATTTGGCAAGCCGGTGATCAGACCACAGAACCGGTAGGATCTCTTTCACCACAAGAGCGGATGTAGAGAAGACCTGGTCGAGAGTGTGCCCCTTGACATGGGTCGGCCCCTGCAGATAAGGGATAAGGCCCAGCGGAGTCGTAGCCTCAGATAGTTTAATAGCAGCCGGGTCAGATGGATCATCCATCCGAAAGTTGAAGTCCCCAGCTACTATGCAGTGTTCTGCTCTCAGGGCCAGTCCCAGCAAAACCGAATCAAGATCATCAAAAAACGTTCCAGGCGGGCCGGGAGGACGATAAATTAATAATCCCTTTACTGATTGATGCGGCGCTAGAGTGATCGAAAAAGCGAGGGACTCAGAGCCGCGAATGTCCTCCACAGGCAGGATGGTGCACACCGTGCCCTTCTTCACCACCAGTGCCACCCCTCCGCCCCTTCCCTTGGCTCTATCCTTCCTGAAGATGTTATAATCAGGCGGGATTGCCATAGCCACATCAGGGTTAGAGGAATCTCCCCACCAAGTCTCAGTCAACATTAGACAGAGTGGCTTCTCTGTATCGAGAAGCTCAAAGATGTCTTGCGCATGACTGCACGCAGATCTGGTGTTTAACAGCATGCAGGAATACTCTGCGCCAGCGATGTTACTATTGGGGGATGGTGAAAGAGCGCGGTTGGGACGCCAGCCACAACAAGGGCAGCGCAACTTACCTCTGTGGTGGCCTGGGAAGACAGGGCAGCAGCGGCTCTTACAATCATTGAGAGAGCGCAGCTCCTCCAAAGTGTAACACAGCCTTAAAGCGCCAGATATGCACATGCTGGATGACAGAGCCCCACCCGCCGTCCCGAACGCCGCCGGGACGCTGACGGGCGCAGACGGGCAGGACTCTGGCTTGACTCAGGCGCGAGTCAGGCGCCACCGCTGCGCGTCTCCGCTGCGCGAGGGGGGGCCAGCTTTAAGTACAGCCTCCTCGTTCTCCACACGGAGCACTAGAGCGCTGAGTCAGGTGGCGTGCTGCAAGGCAGCAGCCCCAATATGGCGGCCCGACTTCCTAACAACAATAATGCCGGTAACAGCACTCCGCTCTACAAGCGGTGGGGGGCCCAATTATGGTGCAAGTTTGTGGGCACAACAGCAGAATTTAAAACAAAGGTGAGGAATTAAAATTACACAAACATACAAAAACGAAGGGTTTTTTTAAAATTGAAAGCGCTGCGCGCCTACTGCAGCAAGGAAGATAAGGCGCAGTAGCAAATGCAGGAATCTCCTTACCGAAAGGTCGAGCAGCTCCCCCAGCTCGCCTTAAGTACAGCCTCCTCGTTCTCCACATGGAGCACTAGAGCGCTGAGTCAGGTGGCGCGCTGCAAGGCAGCAGCCCCAATATGGCGGCCCGACTTCCTAACAACAATAATGCCGGTAACAGCACTCCGCTCTACAAGCGGTGGGGGGCCCAATTATGGTGCAAGTTTGTGGGCACAACAGCAGAATTTAAAACAAAGGTGAGGAATTAAAATTACACAAACATACAAAAACGAAGGTTTTTTTTAAAATTGAAAGCGCTGCGCGCCTACTGCAGCAAGGAAGATAAGGCGCAGTAGCAAATGCAGGAATCTCCTTACCGAAAGGTCGAGCAGCTCCCTCAGCTCGCCTTAAGTACAGCCTCCTCGTTCTCCACATGGAGCACTAGAGCGCTGAGTCAGGTGGCGCGCTGCAAGGCAGCAGCCCCAATATGGCGGCCCGACTTCCTAACAACAATAATGCCGGTAACAGCACTCCGCTCTACAAGCGGTGGGGGGCCCAATTATGGTGCAAGTTTGTGGGCACAACAGCAGAATTTAAAACAAAGGTGAGGAATTAAAATTACACAAACATACAAAAACGAAGGTTTTTTTTAAAATTGAAAGCGCTGCGCGCCTACTGCAGCAAGGAAGATAAGGCGCAGTAGCAAATGCAGGAATCTCCTTACCGAACATTGCAGGAATCACGTCATAAGCGCGACATGTCTACTGCAATGCACAGGAGGAAGCCTCACATTGCATGGTGCATCACTTCTTATGCCTGTTTCAAACAGGCGTAAGGATTTGATTCAACAATGCTATAAAGCTGACTCAGTGAAATCTTCTAAATTTCACTGTGTTAGTTTTACAGGGCTTTCATGCAAATTAATGCATACTTTGCAACAAAACACTTATATGAAAACTGATGCAGGTTTCATTTGGCACAGGACTTTACAGCATGACACATCTGCCTTGATGCATCAAGTGGTAAATATGTCGCCACATAGCAAATGTTTTGCACCGCCGCTGCGTCACAAAAGTGACGCACAGTGACGCAAAAGAGACATACACCTATCATAAATCTGTCCCTAACATTTTAAATGATTGATTCAAGATTACGATAAAGTGTGGCCTATCCAGAGGTTTGTTTGAGGTGAGGCCTATTCAGAGTTGCAGATGAAATTTACGCTTGTTGAAGAGTACAGAGGAGATAATACATGTGAAGGCCTACCAATGAAGTAAGTCATATCCACTTCACTCTTGAACAAAGGCCAGACCTTTTCTGTGTCCATGGACAGACCTAAACTTCATCTGCACAATGTCATTCGTAAACTTAGGAAACACAGGTGATGTAATTGAAAAATGTGGAGTTTCTTTTCCTCATTTCACAATCACATCACCTGTGTTTCCTTTGCTTAGGTATCTCATAGTGCAGATGGACTCTAGCATATCAAAGAGTACACATAAGTTGAGCAGTGTATTCAACAAATTTGACATTTACAGAAGATTCAGCTTCTTATCTTGTTGGAGATGAAATGAGGCCTGTCTTGCAACATGGTGCATCTTTTGCATCACTCCTGCATCGGTTTCATGTGGCACGGGACTTTACAGCATGACACATCTGCCTAGATGCATCAAGTTGTAAATATGTCACCACATAGCAAATCTTTTGCACCGCCGCTGCGTCACAAAAGTGACGCACAGTGATGCAAAGGAGGCATACACCTATCATAAATCTGTCCCTAACATTTTAAATGATTGATTCAGGATGACGATAAGGTGTGACCTATCCAGAGGTTTGTTTAAGGTGAGGCCTACTCAGGGTTGCAGATGAAATTTACGCTTGTTGAAGAGTACAGAGGAGATAATACATGTGAAAGCCTACCAATGAAGTAAGTCATGTGCACTTCACTCTTGAACAAAGGCCAGACCTCTTCTGTGTCCGTGGACAGACCTAAACCTCATCTGCACAATGTCATTCATAAACTTAGGAAACACAGGTGATGTAATTGAAAAATGTGGAGTTTCTTTTCCTCATTTCACAGTCACATCACCTGTGTTTCCTTTGCTTAGGTATCTCATAGTGCAGATGGAGTCTAGCATACCAAAGAGTACACATAAGTTGAGCAGTGAATACAACAATTTTGACATTTAGAGAAGATACAGCTTCTTATCTTGTTGGAGATGAAATGAGGCCTGTCTTGCAACATGGTGCATCTTTTGCATCACTGCTGCATCGGTTTCATGTGGCACGGGACTTTACAGCATGACACATCTGCCTAGATGCATCAAGTTGTAAATATGTCACCACATAGCAAATCTTTTGCACCGCCGCTACGTCACAAAAGTGACGCACAGCAACGCAAAAGAGACACACACCTATCATAAATCTGTCCCTAACATTTTAAATGATTGATTCAGGTTGACGATAAGGTGAGGCCTATCCAGAGGTTTGTTTGAGGTGAGGCCTACTCAGGGTTGCAGATTAGATTTACACTTGTTGAAGAGTACAGAGGAGATAATATATGTAAAGGCCTACCAATGAAGTAAGTCATGTCCACTTCACTCTTGAACAAAGGCCAGACCTCTTCTGTGTCCATGGACAGACCTAAACCTCATCTGCACAATGTCATTCGTAAACTTAGGAAACACAGGCGATGTAATTGAAAAATGTGGAGTTTCTTTTCCTCATTTCACAATCACATCACCTGTGTTTCCTTTGCTTAAGTATCTCATACTGCAGATGGACTCTAGCATATGAAAGAGTACACATAAGCTGAGCAGTGTATACAACAATTTTGACATTTACATAAGATTCAGCTTCTTATCTTGTTGGAGATGAAATGAGGCCTGTCTTGCAACATGGTGCATCTTTTCCATCACTGCTGCATCGGTTTCATGTGGCACGGGACTTTACAACATGACACATCTGCCTAGATGCATCAATTTTTAAATATGTCGCCACATAGCAAATCTTTTGCACCGCCGCTGCGTCACAAAAGTGACGCACAGTGACGCAAAAGAGTCATACACCTATCATAAATCTGTCCCTAACATGTTAAATGATTGATTCAGGATGACATTAAGGTGTGGCCTATCCAGAGGTTTGTTTAAGGTAAGGCCTACACAGGGTTGCAGATGAAATTTACGCTTGTTGAAGAGTATAGAGGATATAATACATGTGAAGACCTACCAATGAAGTAAGTCATGTCCACTTCACTCTTGAACAAAGGCCAGACCTCTTCTGTGTCCGTGCACAGACCTAAACCTCATCTGCACAATGTCATTCATAAACTTAGGAAACACAGGTGATGTAATTGAAAAATGTGGAGTTTCTTTTCCTCATTTCACAATCACATCACCTGTGTTTCCTTTGCTTAGGTATCTCATAGTGCAGATGGACTCTAGCATATCAAAGAGTACACAAAAGTTGAGCAGTGAATACAACAATTTTGACATTTAGAGAAGATTCAGCTTCTTATCTTGTTGGAGATTAAATGAGGCCTGTCTTGCAACATGGTGCATCTTTTGCATCACTGCTGCATCAGTTTCATGTGGCACGGGACTTTACAGCATGACACATCTGCCTAGATGCATCAAGTTGTAAATATGTCACCACATAGCAAATCTTTTGCACCGTCGCTGCGTCACAAAAGTGACGCACAGTGACGCAAAAGAGGCATACACCTATCATAAATCTGTCCCTAATATTTTAAATGATTGATTCAGGATGACGATAAGGTGTGCCCTATCCAGAGGTTTGTTTGAGGTGAGGCCTACTCAGGGTTGCAGATGAAATTTACGCTTGTTGAAGACTACAGAGGAGATAATACATGTGAAGGCCTACCAATGAAGTAAGTCATGTCCACTTCACTCTTGAACAAAGGCCAGACCTCTTCTGTGTCCGTGGACAGACCTAAACCTCATCTGCACAATGTCATTCGTAAACTTAGGAAACACAGGTGATGTAATTGAAAAATGTGGAGTTTCTTTTCCTCATTTCACAATCACATCACCTATGTTTCCTTTGCTTAGGTATCTCACAGTGCAGATGGAGTCTAGCATATCAAAGACTACGCAGAAGGTTAGAACTGTATGGAACATGGCTATGTAAGTCAAATAATCAAAATCTAAATTCGCCAAGCACACATGGGGGCGTATTTACAAGGACCTTGCACCACAGGGAAAGGTCTTAAATTAAAATGGGAACAATAACATCAGAGAGACTCAAAGGCCTTATAAATATGCCCCAAGCAACCTATGAACCTCTAGCATTACATATCAAGAAACCTAATTGATTTCAAAAAACGTTTTTAAACACAACTTGTAAAGCAATTATATTCATACATTCATGGGGAAGTTACTTAAAATACCCTAAGACACATGAAAGCGTTTTTTTTAAGCCCTTGCTCCATTTTTAGATCACTTTTAACATGGCTATGTAAGTCAAATAATCAAGATCTAAATTTGCCAAGCACACATGGGGGCGTATTTACAAGGACCTTGCACCACAGGGAAAGGTCTTACATTAAAATGGGAAAAATAACATCAGAGAGACACAAAGGCCTTATAAATATGCCCCAAGCAACCTATGAAGCTCTAGCAGTACATATCAAGAAACCTAATTGATTTCAAAAATCGTTTTTAAACACATCAACTAAATCAATTAGATACCTACATTCAAGGGGAAATGACTTAAAATGGCCTAAGACACATGAAAGCGTTTTTTTTAAGGCCCTTGCAACATTTTTGGGTCACTTTTAACATGGCTATGTTAGTCAAAGAATTAAAATCTAAATTTGCCAAGCACAGATGGGGGCATATTTACAAGGACCTTGCACCACAGGGAAAGGTCTTAAATTAAAATGGGAAAAATTACATCAAAGGAAGTCAAAAGCCTTGAAAATATGCCCCAAGCAACCTATGAAACTCTAGCAGTACATATCAAGAAACCTAATTGATTTTTAAAAACGTTTCTAAACACATCTTATAAAACAGTTATATTCATACATTCATGGGGAAGTGAGTTAAAATACCCTAAGACACATGAAAGCATTTTTGTAAGACCCTTGCACTTTTTTTGCATCACTTTTAACATGGCTATGTAACACAAAGAAACAAAATCTATTTGTAAAACACTTGACACAAAGCAACATTTTAAATACACAACTTTCTTCATAATTTTCTCCCTAAACCATACTATTCTCTACCTAAATTAAATGAATCTTTTCTCACCTTAGCAAATACTTTATGAGTTTCAAAACAGTCTCAGAAACACACCAAATTGTCTTTAGCAGAGCAAAAGGTATGCACTCCAGAGTCTGCAGCTATGAAAAGCACAGAAATGCTGTAACTCATCACACATATCTCTCATGTCACCCAATCAAAACTCTTCCCTCACTTTTTTCAAATCAACACCCTTCCCCCCTCTGGCCTTTCTGCCTTTTTTGCATAGCAACCACCTCCTGCACGACCTCTCATGTTTGCAAGTTCACACAACAATGTTTCAATTGAACTCTGAACTCTCAGTGCACCTGCGTATCCAGTGCAATCTTTCATTAAATGATTTTTTCTTGACCATTCAAATTACACCTTTCAAACAACACATCCATGCACCCTAACTTTCTGTTTTCAGCAATCAAAATCCACCAATCACTGCTACTGCTTCCTTAACACAGAAACTCCACAGTTTTTTCATTTTAAACTCTTATTTTTTCAACTCCCATTTCATTGCCACACTTCATCTGACTGCAGCAGAACCTCCTCGCACCATGTTTTCTGTCTGGATTGTTGGACATAGTTACATCTACTGGGCTCAAAGGTATGCTGAGAACAAAAATTTACCTAACCTCAATTTACAAGATGTGGAAATTAAGTGGTTTGGCCACAGAGGATTAAAATGTCACCAATTGATACCATTGGTGAAAACCTTTATGCATTTGCCTAAACCTGACCTGTTAATTGTGCACTGTGGAGGAAATGACTTGGGCACTTTGACTGGTGTAGGTCTGGAAATGCTTTTAAAGGACACCTTTGAGCAATTGATGGCACTTTTTCCTCAAACTGCCTTGGTATATTCAAATATATGCCAAAGACAGAAATGGAGGTGGTCGAACCAATTTTGTCCACAAATTGAGAAGTCGAGGAAGCATGTAAACAAATCTGTTTCAGCTTACATGAGAGACCATGGAATGGGCTCCATGTACAACAATAACTTGCGTTACTACATGCAAGATATCTACAGAGGAGATGGAGTTCACTTCTCAGATGAGGGCAACAGAGTTTTCTTTTTGAATTTAAGACTGTGCATTGGTACCTACTTATAAGTACCTAAATGTACCATAAACCCAAAAGCTCTTCTCAGAGCTACCCTACATCTGATCACTCACAATTAATATTTTACTCTAACTTTTTTCACAAATTTTCAACAAAGTACGCTCCCCGGAGCGCTACCCGGTACGCGAACCGGAAGCTAACCACGCGAAATTTTTTTTAAAAATGTTTTTTTTCCACACATATGGGCCTCCTCAGCCACCCTCAGAAAACCTAGGGGGTCAAGATACGTCTACCGTGCCCCCTTCTACCCATTCTGAACATTATTTGCCCTCCATCTTGTATCTTAATTCGACCGAAACACAAAATGGTGGACTCCCGTAACGCGGCCGGTTCGCGTACCGGGGCGCTCACCGGGAAGCGCTCCATCGAAAAAGGTGGGAAAGTAATTTACAGAAGAAACCCTGGAGACACTTTCACCAAATATAGATTAGCTCATACTACATACCAATCCCTACCATTTTCACAAATTTGGTTGGAATTCCATTTAGCCATTTAGCCTGTAGACCTCTCTAAATACCCTGAGGTAAATTACTTCACAAAACACATCTGAAGTGTTGGAATTGACAACCAATTAAAATGTTACTTTCATTTTCTATTTTTTTTTACCTGACATTTGATTGGTTATGTACCTGAATATATATAAAGGAAGAGAAGGAAACACAGCCATTTTGACTACTACTTCCTGGTGTACATTTCAATAGGATTTTCACTAATAACTTCAACTTCTTTTTAAAGGTAAGTTGTTATTTTAAAAACTGAAGTATATTGTGCACTTTAAGTTAATATGGTAAACTTTTTCTGATAGTTATATACTATCCCTCTGTAGTAGTTATAGATTTAGATAGACTTCTCTGTTATAGTTATGGATGGACTTAGGCTTCTCTTGTATAATTATGAATTTACTTACGTTAAATCACATACACTTTTTTATATTCCTACTTCCACTCTGATACTATACACTGCCCAAAGATAAATTCACTGTTAAAAACTGCCTATCTAAAATTAATCCCAACAGTGCCCTATCTCTACTAATATATATTTTTTTTATGCAAATTTCAGACAAAATGGAAGGCGAACAGAAAGTTTCATTTGAAATTGTCCTTGCAGAGACCAACCAAGAAATCATTGATCCAAATGACATTGAATTTATGGATGAAACTTGGGACCAAGAACTACTGCAATGTGTGCAATCAGTAGATGTCCTCCTTGAAAATGAGGACATTTTACACACTCAAACATTACAAGCTATGTTCAATGAAAATAACGACATTTCAGACAGTGAAATATTAGACATTTTATTAAATTTTGAAACACAATCACAATAATAAATAATTGCTTAAAAAATAAAGAAATAAAAAAAAAATCAACAAAACAAACAATTAACATACAATATTTGAAAAGTCTATCATTCTTTTTTCCTTATACTACGCTCCCCAGAGCGCTTCCCGGTGCGCGTACCGGGCGCTCCCCACGCAAAAAAAACAAAAAAAGTTTGGTTTTTTTTTGCCCCGCGGGGCCCTTTTAAAGCCTCCACATAAAACCTAGGGGGTCAGGGAGGATCTACTATGCCCCCTTATGGTCATTTCCCCCTTTGTTTTTGCCTCCTCTTGTCTCTCGATCCTACCGAGAGACAAGATGGCGGCCGCTCCGGACTGTTTAGAATGTTGACAGACACCGGAGAGCCAATCAGCTTCGCTACGCAAAGTTCCGTTACGCGTCAGGTACGCGAACCAGAGCGCTGCCCGGAGCTCGCTTACAGATATATATCTTTTTTTGAACGTTAATTTCTCAAAATCCACTGGATCACATATATTGAGACCTAGCAAAGGCACATCGGGCTACCAGTCCCTACAATTTTGCCAAGTTTCGTGCAAATCCATTCAGCCGTTCGGGCTAAAAGTGAGGCCAACCGCCCTATGGAAAACTCAATGTTAAAAACACGTTTTGGGACCCCCCTTTTTTCTCGGCCCCCCCTTGACAAACCCCCCCCAAATTTTCAAGGGCTGCTCAGAAACAAAATGTTCCATTTTCCTGAAAATTTCAGCCAATTCCGTCCACCAACGCCAAAGTTATTAGACATAGAATTTTCAAAAATCCCATAGAGAAAAAATCCTAACTATATATACCTACTGGCGACCGCCAGTAGGTAATATATATATATATATATATATATATATATATATATATATATATATATATATATATATATATATACATACATATACAGTATACTTGAGGATGAAGGATCACAAGAAAACAACAGTCAGCCAGGGCAAAAATCTGGATCCCAAAGGATACAATGAGTCACAGAGAAATAAAATATCCAAGAAAGAAGTGACTCAAACAGATAGATTCACCAAAGAACAAAAATATATTTCCACTACAACGTTTCAGCTTCCGCCTTCCTCAGGTAGTTTCAAGATGGTAAGCTCAGTGGCTGCACAGATGACACAGCTGAATTTTCAAAAAGCATCATGAGTGAAGATTCCATTTGGAATGTGGAATCAAGGCAGTCCTGATATTCACTGAAGGTCAGAATATGTTATTTACAAACTAAAATGTACTTGTGATCTTGAATATATTGGAAGCACGAAGCTTCCCGTGTATAAGCGAATTTTGTAACTATCCGGTGGCTAGTCCATACACAATAACAAACTTAAGGACTTCGAATACACTGTCTTGGGATCAGTCCCTAACCCCGGACGGGGCGGGAATCGCAATAAATTACTCAGGCAGAAGGAAACCCATTTTATTCTATCACTCGATACCAAAGTCCCAAATTGACTCAATATGAATGAGGACCTGAAAAACTTTCTATAGGATCTGTTTATATCTAGGGTCGGAGGGTCTTTGGGATAGGCAGGACTTAACATCTGTTTTTTCAATCTTGCATTTGTCCCCATTTGGTCTCATTACTAGTCAGTTCTCACATTGTGAAAACTTCACTTTTTTATGTAAATTAAGTGTTTTAGCAAAGGCTGTTGCTCTATCAAATCAACTTTATTAATATGAGGCTTTTAGTTCAGAAGCCTCCATTCTGCTGTTCCCGCTTTTGATAACTGTTGCCCTTTTTTTGCACATTATTGATACCACTATAAAGCACTTTTGCACTTTAGAATATTTTAATTATTTAATTTTTTTTTTTGCAGAGTTTTATATAGCGCGAACTAGACCCGAACCGAATCAGGTATCAGAGCGCTTTACATATCACCAGTTACGTTACATGAGGACACACATTCATTTTAGGCATGGGGAGATTAAGTGATTTGCCCAGAATCACAGGAGGTTTTGGCGTCGTTACCGAGACTCGAACCCAGATCCCCAGGTCCGAGGTAGAGCGCCCTAGCCGTTAGGCCAACTCCTCTCCCCAATATTAAAATATTAAAATGGCGCAACCTGAAAACCTCAAAATTACACAGATGTTGACTAGACATTAGTATATCTTCATTCAGTCTCTCTTGCAATGTGTTTTGAATATATGCATTTGCACTTCTTATGTTTTTAAATCCAGGCCCGTGGGCAATAAGCTTTTTGATACATATATTAGCACTTTAACAGATGGACGATATGCTCATTTTCCTGTTTATTGTTTCTTGTTAGCTGCACTAGCACTTTATCTGTACATATTAGCAGGTTTTTGGTTATGTGTCCTTTGATATGTGCACTTGCATTTCATATGGTCACTCATGATATGCATAACTGTCCATTCACATCTTTTCTGCAATTATGTTATAAGAAATTGCTTTATTTGACCTCAATAAGAATTAATTTATTAACTATATTCAAAGGGCGGATGATTAGGGCACTTGCCATGATTGCCTTTGGGGAAGTGATTGTATGTTTATTTTTGCAAACTAAGAAAACGTTTTTATCATTATGATAAATTATTTATTCTTATTTTCAATTGCACTTTAGCAGTATTTGCACAGGATATATATACAAAAATTGAAACCGTCTTCTCTGTGTTAAGAAAACGATGTAACATTTTAATGATGGTTGCTTTGCCAAAGTCTTTTGTCTATATTCATCTTTTGTTGGTCTGTTGCCGGACGGTTTATTGTTTACAGCTGGTTGGGCTTTTAATTGACTTTAAAAACACAACGTTTACTGGGGCGCGTCATGTGACCAAGCTCCTTCGTGGAGTGAAACGCGTCAAGGAAAGACACTTGTCTCATTATGCTAAATAAATTAGCTACTTCGATCCTGTGTGGTGGTCCGTGATTCAAAGGAGTTTTTAAGAGGTTCGCACCTGCATCTCGCTTGCCTTGGATTTGGCGAACAGGAATCCTTTTGCAAATATATATATATATCTGGTGAGCAAGGCGACAGGATCGCCGAAACCCGTCGGATCGCGGCACCCTTGACACTGCAATGAAATAAATAAAAAAACTCTGCTGCACAGATTGCCGGATTTGTGTCCGTTCTTCTCCCTGGGGAGTGCTGGCTTGTGCGGTGCGCTGAGGGAGTGTCAGCGTATATATATATATATATAGATATATATATATATATATATATCTATATATATATATATATATATATTCACTGAAAAAACCATAGATTATAGACCATATATAGTTAGGAATTAGCATTTACAAAACCTTATTTTACTCACACAAAACCATTGAAATTCGCATATATAGTTAGTTGCACTAACTATATATCGCGCACCCGCAATCCACTGCTGATCATATCACATATTACATCATTCATGACATGGTCAGTGACATCACTGATGACATCACTGATGACATCTCAAATGACATCACTGATGACATCTCATATGACATCACTGATGACATCACTGATGACATCTCAAATGACATCACTGATGACATCACTGATTACATCACTGATGACATTTCAAATGACATCACTGATGACATCTCAAATGACATCACTGATGACATCACTGATGACATCACTGATGACATCACTGATGACATCACTGATGACATCTCAGATCACATCACTGATGACATCTCATTTGACATTACTGATCACATCACTGATGACATCATTCATGTGATAATACGATGAACCTCTTCAGACTCTAATATAACCTTAAATACACTCAGTGTAAACAGACACTCACAGACTGTCACTCATCCATGGAGTTACTCACACACCTAGTCAGTCATGCAAAGAATCAATCACACCTCCATTTCCTCAACTATACAGTTATACACACCTTACTTATTCAAACATATACTAACACATATTTACTCTCTTATACAATCCCTGATGCAAGTTCACAATGATCCATACAGCCACTCACACATTCACTGGCTCTTATGCACAGTTATTTATATATGTCAACTCTCACATGTACTGTGTTTTACATATGTACTTACTTTGACATGTAGCACTGAGATATCCATTCACTCACCAATACACTCATGCACACAGTCAACCGCCCATACAGCTGTTTCCACATGCACTTTTGAACCCATACATCTAGTGAATCGACTGCTCACACATCTATGCACAGAGTCATACACCTCCTAGCCACCCACACACACACTCAGTCTCCCATACAAATACTTGGGCAACCAATCAATAACCCATATAGTTACTGATATAGCTACTGATCAACACATGCAGCAGTTTACAGAACAACAGACATAATGATGCACAAATTAAGACAGTTTAGTGACTAACCCATGCACTCAGTGAGACACATTTAATCACTCACTCATACAGTCAGTCATGTACCTACTAAATCCTTCATCCAGACACTTATAAATCCACTCATTCTTCAATATGTAAGACATATTTTAACTTTACAGAAACATACAGTCACTGGATGTTGTCATCAGTGATGTCATTTGAGATGTCATCAGTGATGTCATCAGTGATGTCACTGACCATGTCATGAATGATGTAATATGTGACATGATCAGCAGTGGATTGCGGGTGCGCGATATATACTTAGTGCAACTAACTATATATGCGAATTTCAATGGTTTTGTGTGAGTAAAATAAGGTTTTGTAAATGCTAATTCCTAACTATATATGGTCTATAACCTATGTTTTTTTTCAGTGAATTTTCAAGGTTTTGTAAATGCTAATTCCTAACTATATATGGTCTATAACCTATGGTTGTTTCAGTGAATTTCAATGGTTTTTAATAGCAAATATCAAAAGCTGTAAAATGTATTCTTCTTTTAAAGGAAAAATATATTTTATATGTATTTAATATAATTTTTTTATGTATATAAATTTTTTGAGGGAACAAATTTATCAACTATCATGCTGAAGAAGAGTGTGGGGGAAAAAAAACCAAAGAGGAGGACTAAGAGGAAAGAACAATCAGTTCAAAAATACAATTGCTTTAAAGCATGAAGTGCTTTTCCACACATTTACATTTAAATAACCCATATTAGAACATACAAAATATCTACAGAGGAGACGGTGTACATTGAATTTTAGACTCTTCATTGGTACCTACATGTTGGTACTTACATCACCCACACAACACAACAACCGGGACGCTGTCACAGATATATATATATTTTTGAACGTTAATTTCTCAAAATCCACTGGAGCACATATCTTGAGACCTAGCAAAGGCACATCGGGCAAACAGTCTCTACAATTTTGCCAAGTTTCATAGAAATTCATTCAGCCGTTCGAGCTAAAAGTGAGTCCAACCGCCCTATGGAAAACTCAATGTTAAAAACACGTTTTGGACCCCCTTTTTTCTCGGCCCCCGCTTGACGAAACCCCCCCAAACTTTCAGGGGACGCTCAGAAACAAAATGTGCCATTTTCCTGACAATTTCAGCCAATTCCGTTCATCAACGCCAAAGTTATTCAACATAGAATTTTCAGAAATCCCTATTCAAAAAAATCATAACTATATATACCTACTGGCAACCGCCAGTAGGTAATATATATATATTACCTACTGGCGGTCGCCAGTAGGTATATATAGTTAGGATTTTTTCTCTATGGGTTTTTTGAAAATTCTATGTCTAATAACTTTGGCGTTTGTGGACGGAATTGGCTGAAATGTTCAGGAAAATGGCACATTTTGTTTCTGAGCAGCCCCTGAAAATTTTGGGGGGGTTTGTCAAGGGGGGGCCGAGAAAAAAGGGGGGTCCCAAAACGTGTTTTTAACATTGAGTTTTCCATAGGGCGGTTGGCCTCACTTTTAGCCCGAACGGCTGAATGGATTTGCACGAAACTTGGCAAAATTGTAGGGACTGGTAGCCCGATGTGCCTTTTGTAGGTCTCAATATATGTGCTCCAGTGGATTTTGAGAAATTAACGTTTAAAAAAAAATATATATCTGTAACAGCGGACCGGGCAGCGCTCTGGTTCGCGGACTTTTCGCGCAACGGAGCTTTGTGAAGCGAAGCTGATTGGTTCTCCGGCGTCTGTCAACATTCCAAACAGTCCGTAGCGGCCGCCATCTTGTCTCTCGGTAGGATCGAGAGACAAGAGGAGGCCGAAGCGAAGGGGCAAATGACCATAAGGGGGCATAGTACATTGTCGCTCACCCCCTAGGTTTGATGTGGAGGTTTTAAAAGGGCCCCGCGGGGCAAAAAAAAATAAAAATAATAATAATCGAACAGCTGAATGGATTTGCACGAAAGTTGGCAAAATTGTAGGGACTGGTAGCCCGATGTGCCTTTGCTAGATCTCAATATATGTGCTCCAGTGGATTTTGAGAAATTAACGTTCAAAAAAAGATATATATCTGTAACAGCGCACCGCTTCGCGTACTTTTCGCGTTACGGAGCTTTGCGAAGCGAAGCTGATTGGCTCTCCGGCGTCTGTAAACATTCCAAACAGTCCGTAGCGGCCGCCATCTTGTCTCTCGGTAGGATCAAGAGACAAGAGGAGGCCAAAGCGAAGGGGCAAATGACCATAAGGGGGAATAGTAGATCGTCGGTGACCCCCTACGTTTGATGTGGAGGTTTTAAAAGGGCACCGCGGGGCAAAAAAAATAATAATAATAATAATCGAACGGCTGAATGGATTTGCACGAAACTTGGCAAAATTGTAGGGACTGGTAGCCCGATGTGCCTTTGCTAGGTCTCAATATATGTGCTCTAGTGGATTTTGAGAAATTAACGTTCAAAAAAAGATATATATCTGTAACAGCGCTCCGCTTCTCGTACTTTTCGCGTTACGGAGGTTTGCGAAGCTGATTGGTTTTTCGGCGTCTGTAAACATTCCAAACAGTCCGTAGCGGCTGCCATCTTGTCTCTCGGTAGGATCGAGAGACAAGAGGAGGCCAAAGCGAAGGGGCAAATGACCATAAGGGGGCATAGTAGATCCTCCCTGACCCCCTAGGTTTGATGTGGAGGCTTTGAAAGGGTCTCGCAGGGCAAAAAAAAAATATACAGTTTTTTTAGTTTTTTTGCGTGGAGTGCGCCCGGTTCGCGAACCGGGAAGCGCTCTGGGGAGCGTACTTTCTTGAAAATTAGTGAAAAAAGTTAGAGTAAAATAATAATTGTGAGTGATCAGATGTAGGGTAGCTCTGAGAAGAGCTTTTGGGTTTATGGTACATTTAGGTACTTATAAGTAGGTACCAATGCACAGTCTTAAATTCAGAGTGAAAACTCTGTTGCCCTCATCTGAGAAGTGAACTCCATCTGCTCTGTAGATATCTTGCATGTAGTAACGCAAGTTATTGTTGTACAGGGAGCCCATTCCATGGTCTCTCATGTAAGCTGAAACAGATTTGTTTACATGCTTCCTCGATTTCTCAATTTGTGGACAAAATTGGTTCGACCACCTCCATTTCTGTCTTTGGCATATATTTGAATATACCAAGGCAGTCTGAGGAAAAAGTGCCATCAATTGCTCAAAGGTGTCCTTTAAAAGCATTTCCAGACCTACCCCAGTCAAAGTGCCCAAATCATTACCTCCACAGTGCACAATTAACAGGTCAGGTTTTGGCAAATGCATAAAGGTTTTCACCAATGGTATCAATTGGTGACATTTTAATCCTCTGTGGCCAAACCACTTAATTTCCACATCTTGTAAATTGAGGTTAGGTAAATTCCTGTTTTCAGCGTACCTTTGAGCCCAATAGATGTAGCTATGTCCAACAATCCAGACAGAAAACATGGCGAGAGAAGGTTCTCCTGCAGTCAGATGAAGTGTGGCAATGAAATGGCAGTTGAAAAAATGAGAGTGTAAAATGAAAAAAACTGAGGAGTTTCTGTGTTAATGAAGCAGTAAGAGTGATTGGTGGATTTTGATTGCTGAAAACAGAAAGTTAGTGTGCATGGATGAGTTCGTTGAAAGATGTATTTTGAGTGGCGAAGAAAAAATCATTAAATGAAAGAATGCTTTGGATATGCAGGTGCACTGAGAGTTCAGAGTTCAATTGCAACATTGTTGTGTGAGAGGTCTTGCAAGAGGTGGTTGCTATGCAGAAAAAGCAGAGAGGGGGCAGAGGGGGAAGGGTTTTGCTTTGAAAAAAAGTGAGGGAAGAGTTTTGATTGGGTGACATGAGAGATCTGTGTGAGGAATTACAGCATTTCTGTGCTTTTGATAGCTGCAGACTCTGGAGTGCATACCTTTTGCTCTGCTGAAGACAAATTGGTGTGTTTCTGAGACTGTTTTGAAACTCAAAGTATTTGCTAAGGTGAGAAAAAATTTCTTTAATTTAGATAGAAAATAGTGTGCTTTAAGGAGAAAATTATGAAGAAAGTTGTGTTTTTCAAATGTTGCTTTGTCTCAAGTGTTTCACAAATAAATTTTGTTTCTTTGAGAAATTGTAATTGGAGAAAATGTGAAGTATTAGTACTGACAGGGCTTTTATGTGCATAGGAGCTGTGGAGTGTTTTCAAATTATGACTTGTAAATCGTTTTTGAGAAAAAGCAATGGTTTTAATATTGATGAGAAGGACATAATGGTGTCTGCTTCTTTATAAGGTAATTGAGAGTCTCTGATGTTATTTTTCCCATTTCAATGTAAGAAGTTTGTGTGTGGAGCAAATTGCTTGTAAATATGCTCCCACCTGTGCATGGCAAATTTAGATTTTGAATGTTTCCGTTACATAGGCATGTTAAAGGTGACTGAAACATGCTGCAAAGGCAATCAAAAAATGCTTTTATGTGTCTTAAGGACATTTTAAGTCATTTCCCCATGTGCAGTGTTTTCAAATTATGAGTTGAAAATCGTTTTTGAGGTAAAGGAATGTTTTCAAAATTTATGTGCGCCATATGACCCCAAATTTTTTTTTCAGGGGTGCAGCAGGGTGTTCTTGAGACACCCCTGCACCGTCTGAAAAATTCGTAATTTGCGATGAGGTAATTGCTAATCGCAAATTGCACCTTCATTCCTATGGGCCTCCTGCTGCATGGAAATGAATGGGTAATCTTGCTGAAATGCAAAGTCGAATCTGTATTTAAAAGGGTCTGCACCTCTGTACGGGTGTTCGCTATGTGAAGCACGAAAGTTTCACGGGCCGAACTCAAGGCCACCTCTCTCTGAGACAAAAGAGCTCTTATTCTTGCCATGCTGTTGAAATGTGCTCCCAAGGTTGGTATTTGTGGCCAGATTGAAAACTCCCTATGTTCATGTGTGGGAGGAAATAGAACATTTCTGCAGCAAATAACCTGTTCATTTACTGTTACGATAAAATGAATACTTTTAATTAACCCAGAACAATCTTCATTATTGAGCATCAAATAACTACCATTTTCCAAGAACTTGAACGTGGGGATGATAGCAGGAACTGGCGTGCCTTGCAACACGCAAGCCATATTTGGTCGGTGTTTGTTGCATGAACCGTGTAACTGTATGTGCCTACACATTAGTGAATGATCTGGCGTCTCAGTGCATTCCTCTCCATTCAGATAAAGGTCTTGATCATCTTTGAAAATCTGTATGTGTATGGAAGCGACCAGACCTCATGAAGAAAACCACTACCTAAAGGTTAATAACGACCTATTGGTATATATTTCATACAATTTGAAAACTTATATAAAGCAAAAGGCAGCGTTATTAAACCGTGGATAAGGCACGTTGCCAAAGCAGTGAACCTTTTGGATTTATACTGGAAATGTTAAAGGAAGAATTACGGAGTAGGGCCTGTAAATCTTTAATGGACAACGAGTAAAATTACTCCAACCATCATATTCCTCTAACTCCGGGATAGTAGGGGTGTTTAATTTTTTAGAAGTAGCCAATCCAAAGCATTTGGTCTGGGAAATTGTTTCATTCACAAACAACATATGATTTGGGATGAGACATGCACGGTGGAAAGCCTCAGTGCCTTGTACCTGCCAGGTTCGTGAACCCCAAACTGATGTAGATCCTGGATATTTTTACACTGTGTTACGTTAGCATGGGCTCATTACTGGTTTAAACGCCATTTTTCCTTTTTTGTAACTTCTGCACACGATACTTAGTTGTTGCTTTAGCTTTCAGCCTACCTGCGTCAAGATCTATGCCTGCTTCAAGCAGGCGCAGGGTTTTGATGTAGCTTTGTCCTATCTGATTGTAAATGCGGCACACCGTGGGTGGCAGAGCAGCGGTGCACGTTAACTGGTGCATCCCTGGGGATGTGCTAGTTAATATAAATCTGCCCCTTTACATTTAATTATGTGCAGGGGACACAGAGTAGGTGAGGTTTATCCAAGGTTAAGAAGAGATGAGTCCTGTTCAGTGAAAAATTGGAGATAGGCTTCAGTATATTATATACTTAAGTAGTGTGTTAAGTTTTTGATGACTGTTATTAATTTACTGTTGGGTAATAGTGGTTAATAACATTTTTTATTATATTTTACCACAGATTCAACTGCAGATTATTTCAAGATTTTAGGATGCCTAGCAAAGAAAGAGTAAGAAAGACTGCAAAACGTCAAAGACAGCAGGACCATGGAAGAATGCAGCAGTCCTCTAACAAAAAGATTTGTCAAGTCACCAAGAAAGCACCGGGTAAGAGTCGAAAAACAGTCATAAGAAATATGTGTAGTAAAAAAAATATTACTACAGAAAATGTTTCACTCCAGAAAAGGAGACAGAATTCAAATGGTAAGGAAAGGCCAATGAGAAATGTTACTGCTAGAGTAAGAGATAACTCTATGCATGAAAGTAGAAGGAAACAAGAGTTTAGGGATATTCGTAAACGAATGTTCCGCAACAGGATAATTGGGAATTTGTTAAAAAATATTAAGAAAGGTCAGCAGAAAGTGGTTTTTTATAAGAGAAAAAAAATTGTTGAGAAAGTTATTGATCAGGCATTTGAAATTAAACGTAAGTTATTTATTTTGACAATCAATAGAATTCGGAAGCTAAACAAGGTAATTTATGATTTCAAAAGAAATAGTAGATGGAAGAGAATAGTTAATCGTAGTAATTTTTGTGAAGTTTTTTCTGGAGAATGGATGCATAGTTCCAGCTCTGAGGCATTTTTTAATGAGGAGAGTTATTTCCAGGATAATGATTTGGTGCATGCAGTTGACACCAGTGGTCGAGCTTATGAAGTGAAAGATGGTTGTCCAGTTGAAAAAGAAAAACTTGTGACAACAGAGATAGAAGAGGTGTTAGGTAATGAGGTTTTAGGGAGACGTCCTAAGGGTCCTGTGTACACCTGGAAGTGTAGTAGTATTTGCAGTGTACGACAGGATTCCATCAATTTGCTTTGTGATTTTATACGGTCATTTAGTAAGAACAGTTTGAAGCAGAAAATGAAGTTGTTGCAAGAATTAGATCCTTGCAGAGTGAGAGAAGTGATAGGTTTGCATGGTCATTCACTGGCTTGTCTTTCCAGGAGAGTATGCCAGAGTGTTTTTCATCATTTCAGGATGCTAGCAGTGCATCATAATAAAGTGAGGAAATTAGTTAGAATGTTGTATTATGCTAAGAGTCCAGCAATTATGCTTAAACAATTATGCGCTGCTCTTTTGCATGGTTCTGAAATAGATGTGAAGAATATATGTGAAGAAATTGAGTTTTGTTACTTTGGAAGTAAAGAGGAGAATGTTGAAATTGACCAAGAAGAAGAGAGTAATGTGGAAGATAGTGTACAGGTTTCCAGTACAGATAATTTCCAGAGGGAAATTGCGACGTTTGAGGTGAAATCAAGTGAGAGGCCAAATTTCACTTGTGTGTGTTGTCGACGCACTTATTATAAGAATCAGACTAAGTTAGTGGATTTATATGGAAAAAGTGAAAGGGAAAATAATAGTGAATGGAAGGATTTTACAACATACTTGATGGTAGAAAATTGTTTTGATTTGGGATTGGATCAACGTGTGTGTACTTATTGTTGTAACAAATTAAATCAAAACCAGATGCCTGCTAGAGCAGTTCATAATAATCTGGAATTGGTTGAGATTCCTTCTGAATTGAAGGATTTAAATACTTATGAATCTATTTTGATTCAAAGTATCCATCCCTTTCAGGCTATTGTAAGAATGGAGCCAAAGACAGGGAAATTGCCTCCATCAGATTTACAGAGAGGATTAAAGGGAAGAGTTGTTTATTTGCCTCTAGATTTGAAGAAAAACATTAACACAATTGGAGTAGAAAAAGTGGAAGAGGAACCTCTTGTTATCTTAGTTAATGGGGTTCCGACAAAGAATAAGAAAATATGGCAAGATTTAGTAGATGTTAGGAAAGTCAAAAGGGCAACATTGTATTTGAAAAAATATAATAAGTACTATAAAAATGTATATGTTGCAGAAGAGGAAGTAAGTGAGGAAGAGGATAGCGATTTGTGTGCTGGTCAAATTGAGAAAGTAGAACCCTGTACTAGTGAAGAAATATATGAACATTATAGTGTTCATCCTTTGCATTCCAAGGAAGTCATGGGGAATGCTATTGAGTTGTTTCAAATGAAACAAGCGAAAGGGAGTCCCATTAGTGTTTGGGAGGAAAGTTTGGAAGCTCGGTGTTTCCCACAGCTTTTTCCAACAGGTCAGGGAGGAAGATATGATGAGCGACCTCATCAAATTCCTGCTTCTGAATACCGGACTTTGCGATTGTATGCAGGAGATCCTAGGTTTCGACAATGCATTCCTTATTTGTTTCATCTCCTGTTTGAAAGCGATCTGTCTGGACTGTCATATGCAGTGAACCACATCTTGAAAAGTGGTATACACATGCAAAACATCTCGGCAAGTGACTTTATGGATAAAGTCAATGTCCAAGACAGTATTTTGGATTCTCACCTGATTAATCTCATGGCGTGTCAGCGTGGTACTAATGAGTACTGGTACCGTCGTCATGGTGATTTAAAATGTATGCTAAGGAACTTAGGAACTCCCACATGGTTCCTCACTTTGAGCTGTGCTGAGTATGGCTGGGAAGACTTACTTGAATTTCTACGAGAGGCAAATGCTAACGTAGAAAACATCGAATTCAAGACACCCGGAGAACTGTGCTCTTTGGATCCAGTCAATGTATGTAGGTACTTCAATCATAGATTTGAAGGTATGATGTCTTTCATCATGAATAAGAAGAATCCACCTCTTGGAGAGGTGTTGGATTTCTTCTGGAGGAAGGAGTACCAAGCAAGAGGTGCTCCTCATATACATATGTTGCTGTGGATCAAGGATGCACCTAAATTTGGAACGGATGCAGAAGACTCAGTGATGAGTTTCATAGAACAGTATTCTACGTGTGCTGTTCCAAACGCAAAGGAGAAAAAAAGCCTACGAGAAAAAGTTCTACGTTTCCAAAGCCATCGATGTGGAAAGTACTGTCGTCGTAAATTCCGGAACAAAGACAAGTTCTACACCAAATGTCGTTTCGGCTTTCCACGACCGGTGATTTCTAAAGGAAGAGTGAACAGTTTGATGTCTTCGCTGCGACATAATGTGATGAAGAAATCACCTAAAAACACATACAATTTGAAGAGGAACGAAGAGTCTAAGTACATTAACGACTACAACCCGGTGATTTTGTCCATGTGGAATGCTAACATGGATATACAGTTTGTGGCTGATAACTGTATGGCTGTGGCTCGGTATGTGACATCTTACATCACCAAAAAAGAGAAGACAGAATTGAAGGATATGTGGGAGGACATTTCCCATGAAAAGAGCCTCAGCAAGAAGTTGTACAGTTTCAGTCTGAAGATGTTGTCGCATCGAGAAATCGGAGCTTACGAATGTTCTGACCGGTTGTCTTCAGCAAGTCTCTATGCCAAGTCCAGGAGTATCGTTTGGGCGAGTGTTGGTCTTGCTGCAACGCGTAATCGAGTTCTGAAACCTGTGCGGGAAATTGAGTATTTGGCGGAAAAGGAGCCAAACAGTACCGACATTTTGAAGAGCAACATGTTGGATACATATTATCCAAATCGAAGCAGTCACCTCGAGAATGTTTGTCTGTATGAGGTTCTGCAAAATTACATATTCAAGAGGAACATCAAAGAAGATACTGAGAAAGGAGTGTATGCTGTAATAGGAAGTGAGGGATGTCTGGTCAAGCAAAGAAAATGCCACTTGATAAACCATCGAAAATTGAGTGGCGAATCTCCTGAAAAAAAGGAGTTTTTCTATTTAGCACTTTTGCAACTTTTTAAGCCTTGGCGTGCAGAAGAGGAACTGCTTGGAGATTTCCTTTGTTACGAAGACTCATTCAATGCTGCCAAGGAGACCATAGAATGTCCTGCTTTTCCCAAATATGTAGAAATGTTGAATGTGGAAATTGAGCAGGAAGCAACGATTGCAGCCGAGATTGCCAGAGACAGTTCTCAGGACAGTCAGAGTTCTGCTTCATTGAGTCAGGATCCACTAGGAGGACCTCTTATCGAAAATGAAGCTGCCACTGCTATGAATGAAGTGGAAAGAGCCATGGCACATGCTCAGGAGGATGCGGTTAACTTAGAAGAGTTGGAAAGACAACTCAACGTTGAGCAGAGGAAAATATATGACGAACTTACCATGCAAATTGATCATGGATTAAGTCATGACAAGAAAGAGTGCTCATGTACGTGGTTGAAGCCTGTCCGACTGTACGTGAGTGGAGAAGCGGGAACTGGAAAAAGTTTCCTTATTAAAGCAATTTCATGTTATTTGCAGGAAAGGACAGAGTCATCGCTGTCTTGTGTTGTCACCGCTCCAACTGGACTGGCAGCACATAACATTAAAGGGATTACTTTACATCGTTTACTGATGCTGCCAGTGGAGCATGACAACAAATTAGAATATCACAAGCTATCTGGAGATGCTTGTTTTGAAGTTTCAAGAGTCTTGAGGAAAATGAAACTTCTTATCATTGACGAAGTAAGCATGGTTTCCAATGTCATGCTTGCCTTTGTGCATTTGAGAATGCAAGAAGTTCTCAAAACAGAGTATGATGTGTTATTTGGTGGCAAACACATCATTGTTTTCGGAGATCTTCTGCAGCTGACACCAGTGAAAGGGCAACCTGTGTTCAAAATGCTCACGCATGAAGATACCAGGAAGTGCTTAGGGAGTATTGGCAACGTGAATATATGGTTAAACTTCAATTATGCTGAACTGCATGAAAATATGCGTCAGGCAAAGGATGAAGTTTACAAGACTATTCTACAAGATGTTAGAATTGGAAAAGTGACCGAGCATGGGAAAGAAGCTTTACATGCACGATTACTGACAAATTTATATCCAGACGAAGATGTTGTGCCTGAGAATATTTTTCAGAAAGTTACTGAGAAAAAATCTGGAATATGTTTGATGCCAACTCTTGCAGAATGTGCCAAATTCAACAACAAAATGTTGCATTTAGAAAAGCAAGAGATTGTGAAATTGGAAGCTATTGACAGAGTAGAGCATATGGGATCAACAATTATTTTGTCTGAGAATCTGAAAACAAAATTGGATTCATTAGAGAAGAGTATATCTAAAACTGCGGGTTTTGAAAAGACTCTGAATGTGTGCTTGAACTGCCGTATAATTTTAAGAAGGAATTTACATGTTGAAAGAGGTCTGGTAAATGGATCAATGGGTAATGTTGTTGATTTTGTGAAATACAGAAATAGAGATGGAATTGAATTTTTAAAAATTAAATTTGATGGCATTGAGGAAGTACAGCTAATTGCTCGTTGTTCTGCTAGATTTTTGCTTGTAAAAGACTTATATGTTCGTCGTAAGCAGTTTCCTGTTTGCTTGGCATATGCGGTGACAATTCATAAATCGCAAGGTTTAAGTGTAGACTGTGCATTGGTGAATATTGGCAGTTCTGTGTTCAAGGAGGGTATGGCATATGTGGCATTGTCACGAGTTAGGACTTTATCGGGATTGTACTTGATTGAGTGTGATGTCACAAACATTTGTGCGGATCTAGATTGTGTTAAGGAATACAATAGGTTGAGAAGAGAGTATGCGCCACATTTGCCTCAGTATCCTTTGTTTGAGAAACGTGTGGTAGGCCGGAAACGAAGAAATGTGACCAATACTGGGGAGGTTGTAGCAAAAAGACGAAAAGTCGATGAACCTGAAATTACAAGCAGAAACAAAAAGGATTCTGTTGAAGATGTTGTTGGTTTTCAATTTGAAAACAGTTCTGGTGTCAACTGCTATGCTAATGTAGTAGTTAATGTTTTGTTTTTTCTAGAAAATGTAAAAGAAGAGATTGTGGTCAATTCTGATCAAAGATTTTGCAGTTTGTTAAATTCTGTGTTAGAGAAATGTAGCACTGATAGAACAAACATAGAAAGTGTGTCTGAAATTCGAAATCTGTTAGACAGATGTTCAGGCCAAACACAATTCTCTCAAAATAGTCAGCAAGATTGTCAGGAGTTTTTAATGTACATGCTTGATGTATTGCATGATGAAGGTGTAGATGTAGATCACCTGTTTGGGCTTTCTTATCAATGGCAGCATGACTGCGAGAACTGTAGGGTATCAAGTACTACTAGTGTAGACTCAGAAAGATTTATATATTTAACTTTGCCAGACAGTAAATCAGTCTCTTTTAATAAGCTAGTAAAAGCAGCTGATCACAACATGGAGTGTAGCCAATGTAAATCTGAAATGATGTCCACATTATTTATACGAACATATGGCCAGTATGTCATTTTAATGTTCCAACGATGTAGGCCTGATGGAACAAAATTGACAACTTTAATTAAAAATTTTGTGGCTTCACAGTTGTCAATATCAGGAAGGACTTTTGTAACTGTAGCAATTATATATCATGATGGTCCTTCAATAACATCAGGACATTATACAGCTTATTTAAAGTGTAGAAATGGCTGGTCATTCTGCAATGATTCTGTTTTAATTTTCAAAAAAAAATTGCCGTTTGACCTTAAAAACTCTTACCTGGTGTTTTTAAAACCAAAATTTTAGGGAAAGAATCTCGGGATGTGCTCTGAGGAATTTCAAGAAGTTCTCATGGCTCCTACACGATTTGGCCTTGAGGATAAGTGTAGTACAGAGACATAACTTCTTACCATAACACTGGACTTTATGGAGAAATACGTGCACTTTGAATGAGTTCAGAAAAACTGTTTCTTTTTATAAGCTAATTGAAGCAGCCAATCAAAACATGGAGTAGAGGGAATGTAAGTCTGCAATGCTGTCTACTGTTTTACATTGCTTTGTGATTAAAAGTGATGTAGAGAATTAAATAATTGTACTAGTCATAAAGGTAGTGTAAGTCTGCTTCATAGTAAGCAGTATCAGTGTGATAGGAAATGTAGAACATGATTGAGGAAGAAGGGGAAGATATTACTAGTCCAGGATTGTGTAAATGATCTTCAACATTTTAATTCTGAAAGTTGTGGAAATGCGAAAAGACGGGATTGGCTAACAAGAAATCCAAGAGTTATACATGGCTCTGACAAGATTTGGCCTTGTGGAATCTTGTGGTAGAGAGCAAGAAGTCATTTATTGTATGTAACATGTTTTTGAAAACGATGGAGGTTTTCTTTCAGAAAGTGGCGGGTTGAAAGTAATAACAGCACAACAGAGTGTAAGCTGTTCATAGGACATCCTTGGCCGTCATGGAAAGTAAGTTAACTTTAAGGAGTTCTGAATTCTGATTTTTAATGTTGTATGGGTTTTTTAAACACAATCATTTTGATTGTGTTTTTTTTTCCCCGCTGTTATATGATGAATACCTTCAAGTCACTGTTTTAGTGAAATTTGATACATTCTGAGAACAGCAAAAATAAACCATTTAACATGTATAATTAATTCTGTTCTGTTTGCATTTATGATGTACATGTAGAACTGTGTAGGAGGCATGGAGAAGGTGAGGCTTCTGTAAGTGTCAAAGTTGTTGCATACAGTCCTCATATTCTACGTAGTCTTTTATATTTCATTACTTTCACTGTTTCTGACTGATCTAAATTTTTTTTTTTAAAAAGAACAGTAAGTATAAGGGAAGGAAACAGACAGTTATGTTAAAAGAAACACAGCTATAGGGAATAAACTAGGGATACTGTTACCCGCAATCCTCTGCTGATGATGTCACTGAGCATGTCATGAATGATGTAATATGTGACATCATCAGCAGTGGATTACGGGTAATAGTATCTCTAGTTTACTCCCTTATAGCTGTCTTTCTTTTAACATAAGTGTCTGTTTCCTTCCCTTATACTTACTGTTCTTTTTTAAAAAAAAAATTTTTGGGTTCGCTTCCGGTTCGCGTACCGGGGAGCGAACTGGGAAGCGAACTAAGAGAAATAGAGGTTGGCACAGTTGCAAATATTGTACCAATTTTTTAATAACGGGGAGGTAGTTCTGAAAAGAACTTTTTTTTAAATTGTTTTTGTTGTTTTATATTTTTTTTATTATTTTTCTGAACATTTTTTTACTTTTTTTGAATTTTTCTGAACAGTTTTATAATTTTTTTGGTTTTTTTTCGGAGGGGGCAACGAAAACGATTCATTGTAAAGGGCTCAACAGGAGCAAGAAAACAAAAAAAAAGAATTTATTGTTTGGGGAGTTTCGGACAAACATGAGCATGATTGTCAATAGCTCTGTTGATCAGAGTGATGCTACTTTCTGCGTAGCAAATGAATCCACTGCAATGTAGGCAGACTTGTTTTACTTCACGAAATCTCGTTTGTATATTTGGCACCATCTCCCTGCCCTCTGGTCCCGTTACTTCCGGTACAACAGATCTTCTGGCCATAATAGGGAGATTATCTAGGTCGTCCTGTTCCTCTTCTTCGTCTTCTTGCTGAATTATAACTTTAGCAGGTGGTCCACTCTTCCTTGGATGTGGTGGAGGTGGTGGGGAAGCACCAGCTGAAGCTAGTAAAGAAGCCATTGCTCACTGGTAACAAAGGGTCTTTCTCTCACAATGATGAAAGTCAGAGTGAGGAAAGAAGGAGGGATTTTCACCATTTGGGAAAAAAAATAGTTCTCAACCAATGAAAAGTGTTCATTTTAGATCATATGACCTAGTCTTACATCATTAGGAAACCGAAAGTGAAATGAACCAATGAAAAGTGTTATTACCAAGTCACATGACCTGCTGTGTGTATGTTACGCGCTTTGCAGGGCCTCCCGGTTTGCTTCCAGAAACCTGTGCTTTGCGACTCGGTAAGCGTACGAGTTCGCTAACGTAGCACGTCATATGACGTATCACGCGACAACGCGAAACGTCATGCGGACGGGAGGCGTCACGATGTTGTTTTCTAACGCGGCAGTTGCGGTAAAGAAACGTTTACCGGCTCGTGGTCTATTTCGCGGCATCAAGGTCAGCTAACGGGAAGCTTCCCGATTCGCGAAGCGGGAACGAAGAAAAAAAAATATTTTAAAAAAAAGTTATTAATAAACATATAAAATATATTTTTGGATTTAAAGAAGAATACATTTTACAGCTACAGATATTAGCTGTTAAAAAACCAATGAAATTCACTGAAAAAACCATAGGTTATAGACCATATATAGTTAGGAATTTGCATTTACAAAACCTTGAAAATTCACTGAAAAAACCATAGGTTAGAGACCATATATAGTTAGCTGGACATTTTATTGACATAAAACCAATGAAATTCCATATATAGTTAGTTGCACTAACTATATATCGTGCACCCGCAATCCACTGCTGATGATGTCACATATTACATCATTCATGACATGGTCAGTGACATCACTGATGACATCACTGATGACATCTCAAATGACATCACTGATGACATCACTGATGACATCTCAAATGACATCAATGATGACATCATGACACACCAATACCAGTTACTACATACGCACTCACTGATTCCTACGTCTACACACACATTCACTCATTCACCCATACAATCACTCATACATACAGTCACTCATTATTACAACACTATCATATGCACTCATACACCTATGCAGACACTCACACACTGCCACTCATCCATGGAGTTACTCACACACATAGTCAGTCCTGTAAAGAATCAATCACACTTCCATTTTCTAATCTACACAGTTAAACACAGAACACCATACTTCAGTGACATCACTGATGACATCACTGATGACATCTCAAATGACATCACTGATGACATCTCAAATGACATCACTGATGACATCATGAAACACCAATACCAGTTACTACATACGCACTCACTGATTCCTACGTCTACACACACATTCACTCATTCACCCATACAATCACTCATACATACAGTCACTCATTATTACAACACTATCATATGCACTCATACACCTAGTCAGTCCTGTGAAGAATCAATCACACTTCGATTTCCTCATCTATACAGTTAAACACAGACCACCATACTTTTTCACACATATACTAACACATACTTACTCTCTTATACAATCACTGATACAAGTACACATTGATATGCACAGAGTCACACACCTCCCAGCCAGCCACACACACACTCAGTCTTCCATACATCCACTCATTCTTCAATATGTAAAACATATTTAAACTTTACAAAAACACAGACACTAGATGATGTCATCAGTGATGTCATTTGAGATGTCATCAGTGATGTCATCAGTGATGTCATCAGTGATGTCATTTGAGATGTCATCAGTGATGTCATCAGTGATGTCACTGACCATGTCATGAATGATGTAATATGTGACATCATCAGCAGTGGATTGCGGGTGCACGATATATAGTTAGTGCAACTAACTATATATGGAATTTCATTGGTTTTATGTCAATAAAATGTCCAGCTAACTATATATGGTCTCTAACCTATGGTTTTTTCAGTGAATTTTCAAGGTTTTGTAAATGCAAATTCCTAACTATATATGGTCTATAACCTATGGTTTTTTCAGTGAATATATATATATATATACACATATATATATATATAAATATATATATATATATATATATATATATATATATATATATATTTCAAACACACATGGTCGCCCCAATGAAAGGAAGCCAGCCGGCAGATACGTATTTCATCTTTATTGGGAACAACCTGCCAACAGGTAGCAGCGTGGAAGGAGCATCAGCATGCAGATTTAGCCAAGCCAGACGCGTTTCGGGAATCTCGTTCCCTTCCTCTATGGCTTTCCAACTGCCGTTGCAAGACTGTATTCTCCGCACTTATTAAGTTCCAGGGTCCCGCCCCAGTGGGCGTCGCTGACAAGGCATTGTGGTTCCTGTAGTGCGAAAAAGTAATCTCCAGTGAGTCAGTCTTGTAGGGCAAAATAAAACTCCATGCATCCATGAGCTCTATACCACCATTTTGTAGCCAGTGTGCTGTGTGTTTCAATAATTTTCTTCCACATTTGAAAGCCATTTTCTAGGAACATTGATAGAAGAAACATTGAATTTTCTTCTTTTTTCCTGATATATATTTGCTTGTCGCTGATTGCAGTACAGTATCATTGTTATTTATAAATTCAATATTTGCCTGTTGTACCCTGCTTCCCATAGAGTCCCATTGGGCCAATATATATAACATTTCTGTGGCAAAATGAAACCCCTCATTTTGTTCCTTTTCAAATTAAATGTATTAAGTGTTACCACTTTATTCCAATCAAGATGACTTCAGGTGTGCCATACTTTTGTTATAAGTAAGACTGTTAGCGTTCTAGTTGTTCTTTAGAACACTCTGGGACATTCTGTCATTGGGCTATAGTTGGGCTACATCTGGCTGATATTTGGGCTACATTTGTTTTTTTTTTGTCTCTGGTGGCCATCTTTGGGCTACATTGGCCTACATTGGGCTACATTGGTCTACATTTGGGCTCTAACATATATATAGCCCAATGTAGCCCAATATATATTTTTCAAAGTTAATTTTCGTAAAAACCACTGGAGCATATATCTTGAGACATAGCAAAGGCACATCGGGCTACCAGTCCCTACAATTTTGCCAAGTTTTGTGGAAATCCATTCAGCCGTTCGAGCTAAAAGTGAATCCAACCGCCCTAGTTATTCAACATAGAATTTTCAGAAATCCCTATTCAAAAAAATCCTAACTATATATACCTACTGGCGACTGCCAGTAGGTAATATATATATATATATATATATATATATATATATATATATATATATATATATATATATATATTTATATATATATATATATATATATATATATATATATATATATATTTATATATATATATATATATATATATATATTCACTGAAAAAACCATAGGTTATAGACCATATATAGTTAGGAATTAGCATTTACAAAACCTTGAAAATTCACTGAAAAAACCATAGGTTATAGACCATATATAGTTAGGAATTAGCATTTAAAAAACCTTATTTTACTCACACAAAACCATTGAAATTCCATATATAGTTAGTTGTACTAACTATATATCGCGCACCCGCAATCCACTGCTGATGATGTCACATATTACATCATTCATGACATGGTCAGTGACATCACTGATGACATCACTGATGACATCTCAAATGACATCACTGATGACATCACTGATGACGTCATCCAGTGACTGTATGTTTCTGTAAAGTTAAAATATGTCTTACATATTTAAGAATTAGTGGATTTATAAATGTCTGGATGAAGGATTTATTAGGTGCATGACTGACTGTATGAGTGAGTGGTTAAATGTGTCTCACTGAGTGCATGGGTTAGTGACTAAACTGTCTCAATTTGTGCATCATTATCTTTGTTGTTCTATAAACTGCTGCATGTGTTGATCATTAGCTATATGATTAACTATATGCGTTATTGATTGGTTTCCTACGTATTTGTATGGGAGACTGAGAGTGTGTATGGGTGGCTGGTAGGTGTATGACTCTGTGCATAGATGTGTGAGCAGTTGATTCACTAGATGTATGGGTTCAAAAGTGCATGTGGAAACAGCTGTATGGGCGGTTGACTGTGTGCATGAGTGTATGGGTGAGTGAATGGATATCTCAGTGCTGCATGTAAAAGTAAGTACATATGTAAAAAACAGTACATGTGAGAGTTGACATATATAAATAACTGTGCATAAGAGCCAGTGAATGTGTGAGTGGCTGTATGGATCATTGTGAACTTGTATCAGGGATTGTATAAGAGAGTAAATATGTGTTAGTATATCTTTGAATAAGTAAGGTGTGTATAACTGTATAGTTGAGAAAATGGATGTGTGATTGATTCTTTCCATGACTGACTAGGTGTGTGTGTAACTCTATGGATGAGTGACAGTCTGTGAGTGTCTGTTTACACTTACTGTATCTAAGGTTATATTAGAGTCTGAAGAGCTTCATCGTATTATCACATGAATGATGTCATCAGTGATGTCATCAGTAATGTCAAATGAGATGTCATCAGTGATGTCATCAGCGATGTCATTTGAGATGTCATCAGTGATGTCATCAGTGATGTCATTTGAGATGTCATCAGTGATGTCATCAGTGATGTCATTTGAGATGTCATCAGTGATGTCATCAGTGATGTCATTTGAGATGTCATCAGTGATGTCATCAGTGATGTCACTGACCATGTCATGAATGATGTAATATGTGACATCATCAGCAGTGGATTGCGGGTGCGCGATATATAGTTAGTACAACTAACTATATATGGAATTTCAATGGTTTTGTGTGAGTAAAATAAGGTTTTTTAAATGCTAATTCCTAACTATATATGGTCTATAACCTATGGTTTTTTCAGTGAATTTTCAAGGTTTTGTAAATGCTAATTCCTAACTATATATGGTCTATAACCTATGGTTTTTTCAGTGAATTTCATTGGTTTTTTAAAAGCTAATATCTACAGAAGTAAAATGTATTCTTCTTTAAATCCAAAAATATATTTTATATGTTTATTAATAATTTTTTTTAAATATTTTTTTGGTTTCGCTCCCGGTCCGCTAACCGGGAAGCTTCCAGTTAGCTCAATTCGATTCCGCGATCCCGTCCGCGAACCGGTAACAAATCAACATAGTGACGGTATTGCGTTGCCGCGTAATGCGTCTTATGACGTACTGCGTTAGCGCACCCGGAAGTGCCCCGGGGCGCGGACCGAGGCGCGAAACGCAACTCCCCGGAAGCGATCCGCGGCGCGAAAGCGCGACGTATCGCGTTGCCGCGAAATGCGTCTTGTGACGTACTGCGTTAGCGCACCCGGAAGTGTCCCTGGGCGCGGACCGAGGCGCGAAGCGCAGCGAACCGGAAGCTAACCGGGGAGCGTTCCGCAGCGCGTAACATGAAAGTTAGAGTCATGTGACTTGTTAATAAAGCTTTTCATTGGTTCATTTCACTTTTAGTTTCATAATTATGGAAGGCTAGGTCAGGTGACCTAAAAATAACACTTTTCATTGGTTGAGAAGTATTGTTTTTTCCAAATGATGAAAACCCCTCCTTCTTTCCTCACTCTGACTTTCATCATTGTGAGAGGAAGACCTTTATTAATACTTGAGAAATGACTTCAGTACTTGCTTCAGCTGGTGCACCCCCACCACCACCTCCACCTCCTCATGGGAAGAGAGGACCACCTCCCCAGGTGATCACCAACACAGAGGAGGAAGAGGAAGAACTAGAGGAAGAGGAGAGAGAAGAACCACAGTTCTTGGAAGAGGTGCCCCGGGTTTCCCATAGGAAAGCCAGTTTCATCTGGCAGTTTTATTCAATCCCTCCAGGGCAAAAGAAAGTGAATGCGAGGTATGTCACCTGCCTCATCTGCAAAGAGAAATTATCAAGAGGGACTGATAAAAAGTATAGCTATGGGAACTATACCATGCATAGGCACATGACCAGGAAGCATCCACTTAATTACAGCCGGGCGGAAATACGGGATATGGAACAAAACCCAACAGCAACTCCTGTGGCCAGGTCAACATCGTCAATATCATTGACACCAGCAGAGGCACGGGAAACTGTGCCAAACATCCAAGAGAATTTTGGGCACATGAAACATACTTGTATGCACTGTGGTGCGTTGATATCATGTGGTAACATGAGTATTAATGCCATCAACCTGGCTTATGACAATCATAATTGCCCTAACCGCCCCCAGTAATTTTTTTTTGCTCCTGTTGAGCCCTTTTCAACGCCTGTTTTTTGTTGTTCCCCCCCCAAAAAAACCAAAAAAAATATAAAATCGTTCAAAAAATACAAAAAAAAACAAAAAATGTTCAAAAAATACAAAAAAAATATAAAACAACAAAAATATAAAAAAAAAAGTTCTTTTCAGAACTACCTTCCCTTTCCAAAAAAATTGCTAGAATGTTTAGCACTCTGGCAAGCTCTATTTCTTTTGGTTCGCTTCCGGTTTAGCTTCCCGGTACGCGTACCGGGAGCTAACCAAAAAAAAAACTTTTTTAAAAAAAAGAGTAAGTATAAGGAAAGTAAACAGAGAGTGATGTTTCAAGAAAGACAGCTATAGGGAGTAAAGAAGAGATACTATTTAATAGATCTATTTACCAAAGAACAGACAGAAGATGGTATAATTGTGAAAAACAAAATAGATAACGAAGTGAAAGAAAAACAAGCATTGGCATAGCCAATAGGTATCGACTTTTGGACCTTCTAAGTCTCTAGTTATGCAGCATAATATCCTTGGTGCAGCAACATCAACTGTTGCATGGCTAAACACGTATAAGGTCCCAAAGGCGAGACCTATTGTCTATGCCAATGCTTGTTTCTTAAGTAGAATTGCAATACGTATGGCTCTTCCATGTAAAAAAATCTTATCTTGTGCTCTAAAGATTGCTAAAGTCTCGACAGAGAACAGGCTAGATTGTAAGTAGGGTAAATTGCGCTTGGTGATCTGTTTGAGGGAGCGTCTGCTTTGCCTGGTGTCTTTGGAGAGCAATTTTGATTGTTATACTGGACAATATAGCCCTAATGTAAATAACATAGGGGCATATTATCAACATAGGCAATAAAATTTTTGCAGCTTTTATCGGCAGAAATGTGTCGCTAAAGCTGCTTTTGCGGCAGAAAACTGCCGCTAAAGCCGCTTTTGCACCAGTTTTCTGCCAATAAAAAGAGCAATAATTTTATTGGCTGCATTCATAATATGCCCCTTAGTGTGCTTCAACTACACAGAGAAAGCATTATGAACAAATAGTGATACAGTGATCAGTCAAAGACACTAAGAGTAATAGAGACGGAGTGAGTGAACAAGAGTGAGGAACTATGAGAAGAGAGGGACTGAGAAAAAAAGTGGAAGGAGTTGAGTAAGTAGGTAATAGAGAAAGGAATGAGGGAAGTAGCAAAGGCAGGAAACTGAGGATTAAAGAAATGAAGCAGTGGAACTAATAGTAGTTCAATGTGATAGAAATGTAACGAAAAGAGTACAAAATACTTACCTTATAATTGTCGTTAAATTCCTCACTTTTTATTTTTATACTTTCAATCTGTGAAAGAGAGAACAAACATTTGAAAAATATAAAAACATGTATTAAAAAATTACAAAAGACAAGGGCAAAGATTGAAGGACAAACAGTTTTTCAATAACTTTGACACTTACAGAAGCTACACAGTCCTAAAGATATACATTTTAAACTAACACTATCTTGATGCAGATGAAGTGAGGCCTATCTTAAAACATGGTGCATCTTTTGCATTGCTGTTGTCTCAGAAAAGTGTCGCAAGACACTAAAATTTAAAATAATTGCTTCAGGATGCCAATAAGATGTCTACTATCCAGAGTTTTGTTTCAGGTGAGGCCTACTCAGGGTTGCAGATGAAATTTCGAGTTGTTGAAGAGAATAGAGGACATAATACATGTGAAGGTCTACCAATGAAGTGAGTCATGTCCACTGCAATCTTCAACAAAGTCCAAACCTCCTATGTTTCCCTGGACAGACCTAAACTTGATCTGCACAATGTGATTCGTAATGATAGGAAACACACATGATGTAATTGAAATACATGCAATTTATTTTGCTCATTTCACAATCACGTCACTTGTGTTTCCTTTGCTTATTTATCTCATTGTGCAGATGTAGTCTAGCATATCAAAGAATACGCAGAAGTGCAGCACTGCATGCAACAACTTTGACACTTACAGAAGCCTCACCTTCTCCATGCCTCCTACACAGTTCTACATATACATCATAAATGCAAACAGTACAGAATTAATTATACATCTTAAATGGTTTATTTTTGCTGTTCTCAGAATGTATCAAAATTCACTAAAAACAGTGACTTGAAGGTATTCATCATGTAACAGCGGGGAAAAAAAAACACAATCAAAATGATTGTGTTTAAAAAACCCATACAACATCAGAAATTAAAATTCAGAACTCCTTAAAGTTAACTTACTTTCCATGACGTCCAAGGATGTCCTATGAACAGCTTACACTCTTTTGTGCTGTTATTACTTTCAGCCCGCCACTTTCTGAAAGAAAACCTCCATCGTTTTTAAAAACACGTTACATGCAATAAATGACTTCTTGCTCTGTACCACTATTTTCCACAAGGCCAAATCTAGTCAGAGATATTTATAACTCTTGGATTTCTTGTAAGCCAATCCCATCATTTGGCATTTCCGCAACTTTCACAATTAAAATGTTGAAGATCATTTTCACAATCCTGGAATAGTAATATCTTCCCCTTCTTGCTCAGTCATGTTCTACATTTCCTATGACACTGATACTGCTTAATATGAAGCAGACTTACACTACCTCTATGAGTAGTACAATTATTTAATTCTCTACATCACTTTTAATCTCAAAGCAATGTAAAACAGTAGACAGCATTGCAGACTTACATTCCCTCTACTCCATGTTTTGATTGGCTTCTTCAATTAGCTTATGAAAAGAAACAGTTTTTCTGAACTCATTCAAAGTGCACATATATCTCCATGATGTCCAATCCTATGATTAGAAGTTATGTCTCTGAACTACACTTATCCTCAAGGCCAAATTGTGTAGGAGCCATTAGAACTTCTTGAAATTCCACAGAGCACATCCCGAGATTATTTCCCTAAAATATTGGTTTTAAAAACACCAGGTAAGAGTTTTTAAGGTCATACGGCAATTTTTTTTTGAAAATTAAAACAGAATCATTGCAGAATGACCAGCCATTTCTAGACTTTAAATAAGCTGTGTAATGTCCTGATGATATTGAAGGGCCGTCATGATATATAATTGCTGTAGTTACAAAAGTCCTTCCTGATATTGACAACTGCGAAGCTACAAAATTTTTTATTAAAGTTGTCAATTTTGTTCCATCAGGCCTACATCGTTGGAACATTAAAATGACGTACTGGCCATATGTTCGTATAAATAATGTGGACATCATTTCAGATTTACATTGGCTACACTCCATGTTGTGATTAGCAGCTTTTACTAGCTTATTAAAGGAGACTGATTTACTGTCTGGCAAAGTTAAATATATAAATCTTTCTGAGTCTACACTAGTAGTACTTGATACCATACAGTTCTCGCAGTCATGCTGCCATTGATAAGAAAGCCCAAACAGCTGATCTACATCTACACCTTCAGCATGTAATACATCAAGCATATACATTAAAAACTCCTGACAATCTTGCTGAATATTTTGAGAGAATTGTGTTTGGCCTGAACATCTATCTAACAGATTTCTAATTTCAGACACACTTTCTATGTTTCTTCTATCAGTGGTACATTTCTCTAACACAGAATTTAACAAACTGCAAAATCTTTGATCAGAATTGACCACAATCTCTTCTTTTACATTTTTTAGAGAAAAAAAAACATTAATTACTACATTAGCATAGCAGTTGACACCAGAACTGTTTTCAAACTGAAAACCAACAACATCTTCAACAGAATCCTCTTTGTTTCTGCTTGTAATTTTAGGTTCATCGACTTTTCGTCTTTTTGCTACAACCTCCCCAGTATTGGTCACATTTCTTCGTTTCCGGCCTACCACACGTTTCTCAAACAAAGGATACTGAGGCAAATGTGGCGCATACTCTCTTCTTAACCTATTGTATTCCTTAACACAATCTAGATCCGCACAAATGTTTGTGACATCACACTCAATCAAGTACAATCCCGATAAAGTTCTAACTCGTGACAATGCCACGTATGCCATACCCTCCTTGAACACAGAACTGCCAATATTCACCAATGCACAGTCTACACTTAAACCTTGCGATTTATGGATTGTCACCGCATATGCCAAGCAAACAGGAAACTGCTTACGGCGAACATATAAGTCTTTCACAAGCAAAAATCTAGCAGAGCAACGACCAATTAGCTGTACTTCCTCAATGCCATCAAATTTAATTTTTAAAAATTCAATTCCATCTCTATTTCTGTATTTTACAAAATCAACAACATTACCCATTGACCCATTTACCAGACCTCTTTCAACATGTAAATTCCTTCTTAAAATTATACGGCAGTTCAAGCACACATTCAGAGTCTTTTCAAAACCTGCAGTTTTAGATATAGTCTTCTCTAATGAATCCAATTTTGTTTTCAGATTCTCAGACAAAATAATTGTTGATCCCATATGCTCTACTCTGTCAATAGCTTCCAGTTTCACAATCTCTTGCTTTTCTAAATTCAACATTTTGTTGTTGAATTTGGCACATTCTGCAAGAGTTGGCATCAAACATATTCCAGATTTCTTATCAGTAATTTTCTGAAAAATATTCTCAGGCACAACATCTTGTTCTGGATACAAATTTGACAGTAATCGTGCATGTAAAGCTTCTTTCCCATGCTCGGTCACTTTTCCAATTCTAACATCTTGTAGAATAGTCTTGTAAACTTCATCCTTCGCCTGACGCATATTTTCATGCAGTTCAGCATAATTGAAGTTTAACCATATATTGACGTTGCCAATGCTGCCTAGGCACTTCCTAGTATCTTCATGCGTGAGCATTTTGAACACAGGTTGCCCTTTCACTGGTGTCAGCTGTAGAAGATCTCCGAAAACAATGATGTGTTTGCCACCAAATAACACATCATACTCTGTTTTGAGAACTTCTTGCATCCTCAAATGCACAAAGGCAAGCATGACATTGGAAACCATGCTTACTTCGTCAATGATAAGAAGTTTCATTTTCCTCAAGATTCTTGAAACTTCAAAACAAGCATCTCCAGATAGCTTGTGATATTCTAATTTGTTGTCATGCTCCACTGGCAGCATCAGTAAACGATGTAAAGTAATCCCTTTAATATTATGTGCTGCCAGTCCAGTTGGAGCAGTGACAACACAAGACAGCGATGACTCTGTCCTTTCCTGCAAATAGCATGAAATTGCTTTAATGAGGAAACTTTTTCCAGTTCCCGCTTCTCCACTCACGTACAGTCGGACAGGCTTCAACGACGTACATGAGCACTCTTTCTTATCATGACTTAATCCATGATCAATTTGCATGGTAACTTCGTCATATATTTTCCTCTGCTCAACGTTGAGTTGCCTTTCCAACTCTTCTAAGTTAACCGCATCCTCTTGAGCATGTGCCATGGCTCTTTCCACTTCATTCATAGCAGTGGCAGCTTCATTTTCAATAAGAGGTCCTCCTAGTGGATCCTGACTCAATGAAGCAGAACTCTGACTGTCCTGAGAACTGTCTCTGGCAATCTCGGCTGCAATCGTTGCTTCCTGCTCAATTTCCGCATTCAACATTTCTACATATTTGGGAAAAGCAGGACATTCTATGGTCTCCTTGGCGGCATTGAAAGAGTCTTCGTAACAGAGGAAATCTCCAAGCAGTTCCTCTTCTGCACGCCAAGGCTTGAAAAGTTGCAAAAGTGCTAAATAGAAAAACTCCTTTTTTTCAGGAGATTCGCTACTCAATTTTCGATGGTTTATCAAGTGGCATTTTCTTTGCTTGACCAGACATCCCTCACTTCCTATTACAGCATACACTCCTTTCTCAGTATCTTCTTTGATGTTCCTCTTGAACATGTAATTTTGCAGAACCTCATACAGACAAACATTCTCTAGGTGACTGCTTCGATTTGGATAATATGTATCCAACATGTTTGTCTTCAAAATGTCGGTACTGTTTGGCTCCTTTTCCGCCAAATACTCAATTTCCCGCACAGGTTTGAGAACTCGATTACGCGTTGCAGCAAGACCAAGACTCGCCCAAACGATACTCCTGGACTTGGCATAGAGACTTGCTGAAGACAACCGGTCAGAACATTCGTACGCTCCGATTTCTCGATGCGACAACATCTTCAGACTGAAACTGTACAACTTCTTGCTGAGGCTCTTTTCATGGGAAATGTCCTCCCACATATCCTTCAATTCTGTCTTCTCTTTTTGGGTGATGTAAGACGTCACATACCGAGCCACAGCCATACAGTTATCAGCCACAAACTGTATATCCATGTTAGCATTCCACATGGACAAAATCACCGGGTTGTAGTCGTTGATGTACTTGGACTCTTCGTTCCTCTTCAAATTGTATGTGTTTTTAGGTGATTTCTTCATCACATTGTGTCGCAGCGAAGACATCAAACTGTTTACTCTTCCTTTAGAAATCACCGGTCGTGGAAAGCCGAAACGACATTTGGTGTAGAACTTGTCTTTGTTTCGGAATTTACGTCGGCAGTACTTTCCACATCGATGGCTTTGGAAACGCAGAACTTTTTCTCTTAGGCTTTTCTTCTCCTTTGCGTTTGGAACAGCACACGTAGAATACTGTTGGATGAAACTCATCACTGAGTCTTCTGGATCCGTTCCAAATTTAGGTGCATCCTTGATCCACAGCAACATATGTATATGAGGAGCACCTCTTGCTTGGTACTCCTTTCTCCAGAAGAAATCCAACACCTCTCCAAGAGGTGGATTCTTCTTATTCATGATGAAAGACATCATAGCTTCAAATCTATGATTGAAGTACCTACATACATTGACTGGATCCAAAGAGCACAGTTCTCCGGGTGTCTTGAATTCGATGTTTTCTACGTTAGCATTTGCCTCTCGTAGAAATTCAAGTAAGTCTTCCCAGCCATACTCGGCACAGCTCAGAGTGAGAAACCATGTGGGAGTACCTAAGTTCCTCAGCATACATTTTAAATCACCATGACGACGGTACCAGTACTCATTAGTACCACGCTGACACGCCATGAGATTAATCAGGTGAGAATCCAAAATACTATCTTGGACATTCACTTTATCCATAAAGTCACTTGCAGAGATGTTTTGCATGTGTATACCACTTTTCAAGATGTGGTTCACTGCATATGACAGTCCAGACAGATCGCTTTCAAACAGGAGATGAAACAAATAGGGAATGCATTGTCGAAACCTAGCATCTCCTGCATACAATCGCAAAGTCCGGTATTCAGAAGCAGGAATTTGATGAGGTCGCTCATCATATCTTCCTCCCTGACCTGTTGGAAAAAGCTGTGGGAAACACCGAGCTTCCAAACTTTCCTCCCAAACACTAATGGGACTCCCTTTGGCTTGTTTCATTTGAAACAACTCAATAGCATTCCCCATGACTTCCTTCGAATGCAAAGGATGAACACTATAATGTTCATATATTTCCTCACTAGTAGAGGGTTCTACTTTCTCAATTTGACCAGCACACAAATCGCTATCCTCTTCCTCACTTACTTCCTCTTCTGCAACATATACATTCTTATAGTATTTATTATTTTTTTTCAAATACAATGTTGCCTTTTTAACTTTCCTAACATCTACTAAATCTTGCCATATTTTCTTATTCTTTGTCGGAACCCCATTAACTAAGATAACCAGAGGTTCCTCTTCCACTTTTTCTACTCCAATTGTGTTAATGTTTTTCTTGAAATCTAGAGGCAAATAAACAACTCTTCCCTTTAATCCTCTCTGTAAATCTGATGGAGGCAATTTCCCTGTCTTTGGCTCCATTCTTACAATAGCCTGAAAGGGATGGATACTTTGAATCAAAATAGATTCATAAGTATTTAAGTCCTTCAATTCAGAAGGAATCTCAACCAATTCCAGATTATTATGAACTGCTCTAGCAGGCATCTGGTTTTGTTTTAATTTGTTACAACAATAAGTACACACACGTTGATCCAATCCCAAATCAAAACAATTTTCTACCATCAAGTATGTTGCAAAATCCTTCCATTCACTATTATTTTCCCTTTCACTTTTTGCATATAAATCCACTAACTTAGTCTGATTCTTATAATAAGTGCGTCTACAACACACACAAGTGAAATTAGGCCTCTCACTTGATTTCATGTCAAACGTCGCAATTTCCCTCTGGAAATTATCTGTACTGGAAACATGTACACTATCTTCCAAATGACCCTCTACTTCTTGCTCAATTTCAACATTCTCCTCTTTACTTCCAAAGTAACAAAACTCAATTTCTTTACATATATTCTTCACATCTATTTCAGAACCATGCAAAAGAGCAGCGCATAATTGTTTCAGCATAATTGCTGGACTCTTAGCATAATACAACAGTCTAACTAACTTCCTCACTTTGTTATGATGCACTGCTAGCATCCTGAAGTGATGAAAAACACTCTGGCATACTCTCCTGGAAAGACAAGCCAGTGAATGACCATGCAAACCTGTCACTTCTCTTACTCTGCAAGGATCTAATTCTTGCAACAACCTCATTTTCTGCTTCAAACTTTTTTTGTTAAATGACCGTACAAAATCACAAAGCAAATTGATGGAATCCTGTCGCACACTGCAAATACTACTACACTTCCAGGTGTACACAGGACCCTTAGCACGTCTTCCTAAAACCTCATTACCTAACAACTCTTCTGCCTCTGTTGTCACAAGTTTTTCTTTTTCAACTGGACAACCATCTTTCACTTCATAAGCACGACCACTGATGTCAACTGCATGCACCAAATCATTATCCTGGAAATAACTCTCTTCATTAAAAAATGCCTCACAGCTTGAACTATGTATCCATTCTCCAGAAAAAACTTCACAAAAATTACTACGATTAACTATTCTCTTCCATCTACTATTTCTTTTGAAATCAAAAATTGCCTTGTTTAGCTTCCTAATTCTATTGATTATCAAAATAAATAACTTACGTTTAATTTCAAATGCCTGATCAATAACTTTCTCAACTTTTTTTTTCTCTTATAAAAAACTAGTTTCTGTTGACCTTTCTTAATATTTTTTAACAAATTGCCAATTATCCTGTTACGGAACATTCGTTTACGAATCTCCCTAAACTGTTGTTTCCTTCTACTATCATGCACAGATTTATCTCTTGCTCTAGCAGTAACATTTTCATTTGTCCTTTTCTTTCCATTTGATTTACTTCTCGTGTTATGGATTGAAACATTTTCTGTAGTAATATTTTTTTTATTACAAATATTTCTTATGAAATATTTAGAGCTCTTACCCGGTGCTTTCTTCGTGGCTTGAGAAATCTTTTTGTTAGAGGACTGCTGCGTTTTTTTTTTCTCCTGCTGTCTTTGACGTTTTGCAGCCTTTATCTGTCTTAGTACTGTAGGCATATTGAAATCTTGAAATGATCTGCAGTTGAATCTGAGGAAAAATATAATAAAAAATGTTAATAAACATTATTATCAAACAGTAAATCAGTAATAGTGATCAAAAACATAACACACTACTTGACATTTTAATTTGAAGATTTTTTAGTCATTGCCATTTTTACAATACAGAAATACCAGAAAAGAAATGACATTTATATTTATGTTACCTATGCTATTTTATATGTGAATCTGATCTAATTTTATGAGCATATTTTAATATTTTATTGAAGACACTACACATAACCTGTTTTTGAAGGTGTCTTTATTTTTAAATTAAACGGTTTACCTTTTTACTTTTTATTGATTATAAATTTTAAAAATAAATGTTTATAATTCCAAAGGCTCAAGCAGGTCAGCTTCCCATCCTATATCATATAATTCGGACAAATCTGCATCCTCATCACGCTCTTCTTCATCCTCAGGATTTAAATCATCCAAGGGATCAACATCCACTGATGTTTCAATTACGAGTTCAATGATGAGGTCAAAATCAACTGATTGCTGATTGTCGCTCATGTTGATGTTGTCTTTATCTTTAAAGAAAGATAACAACAATGAGATGTTGCAGAGTAAGAAACAAATCTCAGAGATTATAATAGTAAAATTGTTTAACAAGATTAACATTTTGCAGCTATTATTTAGCCATGTCCAGCAATGCTGAGCAGGTGAAGCCTATGTCTAATTTTTCACTGAACAGGACTCATCTCTTCTTAACCTTGGATAAGCCTCAACGACTCTGTGTCCCCTGCGCATACTCAAATGTTAAAGTGCAGATTTATATTAAATGGCACATCCCCAGGCATGCACCAGTTAATGTGCACCACTGCTTTACCACCCATGGTGTGCCGCATTTACAATCAGATAGGAGAAAGCTGCGTCAAAACCCTGCGCCTGATTGAAGCTGGCATAGGTCTTGACGCAGCATTGTGCAGATGGGACACCCCTGAGCCTTGCTGGAGCTGCATCGCACTTGCGATACAACTCCAGCAATGCACCACCTTTACGGCACAGATGCGTCACGCATCTGTGCCGTTTTTGCCCCATGCTGCGCCACATTGTAAATGCAGCACAACATGGGTGGCGGAACAGTGGCGCAGGATGACTGTCACATCCCTGGTGATGCGCCAGTCATCATAAATCTATCCCTAAGCTTCTTATCTTGTTACAGATGAACTGCCATATGTATCATCAAAATATTTTACATTTTCTAAATAGCGAATTTTAAGGAATAAATAGCGATTCTTTACCATTCCTAATTTGCGATGAGCAAATTGCTAATTGCAAGTTACCCATTCATTTCCATGGCCTAGGAGGCTAATATGAATGAAGGTTTAATTTGCGATTAGCAATTTGCTCATCACAAAGTAGGAATTTTTCCAAGGGTGCAGGGGTGTCTCAAGAACACCTGCTGCACCCCTGAAAAACAAATTTAGGGGCATATGGCACACATACATGCCTTAAGGGCATGTGTTGGCGTCATATGGCACCTTTTCTTTTTTTAAAAAAAAGCTTTTTGAAAAGAATTCACAAATTACCACTAATTTACCACAATAGTTTCCAAATCCTTAATGTCATTTTTTACATAGTTTTTGTTTGATACATTGCATTTAAGTAGTCACAAAATTTACAAATGCTTCAGTGCAATCGCAAAATAAGGAATAGCAAATTTTGCTACTCCTTATTTTGCATCAAAGTTGTTTGATACATACCATTTGTCTAATTAACATTCGCAAAGGCCGAAATTCATAGAATTTTGATCTTTGCAAATGCTAATTAGCTTGATACATATGGCCCCAAGTGAGGCCTGTCTTGCGACATGGTGCATCTTTTGCATTACTGCTGATTGGGTTTTATGTGGTACGTTTTTTTTTTACACTATGACATATCTGCCTAAATGCATCAATTTTTAATGTTGTCACCTCATAGCAAATATTATGCACCACCGCTGCATCATAAAAGTGACGCACAGTGGCAGAAAAAAGGCATACACCTATCATAAATCTATCCCTAGCATTTTAAATGATTAATCCAGGATGACAATAAAGTGTGTCCTATCCAGAGGTTTGTTTAAGGTGAGGCCTACTCAGGATTGCAGATTAAAGTTACGCTTGATGAAGAATACAGAGGAGATAATACATATAAAGGACTACCAATGAAGTAAGTAATGTGCACTTTATTGCGCCAGTCATCATAAATGTATCCCTAAGCTTCTTATCTTGTTACAGATGAACCACCATATGTATCATCAAACTATTTTGCATTTCCTAAATAGCAAATTTTAAGGAATAAATAGCAATTCTTTACTATTCCTAATTTGCAATGAGCAAATTGCTAATTGCAAATTACCCATTCATTTCCATAGGCTAGGAGGCTCATAGGAATTAATGTTGCAATTTGTGATTAGCAATTAGCTTATCACAAAATAGGATTTTTTTCAAGCGTGCAGGGGTATCTCAAGAACACCCTGCTGCACCCCTGAAAAAGAAATTTGGGAGCACATGGCACACCTACATGCCCTAATGGCATGTATGGGCGTCATATGGGACCTTTTTTTTTTTGTTGAAAAAAATGCTTTTTGAAAAGAATTCGCAAATTACCACAAACTAGAAGTTGGTGGTAGTTTCCAAATCCTTAATATCATTTTTTACATATTTTTTTTTTGATACATTGCATTTAAGGAATCACAAATTTTGAATTATTGACATTTTAAGTAATTTCCACATGTGCAGTGTTTTCAAAATATAATTTGAAAATCATTTTTGGGGAAAAGTAATGGTTTGCAAATTTATGACAAGGACATAATGGTGTATGCTTCTCTATAAGGCATTTCAGTATCTCTAATGTCATTTTTCCCATATTACATTATAAGACCTTTCCCCATGAAGCACATTCCTTGTAAATATGCTCCCACCTGTGCATTGCAAATTTAGATTTTGACTGTTTCAGACACATAGCCATGTTGAAAGTGACCCAAAAAAATTTGCAAACGTTTTAAAATAACACATTCATGTGTCTTAAGGACATTTTAAGTCATTTCCCCATGGACAATGTTTTCTAAGTGGCACAAAAGAGGTATACACCTATCATAAATCTGTCCCTAGCATTTTAAATGATTAATTCAGGATGACAATAAGATGTGGCCTATCCAGAGGTTTGTTTAAGGTGAGGCCTACTCAGGATTGCAGATTAAAGTTACGCTTGATGAAGAATACAGAAGAGATAATTTATTGTAAAGGCCTACCAATGAAGTAAGTGATTTCTACTTCATTGCGCCAGTCATCATAAATGTATCCGTAAGCTTCTTATCTTGTTAGACATCAACCGCCATATGTATCATATAACTATTTTGCATTTCCAAAAAAGCGAATTTTAAGGAATAAATAGCGATTCTTTACCATTCCAAATTTGCTTTGAGAAAATTGCTAATTGCAAATTACCCATTCATTTCCATGGGCTAGGAGGCTCATATAAATGAAGGTGCAATTTGCGATTAACAATTTGCTCATCACAAATTAGGAATTTATTCCAAAGGTGCAGGGGTGTCTCAAGAACACCCTGCTGCAACCCTGAAAAAGAAATTTGGGGGCATATGGCGCACATACATTTTAACAACATTCCTTTACCTCAACAACGATTTTCAAATCATAACTTCAAAACACTACACATGGGAAAATTACTTAAATTGTCCTTAAAACACATAAAAGCGTTTTTTGATTGGCTTTCCTGCATGGTAGGGTCCCTTTTAACATGGCTATTTAACACAAACATTCAAAATCTAAATTTTCCATGCACATGTGAGAGCATATTTACAAGCAATTTGCGCCACAGAGAAAGGTCTTACACTAAAATGAGAAAAATAACATCAGGGACAGTCAATTGCCTTATAAAGAACCATACACCATTATATCCCTGTCATGAATTTAAAAACAATTCCTTTTCCACAAAAACGATTTTCAAATCATAATTTCTAAACACTGCACATCAGAAAATGACTTAAAATGTCATTAAAACACATGAAATCATTTTTTGATTGGCTTTCCAGCATGGTTGCGTCACTTTTAACATGGCTATGTAGCACAAACATTCAAAATCAAAATTTTCCATGCACATGTGAGAGCATATTTACAAGCAATTTGCGCCACATAAATCATAATTTTCTCATTAAAGCACACTATTCTCTATCTAAAGTAAAGAAATATTTTCTCACCTTAGCAAATACTTTGAGTTTGAAAACAGTCTCAGAAACACACCAATTTGTCTTCAGCAGAGCAAAAGGTATGCACTCCAGAGTCTGCAGCTATCAAAAGCACAGAAATGCTGTAATTCTTCACACATATTTCTCATGTCACCCAATCAAAACTCTTCCCTCATTTTTTTTCAAATGAAAACCCTTCCCCCTCTGCCCTTTCTGCCTATTTTCCATAGCAACCACCTCTTGGAGAAACTCTGGTGTTTGCAAGTTCACACAACAATGTTGCAATTGAACTCTGAACTCTCAGTGCACCTGCATATCCAGTGCTTTCTTTCATTTAATGATTTTTTATTGACCACTCAAAATACATCTTTCAAACAACACATCTGTACACCCTAACTTTCTGTTTTCATCAATCAAAATCCACCAATCACTGTTACTGCTTCATAAACACAGAAACTCCACAGTTTTTTTCATTTCAAACTCTCATTTTTTCAACTGCCATTTCATTGCCACACTTCATCTGACTGCAGGAGAACCTTCTCTCACCATGTTTTCTGTCTGGATTGTTGGTCATAGTTATATTCACTGGGCTCAAAGGTACGTTGAAAGCAGGAATTTACCTAACCTCAATTTACAAGATGTGGAAATTAAGTGGTTTGGCCACAGAGGATTAAAATGTCACCAATTGATACCATTGGTGAAAACCTTTATGCATTTGCCAAAACCTGACCTGTTAATTGTGCACTGTGGAGGTAATGACTTGGGCACTTTGACTGGTGTAGGTCTGGAAATGCTTTTAAAGGACACCTTTGAGCAATTAATGGCACTTTTTCCTCAGACTGCCTTGGTATATTCAAATATATACCAAAGACAGAAATGGAGGTGGTCAAACCAATTTTGTCCACAAATTGAGAAGTCGAGGAAGCATGTAAACAAATCTGTTTCAGCTTACATGAGAGACCATGTAATGGGCTCCCTGTACAACAATAACTTGCGTTACTACATGCAAGATATCTACAGAGGAGATGGAGTTCACTTCTCAGATGAGGGCAACAGAATTTTCACTCTGAATTTAAAAATGTGCATTGGTACCTACTTATAAGTACCTAAATGTACCATAAACCCAAAAGCTCTTCTCAGAGCTACCCTACATCTGATCACTCACAATTATTATTTAACTCTAACATTTTTCACTAATTTTCAACAAAGTACGCTCCCGGGGGCGCTACCCGGTACGCGAACCGGGAGCTAACCTCGCGAAATTTTTTAAAAAAATGTTTTTTTTTCGCACATATAAACCTCCTCAGCCACCCTCAGAAAACCTAGGGGGTCAAGATAAGTCTACCGTGCCCCCTTCTACCCATTCTGAACATTATTTGCCCTCCATCTTGTATCTTAATTCGACCGAAACACAAAATGGTGGACTCCCGGAACGCTTAAGGTACGCGAACCGGGGCGCTCAACGGTTCGCGTACCGGGTCGCTCCCTGGGAAGCGCACCATCAAAAAAGGTGGGAAAGTAGTTCACAGAAAAGCCACTTGAGACAATTTCACCAAATATAGATTAGCTCATACTACATACCAATCCCTACCATTTTCACAAATTTGATTGGAATTCCATTTAGCCATTTAGCCTGTAGACCTCTCTAAATACCGTGAGGTAAATTACTTCACAAAACACATCTGAAATGTTGGAATTGACAACCAATTAAAATGTTACTTTCATTTTCTACTTTTTTTACCTGACATTTGATTGGTTATGTACCCGAATATATATAAAGGAAGAGAAGGAAACACAGCCATTTTGACTACTACTTCCTGGTATACATTTCAATAGGATTTTCATTAATAACTTCAACTTCTTTTTAAAGGTAAGTTGTTATTTTTAAAACTGAAGTATATTGTGCACTTTAAGTTAATATGGCAAACTTTTTCTGTTAGTTATATACTATCCCTCTGTAGTACTTATAAATTTAGATACACTTTTTTATATTCCTACTTCCACTCTGATACTATACACTGCCCAAAGATAAATTCTCTGTTAAAAACTACCTATCTAAAATTAATCCCAACAGTGCCCTACCTCTACTAATATATATTTTTTTTATGCAAATTTCAGGGAAAATGGAAAGTGAACAAAACATTTCATTTGAAATTGTCCTTCCAGAGTCCAACACAGAAATCATTGATCCAAATGAGATTGAATTTATGGATGAAACTTGGGACCAAGAACTACTGCAATGTGTACAAGCAGTAGATAACCTCCTTGCAAATGAGGACATTTTACAACCTCAGAGACTACAATCTATATTCCATGATTATTATGAAATTTCTGACAATGAAATGTTAGAAAGTTTAATAAATTATGAAACACAATAAAAAAAGCTTAAAAAATTAAAAAAAATAAAAAATAATCAACAAAACCAATAATCAATTAACATACAGCATTTGAAAAGTCTATCATTTATTTTTCATTGTGGTACGCTCCCCAGAACGCTTCCCGGTTCGCGTACCGGGCGCTAACCACGAAAAAAAAAAAAAAATTTTTTTTTTTTTTTGCTTCGCGGGGCCCCTTTAAAACCTCCACATTAAACCTAGGGGGTCAGCGAGGATCTACTATGCCCCCTTATAGTTATTTCCCCCTTTGTTTTGGCCTCCTCTTGTCTCTCGATCCTACCGAGAGACAAGATGGCGGCCGCTCCGGACTGTTTAGAATGTTGACAGACACCGGAAAGCCAATCAGCTTCGCTATGCGAAGTTCCGATACGCTTAAGGTCCGCGAACCGGGGCGCTGCCTGGTCCGCGCTTACAGATATATATCTTTTTTTAAACGTTAATTTCTCAAAATCCACTGGAGCACATATATTGAGACCTACAAAAGGCACATCGGGCTACCAGTCCCTACAATTTTGCCAAGTTTCGTGCAAATCCATTCAGCCGTTCGGGCTAAAAGTGAGGCTAACCGCCCTATGGAAAACTCAATGTTAAAAACACGTTTTGGGACCCCCCTTTTTTCTCGGCCCCCCCTGGACAAACTAAAAATTAGCTATGTCTCTGTACTACACTTATCCTCAAGGCCAAATAGTGTAGGAGCCATGAGAACTTCTTGAAATTCCTCAGAGCACATCCCGAGATTCTTTCCCTAAAATTTTGGTTTTAAAAACACCAGGTAAGAGTTTTTAAGGTCATATGGCAATTTTTTTTTGAAAATTAAAACAGAATCATTGCAGAATGACCAGCCATTTCTACACTTTAAATAAGCTGTATAATGTCCTGATGTTATTGAAGGACCATCATGATATATAATTGCTACAGTTACAAAAGTCCTTCCTGATATTGACAACTGTGAAGCCACAAAATTTTTAATTAAAGTTCTCAATTTTGTTCCATCAGGCCTACATCGTTGGAACATTAAAATTACATACTGGCCATATGTTCGTATAAATAATGTGGACATCATTTCAGATTTACATTGGCTACACTCCATGTTGTGATCAGCTGCTTTTACTAGCTTATTAAAAGAGACTGATTTACTGTCTGGCAAAGTTAAATATATAAATCTTTCTGAGTCTACACTAGTAGTACTTGATACCCTACAGTTCTCGCAGTCATGCTGCCATTGATAAGAAAGCCCAAACAGGTGATCTACATCTACACCTTCATCATGCAATACATCAAGCATATACATTAAAAACTCCTGACAATCTTGCTGACTATTTTGAGAGAATTGTGTTTGGCCTGAACATCTGTCTAACAGATTTCGAATTTCAGACACACTTTCTATGTTTGTTCTATCAGTGCTACATTTCTCTAACACAGAATTTAACAAACTGCAAAATCTTTGATCAGAATTGACCACAATCTCTTCTTTTACATTTTCTAGAGAAAACAAAACATTAACCACTACATTAGCATAGCAGTTGACACCAGAACTGTTTTCAAATTGAAAACCAACAACATCTTCAACAGAATCCTTTTTGTTTCTGCTTATAATTTCAGGTTCATCGACTTTTCGTCTTTTTGCTACAACCTCCCCAGTATTGGTCACATTTCTTCGTTTCCGGCCTACCACACGTTTCTCAAACAAAGGATACTGAGGCAAATGTGGCGCATACTCTCTTCTCAACCTATTGTATTCCTTAACACAATCTAGATCCGCACAAATGTTTGTGACATCACACTCAATCAAGTACAATCCCGATAAAGTCCTAACTCGTGACAATGCCACATATGCCATACCCTCCTTGAACACAGAACTGCCAATATTCACCAATGCACAGTCTACACTTAAACCTTGCGATTTATGGATTGTCACCGCATATGCCAAGCAAACAGGAAACTGCTTACGACGAACATATAAGTCTTTTACAAGCAAAAATCTAGCAGAACAACGAGCAATTAGCTGTACTTCCTCAATGCCATCAAATTTAATTTTTAAAAATTCAATTCCATCTCTATTTCTGTATTTCACAAAATCAACAACATTACCCATTGATCCATTTACCAGACCTCTTTCAACATGTAAATTCCTTCTTAAAATTATACGGCAGTTCAAGCACACATTCAGAGTCTTTTCAAAACCCGCAGTTTTAGATATACTCTTCTCTAATGAATCCAATTTTGTTTTCAGATTCTCAGTCAAAATAATTTTTGATCCCATATGCTCTACTCTGTCAATAGCTTTCAGTTTCACAATCTCTTGCTTTTCTAAATGCAACATTTTGTTGTTGAATTTGGCACATTCTGCAAGAGTTGGCATCAAACATATTCCAGATTTTTTCTCAGTAACTTTCTGAAAAATATTCTCAGGCACAACATCTTCGTCTGGATATAAATTTGTCAGTAATCGTGCATGTAAAGCTTCTTTCCCATGCTCGGTCACTTTTCCAATTCTAACATCTTGTAGAATAGTCTTGTAAACTTCATCCTTTGCCTGACGCATATTTTCATGCAGTTCAGCATAATTGAAGTTTAACCATATATTGACGTTGCCAATGCTCCCTAAGCACTTCCTGGTATCTTCATGCGTGAGCATTTTGAACACAGGTTGCCCTTTCACTGGTGTCAGCTGCAGAAGATCTCCGAAAACAATGATGTGTTTGCCACCAAATAACACATCATACTCTGTTTTGAGAACTTCTTGCATTCTCAAATGCACAAAGGCAAGCATGACATTGGAAACCATGCTTACTTCGTCAATGATAAGAAGTTTCATTTTCCTCAAGACTCTTGAAACTTCAAAACAAGCATCTCCAGATAGCTTGTGATATTCTAATTTGTTGTCATGCTCCACTGGCAGCATCAGTAAACGATGTAAAGTAATCCCTTTAATGTTATGTGCTGCCAGTCCAGTTGGAGCGGTGACAACACAAGACAGCGATGACTCTGTCCTTTCCTGCAAATAACATGAAATTGCTTTAATAAGGAAACTTTTTCCAGTTCCCGCTTCTCCACTCACGTACAGTCGGACAGGCTTCAACGACGTACATGAGCACTCTTTCTTGTCATGACTTAATCCATGATCAATTTGCATGGTAAGTTCGTCATATATTTTCCTCTGCTCAACGTTGAGTTGTCTTTCCAACTCTTCTAAGTTAACCGCATCCTCCTGAGCATGTGCCATGGCTCTTTCCACTTCATTCATAGCAGTGGCAGCTTCATTTTCGATAAGAGGTCCTCCTAGTGGATCCTGACTCAATGAAACAGAACTCTGACTGTCCTGAGAACTGTCTCTGGCAATCTCGGCTGCAATCGTTGCTTCCTGCTCAATTTCCACATTCAACATTTCTACATATTTGGGAAAAGCAAGACATTCTATGGTCTCCTTGGCAGCATTGAATGAGTCTTCGTAACAAAGGAAATCTCCAAGCAGTTCCTCTTCTGCACGCCAAGGCTTAAAAAGTTGCAAAAGTGCTAAATAGAAAAACTCCTTTTTTTCAGGAGATTCGCCACTCAATTTTCGATAGTTTATCAAGTGGCATTTTCTTTGCTTGACCAGACATCCCTCACTTCCTATTACAGCATACACTCCTTTCTCAGTATCTTCTTTGATGTTCCTCTTGAATATGTAATTTTGCAGAACCTCATACAGACAAACATTCTCGAGGTGACTGCTTCGATTTGGATAATATGTATCCAACATGTTGCTCTTCAAAATGTCGGTACTGTTTGGCTCCTTTTCCGCCAAATACTCAATTTCCCGCACATGTTTCAGAACTCGATTACGCGTTGCAGCAAGACCAACACTCGCCCAAACGATACTCCTGGACTTGGCATAGAGACTTGCTGAAGACAACTGGTCAGAACATTCGTAAGCTCCGATTTCTCGATGCGACAACATCTTCAGACTGAAACTGTACAACTTCTTGCTGAGGTTCTTTTCATGGGAAATGTCCTCCCACATATCCTTCAATTCTGTCTTCTCTTTTTTGGTGATGTAAGATGTCACATACCGAGCCACAGCCATACAGTTATCAGCCACAAACTGTATATCCATGTTAGCATTCCACATGGACAAAATCACCGGGTTGTAGTCGTTGATGTACTTAGACTCTTCGTTCCTCTTCAAATTGTATGTGTTTTTAGGTGATTTCTTCATCACATTATGTCGCAGCGAAGACATCAAACTGTTCACTCTTCCTTTAGAAATCACCGATCGTGGAAAGCCGAAACGACATTTGGTGTAGAACTTGTCTTTGTTCCGGAATTTACGACGACAGTACTTTCCACATCGATGGCTTTGGAAACGTAGAACTTTTTCTCTTAGGCTTTTTTTCTCCTTTGCGTTTGGAACAGCACACGTAGAATACTGTTCTATGAAACTCATCACTGAGTCTTCTGCATCCGTTCCAAATTTAGGTGCATCCTTGATCCACAGCAACATATGTATATGAGGAGCACCTCTTGCTTGGTACTCCTTCCTCCAGAAGAAATCCAACACCTCTCCAAGAGGTGGATTCTTCTTATTCATGATGAAAGACATCATACCTTCAAATCTATGATTGAAGTACCTACATACATTGACTGGATCCAAAGAGCACAGTTCTCCGGGTGTCTTGAATTCGATGTTTTCTACGTTAGCATTTGCCTCTCGTAGAAATTCAAGTAAGTCTTCCCAGCCATACTCAGCACAGCTCAAAGTGAGGAACCATGTGGGAGTTCCTAAGTTCCTCAGCATACATTTTAAATCACCATGACGACGGTACCAGTACTCATTAGTACCACGCTGACACGCCATGAGATTAATCAGGTGAGAATCCAAAATACTGTCTTGGACATTGACTTTATCCATAAAGTCACTTGCCGAGATGTTTTGCATGTGTATACCACTTTTCAAGATGTGGTTCACTGCATATGACAGTCCAGACAGATCGCTTTCAAACAGGAGATGAAACAAATAAGGAATGCATTGTCAAAACCTAGGATCTCCTGCATACAATCGCAAAGTCCGGTATTCAGAAGCAGGAATTTGATGAGGTCGCTCATCATATCTTCCTCCCTGACCTGTTGGAAAAAGCTGTGGGAAACACCGAGCTTCCAAACTTTCCTCCCAAACACTAATGGGACTCCCTTTCGCTTGTTTCATTTGAAACAACTCAATAGCATTCCCCATGACTTCCTTGGAATGCAAAGGATGAACACTATAATGTTCATATATTTCTTCACTAGTACAGGGTTCTACTTTCTCAATTTGACCAGCACACAAATCGCTATCCTCTTCCTCACTTACTTCCTCTTCTGCAACATATACATTTTTATAGTATTTATTATTTTTTTTCAAATACAATGTTGCCCTTTTGACTTTCCTAACATCTACTAAATCTTGCCATATTTTCTTATTCTTTGTCGGAACCCCATTAACTAAGATAACAAGAGGTTCCTCTTCCACTTTTTCTACTCCAATTGTGTTAATGTTTTTCTTCAAATCTAGAGGCAAATAAACAACTCTTCCCTTTAATCCTCTCTGTAAATCTGATGGAGGCAATTTCCCTGTCTTTGGCTCCATTCTTACAATAGCCTGAAAGGGATGGATACTTTGAATCAAAATAGATTCATAAGTATTTAAATCCTTCAATTCAGAAGGAATCTCAACCAATTCCAGATTATTATGAACTGCTCTAGCAGGCATCTGGTTTTGATTTAATTTGTTACAACAATAAGTACACACACGTTGATCCAATCCCAAATCAAAACAATTTTCTACCATCAAGTATGTTGTAAAATCCTTCCATTCACTATTATTTTCCCTTTCACTTTTTCCATATAAATCCACTAACTTAGTCTGATTCTTATAATAAGTGCGTCGGCAACACACACAAGTGAAATTTGGCCTCTCACTTGATTTCACCTCAAACGTCACAATTTCCCTCTGGAAATTATCTGTACTGGAAACCTGTACACTATCTTCCACATTACTCTCTTCTTCTTGGTCACTTTCAACATTCTCCTCTTTACTTCCAAAGTAACAAAACTCAATTTCTTCACATATATTCTTCACATCTATTTCAGAACCATGCAAAAGAGCAGCGCATAATTGTTTAAGCATAATTGCTGGACTCTTAGCATAATACAACATTCTAACTAATTTCCTCACTTTATTATGATGCACTGCTAGCATCCTGAAATGATGAAAAACACTCTGGCATACTCTCCTGGAAAGACAAGCCAGTGAATGACCATGCAAACCTATCACTTCTCTCACTCTGCAAGGATCTAATTCTTGCAACAACTTCATTTTCTGCTTCAAACTTTTCTTATTAAATGACCGTATAAAATCACAAAGCAAATTGATGGAATCCTGTCGTACACTGCAAATACTACTACACTTCCAGGTGTACACAGGACCCTTAGGACGTCTCCCTAAAACCTCCTTACCTAACACCTCTTCTATCTCTGTTCTCACAAGTTTTTCTTTTTCAACTGGACAACCATCTTTCACTTCATAAGCTCGACCACTGGTGTCAACTGCATGCACCAAATCATTATCCTGGAAATAACTCTCCTCATTAAAAAATGCCTCAGAGCTTGAACTATGCATCCATTCTCCAGAAAAAACTTCACAAAAATTACTACGATTAACTATTCTCTTCCATCTACTATTTCTTTTGAAATCATAAATTGCCTTGTTTAGCTTCCTAATTCTATTGATTGTCAAAATAAATAACTTACGTTTAATTTCAAATGCCTGATCAATAACTTTCTCAACTATTTTTTTTCTCTTATAAAAAACCACTTTCTGTTGACCTTTCTTAATATTTTTTAACAAATTCCCAATTATCCTGTTGCGGAACATTCGTTTACGAATGTCCCTAAACTGTTGTTTCCTTCTACTTTCATGCATAGAGTTATCTCTTACTCTAGCAGTAACATTTCTCATTGGCCTTTCCTTACCATTTGAATTGTTTCTCCTTTTCTGGACTGAAACATTTTCTGTAGTAATATTTTTTTTACTAGACATATTTCTTATGACTGTTTTTGGACTCTTACCCGGTGCTTTCTTGGTGACTTGACAAATCTTTTTGTTAGAGGACTGCTGCATTATTCCATGGTCCTGCTGTCTTTGACGTTTTGCAGCCTTTCTCACTCTTTCTTTGCTTGGCATCCTAAAATCTTGAAATAATCTGCAGTTGAATCTGTGGTAAAATATAATAAAAAATGTTATTAACCACTATTACCCAACAGTAAATTAATAACAGTCATCAAAAACTTAACACACTACTTAAGTATATAATATACTGAAGCCTATCTCCAATTTTTCACTGAACAGGACTCATCTCTTCTTAACCTTGGATAAACCTCACCTACTCTGTGTCCCCTGCACATAATTAAATGTAAAGGGGCAGATTTATATTAACTAGCACATCCCCAGGGATGCACCAGTTAACGTGCACCGCTGCTCTGCCACCCACGGTGTGCCGCATTTACAATCAGATAGGACAAAGCTACATCAAAACCCTGCGCCTGCTTGAAGCAGGCATAGATCTTGACGCAGGTAGGCTGAAAGCTAAAGCAACAACTAAGTGTCGTGTGCAGAAGTTACAAAAAAGGAAAAATGGCGTTTAAACCAGTAATGAGCCCATGCTAACTTAACACAGAGTAAAAATATCCAGGATCTACATCAGTTTGGGGTTCACGAACCTGGCAGGTACAAGGCACTAAGGCTTTCCACCGTGCATGTCTCATCCCAAATCATATGTTGTTTGTGAATGAAACAATTTCCCAGACCAAATGCTTTGGATTGGCTACTTCTAAAAAATTAAACACCCCTACTATCCCGGAGTTAGAGGAATATGATAGTTGGAGTAATTTTACTCGTTGTCCATTAAAGATTTACAGGCCCTACTCCGTAATTCTTCCTTTAACATTTCCAGTATAAATCCAAAAGGTTGACTGCTTTGGCAACGTGCCTTATCCACGGTTTAATAACGCTGCCTTTTGCTTTATATAAGTTTTCAAATTGTATGAAATATATACCAATAGGTCGTTATTAACCTTTAGGTAGTGGTTTTCTTCATGAGGTCTGGTCGCTTCCATACACATACAGATTTTCAAAGATGATCAAGAAGTTTATCTGAATGGAGAGGAATGCACTGAGATGCCAGATCATTCACTAATGTGTAGGCACATACAGTTACACGGTTCATGCAACAAACACCGACCAAATATGGCTTGCGTGTTGCAAGGCACACCAGTTCCTGCTATCATCCCCACGTTCAAGTTCTTGGAAAATTGTAGTTATTTGATGCTCAATAATGAAGATTGTTCTGGGTTAATTAAAAGTATTCATTTTATCGTAACAGTAAATGAACGGGTTATTTGCTGCAGAAATGTTCTATTTCCTCCCACACATGAACATACGGAGTTTTCAATCTGGCCACAAATACCAACCTTGGGAGCACATTTCAACGGCATGACAAGAATAAGAGCTCTTTTGTCTCAGAGAGAGGTGGCCTTGACTTCGGCCCGTGAAACGTTCGTGCTTCACATAGCGAACACCCGTACAGAGTTGCAGACCCTTTTAAATACAGATTCGCCTTTCCATTTCAGCAAGATGGTTCGGACTATCTCTAACGCGTCCTCCACAAAGGGCCTGGCGCACTTTTTTAAAGTTGTTACCAGTGGTCTCGTGACTTCATTTGAGAAAATCTTTGGAGTCATCCCTACTTTCTTTCATTCTATTTTTTCCACTCTGCTTCGTGGATTCCCATTTTTACTTGCATTACCAGCGGACGCTCTTGTGCTTTTTTACATTTTTAAATATGGATGTCCCTCCTGTGCAAGCTCCCGCCCTGCAGCTGCTGACACTGTTCCGCAATCGCATGCTAGAATATTATGGCACAATGCCGTTGGCGATATTAAGCACGGCATATGGATTATCTTTTCGATTCTCCTACTTCACCTGTGTCCAGCCTGTATTTTACTGCCTGACCTGTGATTTCCATTGGGCCATTGATTTGTGTCTCTGCGGACCGGTTTCTCCTGACGTCGACTTTAATCAGCTGATGACTCCTATCATTACTCACGAGTTGGTTTGTCCTGGCGAAAGGATTATGGCTGTGGCATTGATGCATGGACTAATTGGTCCCTGGAATTTACTGGCGGCAACACAGTCTTTCTTGGAACAGAGCTTTCTTGAAAACCCACCGAGCTGTCCTCTGATGTTGATAGAGGATCCGGTGCTGGGAGAGCACGTATCTTCTTTTCCGCTTTTAAATTGGATGGCTGAACTCTTTTCGGATGAAGACGGTGACTTCCTATTGGAGGCTGTTGCAGCTTATTTTGCATACACAGTTATGTCATAGACCTTTTTCATGTTTGATATGCTGAGTACTAGCATTTCATTGACAATTCATTCACTTATTTGTCAAGTTTTTATTATTTAGCTTGCCTATTGGCTTAAGACTCGATAAAGTACTTGGCTGTTTTATTTTTCTTTAGCATTAAATTTTCCTAGTTTTTAATGTTTTACCTTGCGGACCGTCCACATATAAACTTGCAATCTGCTCTCATGAGATGGCACTTCTATTATCTTATTCAGTTCGTTTCCGGATCATGGGGAGGTGTCATCTAGGTCCTGGATATCTTTACACCGTGTTAAGTTAGCATGGACTCATTACCGGTTTAAACGCCATTTTTTCCTTTTTTGCAACTTCTGCACACGACACTTAGTTGTTGCTTTAGCTTTCAACCTAATAGTTCATCGTGATTTACATGACAATAATATGTTATTGCTCTACTATCTGCTTTACTTGTTAAACTATATCTGTACAGCGAGTGCTGAAGTTTCAAGAACAACACGATACAGAATTGTTATGAGGTCTGATCTCCACGACTTCATACTCATAACATAAGTGCAGCTTCTGCCAATTCTGGGCATGAGGCGGGTTTTATATTGCTTTGCCGAACACACATACACAACACTTGATGCGGTTCACATGAAGAGAGAGCTGGTGTATGCTGATGTGATTCCTTCAAATCTAAGACACTAAAGTATCGGCACGCCCTAAACCAACACAAAGAGACCTTCTTAGCAAATAATATATTATGTGTATTAGGGAGGGTGAGATATAAGCAGCCGCGGGCCGTGGAGGGAGTTACGGTGGGGCAGGGAGGCGGGGAGGGGGAGGGGCAGGGTGGAGCCCTCTCCACCCTGCCCCTCCCCCTCCCCGCCTCCCTGCCCCACCGTAACTCCCTCCACGGCCCGCGGCTGCTTATAAGTGTTGCTAACTCTTATTCATTTACAGCATGTTAACATACTGTCACCATTCGCTTTTTATGTACTACTAACTATGCTGGTAATTTTGCTACTGATAATATGTGTACTTGTATAATCTAAGATACTACGCCTGAGAAGACGGCATTAGTAAATAAACATTTCAAATACACATGTGTTCTTCTTAACTCCATGTTCTGGTTTCTAAGAAATATATAACGACCGACTGTTCATGAGTTCCACGTATCCTGAGGTACTATACGTTCATATTCTGGATTGTCTAAACATTGAGAGTTTGTTATATCCAATGTGACACTGTACCTAGCTTGCTAAGGGGTTTTGATTACTAAGGTGAGTTTTGGGACACCCTAATTCGCCGAGGTTCCAATCCTCTGTCCACAGTTCTGTCTGAGAACAGAAACCCTGCGACAGGGACACCCCTGAGCCTTGCTGGAGCTTCATCACACTTGCGATACAACTCCAGCAATGCGCCACCTTTACGGCACAGATACGTCACGCATCTGTGCTGTTTTTGCCCCATGATGCGCCGCATTGTAAATGCAGCACACCATAGGTGACGGAACAGCGTCACAGAATGACTAACACATCCCTGGTGATGCGCCAGTCATCATAAATCTATCCCTATGCTTCTTATCTTGTTAGAAATGAACCGCCATATGTATCATCAAAGTTTTTTGCATTTCCTAAATAGCGAACTTTAAGGAATAAATAGCGATTCTTTACCATTCCTAGTTTGCGATGACCTATTTGCTAATTACAAATTACCCATTCATTTCCATGCAGCAGGAGGCCCATAGGAATGAAGGTGCAATTTGCGATTAGCAATTACCTCATCGCAAATTACAAATTTTTCCGAGGGTGCAGGGGTGTCTCAAGAACACCCTGCTGCACCCCTGAAAAAGAAATTTGGGGGCATATGGCGCACATACATTTTGAAAACATTCCTTTACCTCAAAAACGATTTTCAACTCATAATTTGAAAACACTGCACATGGGGAAATGACTTAAAATGTCCTTAAGACACATAAAAGCGTTTTTTGATTGCCTTTGCAGCATGTTTCAGTCACCTTTAACATGCCTATGTAACGCAAACATTCAAAATGTAAATTTGCCATGCACAGGTGGGAGCATATTTACAAGCAATTTGCTCCACAGACAAACTTCTTACATTGAAATAGGAAAAATAACATCAGAGACTCTCAATTACCTTATAAAGAAGCAGACACCATTATGTCCTTCTCATCAATATTAAAACCATTGCTTTTTCTCAAAAACGATTTACAAGTCATAATTTGAAAACACTCCACAGCTCCTATGCACATAAAAGCCCTGTCAGTACTAATACTTCACATTTTCTCCAATTACAATTTCTCAAAGAAACACAATCTATTTGTAAAACACTTGAGACAAAGCAACATTTGAAAAACACAACTTTCTTCATAATTTTCTCCTTAAAGCACACTATTTTCTATCTAAATTAAAGAAATCTTTTCTCACCTTAGCAAATACTTTGAGTTTCAAAACAGTCTCAGAAACACACCAATTTGTCTTCAGCAGAGCAAAAGGTATGCACTCCAGAGTCTGCAGCTATCAAAAGCACAGAAATGCTGTAATTCCTCACACATATCTCTCATGTCACCCAATCAAAACTCTTCCCTCACTTTTTTTCAAATGAAAACCCTTCCCCCCTCTGCCATTTCATGCCTTTTCTGCATAGCAACCACCTCTTGCAAGACCTCTGGTGTTTGCAAGTTCACACAACAATGTTGCAATTGAACTCTGAACTCTCAGTGCACCTGCATATCCAGAGCATTCTTTCATTTAATGATTTTTTCTTCGCCACTCAAAATACATCTTTCAACGAACTCATCCATGCACACTAACTTTCTGTTTTCAGCAATCAAAATCCACCAATCACTCTTACTGCTTCATTAACACAGAAACTCCTCAGTTTTTTTCATTTTACACTCTCATTTTTTCAACTGCCATTTCATTGCCACACTTCATCTGACTGCAGGAGAACCTTCTCTCGCCATGTTTTCTGTCTGGATTGTTGGACATAGTTATATCTATTGGGCTCAAAGGTACGCTGAAAACAGGAATTTACCTAACCTCAATTTACAAGATGTGGAAATTAAGTGGTTTGGCCACAGAGGATTAAAATGTCACCAATTGATACCATTGGTGAAAACCTTTATGCATTTGCCAAAACCTGACCTGTTAATTGTGCACTGTGGAGGTAATGATTTGGGCACTTTGACTGGGGTAGGTCTGGAAATGCTTTTAAAGGACACCTTTGAGCAATTGATGGCACTTTTTCCTCAGACTGCCTTGGTATATTCAAATATATGCCAAAGACAGAAATGGAGGTGGTCGAACCAATTTTGTCCACAAATTGAGAAATCGAGGAAGCATGTAAACAAATCTGTTTCAGCTTACATGAGAGACCATGGAATGGGCTCCCTGTACAACAATAACTTGCGTTACTACATGCAAGATATCTACAGAGGAGATGGAGTTCACTTCTCAGATGAGGGCAACAGAGTTTTCATTTTTAATTTAAGACTGTGCATTGGTACCTACTTATAAGTACCTAAATGTACCATAAACCCAAAAGCTCTTCTCAGAGCTACCCTACATCTGATCACTCACAATTATTATTTTACTCTAACTTTTTTCACTAATTTTCAAGAAAGTACGCTCCCCAGAACGCTTCCCGGTTCACGAACCGGGCGCACTCCACCAAAAAAACTAAAAAAACGGTATATTTTTTTTTTGCCCTGCGAGACCCTTTCAAAGCCTCCACATCAAACCTAGGGGGTCAGGGACGATCTACTATGCCCCCTTATGGTCATTTGCCCCTTCGCTTTGGCCTCCTCTTCTCTCTCGATCCTACCGAGAGACAAGATGGCGGCCGCTACGGACTGTTTGGAATGTTTACAGACGCCGAAGAACCAATCAGCTTCGCAAACCTCCGTAACGCGAAAAGTACACGAAGCGGAGCGCTGTTACAGATATATATCTTTTTTTGAACGTTAATTTCTCAAAATCCACTGGAGCACATATATTGAGACCTAGCAAAGGCACATCGGGCTACCAGTCCCTACAATTTTGCCAAGTTTCGTGCAAATCCATTCAGCCGTTCGATTATTATTATTTTATTTTTTTTTGCTGCGCGGGGCCCTTTTAAAACCTCCACATCAAACCTAGGGGGTCAGCGACAATCTACTATGCCCCCTTATGATCATTTGCCCCTTCGCTTTGGCCTCCTCTTGTCTCTCGATCCTACCGAGAGACAAGATGGCGGCCGCTACAGACTGTTTGGAATGTTTACAGACGCCGGAGAACCAATCAGCTTCGCTTCACAAAGCTCCGTTGCGCGAAAAGTACGCGTACTGGAGCGCTGCCCGGTCCGCTGTTACAGATATATATCTTTTTTTAAACGTTAATTTCTCAAAATCCACTGGAGCACATATATTGAGACCTACAAAAGGCACATCGGGCTACCAGTCCCTACAATTTTGCCAAGTTTCGTGCAAATCCATTCAGCCGTTCGGGCTAAAAGTGAGGCCAACCGCCCTATGGAAATTAACATGGGAAAAACGCGTTTTGGGACCCCCCTTTTTTCTCGGCCCCCCCTTGACGAACCCCCCCCAAATTTTCAGGGGTTGCTCAGAAACAAAATGTTCCATTTTCCAGAAAATTTCAGCCAATTCCGTCCACAAACGCCAAAGTTATTAGACATAGAATTTTCAAAAATCCCATAGAGAAAAAATCCTAACTATATATACCTACTGGCGACCGCCAGTAGGTAATATATATATCGCCAGTAGGTATATATAGTTAGGATTTTTTCTCTATGGGATTTTTGAAAATTCTATGTCTAATAACTTTGGCGTTTGTGGACGGAATTGGCTGAAATTTTCAGGAAAATGGCACATTTTGTTTCTGAGCAGCCCCTGAAAATATTGGGGGGGTTCGTCAAGGGGGGGCCGAGAAAAAAGGGGGGTCCCAAAACGCGTTTTTCCCATGTTAATTTCCATAGGGCGGTTGGCCTCACTTTTAGCCCGAACGGCTGAATGGATTTGCACGAAACTTGGCAAAATTGTAGGGACTGGTAGCCCGATGTGCCTTTGCTAGGTCTCAATATATGTGCTCCAGTGGATTTTGAGAAATTAACGTTAAAAAAAAGATATATATCTGTAACAGCACTCCGGGCAGCGCTCCGCTTCGCGTACTTTTCGCGTTACGGAGCTTTGCGAAGCGAAGCTGATTGGTTCTCCGGCGTCTGTAAACATTCCAAACAGTCCGTAGCGGCCGCCATCTTGTCTCTCGGTAGGATCGAGAGACAAGAGGAGGCCAAAGCGAAGGGGCAAATGACCATAAGGGGGCATAGTAGATCCTCCCTGACCCCCTAGGTTTGATGTGGAGGTTTTAAAAGGGCCCCGCGGGGCAAAAAAAAAAATCGAACGGCTGAATGGATTTGCATGAAACTTGGCAAAATTGTAGGGACCGGTAGCCCGATGTGCCTTTGCTGGGTCTCAATATATGTGCTGCGGTGGATTTTGAGAAATTAACGTTCAAAAAAAGATATATATCTGTGACAGCGTCCCGAGTAGCGCTCCGTTTCGCGTACTTTTCGCGTTACGGAGCTTTGCGAAGCGAAGCTGATTGGCTCTCCGGTGTCTGTAAACATTCCAAACAGTACGGAGCGGCCGCCATCTTGTCTCTCGAGAGACAAGAGGAGGCCAAAGCGAAGGGGCAAATGACCATAAGGGGGCATAGTAGATCCTCCCTGACCCCCTAGGTTTGATGTGGAGGTTTTAAAAGGGCCCCGCGGGGCAAAAAAAAAAATCGAACGGCTGAATGGATTTGCATGAAACTTGGCAAAATTGTAGGGACCGGTAGCCCGATGTGCCTTTGCTGGGTCTCAATATATGTGCTGCGGTGGATTTTGAGAAATTAACGTTCAAAAAAAGATATATATCTGTGACAGCGTCCCGAGTAGCGCTCCGTTTCGCGTACTTTTCGCGTTACGGAGCTTTGCGAATCGAAGCTGATTGGCTCTCCGGTGTCTGTAAACATTCCAAACAGTACGGAGCGGCCGCCATCTTGTCTCTCGAGAGACAAGAGGAGGCCAAAGCGAAGGGGCAAATGACCATAAGGGGGCATAGTAGATCCTCCCTGACCCCCTAGGTTTGATGTGGAGGCTTTAAAAGGGCTCCGCGGGGCAAAAAAAAAAACAAAAAAAACGTTTTTTTTTGGTGGGGTACGCCCGGTTCGCGTAACGGGAAGCGGACTGGGGAGCGTACTACAAGGAAACAAGAATGATTGACTTTTAACTTATTGTATGTTTATAGACTTTTTTTTTTCTTTTTTTTCTGCTGAGTGACGTCTCGGCCTATGTCCACGGGATGCAGTCCCTACCATCTCGGCGTTTAAGCCCAGGGGGACCGGTAGTGTGGGAGAGATAACGTCTGTTAACGTTCGATTCGAAGGAAATCAGGAAGTGTTGATAAACATTGTCTGCGCCATCTTGCCTTTTTTCAAATGCCACACTTTTGTCGTGCACGGCAGCCATTTTAGATGCCTTGACCAGACCCACTCTCTGCACGCTGTCGATCCTTAGCATGGCTCCCCACCCTCGCAAGCATCTCCCCCAGGCACTGGTCACCCCCGCTCTCTGTCTTATGCATGGGCAATAAACCTCCCCCCATCTGCGCTGCTCTTCCCTGAGAATCACACCCTGTGCCCGCCCAACACCTCCCTTTCGCCCTATTCACTACCGCACCCTCTGACACTCCTCTTCCTCTGTGTCCGATTGTCCAGGCCGGTCCCAGGCTATCAGGTAGCCCTGCAGATGTAGTTTATGGCCCAAGCTGTAAAGAATCACCCCTCTTCAAAGGAGTTACAGTAGATCAAGGCCCCCACCCGATGAGATCCGTCACACCACACGCGTTCCTACTATCTGAAAACCATCCTGTATTGTGATTGGGGAGGGGACCGAGCCTGAAGCGGAAGATTCCAGGGATGCCTCTTTGTACATCAAAGTTTTTACAATTATGTGTCACATTAAAAATATATAGCACTCCAACAAAGTAGTAGGATTATAAAACTTTAATAGCTTATAAATATATACAACGCAACAAAAACAGTAAAAACATTTAAACATTTTTAGGAAAAAAGAAGCAACAATGGTCAGTAGCTGTGTTTTGTGCGAATAGTTCCAAGGCAGCACAACGTGCTGAGTTCTGGATGGCACCCAGGTGATGTTGCCTGGGTGCCGCACTGGTTTTGGGTATCCTACAATGCTGCTCCAAATAACGGCGTGGGGCGTCCCGGGGGGTGGCTCGTCAGTAGCGGTCTGTTGTGCGAATAGTCCCAAGGCAGCAGAACGTGCTGAGATGTGGATGGCACCCAGGTGATGTCAAGTAAGTTGCCGCACTGGTTTTGGTATCCTACAATGCTGCTCCGAATAACGGTGTGGGGCGCCCCGGGGGGGGTGGGGGGGTGAGGCGGCGTGAACGGGCCTCCCCAGGTGGAGGCTTGTCTGCTGTAGTGGGACGCCCCTTTACCGTTTCAGTTGCCATTCCGCCCGCTTTTGGTACACTGTGCCAAAATCCGCCATTCAGCTGAGTTGCGCCCACTCTTGCGGTGCAGCGATAGGCGGCTGCCACAGGACTCTCAAAATGGCGGCAGGCTCTGTCCTTTTTGGGCACGGCATGGGGCGCCCCGGGGGAGGGGGGGTGAGGCGGCGTGAACGGGCCTCCCCAGGTGGAGGCTCGTCTGCTGTAGTGGGGCGCCCCTTTACCGTTTCAGTTGCCATTCCGCCCGCTTTTGGTACACTGTGCCAAAATCCGCCATTCAGCTGAGTTGCGCCCACTCTTGCGGTGCAGCGATAGGCGGCTGCCACAGGACTCTCAAAATGGCGGCAGGCTCTTTCCTTTTTGGGCCTGGTCCACTGAAATGGCCCTGGGACACCTTGGAACTCGGACGCTTGTCTGCTAGGTCTTGGACCCCATTCTCGAAAGCGTCCCCTCAGCCTTGAGGATTCTATAAAAGTCTTGGGGGCCCCCGACTCCTGCAGGCTTCCGGTGGGGAGCGGCTGCCATGATTGCTCGCGGAATGACCACGACGGAGCCACGAGATGGTGGTGCTTTCATGCTGACGCCAGCTTCAGTCTGAAACATCCAGAAACAAGGTGGGGCTTTCATCGTTTGGGAAAAAAAAAAAGTTTTCATCCAATGAAAAGTGTTATTTTTAGGTCATATGATCAAGCCTTCCATCATTAGGAAACCAAAAGTAAAATGAACCAATGAAAAGTTTTATAAACAAGTCACATGACCTGTTATGCGGCATAGGGTATAAAAAGCGTAGAAAATCCATTGGCACGTGAGGCGGCGTCAGTAGCGGACCGATGTGCGAATAGGCCGAAGGCAGCACAACGCGCCAAGATCCGGATGGCACCGAGGTGGTGTCCACCAAGTTGCCGCACTGGTGTGGCCATCCTACAATGCTGCGCCGAAAGTCGGCGTGGGGTGCCCCGTTGGCCTGTGAGGCGGCGTCAGTAGCGGACCGATGTGCGAATAGGCCGAAGGCAGCAGAACGCGCCAAGATCCGGATGGCACCGAGGTGGTGTCCAGCAAGTTGCCGCACTGGTGTGGCCATCCTACAATGCTGCGCCGAAAGTCGGCGTGGGGCGCCCCGTTGGCCTGTGAGTTCGCGTCAGTAGCGGACCGATGTGCGAATAGGCCGAAGGCAGCACAACGCGCCAAGATCCGGATGGCACCGAGGTGGGGTCCAGCAAGTTGCCGCACTGGTGTGGCCATCCTACAATGCTGCGCCGAAAGTCGGCGTGGGGTGCCCCGTTGGCCTGTGAGGCGGCGTCAGTAGCGGACCGATGTGCGAATAGGCCGAAGGCAGTAGAACGCGCCAAGATCCGGATGGCACCGAGGTGGTGTCCAGCAAGTTGCCGCACTGGTGTGGCCATCCTACAATGCTGCGCCGAAAGTCGGCGTGGGGCGCTCCGTTGGCCTGTGAGTTCGCGTCAGTCAGTGGGGGTTGTTTGAGGATCTGACTGCATTGGAAAGCAATGTGATGCTGTGCGTCGCCCCCAAGATGAAGGTTCCTCGGCTGCAGTGGGGCGCCCCTTGGTGTTTCACTCGCTATGCAGCTGAGTTGCGTGCGCACTTGCGGCGAATAGGCCGAAGGCAGCACAACAATGTTTTCGGAATGGAAGACACCACAAGGCGCTGTGATTCGGTTGGCACCGAGGTGGTGTCTAGCAAGTTGCCGCACTGGTGTGGCCATCCTACAATGCTGCTCCGAATAACGGCGTGGGGTGCCCGAAGGGGGGGGGAGGCGGCGTGAACGGGCCTCCCCAGGTGGAGGCTCGTCTGCTGTAGTGGGGCGCCCCTTTACTGTTTAAGTTGCCATTCAGCTGAGTTTCGGCCGCTCTTGATGCTACAGCGACAGGCGGCTGCAACAGGACTCTCAAAATGGCGGCCTGTTCTTTGAATTTGGGCCTGGTCCACTAAAATGGCGCTGGGACACCTTAGAACTCGGACGCTCGAATTTTTTTTCCTTTCCTCTACATGCAAAAAAGGTAAATGCCCGGTACGTTACCTGCCTCATCTGCCACGATGTACTCTCCAGAGGAACCGAAAAAAAATATAGTTATGGTAACTATACCATGCATCGTCATATGGAGAGGTGGCACCGATTAATTATAGTGCTGCACAAAAGAGAGATTTGGAGGAGAACCCACGACCTGCCAGTACATTCACCAAAGAAGTGGCACTGACAGCATCAGAGGCAAGGGAAACGGTCCCAAATATTTAGAAGAACTTTGGAAAGATTAAAATGACATGTTTAGATTGTGGCAAATTAATTTCATGTGGACAGATGAGTGTTACTCTAATAAATACAGCATATGAACATCATCATAGTCGATGGTTGGTGGAGACATTTTGACTATATCCTGGACCTGCCCGTCCTCGCCCAAAATGGCGCCGGAATAAATGGGACTCGTAACTCCTTGTTGTGTACTGGTTGCAGAACCTTGATATCACGAGATACGTATGCAGTTTTGAAGCACATGGCGGGCGGGGACGAGAATTGATTGAATATTTCGACATTCCTATTGATATTAAGTTCTGATGTGTTATTGATTACTGTACTATTGAAAGTTCGAATTAACGTCACCCATGGTACTTGCCCGCAAATGTATATCTAAATAATTTTATTGTAACTGGCCCTGTCGTATTTTAATTATAAAATGTACGTCCACCGATTCCGCAACTGTTAGACACCTTAGTTCTTGCAACCTAATGGCCCGCCCGTTACGTTCCTCTACAGTGTAAATGTCTACTCATCATATACGATTACAGTTTGCTCCGTGGCCGGCCCACGTGGTTATAGGCCCGTATTTGTATACTGACATTTTCACAATAAAGGTTTTTAAAAGAAAACATGGTAGTAGTATTTACATTGGTAAAGTTTTTAATAATAGTCACTGTTTTAGAATCAGTAAAAGGCAAGTGAAATAAAGCAGTCCAATTACATGAAGGGTAAAAGGTATAATACGCAGGAACGCAGTAAAGATAAATGGTCAAGGGCTGTTGTCTTTTCTACTCCTGCAACATAAAGTGATCGATAAGAATCTGATATTCAGGCGTATCGGCGACTAAGACAGCAGGCCGAGCCTCTTTTGCTCAACGGCTCCGTCATGGGACGAAGAAACGCCCTTTTTCTCGAAAAAGGAATATATTTTACTTGCAGGACAGTTGTAAATTTTCCGGGAAAGTACATTAGCCTGGAACATTATAACATATGTTTAAGAAAAAATAATGTTCGAAAGTAATAAAAAGCGTAATTTTTAGGTCATATGACCAAGCCTTTCATCATTAGAATAAGAAAAGTAAAATGAATCAGTGAAAAGTTTTATTAACAAGTCACATGACCTGTTATGCTTACGTTACGCGCTGCGCGCCGCGCCCCGGATCGCTTCCGGGAAGCTGCGCTTCGCGCACCGGAGCACTTCCGGATGCGCTAACGCGGCGCGTCATATGACGCATTACGCGACAACGCAGGTCCAGAATATAGTCAAAATGTCTCCACCAACCAGCGGTTGGAACACAACCCCTTTCAGCAGGCTAAATAGTTCTGTTAAATGACAACAGAAGGGACAGGCAACAAGAACCATCAGTCAAAGAGGGGAGGGCAAGTTCTTCTCTACCGGGTCACGTTGGGGCGCTACCGGAACTGATCGAATTGGTAGTCTACAGTGTTTCTGGATGTTTCAGACTGAAGCTGGCGTCAGCATGAGAGCACCACCATCTCGTAGCTCCGTCGTGGCCATTCCACGAGCAATCATGGCAGCCGCTCCCCACCAGAAACCTGCGGGAGTCGGGGGGCCCAAGACTTTTGTAGAATCTTCAAGGCTGAAGGGACGCTTTCGAGAATGGAGCCCAAGCTCTAGCAGACAAGCGTCCGAGTTCCAAGGTGTCGCAGGGCCATTTTAGTGGACCACGCCCAAATCTGAAGAGCCGGCCGCCATTTTGAGAGTCCTGTGGCAGCCGCCTATCGCTGCACCGCAAGAGCGGGAGCAACTCAACTACATGGTGAGCGAGACGCTGTAGTCGAAAGAGCGGGCGGTAAACAGCTGAACAGCGGAAGAGGCACAGTGTAGCAAAAGCGGGCGGAATGGCAACTGAAACGGTAAAGGGGCACCCCACTACAGCGTGTCTTTAGGTGAAACGGATTGTGGGACAAGGTCAAGAATGGAAGAGTCACCAAAAGGCAAAAAGTTCCGCTTGACCCCGGGAGCCGGCCACCTATGTCGGGGGCGATCTCAGGCCACACCAGGGCAACACGACTTGGGGAGGGGGCCGGAGCCAAGCGCCCCCTCTGAGTCCACGCCATCACACCGTCCCTCGGGGGCCTCCGTCAAGCGGTTCAGGGTGGCACCGCATCACATTGTTTTCAAATGCAGTCACGTCCTCAAACAGCCCCCACTTACATTGAGAATAGTGAAGCTGTAGCAAGTGCAAATAGGCTTCAGACAGTGTTACAATCACTCCTCAAAACTTTGAACTATCAGAGTGCATGAGTTTCATGCTCGATCGATTGAGCTAGCCGGATCGGGCAACAAAAAGTATAAAATAGTTATGTAAATAGTTATTTAATAAAATGTTTTACCCTGTTACTTTGCTGGTGTGTTGTATATATTTGTAATATTTGCATAGAGTTTATCGTTATTTTGGGCGGGGTGGGTGGCGGAGCCGAGCTGTCTTGCAGCCATCATGGTGTGGAGCTCAGTTCATCTCACTAGTTTCGTATTTCTCATGAGGGGTTGCTCCTAATGTTTCTATTTTAGCGAGGTCAAAAAGAGATCCCATTAGTGGCCTACTGATTTTGCTCGATTCCTTTTGTTTTTTTACACGATTGTTCACTATCTGCAAAGACTAAACAGAGTATTGCGACTCTGTGCTTGTGCTACTAAATCCTTCATCCAGACACTTATACATCCACTCATTCTTCAATAAATCAAACATATTTAAACTTTACAGAAACACACAGTCACTGGATGATGTCATCAGTGATGTCATCAGTGATGTCATTTGAGATGTCATCAGTGATGTCATCAGTGATGTCACTGACCATGTCATGAATGATGTAATATGTGACATCATCAGCAGTGGATTGCGGGTGCGCGATATATAGTTAGTGCAACTAACTATATATGGAATTTCAATGGTTTTGTGTGAGTAAAATAAGGTTTTTTAAATGCTAATTCCTAACTATATATGGTCTATAACCTATGGTTTTTTCAGTGAATTTTCAAGGTTTTTTAAATGCTAATTCCTAACTATATATGGTCTCTAACCTATGGTTTTTTCAGTGAATATATATATATATATATATATATATATATATATATATATATATATATATATTCCAACATATCCCAGTTTAGGAAAATAAATAAATCCACTGGCGCCAGTGGATTTATTTATTTTCCTAAACTGGGATATGTTGGAATCTAAGGGAGTGGCATTCCCTGCCGTGTTGCCCGCCGTGATTGTGGCTTGGTTTTCTGCCAAGAATACGTTGGGATATATATATATATATATATATATATATATAGAGATATATATATAGATATATATAGATATATATATATCCACGAAAAAAGGTTGCCCCACTGAAGATGCCACCATCGAAGAAGTAATCACACAAACACCGCTGGCGGTAGCAGTAACAGCCTTTCTCACGCTTCCAAGGTGCCAAACGCATTTCAAGCTTTCTCTCTGCTCTTGATCACTGCCAAAATACACAGACACATTTGACTTTAGTCAGAACAACTGATTTATTTAATTTATAAGACCTGCCCCAGTGGGCGTAGGCAAAGCATAGCATCATGGTTCCTGTAGTCCATCTTATCTACTGACAAAGTATTTATAGTCCCTTTATTAAACGTAAATGGGTGCTATGTAATGAATTCATGTTCCAATTCTACCACAGCAGGTTAATGTTGAATCTCTTGATTCTCTTACCCCAGTGGGTGGAAGCGTCGTGGAAACAACTGTGCGGCTGCCAATATCTACCAGCAGTAAAGGCCCCCTTCGTCCCTTTCAGTGCTCGTGTTTCCGAACACTAAGGATCCGCCTTCACAGCAGCGGGGCATCTTTGCCGCTGGACTGGCCGTTTAATTTCCACGAAAAAATGTTGCCCCACTGAGTCAAATGTCTCTGTGTATTTTGTTAGTGATCAAGAGCAGAGAGAATGCTCAAAATGAGTTTGGAACCTTGGACGCTTGAGAAAGGCTGTTACTGCTGCCACCAGCGGTGTTTGTGTGATTACCTCTTCAATGGTGGCATCTTCAGTGGGGTAATCTTTTTTCGTGGAAATTAAGCGGCCAGTCCAGCCGCAAAGATGGCCGCCGCTGGGAAGGCGGGTCCCCAGTGTTTAGAAACGCAGCACTGAAAGGAACGAACGGTGCCTTTGTGCTGGTAGATATTGCTAACAGCACAGTTGTTTCCATGGCGCTTCCACCCACTGGGGTAAGAAATTCAAGAGATTCAACATTAACCCACTGTGGTAGAATTGGGACATGGATTCATTAGCACCCACTTGGGTTTAATAAAAGGACTTTAAGTACTTTGGCATTAGATAAGATGGACTACAGGAACCATGATGCTATGCTTTGTCTATGTCAACTGGGGCGAGTCTTATAAATTAAATAAATCAGTTATTCCGACTAAAGTCAAATGTTTCCGTGTATTTTGCCAGTAATCAAGAACAGAGAGAATGCTCGAAACACATTTGGCACATTGGACGCATGAGAAAGGCTGTTACTGCTGCCGCCAGCGGCGTTTGTGTGATTACCTCTTCAATGGTGTAGCAGCAAACAAATGAAGGACGAAATGCTGACAATGCAAACATTCTCCAACAGTCAAAAGATCTGGGTTAAATCCATTGTTCTTTTGCCCACTACGCCACCCCAGTTTGGACCCAGCCATATGCAAATCAGTCTTGAACCTGTGCACCATGGGAACAGTTGAGACCCAACTGCCAGGCCAGGACCTCCCTGGACCGGAAACAAGCATCCTGGGATCGGTTTCAGGGTATGTCACCCTTTTTCAGCCAGACTAGCTTGAATCCAGTGGCACAGTGAGTAAGGGACCCACGTCTGGGCATCCCCATTGTTCTGCATTCTGACCATCAACTGTTGTTTTTGCACTTACCTCTTCAATGGTGGCATCTTCCGTGGGGCAACCTTTTTTGTGGAGATATATATATGTGTAAGCCTTCGTCACTGCAATCACTCAGTTAGATTGACGAAGCACACCCAATATTGGTGCAGATTTCTTTATTGTAGACCTGTTTTGTCCACCCTAATGCATTTCAGCCTCCAAGAGGCCTTGATCACATGACGCTTACAAGAGGAAGTGTAGAATTTAAAGTGCTAGGTGCATTGAAAAGTATCACGTGGTCAATAGACATAGAAGAATCTTTTGTACATGATTGGCAAGTGCCTGATACAAGTTCTGTTTGACATTCATAGCAAAAACAAATAAGTCACTTGACATGATATGAGAAACATCGTTGGATGCTAAGCATTTTTTAAAATGACATTGCTATTTCAGGAAAATTGGAAATTCGCAAAGTATTCATAAATAATACTAATAAAAATGACATACCTAAAAATTCTATTGATGCTTAAAATCATGTGATATACAAAATAAAACCTCAGTGGGTGTTAATTCAATGATGTAAGCAAGGGGACCAGCATTTTGCTATGATTGCATAGACTATAAAAGAAATTTTTAATAGAATCCATTCACAATCAATAAAAGGTATAAAAAATACTGATCGTGATAAAAAGGTTAATACTACAATTATAAAAACTATTTGAAATACAAAAATAGTTTCCATAAAAGAATTGACATATAAGAAAAAACATAGCCCAAAGTGCCAGAGTAAACAGATAATCATGTAGCAAAAAGGATCCAGCCCAATTGGACATGGTACTATGTTCTAATGACATGGACACATCGATAAAGTGCAATAGCGAAAATATATGTGTGCTGAACACCTAAAGTGATATTTTAAAAATACATATGCATGATTGGAGGCTGCATCATAAGAGGAATTCATTAAAACGCTATACAAAAATCAATACAAATCAGGCAACAAATTATTACAAGCATGTAAAAAAATCCTCGCTAGCATTACAACCATTAGGTGTCTTGGTATCTAGTGTCAGGATATAACGGGTTTCTAATGATCGGAAGCGGGCCTCGTGGTTTCCCCCTCTTCTAAGTGGCATGACAGTGTCAATCACAAAGAATCTCAAAAGTTCAGAGTTGTTGTCATGAGACTCCTTAAAGTGACGTGCCACCGGATTGGAGGCATCATTACCACGGATTGCTCTGATGTGCTGGAGTATCCTCTTATGGACCTGCAACTTGGTAAAGCCTACATATTGCAGGCCACAGGGACACTCCAGCACAACGACCGCAAACTTAGTCTTGCAGGTGAGTAATCTGGAGATGGCAACTGGGGTGTCATTGAACGGGACTGTATAGGATGTTTTGCTGACCCCCCTGCATGTAAGCTTTGCAGGCAGCGCATTTCACAAATCCCTTTCTAGTGTCAATCCAAGATTTGGCAACTACCAGCTCGGGGCTACCCAATGCGTCACTCATCAAACTGGCTTTTTGGAAAGTTATATCTGGAGTAGCTGACATGAGACTGCCAATGACTGGATCATTGCGCACCAGGCTCCGGTTCTTTCAGAAGATTTTCCACAGAGCCTGGTGTTTCCTGTTGTAAGTCAGAACTAAACTTGCGGTAGAATTATCCTCACTGACTTCAGTGGCTATTTTAGAACTTTTATTAGTTAAAGCCATGTCTCTAAAAATACAGTTGGCCTTGCTTATGGCTTTGTTGACCATCTCTTTGGTATACCCTCTTGCCACAAACCTATCTCTGCTGGCCTTCTGTGCTGCATCACATTCTAATTGTGTGCTACATATGCGCCGAATACGCAACATTTCCCTGAAGGGAATGCTGCTTATGAGGTGTCCTGGATGGTGGCTAGTAGCGTGCAGTGGGCTTTCTAAATAATTTGGTCTCCAATCTGCTGTTATGAATGACGACTTCTACATCTAGAAAACATACATTGATATCACTGATATGGCCTGTGAAATGTAGGTTAAGGGAGTTGGTATTGATCACATTGATGAAGCGAAGGCCCTGCTGTTCAGAGCCCCTCCAAATTAAAAACACTTCATCAATGAATCTATACCAATATGCCACATGTTAAACAAACTCCTCAGCTAGTTGACCACAGAGGACCTGCTCCTCCCAGAGCCCCATGTGCAGACAAGCGTAGCTGAGGGAGAAGCAGGACCCCATAGCAACACCTCTGATCTGCTGGTTGGAGACCATGAAAAGGTTGTTAATACAAGTGGAAATCATAGATACCAGCATCTTGTTGTGATTGTGAAACTGAATGGGCCTAGTACCTAGCTAATACTCCACCACCTTAATGTCATGTTGATGGTGTATGCAAGTATAAAGAGATGTAACATCTAGTGTCATTAACATGTACTCATCCTGTCATAAAACATTTAATTCGCGTAAAAAATCACCAGTGTCCTGGACAAAAGAGGGTAAAGATTTGACATGCTCCTGCAGGAAAGAGTCAACATATTTGGAGGTGTTCTCAGTAAGGCTTTTTCGTGCTGAGATGAGTTCTTTTGTACTTTAGGTATAAAGTACATAGCAGGGATGACAGGATGATCATTTTTAAAAAACCTAAATTCATCTTGACTTAAAAGACCCAAGCTCTTCCAGGCTATCAGTTTGTTATACAAGTCATACCATGATTGTTTGACTGTCCTGATGTCACTTCTTTTGTAGCACTGTCGATCGTTAAGTTGGTTGTAGGCCTCCTCAAGGTATAATTCAAGAGGCCACAACACAACATTTCCTCCTTTATCCGCCTGGCGTACTATTATGTTATCACTTAGCTACATTTCTTTCATGAGTTGTATATAATGGTTGTTTTGGGATGTGTTTTTATGATGAACACGATTGGTATTTGAACATAGTCTCTTTAATTTCACTGTTACCAGTTCATGAAAAATGTCCAGGTTATCGTGTAGCATTATCGGGGTGAACGTGGACTTAGGATGGAACTGTCATGCCTCGGGTCTCCCCTACGCTGTCCCTTTAAGACACTGGATATTTAAGGAACCAGGAAACAGGGAACGACGCTTCACGTTCTAGCGTCAAGCTTCCCTTGTTTCCGGTACCGTCCTATTCCCTGTTGCCTGACCTAGCAGTTCCTGTTTCGCTTTTCCTGTTCCGTTGCTGGTAGAGCGTATGCGTCCCCTGCATCCTCCTATCTCGGGAGACGCTTACGCAGTTTTGGTCGGCAGTGTTCCGCTGCCTCAGGCGTACCTCGTAAACGCCTATCCTCCTCTCCCCCTTTCCGTGTGCCTCGCCCGGCGGCCGGGCTTAGCTCCGCCATCCGGCCGGGCACAGCATTTTCCGGTGTTGTGCGAAAGCCTGTTCACAACGCCGGAGTATATTTCCTTGACTTCCACTGGTCTTGTTTTCCACCCGGCGGCCAGGCTTTGCTCCGCCATCCGGTGGGACTCACTTCAGAGGGTTCCTCTTTACTTGTCCGCAGGCTGCATACTCCACCCGGTGGCCGGGCTTTGCTCCGCCATTCGGTGGGATAGTTTTCCCTATTGATTTTCTATTACTTGTGTACTGCACCCGGCGGCCGGGCTTGGCTCCGCTGTCCGGTGTCAGTGCATTCCCCAGTTATTATATTTTTAGTTAGTTAGTTAGATTGCTCCCTCACTTTTTTTCCTGTCCCTATCCTGTTTCCACCTTGCCCATCTTATCCCCTGTTTCCAGAACACTCGCCATTAACGCTGAGATTGCTGGAACCCTCTTTCCTTGGTATTTGGTGGCACTCTTGCGTGGATCAGGGTGGGTGCACATTCCACACTACAAAGAATCGCGGTAAGAGCGCACATGCGCTACCAATCTTTTTTCAGTACTATAGATACATGTGTATGGATTATATATGTTCGGCTTTGGTTCTCCTAGATGGTGATACACTGTGTAAGACACCTCCAGAAGTGTTGGGCGGAAAGTTCATTATATGCCACACAGTAGTGAAAGTGTCTTCGAAGGCTGGTCCATTATAGTTGAAGTAAGAAGGGAGTTATATAGGCCGTTATTGTACCTTACACCATCTCATCTGCAGGTGCTCAACAGCCTATTGTGTCATCCCTATTATAGCTCCAGACGCTGTGCCATTGTCTTCACCTTCACATGTTAACTCCGCTACATAATAAGAACCTGGGGTATGTGATATGGTTGTATTTGTACATTGGTATATTCTAGCTATTGGATTAGAGTTAGAGTTGTTGACTTCCTCTTGTCATTACAGCCTACTTGTTTGTTCCGGTTCCTTTCATTGAAGCACCATCGCATTCACTACTGGAGAGTACCATCAATCATCATTGTCTTCCCCCATCTTTCCTTGTTTTGTTTCCCTGTTTTCCCCTGGCGTGTCTCTCGTACTCTAGTGCTTGATAGAGTCGGAAGACCGTAGGGGAAGGCTGCGGATTACTCTTCGGATTCCTGACGCTCCTGTGGAACCAGCCTGCAATCCTTACAGAACGTGAAGCCCAAGTGGTACGTTCTGCCCGAGCGTCATGGATCTCGAAGCAGTGACCCTGACAGACCTGGCTGGAATGTTAGGTAATCTACAGGTAGAAACGCAAACTCTAATGGCTAGGATGGATACCTTCCAGAGACAGCAGCCCTCGGGGGCTTCAGGTGGGGGTACATCAGTGGTACAAGTGACTACTCCCCCTATCATTCCGCTGGCACCCCCTGAGAGATTTGCAGGGGACGCAGCACGATGCGCTGCTTTTCTAAGCCAGTGTCAGTTACACTTTTCTTGTAAAGCAGCATGTTTTCCCTCGGATCAGGCTAAGGTAGCATTTGTGATTTCGTATCTTAGTGGGTCAGCGGCCGACTGGGCAATCCCGTTGGTAGACCGGGATGATCCTTTATTGCACAGCTACTCGGCTTTCAGGCGAGAGTTTCGCAAATTGTTCGATAGGCATACGTATACTCATTCAGCTGATACTGAGTTGTTAGACCTTAAACAGAGTACCCAGGATTTGGTAGCTTATATAACCAAATTTCGCAGCTTGGTGGTTGAATCTGACTGGCCTGAATCCAAACAGAGTACTATGTTTTATAGGGGTTTACGTGAAGAATTGAAAGACGCTCTCTCTCAAATAGTCGACCTTCCCACCTCCTGTCCTGCATTAATCGATTTAGTTGTTAAGATTGATCACCGCTGCCAAGAACGAAGGAAAGAGAGAGGGAAACACGATTACCGTTACACAGGCACGAAGGAGAAGAAGACCACTCCTGAGAAATCTAGTGATGACAGCGAACCTATGCAGATAGGTGTTGTTAGAGGTCCTTTGACTACAGAAGAGAGACAGAGGAGAAGAGCACTTAGACTATGTCTTTATTGTGGTAAAGCAGGTCATTTTTTGCGGGAGTGCCCTGTGAAACCCAAGTCCACACAAACTACATTACAGGGAAACTAGCAAGCCTGGGTTCTTGTGAGACAAGGAACCCAGGTAGATCTGGTCTTACAGTCTCTTCTTCTGATATTAACACCACTCCCACGAACCATTTATATATTTCAGTACATATGACTCAGGGGGCGCTGGGTTTACATGTATTAGTTATGATTGATTCTGGGGCGTCTGGAAATTATATGGACCAAGAGTGGGCAAGAGAAAACCTGATAGCCTGTACTACAAAAGAGACTCCCAGTACTGTTACAACTATCGACGGCAGTTCTCTTATTTCTGGCCCCGTAACTCAATGTACCAGTCCTCTTCACATGACTATAGATTCCGACCATCAGGAGGAAGTGGTGTTTGATTTAATTAGATCACCACAATTTCCAGTATTACTGGGTATCCCATGGTTGAGGTCTCAGAATCCGGTTATCAATTGGGAAACATCTACGGTTACCTTTCCTTCTGTCGTGCCATCAACCATAGTGGGGGCAGCTGTAGAAGGCTTAAGTATGAACCGCGACAACCAAGAGTCTAGTACGTCCTTACCACCCTGCTATCAAGATCTACAGGCAGTCTTTGATGCCAAGGAAGCTGAGGTTCTTCCCCCACACAGAGTGTATGACTGCCGTATAGAGTTGGAGGCAGGAGCTAGAATCCCTTGCAGTAGAGTCTATGCCCTTACCGAAAAGGAGAATGTTTATTTAAGGGACTATCTGGATTCCATGCTTCGGAAAGGGTTTATTAGACAATCTCGGTCCCCGGCTTCTTCTTCTTTATTTTTCATACCAAAACGAGAAGGGGGTTTGCGATGCTGCATTGATTATCGAAAGTTGAACGATGTTACCATCAAGAATCGTTACCCCCTGCCTCTCATCGCCTCCCTCCTTGACAGAATACGCAGTGCCCAGTTTTTCACCAAGCTAGACTTGCGTGGGGCCTACCATCTTGTGCGTGTCAAGGAGGGTGACGAATGGAAAACTGCCTTTTGCACCAAGTATGGACTTTTTGAATATCTTGTGATGCCCTTCGGGCTATGTAATGCCCCTGCGGCGTTTCAATTCTTTATCAACGAGGTATTAAAAGACATGCTTGAGATCTATGTGATTGCTTACATAGATGATTTATTGATTTTTTCCGATACCCTGACTGAACACAAACAACATGTCCGTAATGTATTGGAACGACTGTTTGACAACCGTTTGTATTGCAAGCTGGACAAGTGTACCTTTCACACCAAGGAAGTACCATTTTTGGGATATGTTGTATCCCCTAGGGGTCTTAGTATGGATACTTCCAAGGTAGAGGCTGTGTTGGCTTGGCCGGCTCCTCGTTCGGTGAAAGAAATTCAAAGCTTTCTAGGCCTAGCAAACTTTTATCGACGGTTTATCCGTGATTTCTCCACTTTGATATCGCCGGTCACTTCGCTATTGCGTAAAGGCATCCCCTTTGTGTGGTCTGGTGAAGCAGATCGTTCCTTTCGACTTCTGAAGAAGGCGTTCACTAGTGCTCCTGTCCTGCGTTATCCGGACCCTGCATTGCCTTTTGTGGTGGAAGTGGATGCCTCCCAAGTGGCTGTGGGTGGTGTGCTGTCCCAAGCGGATGCGGTGACTGGAGAGTGCCATCCGGTCGCTTTCTTCTCGCATAAGTTCACTCCTGCTGAGTACAATTATGCTGTAGGAGATAAGGAACTATTAGCCATCAAGAAGGCGTTTGAGGAGTGGAGGCAGTATCTATTGGGGGCTAGATATCCTGCTGTTGTGTATACAGATCACAGAAACCTCCAGTACCTCAAATCAGCTAAGGCCCTATCCATGAGACAGTTACGCTGGTCCCAATATTTTAGCGAATTTGACTTCACCGTTCAATACAGACCAGGGAGAAAAAACGGTAAGGCGGATGCCTTGTCCCGTTTGGGTTTTGATATCCCTTCAGACCCCATTGAGCAAGTCAACATCATCCCCAGAGCTAACATCATAGGACTTGTACAGAACGTGGATGAATTCCTAACCCTGGTCAGAACTAGTCAAGTTGCAGCAGACATGATGCAGGTGGTAGGGCCACAGGAAATGTCGCTGCGAAGAGGACTGGTACGGGTACAAGGGGGAGTGGTGTTACCGTCAAAAGAGCTACAGGAACAGGTCCTAAGGTGGTATCATTCTCATCCAGTAGCAGGCCATCCCGGCGTCAAGAGAACAATAGAGGCTGTGCGTGACCGTTTCTGGTGGCCTACTATGTTGAAAGACATCGAACACTACGTGAAGACATGTTGTGTGTGTGCTCAAACCAAGGTGTCACGTCTCAATCCAGTGGGCCTTCTCATGCCTCTACCTTCACCTGCAGGTCCATGGCATACTGTGTCACTTGATTTTATAGTTGAACTACCGCTCACAAAACTGAAGAACAATACACTGTTAGTGGTAGTAGACTTATTTACTAAAATGGCTCATTTTGTGCCCTTAAAGGGCTTGCCCACCGCTGTAGAGTTGGCATCCATATTCATGCAGCACATAGTCCGACTACATGGTTTCCCTTCTGCTCTAGTGTCCGATAGAGGGGCGCAATTTGTGTCTCGATTCTGGAGAAGTTTATGTTCCCTTCTCCATATTGATGTCCGTCTGTCTTCCAGCCACCATCCACAGTCTGACGGGCAAACAGAAAGGGTTAACCAGTGTTTCGAGCAGTACATCCGGAATCAGACGTTACAGACCTTGGATGAATGGGATGAGTTGGTCTGGTTAGCTGAAATCTCTTACAACCAAAGCTCACACTCCTCCACCAAGACCTCTCCTTTCTATTGTTCTTATGGCTATCACCCCAGGTTATTGCCCTCCGGTGTCCCTACCGATTGTCCAACCCCAGCTGCCTCAGACAGAGTTGAACACCTACACGAAGTACAGAAGAGAGCTCTAGAGAATCTAGAAATGGCAAAGGTGCGATACACCGAAGGGGCAAACCTACACAGGAGATTGGAACCCATTTATACACCAGGAGATGAGGTCTGGCTCTCCACTAAGTACATCACTTTGGGGGGTCCACGCAAGTTTAGCCCCAAATACATAGGACCTTACAAGGTGGAGAGGGTGATCAATCCTGTCGCCATCAAGATCATCCTGCCTCCCTCCTTTAAGATCCATCCGGTCTTCCATGTGTCGCTACTCAAACCGGTTGAACCGGGGACTAAGGTTCCGGTGAGACCTGCTCCTGTTCTTTTGCAGGATTCAGAGGAGTATGAGGTTGGGGCCATCATGGATTCCCGGAGAGTTAGAGGCACATTGCAATACCTGGTTCATTGGAAAGGGTATGGTGTTGAGGAACGCACGTGGGAGCCTGCGGACAATATTCATGCTCCCCGGTTATTGAGAGAATTCCATCAAAGACACCCTGATAAGCCCAAACCAGGTGGGGAGCATCGTGGGGGGAGTGTACTGTCATGCCTCGGGTCTCCCCTACGCTGTCCCTTTAAGACACTGGATATTTAAGGAACCAGGAAACAGGGAACGATGCTTCACGTTCTAGCGTCAAGCTTCCCTTGTTTCCGGTACCGTCCTATTCCCTGTTGCCTGACCTAGCAGTTCCTGTTTCGCTTTTCCTGTTCCGTTGCTGGTAGAGCGTATGCGTCCCCTGCATCCTCCTATCTCGGGAGACGCTTACGCAGTTTTGGTCTGCAGTGTTCCGCTGCCTCAGGCGTACCTCGTAAACGCCTATCCTCCTCTCCCCCTTTCCGTGTGCCTCGCCCGGCGGCCGGGCTTAGCTCCGCCATCCGGCCGGGCACAGCATTTTCCGGTGTTGTGCGAAAGCCTGTTCACAACGCCGGAGTATATTTCCTTGACTTCCACTGGTCTTGTTTTCCACCCGGCGGCCGGGCTTTGCTCCGCCATCCGGTGGGACTCACTTCAGAGGGTTCCTCTTTACTTGTCCGCAGGCTGCATACTCCACCCGGTGGCCGGGCTTTGCTCCGCCATCCGGTGGGATAGTTTTCCCTATTGATTTTCTATTACTTGTGTACTGCACCCGGCGGCCGGGCTTGGCTCCGCTGTCCGGTGTCAGTGCATTCCCCAGTTATTATATTTTTAGTTAGTTAGTTAGATTGCTCCCTCACTTTTTTTCCTGTCCCTATCCTGTTTCCACCTTGCCCATCTTATCCCCTGTTTCCAGAACACTCGCCATTAACGCTGAGATTACTGGAACCCTCTTTCCTTGGTATTTGGTGGCACTCTTGCGTGGATCAGGGTGGGTGCACATTCCACACTACAAAGAATCGCGGTAAGAGCGCACATGCGCTACCAATCTTTTTTCAGTACTATAGATACATGTGTATGGATTATATATGTTCGGCTTTGGTTCTCCTAGATGGTGATACACTGTGTAAGACACCTCCAGAAGTGTTGGGCGGAAAGTTCATTATATGCCACACAGTAGTGAAAGTGTCTTCGAAGGCTGGTCCATTATAGTTGAAGTAAGAAGGGAGTTATATAGGCCGTTATTGTACCTTACACCATCTCATCTGCAGGTGCTCAACAGCCTATTGTGTCATCCCTATTATAGCTCCAGACGCTGTGCCATTGTCTTCACCTTCACATGTTAACTCCGCTACATAATAAGAACCTGGGGTATGTGATATGGTTGTATTTGTACATTGGTATATTCTAGCTATTGGATTAGAGTTAGAGTTGTTGACTTCCTCTTGTCATTACAGCCTACTTGTTTGTTCCGGTTCCTTTCATTGAAGCACCATCGCATTCACTACTGGAGAGTACCATCAATCATCATTGTCTTCCCCCATCTTTCCTTGTTTTGTTTCCCTGTTTTCCCCTGGCGTGTCTCTCGTACTCTAGTGCTTGATAGAGTCGGAAGACCGTAGGGGAAGGCTGCGGATTACTCTTCGGATTCCTGACGCTCCTGTGGAACCAGCCTGCAATCCTTACAGGAACTTGGTGTTGCTGGATTTGTTCAAAGCGATTTACTCTCTGCTAGAACCACTGCAGATATTTTCATCATGTAGAGATTGCTGGTCCATTAAGAGCAGTAAATATTTTACAGTTAGAATGGGTAAATCACCAGAGGACAGGTCCCCTGGATCATCCTTGGTACATGCTTTATTCCCTTTGAGACGATGGAACTTACGTAGTTTTAATTTTCTGGTTTATTTGAAAAGGTTGATGCGGGTCTGTGCATAATCAAAATTGCTGGCAGGGCTGAAAAATAACCCTTAAGATAGAATTTGAATATCTGAGGCTCTCAACAGGGTGTTTGGTGAGGTTGATGACAGATTGTGATGGCATGTTATCAGCAAAGGGCACTACTTGCGGTTCCATTTTTTCTTGACATATGATCTTGTTGTTGGTATTTGGTTTGCTGCTTGTGGTGGCACTGCTTTCTTGCCTGACGTTCTCGGTTGATTCTTTGGCGCCTTTGGTGTTCGTGCTCCGGGGTTGTAAAGTAGACCTTCGGTTCTGGCGAAAACAGTCCCCCTCTTGCGCCAGGGAGAACCTGGTAAACCCCAACCCTGAAATATGCCGTGATGATTCATTGTCCGATTCGCTCTCTAGAATGGAGTTGAGATCAGACATGGAAGAGACAGATTGAACAGCAGCAGCACGAGTACTTGGTTCAATACTAGGTAAATGGACTGACTTTTTGGAGGCTTTGATGGCATCGAACTTTTTGTCAAAGGTGAAGACTTTCCCTTGTTGGTAATCATTCTTGTCCTGTTGGAACTTATATGCCTTGTGTTTTTTAATAATTTCCTCGTCCTTTTGCAATCTGATTAATCAATCAATCAATCATACCATTTGTATAGCGCACTACTCACCCGGGAGGGGTATGCTACTGCTCGAACAGCCAGGTCTTGAGTTGTCTCCTGAAGGCGAGATGGTCCTGGGTCAGCCGAAGGTGGATGGGGAGGGAGTTCCATGTCTTGGCAGCCAGGTAAGAGAAGGATCTTCCTCCGGCGGTGGCTCTTCGGATGCGTGGTACGGCTGCGAGGGCGAGGCTGGTGGACCGTAGCTGGCGGGTGGGCGTGTAGAAGGTCATGCGGTCGTTGAGGTACTTGGGGCCCAGGTCGTGGAGAGACTTGTGTGCGTGGGTGAGGAGCCGGAACGTGATCCTCTTGTCGACGGGGAGCCAGTGCAGGTTCCTCAGGTGGCTGGAGATGTGGCTGCGTCGGGGGACATCCAGGATGAGTCGGGCGGAGGCGTTTTGGATGCGCTGGAGTCTTTTCTGTAGCTTGGCTGTGGTCCCGGCGTAGAGGGCGTTTCCGTAGTCCAGACGGCTGGTGACGAGTGCCTGGGTGACTGTCTTCCTGGTCTCAGTCGGGATCCAGCGAAAGATCTTGCGAAGCATACGCAGGGTGTTGAAGCACGATGAGGAGACAGCGTTGACTTGTCTCGTCATCGAGAGGGAGGAGTCCAGGATGAAGCCCAGGTTGCGTGCGTGGTCGGTTGGCTTGGGTGGGGTGCCCAGGGCTTGGGGCCACCAGGAGTCGTCCCATGCGGAGGGCGAAGATCCCAGGATGAGGACTTTCGTCTTGTCCGAGTTCAGTTTGAGGCGGCTGTCCTTCATCCACTCGGCGACGTCTTTCATCCCTTCGTGTAGGCAGGTTCTGGCGGTGTCGGGGTCTCTGGTGAGGGAGAGGATCAGCTGCGTGTCGTCGGCGTAGGAGATGATGTTGAGGTTGTGCTGGCGTGCGATGGCTGCAAGGGGTCTCATGTAGACGTTGAACAGGGTGGGATTAGCATGTCATCACTGATTTTTTTTTGTGTTTTCAGTAGTTTCGATTTGGCTGATTTCATTATTTAAGTCATCAATCTTCAGCTGAAGGGCTGCTCGATCGATGTCCGCATTCTTAACCAAAATCATGACTAACTTGCGTGACAACTTCAGGTTGCATTCAGCCCATTCCATGAGCATATTTGGGTCAGGGTTCTCATAGCTAGGGGCCAGCATGATACGCAGACCACGGGGTATGCGTCCAACCTCCAGATAACGGGATAGAGATCAATGCTCCCACCATTTGGATTGTTCTGCACGCATTAATTTCTCGAGCTTTTTAAACATGTCCCGAACATTGGAAACATTTACTTGCGCCGTCATTGTTTGTATTGTGCGTGATGATTTGCCGGCCGGCGAGTCATCGAATACCTCATTAGCAGCCTCTTCTCTACTCCTCAAAGCATCGGCAGACATTTTATGCAATGTACACAGGTAATAACAGTTAAGGAATTAAGGGGCTCTTTGTGGCTGGTAGATATTGGCAGCAGCACAGTTGTTTCCAATGCGCTTCCACCCGCTGGGGCAAGAGATTCAAGAGATTCAACATTAACCCTCTGTGGTAGAATTGGGACATGTATTCATTAGCACTCACTTGCTTTTATTAAAGGGACTATAAGTACTTTGGCAGTTGATAAGATGAACTACAGGAACCATGATGCTATTCTTTGCCTACGCCCACTGGGGCGGGTTTTATAAATTAAATAAATCTGTTATTCCGACTAAAGTCAAATGACTCCGTGTATTTTTCCAGTGATCAAGAGCAGAGAGAATGCTCGTAATGCATTTGGCACATTGGACATGTTAGAAAGGCTGTTACTGAAACTTAATTTATCCAAAACTGAAGTTCTGCCCTTAAACTCTGTTTGCTCCCAATTTATGTTTAGTGATACTGAATTTACCTGGTGCCCTTCCAAAATTAAATATTTGGGTATTTGGTTTTCGTCAACCCTAACTGATACTCTCAAATTTATCTTTAATAATTTGATTCAGAAACTTCAATCCCTTCTCCTTCTGTGGTCCCCACTTTTTCTCTCCTGGTGGGGCAGATTGGACACTATTAAAATGATGATTACTCCCCATGTGCTGTATACTGTTTCTATGCTTCCCATTAAAATTCCCAATGTGCATTTTTCCCGAATAAACTCTATATGTACAAAATTCCTTTGGAATAATAAACATCCTCGCATTGCTTTGCTTAAACTTACCCGCCCTAAAACTGAAGGTGGTGTCCGATTCCCTAATTTTAAAGCTTTTCATTCAGCTTTTCTGATTAAACAATCGTTTTCACTAGCTTATGATTTTCTAAATATGCCGGTCCCTAAATTGGTTCTTTTGGAACGCTCACTTTTAAAGGATTTTCCTTTAAAAAATGTTGCTTTTATGTCTAATTGTTCCTTTTTATCCCAATATCCCATTTTGAAATATTCACAAACTCTCATCTCACATACCTTCTTTAAAGATGTAAACCCCTTGCAATGATTTTTATCCTCCATTATTTGGTATAATAAATTCTCAAATATAAGGGTAAATCTTTTTATTACAAATACTGGAAGGAGAAGAATGTATCTTTTGTTTACGAATTCCTCCATAATTTCACTATTATTCCCTTCCAAGATTTGCAACTCCATTATCAAATACCTGACACTCTTTTTGGTGAATACACTATTATTGCTACAGCTATCCAATCCTATTTAGCTACTTTCTCACTCCCAACTGACTTTCCCTCCATAACACCTTCGACTCCTTTATATCCTTTATTCTTTACCCACAGACCTAAGGCTGCTCTTGTTTATACCATATTGTTATCTAATGCTCAAATTTGTCCCAAATCTAATATTGAAGTTACTTGGGAAAATGATTTATCTGTTTCTTTTTCTATTACTATGTCGGAAAAACTTTGGTCTAAGTTATTTAAAGTTTCTGCAGCTGCACGTGTAACTCAATCTTTATATTTTGTCTATCATAGAGCGGTTATTACTCCTGTTAGCATTTTTACATTTTCTCCTAATTCCTCTCCCCTATGTTGGTCTTGTTCTAATGCTACAGGAACACTAATTCATTAATTATATGAATGTGCTGCTGTTTCTTCCTTTTGGAATTCAGTTTGGAAGGTGTGCATGTCAGTTTTTAAGTTTAACACTGCTATATCATTTATGCATGTTTTTCTAGGATCCTTATCGCCTGATATAGATGTAGCCTCATCTGAATCTAGACTGTTTGACCTTTTTATTGCTCTAGCTTTTAAGGTCATTTTATTGTCATGGAAAGATAATTCCAAATTATCATTACCCATGTGGTGGAACTTTATTTGATGAACATAGGATTGCTACTGTCTCCTCTTCCTCTATCCCTCAAAAAATAAAATCTGATCTTCTATGGCTCCCTTTTGCTTCTTATCTTTCCTCTACTACTCTCGCTAGATGAGTCTTATCCGCTTTTTTCTCTTCTCTTCTCTTCCCTCTTCTTCCTTTTTTTCTCCTTTTTCTTCTTTCTTTCTTTTCTTTCTTCCTTTCTTCTCTCTTTCTCTTCTTCTACCCCATCCCCTGCCTATCCCTTTTGATATATTTAATCGTATACTACTATGCCTGATTGTATTTTCCTATTCATGTTTATACTATTTTCATTTATGGCATGTATTCTGTTTTTTGCATAAATCTTCAATAAAACTTTATCAAACAAAAAAAAAAGAAAGGCTGTTACTGCTGCCGCCAGCGGCGTTTGTGTGATTACCTCTTCGATGGTGGCATCTTCAGTTTTTTTGTATATATATATATATATATATATATATATATATATATATATATATATATATATATATATCAAACACCCCGTCACTTTTCTCGCGCTCTGGACAAGCTCCAGCCAGGAAGAAAGCCAACGGACACGGACCAGTTGTAGTGCTCCAAATTTTTATTTCAGGTGCAGTAGAAGTCTCATGACGTTTCGGCTCGCAAGAGCCTTGTTCACATGACAAGGTTCCATTTAAAAAAAACCACCATTTTATACTACCAGTGATTGGATGAATTTCGTCACATGAGAGGGTAGTGTTGTGTCATAGTGAACATAGAGGAAATACTAGCCTGTCTTTAAAGTGCATATTAAAAACACATAAAAAGACCAAGGTTTGGGGTGCAAAATTACGGTAAAATACCAGTTTGCTACCTTAAGATCCCATTTCATATAAACAGAGGTAATCAAACAATATATATGAAAATCTCATCGCTTACTTTCTCTGAACCAATAGGCCTAAAGTTGTCTGATATTGGTAAAATACCCAAATTCATAGTACAGTATATACAGTAAATTTTTATATAATAAAGTGCAAATGCATATTCTTTTCCTATGTGCAAAACCTGCAGTTTTGCAAATATAAATGTGCAAAAACTAGCAAAGGTGCAAACACTTGCAATGTGCAACATATCGCTTAATAGTGCAAATATTTGCTACCGTCAACTAAAGAGGGACCCAATTTACTAAGGGATCATCTTATTGAAATACTGTATATTGTACATTAAAATTCAAACACATCAGTAACCACAGTAATATAAAATATGGTTAAAATATTTACAAAAAAATCAAATTTTCAGTCCTATATAGATACAGTCGATGAGAAAAGTCGTACAAAAGCGTTGGATTACTGAGAACGCTCTGTTTCTTAGGATTTCTCTATCCTATGTCACTATGTTAAAAAATATTTATCACCGTGAATTAAGTGCATAGTAGACTGGATGTATGTGACTATCCGGGAATAAGGACCCGTCAGGTCCACCTGCATCCAGCGATACCCATCATATGTAAAATCAAATTTATAATCAAATAGCAGCAAGTACAGAATAATGTCAGATTCATAATCAAGACCTTGGATTCCTTATACTATACTATATGTCTCCCAGCCGGGCTAAAGTTACATCAGTACATTAGATGACATATTAACATTCTGTTAGTATAAGATAGTTCAAGGTAAACACGTATACAGGTCCTCCGTTACATTCAATCCTCCCGGGCTTTTAGTGTTGAGTAGGAGGATATATTTAGTTTCAAGTCTCCTCAACTTACTTTCTCTGTCTCCACCCCTTCTGCTAGCTAGTATAGAATCAATAACCCAGTACTTCAGCAAGCTGTTATTGCTCTGGTGTGTTTCCCTGAAATGCCGGGCCACTGGGTATGTATTATCACCGTTGGTGATCGCACGTAAATGCTGCAAAATGCGCTTATGTACAGCATGCTTCGTGCTGCCCACATATCTAAGTGGGCAGGGGCATTGGAGAACATAAACCGCAAATTCGGTTTTACAGGTTAAAACCTGTGTTATAGGGTGAGGATAACTAGTAAAACCATCCAAGTATGTTTTGGTGTTTTCCCCATGAACACAAGCCTTACAGGTCTTACAGCGGTAACATCCTTTGTTCTGTTGCCACCAAGATGTTTTATTAAATGGCTCTGGACTGGTGTCAACTATTTTATCCCGAAGGGAGGGTGCCCTGCTGAAAGTGAGGGAGACTTTTTTGGGGAGGGTAGTTCCAATGATCGAGTCACGGGTAACTAAAGGCCAATGCTTGTTCATGATTTTATACAACTCATTGTGTTGCCTACTGTATCCCGTTATAATGCGGAACTTTTTCTTCTCCACATTCAATGTTTTCTCAGTTTCCCCAGTTTCAATTACTGACTGTTTCCCAGTCTTAGTTAGGAGCTCCTCTCTGGTTAACATCATAGATTGTTCTATAGCTTTATAAATCACCTGTCCAGAGTATCCCCGTTCCAAAAAACGTTTCTTACTGTCTTCCTGAGCTAATTTAAGGTCTGTGGGGTTACTGCACACTCGGCGTAGACGAAGCATCGCCCCATAGGGGATGCTCGAGATCAGATGCGCCGGGTGAGCACTGGCCGCATGAAGTATGCTGTTCCCTGCAGTTAGTTTCCGAAAAATTCTACTCTCAAGATGTCCATTGTGAATATACAATTCAGTATCCAAGAAAGTAATAGATTCCTGACTGAGGGTGGCAGTGAACTTGAGGTTGAGATTATTACAGTTTAAGTTCTCAATAAAACTCAAAGCTTCCTCCTTACTACCTCTCCAAATAATCATCAAATCGTCGATAAAACAATACCATTTAATCAGGTTGTTATTAACAATATTTTGGTAGTCTGGCTTGAGGACCAACTCCTCCCAAGCCCCCATATGCAGACATGCAAACCTCGGGGAGAAGCTGGCCCCCATTGCTACCCCCTGAAGTTGGCGATATAGTTGATGATTAAACAAAAACAAATTATTTGTCAGACAAAACCGAAGCATGCTCAACAACATCCTGTTATGCTCTTCAAATTCAGGACCTCTTTTCAGTAGATAGTGTTTTACTGCTGCAAGACCATCAAGATGTGAAATGCTCGTATATAGTGCTTTAACATCCAACGAGATTAGCCAATCACCCACTACCCAATCAATATCCATGATTTTGGTCAACAAGTCCCCCGTATCCTTAATGTACGAGTCCAGGTTCCGCACATAACCCTGTAAAAAATAATCAATATAGACAGAGGTGTGTTCCAGAAGACTGCCTCTAGCAGATATTATGGGTCTGCCAGGAGGATGTTGGGGGTCTTTGTGCACTTTAGGCAAAAAGTACAATATGGGTGTGATTGGGTGATCAGTTCTTAGGTATTTATATTCTGCTTCACTGATGAGTTTAGCTGTCTTCCACTTGGACAATTTCTGATGGTAATCTGTTTTAACCGATGTTAATATCTGCATCTGAACACGTTCATAACATGTTCGATCATTGAGTTGGGCATAGGCTTCTTGGTCATAGTTGGTTTTGGACATGAGGACCACATTGCCCCCTTTGTCACTTCCCCTCACAATGATATCCTTGTCATTTGATAGTCTTTTGGTTAGCGCTTCATATTGCTGAATGCGATCATTGAATTGCCATTTCTTTTTCTTTTTGTTAATAGTTTCACCATGTAGTTGTTTTAAGTCCCCCACCACATTCTCATGGAAGACATCTATGTTGTCTCTCGGTAAAACTGGCACAAATACGGAGGGTGGCCTGAATTGGGTTTCTGTTAAGATTCTGTTACCCCTTTCATCAAACATGTTTTCCTCATTAAAGCAATTGTCCTCATAGCCTGCCCCTTCAGTTTCCCAAAGTTCCGTGATGATTTTGGTGCCTTGTGTGGCAATCATTGTATCGCTATTCAAATTCAAAATTTGAGCTGGATTGTTTTTAGCTCTGTCCTTTAAAGTGTAGAATTTCCGTAGTTTTAATTTACGTACTGCTTTGTACACATCACAACGTGTAGCCGTATAGTTGAAGTTGCAAGGGGAAGCATAGGTTAATCCCAATTTGAGAGTTTCCTCTTCTTTTGCTGTTAATTTTAGTGATGTAAGGTTGATGATAGTGCGGTTACTGTCTCCCGCTATTCCTGAGCAGAGGCAGATCCCTGCCCCCGTCCTCGTCCTCATCCTCGTTTTCTCTTTTGGAAACCTCCTTTTTGCCGCCCTGCTTCTTTTGCGCCTACGGTAGTTTGCCCATTTGCGGCTTGACCTCCCTGTGTCCGTGGCCTTAGTGATTTCAGTCTGTCTTGACATAAAAAAGCAATCTCCTGGCCAGGAGAGGGCTTGGGTCCAGCTTCCACCTGTATTTGTTTGCGGCGGTCCATCTCAGATCCAGTTTCAATATCAGAGCTGAAGTTTTAAAAAGATGAGGTCGTGGAGTCTGATGCCGCCTGTTTTTGGCGAGAGGTCTTAGGTTTAGGTTGAGGCGGTTTAGCTGCTCCCTTCCGTAGTGAGTCATATTTACGAGAAAACGTAAAGATCTGACCCATCTCATAGTCATTACGATCTCTCGCAAATTTATATGCCTTTCTATCAGTGATTTTAGATTCTTTCTTTTTAAGGTGCTCATTCATGGCTTTTAACAGCCGTGTCCGTTCCTCCTCTTCCCCCATAGCTTCCAACTCTTCTTGAATGCTAGCTATTTCGATTAGTAGTTTAGCCCTGTCGATGTCGGCATATTTGATCAAAATCTGGACCTGACATCGTGATGCGTCTAAATTACATTCGGCCCACTCCCTCATGAGCTCAGGAATGGGGTCTTCATAAGTTGGGGCAGTTAGTATGCGAGACCTCGTGGTATTCGGTTTACCTCTATATAGCTTTGTAGTGATTTCGATTCCCACCATTTTGATTGCTCTAAGCGGGATTTCTTTTCAAGGACTTTTATTAAAACCTTCATTGCACTGTTGCTGCTGCCACTAGCGTCATCATTGATCCTTCCTCTGATGTCAACAGGGAGGGGGGTGCTATCAGAAAACATCGTGGCTGCCAATGTTTCCCGGTCCCGAACATTGCCATTAGACATCCCTGCAATACCTCCAAGTGTTGAATAAATACGGCGTGTCCACTAGCCCAGATAAATGTCCGGCAGCGTACTCAGCCGTGCACTGTAACTTCTCTCCCACCAAATCGACCAGCGCGCTCACTTGTTCTCAGGTACAAATCTTCCGGAACTTCAGTCTTCCGTGCCGCGGGATCGCGGACTACCTCGACCAAGATTTCAGCTTAGCAGCGCCGGCATGTAGTTCGCTCAGTTGGTGGGGGACAGGTGCCTTACTCCTTCCGGAGTAACCACATCCAGAACAACGTTCGGGAAACTGCTTCCGGTTTAGGCGTTGTCCGACTTCAAGAAGGGTCTCGTGTTAAAAGCCGGTCCGGAAACGACACGGCTAAAATATCAAACACCCCGTCACTTTTCTCGCGCTCTGGACAAGCTCCAGCCAGGAAGAAAGCCAACGGACACGGACCAGTTGTAGTGCTCCAAATTTTTATTTCAGGTGCAGTAGAAGTCTCATGACGTGGGCAAGATGGCCGCTGGCAGGTTGAGGTGAACAGTCGCACTAAAACCTCTCTCCTGTCGAATTGTTGAAACTGGCGAAATGGAGTGTTAGTCTCCCTCATTAGCCCTCATCTGGAGGAAGAATCTGAAAAGGTTTACTACAGACGTGCCTGGAGATGAAAGTCGAGACACGGTGATGCTGGAATCTCTCTTTTTTCAAAGAGCAGCATCGTCAAAGAACAGCTATTTCAGAAACTTTGGTAGCGCGGCGGCAGCAGGAATTGGCAGGTGGGCAAGGAACCTAGAGCGGAGTTTCGAGCTCTTAAAAGTTAACCTGGTTAAACACTCAGTAACCTTTGTAGCATCGGGCTTAAAAGGTTGGAGAAGCGTGTTTCCAGACAATATGCCGCCAAAACCAATTAAGATTGACAAAAAGAAAAGCAAAGAAGATAACGAACCTGATCAGAACACCACGGCATCGGTCACACCTGGTATGAGGAAAACACAGGAACCAGCCAAAAACCAGGGCGCAATAAGGAAAGTGCCTGTGCCACCGGTTAAAAAGAAATCAGACGTGAAGGAAAAAACGCCGGGAGACAAGCGCACAAACACAAACACAAACGAGAGAGCAGCGATTTCCAAAAACAGACCAAAAGCAACCCCTCTCAGGCAGCCTACCTTACCTGAAACTTTCACCCGCCCTGGCTCTGTAGACAGCGGAGCGTCCAGCGTTACAGAGCAAGTGCCCGATCCTGGAATAAGGCCAGGAAGCGTCCTCGAGGACGCAGCAGCAGCGGAGGCAGGAGCTCAGAGCGTGGGAGACGCCAAGGCAGCAGTTGCTAAGCAACCTACAACGGAGCCTTCGGAGCCCTCGGTGAGACGCGAGGAGGACGCCAGCTGCAAGGTAACAGCTGGGTTTACGGGACAGAGGGCAGAGGGAAACACGAACACAAACACTAATGCTATAAACGAAGACGAAAGGGTGTTGGCTCAGAGGGGGTTGCTGGAATGCAAAAAAAGGGTGGCTGAAGAACCTGGCAAAGAAAATGGTAAAGATAATGACAAAGAGGCGGAGATGGATGTACTAAAGGAGAATGTAACACCTAGTACCCATGAGGAAGCCAGTGATATGATGCAGGCAATTATGCAGGTGGAAGCGGAGCTAATGGCTAGACCCCCCAACCCTAATCCTACAGGGGGAAGCACAGCCAGCCTGGCGCACGGAAAGTTAGCAATTGGGCACCCTAAAGAGAAGGAGAAGGAGAAGGAGGATGTATGCTCACTGGAGGGAGACCGTTTTTTTTCAGTGGATGAGGATTCCGACCCAGCTCAGCAGGAGAGGAAGGGTTCCGAGCTGGAGGAGGAGGAGGAGGATGAGGTAGAGGCAGAGAGGGAGGATGAAGACGATGAGGAGGACGATTCATGGTCAGCCTCTACCTCTACCACCTCAGAAACAGATATCGATAAGGAGTCTACATTGAAAAAGACAAAGACAAGGAGGCATAGGCATGAAAGGTCACCGACAAGGGGTGCTGAAAGGAAGCTGGTTTGGGACTATTCAGCTACATCACAGACATATCAAGAAGAGTCAGAAGCAGGTTTGAACCAGGGAGATGCGCTCGGAAAGGTGTTTAACATGCTGAAGCAAATTCAATCTGAAGCAAGATCTACAAGTCGGAAAACAAGGCAGGACTTCAGGAGAATACAAACGACGCTCAGGAAGACTAATAAACTATATGAAGGCTTAGCAGGGAGAGTCTCTGAGGTCGAGGAGAGAACAGGTAAAATGGAGGATGACTTTCGTAGCTTCAGTGAATTTAAAGAACAACAGGAGAAGAGAGCAGATGACATTCTATGGAAAATGGAGGATTTTGAAAATCGCCAAAGGCGAAACAATGTACGCATTTTGGGAGTGGCAGAAGGGCTGGAAGGGCAAGATCCAAGGGGTTTTGTGATTAAGCTATTAAGGGGGGCATTCCCGGAGTCCCAGTGGCAGTGGGAGGTAGAAGTACAAAGGGCTCACAGATTCCCCTTTTTCCAGAGGAAGGTATACGGAGCCGAGGGAGGGTCAAAACCCCCACTTCCCCGAGCAATCTTGGTCTATGTTGGGAACTTCTTACTCCGTGAGGAACTCATCCAGAAAGCTAGACCAGATAGCAAAAGGTCGGTGGAGGGTGTTACATTCTTCACGAGACCAGATTTCTGTCATGTGACAGTAGAAAGGAGGTGGAGACTCAGAAAATTGATCTCGGAGTTTCAGGCTCTAGGTTCAGAAGCATATCTGCTATTCCCTGCCAGGTTGAAAGTAGTTACGAAAGGCAAGGTCAGGATGTTCATATCAGAGGTGAAAGCGCAGGAGTTTATTCAGGACTTGGAAAGGGCGAAGAAAGAGGGGCACTGAGGGACAAATATTTCATTTTTTGAGAAAGGGGGAGACACATTATAGGAGACGGGAGAGGGGTGCGACTAACTCAATCAGGAAGCGTCCACACATAGGTCATGAGTGACCTATTTGTCTGTAGGGGGAGGGGAGGGGGGGCTAGGCAGGGGAGGCGGGGGGAAGGGAAAGCAAAAAACAGTTGAAGCGTATGATCTTGATAAGACAATTAGCACACATTGACTATGCATTTTGTTTGTTGTTTAAATTGTTGTTTAAATTTTTTGGTAAAGCAGGAGGGGGTGGCGTGAAGTCGGCAATGTCAGCTGGGTTAGGAAGAGTTGGTCCTTTTTTCAGTACTAAATGGCATGTAAGATAGTTTCATTAAATATATGTGGCTTGAATGATCCAAGGAAGAGGACAAACGTAGCAGCGTACTTAAGAAATCTGCAAGCAGATTTAGTATGTTTACAAGAAACACATATAGAGGACAAGCAGATCTACTTAATGAATCAACTGGGCTTTGATGTACTTGCAGCTAGTAGGCAGGGATCCAGGACAAGGGGAGTTGTTATACTGGGGAGAAGTAGAGAAGTGACTGTTATAAGAAAGAAAGAGGATCGCTGGGGAAGATGGGTTATCACGGAACTAAAAGTTAAAGGGCTCAATGTCACATTAATAAATATTTATGGCTCTACCGAGGATGATTCAGAGATCTGGGAGTTTTTAGATTTAGAAATGGCACAGTGGCCTGAACCTATAATTTGCTGTGGCGATTTTAACATGCATGATCCTACCAGTTCATTTATGGGCACAGGAGCAGTATATAATGGCAGGAAGAAAAAAGTACACAGGGCCATTACTAATATGGTCAAAAACAATCTACTGGTAGATCCCTGGATAATGCAACACCCATTTTTAGATGGTAGTACCTTTTTCTCGGCACCTCACCAGGTGTTGGTAAGACTAGATTACTTTTTAGTTTCTAGGTCCTTGGTTCACGCGACTCAGGTTGAGAAATACCCAAGAATTTTATCTGACCATAGCCCATTGTCACTATCAATCAAGGTTGCGCAAGCACGGAGAATGAGGTCCACATGGACGTTTGAGAGGAGCCTGCTCCAAGATCTTGAATATAGGAAACATATGGTAGAGTGGATCAGGATATTTTGGGAGATTAATCACGGGACAGCTTCTGTAGGGCAGACGTGGGACTGTTTTAAAGCAGGCATTAGAGGAGAAACTCTAAGCTATGTGTTGAATAGACGTAAGAAAGAGAGGTTGAGGTATGAAACCTTTCAGCAAAAATTGATCATAGAGGAAGGTAAACTAGTTTCTGCAGTAAGTTCTAAGTCCAGCTTGGAAGATATAATACTAACAATAGTAGCACTTAAGGCGGACGCAGTTGAAAGCCTCTCGAAAAAGTCTGCTGAAAAATATTTGGCTAAGAAAGAAGAACTATATGAATGTAGTGAGAAGGTGGGTCATATACTTGCGGTTAAAACTAGGCAGCAAAGGGCGGATGCTGAAATAAAAGAGATATTAGATCCAACGGGCGCCATTGTTACAGGCTTAGATCAGATAAGAGAGGTTTTTAGAGGATTTTATGAAAAACTGTATACACAGGGCAATACTGAGGATATGGAGGAAGTTAGGAACTATCTTGGAGGTGTGCGTGCGTCAAGAGTTACAAAAGAAGAAGGTGAAATGTTAGATTCTACCCTATGTATGGAGGAATTTATAGATGCATTAAATAACTTACCAGCAGGAAAGGCATCAGGACCCGATCAAATCCCGGTCGAATTTTATAAAGTATTTCGTGACTGTTTGTTGGTTTATATGTTTGAAGTTATGGTACATGTGCAACAAGGAGGGCTTTCACCAGATTCTTGGCGCAGCGCAGATTTAATTGTTATTGCCAAAAAAGGGAAGCCCGCAACCCTCCCGGGATCCTACAGACCCATCACATTGATGAACTCAGATAGTAAGGTCTACTCTAAAATGTTGGCAAAGAGACTAGCAGGCTGTATTGAACATTTGGTGAGCCCGTCACAGCATGGTTTCATACCCGGGAAGGGTACCACTCAGCACATTAGGACGCTAATCACTACGATCGATGTGGCAGATGTTACAGGCGACCCTTTTTCAGCATTGTTTTTAGACGCCGAGAAGGCTTTTGATAGGGTCGCCTGGGACTATCTATGGGAAACTATGAGGTGGTGTGGTATTGGGCCAGGCTATATATGCGCTATACAAGCTTTATATAGAGAGCCAGTGGTCAAAATCAGAGTAAACGGAGGGCACTCGGATTCAATTCATGTACAACGGGGGACTCGTCAGGGCTGCCCATCTTCACCATTACTGTTTGCTCTGTACATTGAGCCACTACTACGTAAATTAGAGGAAAACCAGGCTATTCAACCCGTCTCACTCAATGGATGCACTGTGAAAATTTTGGCCTACGCTGACGACGTGGCTATTTTGACTCCGAATCCGGATATAGCTATGGTTGGAGTAGAGGCAGAAGCGCATGAGTTTGGGTTGATGTCAGGTTATAACCTAAATAAAACTAAAACACAGATCATTCTGAATAGATTTGCATCAAGTTTAGATAGCAGGGTGGTCAGCAATGCAACCTATCTAGGCATTGATGTTACTGTAAAACTGGAGGATTTAGTAGAGCGAAACATTGAACCATTGCTTACTAAGGTAAAAAAAGATTTGGAAAGAATAAGCAATCTACATCTTTCATTGGTTGGAACTACAAACGTGCTGAAAATGATGGTCCTGCCTAAATTTTTGTATCTATTCAGGTCAATACCTCTGATTTTTGACAACAAATGGTTTAATAGGTTGGAAAGCTTGGCCAATAGATTTATATGGGCAAGAGGGAAAACTCGCAGGGCATATAAATTCATTTCCCTGCCAAGGGATAGAGGGGGGTGGGGCGCACCAGATTTTAGATTATACTTTTTGGCGGCTGCACTCCAGTATATGCAGGGATTAATTGGAGGAGGTGGCGGGGCATCAAAGACCATGAATATGTCAATTGAAACTTACACAATGATATTAGGTCAAAACGCTGACAACGCATTCCTGTACTATACGGATTTGGGGTACCTTAGAAGGCAGCCGTACAAAACCCTAAGGGCAGCACTTAAAGTCTGGGGTATTTTTTTAAAGAAATTGGGCATGGGTAGATTTAATAGGTACACCAGAGTCTACAAGAACAAATCATTCCCTGAAGAAATCTTTTCTGATGCATTAATGGCAGAATGGGAGGGTAAAGGGATACAGCAAGTTGGGGACTTAGTCAAACCAGAGGGCATAATACAATTTGAGGAATTGATTAGAATATATAAAGTAAACAGAAGGGACTTCTTTAAGTATCTTCAGACCAGGAGTTTCCTTAGGAATAAACAAGGAGGTCCACTGGGCTTTCAGCCAACTGAGTTGATGGAAGGGCTAATTACAGGGGAGGAATACTCCATTAGGCTAATATATGCTGTACTGGCAAAAATCAGACCTGATGATCTAGACAAACATAGGGCCAAATGGGGGGAAAGGATAGAGGCCACACCCGAATCATTTAACATTTCACTGGAGCTAGGTCGGTCTATCCTATGCTCCGCCCCCTTGCAATCCCAACATTACAAAACGCTATTCTCGCTATACTACACCCCAGCCAGGATTGCGAAGTGGGGGGGTACGGAAGGCACTACGTGCCCCAGGTGCAATTCTACTGAGGCAGATATCGTCCACATGTTTGCCACCTGTCCTCAATTATACACACTAATCAAGGATGTAGAAAACTTTTTAACCAATTCATTAAAGATCAGGTTAACCTTTTCGGTCGGTTTAATTATGCTGGGTGTGGATATTGGAAATGAGTATGCGGATTCAGGTGATGAAATGTTTATGTTTATGGCAGCGGCTGTCTTTAGATTAATGTTAGCCAGGGTATGGTTAGATAAGAATCCCCCGACTTTGCAAACATGGTTATCAAATCTCATTGCCATTCATAACTTAGAAAAATACATATATGCAAGAAAGGGTAGGAGTGGGAGAGTACGAGGTATTAAGATATGGGGACCTTTGGAGAAATGGAGAACAGGAATAGGTTGATTTATTTTTTACTGATGTAATATGATGGTGTTTACTATACTATATAATGTAATATATGATATGTTTTCCCCCTTTGGCGGCTAAATAACTTTAACACGAAATTTATTTGGATTGTACTGTAAGATGAACAAATGTATGAACAAAATGCTGCATTTTTGTTTTTTTCTATTTTTCTATTTTTCTGTAATGTGTGCTTTTTTCTTTTTGAAAGGTAAAATAAAAGATATTAAAAAGGAAAAAGAAGTCTCATGACGTTTCGGCTCGCAAGAGCCTTGTTCACATGACAATGTTCCATTTAAAAAAACACCATTTATACTGCCAGTGATTGGATGAATTTCGTCACATGAGAGGGTAGTGTTGTGTCATAGTGAACATAGAGGAAATACTAGCCTGTCTTTAAAGTGCATATTAAAAACACATAAAAAGACCAAGGTTTGGGGTGCAAAATTACGGTAAAATACCAGTTTGCTACCTTAAGATCCCATTTCATATAAACAGAGGTAATCAAACAATATATATGAAAATCTCATTGCTTACTTTCTCTGAACCAATAGGCCTAAAGTTGTCTGATATATATATATATATATCTATATATATATATAGAAAGATATATATATATATATATATTTTTTTCACTGAAAAAACCATAGGTTTCACACCAGTTATAGTTAGGAATTAGCATTTAAAAAACCTATTAAATTCACTGAAAAAATCGATAGGTTTCACACCAGTTATAGTTAGCTGGAAATTTTACTCGCATAAAACCATTGAAATTCCCACGTTATAGTTAGTTGGACTCATTATAACTTGCGCGTGCAATGCACTGCTGATGACGTCACATATTACATCACTCATGACATGGTCAGTGACATCACTGATGACATCACTGATGACACCATCCAGTGAATGTGTGTCTTTCCGAGAAATAAATATGTGTTATATATGTATATGTAAAAGTTGATGGAAGAATACATGTTTAAATAAGTGTTTAGACGGTTTAAAAAAAAAAATTTGATTGGTTAACTGGATTATTAAGTGTATCTTAGGCAATACATATATTAGTGAGTAATGTTTAAATATTTAAATATAAGGATTAGTGTTTCACTTTCTGTATAAGTGGCTGCATGGGTTGGTGAGTAGCTACATGTGTATGTGTATGGGTTATTAGATGTTTGTTTTAGTATCAGTATGAGTGTTTGTATGGTTTGGTGGGGGTATTACTTAGCACATAGATGCATGAATAACTGACTCTCTGTATGTCTTTTGAAGACAATATATGTGCAGGATTGTATGGGTGGATGAGTGTGTATATGTGTGTGTTAGTGAGTGAGTGAATGACTGTCTCACTAGTGTCTTTATAGAATTTTAATCTAGTATATGTGAATATTGATGTATGTAAGTGAGTATATGTGAGAGTATGAGATTGTAAGAGTTCCTGTTTAAATAAGTATGTGTTTCTATAAGTGATTGTTTAAGAGAGTAAGTATGTATAAGTTTCCTTAGAAGTAAGGTGGTTGTGTGTGTATAGCTCTATATGCAAATAAATGGATGTTCAATTGTTTATTTGCATGTGTGAGTATGTGTGTGAGTAACTTTTGGATGACTGTCGGTGTGTAACAGGATGTATAGGTGTATCACTACATATGATGAGTGAGCATATGTATGAGTGACTATGTAGAACTGTTTATGAATAAGTGGGTGTGTATATAGATGGTGGAATTACTGAATTGGTTGTTGTAACTGATATGGGTATCTCAATTTTTTTGAAAATTTTAGTTTCTATTTTTGAATATGTGTTTCAAGGGTTACATTACAGTGAAAGGAGGTCTGTCACTGTGTCACAAGGATGGTGTCATCAGTGATGTCATGAGTGATGTCACTGACCATGTCATGAGTGATGTAATATGTGACGTCATCAGCAGTGCATTGCACGCGCAAGTTATAGTGAGTCCAACTAACTATAACGTGGGAATTTGAATGGTTTTATGCGAGTAGAATTTCCAGCTAACTATAACTGGTGTGAAACCTATGGTTTTTTCAGTGAATTTAATAGGTTTTTTAAATGCTAATTCCTATCTATAACTGGTGTGAAACCCATGGTTTTTTCAGTGAATTTCAATGGTTTTTTAATAGCAAATCTCTATAGGTATGAAAAGTAATATTTTTTATAACGAATTTTATATTGTATAATTATGTAATAGTATTTTTAATTTTTTTTATTTTTTTGCCCCGGAGCGCTCCCGGGCGCGTACCGATGCGCTCACCGGTAAGCGCAGTGCTTCGGCGCGCCCCGGGGCGCGTACCGGTGAGCGTCCCGTTAGCGCTATTCCCGCGAACGAAAACAACATTGTGACGTATCGCGTAGCCGCGTGATGCGTCATATGACGCACTGCGTAAGCGCACCCGGAAGCACCCGAGCGCATACGTTCGCGCAACGTAAGCGCCACCGGGCGCGACTACGGGCCCCCGGGGCACGCCCCCGGGCACGCACCGGGGCGCGTAGCGTAAGCGCGTCGGGTCATGTGACCTGAAAATAACACTTTTGATTGGTTCAGAACACTTTTGGTTTCCAAATGATGAGAAAGCCCAGGTCATGAGACCTGAAAATAACACTTTTGATTGGTTCACAAAAGTTTTGTTTTCCAAATGATGAAAGACCCCACCTTTTTTCCTCATTCTCACTTTGTTGTTTGAGTGAAGAAGACCTGCATTCATTCTGTGAGAAAATGGCTTCACTAGTAGCAGCTGCAGGTGCATCTGCACCACCACCACCTCCACCACCTCCACCACCACCACAAGGACCACCACAAGACCACATTGGTGGTCAAGAAGATGAGGAGGACGAAGAGGAGGAGGAGGAGAGGAGGACTTTCCTGCCTGAGGACAATCCCCCATACAGACCCAAGGAACATTTTATTTGGAACTTTTTCAAGATGCCAAGGGGTGCAAAAAAAGTTAATGCAGCTAAGGTGACTTGCCTCATCTGTAGCGAACAACTGTCAAGAGGGAACCCAAATAAGAAGTATTCTTTTGGGAACCACACTAAGATTCGACATATGCAGAGGAAGCACCCGAACAATTATTCGGCAGCAGAGGTCAGGGAACTGACCAAGAACCCTCCCCGTCCTTTTTCTTCAAGCGCCTCCAATCAACCCACTCTATCGGATGCAGAGGCTAGGGAGATGGTCCCTAATGTACAAACCAGGTTTGCAAATTTTAAATTTGTTTGCAAATATTGCACCAAAACAATTTCATGTGGTGAGCAAAGCATCACTTTACGCAATCGAGCTGCAGACAACCATCACTGCAGCAAGCAACTTTAATTTTTTTCTATTTTTTTTGCTCCAGTTGAGCTGTTTGCAATTCCCTGTGTTTTGTTTGACCCCAGAAAAACTACAAAAAAATATAAAATTGTTCAGAAAAGCCCAAAAAAGTAAAAAAAAAACAATAAAAAATATAAAACAACAAAAAGAATAAAAAACAGTTCTTTTCAGAACTACCTCCAATTTATATAAAAATGCTACATTTTTAAAAAACTCTGTCTTTCTTTTTTTCTCCAGGGTACGCGTACCGGTACGTGTACCGATACGTGTACCGGGTGCGCACCTCCTAAAAAAAAAATAAAAAAAATAATGAGTGTGTGTGTGTGTGGGGGTGTGGGGTGTGTGTGTGTGGGGTATGTGTGTGGGGTGTGAGGGTGGGGTGTGTGTGTGGGTGTGTGTGTGTGTGTGGGGGTGTGTGTGGGTGTGTGTGTGAGGAGTGTGTGTGTGGGTGTGTGTGTGTGTGTGTGAGGTGTGTGTGTGGTGTGTGTGTGTGTGTGGGGTGTGTGCCAGAGGTGTGTGTGTGTGGGGGGGGTGAGGTATGTTTGGGGGATGTCTGGGGTGTGTCTGTGAGGTGTGTGTGTGTGTGTGTAGGGGGGAGTGAGGTGTGTGTGGGTGGGGATGTGTGGGGTGTGTGGGTGTAGGTGAAGGTGTGGGTGTGTAAGGTGTGTATGTGGGTGTGGGTGTGTGGGGTGTTTGGGTGTGGGTGGAGGTGTGGGTGTGTGAGGTATGTGTGGGGGGTGTGTGGGTGTGGGGGGTATGTGTGTGGGGTGTGTGTGTGTAGGATGTGTTGGTGTGTGTGTGTGAGGAGTGTGTGTGTGTGTGTGTGTGAGGTGTGTGTGTGGGGTGTGTGTCAGAGGTGTGTGTGTGTGGTGGGGGGGTGAGGTGTGTGTGTAGGAGTGAAGTAAATTATTAATGGAAAGAGAATGAGTGAGGGAGCAAAGAAAGGGAACAGAGGGTAAGGGAAGTAAAGAATGGGGACTGAAAGAAGTTGAATGTGGGAGGGGAGTTAGTGAAAGGGGAGTAAACATGGAGGATAAGAATAAGTGAGGGAAGCACAGTAAAGGCACAGGAGTGAAGTAGGGTGAGAAAATAGTAGTGAGGTTAAAGCAAAGGGTGATGACAAACTACATTTTTTTAGTCACACTTACCATATAATTAATGTAACTTTAATTAAATTTCTTTACTACACTTTGTATCTGTGAAAGAGAGAAGAAAAAATAAGTTATAATTAGTAAAATATGTATTTTAAAATAAAAGATACAAATGAAGAGGTTAAAAATCATAACAGTGTATTTAGAAATAAAGTAAGAGTGAAGGACACAGAAAGGGAAATAAAGTAAGGTAGAAGGACAAAAAGAGGGAAAAAGAAATAGAAGGAGAGCAAATTACTAAGAGTAAGGCATATAGATTCACTGACAGAGAGGAAGAGAAGAAGAGAGAAATGAACTGAAGGTAAGAAAGATACTAAAAGAATGTGATTTAGCAAAACTAAATCAGGAAACAGGAGTAAGTAAAAAGATAATGACTGAGAGGGAAATGAGTCTAATTAAGGATGCATTTAGAAGAATGAGGAATGGAAGATAACTGAGAGTAAGTGAAGGAGAGTCATAGAGTGAAGGCATGAAGGGAGAGAGGATAATATAGAAGGATTGAGGGAAAAGGAGTGAGGAAGTTAGTAGACAGAGAGACTAAGAGAAGGACTGAGTGAAGTGGAATACAATGAGTGAGGAAAGGAAATGAGTAAGGGAGCAAAAAAAGGAAAGAGAGGAGAAGAGGACTAAAACAGTGGTACTGAGAGAAAGTGATTCGGTGATGAAAGTAAAGAGAAGGACACTGAAAGATAGGAAATGAGGGGTAGTAATGGAACCAGAGTAAAAGAAATGGGATGAAGAACGATGAGAGAGGAGCAGTGAAGTTGTTGTAAGAGAAATGATAGAAGGTAGATAAACACAAGTGAACATAACACAAGGAGAGTGAGGGACTGAGGACATATAGGTAGTGAACGTAAAATAGAGAGAAGAGGTCAAAAGAAAGGAGCAAAAAAAGATAAGCGAGGGAGAGTGGGTGAGTTATAGTGATAGAGTGCGACAATACTGCTGAGTGAGTAAAGAGGAATTACTAAAAGAGCAAAGGAGGAAAAGACGGAAAAGGGAAGTAAAGCAGAGAGACTGAAAGCTGAAAATTGGTGCAAGGGAGAGAGGGGATGCAGACAGTTGAAATGAAAATGAGGGGTTGTGAAAGAAGTGCAGTAAACGAATGGGTGTGAAACAGAGTGAGAGAAAGACATTATAAGTGAGTAAAAAGAGCTGAAAGAGAATGCAAAAAGCAAAGTGAGTGAGAGATAATGAGAATACAATTTAAATTACACAATACAAACTATAGAATAACTTGTACAACATGTTACATAGTTTATTTTTGCTGTTCTCAGAATATATTGAATTTCACTTAAAACAGTGAGTTAAAACTACTCATCATATGACAGCGGGAAAAAAACCCACAATCAAAAAGATTGTGTTTTAAAAAAAACATCTAAACTTAAAAATCACAAATGTACACTAATCTTTCATTCACTTACTTTTCCTTTAGGCCAAATATTACATCATGAAGGTCCTTTTCGTTGGAAAGTACTCTGCTGTTCTCTAAAAATTCCATTTCATCGACTTTCTAGAAGAAAAGCTCGAAGAACATCTGAAATATGTTTTAATGTTTTCATATACTCCTTTTTTTCAGTCATGACTCTTTGCTCATTCCTTCACTTTCCCTTAAGGCCAAATAGTGTCAGATGTATCAGTATATTTTCAAATTTCTTAAAACAAATTCTAAAATTACCGTTTTCCCAACGTTCTGAAAGAAAGACTCAAACAACATTTTCACAATATTTAAATATTCATAATTCCATCTCTGGCTCTCTCATGTTGAACATTTCCTATAATACTGATATCACTTAATATGCGATCCACTTACCGTACCTTTATGAGAACTATAATTTTTATATTATCTTCATCACTTTTACTCACACTATAATTTTAAACAGCAGACTAACTTTTATTAACTGCTCCCATCTTCATAGGGCAATTACCTTTACTTAAATTTTGGTTCTAAAAACACTAGGTATGAATTTTTTAAGTCAAAAGGCAAACGTTGTTTGAAAGTCAAATGAGTGTCATTACAGTGGGTCCAACCTTTACGACATTTTAAATAGCATGTGTAATGCCCCGATGTTGTTGAAGGACCGTCATGATAAATATTAGCTACAGTTGCAAAAGTTCTTCCTGAAATTGATAACTGAGAAGCCACAACATTTTTAATAGAAGTTGACAATTTACTTCCATCAGGTCTACATCGTTGGAACATTAAAATGACATATTTTCCAGAAGTCTGTAAAAATAATGTGGACAGCATTGCAGACTTACATTGGGTACACACCATATTGTGATCAGCTGCTTTAACTAGATTATTAAAAGACACTGATTTGCAGTCTGGTAAAGTCAAATATATAAATCTTTCAGTGTCTATTCTAGTACTATTTGATAAACTACAGTTGTCGCAGTCATGCTGCCATTGATAAGAAAGGCTAAAAAGATTTTTATTATCTACACCTTCATCTTCCAATACATCAAACATATACATTAAAAATTCCTGACAATCCTGCTGAATATTCTGTGAAAATTGATTTTGACCAGTAGATATGTCTAGAAGATTTCGAATTTCTGAAACACTTTCTATTTTTGCTCTATCGCTGCTACATTTCTCAAACACAGAATTCAATAAACAGCAGTATGTTTCATCCAGATTTTCAACAATCTGTTCTTGTAGATTTTGAAGAAAAAAAACAACATTAAGCACTACATTAGCATAGCAGTTAACACCAGAACTGTTTTCAAACTGAAATCCAACAACATCTTCAACAGAATCCTTTTTCTTTCTGCTTACAATTACAGTTTCATCTACTTTTTGTCTTTTTGCTACTACCTCACTGCAATTATTCTCATTTCTTCTTTTTCAGCCTACCACACGTTTTTCAAACAGAGGATATTGAGGCAAATGTGGAGCATACTCTTTTCGTAACCTATTGTATTCTTTAACACAATCTAGATCAGCACAAATCTTTGTTTCATCACACTCAATCAAGTACAATCCTGATAAAGTTCTGACTCGTGATAATGCCACATATGCCATACCCTCTTTAAACACAGAACTTCCAATGTTCACCAAAGCACTATCTACACTTAAACCTTGAGATTTATGAATTGTCACCGCATATGCCAAACAAACAGGAAACTGTTTTCGGCGAACATATAAGTCTTTCTCAAGCAAAAATCTAGCTGAACAACGACAAATTTGTTCTATTTCGTCAATGCCATCAAATTAAATTTAAAAAATTTCAATTCCATCTCTATTTTTGTAATTCACAAAATCCACAACATGACCCATTGCTCCATTTACCAGACCTCTTTCAACATTTAAATTCCTTATCAAAATGATACGACAATTTAAACACACATTCAGAGTCTTTTCAAAACCAGCAGTTTTAGATATAATTGTTGCTGCCATAGGCTCTATTTTATCTATAGCTTCCAGTTTCACAATCTCTTCATTTTCTAACTTTAACATTTTGTGGTTGAAGATGGAACATTCTTGCAGAGTTGGCATCAAGCATATCCCAGATTTGTTCTCAGTAATTTTCTTAAAAATATTCTCTAGAAGAATGTTTTCATTTGGATACAAATTTTAAATTATTCGTGCATGTAATGCTTCTTTCCCATGCTCACTTACTTTTCCGATTCTTACATCTTGTAGAATATTTTTATAATCTTCATCCTTTGCCTGACGCATATTTTGAAGCAGTTCTGCATATTTGAAATTTAACCATATATTAACGTTTCCAATGCTTCCTAGGCACTTCCTGGTATCTTCATGCGTGACCATTTTAAACACTGGTTGTCCTCTCACTGGAGTCAACTGCAGTAGATCCCCAAAAACAATAATGTGTTTTCCTCCGAATAAGACATCATAGTCTGTTCTAAGAATTTCTTGCATTCTCAAATGCACAAAAGCAAGCATTAGATTTGAGACCATGCTTACCTCATCAATGATAAGAAGTTTCATTTTCTTTAGGACTCTCGAAACTTCAGAACAAGCATCTCCAGATAGCTTGTGGTATTGTAATTTGTTATCATGCTCGACTGGTAGCATCAGTAAACGATGTAAAGTAATCCCTTTAATGTTATGTGCTGCCAGCCCAGTTGGAGCGGTAACAACACAAGACAGCGGTGATTCAGTCCTTTTCTGCAGATAAGTTGCAATTGCTTTAATCAGAAAACTTTTTCCAGTTCCCGCTTCTCCGCTCACATACAGTCGGACAGATTTAAATGATGTACATGAGCACTCTTTTTTCTCATGACTGAATCCATGTTCAACCTGTTCTGTGACTTCGTCATATATCTGTTTCTGCTCAAGGTTTAGTTGTTTCACCAAATCTTCTAAGTTAACTACATCCTCTTCAGCTTGTTCCATAGCCCTTTCCACCTCATCCATGGCAGTGGCAGCCTCATTTTAAATATTTGGTCCTCCTAGTGGATCCTGACTCAATGAAGTAGAACTCTGACTGTCTTGAGAACTGTCTCTCGCAATCTCTGCAGCAATTGTTGCTTCTTGCTCTATTTCTTCGTTCAACATTTGCAGATAATTTGGAAAAACAGGACATTCTATGGTATCCTTGGTTGCATTAAAAGAGTCTTCGTAACAGAGAAAATCTCCAAGTAGTTCCTCTTCTGTACGCCATGGTTTAAAGAGTTGCAAAAGAGCCAAATAGTAAAATTCCCTTTTGTCTGGATTTTCGCAACTTAATTTTCGATGATTAATCAAATGACCTTTTCTCTGTTTCACTAGACATCCTTCACATCCAATGACAGCATATATTCCATTATTGATATCTTCTCTGATGTTCCTCTTATAAATATATATTTGCAGAACTTCATAGAGACAAGCGTTCTCATGGTAAGGACTTCTATTTGGATAGTATGTATCCAACATGTTTGTCTTCAAAATATCTGTACTTTCTGGTTCTTTCTCCGCCAAATACTCTATTTCTTGTACAAATTTCAAAACTCGGTTTCGTGTTGCAGCAAGACCTAGACTCACCCAAATGATGGTTCTAGATTTGGCATATAGACTTGCTGATGACAATCGATCAGAACATTCATATGCTCCAATTTCTCGATGTGACAACATCTTCAAACTGTAACTGTATAATTTCTTGCTTAGACTCTTCATGTGAAATATCCTCCCACATTTCCTTCAGTTCTGTCTTTTCTTTTTTTGTGATGTAAGACGTCACATATCGAGCCACAGCAATAGAGTTGTCAGCAACAAATTGAATATCCATGTTAGCATTCCACATGGACAAAATCACTGGGTTGTAGTCGTTGATGTACTTGGATTCTTCGTTTCTTTTTAAATTGTATGTATTTTTGGGTGATTTCCTCGTCACAGTATGTCGTAGAGAAGTGATCAAATTATTTACTCTTCCTTTAGAAATCACTGGTCGTGGAAAGCTGAAACGACATTTTGTGTAGAACTTTTCCTTGTTTTTGAATATTCGACAACAATACTTCCCACAACGATGGGATTGAAAGCGTAAAACTTGTTGCCTTAAACTGTTTTCCTCTGTAGTTTTCGGAACAGCACATGTTGAATACTCTTCAATGAAACTCATCACTGTTTCATCCGAATCTGTTCCAAATTTGGGTGCATCTTTAATCCACAACAACATATGTATGTGAGGAGCACCTCTCACTTGATACTCCTTTCTCCAAAAGAAATCCAAAACCTCCCCAAGGGGAGGATTTTTTTTGTTGGTAATGAAAGACATCATAGCTTCAAATCTATGATTACAATATCTGCATACATTCACTGGATCCAAAGAACACAGTTCTCCAGGTGTTTTGAATTCTATATTTTGTATATTTGCATTTGCCTCGCGTATAAATTGAAGTAAGTTGTCCCATGCATACTCGGCACAGCTAAGAGTGAGGAAACATGTGGGAGTTCCTACGTTTCTTAGCATACATTTCAATTCCCCATGACGACGGTACCAATACTCGTTTGTACTACGCTGACATGCCATGAGATTGATTAGATGAGATTCCAAAATATTATCTTGCAGATTGACTTTCTCCATAAAGTCCCTTGCCGAAACATTTTGCAGATGTGCTCCACTTTTCAGTATATGATTTACTGCATAAGAAAGCCCAGACAAGTCACTGTCATACAGTAGATGAAACAAATATGGAATACATTGACGAAACCTTGGATCTTCAGCATATAATCTTAAAGTCCGGTATTCAGATGCAGGAATTTGAAGTGCTCGATCGTCATATCATCCACCTCGACCTGTTGGAAAAAAATGTGGAAAACAACGAGCTTCCAAACTTTCTTCCCATGTACTAATGGGACTTCCTTTTGCTGATTTCATTTGAAACAAGTCAATTGCATTCCCCATTACTTCTTTGGAATGCAAAGGATGAACAGTATAATGTTCATATATTTCTTCACTTGTAGACACATCAACTTTTTCAATTTGGCCAGCTGAACAATCACTGTCTTCATCTGCAGCTGTTTCCTCTGATCCAACACATACATGTTTGTAGTACTCATTGTTTTTCACCAAATACAACGTTGCCTTTTTGACTTTCCTAACATCCACTAAATCTTGCCAGATTTTCTTACTCTTTGTCGGAACCCCATTAACTAGAATAACCAGAGGTTCCTCTTCCACTTTCTCTACACCAATTGTATCAATATTTTTCTTGAAATCTAGAGGCAAATAAACAACTCTTCCCTTTAATCCTCTCTGTAAATCTGAAGGAGGCAATTTCCCTATCTTAGGCTCCATGCGAACAATTGCATGAAAAGGATGGACACATTGAATCAAAATAGACTCATATGTATGTAAATCCATCAATTCAGGAGGAATGTCTACCAACTCAAGATTATTATGAACAGCTCTAGCAGGCATTCTGTTTTGATTTAATTTATTATAACAATATTTACAAATACGCTGATCAGAACTCAAATCAAAAGAATTCTCCACCCACAAATAAGTTGCAAAATCCTTCCACTCATAATTATTTATCTTTTCACTTTTTACATATAAATCAACTAATCTAGTTTGATGCCTATAATGAGTTCGTCGACAACACACACAAGTAAAATTAGGCCTTTCACTTGATTTCACCTTAAACCTGGTAATTTCCTGGTCAAACTTTTCTGTACTTGAAATCTGTACATTGTCTTCCACATTACCTTGTATCACTGTGTTAATTTCTACAGTGTCCTCTTTTTCACAAAAATAACAAATCTCAATTTCTTCACAAATCTTCTTCACATCTAATTCAGTTCCATGCAAAAGAGCACTATTTAACTGTTTAAGCTTAAGTGCTGGACTTTTTGCATAATACAACCTTCTCACTAATTTCCTCATTTTGTTATGATGCACTGCTAACATCCTAAAATGATGAAAAACACTCTGACAGACTTTTCTAGAAAGACAAGCCAGTGAATGCCCTTGCAAACCTGTGTTTTCTCTCACTCTGCAAGGATCTAAGTCTTGCAACATCTTCATTTTCTGTTTTAGACTTTTCTTACTATATGTACGTAAGAAATTACGAAGCACATCGATTGAATCCTGTCGCACACTACAAATACTACTACACTTCCAAGTGTACACTGGACCCTTAGTACGTCTCCCTAAAACGTCATCAGCTAACACCTCTTATGCTTCTCTAGGCACAAGTTTCTCTTTTTCAATCGGACAACCGTCTCTCACCTCATATGCTCGACCACTGGTGTCAACTGCAGGCACCAAATCATTCTCCTGGAAGTAACTCTCCTCATTAAAAAATGGCTCACAACTTGAACTATGCATCCATTCTCCAGAAAAAACTTTACAAAAATTATTCCGATTAATTACTCTTTTGCATCTACTCTTTGTTTTGAAAACATCAATTGTCTTGTTAAGTGTCCTAATTCTATTAATTACTAAAATAATAATTTTTTCGCTTAGCATATTTCCGTCTCCTCTGCCTTGAGGGCATATGTCCTTACTATTGAAACCTTGATTTCAATCTGTGGTAAACAAATAAAAAAAAAACTCATTATAGACCACTATTACCAAACAACAAAGCAATGACAATAGGCAAACAATATAAACACTATAATGCTTATACATATGACCTTATCCTGTTTTTTAAATGTTATTCTAAAAAAATATTTCGGGCACATGAATTGGTTTTACATTATTGACAAAGATTAGATAGTATCTGCATGATTAAAAAAATATATTTGCACATTTCACAATCATATCACCTGTGTTTCCTCAGATTAGTAAGCAGATTGTACACATGAGGTAAGGCCTGTCCTGAGGAGCATAGGTGGTGAAACCGGTGTCTAAGAGTGCACTGGACTGGACTTCATGAAGCCTATCCCCCACTACACTCTTAGACACAGCCCTCACCTTCTTTCTACCCCTGGACAGACCTCTCTTCCACTACACTCTTTGACACAGACATCACTTCCTATGCACCCCTGGACAATCCTCACCTCATCTGCAACCCTGAATAGACCTCAACTCATCTGCACCATTAGACAGGCCTCAGTTAATCTACACCCCTGGAAACGCCTCTTCTCATCTGCACCCTGTTACCATCAATTATTCTCAATGTATTGAGGTCTGTCCAAGGGGCAAAATTAGATAATGCTTGTCTAAGGGTCAGAGGAGGTAAGTCCTCTCCATTGCACTCCTGGACACAGGCCTCAACTCCTTTGCACCCCTGGACATGCCTCACCTCATCTGCACAATCCACTTCCTAATTTGAGGAAAAACAGGTGACATGATTGTGAAAGGTTCAAATCGTTTTTTGAATAACATTTTAGAAACAGAGTGCAGGTCCTATGTACAAGCATTCCATTTCAGTACTGAAAACTCACTATTTTACAAAATACATTTCCTCTCTATTGCAAACATTCCTACCAAGCATTACCAAAAAAATGACACAAACCAACAGCAAACAAGCTCAGTCTGTTTCCTAATCTGAGGTAACACAGGTGACATGAATGTGAAAGGTTCAAATATTTTTATGTAATCATGCACACACTATTTATTCCTTCTCAAAAATATAAAAGCCATTGAATTGCCCCAAAATCGTTTTTTGAATAACATTTTAGAAACAGAGCGCAAGTCCTTTGTACAAGCATTCAATTTCACTTCTATCTTGCAAGTATTGATACCATGCATTTTCAAAAAGCATCACACAAACCAACAGCAAAGAAGCTCAATGTGCTTCATAATCTGAACTCTCTATCTATATTGAATGAATCATAACTCACCTTTACACATGCTTTGGGAGATTGAGAACAGTGTCAGATACGCACACCAATATTTCTTTAGCAGAGCAAAAGGTATGTACTCCAGGCACTGCAACCATGAATGGCACAGAAAACCTCTAATTCTACACACATATCCCTCATGTTAACCAATTAAAACTCTTCCCTCTCTATTTTCAAACCAACACCCTTCCCCCCTCAGCCCTTTCTGCCTGTTACCATAGCAACTCCCTCCTCACTGACCTCTCAGGGTTAAAAGTTTATTCTACAATGTTGCAAACTCAGCAAGGATGTTTGACCTCTCAATACATCAGCTTATCAGGTGCAATCTTTCTTTTAATGACTTTTTCTTAACCATTCAAATTACGTCTTTCACAGAACAGAACCATGCACCCTAACTTTCAGTTTTCAACTATCTGAATCCACCAATCATTGCTTGTGATTCAAGAGCACTGAAACTCCACAGGTTTTTTTCATCAAACTCCTACTGTTCCAACTGCCATTTCATTCCTACACTTCATCTGACTGCACCAGAACCTCCTCTCACCATGTACTCTGTCTGGATTATTGGACATAGCTACATTCACTGGGCTCAAAGGTATGCAGCTATCAAAAATTTTCACAACCTTGATTTACCAAATGTGCACATCAAGTGGATTGGCCAAAGAGGATTGAGATGTCATCAATTGATACCATTGGTGAAAACCTTTTACCATCTGCCACACCCTGACCTCATAATTTTGCACTGTGGTGGAAATGACCTAGGCACTTTGACCTGGGTAGGTCTGGAGATGCTTTTAAAGGACACCATTGGGCAATTGATGACACTTTTCCCACAAACTACCTTGGTATATTCCAATATATGCCAAAGCAGAAATGGAAGTGGTCCAACCAATTTTGTCCACAATTTGAAAAAGCACGGAAACATGTGAATAAATCTGTTTCTGCTTACATGAGAGACTATGGAATGGGTTCAATATACAACAATAACTTGCGTTACAACATGCAAGATATCTACAGAGGAGATGGTGTGCACTTCTCAGATGAAGGGAATAGAATATTCCTCCTGAACTTAAGACTGTGCATTGGAACCTACTTGTAGGTACCTACTAATTTTCACCAAAGTACGCTCCCCGGTACGCTCCCCGGTACGCGTACCGGGCGCTTCCCCCACGAATTATTTTTTTTTTAAATTGTTTTTTTTGGCCTATATGGGCCTCCTAAGCCCCCCTCAGAAAACCTAGGGGGTCAGAGGGTGTCTGCCATGTCCCCTTTTACCCATTCCCAACGTTGTTTGTCCTCCATCTTGTGTCTCAAATCTACTGAAACACAAGATGGAGGACTCCCGTTGCGCTGCCGGTACGCGTACCGGGGCGCGCACCGGTAAGCGCTCCCCAAATTTTTTAAAAGTTAATTTACATAAAAACCACTGGAGACACTTTCACCAAATATAGAATAGGCCCGACTACATACCAGTCCCTACCATTTTCCCAAATTTGGTGGAATTCTATTGAGCCATTTGAACTGTAGCACTGTCTAAATATCCTGAGGTAAATTACATGACAAAAACACATATGAAGTGTTAGAATTTACAACCAATTAAAATGTTACTTTCATTTTCTACTTTTTTTTCCTGACATTTGATTGGTTATGTACATGAATATAAATGAAAAATGAGAGGGAAACACGGCCATTTTGACTACAACTACCTGAGGTACATCTTTAAAAAAATTTCTCCATTTATCTTCATCACCTTTTAATAAGGTAAGTTGTTAATTTGTAAGGGGCACTTTAAGTTAATTTGTAAAAACTTTTTCTGATAGTTATTTACTGTCCCTCTGTTATAGTTATAGATTGAGATAGGCTTCTCTGTTATAGTTATAGATTGAGTTAGGCTTCTCTGGTATAATTATGAAATTACTTAGGCTTCTTCACATACACTTTTTTTATATTTCTACTTCCTGGCTGATACCATACACTGCCCAAAGATAACTTCACTGTTAAAAACTCAGAAGTACCTGTCTAAACTTAAACCCAACACTGCCCTAATTCTACTGATATATTTATTTTTAATGCAATTTACAGCAAGAAAATGGAAGGAAAACCAAATATTTCTTTCGAAATTGTTCTGGAGAACAATCCTGAGGAAGACTTTGACTTTATGGATCAGTCTCTGGACGAAGAGTTAGTTAATTATGTGGAAGAAATGGAATCATGGACTGAAAATGAGGACATTCCTGACGATATAATGTTGGAAGTTCTTTTAAATTTTGAAAAATCACAGCAATACATTTTTATTTAATAATTAAAAATTGTTCTAGACATTATTCTTTTTTATATGTGATTCATGAAATAGTACCAAAATGAATATAATATAAAGTGAGACTTATAGTATACTGTGCAACTTTTTTGTGTTACATAGTAATTTTGCTCATAGTTACTTCCTTTCTCCCACTATATTATCTCCAATGTGTATTTCACATCTCTTTTTCATCTCCTGCCTCCATGTTGTTTCTGCTTTCCTGACAGACTATGGTATGGATTCCATATACCACAATAACTTCTGTAACAACATGCAAATTATCTACAGAGGAGACGGTGTACATGGAATTTAAGACTCTGTATTGGTACCTACATGCTGGTACTTAAATCACCAACACAACACAACAACTCAATACAAAGCTACCCTACCTCTAAGCACTTTAAATTATTATTTTACTGTTTCACTGGGTTTTCTTCTTGGTACGCTCCCCGGTACGCTCCCCGGTGCGCGTACCGGGCGCTCCCCCCGTGAAAATCGAAAAAAAAGTGTACATGATAACATGCCCCTGTGCCTAAAGCTACATAGGCAGCACTATCTTTGAGGCCAAAAAAAGAATCCTGTAACACACAAGAGCTGTTACCAATGGGGATCAATCTAATGCAATTGCCAAACACATGAGTCAACACCATGATAACAACTGGGAAACTCTCAAATATTGTGCAATTGATCAACAAGTGGATTCAGAAAGAGGAGGAAACCGTAGAAAAGCATTGAGACAAAAAGAATCGAAACATATCATTGCTTTCAGGACCCTCGAGCCAAGAGGTCTCAATCAAACCGAAGAACTATATGTGCATTTGTAAAGAAATCACTCTTATGAACCATTAATATTCATCAAAGAAATGTAATTACAACGTGTTGAAATATAAAAAATGTGACATTCATTGACTTTATTGAAAACACTCACCAGTGAGATTGTATTACACCACGAGAATGGCAAGAAAGCCAGTCACCAAAGACTTCAAAATCATGAACAATGAAAATCATTGGTCAAATTATCCGTAAAAATCCAAATAATTGCTTTCAATATAACTTTATTAAAATTTGAGCACTTTAAACACTAATTTTCACGTGAAAAACGACGTCACCCATAATGCATTTGCATTTTCACTGTTATGTGTTTTTTTTCACTGTGCACTAAAAAGAAAAGATGGCTCGTATTGGGGCTCAACACCAGTGATCAAGCCTTCGGCTGAAGGCGAAACGCGTTGGGTTAAGACGAGTAAGCTAAAATAAATCAGTTGGTCTAAAAACTGAACTGTGCCTGAGTGAGTGCTTCCTTACCGGTTTTTGTGTGCATTTCTACGACTGGTTCTGTCGTTTTTGAGGAGACAGCACCATGCTACAACAAAGAGCGCCGGCGTTCCACTCACAGAACCACGGCATGAAATATTACCTACTGGCGGTCGCCAGTAGGTATATATAGTTAGGATTTTTTCTCTATGGGATTTTTGAAAATTCTATGTCTAATAACTTTGGCGTTTGTGGACAGAATTGGCTGAAATTTTCAGGAAAATGGAACATTTTGTTTATGGGCAGGCCCTGAAAATTTGGGGGGGGTTTGTCAAGGGGGGGCCGAGAAAAAAGGGGGGTCTCAAAACGCGTTTTTCCCATGTTAATTTCCATAGGGCGGTTGGCCTCACTTTTAGCCCGAACGGCTGAATGGATTTGCACGAAACTTGGCAAAATTGTAGGGACTGTTAGCCCGATGTGCCTTTGCTAGGTCTCAATATATGTGCTCCAGTGGATTTTGAGAAATTAACGTTCAAAAAAAGATATATATCTGTAAGCGCGCTCCGGGCAGCGCCCCGGTTCGCGTACTTGACGCGTAACGGAACTTCGCGAAGCGAAGCTGATTGGCTCTTCGGTGTCTGTCAACATTCTAAACAGTCCAGAGCGGCCGCCATCTTGTCTCTCGGTAGGATCGAGAGACAAGAGGAGGTCAAAACAAAGGCGAAAATGACCATAAGGGGGCATAGTAGATCCTCCCTGACCCCCTAGGTTTGATGTGGAGGCTTTAAAAGAGCCCCGCGGGGCAACAAAAAAAACAAAACAATTTTTGTTTTTTTTGCGTGGATAGCGAACCGGGAAGCGGCCCGGGGAGCGTACTATGAGGAAAAAAGAATGATAGACTTTTCAAATACTGTATGTTAATTGATTGTTGGTTTTGTTGATTTTTTTTTTTTTTTTTTTTTAAACAATTATTTATTGTGTTTCAAAATTTAATAAAATGTCTAACATGTCTAACATTTCACTGTCTGAAATGTCGTTATTTTCATTGAACATAGCTTGTAATGTTTGAGTGTGTAAAATGTCCTCATTTTCAAGGAGGACATCTACTGCTTGCACACATTGCAGTAGTTCTTGGTCCCAAGTTTCATCCATAAATTCTATATAATTTGGATCAATTATTTCTTGGTTGGTCTCTTGCAGGACAATTTCAAATGAAACTTTGTGTTCGCCTTCCATTTTGTCTGAAATTTGGATAAAAAATATATTAGTAGAGATAGGGCACTGTTGGGATTAATTTTAGATAGGCAGTTTTTAACAGTGAATTTATCTTTGGGCAGTGTATAGTATCAGAGTGGAAGTAGGAATATAAAAAAGTGTATGTGATTTAACGTAAGTAAATTCATAATTATACAAGAGAAACCTAACTCCATCCATAACTATAACAGAGAAGTCTATCTAAATCTATAACTACTACAGAGGGATAGTATATAACTATCAGAAAAAGTTTACCATATTAACTTATAGTGCACAATATACTTCAGTTTTTAAAATAACAACTTACCTTTACAAAGAAGTTGAAGTGATTAGTGAAAATCCAATTGAAATGTACACCAGGAAGTAGTAGTCAAAATGGCTGTGTTTCCTTCTCTTCCTTTATATATATTCAGGTACATAACCAATCAAATGTCAGGTAAAAAAAAATAGAAAATGAAAGTAACATTTTAATTGGTTGTGAATTCCAACACTTCAGATGTGTTTTGTGAAGTAATTTACCTCAGGGTATTTAGAGAGGTCTACAGGCTAAATGGCTAAATGGAATTTCAACCAAATTTGTGAAAATGGTAGGGATTGGTATGTAGTATGAGCAAATCTATATTTGGTGAAAGTGTCTCAAGGGTTTCTTCTGTAAATTACTTTCCCACCTTTTTTAATGGAGCGCTTCCCGGGGAGCGCCCCGGTACGCGAACTGGCGAGCGCCCCGGTACGCGAACCTTAAGCGTTACGGGAGTCCACCATTTTGTGTTTCGGTCGAATTAAGATACAAGATGGAGGGCACATAATGTTCAGAATGGGTAGAAGGGGACACGGTAGACGTATTTTGACCCCCTAGGTTTTCTGAGGATGGCTGAGGAGGCCCATATGTGCGAAAAAAAAACATTTTTTAAAAAAAATTCGCGCGGTTAGCTTCCGGTTCGCGTACCGGGTAGCGCTCCGGGGAGCGTACTTTGTTGAAAATTAGTATAAAAAGTTAGAGTAAAATAATAATTGTGAGTGATCAGATGTAGGGTAGCTCTGAGAAGAGCTTTTGGGTTTATGGTACATTTAGGTACTTATAAGTAGGTACCAATGCACATTTTTAAATTCAGAATGAAAACTCTGTTCCCTTCATCTGAGAAGTGAACTCCATCTCCTCTGTAGATATCTTGCATGTAGTAACGCAAGTTATTGTTGTACACGGAGCCCATTCCATGGTCTCTCATGTAAGCTGAAACAGATTTGTTTACATGCTTCCTCGACTTCTCAATTTGTGGACAAAATTGGTTCGACCACCTCCATTTCTGTCTTTGGCATATATTTGAATATACCAAGGCAGTTTGAGGAAAAAGTGCCATTAATTGCTCAAAGGTGTCCTTTAAAAGCATTTCCAGACCTACTCCAGTCAAAGTGCCCAAATCATTACCTCCACAGTGCACAATTAACAGGTCAGGTTTTGGCAAATGCATAAAGGTTTTCACCAATGGTATCAATTGGTGACATTTTAATCCTCTGTGGCCAAACCACTTCATTTCCACATCTTGTAAATTGAGGTTAGGTAAATTTCTGTTCTCAGCATACCTCTGAGCCCAATAGATGTAACTATGTCCAACAATCCAGACAGAAAACATGGTGAGAGAAGGTTCTGCTGCAGTCAGATGAAGTGTGGTAATGAAATGGCAGTTGAAAAAATAAGAGTTTAAAATGAAAAAAACTGTGGAGTTTCTGTGTTAATGAAGCAGTAACATTGATTGGTGGATTTTGATTGCTGAAAACAGAAAGTTAGGGTGCATGGATGAGTTCTTTGAAAGATGTAATTTGAATGGTCAAAAAAAATCATTTAATGAAAGATTGCACTGGATACGCAGGTGCACTGAGAGTTCAGAGTTCAATTGAAACATTGTTGTGTGAACTTGCAAACACCAGAGGTCTTCCAGGAGGTGGTTGCTATGCAAAAAAGGCAGAGAGGGCAGAGGGGGGAAGGGTTTTGATTTGAAAAAAGTGAAGGAAGAGTTTTGATTGGGTGACATGAGAGATATGTGTGAAGAATTACAGCATTTCTGTGCTTTCTATAGCTGCAGCCTCTGGAGTGCATACCCTTTGTTCTGCTGAAGACAAATTGGTGTATTTCTGAGACTGTTTTGAAACTCATAAAGTATTTGCTAAGGTGAGAAAAGATTTATTTAATTTAGATAGAGAATAGTATGCTTTAAGGAGAAAATTATGAAGAAAGTTGTGTTTTTAAAATGTTGCTTTGTCTCAAGTGTTTTACAAATAGATTTTGTTTCTTTGAGAAATTGTAATTGGAGATAATGTGAAGTATTAGTACTGACAGGGTGTTTTTGTACATAGGAGCTGTGCAGTGTTTTCAAATTATGACTTGAAAATCGTTTTTGAGGAAAAGGAATGCTTTTAAAATTTATGACAAGGAAATAATGGTGTCTGCTTCTTTATAAGGCATTTGAGTGTCTCTGATGTTATTTTTCCCATTTTAATTTAAGACCTTTCTCCGTGGGGAAAGTTCCTTGTAAATATGCTCCCACCTGTGCTTGTCAAATTTAGATTTTGATTCTTTGAGTTACATAGCCATGTTAAAAGTGATCCAAAAATGGTGCAAGGGCAATCAAAAAACGCTTTCATGTGTCTTAAGGACATTTTAAGTCATTTCCCCATGAATGTAGGTATACAATTGATTTATATGTTGTGTTTAAAAACGTTTTTTGAAATCAATTACATTTCTGGATATGTACTGCTAGAGCTTCATAGGTTGTTTGGGGCATATTTATAAGGCATTTGAGTGTCTCTGATGTTATTTTTCCCATTTTAATTTAAGACTTTTCCCCGTGGTGCAAATTCCTTGTAAATATGCTCGCACCTGTGCTTGGCAAATTTAGATTTTGATTCTTTGAGTTACATAGTCATGTTAAAAGTGACCCAAAAATGGTGCAAAGGCTTTAAAAAACACTTTCATCACTTGGTTTCCTAAGTTTACGAATGACATTGTGCAGATGAAGTTTAGCTCTGTCCACGGACACAAAAGAGGTCTGGCCTTTGTTCAAGAGTGAAGTGGACATGACTTACTTCATTGGTAGGCTTTCACATGTATTATCTCCTCTGTATTCTTAAACAAGCGTAAATTTGATCTGCAACCCTGAGTAGGCCTCACCTTAAACAAACCTCTGGAGAGGCCATACCTTATCGTCATCCTTAATGAATCATTTAAAATGTTAGAGACAGATTTATATTAGGTGTATGCCTCTTTTGCGCCACTGTGCGTCACTTTTGTGACGCAGTGGCGGTGCAAAAGATTTGCTATGTGGTGACATATTTAAAAATTGATGCATCTAGGCAGATGTGTCATGCTGTAAAGTCCCGTGCCACATGAAACCGATGCAGCAGTGATGGAAAAGATGCACCATGTTGCAAGACAGGTCTCATTTCATCTCCAACAAGATAAGAAGCTGAGTGTTCTGTAAATGTCAAAATTGTTGTATACACTGCTCAACTTCTGTGTACTCTTTCATATGCTAGAGTCCATCTGCACTATGAGATACCTAAGCAAAGGAAACACAGGTGATGTGATTGTGAAATGAGGAAAAGAAACTCCACATTTTTCAATTACGTCACCTGTGTTTGCTAAGTTTACGAATGAGATTGTGCAGATGAGGTTTAGGTCTGTCCACGGACACAGAAGAGGTCTGGCCTTTGTTCAAGAGTGAAGTGGACATGACTTACTTCATTGGTAGGTCTTCACATGTATTATCTCCTCTATAGTCTTCAACAAGCGTAAATTTAATCTACAACCCTGAGTAGGCCTCACCTTAAACAAACCTCTGGATAGGCCACACCTTATCGTGATCCTGAATCAATCATTTAACATGTTAGGGACAGATTTATGATAGGTGTGTGCCTCTTTTGCGCCGCTGTGCGTCACTTTTGTGACGCAGCGGTGGTGCAAAAGATTTGCTATGTGGCGACATATTTAAAAATTGATGCATCTAGGCAGATGTGTCATGCTGTAAAGTCCCGTGCCACATGAAACCGATGCAGCAGTGATGGAAAAGATGCACCATGTTGCAAGACAGGCCTCATTTCATCTCCAACAAGATAAGAAGCTGAATCTTCTGTAAATGTCAAAATTGTTGTATACACTGCTCAACTTCTGTGTACTCTTTCAAATGCTACAGTCCATCTGCACTATGAGGTACCTAAGCAAAGGAAACACAGGTGATGTGATTGTGAAATGAGGAAAAGAAACTCCACATTTTTCAATTACATCACCAGTGTTTCCTAAGTTTACGAATGACATTGTGCAGATGAAGTTTAGCTCTGTCCACGGACACAAAAGAGGTCTGGCCTTTGTTGAAGAGTGAAGTGGACATGACTTACTTCATTGGTAGGCTTTCACATGTATTATCTCCTTTGTATTCTTCAACAAGCGTAAATTTGATCTGCAACTCTGAGTAGGCCTCACCTTAAACAAACCTCTGGAGAGGCCACACCTTATCGTCATCCTTAATTAATCATTTAAAATGTTAGGGACAGATTTATGATAGGTGTATGCCTCTTTTGCGCCACTCTGCGTCACTTTTGTGACGCAGTGGCGGTGCAAAAGATTTGCTATGTGGCGACATATTTAAAAATTGATGCATCTAGGCACATGTGTCATGCTGTAAAGTCCCGTGCCACATGAAACCGATGCAGCAGTGATGGAAAAGATGCACCATGTTGCAAGACAGGTCTCATTTCATCTCCAACAAGATAAGAAGCTGAGTCTTCTGTAAATGTCAAAATTGTTGTATACACTGCTCAACTTCTGTGTACTCTTTCATATGCTAGAGTCCATCTGCACTATGAGATACCTAAGCAAAGGAAACACAGGTGATGTGATTGTGAAATGAGGAAAAGAAACTCCACATTTTTCAATTACATCACCTGTGTTTGCTAAGTTTACGAATGAGATTGTGCAGATGAGGTTTAGGTCTGTCCACGGACACAGAAGAGGTCTGGCCTTTGTTCAAGAGTGAAGTGGACATGACTTACTTCATTGGTAGGTCTTCACATGTATTATCTCCTCTATAGTCTTCAACAAGCGTAAATTTAATCTGCAACCCTGAGTAGGCCTCACCTTAAACAAACCTCTGGATAGGCCACACCTTATCGTTATCCTGAATCAATCATTTAACATGTTAGGGACAGATTTATGATAGGTGTGTGCCTCTTTTGCGCCGCTGTGCGTCACTTTTGTGACGCAGCGGTGGTGAAAAAGATTTGCTATGTGGCGACATATTTAAAAATTGATGCATCTAGGCAGATGTGTCATGCTGTAAAGTCCCGTGCCACATGAAACCGATGCAGCAGTGATGGAAAAGATGCACCATGTTGCAAGACAGGCCTCATTTCATCTCCAACAAGATAAGAAGCTGAATCTTCTGTAAATGTCAAAATTGTTGTATACACTGCTCAACTTCTGTGTACTCTTTCATATGCTACAGTCCATCTGCACTATGAGGTACCTAAGCAAAGGAAACACAGGTGATGTGATTGTGAAATGAGGAAAAGAAACTCCACATTTTTCAATTACATCACCAGTGTTTCCTAAGTTTACGAATGACATTGTGCAGATGAAGTTTAGCTCTGTCCATGGACACAAAAGAGGTCTGGCCTTTGTTCAAGAGTGAAGTGGACATGACTTACTTCATTGGTAGGCTTTCACATGTATTATCTCCTCTGTATTCTTCAACAAGCGTAAATTTGATCTGCAACCCTGAGTAGGCCTCACCTTAAACAAACCTCTGGAGAGGCCACACCTTATCGTCATCCTTAATTAATCATTTAAAATGTTAGGGACAGATTTATGATAGGTGTATGCCTCTTTTGCGCCACTGTGCGTCACTTTTGTGACGCAGTGGCGGTGCAAAAGATATGCTATGAGGCGACAAAATTACAAATTGATGCATCTAGGCAGATGTGTCATGCTGTAAAGTCCCGTGCCACATGAAACCGATGCAGCAGTGATGGAAAAGATGCACCATGTTGCAAGACAGGTCTCATTTCATCTCCAACAAGATAAGAAGCTGAGTCTTCTGTAAATGTCAAAATTGTTATATACACTGCTCAACTTCTGTGTACTCTTTCATATGCTAGAGTCCATCTGCACTATGAGATACCTAAGCAAAGGAAACACAGGTGATGTGATTGTGAAATGAGGAAAAGAAACTCCACATTTTTCAATTACATCACCTGTGTTTGCTAAGTTTACGAATGACATTGTGCAGATGAAGTTTAGGTCTGTCCACGGACACATAAGAGGTCTGGCCTTTGTTCAAGAGTGAAGTGGACATGACTTACTTCATTGGTAGGCCTTCACATGTATTATCTCCTCTATACTCTTCAACAACTCGAAATTTCATTTGGAACCCTGAGTAGGCCTCACCTGAAACAAACCTCTGGATAGGACACATCTTATTGGCATCCTGAAACAATTATTTAAAATGTTAAGGGCAATTTTATGATGGCTTTGCACCTCTTTTGCGCTGCCATTGCATCACTGTTGTGAGACAGCAGCAGTGCAAAAGATGCACCATATTGCAAGATAGGCCTCACTTCATCTGCATCAAGATACTGTTAGTTTAAAATGTATATTTTTAAGACTGTGTAGGGGCATGGAGAAGCAGAGGCTTCTGTAAGTGTCAAAGTTATTGAAAAACTGTTTATCCTTCAATCTTTTCCCTTGTCTTTTCTAATTTTTAAATACATGTTTTAATATTTTTCAAATGTTTGTTCTCTCTTTCACAGATTGAAAGTATAAAAATTACAAGTGACTAAGTTAACGACAATTATAAGGTAAATGTTTTGTACTCTTTTCGTTACATTTCTATCACATTTAACTTCTATTAGTTTCACTACTTCATTTCTTTAACCCTCACTTTCCTGCCTTTGCTACTTCCCTCAATCCTTTCTCTATTACTTACTTACTCTACTCCTTCCACTATTTTTGTCAGTCCCTCTCTTCTCATACTTCGTCACTCTTGTTCACTCACTCTGTCTCTATTACTCTCACTGTTTCTGACTGATCACTCTTTCACTACTTGTTCATTATGCTTTCTCTCCATAGTTCAAGCACAGTAAGGGGCATATTATCAACACAGGCAATACATTTATCAGTGTTTTTATCGGCAGAAAACTGCCGCAAAAGTGGCTTTAGCAGCAGTTTTCTTCCGGAAAAGCGGATTTAGCGGCAGTTTTCTGCCGATAAAAGCAGTAATTATTGGCAGAAAACTGCCGCAAAAGCGTCTTTAGTGTCAGATTTCTGCTGATAAAAGCAGCAAAATTTTTATCGCCTATGTTGATAATATGCCCCTATGTTATTTACATTTCTTTGCTGTTTCAATCATTCCTTTTCTGTTACTTCTTCTTTTCGGCATTGTGTTTTTTCTCTCTGTTATTCCGATGTTTTAATCTTAATTTGATTATTCATTCACATTCTCTAAGAAACTCTTGTTTGTTATTCTTCTACTTTCTTTTTTTTTTCTCACTTCCTTATCTATTTTGTTTTTCACAATTATACTCTCTTAAATCTTTTCTTCAGTAAATAGATCTATTAAACAGCATCTCTACTTTACTCCCTATAGCTGTCTTTCTTTTAACATAACTGTCTGTTTCCTTCCCTTATAATTACTCTTTTTTTTTTTTGGTTCGCTCCCGGTTCGCGTACCGGAGAGCGAACGGGGAAGCGAACCAAAAGAAATAGAGGTTGGCAGATTTCCAAATATTCTACCAATTTTTTTATAACGGGGAGGTAGTTCTGAAAAGAACTTTTTTTTAATTGTTTTTGTTGTTTTATATTTTTAAAAAATTTTTTCTGAACATTTTTTTACTTTTTTTGTATTTTCTGAACAGTTTTATATTTTTTTTGGTTTTTTTTGGGGGGGGAAACGAAAACGATTCATTGTAAAGGGCTCAACAGGAGCAACAAAAAAAAAAGAATTTATTGTCTGGGGCGTTTCCGACAAAAATGATTGTCGATAGCTCTGTTGATCAGAGTGAGGCTACTTTCTCTGTAGCAAATGAACTCATTGCAATGCACGCACACTTGTTTCACTTCCCCGAATTTCATCTGAATATTTGGGACCAACTCCCTCGCCTCTGGTCCCGTCACTTCCTGCACAATTGATCTTCTGGCCATAGAAGGAGGATTATCTTGCTGGTCACGTAACTGCGCAGCACTGTAGTTGTTAGGATGCCACCTACTCATATGGCGATGCATCGTGTAATTGCCGTAACTGTACTTCTTCTCGGTGCCTCTGGACAGGCTTTCTTTACATATAAGGCAAGTTACGTACCATGCATTGACTTTTTTTTGGCCCTGGGGATAACTAAAAAATTGCCAAATATTTTTTACTTTCACATGAGACCTCCTGGGCTCCTCACGCAAAAATTGCCTCTCTTGCTGCTCTTCCTCTTCTTCCTCTTCTTCCTCCTCTTGCTGAATGATAACTTCAGCAGGTGGTCCTCTCTTCTTTGGATGTGGTGGAGGTGGTGGGGAAGCACCAGCTGAAGCTACTAATGAAGCCATTGCTCACTAATCACAAAGGGTCTTTCTCTCACAAAGATGAAAGTCAGAGTGAGGAAAGAAGGAGGGGTTTTCATCATTTGGGAAAAACAATAGTTCTAAACCAATGAAAAGTGTTACTTTTAGGTCACATGACCTAGTCTTACATCATTAGGAAAGCAAAAGTGAAATGAACCAATGAAAAGTGTTATTACCGAGTCACATGACTTGTTGTGTTTACGTTACGCGCTTTGGGCCGCGTCCCGGATCGCTTCCGGGAAGCAGCGCTTCGCGCCTCGGTTCGCGTACCAGTTCGCTTCCGGGTACGCTACCTTGGCGCGTCATATGACGTATTACGCGACAACGCGATACGTCACGCTGATGCGACGCGTCACGATGTTGTTTTCTAACGCAGCAGTTGCGGAAACGGAACGTTTACCGGTTCGCGGACCGGGTCGCGGCACCAAATTGAGCTAACGGGAAGCTAACCGGTTCGCGTACCGGGAGCGAAACAAAAAATATAATTTAAAAAAAGTATTAAAAACATGTAAAATATATTTTTTGATTTAAAGAAAAATACATTTTAAAGCTTTTGTTATTTGCTATTAAAAAACCATTGAAATTCACTGAAAAAAACATAGGTTATAGACCATATATAGTTAGGAATTAGCATTTAAAAAACCTTTTTTTACTCACACAAAACCATTGAAATTCCATATATAGTTAGTTGTACTAACTATATATCGCGCACCCGCAATCCACTGCTGATCATGTCACATATTACATCATTCATGACATGGTCAGTGACATCACTGATGACATCACTGATGACATCTCAAATGACATCACTGATGACATCACTGATGACATCTCAAATGACATCTCCGATGACAACATCCAGTGACTGTATGTTTCTGTAAAGTTAAAATATGTCTTACATATTGAAGAATGAGTGGATGTATAAGTGTCTGGATGAAGGATTTATTAGGTGCATGATTGACTGTATGAGTGAGTGAATAAATGTGTGTCACTGAGTGCATGAGTTAGTGACTAAACTGTCTTAATTTGTGCATCATTATGTCTGTTGTTCTGTAAACTGCTGTATGTGTTGATCAGTAGCTATATGAGTAAGTATATGGGTTATTGATTGGTTGCCCAAGTATTTGTATGGGAGACTGAGTGTGTGTGTGTGGGTGGCTGGGAGGTGTATGACTCTGTGCATAGATGTGTTAGCAGTTAATTCAATAGATGTATGGGTTCAAAAGTGCATGTGGAAACACCTGTATGGGCGGTTGACTGAGTGCATTGGTGAGTGAATGGATATCTCAGTGCTACATGTCAAAGTAAGTACATATGTAAAACACAGTACATGTGACAGTTGACATATATAAATAACTGTGCATAAGAGCCAGTGAATGTGTGAGTGGCTGTATGGATCATTGTGTACTTGTATCAGGCATTGTAAAAGAGAGTAAATATGTGTTAGTATATGTTTGAATAAGTAAGGTGTGTATAACTGTATAGTTGAGGAAATGGAGGTGTGATTGATTCTTTGCATGACTGACTAAGTGTCTGAGTAACTCCATGGATGAGTGACAGTCTGTGAGTGTCTGTTTACACTGAGTGTATTCAAGATTATATTAGAGTCTGAAGAGGTTCATCGTAGTATCACATGAATGATGTCATCAGTGATGTGATCAGTAATGTCAAATCAGATGTCATCAGTGATGTCATCAGTGATGTCATTTGAGATGTCATCAGTGATGTCATCAGTGATGTCATTTGAGATGTCATCAGTGATGTCATCAGTGATGTCATTTGAGATGTCATCAGTGATGTCATCAGTGATGTCATTTGAGATGTCATCAGTGATGTCATCAGTGATGTCACTGACCATGTCATGAATGATGTAATATGTGACATGATCAGCAGTGGATTGCGGGTGCGCGATATATAGTTAGTACAACTAACTATATATGGAATTTCAATGGTTTTGTGTGAGTAAAAAAAGGTTTTTTAAATGCTAATTCCTAACTATATATGGTCTATAACCTATGGTTTTTTCAGTGAATATATATATATATATATATATATATATATATATGTATGTATGTATATATATATATATATATATATATATATATATATGTAAAGGCTCTGTGTTCCCAACACAATCATGCAGAACGAAAGAACTCGCTGGGGTAGGTTCATCAAGTTTATTCTCCAACTACTGCAAAGAACAGATGTGGTTCGGATGTTGCCTTCGTCAGTGTCACCCGGCGTGCCGGAAGCATACATAATTCAACTTATTCCAGACATGATTATACAATAAACATAAACAACAGACTCCTAAGTTGACACGTGCATACATGCAAAGGCAGCGCCATCATGGCCTGGTATCAGATATGCCTATTCCGAGTGGTCCCCATTAAAGTTTGGACTTTAAAAATTAAGACTTTAAATATTAATTCAGACAAATGCATGTGCTAAAGCATGATTATCCATCTCGGCCATGATATACAAGGCGAAAACAGCCATTACAACATGTGCCTCCGTATTACACCATGAATGAGCTTAGTGTCCATACATATTGAAAACTGTGACACTACAGGCAACATTCAGGCCCCAAATGGGCCCGCCTTAGGTAATCATACATGCCCAGTTGATATTACAGCACAGTGGAAAATAGCTGGCCCCAAATTGGCCTACATTGAATATTCACACATAATTATGCCCTGTATATGTGGATATATTTACATGTATATAAAGATATACATCTTCACTCAACAAACCAAATCTTAAAGTGACCTTATAGGTTAAAGCTAGTTTTTTAAAGAAGATAACAACTAATATTTAAAAACTGAAAACCCACTGAAATTTACCAGCTAACTTTAACTTGTGCTCCTGCCATTCATGGCTTATGACCTAACATGTTAAATGACATAATTGATGACACCTCAAATGACATAATTGATGATGTCACGGATTACATTACTGATAACACCATATTCATACACAATCTAGGGTTACTGAGTGTATACATGTGTGTCCATAACATGGAAAAAGCATAATTCTAGGCAGCAAGTATGATTGTGTATGTTGAAAGTTCTATGGTGCACCGTTTAAAAATCACTAAAGTTTGGGTTTTCGAACTCGATGTTAAAGAAGGAAAAGGCTGAGTGCACCTGATCTGGGTTGCAGAATAATGTTTGAATGTATGTTGTATTTTAAAGCCAAAGCCTGTTCCAAAAACCTGTAGGGTATCTGGGCAAGTGACATGTTGAATAATTTTAATACAGTACCATAGACAAATTCTTTGTAGCGAGGACATTTATAAGATGTGGATGTTTGTTTCCGGGACTTGAATGAAGACTTGGATACCTTGCAGATTGTTGAATATTGTATAATGTAAGGGTTTCCAACTTAGAGGTGTTTATCTCACAATTTTGTGGTATTTATGGTTCTGGGGTTTATGCCATTGAGCTCATCTTGGGAATGTATGCGGTGCATTTTATTAAACAATGGAGGGTTGTCTTTAGGGCCTGGCAGTAGGTAACTTTTCAGTGGCACATATATACCTGTCAACCTCTTCAATTAAAATAGTAGGTCATGTGAAGTCTTTAAGAAAGTAGAACACTTGTCACATATGTCCTGTGTTGAATTACTCCAAGTCCACAAACAATATAGGATGGTATCATACTCATTTCTGACGTCATCAGTGATGTAATAAATGATGTCATCTAACCCTTTCATTGCTGAAACTGCCCACCCCCAGAGCTAAGCCCTTTTCTGCCACTTGCCACATAGAATATCCATGCCAAATTTTCATCCGTTTTCCCATCATCCTAGGGCTACTCGGCACCCAGTGTTTGTAGATTCTTCTAGAGCGAAGTGAGAAAAAGGCCAAAATAGAGGTTAAGGATTGTTGTTGTGAGGCAAAATGGAAAAGGTCATGTGCAAGAATGTGAATTTCATCTAAAAAATGACATTAACAAAAGGTTTCATTTGCTCAGATGACCATCTTCCCAAATTTCAGGAACAAGGAGAGCTGTACAAAAAACATTTTCTTAACCACACGGTGGTCGGTAGTGGATTTTGGGCATGAGTTCGGCTGCCACTCAGGGAAAACTGCCAAACATAGACATTTCTAAAAACTAGACACCTTGTGGAGTCCAGGATGGTGAACTTGTGTATTTCACAATATTTTTACACCTAATAGCCCTTGCAAACTTCAAACATTGGCTAAATATAAAAAAAATCCTCACATTTGTGTGAGGGTAAGTTCTGGAATCTGTGCGGAGCCACAAATTGCCTATTACCCAGAGTTCTCACGTTACCCAATGAAAAGGCTACTGCACTTGAGTTAGTGTGCCTAGTGCCTGCAACAGGAAAGGCCCCAAGGCACAACATGGACGCCACTCAGGGAAACCTATCAAACACTGACAATTCTTAGAACTAGACATTTGTGGGAGTTCAGTGTGGTCTGACTTGTGTGGGTCTCTAGAAGCCCTTATAAACCTCTAACTTTGGCTAAAAACATGCATCGTCCTCACAGTTCTTTGAGACAAAGATCAAGAATCTCTGGGGATCCTTAAATTTCCTACCACCCAGCATTTCCAAATGTTTCTTAATAAAAACATTACCCCACTTGTGTGAATAGGCTTAACACCCACAGCAGGGAATGCTCCAAAATACAACATAGTTAGATAGAATTCTTCCACTAAAAATGGGTATCTATGAATAAGGGCCCTCAGCTAGGCTGCCACCCGGGGAACACTACCAAATCTGGACATTCATACAAAGTGGATACCCTGGTGTGTTCTTGTGTGGATCTCATGAAACATTGTTTTACCAAGCAGCCCTTGCCAACCTCATTCGTTGGCTCAAAGCACATATTTATTTTACAGTTCTGTGATCGAAAGTTCTGGAATCTGCAAGGACATACACAAATGTTCTACCATCCAGTGTTTCCATGCGTTTTCTGATAAAAACGCAACCCTACCTCTGTGGGTGGGCCTGGCGCCAGCGACAGAAAAGCCCTAAACCACAACATGGACACTTAATATTTTTCCCTTCAAAACTGACCCCTTTTTTGCGATGTGGGTAGCTGTGGATTTTGGGCCTGAGCCGTCACCCAGGGAAACCTAAAAAACCAAGACATTTTGGAAAATTAGACATCTGGGAGAGTTCAGGGTGGTGTGACGTGTATCTCGGGAGTTTTTTTTAACCTGATGCCTTTGCAAACATCGAACTTTGGTTTAAAACAAAAACATTTCTCACATTTCTTTGAGGGAGAGTTCTGGAATCTCTGGGGATCCACACATGTCCACTTTCCCATACATCTCTTGATAAAACACAACCCCCACTTGTGCGGGTAGGTCTAGCGCCCACAAAAGCTATGTGAGTAGCTGGGAATTTTTTGTGCCTGAGCTCGGCCACCACCCATAGAAACTTACCAATCCCAGACATTTTTAAAAACTACATAACTGGAAGAGTCCAGGGTGGTGTGACTCATGTGCATCTCATGAGGTTTTTTATCCAGAATTCCTTGCAAATCCTCACACATTGCCTAAAAACACATATTTCCCTCACATTCATACCAATCAATGTTTCCACCATTTCGCAATAAAAATGCTACACCATTTATACAATACAACAAGCCTCAAAACACAATGTGAAATTATAAACATTTCCCGTCAAAAAATGACATAATTTTGCAATGGGATAGGTGCGGTTTCTGGTGCTCGGCTCAGCCCCACCCATGTAAACCTATCAAATCTAGAATTTATTTTAAACTAGGCAACCTGAGGAGTATAGGGTGGTGTTCCTTGCTTGCTTCCGAAGATGTTTTCTTACTCACAATGCACTGACAAGCTCTAGCATTGCCTAAAATCACACATGTTCCTCATATGTCTATAACAGAGACTTCTGGAATCTGCAGAGATCAGCAAGGTTCCCACCGCCCAGTGTTCTCATACTTGACCTGATAAAAACGTTACCCAACATGTGAGACTGGGCCTAGGGCTCACAGCTGGAAAGGATCAAACCATTGAAAATGCAAGTCCGACATGAGTATTCTCATTGTCCCTGGTTTGAGCCTGTCTGTTGTGAGCACTAGGCCCTGTCACACAAATTATCATCTTCTTCAGAATTACTGTAAAACAAGCCTTTGAATGGAACTCTACCAACTGAAAAATCACTTCTAAATTCTGCAACATTATCCTCTCTCCCTCTGATGCTGTCTCGGTATCAGATTCTGCCTCTTAGCTGTCCTCCACTACTCAAGTTAAAACCTGGGCAGCAGTTGCCATCTTTGTTTACTGTTTAAACCCATTCAAAACTCTCTTGCCTGTTTCTGCACCCTTCTTTTCTCCTTCTGCACCTCTTTTGCCTCTTTCTGCACCCTTGTTCCCTGTTTCTGCATCAGTTATGTCACTGACCATTTCATGAGTGATATAATATGTGACGTCATCAGCAGTGCATTGTGGGTGTGCAAGTTATACTTAGCTCAACTAATTATAACGGACGGATTTCTCTGGTTTTGTACGAGTGAAATGTCCAACTAACTATAATGTCGGTGAAACCTATGTTTTTTTCAGTGAATTTCAAAAGTTTTTTAATTGATCATTTCTAACTATAATGTCCCTGAAACCTACAGTTTTTAAGTGAATTCCTAAAGTTTTTTAAATGCTAATTTCTAACCATAACATTCCTGAAATCTATTGTTTTTTCAGTGAATTTCAAAGGTTTTTTACATGCTAATTTCTAACTATCACGTCCCTGAAACCTATGTTTTTTCAGTGAATATATATAGTTAGGACCAAGTTTCCATAGTAACATTATTTTTTGACTTGCCTATAACTTTGATGTTGTTTGACCATTTTTCATGAAATTTTCCCAAAAAAGTGTCAAAGTAGGTTATGTGTGCCATGGAGAGTTTGGGGGTGATCCATGTAGTGAGGACTGAGTAATAGTGGCACGTTCGTAATGTTAATTCCGAAAGAAACGTGTTGTCAAACCTACAGCCCAAACTGCTGGACAGAATTACACCAAATTTGGCAGAAAGGTAGATGTTGTTACGCATATTTGTGCTTTTTGTAATTTGGTGTCAATCTGTTTAGTAGTTTATCCGAAATGTAAGTAGAAAATTATAGTGATATCTTCGGTCGCGAAGCATTCGCGATAAAAGCGAGCTTTGGCAGGGAAATGCACAGCTCTGATTGGCTGCCAACTTTTCAACCAGAAAGTGTTGGCAGCAATCTTGGGACTCGGTTTTACAGAGTTCCCAGAACAAAAGTGAATATAAAGAAAAAGGGGCAGGGTAGGAATACCCTGACCCCCAAGCCTTGGTGTTGGGATCCGTCTGGGACACCGCCACAGCATAAAAGGATTTTATTTTTTAATAAATTGCTGCAAAATTGTGATAATCGTGAATCTGTGGCAAAAAAAAGCAAGTGCTTTTCAATAACCCCAGGTTGGGCCAGGTCTTGAGGGCATATGATGAATATAGGGTGGAGCAACACCCTGGGGCAGGTTTATTATGAATGCGGGCCCAACCGCAGCCCCAGGAAGTGCAACCTCCCCGGGGCTAATCAAAATTAGGTGGGGGGGCCTCACAGAACCCCCCTGCCCTGGAGACCTCCATCTCCATGGGAGAACACTTTTAAAAACAAATTAATGCTGAGGGCCTCATCCACTGCCCTGACCTCTCGGGGCAGACTCTTTATAAAAAAAGGGTGAGGTCCTATGGGCTTCCCCACAGCCCCAGGGACCGCCATCACACTGGGGCTAAATTAGAATAATTAAGGGGGTCTGTTGCGAACCCCCGGCCCGGGAACCAACACCTCCCTGGGCCAATTGGAACAAAGGAGCCCTAAATGGTCCTGGGGACCGCCTTGCCCAAGCCTGGCTCTATCAATGCCCTGGGGTGACCACCCCGGGACACTGCAGTTTGTGTGGCTTTGCAGGAGCACTCCAAACAAGCCATAGCAAACTCTGGTCTCCCCGGAGTTGGTGGTCCCCGGGGCTGTAGGGGTGCCCCATGGGCCCCTGCACATATTTCATTTTTGGCCCCTGGGAGGTGGCGGTCCCTGGGGCTACAGGGAGGGTGTATAGCCCCTGCGTAAATGTTGAATTTTGCCCAGGGGAGGTGGCAGTCCCCGGGGATTCCGGAGGGCATGCAGGCTCCGGCATAAATTATAATTTGCCCTCGGGAGGTGGTGGTCCCCGGGGCTTAAATGCTCCAAGGAGTGGGCCCTGTGTGCCCCCTCCAAAGTATTATACACATGTACCGGGACCTGGCCCACCCGGGGGCTGATTACAAATGAAGAGCAGGAGTCCACACTTCATTTAAAAAAATGTTAAGTGGAAGTTGCAGATCCAGCGCAACTTCTGCAGAATTTTTTTAAAAAAGTGTTTTTGGGCACCAGGGGTCAGGGTGTTTCTACGCTGCCCCTTTTTCATTTTTTAAATCTTTTTTCTGTGACTGGGTTCCATCGATTCACAAGATGGCTGCCAACACGTTCTAGTTTGAAGTGTTGGCAGCAAATCAGATCTCAGCATGAGATTGGGAGGGGGTCGCAGATCCACCACGTTCCTATATATACAACTGGAATTTGTTTTACATTTCTCTGCAACTACTTAACAAATTTTCACCAAATCACACAAAGGTACTTCCTTGGACCAACATCTACCTTCCTGCCAAATTTGGTGTTATTCCCTTCAGCAGTTCAGGTTGTAGCTGTGTCTAAAGTTCATATGGGAATTAACATGGAAAAAACATGCTTTTAAGCACCCCCTGGTTCTCGGCCTCTGCTTGAAGGATCCCCCCGAAACTTTCAAGATAGCAGCTGAAAAGAGTATGATATCGGTTTTGGAAATTTCCTGAAGATTGGTCAAACGGCGCCAAGGTTATTGGCAAATGAAAAATTGCTCTTCCTATGTAAACCAGGTCCTATCTATCACTATCTATTTATATATATATATATATATATATATATATATATATATATATATGCAACACAATTGTGTCCCTCTTTAAAAGACACGCAGAGCACACGGGGGGTTTGTGGTTCAGCTTCTTTATTGCATTCAGCATGACGCGTTTCGTCTATCGACTTCCTCAGATGCTGCGTGCAATTTTGAGGAAGCTGTTGATATCACCAGCATTTGTAAGTCAGCCTTTGGCTCCTCCTTTACCGGCATCAGCGAAGAGGGACTCTTTTCATAGTCCTCCCCCTTCGAGTTTCTTTGGTGCCATCTTTTAGTGTGTTTTTTCGATTTTACTTTCATTGGTGCAACATTTATTTTCATTGCCGTTATATCTTTCATAGTCCTCCATTTGTTCTGGATAAAACACACTTATTTGAATCCGATGGTGCATTCAACCGGTGATCATTTGTTGAGCCTGTCGGTCCGCTTGTTCCCCTCTACGCTTGCCGCTGATCGGAATCCTGCTCCTGTGTAAGCCGTTTTGAGTAAGCACGACAGAAGCACCCGCCTCAAGTAGCTCGACAGGAAAGCGGCGTTCGTGTTTGATCTGTGGATACATTCCTGTTTGAACCGCCGTTGTAAGGGAGCCCCGCTATCTGCCAAGCAATTTGGATTGTGACTGACACAAGGTAATGCCGCTTACTCAAAACGGCTTACACAGGAGCAGGATTCCGATCAGCGGCAAGCGTAGAGGGGAACAAGCGGACCGACAGGCTCAACAAATGATCACCGGTTGAATGCACCATCGGATTCAAATAAGTGTGTTTTATCCAGAACAAATGGAGGACTATGAAAGATATAACGGCAATGAAAATAAATGTTGCACCAATGAAAGTAAAATCGAAAAAACACACTAAAAGATGGCACCAAAGAAACTCGAAGGGGGAGGACTATGAAAAGAGTCCCTCTTCGCTGATGCCGGTAAAGGAGGAGCCAAAGGCTGACTTACAAATGCTGGTGATATCAACAGCTTCCTCAAAATTGCACGCAGCATCTGAGGAAGTCGATAGACGAAACGCGTCATGCTGAATGCAATAAAGAAGCTGAACCACAAACCCCCCGTGTGCTCTGCGTGTCTTTTAAAGAGGGACACAATTGTGTTGCATATTTACACGTGCAATGCCGCTTGCACGACAGAAGCACCCGCCTCAAGTAGCTCGGCAGGAAAGCGGCGTTCGTGTTTGATATATATATATATATATATATATATATTCTTTTTTTCTAGAGCTATAATTGTCGGGATTGTATGTTAATTGTCACGATTTATTCAATAACTCAGTTCAGATTCAGTTTATGGTTTAGGGTTCAATTGTATGCGAGAGGAGCTGCAATTGACTTTGGCGGGGCACCGCCGTGACGCGCTGCTGTCAGATCGAGGGACTACAGGTGTCGGAAGGTGCCGAGAACCAGAAGTATACAACATACGGCGAGTCCCGGTAAGACGCCGGCTGGCGTGTTTACTTATCATTCGAACTGACTGACGCGTCAAGACAAGGCGAGGGGGCCAGGACATTATTTATTGTCTACTTACAGCATACAACCCTGGAAACATAGTATGTTTTGCGAAACAGAGCGTCACGAAGCGGCAAACAATATTTTTAAAGGGAAAGACAAAAGAGAGACAACACGCCAACAACCACCGGGAGGCGCTACAAACAACAGTGTAACCACCAAATGCAACGCACTCGAACGGCTGTACGAGCGCGAAATTAGAAAGTGGTGGGAAGGTACCTCACTTCAAAACTATATAGAGGTAAACAGAGTCCCGAGGGGACTACGAATCTACACTGTACCAGCATATGAGTCACCAGATCCCCTGCTATTGGATGCTTGGGCAGAACACACAGCTTCTGCATGCCAAGGAAGTCTGCGCCTTCTTACTAAATTCGCGTGGAGTGATCGCAATAAGGCTCTAGAAGACATAAAGACATTGGAAAACGAGCTATCCAAGGAAGAGGACCAGACCAAGATCACAGAGTACAAAGATCTTATGAAAAAACGTCTCAAAGCGTATGAAGAGAAAATAAAAGCACGCAAACAAAGCAAATTCGGCCGAGACGAAGAGGACTATGCCCAAGGTAGAATTCTGACCTTCGCTAAAAAATACGATGCACCTCGTAAAGAACTTCTTAAAAAGAAAACGACGAGTGGACAAGCAGAAGCGGCGGAGACACCAGTGACCTCAGAGTCAGAGGTCACTGAGAACGAACTATCAGAAGACGAGAGCAGAAGTCGGCTCAGATCAGGTCGAGTGCTCACTCCTTTTCGCGAGGAGTTCAAACTGATCCGCCAGTCTCGACAGAGTGGTGGGGCGGGCAAACCACCAGAGAAAGTCACACGAGGAAGACAAGGAGGGGACAGAGGAGCCGCGGGGGCCAACACTTCACCACCTATCACAAGAAGCAAGAAGAAAAATTACAACAGGAAACGACAGTAATGGAGGATAATCTTACCATCATCAACTTAACAGAGAAGAAGTTGACTGAAACGGAAGAATCCATTTTGAAATTGGGACTCAATTTTTGTCCGGACCGTGATCTGGAATATACACAGACTCGGATCGATTTATATAAATTCATCTGGAAGGTGAAACTTCACAAATTCTTCAAAACGAGAGTGCAGACAGGTGCACAAAGAAAAAAGACCCCAAGAAGTGTGGAAACTGATCTTTTAGCTGGGACAGACCTTAGTGCCATCATGGTATTGGAAGATTTGGAAAGAGATGACCAAGGCATCCCTTTAACCTCTGTCAGTAGATCCCAGCAAATAGCCATCACGGGCATTGAACAAATCGGAGGACAGACGTCCTTTAAACCTATCTCACAATTCAATCCTCAGCTAGCAAATGACGCTATTGACGTCTTTTCAGATGCGGTTTTGAAGGATCTTAAACATTTCCGGAGAAAGCAAAAATGTATCAAAGCTAAGACTAACAACTTCTCGAAAGAACAACATTTAGCCTTGAGAACGTTGAGCCAAGAAAAAGATATTATCTACAAGCCTGCGGACAAGGGCGGTAACATCGTCTTACAGAGCAAGTCGAATTACAATCAGGAAGCTCTTCGCCAATTAATGAACAGACATACTTATCTGCCCATCTCCAACAAGGAATACTCGTTGAGTATTGAGGAGTATCACCAGTTGATAACGAAATGGCACACCAAAGGCTTGTTAGAAATGGATGAGTTTCTCTTTTTGAGGCGTTTGAACCCAACCATTCCTACTTTTTACCACCTCCCCAAGGTGCACAAAAATATGGAGATGCCACCAGGGAGACCTATTGTGGCTTCACAGGGTTGCCTCACTGAACATTTATCCATTTATGTTGATTCCTTTCTTTTACCTTTTGTGAAAACGTTGAAATCGTATATACGAGACACTACGGACTTTTTGGACAAAATATCCTCTGTGGATTGGCAACCTGGGTATACCATGCTGGTACTAGACATTACGAGCCTATATACCTCGATAGATCATGAGGACGGTCTGAGAGCTATGAAGTACTTCCTTGACCGGCGACCTTTGAAGTTTATGTCACACAACACTCTTATACTTGAATTTGCCAAATTTTGTTTAACTAACAAAATTTTTTTGTTCCAGACTCAACTATACAGGCAAATGTCGGGCACAGCGATGGGCACCTGCTTCGCCCCCAGCTACGCGAATCTATTCGTTGGCTGGTGGGAGGAGCAGGTGGCCTGGGGGCCAATCAATGCCCAGTGGTCCGAGAAAGTGATAGGTTGGCATCGATTTATCGATGACCTATTTATCATCTGGAATGGAACCACTGAGTCTGCAAGAGCATATATTGATGTACTCAATAAAAATGATGTTAATTTGGAATTCACTGGAGAAGTGAGTGAGACATCTGTTAACTATCTTGATGTCAACATTTATGTTGAGTCAGACAAACTCAAAAGTAGGCTGTTCCGCAAGGCCACTCCGGGTAATTCTGTACTGGTAGCATCCAGCTGTCACCCCTCTAACCTGGTACGGAGCATCCCCTATGGGGAGCTCCTGAGAATTAAGCGTAATTGTACGGACGAGAGGGAATTTCAAATGGCTGCTAAACAAAGCGTTGAACGCTTTAAAGTCAGGGGATATAGTGATGACATTCTCGCCAATGCTTTGAAGAGAGTGAATGCCACAAAGCGCGAGAATCTGTTCAAAAAGAAAGAAGAAAAATAAAAGTCTGATAGAAATTCCAAAAACAAGTTCCGGTTTATAACCACATTTTCCCGGAATGCCTCTTTTCTGAAGAATACTCTGAGGAAAAGTTGGCATATTCTTCAGACCGATGAAAGTTTGGCTGCCAACCTCCCCACTAACCCTCTAATAACATTCAGGAAAGCAAGGTCCATAAAGAATGAATTGGTTCAAAGTCACCTAGTGGACATTCCCAAATCACCCTTTGGGTCAATGAAAGGTTTTTTCCCTTGTGGGAAATGCAAGGCCTGTAAAGCAAGCAAACGGGTCTTAACCTATGATATCCCAGGGGTGGATCTACAAAAAAGAATAAACAAATTTCTGACATGCACCACGCCCTTCAGTGTCTATTGTCTCTACTGTCCCTGTGGACTTAGATACATAGGGAGTACTGTCCATCCCATGAAAATCAGGATACTAGAGCACATGCGTGCTATTGACAATTTTGTCGAGGGGTACCCTGTAGCACGTCATTTTGACCAAGTACACCACCGCAACAGGGACCTTCTTGGGTATTTTGGATTGGATTGCATTCCTAATAATCCTAGAGGTGGGGACAGACTCATTAGATTGAGACGTCTAGAGTCAAGATACATCATTGACTTACAGACCAAGACACCAGGAGGCCTGAACATGCATGAAGAACTTGCAGTCCATCTAGGGGAATAAGTATTTCCTGTTAGATATCTCATGTTGTGGTGGGGACCTCCCCTTGAATGTTATTGGGATCAATGCATTCTGTGATTTTTCAGATGTGATTTATGATGTGTAATCTGTACTAACTTTTGTTCTTTCCCTTTTTTGATTGTTGATATCCCTGATATTTTTGTGCATTTTGTGTATATATCAACATTTTTCACCGCAGTTTATTGAACTTGGAAACGGACCTGTAAGGTCATGCCCATCTGTGGGCTTTATGAGTTACCTTTGTCATTGTGTGTCGCTTTAGTATATTTATTTTGAAGCGCCACACACATTGGGTTGACCCATTTGGGTTTATGTTCTCTTAATCATAGAACGACATGCCAATATGGCGCCTATGTTGTTGGACTCTTATCTAGAGTTTGCATGTCCTTTGTTTGTTTCCATGTCCACGGAGTATATGATTGGTTTTGAAGTGACGCTTTCTGTAAACATAGAAAAAGGTTACGACCGAAACGCGTCTGTTTTGCAGAGGTTGCTGAGTTTGTTTCAATAAACGATTCAAACGGCCCCCGTGAGTGCTTTATTCCTGTGGAGGAGATTCCACTTTGGGAGCAGAGAGCGGTTATATATATATATATATATATATATATATATATATATATATATATATATATATATATATATATATATATATATATATTCTTTTTTTCTTGAGCTATAATTGTCGGGATTGTATGTTAATTGTCACGATTTATTCAATAACTCAGTTCAGATTCAGTTTATGGTTTAGGGTTCAATTGTATTGCTGATTTGAATCAATATACTGTCAAATGAGTCGAGCTCAATAATGAATTAGTTTCGATGATTTAAAGTGTATGTTGTGAAGGTGCGGCATATATCATGAGCAGTCGCGGCTGGTGACATTTGAAAGTGGCAGGGCGTGATGACAGTCTCTATTCCCACTGGTCATCCCTGAGGACCGCGGCCTGAAAAAGAGATAGGAGTGTGTGATTTTTCCCCCTCTATGGTCAGAGAGACCCTCGAGTGGCGCTCTGTCAGTTTCAATCGCGTGACCTCTGAGTCCAGGGTGGGAAAAGCATATTGGCATCTGACAGGCAACCACTGCCCGGTAACAGTGACACATTCCAGCAGGGCCTATTTAGTTATTTATATTACGTCTACCGGGCATAGTGCCGCAAACACAGGAACTGCAGAGTGCAGCACAAACACAAAGTCAGACAAGAGGCACAGAGAATGTCGGTTTGACTCAAAGGGACACGGAGGGAAAGTGAGCATCAAAGGGGCAGGAAACGGAGAGGGGCCTCCCGCTTCATGTGGAAAGGAAGACATATTTGCTAACAGCAGCAAAGTGGGTTAATCAAGAGCATATATAAGTTAGTGAAACAAGACGGCGGCAGACCAACAGAGTGTGGCGTGATCCAAACGCCAGCTCTGGGCCTCGATTGAAGGGCAGCCAAGGCCACAGCACTCTCCCCCTCCCTTACGCCAATTTGTTAAACAAAAAAATAGCATCAAGGAAATGAGACAACTGGCGTAATGAATGGTGTAATCACGAATACAATCCAAAATGTACGCTTTCTCCTTTCACTAAATTTGTAGAGTAAATTGTGTGACTTTCCGGAAACTTCTTTATGTCACCGCACCTACCTCTTAAAACTAGTAAATAGGTAACAGCATTTCAGAGCCCAATCCATAATAAAACAACAAAGTCATAAGTCAATAAACTTAACTACTTACCTTAACCTTCCGGCTTCCCGCCTTCAAGTCAGCTCCGACTCCCGCCGCCGTTCTGTTTTTTAATTCGTCATCAGACTCGTCACGCAGGAAGCCAGGCAGCCTCCCTCCCCTCCGGCTCCACCACAGCACAGCGCTGTGATTGGCTCGGCCGGCTGCCCCAACACCACGTCATTTCTCTGTATGCTGCAGCATACAGAGAACAGGGAGAGTGGGAGGGGTTACCCGAGGGCAGGGGGGAGCGGCTTTCCCCGCTGTTATTGGTACAGTTAATACTGTCTGTTTGGACAGCCTCTCAGGCTGCCAAACAGACAGTATTAACAACAGTGGGGAAAACCACTCCCCCCTGCCCTCGAGTAACCCCTCCCACTGTCTTGAGCAGGAACTTCTGCTTTCTCGCCGTGCGAGAAGGCAGAAACAAATGGTAGTTCTCTACTATTTGTTTCTGCCTTCTCGCACGGCGAGAAAGCAGTGGGGCGGCGCCCAAATGCCCCCATGGTGGATCTGCCACTGATCATGAGGGTTCAAGTGGTTCTGTTCTCATTTCATTTGAGTTATAGTCCATCACATTAGCCACAGTGTCACTATAAAAAGTCCACTCAGGTGTAGAATAACTGCAACAAGATATTCTTTCTCTCTTACATCTCCTGGGTCTATGTTGATCTTCTGTGTAGCTCACATTACTTGATTCTATTTCTTCGATGATGGTTTGTGGTATGTGTTCAACTGATACACTAGATCTTTATTGCTCTCTGCTTTTTGGCCATTCTTCTCTCCCTTGAGCTCTCCCACCCCTCCCACGTGTTCCTTCACCTGAGCTGCTTATCTGCACCTATGGTTGCTGTACAGCATCATCCCTTTCTGGTCTCAGATCTTCATCGTCAGGAGACCCTTACATACCACTCTGCAAGATTGGTACATGGATAGCTGGAGCACTCGGATGTACAACACTATGGAAGGATGGTAAGAAATAAGGCTTTGGAGGCTTGTTGGATTGCTGGATTGTTGCTTTTATTGTAGATGTTATACACTGAAAAGTAAAAAATGTAAAACTTAACAATAAATGGGCAAAATGTCTGTGGTGTGCCAACATACTCCAATGAAATTTCAGAAAGAGAGACCTTCTGTTGATGAGGATTAATGAGTTCCTCTTTTTCCTAGGCTTGTTGGATCAATGCCACAAGTACCCTCAGGAGAAGACAAGAACACCCAGGTAAGTAAGGAATACACAATTGTCTCTATTTTCCTTATATGTTTTTACTCTATCACTTGCTTTCGCTTCAGACTTTATTAAAGCTGATAGCTCATTCACCATTTTGTGAGCATGCAGTCAAATGGAAGAGGAAAGTTGTGATCATATACTCTCAACCACCCGGGATTTGGATCTCCTTAGCTGTTGGGCTATCTTGTGTCCAAGAAAGATGAGCTGTACCTTTAATAATGAGGAACATTTTTTTCTCCCCTCCTCCCTGTGTTTTTCCCCTTTCCTCTCTTGCTTTTCAATCTGTTGAGGGGAAAATGCAGCAAAAGGGACCAGAGAAAGAAATCACTCTATTATCCCCTGAGCACTCCAAAGAAAAATGTACCAATAAAAACAATGTATACAGTAACACCCCCTTCCATGACTCTCGGATAGGTTCCTGGTCTTGGCAGGCTTTTTTGCAATTGCTGGTGGCACTCCCCAGTCCTCACACACACCCACCTTCTCGCCTTTGAGTGCAGTGTCCTTCTCGCCTTCCACTCGCCTTCCGCTCGTTCTGGGTCTGGCTCAACTTTAGACCTGCTTTGCCTCTCTACTTGGGACTCCTCCTCCCCGACTCTATTGTGTTCTCCAGGATCATGCTCCTGGCTGTAATGTCTATTCTTCCTCTTTGCCATTGTTCTGCATCCTCAGACCTTTTACCTCCTTGGATTTCACCTCCTCCCTCGACAGGGTAATTCTTTGTCACTGTTGGTGTTTCTCATCCTTTCTCGGCACACCAGCTCTCTGTTTCCCTGTGTGCGCTTTTTTTCTGTTCCCTTTATCTCCCTGATGCCTCCTGTTCCCGGACTGTCTATTTTCCTTTCTGCAGTCGTGTATCAACTATGCTTCATGGGCTAGCATTTTCCTCTTTGTTCCTCTTTGTTCTTTATATCCCCTCACAAACACCACCCTCTTGTCCTTCAAGATGTCCAGGCACAGGAGGTCTCAGAACTGTTTCAGGTGTCACCTCCTCCTTGAGTGGGCATCTCACTCATTGGGTATGGAAGGCATGGATCCAGTTAGGCAGTCTATCATAATTAATGTCAGAGTTTGTGATCAGGATCACCTGGTAGAGTCTTTTCCACCTTGGCTCCAAGCACAACTTCTGAGCGTGCTTTTCCACTGGGCCCCAATCACCAGGTCGAAGGTCATGTCACTGAGTGATTCTGGATGGCAGTAGCAGCTCGAACCTGATGAGAAACAGAAAGGCTCATTTATGAGCTTTGTGATACAGTGCAGCGCAAGTCACCTTGCTGTGCTACATGACAGGGAAAGGGCAGGAGTGTACTGTATTTAATGAAATATGGCGCATTCCTGCCTCTTCCCATGGGCAGGTGCACGATTGGCTGCCTAGCGCCAATGCAAGCATTCTTGCAGCTTGGTGCATTGCATGCAGGACTGTTTTCGTGCAGGAAGGGAAACCTTCCTACACGAAAACAATCCTGGGAGGCATACCCTGCTTTCTATGTGTGCTGCAGAAAGAAACAAGGAGATTTCTCCACGCTACGACCTCACCTGAGAAGGTGTAAGATTTTGATGCATCCCAAGGCTTACAAGTTCTTGTAAATCTGGGGATAGGTCAATATGTATGGGAGTTGCATATTTACATCCATGTAATGCCCATGGAACACCTTCCCAGGGCAGAGTAACGCAGGGAAACAGCCATCACATTGCATGCGTTACAACGCATGCGATCACAACGCAGTACGATTACAACGCAAGTCAATACAATGACTTCCTCTAGGGGGCGCTCTAAACTAAGGAACAGTATAAGTTACTATTCCAACTCCTTCCCTAGTGTTGCACACACTGGAGTTAGAATAGTAAATTATACTATTCCTGAGTCCAGCGAACCCCCTAGTGCAAGTCGTTGTAATTAATTGTGTTGTAATGGTACTGCGATGTAACAACGCGGTCGTTATAACAACGGTGTTGTAATCGTATGCATTGTAAACACATGCAATGTACACGCTTAAATTCAGTAACGCTTTATACATCTGACTAATGGTTTACGTCTTCGTTGTGCAAGAGCAACACAAACCGGGTCATAAATGGCCCTGGAATGCATAACATTTGGAAGTTCTTTACAGTAGTCATGTCATCTATGATATTTGCAGGCACAGCAGGCAGCCGTACGACATGTCTCATGAGAATTTCATGTGGCAGCAATCCTGTCCCTCTGTCTGGGGTGCTTTGGAGACTCATCAGTGCTGAAGGCAAAGCATCTGACCATTTTAGAGAAATGGAAGCACAGACTTTGGCCAAACGAGATTTGAGAGTCCTATTAATTTGCTTAACAATCAGTGAAGATTCTGGTCTGTATCTAAAATGTGATCTCTTCCACTTGCAATGCCACACACATCATTCTAAGAATCTCATTAAGAAAATAAGTCCCTCTGTCTAACTCCAAGGAAAACAGAAATTCAAACCGTGGTATGAGTTCTTGCAACAGCAATTTGGTTACAGTTAAACTGTTATTTTTCTATGTTGGGTAGGCTTCCACCTATCAGGAGAAAATGTATCTCAGCCCGTTACAAACAGGCGTGTCAATAAAGTCCAATTGCATTCTGTTAAAGGGTCCTCCTGATCTACCAATGTGACTCATGGTTACAGGGGTTCTTTTCCCTGCTTTTATTTGCTAACATTTCATGCACCTGTGGCATAATTCCGCAGCTAAAACTCTAAATCAGGGATTAAACCAATTCTGTCTGAACAACCTCACCATGGTATCTCTATTTATGTCTGTGGGTCCATGAAATTGTCTAGTCATTTGAAATAATAAACCATTAGGCAGTACAGGTCTTCTTTCGTCTGAGACCCAAATCTCATTTGAGTTCTTAACACATCCTGCTCTGACCCATCCTTGTTGTTTAGCTGCTGACACTTCCTCCTGCAATCTCTTGATTTCTTCTAAAGTTTCAGTTATAGACAACAACATAGAAAAAATAGTGTCTGCATCAGATTGATTTGGATACTCTTCTTTGAATGTGCATCCCACAGTTTCACAATACGGAGCAACTTTGGTGGCATATCTGTTTCCAATGGTTATGTAATCATTTTCAGTCCTGTGGGCTATGCATCGAACAACTGCAATTTTTTGTGGCAATTATAAGGCTTCCAACAATCTCATCTCAAATTTTCTACTCCAGATAGGAGATCCGGACGAAGCCATGAATCCCCTCTGTGGCCATAACTGTCCAAAGTCATGGACCACACCAAAGCCATATTGATTATTGGTAAATATTGTCACCCTCAATTGGTCTGAACGATAACAAGCTCTGGTGAGTGTGACCACTTCTATTGCATGAGCATAGGTGACACCTAGAAACCAGGAGGCTTGTACTGCTTCCTGAATTGTACAAACTGCATATGTTGCTCTCAATTTCCACAAAATTATCTCTTAAAAATAAACATAAACCACAAACATTTTATAGTTGGGCTCATCAAGGGGTTAATCCTTAATATCAGGCCTTGGCTTGATGCACAATCCCTGACCTGAAGACTGTCATGCTCAACCTCTTCTCATCAATTTCATTCTCAGGCTTTGGAAACTCTGTAGCAGGATTAGGAGTTTGACAATTTGTTTAGAACCACCTTTTCAGTAGCAAGAATCAATTGTCTGTACTTTGTAAGTCTGATGTTTGTCATATACTGAGTCTTAGTGCAACTAAGCAAAATCTCCAGTGAGTGCGGGACTATCACTGTATGAGGATGTCCCATGACATACTCTCATTTCTGTCAATTCTGACTCCAACTGCAACAACCTCTTTAGAGCAACTAGGCAGGGTCAAGGGTAGTTGAGAAATACACCACAGAACCTCTAGAGTCTCCAGCCCTTCCTTGCACTGCAAAACAAGGCAAACCTTTACTGCAATCAGGCATTCCTAGTTCTGGGGTATGACAGAGACTGTCTCTCAGTTCTAGGGATGCCTTTGAGCAATAATTGTCCCAATGAAGTGGATGAGGCACACTTTTGTGCGTCAGCCTCAGCAAAGGCATGGCTATTAGAGAACAGTTAAGTATACACTGACTACAGTAGGCCACCATTACCAGAAGCCTTCTGACTTCTCTCTCCATGGATTCATTTTCAAAAAACCAGTAATTCACTCGTATGACTTGCTCCTTTCTCAATGAGATGTCCTAGGTATAGAACTTCTATTTGACAGTTTTCAGCTTGCTCAGGGACACCAACAAGCAGGTCGCCAATATTCTGTACAAAAACAGAATTACAGTACCTTTGCAAAGACTCAAGATTCTTTTTCAAGATCTGATTAAAGATTGATGAGCTCTTTGTAACCCCTTGTGGAACTCGGCACCATGCCAATTTTCTATTTTGGAACCTAAAAGAAATTAAGTATTGACTATCCTCTTGCAACAGGATTGAGAAGAAGGCTTGGCAAATATCAATCACTGTAAACCATTTGGCATCACTGGGGTTGTTAGACTATAGTGTAGCTGGATTTAGTACTACAGGACAACATGGAATGAGTATACCATTAGTTTTTTGTAAGTCCTGCACTATGCTATCATTTCTGTTCGGCTTTTGCAAGTCTATGATCGGCACGCTGCCCTTTTTAGAACTGAAATCCCATATAGCAAACTTGTGATCCTCTTCAAATGAGCCTAGGACCTTCTTGGTACAGGGTTAGTTATTTGTTTATTTGTAACACCTACAACTTGGATCTTCTTTTCCGAGAGGGGTAGGTCAGGAACGTTTGCTGTTCTAACAGTGGAACAGGTAGCACTGGAGTTGATTAAAAAGGACACTTGGCCATTCACCTCACCTTCCATAATGGACCACTCTGGTCTACCTATAAGACTGCACTAGTTATGCTATGTTCCTTCCTCTCCAGGCACTGTAATTGTGACTAGTGGGAGCCAACTCTCTCCTTATTGAGAATTGGGTTCTGATTTTGGAAAGGATGTCGGTTTGCTCTTGGAACTTGATTCGCATTGACCCTAGTATTACCTATGTTCTATAGAGGCGTCAGAGCTTGAGGGACTTGCATCATTGGGACTTGTGTCTGATTTGGAACGTGCATTCACTGAAATGGGACATCCTGCATTTGAGTAAGATAAACTCATTACATTTTCCTAGCACCAACTACCCTATTGGGGTTCTGTCAGCAATCCTTTTTCTAATGCCTAATTCTGTTACAATAATTACAAGGAGTTCATTTCTTCAATGCTGCCAGAATTCAGATCAAACAGAACACGTAAATCTCGCCGTGTGAAACACCAATTACAGCTTGCATCATCTGACCTCCACTTCGGTAGCCAACACCTTGCATTCCACCAACATTTGTCACATGCAGCTGATTTTGAAACCCCTTCTGTGCCAAGTTCGTTTGGGCAAGCATAAACTTTTCCTTAAGTACTATCTGCCTTATCTCTTGACCATCACTGCAATGTCTAGCATACCTCAGGATCTCATCTAACCAATTAGTGTGCCAGAAAATCACATTTTGCTGTAAGTGCATACTGATCTCTGGGCACAACCAAAAGAACAAAGTGACACAAAGCTTCTCATATCTCCTCTATCAAGATTTTGTTGACTGCTGTGCAGTTTAAACACCTGTGACAATCATTCATAGTAGGCATGCACTGATTCTGTAGCTTTCTGAGTCCCCTTGCCGGGACCTCTCTCTTTAGGAAAGTGATCACTTCATCAACTTATACAAAAGTTGACAGTGAAAGCCTATGATAAATTGAACCTAACCTATATCCCCAATCTATCAACGCAGGAAAGGGAATGCACCCCAATGTGTGTGCACTAACAATAAGCACCCACTATCCTTGTGCAGTCCTACTGGACCCAAATTGTATCAGATAAAAAACATTTAGGTGCACCAAGAGATCAAAACATTATTAATTATACAATCTATGTCTAGAGTCTTTGTCTCCTTTTCAAATCATCTTTTTATTAATCTGACTGTTAATCAACAGACATGATAGACCAGCCAATGGGTTCCGATTTTCCCTTTCTGTGATTACTGTCTTTGCATGTGGTCAATTTTGACCTGCCTGTGATTGCATATTTTATCACCTGTTTTGTGTTTTAAACTTGTGGTTTTCCCTGCCCATGATTGCTTGCATTTGACGTGTTGAATTGTGGGATTTGCAGTCCAACCTCTGTAGTTTATCCCTCTCATTCCTTGGTGACAAATCTGTTTTTTCTCCCAATTTCTCCTTTGTTCTGTGCTAAGACCTGTGTGTTAAAACAGTGCACCCCAGCCACCATTTTGTGTTCACAAGCCAGTGAGGCCAGCCCCCCAGCCCCCCCCCACCCCCAGCAACAGGGATATTGTACATCAGAGGGTGCTCGTCTGTGAGCTGTTTAAACTGTATTTATTGGGGCCTGTGCACTTCATTTTTTGGCCAGCAGGGGGGGTAAAGTTTTATTCAAACAGTATTGTTAGATTCCGAGTTAGTGAAGCCTTTACCAGCAGAAGTCCTAATTGTGGATTGAGCCTGTCTGTCTCCTAGGAGATTCTGAACAGGAAAAGCAGCTCCCAGCCCCCACCCCAGGCCAGCAGACCATTGGCTATTCAGCTACCAGGCAAGTCTGAGCCCTCCTCTCACACCTGCCCAGGCCCCTTAAGGCCTTGCTGGGTGCACCCCAAATCATTCTCCATCTTGTGAATTGTAGCCTACCTGTGCCCCAGATTGCAGTGAGCAGAGACCATGAAGTGGTAAGGAGAGAGACTAGTGCTGTCTTTTCCCAAAACAAAAGTTGTTTAAAAAACAATTTTCCCTTTCTGTGATTACTGTATTTGCATGTGGTTGTTACAGTGTAAAATTGCAATTTCGACCTGCCTGGGATTGCATATTTTATCACCTGTTTTGTGGTTTAAATTTGTGGTTTTCCCTGCCCATGATTGCTTACATTTAACGTGTTGAATTGTGGGATTTGCAGTCCAACCTCTGTAGTTTGTCCCTCTCATTCCTTGGTGACAAATCTGTTTTCCCTCCAAATTTCTTCTTTGCTCTGTGCTAAGACCTGTGTGTTTAACCAGTGCACCCCAGCCACCATTTTGTGTTCACATGCCAGTGAGGCCAGCCCTCCTGCCGCCCCCCCCCCCACCCAGCAACAGGGATATTCTACATCAGAGGGTGCTTCTGTGAGCTGTTTAACCTGTATTTACTGGGGCCGGTGCACTTTGTTTTTTGGCCAGCAGGGGGAGTAAAGTTTTATTCAAACAGTATTGTTATATTTCGAGTTAGTGAAGCCTTTACCTGCAGAAGTCCAAAGTGTAGATTGAGTCTGTCTGTGTCCTAGGAGATTCTGAACAGGAGAAGCAGCTTCCAACTCCATGGCCAGCAAACCTTGTCTGAGGTCGCTGGGACTTTAGATGGTCTGCTAGTGGTTGGCACATGTGTACACTGATTGGTGGTTGTATCTGGTGTTTCTATTGGGTTAGGGTTGATGTCCTCATTGGTTGGGTATTTGAGGGTTCTGATTGGTTTCTGGGTCTGTGATTCAATCATTGCAGGGTTGGGACTAGGGCTAGGGTTAGGATTTCTATTGGAAGTAGGGACTAGGGCTTCCTATGTTATTGCTTGTTGGGAGTAAGGTGGGACTAGGGCTAGGGTTAGACCTTTAATTGGAAGTAGCTATTTAGGGCTTCTGGTGTAATTGGTTGTTGGACTAGCTGTGGGAGTAAGAGTAGGGTTAGGCTTTCTATTGGAAGTAGGGACTAGGGCTACCTGTACCATTGGCTGCTTGGACTTGGGTTGGGACTACTGGTAGGGCTAGGCCTTTATTAGACGTAGAGATCAGGGTTTTTGAACTGATTGGGTGCTTGGACTAGGGCTAAGATTGGCTATACGGTCCTGGTCTCCTATTGGTTCTAGATTTTAGGCCTAGTGTTGTGATTGCATAGTGTTAGGGTTACGGTTCCCATTGGCTGAAGGGGTCACCTGATTACTAGGGCTATAAAAAAGGCCAGGCTTAGGGCGTCTCAGTCCGGGCGTCGAGGGTTAGGGCATAGAGGACAAGGGTAGTTGCCTGTTTGAGCCTGTTAAGGGCAGATAGGATAAGGGTAGTTGCCTGTTTGAGCCTGGTCGGGACTAGGGCCAGAAATGCTGCCCTTTTTCTCATTTAGCAATACCCAAAACTCTGTTTTACTCATCCAAAAGACTCCTCCTACTGCTAAGACCTAAAAAAAAATAATAATAATCTTTTACTCTTTTATCCCTCCACTATCCTTTTCAATCGAAATTAACAGACTAACATGTTCACTTCTCAAATTCCATATTAAACTATACTAATATACTACCCAAATAACTGAATAACATATCCACTACTCAAATTACTTTATATTTTTTTACTAATCTAATTTTCAACAGTAATCCTTTATGGGTTCCGGAGTGGCTAGCTACTCTCCAGAAAAGCGATTCAACACCCAACAGGGGTAACAAGTGCTATATGAATGCAAATCTTTCTTCCCCGTTTATCCCTCCGCTATCCTTCTCACTCCAAGTACCTGACTAATATCCACCACTGAAATTACTTCATATGTCACCATATTAATTCACCACTAATCCTTTGTAGGCTTCCTGAATAGCGTGCGTCAACAAGCGCTATACAAATACAAACCTTTGTCCTCCTCTATCCTTCTGCTATCATTCCAAATGCAAATAACTGACTAACCTAGCCACCACTTAAAATGTACTTGCATGTTTCACTATACTAATTCAACACTAATCCTCTGTGGGTCCCGGAGTAGCGTGCTACTCGCCGAAAAAGCACGTTGACGCCTCGTCAGGGGTAGTAAGCGCTATATAAATGCAATTACAATACAATACAATTACAATATGTACAAAACTTTGCAGAGAACCATAACCATCCAACAGCCAAAGATAAATGACATGTGCACCGGATCAGTGTATCTATCATGTACTTGGAGAATCCCAGCTTCAAACCATATATAATGCCGACACCAAGAACACAGTGTAGTCAATGTCCATCTAGAATTGCAGAGCCCAAGATATAGTTGGAACCTCGACAGCGAGCGCGCCAGGTGCGAATTTGAACTACTAATTCACTAACGGTACGACTGTAAGTCCTGCACCATGATACGTGCCGGAGTCCCATGGCACTTTGTGTCTGTGAAAGAGCAAGCATGAACTCGCACATCACCCTTTATTAAGTATCTAAGGGCTCTAAAACATTTCATGAGTATAGCAAATTAACAGTGTAATTGAACAAAACTCAATATACAATAAGCAGTCAGTATTTTGTCTTACTACAGATCAGTTTTCACACACAATCTCAACACAATCCTTTTGTAATGACCGGATTTTCTGACCAAGTTATCAGCTCACCCAAACACCACAAACCCAGTCATCACGTAACTTCATCCCTTCCCAGACCCTATTTGCAACAGTACCTGGGGTACTTACCTGGTAATGGGGAACCCACAATATATACAAACTTACACAGCTAATACACCACTAAATCCTAAAAGAACTACGGAATTCCATCCTATATCCTATGGTCTCACCTTATAGCCCCACAACAATCTGGCTCGGGCTAATCTACTCTCTCTCGTATCGGAGAGCAGTTCCAACATATAACGCACTATCCTGAGCGATCTCTCTTTATAGTGTCCCCACTTGTAGTCCCACAACAATCCGGCCCGGGCTACTCTACACCCTCGCTCCTCGGGGAGCAGCTCCAATGTATAACGCCCTATCCTGAGCGATCTATCTTTATAGTGTCCCCACTGTCCTATCAATACCTCCTGCTCTCTATTGGGAATTTCCTAAGTACCTAATATCTACTGGAAGTGTTTTCTATCTTAGATGAATTATTATCCCTCATGTAATGGATAGGAGATCCGATCCTCTCACACAAGAACTGCTGAATTATTGCATTCAAGAATTATTCCCTGATATGACTTACACTCTCCCCCGTCATCAGTTACCTTCTCAGAAGGGAATGTCCCATCCTTCTGTTCGTCAGCACCTGGCTAAAAAGAAAGGTTAACTCTATCATGGAAACAATACTCAGATACATTTAACTGGGGTCCCTTTATTAAACAATAAGAATAAACATTGCATTCATAATAACATCTAGCAACCTAAGCATAGCCTGAAAAGTAAAGGAAAGAGTTAAGATATAGTTTGCGCACTATAACAACAGGACAGACTTCACCTTATAATTACGTAGTCCAATTCTGGCTGTCATCTGGGTCCCTCTCTCATATGTGCCTCGGCTCATCTCAGACTCTGCTTTGCATCCACGGATACACGTCTGCACCGCTATGCTCCTTCAACTTCGTCACCCCTCCAAAGCACTGGAACCCTTCTCTGGTCTTCGTCTCTGTCTCTCAGCTCTGCACCGTCCAATCTTCTCCTCTCCTACGAACTGTCTTCACTTTCAAGCTTCAATCCAATAGTATAGTTTCCACTATTCTGAGAACCATCTGTTCAACTAACTTTGATTATATCAATTCTGGCTACAAACTACCTCCAACTATTCTAACAGACCAATTGACGGTGGTCTCTCCAAAAGATTCTCAGCACGTCCAAAGATCACCTTCATGCCGAAGATCATCTTCCAAGATCGTCTCTCTGTCAAATCTCGTCTGTCTGTCTCTACCTCTCTGCACTTCGATAATATAGAGAGCTCTCTGTTCGTGGAAATTTCCAGACAGTAACTCACCGCCCACCAGACTCCTGTACCAGCCTCCCGGGCTCTCGACGCTCCCACAGTGGCCACTTGTTGTTGCGTCTTAAACCCGAGCTCCGTTTACATTCCTCTGATAAGGGCCAGCTCTGACCGGTTCTTCTCCAGCGAACAATAGCTCATAACTAAAATATCACTCTTGACCTACAAGCGCCTCGGGCAGCTGAGGCAGAAAGGAAAATGGAGTCTCTCTCGTTTGGGGCCTTGTAAGCCCGAAAAAGATGAAAGAGACGCATAGCTCTGTCAAAGTACATAGGCAAGCCCTACCAATAGGTAATATTGAATCAGGAATAAAGCATCTACCTCCTAATATAAGCCTTCAGGCCCGAAAACGATGAAAGGGGCACTGAATTATGTCAAAGTCAATAGGTAAACCCTACAAATAGGCACAAATAAGGCTGAAATAAAGGATTCATGAGTATATACTGAGATGTTATGTTATGTTATGTTAAAATTTGTTTTATATAGCGCTCAGCTACTCCAAGGAGTGTCCCGGTGCTAGAAAAACCCAAAGCAGTGTGGAGCGGGAGAGCCAGGCCGAAAAGAAACTACTGAGCAAACAGCCATGATTTGAGATTCTTCCTAAATGCCAAAAGGTTGACATTAGTCCTCAGAGACAGAGGCAGTGGACCATAGTCACCATCAGTCCAAATAGGACAAATTATCCGGGCACTACACCTTTCCGCCATGGACCTATTACAACTCAACACCTGATGGTACACCAACCAATCCCAGCACGACACTTTGCACCAGTCGAGCTAGCCCACCATGTTACTCTATGACACAACTCTTGCTCCTCGCAGTGGTTCACCCTACTTTACAATTTTCTCGTGCGTCAAATTTGTTAAACTCTAAGCAAGCACAGTAAAACAAATAAACATTGTCTTCTCAACTAAAGAATTCAAAGTAATCACGCATATACTAATGCAGCTTCCCCTTTTGCGCAATAGGGTCTGCTAGTGCCAATCACTATTAGTACAATTAAGAACAATCAGTCTCAACTGTGAGGTCTATGACACCTCTCGAACTGGCACCACAAAACTTATCAGACAAGTAAAACCATGATATCCTCTATCCCATGACCTTTAACTACGACGAGTCAGCTAAACCATATGAATCATTAGTACTCAAAACATGCAACTTCAACAAAACACTGTACGCTCAACATAGACAATTGTGTCACACAACCCTATTACTGCTCACTCCTCCACCTCTGCAAATGCCTTCCGAACCACTATAGAGGTTGGGCCATGGATTTTAGGGACATGGACAGGTTGGACTGTGGCAAGATCCAATCAGATCTTATTATATGGACCTCTCTAGTCAACATACGAACCCCGCCATTTGGTGTATGGACCATTCTTAGTCGACAAAGAGAGTGTTTAAGGAGCTATCATTTACATTCATTTCCAAAGGAAGTAAAGACCAATTGGGACTTCACAGGAAAATGCAAGAACTGAAGTGAGTTAAAAGGAATGTATTATTAAATTAGTCCAAATCAGATCATTAGTTCATTAAGTATTCACATTTCAGACATCATAATTACAGATTTAGATAATTAAGCAGTCAATAATTTCATAATTTCACTGCAGCCACATCACCCCCCAATTGAGAGACCTACACTGGCTCCCCGTCGAAAAGAGGATCACCTTCAACCTACTCACCCACGCACACAAAGCACTACACAACACCGGACCAGCCTACCTCAACAGCCGACTCAGCTGCTACACCCCCACCTGCCAGCTCCGCTCTGCCAGCCTCGCACTCGCCGCTGTCCCCCGCATCCAACGAACGACCTCCGGCAGCAGATCCTTCTCCTTCCTCGCCGCCAAGACCTGGAACACCCTCCAAACCCACCTACGGCATACCCAGGACCTGCTCACCTTCAGAAGACTCCTCAAGACCTGGCTCTTCGAGCAGTAGCAGCACCCCTCCCCACAGCGCCTTGAGACCCTCTCGGTAAGTAGAGCGCTTTATAAGTGTAATGATTCATTGATTGATAATAAGAAAAAACTAAAACATTGGTAAGAATTACAAATAGAATGGCGAATATACAAGAAGTGTGTTCCATAAAGTAAAATCTCTATTCTAGATTAAGGTAAGTTAAGTTGAGCAACGCATCTAGGTTAAGCAAATAGGGTAAGGTATCAGCTTCAGAAAACCAAATGAAGGTTTCTGATGAAAAATGCTCAAATCGCGAAAATGTGCAGAGGTGGTAAAAATGTTCTTGTTCAAGGTCAGTGAGAATCTCTCCAAGTATGTGAGAGACAGTAAGCAGTAGAATCCTGGAATCTGAGTGTTCCTAGTCTAAGGAACACACAAATATAATTTAACAAAACATTAGTTGTAACATTTCAGTTTGGTCCCCCTCACATGAACAAATAATTTTCTACCAATCAGGTACATTCCCATATTTCCAAGGCCCTGATAATGGTGCACGCATTACTTCTTCCTTGAATTGTTGCACTAGACTCACTCTTGCGGTTCAGACAGCTCAACCCACGAGTCACACTTCCTGCCATCTTCCTCTCCTCCCGCTGAGAACCTCACTATCAGTTATCTTATACATAGCAAATACCCATTCACTAGCTAACAGAAGTCTTCTGGAAAAATACAGCACTAGTAGTGGGAAAAGAAAGAAAAAACAACTCATGCAAAACAGCTGCGTAAACGTGTGAGCTGACCTTTTTAGCCTTATTTGTTAAGTCTGCCTTCAAAATAGCCCCTCTGCCATTGCACCAAAAAACATACATTATTTTGTCTAGAATGACATTCCACTTTCTCCACATCAGGCTTAAAAACCAGTGTGTTACTTATTCGTTGTTTCGCAGTACCATATAGCCATCTAATATAGGATGACTCTTCAAGTAGCCAGTTTCAGGGGCTCACAGTCTTTCATTCATTTTTTTCAGGTACGTGAATAGGATGTTGGCCATGATATTGATGGCCTCTATCGTTAGTTCCAGTACTGTCTTCAACCCTGTTACTGCAGTGCCATCTTTAAAATTGTCCCCACCTGAGCAGAAGGAATGGTGAAATGGTCCTTTGATAGTATCTGTGGCTTCCCCCTCTCAGAAGTGTGTCTAGTGCCCACCCCCAGCTTAATCTGCAAGATGTGTCTTCTGTCTTAGAACTGCAGACTGTGATTGCATGGGTCAATCCCTGCTATTGTTTACAGCTCCAGCGACGGACACTGCCTTAGCCCATTCCTTTGCGAATTGCCTGCCCTTGCTCTCCATTTGGGGCAGGGCCAGAACATACAGTGGTGTCTACTGTCAGTACATACTACTTCACAATTCTTGTATCAACAAGAGCAGCAGCTCCAGTAGATTGTCATTTGCTTCTTTGCAGCAGAGAGCCCTCTTTCCACAATTCTAGGATTCCTTTGAATTCCTGAAGGTATCCAGTAGTCTAAATATCATACCCTCCTGTCTGCCAGGGGGAGTCCGAAGGTCGCAATCCACAAAATACAGGCCACAATTTTCTCCTTTTCAATTCCCCAGTACACCAAGAAATATAAACTCATGCTGTACCTCATCTGTATCGGTGCAGGGCCCGTGTTCTAGATGCATGAGGGTGATCCGTACAGGAGAGTAGGGAGAAAAAGCTTGCTCAGTGCTCCCCTTTCTAAAGCAGCAGACTGCTTCTGTCCCTTCCAGCTGCATAGAGATTCACACTGCTGTCTGTAATCCTGTCACAGCTCCTCATCGCAGCTGCCCTAACAATCGTCCCTCCAACCCTTCTCCTCCTTGCTGCAGTCTATCTTTGTCACTCCAGCCCAGGAACAGCACATGCAGGCTGGCAGGGCTCTTCACTGCTGCCAGCTTTTCAGCACATTGTTGAAAACTCTGCATTGAGGCCTGCACTTGAAAAGAAGAGGAATGGGGGAAGCGCACTCCCACTGCTGGTTTCTTCTTTGATCTTCGATGCGACCACACTCCATTAGGCTAGAATCAATTCCAGCACACTGCAAACAGTTTCATTGCAGTCCATCGGTTCTATTTTAATAGGATTTTGCCCAGAGGTAGTTTGTGTGCACAGACCACACTTAATACTCAGCTACCTTGCTCTGTGTTTGGCCACGCATCCCATTTCTCCACAATTCTTGAGCACTTTCTCATCTTATTTTTACCTCATTACCGCTATGTTGCGTAGCTAACAAATGATTACAGGGGTCATTTCAAATGTAAGTCATCATTTCTACCTCTAGGTAATTTTAAAGTGGGTAGTTGCAAAAGCACTGCATGAAGTGCTCCAGCAGTTGAAGTTTTTACTAGAGATAGAAGTATAATCTACTAAGGAGCTAGAGATGCATAAGCATTTCAATGTTTCCCCAGAATATCTTCAAATACTCTACCATTAAGGTTTTCTGGAGCGGGGTTTTGAATCTCAAATGTCAAGTATAATCATCTTAAAAACCCAGCCATTGGGCATGTAGCCCTTTGTTAGTCGATGAGGAGAGCGAGTAAGGAGCTATCATTTACATTCATTTCCAAAGACAGCGAAGACCGATTGAGACTTTACAGGAAATGACACGATGAGAAGAGGAATGCGTTATAAGGGAATTTAATAAGAAATCTATTCAATCCAAAATCATTAGGTCATCAAGTGTTCAATTTAAACGTTGATATTTAAAATAAAATAATATAGAGCATTAGTAAGAATTACAAACAGAATGCAGAATGGGCAACAAGTGTTTTCCATAAAGAAATCCCATAATCTAAATTAAGGATGGATAAGTCAAAAAGGGCATTTAGGTAATAAGGTGAGGTGCCAGCATCAGAAAACAAATACAAGGAGATGGTCGACGGAGCACTGACACATTTCAGACGCTCACCCCTAGTAACATATCTAGGTTGAATCCATCATCGTTCATTAGCTCACTTTGTCACCCCAGTTCAGACCCAGCTATACGCAAATCCCTGTGCCTCATGGGTACAGTGCAGCCCGAACTGCCAAGCTGGGTATTCCCTGGACTGGAAACAAGCATCCTGGGACCTGTTTCGGGGTAACACCCCTCATCAGCCGGGCTAGCTTGAATCCAGTGGCAAAGTGAGCAAGGGATCTGATTCGGAACCCTTGTTTCCGACCGAATCGTACGGATTTCCCAATGACCAATTACGATGCCTGGAAACTGTTCGAGCAGTCCAAATCAGTTCTGAAAGGCATCCAGACAGCCCAGGTTTTTCAGAGCCCATTCGTACAGCTCTATGGACACGATTTCAAGGATGAGCAATTACGATGACTGATTCGGACAGTCGTTCCGATTCGGTTTACCCAAAAAAAAGGTCAGCCAGAATCATTCTTTGGGGGCCTGTTGTGGGTCCCCCTTCATCCAGAGACTAACAAATTTAGCCCATGCGAGTACCCACAGGACCCCTCTTCCCAACCATGCACAATGAGGCAGCCACCATGGGTGCCCGCAACAGGGTGCAAGGTTTTCCCCTACCACACCTTATTTCAATGGGAGCCTGCGTTCCCAGTCGGAGCACAGGCTCCCATTGAAATCATTGCGAGTCGGACTGAACAATGTTGAGAAGCATCATAATCGGTTGTTCGGACTCGCAGGACCCAATTCATTTGGAAACTAGTCCGGAACTGATTTGTATGTGACAGTTTCCTAATTACATCCTAATCGGGCCCGTAGTGTGCAGCGCTGGGATAGGTCAGTTGGTGTGAAGTTTGTTTGATGAGCCATCAAGTATTAAGCTGTGATAGTACAGAAAACAACTGGGAGGTTTTTTAGGTATTCCAGAATTTCTAGGCGCACAGCCAGAGTACCCGTAAGGTAAAGGTGAGAAGATTGAATAGTCAATATAGGCAATAGGGCGAACGGTAAATCCTCACAACCGCTCAGGGATGGACCAAGATTGATCCATACGAAACACAAGAAAACAACAAAGCCCCTGCGCTATATGATATTGACAATTGATTGTTTAGTGTAAAGAATGTCAGTTCAATAAGTGGAAAACACAATAGAACAACACCCCATTCTGTTGGACACTTGAAACATGGGCGAACAGTCTTTGACAAAATAAAGTTGTAGAAAAATCCGTTGTTGGTGTGATAGTTCTATTTATTGTTCCTATATGTAGGCCAACACGTGTTTCATCGCAGGGAAACAGACTGCGAATCTTCAGGGCTGAATAGAAACATAGAAAATACATTTGCGATCATGTTTATAATGCAAGTGTATAAATAGGTGACTTGGTAGTGTCACCCATTGTGAGAAAAGCATGCCATTTTGTGACTCCGTGGCAATGTGCATAAAGAACATTACTTTAGTGAAATGAGTGAATTTCAATGATATCTAGTCTTCTCAGTATGAACTGTAGACAAAGTATAAAGAAAAAGAACAAGAAACTTGGTCGCGGAAAATTATGGTGACGAAGTGAAAAAACGTGAAGTGTGTGCAAAAGAAGAGTTCGAAATCCCACGTGACTGATACAGTGTCTTTATAAATAATACTGAAAACTCCTATGAAAGTCTATACAGGAAAACTTTGTACAGTCCGTATTTAAATCTAATAAGCGTCTGTATTCATTCAAATTCAATTAGTTAGTTTTTTGGGCTGTATGAGTGGTAGATAACTGAGCTGCACTGTTCTTGGTTTGTATATTTATTTTAATATCGAAATGTTCCCTGTAGTTATTGCAGCTCTATGTCGACTCAAAGAGAAAAGGCTGGATTAATTAGTCTCAGGGGTTTCCGAAATGGTGCAGAGTACTGATCTGCAGCACGGCTAATATATATGTCTACCTTTCATTGGTAATAAGATTGGGAATAGATAAAAAGAAAAGAAAAATACGAAGGAGGTGAACCAATTGTTATACATTTAAACAAGAGATGTCCATGTTTGTAATCTCTCTATACTGAAGACAGCATATTTTTAAGGCAAAAAATACAAAAGATACTCTGGAGACAGAGAAATATATCGCAAACAAAGCGGACGAAAAACTCACCCTAATGGGTGAGGGACATAACCACCTCGGTCTGACGTGTGATAAGGAATCCTGTGTTTGGAGTTTCAAAATATACGTGACATCCAACTCCAAGAGACCCGATGAGTCTATAAAGAATGTAGTCAGGTATTTTGTTTACAATTCGGTGAAATGTAATACTGGTAGTACGATAGTCTACACATGGAAAGAGAAAACGCACAACACTAAAGAGACATACCTCAATGGTTTCGCAAAATTGTGTAAACCGGGAGGAGACGAACTATAGGTTACTTCCAATTAATGACGTTGTTTTAACGAAAACAAGGCGGGTACACCTGTAACAATAATTAATGGGGAGACAAACAAAACGGAGTATTGGAAATCCTCAAGTGTAATGCCTGCGAATAGCGTATGGTTTTTGGTTGCAAAGGAACACGGAAGGGAAAGCCCGCTTACCTCTTCGTTAGTATTCTCCCTCTTGAATTTCCCGGCGCCGTTTTCCTAGGACGGTCATGTGACAGGAAGTGAGGCCTGAATATGTACCGGCGAATCACTTCCTGGAAAAAACGACTAGACTGTAACCTGTGTTAGTATTCTATTAATCTATTGGCCATATCCAGAAGAAATACTACTGGAAAACACTTGTGTACGAGTGCAGGTGAACTTTCATTTGATAATACGTACTATATTGATAAAAAGTTGCTCAAAGCAATATCCCAGTGGGGAAAACATTTTTAGATAGTTTGTGGGCTATTTGAATAGCGTTGTGCGGCACTAAATTCGGTAGAGTTCATAACTCTGGTCGAGTATGTGCCAGATAGAACTCGTTAGTGCTATGTGTGTTTGTGAATAACACATACATGTGTATTGCTATCCATTAAATAACGGACACCCGGATTAAAACAAATCTGGGGTCTCGGATATGTGACTGAAAAGTATGATTCCTACTTTTAGGATTTGAGTCTTATGCTGCCTATGTTATAGTATATCAGGGTAATTACTTGCATTCATCACAGTTGTACTGTTTAGTTTAAAACACCAATGAATACACAATGTATAAATACACAAATCAAGATGTAGTATAGGAAGAAACATTGCAATAATTTCATACGTTATAGCAAAATTGAAAAGTCTTGTATATTAAATTATACTGGGCATAGATGTAAAAATGCCAAAATTTGGGCCAAAAAGCGAACATCGGAAAAAGGATCAAGCTCACATGTATTCAGAGGGTTCCTAGTTACCTAGAAAAAATTGCATCTCAGGGTCATAATTTAATCCGTGTTCGATACTTTGAAGACGCATGATCCAAGTCGCTTCTTTGCGTCTGAGTGCCAACTCTCTGTTGCCACCTCTTACATGTATAGGCACGGTTTCAATTCCAAAAAAAGATACTGAGAAATCTTCTGTGTTAGCCTGACATGTAGCCACATGGAGAGCCACAGGATATTTCGGATCTTGTTTTTGAATAGCCCTCATGTGCTCTGATATTCTTTCCTTCAGTGCTCTGATGGTGCTTCCGACGTATAGTTTGCCGCAACGGCATTCTATAATGTATACCACATATTTCGTGACACAGTTGATGTTCACTCTTATGTCATAAATCTCTTTGTTTGGTCCGTTGAAGTGTTTAGTTTTATGCTTAGCCCATTTGCACATGGTGCATAAGCCACATTTGAAAAACCCATTGCTGTGTTGGGTTAACCAGTTAGGGGTCATATCACTTCGTGGGACTGTAGGACTTAGTCTGTTTCTCAACGTTCTTCCTCTACGGAAAGTAATTTGAGGAGTTGTGGGTATTGATCCTTTTAATGTTGAATCTTCTCTAAGCAGACCCCAGTGTTTGGTCATACTGTATCTGAGTGTTTGATGCAGTGCATTGTATTCAGTGATCATTCTCACTGTTGGTTCTTTCGGTGATTGAGGGTTTCTGGGTTTCAGTGTGTCAGGTCTTTTAATTTTGGAAAGTTTCTTTTTCGCTTGAGAAAGGATGGTTTCGGGGTACCCCCGTTTCTCAAACCTCCTTTCCATGTCTTGTATAGTTGTTTCTAGATTTTTGTTGTCACTGCAGTTGCGCCTGGCACGGAGGAATTCTCCAAAAGGTATCGATCTGATCTGGTGGAAGGGATGAAAGCTATCCGCTCTTAAGATGGCATTGCAAGAAGTGGGCTTTCTGTACAATTTACTTTGTAACTTATCATTCTCCACATAAGAATTCTAGGTCTAGGAACTCTATGTGTGTTTTGCTTGATTTCATGGTAAAGTTTATTTCCCAGTCGTTATGATTGAGATGATCAAAGAAGCTTTTTAGTAATTCATCTGTACCTGTCCACAGTAGGATGCAGTCGTCTATATATCGACCCCAAAATAAAATGGAATCTGTATACATAGTACCTTTGTTGCCCCAAATATGGTCATCCTCGAAAGCACCCATAAAAAGGTTAGCGAAAGATGGGGAAAATTTAGAACCCATGGCCACCCCGCGTTTTTGTTGATACCATTGTTTGTGGAAAATGAAGTAGTTGTTGTTTAAGATTAGGGTCATCATTGAGATTAACATTTGTGTGTGTCCCCAGAGAGACGCCGGTCGTTTGGATAGAATCCGAGTCATTGCTTTCATACCTAAGATTGGATTGATGCTAGTGTATAGTGCGACGACATCCATGGTGACCAGGGTAGTGTTTGGTTGCCATTCTAAGTCGCCCAATACACTTAGTATGTGCTTTGAATCCTGTATGTAGGAGGGCAGGTTTTTTACCAGCGGGTTTAGGAACATGTCCACATATTCTGCAAGTCTCTCCGTGGGACCTCCAATTCCAGAGACAATGGGCCTGCCTGGAGGAAAGGGGAGATCTTTGTGAATTTTCGGTAGGGTGTAAAGCCATGGGTATGTGGGTTTAAGTACTTTAAGATATAAGTACTCATCATCATTCAGGTGACCATCTTCTTTCCATTTCCGTAGATGGTCATTGATGGTAATTGTCAGTGCGCCCATTGGGTTGTTGGTGATTAGTTCATAACAGGAATGGTCTGCTAGTTGATTCAATATTTCATTGTTGTAATCATCTGTGTTCATAACCACAATATTACCTCCTTTGTCTGCCTCACGAATAATAATGGTGGGAGTTTGGGTGAGTATGCTAAGGGCATGACGCTCTCCTTTGGTTAGATTGTCTTTAAATGTAAAGGTTTCATTGTGCTTTTTTATGTTGATTTTATTTAAGTCTTCCAGAACCTGTCTATGAAAAGTATCAATACTGTTACCACCTGGTAAAGTTGGTGTCCAGGTGGATTTATTTTTTAGACCGCTTACAACATCCAAATTAGTATCTATATTCAATTCTTCCAAAAGTTGCCCCATTTCCAAAGGGCTGTCTTCCCGTTCAGTAATAGATAACAGTAAATGGATTGCTTGAACATCTTTTATTGTTAGTTCATCATTCATCAAAACATCAGGAATATTCTTTACATTTTTGTCGCTAGGTGTTTTTCCTAAAAAATGCTTTTTTAGTTTAAGACTGCGGACAAATTTGAAGAGATCTATTTTAATTTGACAGATGTCTCCTGTAGAGTAGGGATTGAAGTTAAGGCCTTTAGAGAGAAGATTGGTCATATCAGGAGTTAAGGGAAAAGAGGAAAGGTTTATTACTTGAACCTCTTTGTTATCATTCCCTATTTCTTTGTTGTTCCTGATCTTAGTTTTTTTCGGTAGTCTTCGTTTCCCACCCCTGCTGCCTCTGTGGGTCTTGGATTTTGTGTTCTCCTTTGGGGTAGAGCCCTGTATCCCTTTCGAATCCGCTCCATTTCCACTAAAAAAGGAGTGCTGTTTGCATCTGGGGTGTCATCTGTTTCTGGTCCAAGTTCGCTTATACCTGCACTATTCAGGGATGTGTTACTAGACGAGACAGAGCTGGGGGCAGAAGGGTTTTCGCCCGATCTTGTGGGATTTGTTGGTCGGATCATTGCATCGTATTTACGATCATAAGTGAAAATTCTACCATTGCGGTAGTCTCCATCGTCTCTCTTAATCTGTCTGGCTTTCCTTTCTTTTATTTCATCCTGATGTTTAGATAGAAACTCATCCAGGATGGTGTAGTTTTTCACCGTAGGTTCTGGTAAGTTGAGGTCTTTTATTTCTTTTTCAAGGATCGCAATTTCTCCTAGTAGTTTAATAGATTTGCGATCCGCGCTCTCTATAAGAATGTCCATGAGAGCAAAAGAATTGTTAGTTACAGAATCTTCCCATTTTTTTAGAAGATCAGCATCTAAATTGTCATAGGTAGGAAAGACTTGAGAGCGTAAGCCTCTGGGTATCTGTTTTAGTCTCATGTATTGTTTGAGCGTAGTGGCATCCCACCATCGTGAGCTCTCTTGTTTTTTCAATCTTTCTAATTTTTTGAATTTTTCTTTTAAACCCTCAGTACGAGGGGGACCAGCATTTGCCGTAGCAGTATGAGTAGGCATGCCCTTGGCTAGATTTTCAAATAGATCAGCAGCTATTTTGTCTCTGTTCACGATGAGGTGAATAAGGTCAGAGAGGTATGTTCAAGGTTTGAAATACAAGTAGGTTTTAGGAGATATACGGGGGGCAGCCCTCTCTGGAAATCAAGTAGTACAGAAAACAACTGGGAGGTTTTTTAGGTATTCCAGAATTTCTAGGCGCACAGCCAGAGTACCCGTAAGGTAAAGGTGAGAAGATTGAATAGTCAATATAGGCAATAGGGCGAACGGTAAATCCTCACAACCGCTCAGGGATGGACCAAGATTGATCCATACGAAACACAAGAAAACAACAAAGCCCCTGCGCTATATGATATTGACAATTGATTGTTTAGTGTAAAGAATGTCAGTTCAATAAGTGGAAAACACAATAGAACAACACCCCATTCTGTTGGACACTTGAAACATGGGCGAACAGTCTTTGACAAAATAAAGTTGTAGAAAAATCCGTTGTTGGTGTGATAGTTCTATTTATTGTTCCTATATGTAGGCCAACACGTGTTTCATCGCAGGGAAACAGACTGCGAATCTTCAGGGCTGAATAGAAACATAGAAAATACATTTGCGATCATGTTTATAATGCAAGTGTATAAATAGGTGACTTGGTAGTGTCACCCATTGTGAGAAAAGCATGCCATTTTGTGACTCCGTGGCAATGTGCATAAAGAACATTACTTTAGTGAAATGAGTGAATTTCAATGATATCTAGTCTTCTCAGTATGAACTGTAGACAAAGTATAAAGAAAAAGAACAAGAAACTTGGTCGCGGAAAATTATGGTGACGAAGTGAAAAAACGTGAAGTGTGTGCAAAAGAAGAGTTCGAAATCCCACGTGACTGATACAGTGTCTTTATAAATAATACTGAAAACTCCTATGAAAGTCTATACAGGAAAACTTTGTACAGTCCGTATTTAAATCTAATAAGCGTCTGTATTCATTCAAATTCAATTAGTTAGTTTTTTGGGCTGTATGAGTGGTAGATAACTGAGCTGCACTGTTCTTGGTTTGTATATTTATTTTAATATCGAAATGTTCCCTGTAGTTATTGCAGCTCTATGTCGACTCAAAGAGAAAATGCTGGATTAATTAGTCTCAGGGGTTTCCGAAATGGTGCAGAGTACTGATCTGCAGCACGGCTAATATATATGTCTACCTTTCATTGGTAATAAGATTGGGAATAGATAAAAAGAAAAGAAAAATACGAAGGAGGTGAACCAATTGTTATACATTTAAACAAGAGATGTCCATGTTTGTAATCTCTCTATACTGAAGACAGCATATTTTTAAGGCAAAAAATACAAAAGATACTCTGGAGACAGAGAAATATATCGCAAACAAAGCGGACGAAAAACTCACCCTAATGGGTGAGGGACATAACCACCTCGGTATTACATTTCACCGAATTGTAAACAAAATACCTGACTACATTCTTTATAGACTCATCGGGTCTCTTGGAGTTGGATGTCACATATATTTTGAAACTCCAAACACATGATTCCTTATCACACGTCAGACCGAGGTGGTTATGTCCCTCACCCATTAGGGTGAGTTTTTCGTCCGCTTTGTTTGCGATATATTTCTCTGTCTCCAGAGTATCTTTTGTATTTTTTGCCTTAAAAATATGCTGTCTTCAGTATAGAGAGATTACAAACATGGACATCTCTTGTTTAAATGTATAACAATTGGTTCACCTCCTTCGTATTTTTCTTTTCTTTTTATCTATTCACAATCTTATTACCAATGAAAGGTAGACATATATATTAGCCGTGCTGCAGATCAGTACTCTGCACCATTTCGGAAACCCCTGAGACTAATTAATCCAGCCTTTTCTCTTTGAGTCGACATAGAGCTGCAATAACTACAGGGAACATTTCGATATTAAAATAAATATACAAACCAAGAACAGTGCAGCTCAGTTATCTACCACTCATACAGCCCAAAAAACTAACTAATTGAATTTGAATGAATACAGACGCTTATTAGATTTAAATACGGACTGTACAAAGTTTTCCTGTATAGACTTTCATAGGAGTTTTCAGTATTATTTATAAAGACACTGTATCAGTCACGTGGGATTTCGAACTCTTCTTTTGCACACACTTCACGTTTTTTCACTTCGTCACCATAATTTTCCGCGACCAAGTTTCTTGTTCTTTTTCTTTATACTTTGTCTACAGTTCATACTGAGAAGACTAGATATCATTGAAATTCACTCATTTCACTAAAGTAATGTTCTTTATGCACATTGCCACGGAGTCACAAAATGGCATGCTTTTCTCACAATGGGTGACACTACCAAGTCACCTATTTATACACTTGCATTATAAACATGATCGCAAATGTATTTTCTATGTTTCTATTCAGCCCTGAAGATTCGCAGTCTGTTTCCCTGCAATGAAACACGTGTTGGCCTACATATAGGAACAATAAATAGAACTATCACACCAACAACGGATTTTTCTACAACTTTATTTTGTCAAAGACTGTTCGCCCATGTTTCAAGTGTCCAACAGAATGGGGTGTTGTTCTATTGTGTTTTCCACTTATTGAACTGACATTCTTTACACTAAACAATCAATTGTCAATATCATATAGCGCAGGGGCTTTGTTGTTTTATTAAGCTGTGATAGGTTTGCAAGAGAAAATTGTGACAGGATTGGAGGAAAGTAATGACATATATGGAATTGATAACTGAACAAAAGCATTGACATTTTCTGAACTGCTTAAAGTTTATTTATTATAACATCTTTGCAATCACGAATTGATTCAAAGCCCTTAGAGTTTTGATATGGGATGATGATTGAGTTTCAGTTTGGGAGGGTGAAGAGGCTCCACTGGAAGGTAGGCCAGCTAATTATATGGCGGCAATTGTAGGGCTTCATCCATATTTGTGGCTTTTGTCAAGATCACTGAAAACAAAGGGCCATTCTAATTTCCTCAATACAGTACTTTTGTTTAAAAGATTATCAAACACTTAAAAGAAAGGTTATATGAAAGGAAGCCACCTCCTAGACCTACACAATATGAAGCATTACATTCTTGGGAGCAAGCAGTTCATGAGAAAGCGATAAAGAAAGGTGCCAGATAGAGCAAAGAGAGCAGTGTGAAATTAAGCTGATACTCAATGGGATGAAGTGCAGCAATGATGGAGAAAATGTATGGTTAAAGGAGCTAGAATGTACCCATTAATAACAACAGATACAATTAAAAAGAATCGAAAACAGGGAAATGATGATGAAGAAGCTACAAGAAAGACAGACACTGGGTATGCCATTTCAGATGCCTGCCTTGTTGTCCTTGTGTCCACTACCATATGTGGCCCCTACAACAAATATGGAGGGTGTGAAGCAACCCCTACTGTAATTGCTCAAGTTGTGTCAACGCAGACATTGGCAGTGGCTGTTGTTGCAACTGCACCAATAAATATTGTTCTGAATGCTGCTGTTCAAGGTCCTTTAGGAGGAGTGGCAGCAAGTAGGATGAGTAGGAGTGACAGGATTCATACCGACATCGCAGAATTCCCAAATTGTTGTCTGGATGCCACCACAAAACGTTCAATTATTAAGAGAAGGAAGAAGAATTGTCTTTAAAACACCAATTGCACAGGGAGAGAGGGATCATTTGACACTGGGATTTCCCCCTCCCCCATGGTTTGAAGAAGATTTAGAAAATAAAAGGGTGGGAGTGTTAGGGGTGTTACAGGTCGTCTTGCTTAATTCAGAATTATTTTGATTCTGTAAATATTCAAAGAAAATGAAAGTTCAATTTAATGTTTGTAAATAGACTCAGGAATCGTTTTTTGGTATGTAACTCTTTAATTCAGTTATTGTAAATAGCAGCCTTTTGAATTTGTATTTGACAATGCTTATTGTTTTCTGGTCTTTGGGAAATGCTTACAGAATCTTACTGTTCAGATTGTGCGCTCTTCATGAGAGAGGCTCGCGCAGGACCTCATGGTTGCAGTCTTCATGAAGGGAGCTTGCGCTGGCTCTCGAGACTGTGTAGAGTCTATAAATAGACTTCTCCTCCAACGGCTCGGCGCTTCGTCTCTCGTTGTCTGTCTAACGAGCGCTTCTGTTTTTGAGCCTGCAGATCGTGTGAGTGCTTGAAGAAACTATTTCCTTTCAAAAACCTAAAATTCCCAAACATCGTTTTTCTCAATCCAGTCCCTCGTCATGTTCAGTTATTTATTGACGTCTTCAGTGGAAACGCGGGTTTCTCTGAGGGCGAAGACCCGAGGTTTCCTTTCCGTGACAGCCAGCTGTGATATCGAGTTACGCTGTCTTCTTCCTGAAAGCCGGTTCGAGACTTCAGTTGGCCGCGCAGGAACCAGCGAAAGGACAGTAAGATTAATTGCTTTGGTAAAAAAGAACTGAAGAATCTTTTTGAACTTCGAGCGAATAATCAGCTAAATCTATTGAACTTGAACTTACAAACATTTAAGTAATAGGCAAATTGTTTGATTGCCAGTGTTTTAAAAGTCAGGCCTTGGCCAAGACAAGGGAGCTTTAGTGAAATTACCTGAAAAGTATATTTAAGAGTCTACTAAGTTTTAAGGTTTGAGGTTAATTGTTTGACCGCCTGAGCTGGAAACAAACCTTGGCAAAAGCAAATTTTCAATTGTGATTTCTCAGTAAAGTATTTTAAAAGGTGTAAATAGGAAACTAGAAATAGGCTCTTGTTGGAAGGTTTATTTTTCAAGAAAGCTTTCTGGGAAAAAACCTAAATGTACTACAGTTATATGCAGTAGGTTGTTGTTATTTACTATCTTCCTACTGCAGATTTTCCAAGGAATTTAAAAAATTGCAGAAGTCACAGGTATGATTTGTTGCATGAAAGAAAACAGTTTAATTCACTAAAACCAATTAACAAACTAACTCGTTTTTAGGGGTAAGTTTTAACTGACTTGTAATGTTCTTTCAAAAGGCATCTAGAGTTTGAGACTGTGCAATTCAACTTCTGATAGAGTGTGAACAAGGGCCTCCAAAACCAATGGTCAGTAAATGATGAGATTATTCATTTTCTTGAATCTAGGACATCTTGTCTGATGAATAATCAATTGTAAAACTTTGTACTACAGTACTGCGTGGAACCTGTGAAACGCATTAAAAGAAAGATCACGGCCTGGAGCACTCTTTGAGAAACAACAGCTGAAGCCAGTGTTTGTTTATATGTTGTTGGTTTCTCTCTCCACTTCCCCTTTCCCTTAGGGAAAAGTTGACTCAGTCAGAGTAGTATTCCTGATTGTGTTGATTGATCCTTGAGGGAGTTGGGAGTTTGCAGCTTCAAGAGGAAACGTCAGAAGTGACTCACTGGACTTTCTCAACAGGGAGATACAGAAATATAATTTACTAGCCAGGAAAGAGTGAGACCATTGGATGTACCAAAATTACATGTGGGGTTAAAAGTTATTATCAGAGAATGCCTTGATATTTTCTATTTGAACAAATACTTGGAGAATCAATTGATATATTTAATGACATATATATTACCTACTGGCGGTCGCCAGTAGGTAGTTATAGTTAGCATTGATTTCCATAGGGAAATCGCGACATTCTATTGGGAATAACTTTGGCGCCGGTTGAGGAATCTGCCTGAATTTTTCAGCAACTTTGCCTCGCGGCGCTCCACTCCTTCTCTGAAAGTTTGGGGGGAGTCGTCAAGTGGGGGCCGAGATAAAAGGGGGGTCCCAAAACGTGTTTTCCCCATGTTAATTTCCATAGGGCGGTTGGTCGCACTTTTAGCTCGAACGGCTGAATGGATTTTCATCAAATGTGGAAAAGTAAATTTTGCCATGTTCTATGTCCCTACGTGTTCCCCATCTTATGTTATGTGTGCATGATTAATATGCATATGCATCCTCCATGTTTGATTAAAGACGCAATTACAGTTGTGTCCATCTCTAGTATGCCAGTTTCCAGTTCTCGTGAAAGCTACGAGTATTAGGCCTATGTAAAGTTACGTTGCCACGTTCCTCAGTGTGCATGTTATTTCATTGAAAAGTCCCCGTTTCTAGGCCTCAAAAGGGCCCGGACACCAGATTCAACTCCTGTCTCCTGAACCCTCGCTGAGGAGCGATACAGCCCCCACCTGTATCCTTGACCCTTCACTTACTTCCTGCCTCACAGTGCCCGGCTCAGCCTGGCTCTGCCTACGAGTCTGCCAAGAGTATGTTATGATTCTAGTTATCAGTCCAACCCTCCTTCTCTGCATTCCTAAGCTACTGAATCGCATCAATAGTCTCCGTCATTGTCTAGCCTTTACGTCTCCATGTAAGAGAAATACTGTATTTATGGTCATTTAATATTCTTCATCACGCACTACATGTAGAATAATGCATGCACCAGTCTTAGAGTCTGTTAGCCTTTACCCCGATAACTTTTGGATTCTATCAACATGTTCTCTAAACATCAGATACTAGATAGTGGTAGGTACATGTTGCCCTGACTCTCCAGACTTCAGTCTCTGCTCCTAGCATAGAGTTCATAGCCCCCAGTTTCTCCTAGTAACACGTCATTGTCAGTTTGCGCGCACCATTAGGTTAGAGGTCCCGGCTCCTTAGGTAGCCCCCTCCATGTTTCCGCCCCATTTATGACATATTCTGTTACGTTTACATCACATGTCTATGTATACGCCTCCTGTTACACCTACTTTCACCCTTATCTTTCGCGACTGCTATTGACCACACCCACTGCTCCGCCTACTGTATTCACTGTAATGCAACTGTTTTAGTATATATGCTTGTACATTGTTATTAAAGTTAGCGCGCTCATTCCCTGTCCCCCCTGCAGGGCCCTGCCATCCTGTTCCCGTGCAGGTTGTCCTGTTCCTGTCCTTTATGCTGTATTAAACCTGCAAACTCCTACTACCTCGAATCTTGACTCTTATTTATTGAGCTATCTGTTATTGCTATGTCCAGTCAAACCTAGATCCGGTATTATTTATTTATATACCACATAATGGCGCCCGAATAGGGACTTGCCCTTTCCCCACGCGCCGGTGAAGCCACGCCGGCCCCCTGACCCTCTGCAGCCGTGACGGAACCATACCGTGCACGTGCAGATATTTCTGCTTCAAGTATCCCTCAGGCCCACGGAGGAGACGGAGGTGGCGGTCCAGCATCCAGACGAGGCGGTGGAGGAACGCGGCGAGTCCCGACCAGAGCCCAAGCCGAGAGTCCAAGGTCCGAGGTATCCGGAGGCCCACCCGTAACTGAAGTCCGAAGTTCGTCCGTCCGGCGTCGAAGCAGTCCAGTCCAGTCCGAGGCCTTCCGTTCTTGCTGCCCGGTGAGTACCGTTGCTGGGGTAGTATCTAGACAGGGTCAATTTAATTGACTCTGGTCCGTGGGGTTTGGTGGTACACAGATCCCAAAACGAAGTGTCCACTTCGGTGGATGCGGGTCCTGACGTGTCTCTTCATGAGACCGGTAAGTTTCGTACTGTTTTAGCAGTGCATCTAGTTTCTGTTCTAGTCAGTTCTGTTCTCGAGAAGATTCATGTATTCTGTTTTCCGTATTCCAGGTAGTATTCTGTTCGAACTGTTATTTCAAATGTCATTCATGTATTTTAATGTCGTGGTATGAAAGTGGGGTAGTTATCGTGTTCATTGTGTATTGTATTGTGTCCAGATTACAGTTCAGTCATGCCGTTATTTTCCAGACTACGTCAGTTAAGAACTAGAAAAGGTCTGTTAGAAGAAGCAGTTCCTGTCCCGCCTAGGGACAGTCCAGGTCATTTTATGTATCAGGAGCATGGCATAAGTGCCATATTATATCTAGATTTATGGGTAGAGTACACCAAAGAGTTAGAAGAAAAGTATAGATGGCCTGTATCAGGCACATGGGATGCCGAGTGCATCATGCGAGTAGAAGAAGCATTATGGAAAAAGAAAGCCAGACAGTCACAGAAAGATGCCATCGAGTTATGGCGCAAAGAATCTCATAAAAGAACCGAAAAAGAAATCAGAAAGTCAGAATTAAGTAGAGAATCCTTAGAACGAGCCCAAGAAAGGGAACTAATCGAGATAGGTGAACGAGTTAAAACCGAACAGTCCGACAGACAGAGGAATGCCCTCATTAAGGGTATGTATCCTCTTCCTGCCGAGGGCTTGCCAAAAGCAACCCCGGAGGCATCCAGTAATTTTCCGCCACCATTAGTTCCGATCAAGCTACGTCACAAACCGACCGCAGCTGATATTTTTATTTCGTCCTACTTGGACGACACGGTTCCAGAATATGCAAATCCTGTTCCGCCAGCTCTTGTAAATAATGTAAATCCTGCTCCTCCAGTCACCGGAGTACCTGCTACGGTACCCCCGGTCCAGCCCACATTGCAATTTCCCGCCGCGCCAGCACGAAGAGTATCAGTCGACGATTCCAGTATAGGGGCCGCAGGAGGAGGTCCTCCTGGTACCCCGCCACCACACCAACGAGTAACGTTAGTCGAGTTACATGAAAGTGCGTTACAGCGTACGCCCAAATATAAGTCCGTTGCAGATATCCGACGAGCTCTTACTGAATGCCGCTATGATCCAGTTGCAGGTGATGATAGTACAGTTATATATTCCATCCGTGTAAGGCGGGTGACCGGGTATTTGGATACCCTACCGAATATGAAAGAAGATCTAGACAAAATATATCGTTTCATCCGTACAGGGGATGATCCAGAAAGTATTGGCGAAGCCATGTCTCAAAGGAAAGCTGAGATCCAGCTCATGTTATTAAAGTTTCTGATTAATTGTTTAATAAGAGAACAAGATTATCCGACTAAAGATCCGGCCGAAATGAGAATCCTGACAAGGTGGAGTGATAATATAGCCGAGGGTAAGCACAGAACTATCAGTAGTATAGAGAGTATGTACAAGAAAATTCGTAAAGAAATAATAAGGTTACACGAACAACGTAAAGCAGCACAAGTAAGCGAGAAAGAAAATGACTCTTCTACTGAAGAGGTAGACGACGAGAATCCCGCCAGAATAGCGTATGTAGGTAGAACTAGACTTTCCGACCGACATTCACGTCTAGACTACAAGAAAACTGTTCCTCATCCAGCACCAGAGCAAGGTTCTCTAGAACAAGTATTTCAAGCTACCGATCATATTCTGAAATCACGAATCGGTTACAGTGAGTTAAGTACTATGCATGAACAAGAACTAGCCCGATCAGCAGTCCGATGGACTACTGATTCTACCACTTTTCCAGACGAAATAGTGACACAAATGTTTCTGAAACTGCCCCCAGCTGAGCAACGACTGGTGGGTATGTATATGATCCAACACCTCATTACTCTGTATGAGGGTCAACATTCGGATCCAGGTCCGTTACATGATGTCCTGAACGAGTTACTCCAGTATAGATGGAAAGGTTTAGGTACCGATTTAATTAGTGTCATTCTAGAACAGCGCCACAAATATAGAACGTTCCTGAACCCGCATTTTGTTCATGTCTCACCTCCAGAAAGTAAACCGTTTTACATAGATAGACAGAATCCGTTACGAGAAGTACACCCAGTCAGGACAACAGATGGTGAAATGCAACGAGTGTTTGTTTATACCCCGATTACAAAGATGGAACTCTTAGAGATGAAGAAATTAATTCCCTGTCATGACAAAGATCCAGCAGGGTTCCACCGAGAATTAAAGGACATGCTCCGTATGGGAGAATACACGTATCCAGATATAATTAAAATGTTAAAGGTCCTGTTGCCCGCAGGGGTATATGAAAAACTCAAGGAAAAGGAATGGGAGGTGGGAGAGAAAAAGATCGATTGGGCAGTTCTAGAAGCTGAAGATAAGATACGAGTACCAGGTACCGGTCTTGGAGAGAAATGTAAAGAATTACCAGAATTGTTAATACAAGTTTTGCCCAGATTATTAGCAACTAAAAAGGAAGACTGGGATGCAATCTCAGCCTGTAAACAGAAACAAGACGAAGACACTAGTGATTTTTATTCTAGATTTGAGAAATGCTTTAGTATTAACAGTGGCCTCAAGACAAGTAGCGAGTCATACCCTCATCTTTTTGTTACTAAATTAGTCGAGAATTCAAGTCCACAAGTTAAGAACCGAGTTTTGAAAGTCGAAAGTACATGGCAAGCTAGTACCCCGTCCCAGATGTTACAGATGCTTCAGTATCACCAGAATAGAATCAGAGAAGAGCAAGATCATGAAAGAAAACGTATGAAAGACACGAAAATGAAAGTACTAGTTGCACAATCTGTTCCACAAGACAGTCAGAAGAGGGGTACGAATCAAGCCAGTCATCCTGCAGTTCCCGTTAAAGGGACCTGCAATTATTGTAAACAGCCAGGTCATTTTATAAACGAGTGTGCAGTTCTGAAACATAACATAGCTACCGGTAAGACTAAAGAAAGACCACGTCCGCCTAGACAAGAACAAGTTTCACAGACTTCTCAGCCACAGAATGCACAACAGACAGTTCCAGCACCGCAGCCTATTGCTGCAACACAGCATGTTACACAGCAGATGTACCAGTATGCACAGTCTGAGTATCCAGAGTATCAGCCATATTCATGAAACAGCCTAGAGAGGGAGGTAGGCTTGCCTCTCATCGAGATACCTGTAGATCAAGAAGGTCCCTATGTTCATAGTCAAGTACTAGGGAAAGACAGAAAGTTTCTAATTGATACAGGGGCAAGTAGGACCACCATTAGTCACGCCGAAATTCCAGGGGCTCCGCTCTCAGGCTCTAGAAATGTTTCCCTTGGATTTTCAGGAAAGCCTATTGTAAACGAGATATCTAAGCCAGTTACTCTAGAAGTAGGTCCATTGTCCCGCACTACTGATCTGTTACTTACGAAGTCGTGTCCAGAAAATCTGTTAGGTATTAAAACACTGAAAGAATTAGGTGCAGTTAATTGCTGCTCCCCAGAGGGAATACGCCTGTTTCTACGTGACTTCAAGGGTCACTATGTATTACGAGATTTTGATCCAAGATTGTCAAATGTTCCGCAGCATTTATGGGCGCAAGGTCCAACTGATGTAGGTTATATGCAAATCACACCCCATCGTGTGACTCTCAAACCAGGTGTAGTGTTACCAAGAATCAGACAGTACAGATTGCCACCTGAGGCTGTAGCAGCCTTATCCAAAATTATCGACGAGCTCATGGCTCAAGGAGTAGTTGTAGAAACTGACTCCAATGTATGTAATTCTCCGATCATTCCAGTCATGAAACGTACTGATCCAAATGCACCCCCAGTATATCGATTAGTGATTGACCTTCGAGAACTCAATAAATGTATTATTCCCCAGTACCCAGTTGTCCCAGATATCTCTTCCCTATTGACAGCCATTGATTCCGAAGCCTCATTTTTTACAGTCATAGACCTCAAGAACGCGTTTTTCAGTGTCCCCATTCATCCAGACAGCCAGTTTCTTTTCGGATTTTGTTTAAATGGAAGGAGCTATATGTTCACACGAGCTCCTCAAGGTTTCACAGAAAGCCCTAGTATTTACAGTCAAGCACTTAAGAGACAACTAGACAACATTCACATGCCAACTGACACTGCCCTGCTCCAGTATGTCGATGATCTACTGATCACAGCCCGTTCTGAACGTGCTTGCGAGCGAGCATCACTTACAGTCTTGTATTTCCTTGCCGAGATGGGGCACAAGGTGTCCCCTTCAAAGCTTCAATTCTGTGTCCAGCAAGTGATCTATTTAGGCCACTTGCTGTCCAAGTGGGGTAGGCAGTTGACACCAGACCGTATCCAGTTAATAGCGAGTCTTCCTCAGCCCAAGACACAGAAGGAGGTACGTGCTTTTATCGGCCTTACTTCTTATTGTAGACAATGGATTCCTCAGTATGCATTTCTAGCTAAGCCACTGATACAGTTAACGACACAGGAGGCAGCCGTATCGACTGTCCTCCCTTGGACATCTGAACATACACTTAGTTTCAATGAGTTAAAGAAAGCTTTATGTCAAGCTCCAGTTCTAGCTACACCGAACTACAGTAAGCCTTTTACACTTTTCGTCACTGAACGTGAAGGTACAGCATTATCTGTTCTCACACAAGATCAAGCAGGACAATACAAGCCCTGTGCTTATTTTTCGAGCACATTAGATCCTGTAGCCCAGGCTCTGCCTGCGTGCCTTAAGTCAGTTGCAGCCACAGCACTAGCTATCAGACAAAGTGATTCCATAGTATTAGGACATTCCTTGACAGTACAAGTTCCACACTCCGTGGAAGTTCTTTTAAACCGTACACAGACTCAACACTTGACAATTGCACATTTAACAGGTTATGAACTGACACTGTTCCAGCCACACATAGAAATCAGACGCTGCAACGTTCTAAATCCTGCTACACTGTTACCGTCAGTTAATTCGAATCCTGCCACACACGACTGTGTGGAAGTAGTTAACACTATGACTAAGCCAAGACAAGATCTGACAGATATTCCATTACCAGATCCCGACCTGACACTTTATGTGGATGGTTCATGTATGAGAACAAGTACAGGAGAACTAGTAGCCGCGTATGCAGTGACTACTGACACTGAAGTTATAGAAACACACCGTATTGACACCCTGTCTGCTCAAGCAGCAGAGCTAGTCGCTCTGACACAAGCCTGCATACACGCCAAGAACCTGAAAGTTAATGTTTACACAGATTCACGCTACGCATTCGGAGTTGTACACGACTTCGGAGTGCTCTGGCAGGAGAGAGGTTTCATGACTTCTCATGGAACCAAGATTCAGCATGGTCTCCTTATTCAAGCTCTGTTAGATGCCATACATTTACCGACATCTATTGCTATCATGAAGTGCAAAGCACATACGAAAGTTACAGACATTATTTCTCAAGGTAATGATCTAGCAGATCGCACAGCCAAGCTTACAGCACAGACTCCAGACATTTCAGTTAATCCGACACAGACACATACTCCAGATCCGACTACATGTATGACAGTTAAGGACCCCACTCAAGATGTCATAGATATCCAGTTACATGCTACTCCCGATGAAATCAAGAAATGGTCCGAACAAGGAGGGGTCCAGACAGATCAGGGATGGGTAACGAAGGGTAGAGCCACATGGTTTCTCCCCGACTCAATGGTTCAAGTCATTATCAATACCGCACATAGTCCAGCACATTTAGGAGAAAAAGCTATGTTAGACAGTATCCAGAACATTTGGTTCAACAAGCATTTACGAGCTGCAGCCAAGCAGAAAGTCCGTACCTGTATGATATGTTGCCAGTTTAATCCAGGTAAAAGTGTCCCGGTGGAACAAGGTGGATTCCAGCCCCCTGACCACCCTTTTGAAGTCCTCCAAATGGATTATATTCAGATGGAGCGATGTCGAGGTTTCAAGTATGTCCTTGTAGTTGTATGCGCTTTGTCCAGGTGGACAGAAGCATATCCAGTCCCAGATTACACAGCCGCGACCACTGCCAAGCAGTTGGTTCGTGAATTCTTCCCCCGTTATGGACTCCCTAGAGTCGTATATTCTGATAACGGCCAGCCATTCTCATCTGAGCTTATGAAACACGTTTCCCTGTTGTTAGGGTACCAGTGGAAGTTCCATTGTGTACGCCATCCTGAAGCAGCCGGTCTCGTAGAGAGACATAATCAGACCCTGAAAATCCGCATCGCCAAAATATGTAAAGAAAAAGGTGTGGACTGGCTAGTAGCTCTGCCAGTCGCTTTGCTTTATATGCGCATGGTCGCACATTCCAGATCAGGTCTGTCCCCGTACGAGGTCGTATTCGGCCGCCCCCCTAATATGTGGGGTACACCTAGACCCCGAAGTATTACAGATGTTTCAAGTAATATGTTGACAGATTACCTAGCTTCCTTGATGTCTGCCCTACACTCTTGTCGTTCACAGGTTGCCGCCGCATTTCCAGACAATACCGAGGTGGCACCGCATGAAATCGTTCCCGGATGCATGGTTCTTGTCAGAAATTTTGATCGTTCAAGTCCGCTGGAGCCCCGCTGGAAGGAGCCAAAACAGGTCCTCCTGGCCACCCGTACTGCCGTCAAGCTGGAAGGCAGGAAGGGCTGGGTCCACCTGTCTCATGTGAAAAAATTTTACGGACTAAAGACTGTTTCAAAGAACATTTCCGAGGATTTTAAGGATTGCCAAAGTACTATTCTCAAGGACTGTCCCGCAAAAGACAATGATACTGAACCCTCCCTGTTAGAGAAAACTCCGCAACAGGAGTATAAGCTCAAATTAAGGTCTAGTAAAATAAGTCAGCCAGTTTGATTGTCTAAGTCCTCCCCTAGGTGAAACGGTTAGACCGGTTTCTGACATGTATAAAATAGACCCCCATAGTGAGAGAGTTAGTCAAAACTCAATCCGATGTATTGTTTTTCTAAGTTTCATATTGTTTTTCAGCCTCATGATTACCTGCACAGGTTATGCTTTTTATTTGTGTTTTCCAGTTTCTCATGTAAATAAGTCTTCTATTGCTACAGTAGAGCACACGTTTAGTGATCTACCTCCTCATGAACTATCTTATCGTCTTGCTATGCGTAATAATTCCTTTATCCGCATGTTACATTATTCACACCAGACCAGCAATGCCACTAATTGTTGGGTGTGTGGTCGACTCCCCCCTTTCCAGACACCGAAGGGAGTTCTGCCACTCTTTCCTTATCCATTTTCACATAACGGTTCGTGTGGAGCATGGTCCACGTTAACGTCATCCTCAACAGATATGTCTTTTCTTAACAGTACATGTTTCCCAGACAAGCAAGGTCTTCCCCACAGAACAGGGTTAGATCTAGAAAATGAAGTTTATAATTTAGGTAATTATTCTTCGAATTTCATGGTCCTGAATGTTCAGTCTGATACTACTCCAGACTTACCTGCTATGTCAGTATTACCAGTTAAAGGCGAATTATGTGTCCGAAAGAATGGTTCCATACATGTAGGCCATAGTGATTGTACTACTATTGTCAAGTATAGTGACAGCAGGAAATCTATTTTTAAAGCTTCACGTCATTCTTATTTTGTTTGTGGTCAGACCGCATATGTTCGTCTGCCCCTCGATTGGGAGGGAACCTGTTACATTGCCTTCCTACTGCCACCAGTTTTTCTAGCCCCACCTGACTACCATAGGAATTCCCACCTAGTTCATACTAGACACAAAAGAGACCTCCCGATTGTCGATTATACTGAAACTGCTCTAGAACAATACATAGATATCAATAAAGGTGTCTTCCCCTATTTAGGTACTGTTGTAAATAGTAAACTGATACGTAGATTAACGAGAACCCTTGAAGCAGTAGTGATTGAGACTACTTCTGCTCTAGGTAACTTAACCGAAGAGCAATCCTTTATGAGAATTGTCGTGCTCCAGAATCGTCTCGTCCTTGACGTCATACTGGCCGATAGGGGCGGGGCATGTAGAGTCATCGGATCTAGTTGCTGCATTTTCATTCCTAATAACGCACCGTCTGTTTATTCAGCTATTACCAGACTCCATAATATTGCCCATATGTTACACCAGAATCCAGGCACCTGGACATGGTCCGGTTGGTTCTGGAATATGATTTCCGCCTGGGGATGGAAAGTATTGTTATTTCTAGGTATTGCAGTAGCGATCATATTCAGTTGCTGCCTCTGTATACAATGTGGCCCTGCGATTTGTGGCATTTGTGCTACCTCTTGTATTCCTAGTCCCAAGTCCCGTTCTAAATCCAGTTCCAAGAAAGTTCGAGACGAGCAAATGATACTGTATGAAATGATAGATGGTATCATGAATATTGATGTTTCCTGATGGAAACGTAGTGACAAGGAGGGAATGTGGAAAAGTAAATTTTGCCATGTTCTATGTCCCTACGTGTTCCCCATCTTATGTTATGTGTGCATGATTAATATGCATATGCATCCTCCATGTTTGATTAAAGACGCAATTACAGTTGTGTCCATCTCTAGTATGCCAGTTTCCAGTTCTCGTGAAAGCTACGAGTATTAGGCCTATGTAAAGTTACGTTGCCACGTTCCTCAGTGTGCACGTTATTTCATTGAAAAGTCCCCGTTTCTAGGCCTCAAAAGGGCCCGGACACCAGATTCAACTCCTGTCTCCTGAACCCTCGCTGAGGAGCGATACAGCCCCCACCTGTATCCTCGACCCTTCACTTACTTCCTGCCTCACAGTGCCCGGCTCAGCCTGGCTCTGCCTACGAGTCTGCCAAGAGTATGTTATGATTCTAGTTATCAGTCCAACCCTCCTTCTCTGCATTCCTAAGCTACTGAATCGCATCAATAGTCTCCGTCATTGTCTAGCCTTTACGTCTCCATGTAAGAGAAATACTGTATTTATGGTCATTTAATATTCTTCATCACGCACTACATGTAGAATAATGCATGCACCAGTCTTAGAGTCTGTTAGCCTTTACCCCGATAACTTTTGGATTCTATCAACATGTTCTCTAAACATCAGATACTAGATAGTGGTAGGTACATGTTGCCCTGACTCTCCAGACTTCAGTCTCTGCTCCTAGCATAGAGTTCATAGCCCCCAGTTTCTCCTAGTAACACGTCATTGTCAGTTTGCGCGCACCATTAGGTTAGAGGTCCCGGCTCCTTAGGTAGCCCCCTCCATGTTTCCGCCCCATTTATGACATATTCTGTTACGTTTACATCACATGTCTATGTATACGCCTCCTGTTACACCTACTTTCACCCTTATCTTTCGCGACTGCTATTGACCACACCCACTGCTCCGCCTACTGTATTCACTGTAATGCAACTGTTTTAGTATATATGCTTGTACATTGTTATTAAAGTTAGCGCGCTCATTCCCTGTCCCCCCTGCAGGGCCCTGCCATCCTGTTCCCGTGCAGGTTGTCCTGTTCCTGTCCTTTATGCTGTATTAAACCTGCAAACTCCTACTACCTCGAATCTTGACTCTTATTTATTGAGCTATCTGTTATTGCTATGTCCAGTCAAACCTAGATCCGGTATTATTTATTTATATACCACACAAACTTGGCAAAATTGTAGGGACTGGTAGCCCAATGTGCCTTTGCTATGTCTCAAGATATGTGCTAGAGAGGATTTTGCGTAATTTAGGTTCAAAAAAATTTATATATCTATGGCAGCGCCCCGGTACGCGCACGGGGAAGCACTCCGGGCGCGCCACGCGACTTGCGCACGGAAAGCTGATTGGCTCTCGGGTGTCTGTAAACATTCCAAACAGTCCGGAGCGGCCGCCATCTTGTGTCTTGGTAGGATCGAGACACAAGAGGTGTAAAAACAAAGGGGGAAATAACCAAAAGGGGGCAGGGTAGTCCCCCCCTGACCCCCTAGGTTTGATGTGGGGGCCATAAAAGGGTCCCTCGGGTATTAAAAATGTTTTTTATTTTTTTTCAGGTTTTCGCGGGGGGAGCACCCGGTACGCGCACCGGGGAGCGTACCGGGGAGCGTACCATGGGGAAAAAAGAATGACAGAGGTTTTAAAAAATGTAGTATTTTTTTTATAAATTAGAGGTAGTTCTAAAAATAACTGTTTTTTTATTTTTGTTGTTTTATATTGTTTTATTGTTTTTTTGAATTTTTTTATTTTTTTGGCTTTTCTGAACAATTTTATATTTTTTTAGTTTTTCTGGTGTCAAACAAAACACAGGGAATTGCAAACAGCTCAACTGGAGCAAAAAAAAAATAGAAAAAAATTAAAGTTGCTTGCTGCAGTGATGGTTGTCTGCAGCTCGATTGAGTAAAGTGATGCTTTGATCACCATATGAAATTGTTTTGTTGCAATATATGCAAACAAATTTAAATTTTGCAAACTTGATTTGTACATTAAGGACCATCTCCCTAGCCTCTTCACCCGATGGAGTGGGTTGATTGGAGGCGCTTGAAGAAGAAGGATGGGGAGGGTTCCTGGTCAGTTCCCTGACCTCTGCTGCCGAATAATTGATCGGGTGCTTCCTCTGCATATGTCTGATCATTATTGTGTGGTTCCCGAAGGAGTACTTCTTCTTTGGGTTCCCTCTTGACAGTTCTGCGCCACAGATTAGGCAAGTCACCTTAGCTGCATTCACTTTTTTTGCACCCCTTGGCATCTTGTAAAACTGCCAAATAAAATGTTCCCTGGGTCTGTATGGGGGATTGTCCTCACGCAGAAAGTGCCTCTCCTCCTCCTCCTCTTCGTCCTCCTCTTCTTCTTGACCACCAATGAAGTCTTGTGGTGGTCCTTGTGGTGGTGGTGGAGGTGGTGGTGGTGCAGATGCCACTGACCATGTCATGAGTGATGTAATATGTGACGTCATCAGCAGTGCATTGCACGCGCAAGTTATAGTGAGTCCAACTAACTATAACATGGGAATTTCATTGGTTTTATGCCAGTAAAATTTCCAGCTGACTATAACTGGTGTGAAACCTATGGTTTTTTCAGTGAATATATATATATATATATATATATATATATATATATATATATATATATATTCACTGAAAAAACCATAGGTTATAGACCATATATAGTTAGGAATTAGCATTTACAAAACCTTGAAAATTCACTGAAAAAACCATAGGTTATAGACCATATATAGTTAGGAATTAGCATTTACAAAACCTTGAAAATTCACTGAAAAAACCATAGGTTATAGACCATATATAGTTAGGAATTAGCATTTACAAAACCTTATTTTACTCACACAAAACCATTGAAATTCCATATATAGTTAGTTGCACTAACTATATATCGCGCACCCGCAATCCACTGCTGATGATGTCACATATTACATCATTCATGACATGGTCAGTGACATCACTGATGACATCTCAAATGACATCACTGATGACATCACTGATGACATCATCCAGTGACTGTGTGTTTCTGTAAAGTTTAAATATGTTTTACATATTGAAGAATGAGTAGATGTAGAAGTGTCTGGATGAAGGATTTAGTAGGTGCGTGACTGACTGTATGAGTGAGTGATTAAATGTGTCTCACTGAGTGCATGGGTTAGTGACTAAACTGTCTTAATTTGTGCATCATTATGTCTGTTGTTCTGTAAACTGCTGCATGTGTTGATCAGTAGCTATATGAGTAACTATATGGGTTATTGATTGATTGCCCAAATATTTGTATGGGAGACTGAGTGTGTGTGTGGCTGGCTGGGAGGTGTGTGACTCTGTGCAGATCAATGTGTACTTGTATCAATGATTGTATAAGAGAGTAATTATGTGTTAGTATATGTTTCAAAATGTAAGGTGCTCTATGTTTAACTGTATAGATTAGAAAATGGAAGTGTGATTGATTCTTTACAGGACTGACTAGGTGTGTGAGTAACTCCATGGATGAGTGACAGAGTGTGAGAGTCTGTATAGGTGTATGAGTGCATATGATAGTGTTGTAAAGATGAGTGATTGTATGTATGAATGATTGTATGGGTAAATGAGTGAATGTGTGTGTAAACATAGGAATCACTGAGTGCGTATGTAGTAACTAGTATTGGTGTGTCAATGGTTTCAAAAATTATACTCTGTATTTAACACTGGGTGTAACAGAGGTTATATTAAAGTGTGAAGAGATGCATTGTATTGTCACATGAATGATATCATCAGTGATGTGGTCATTGATGTCAAATGAGATGTCATCAGTGATGTCATCAGTGATGTCATTTGAGATGTCATCAGTGATGTCATCAGTGATGTCACTGACCATGTCATGAATGATGTAATATGTGACATCATCAGCAGTGGATTGCGGGTGCGCGATATATAGTTAGTGCAACTAATTATATATGGAATTTCAATGGTTTTGTGTGAGTAAAATAAGGTTTTGTAAATGCTAATTCCTAACTATATATGGTCTATAACCTATGGTTTTTTCAGTGAATTTTCAAGGTTTTGTAAATGCTAATTCCTAACTATATATGGTCTATAACCTATGGTTTTTTCAGTGAATTTTCAAGGTTTTGTAAATGCTAATTCCTAACTATATATGGTCTATAACCTATGGTTTTTTCAGTGAATTTCAATGGTTTTTTAATAGCAAATATCATAAGCTGTCGAATGTCAAGTACGTGGTAAGAATTTTTTTTTTCGTGTTTATGCACACTGATCTGCTTTGATTGCTGCCCCCCACCCCTCATTTCTATTAGGAGTACTCTCTCTTTGCAGATAGTGAAGGGTAGTTAACGCAGCCCTTTCCCCCTTTGTAATCCGTCGTGCCTGCTTCTCTCTCCATTTGATTGATTGTTCTCTTTGGTTCATTCTCTATTTACAAAAATATATATACACAAAATAGCAGCGATAAGATGCATCGGAGACACACAGTGAAAGAAAGGAGGCCGGAGATGAAGAAGAGATGTCAAATACACATTGGAGATAATATAGTGGCAGAAGGGAAGTAAATATGAGTAAACTTACCATGTAACATAAAAATGTTGCACTCTATACTATAAGTCTCATTTTATACTACAATCACTTCGCTACAACCTCATAAATTAAAAATAAAAATGAATAATGTCTCAAACAATTTTTGATTTCTAAATATAAATTTATTCTTCAGAATTTTCTAAATTTGAAAGAACTAGTAACATGTCCTCATCAGCAATGTCCTCATGAAAAGTCTCCAATAATGATTCTTGTAACTCTATGGTCTCCAAACACTCGATAAATTCGCCATCAAGAGATTGATCAAAAAAATCATTCAAGTCATCTCCTCCTTCTGACAATATTTCATTATTGGTGCTGTCAATTTCAATCAATGTAGTGGAATCATTCAAGTCATCTCCTCGTGACAATATTTCATTATTGGGGCTCTCAATTTCAATCAATGTAGTGGAATCATTCAAGTCATCTCCTCCTTGTGACAATATTTCATTATTGGTGCTGTCCATTTCAATCAATCTAATGGAATCATACAAGTCATCTCCTCCTTGTGACAATATTTCATTATTGCTGCTCTCAATTTCAATCAACGTAGTGGAATCATTCAAGTCATCTCCTTGTGACAATATTTCATTCTTGGTGCTGTCCATTTCAATCAATCTAATGGAATCATACAAGTCATGTCCTCCTTGTGACAATATTTCATTATTGGTGCTCTCAATTTCAATCAATGTAGTGGACAATTCAAAAGAAATTGCCACGGTCTCTTCATTGTGAGCCATTTTATTTTGAAATTGCTTGCTGTAAATTGCAGAAAAAAATAATCACTTTCATTTATCGTCTTTAGTAATACATAATATAAAACTAACTTTATCAAGTATTTAGTATAACAGAAGGACTGCAAATAAATAACAGAAAACATTTTTCAAATTATCTTCAAGTGTACAACATAGTTCCCCATACAAATTAACAACTCACCTTTTTAAAAGTAGCAGAAGTGTTAGTACTGTGTAAATCAAACACCAGAAATTCACCACCAAAAATTCCTCACAAATGTACCTCAGACAGTAGTATCACAAAATGGCTGTGGTTTCCTCTCATTTGACATATATACATAACCAATTAACTTTCATCACACACAAATACAAAACCAAAGTAACATTTTAATTGGTTCTAAATTTCAACACTTTCAAATGTGTTTTCCCCATGCAATTTTCCATAGGACATTTACATACGTCTACAGCCTGAATGGCTGAACGGAATTACACCAAACTTGGCAAAATGGTACATCAAACCTAAGAGGTCAGGAAGGATCTACTATGCCCCCTTATGGTCATTTCCCCCTTCGCTTTGGCCTCCTCTTGTCTCTCAATCCTACCGAGGGACAAGATGGCGGCCGCTACGGACTGTTTGGAATGTTGACAGACGCCGGAGAACCAATCAGCTTCGCAAAGCTCCGTAACGCGAAAAGTACGCGAAGCGGAGCGCTGTTACAGATATATATCTTTTTTTCAACGTTAATTTCTCAAAATCCACTGGAGCACATATATTGAGACCTAGCAAAGGCACATCGGGCTACCAGTCCCTAATATTTTGCCAAGATTCGTGCAAATCCATTCAGCCGTTCGATTATTATTATTTTGTTTTTTTTTTGCCCCGCGGGGCCCTTTTAAAACCTCCACATCAAACCTAGGGGGTCAGCGAGGATCTACTATGCCCCCTTATAGTTATTTCCCCCTTTGTTTTGACCTCCTCTTGTCTCTCGATCCTACCGAGAGACAAGATGGCGGCCGCTACGGACTGTTTGGAATGTTGACAGACGCCGGAGAACCAATCAGCTTCGCTTCACAAAGCTCCGTTGCGCGAAAAGTCCGCGAACCAGAGCGCTAACCGGTCCGCTGTTACAGATATATATCTTTTTTTAAACGTTAATTTCTCAAAATCCACTGGAGCACATATATTGAGACCTACAAAAGGCACATCGGGCTACCAGTCCCTACAATTTTGCCAAATTTCGTGCAAATCCATTCAGCCGTTCGGGCTAAAAGTGAGGCCAACCGCCCTATGGAAAACTCAATGTTAAAAACACGTTTTGGGACCCCCCTTTTTTCTCGGCCCCCACTGGACGAACCCCCCCCAAATTTTCAAGGGCTGCTCGGAAACAAAATGTGCCATTTTCCTGAAAATTTCAGCCAATTCCGTCCACAAACGCCAAAGTTATTAGACATAGAATTTTCAAAAAACCCATAGAGAAAAAATCCTAACTATATATACCTACTGGCGACCGCCAGTAGGTAATATATATATATATATATATATATTACCTACTGGCAGTCTTACCTGTGTTAACTCAGTGTAGGAAGCATATTGAGTTTGTTTGCATAGAGGAATTGTATTTTGTAAAATAGTGAGGTTTCAGTAATGACATGGAATGCTTGTACATAGGACCTGTGCTGTGTTTCCTAAATGTGATGTCAAAAACGATTTTGGGGAAAATTAATGGCTTTTACATTTTTGAGTATAATGTGGCGCAGAGGTTTAAAAAGTGACGCATCTACCTACATGCGTCACTTTTTAAATATGGCGCAAAAAGGTACATGTTTTATGCCGCCGATGCGTCACAAAAAGTGACGCATCAGCAGTGCAAAACTGACAGAGGGCCTCAGAAATGAGGTTCTTTTTTTTTTTGCACACTACTCCAGTTTAGTCCTGTCCACTGCACTCTTGGACACAAGCCTTACCTTTTGTGCTCCCCTGGACAGTCTTCATCTCATCTGCACTCCTGCTTAGGTGTCAGAATCATATCACATGGGGAAAGCCCCATGTGAAAGCGTTTGCCTCTGTCTTATCCCTGCTGTGAGGCAGGTGCAAGATTTTGACGTAACAGTGTCCTAAAAGTGACGCAGTGAAATCTCATAGATTTCACTGTGTCATTATTACGAGGGTTTTTGCGGAGAAATGACCCCTCTCTGTACATTACACTTGACAGAGGTATTATGTGGCGCAAAAGGTTTAAAAAATGATCGATCTACCTACATGCGTCACTTTTTAAATATGGTGCAACAAGGCACATGTTTTATGCCGCCAATGCGTCACAAAAAGTGACGCATCAGTAGCGCAAAACTGACGCATGGCTTTATAAATGAGGCTCATCTTTTTCTTGCACACTACTCCAGTTTAGTCCTGTCCACTGCACTGTTGGACACAAGCCTCACGTTTTGTGCTCCCCTAGACAGTCTTCATCTCATCTGCACTCCTGCTTAGGTGTGAGAATCGTATCACATGGGGAAAGCCCCATGTGAAAGCGTTTGCCTCAGTCTTATCCCTGCTGTGAGGCAGGTGCAAGATTTTGACGTAACATTGTCCTAAAAGTGACGCAGTGAAATCTCATAGATTTCACTGTGTCATTATTACGAGGCTTTTTGCGGAGAAATGACCCCTCTCTGTAGATTACACTTGACAGAGGTATAATGTGGCGCAAAAGGTTTAAAAAATAACGCATCTACCTACATGCGTCACTTTTTAAATATGGCGCAACAAGGCACATGTTTTATGCCGCCAATGCGTCACAAAAAGTGACGCATCAGTAGCGCAAAACTGACGTAGGGCTTTATAAATGAGGCTTATTTTTTTCTTGCACACTACTCCAGTTTAGTCCTGTCCACTGCACTCTTGGACAAAAGCCTCACGTTTTGTGCTTCCCTGGACAGGCTTCATTACATGAGTATTCCTGCTTAGGCCTTATAATTGTTTTTTAGAATAACATTTGAAAAACAATGAAAAGGTCATATGTGTAAGCTTTTCATTACACTACTAAAATATTTTTGCTGCAAATAAATAAGTTTTACATTTTTGAGAAAGTTTAAATAGTAGGACCTGCACTGTGTTTCTAAAATGTTATTGAAAAATCGATTTTGGGACTAACCAATGAATTCTAAATTTTTGATAAAGAATAAATAGTGGGTGCATGATTACATAACGTGACCTTTTCACAATTATGTCACCTGTGTTACCTGAGATTAGGAAGTAGATTGTGCAGATGAGGTGAGACATGTGCAGAGGGACAGAGGAGGTGAGGTTTATGATCAAGACTGTAGTGGGAGAGAGGCCTTTCCCGGGAAGCATAGGTGGTGAAACCTGTGTATAAGAGTGCAGTGGACTAGACTTCATGCACTGGACTCTTAGACACAGGTCTCATCTTCTTTGTACCTGTGGACAGAGCTGTCTTCCACTATACTCTTCAATACAGGCCTCACCTTTTGTGCACCCCTGGAGAATCCTCAGCTGATCTGTAACCCTGAATAGATTGTTTGCTTTTTGTCATTGCTTTGTTGTTTGGTAATAGTGGTCTATAATATGCTATTTTTTTTTTCAACACAGATTGAAATCAAGATTTCAAGAGTAAGCAAACATGCCTTCAAGGTAAAGGAAAAGAAAACAACATAACCGCCAAAAAACAAAAACAGCAATGGAATTACAGCACTCTTCCACAACAAATACTTCAAAAAACAGGAACCAAGCTCCTGGTAAGAGAACTAAGGGCCAGATGTAGGTAGGGTTTTACCGGTCGGTAACGGCCGAATTCGGCCGTTACCGACCGGTAAAAGGAATTTGAGATGTAGGGGGCAGAATCGGTAAATTTACCGTTCGGTAAATTTACCGATCGGTAATTTTACCGAATCTGTAAATATACCGGTCGGTAAATTTACCGACCGGTATATTGACAGAATCTGTAAAATCGATATGTAGGTGGGACTCTTATGAGTCCCACAAGGCCTAAGAAATCGGTATTTTACCATCAAATTCAATTTGATGGTGAAATACCGATTCAGGTGTGCATGCACATGTGTGCATGCACACCTGTGCCATATGACAGGCAGACCTGCCCTTAGGGCAGGTATGCCTGCCATATGGCCCGAACCTTTTTTGGGGGTGCTAGAGGGTGTCAAAGTGACACCCCCTGCACCCTTGCCAAAAATCGGTATTTACCGATCGGTAAATACCGACCGGTAATGCCCCATTCATTCCTATGGGCTTCAAAGCCCATAGGAATGAATGGAGCATTACCGGTCGGTATTTACCGAATCGGTAAATACCGACTTTTAAAGAATCGGTAAATCCACATCTGGATTTACCTACATCTCGGTACTTCATATTTACCGACTCTTAAATACCGAATCGGTAAAATTCGGTATTTAAGAGTCGGTAAATATGATTTACCTACATCTGGCCCGAAGTCTTTTATACGGAACATATGTACTTCATAAAATATTGTTGGACAGCATGTAGAAAAAGAGAATGAGAGAGTAAATTTGAAAAGGAAGGAGAGAACCTCAAAGAATCCTACAACTGGAGCAGGAGAGAATAATATGTATAGGAATAGAAGGCAGAATCAGTTTAGAGACATTCGTAAACGAATGTTTCGCAATAGGGTGGTTTTAAATTTGTTAAAAAACATTAGGAAAGGTAAACAGAGAGCTGCTTTGTATAAGAAAAAGAAAAGTGTAGAGAAGATTGTTGATCAGGCTTTTGAAGTTAAGAAAAAATTATTTATTTTAATAATCAATAGAATTAGGACACTTAACAAGACAATTGATGTTTTCAAATCAAACAGTAGATGGAAAAGAGTAATTAATCGGACTAATTTTTGTAAAGTTTTTTCTGGAGAATGGATGCACAGTTCAAGTTGTGAGCCATTTTTTAATGAGGAGAGTTACTTCCAGGAGAATGATTTAGTGCATGCAGTTGACACCAGTGGTCAAGCGTATGAAGTGAAAGACGGTTGTCCGATTGAAAAAGAGAAACTTGTGCCTAGAGAACCAGAAGAGGTGTTAACTGATGAAGTTTTAGGGAGACGTACTAAGGGTCCAGTGTGCACTTGGAAGTGTAGTCATATTTGTAGTGTGAGACAGGAATCAATTGATTTGTTTTGTCATTTCTTACGTACATATAGTAAGAAAAGTCTAAAGCAGAAAGTGAAGTTGTTGCAAGACTTAGATCCTTGCAGAGTGAGAGAAAACACAGGTTTGCAAGGGCATTCACTGGCTTGTCTTTCTAGAAAAGTCTGTCAGAGTGTTTTTCATCATTTTAGGATGTTAGCAGTGCATCATACCAAAATGAGGAAATTAGTGAGAATGTTGTATTATGCAAAAAGTCTAGCACTTAAGCTTAAACAATTAACAGTGCTCTTTTGCATGGAACTGAATTAGATGTGAAGAAGATTTGTGAAGAAATTGAGATTTGTTATTTTGGTGAAAAAGCGGATAGTGTAGAAATTGACACAGTAATACAAGGTAATGTGGAAGACAATGTACAGATTTCAAGTACAGAAAAGTTTGAGCAGGAAATTACCAGGTTTAAGGTGAAATCAAGTGAAAGGCCGAATTTTACTTGTGTGTGTTGTCGACAAAGTCATTATAAGCATCAAACTAGATTAGTTGATTTATACGTAAAAAGTGAAAAGATGAATAATTATGAGTGGAAGAATTTTGCAACTTATTTGTGGGTGGAGAATTGTTTTGATTTGAGTTCTGATCAGCGTATTTGTAAATACTATTATGATAAATTAAATCAAAACAGAATGCCTGCTAGAGGTGTTCATAATAATCTGGAGTTGGTAGACATTCCCCGTGAATTGATGGATTTAAATACATATGAGTCTATTTTGATTCAATGTGTCCATCCTTTTCAGGCAATTGTTCGCATGGAGCCTAAGATAGGGAAATTGCCTCCTACAGATTTGCAGAGAGGATTAAAGGGAAGAGTTGTTTATTTGCCTCTTGATTTGAAAAAAAATATTGATACAATTGGTATAGAAAAAGTAGAAGAGGAACCTTTAGTTATTCTAGTTAATGGGGTTCTGACAAAGAGTAAGAAAATCTGGCAAGATTTAGTGGATGTTAGGAAAGTCAAAAAGGCAACGTTGTACTGAGTCAAAAACAATGAGTATTACAAAGATGTATGTGTTGCAGCAGAGGAAACAGCTGCAGATGAAGACAGTGATTGTTCAGCTGGCCAAATTGAATAAGTTGATGTGTCTAGAAGTGAAGAAATATATGAACATTATACAGTTCATCCTTTGCATTCCAAAGAAGTAATGGGGAATGCAATTGAATTGTTTCAAATGAAAGCAGCAAAAGGAAGTCCCATTAGTGTATGGGAAGAAAGTTTGGAAGCTCGTTGTTTCCACAGCTATTTCTAACAGGTCGAGGTGGACGATATGACGATCGTCCACTTCAAATTCCTGCATCTGAATATCGAACTGTAAGATTATATGCTGAAGATCCATGGTTTCGACAATGCATACCCTATTTGTTTCATCTACTGTATGAAAGTGACTTGTCTGGGCTTTCTTATGCAGTAAACCATATACTGAAAAGTGGAGCACATCTGCAAAATGTTTCGGTGAGGGACTTTATGGAGAAAGTGAATCTGCAAGATAATATTTTGGAATCTCATCTAATCAATCTCATGGCATGTCAGCGTGGTACAAATGAGTATTGGTACCGTCGTCATGGGGAATTGAAATGTATGCTAAGAAACTTAGGAACTCCTACATGGTTCCTCACTCTTAGCTGTGCCGAGTATGCATGGGACGACTTACTTCAATTTCTACGAGAGGCAAATATACAAAATATAGAATTCAAAACACCTGGAGAGCTGTGTTCTTTGGATCCAGTGAATGTATGCAGATATTTCAATCATAGATTTGAAGCTATGATGTCTTTTATTACCAACCAAAAAAATCCTCCCCTTGGAGAGGTTTTGGATTTCTTTTGGAGAAAGGAGTATCAAGCGAGAGGTGCTCCTCACATACATATGTTGTTGTGGATTAAAGATGCACCCAAATTTGGAACAGATTCGGATGAAACAGTGATGAGTTCCATTGAAGAGTATTCAACATGTGCTGTTCCGAAAACTACAGAGGAAAACAGTTTAAGGCAACAAGTTTTACGCTTTCAATTCCATCGTTGTGGAAAGTACTGTTGTCGAAAATTCAGAAACAAGGACAAGTTCTACACAAAATGTCGTTTCGGCTTTCCTCGACCAGTGATTTCTAAAGGAAGAGTAAATAATTTGATGTCTTCTCTGTGACATACTGTGACGAGGAAATCACCAAAAAATACATACAATTTAAAAAGAAACGAAGAGTCCAAGTACATCAACGACTACAACCCAGTGATTTTGTCCATGTGGAATGCTAACATGGATATTCAGTTCGTTGCTGACAACTCTATTGCTGTGCCTCGATATGTGATGTCTTACATCACAAAAAAAGAAAAGACAGAACTGAAAGAAATGTGGGAGGACATTTCACATGAAAAGAGTCTAAGCAAGAAATTATACAGTTACAGTCTGAAGATGTTGTCGCATTGAGAAATTGGAGCATATGAATGTTCTGATCGATTGTCGTCAGCAAGTCTCTATTCCAAATCTAGAACCATCATTTGGGTGAGTCTAGGTCTTTCTGCAACACGAAACCGAGTTTTGCAATCTGTACAGGAAATAGAGTATTTGGCGGAGAAAGAACCAGAAAGTACAGATATTTTGAAGACAAACATGTTGGATACATACTATCCAAATAGAAGTAGTCATCTTGAGAACAGTTGTTTGTATGAAGTTCTGCAAAACTATATTTATAAGAGAACCATCAGAGAAGATATCAACAATGGAATATATGCTATCATTGGGTGTGAAGGATGTCTAGTGAGACAGAAAAAAGGCCATTTGATTAATCATCGAAAATTGAGTTGCGAAAATCCAGAGAAAAGGGAATTTTACTATTTAGCTCTTTTGCAACTCTTTAAGCCATGGTGTACAGAAGAGGAACTACTTGGAGATTTTCTGTGTTACGAAGATTCTTTTAATGCAATCAAGGATACCATAGAATGCCCTGTTTTTCCAAATTATCTGCAAATGTTGAACGAAGAAATAGAGCAAGAAGCCACAATTGCTGCAGAGATTGCTAGAGACAGTTCTCAAGACAGTCAGAGTTCTGCTTCATTGAGTCAGGATCCACTTGGAGGACCAATTATACAAAATGAAGCTGCCACTGCCATGGATGAGGTGGAAAGAGCTATGGAACAAGCTCAAGATGATGTAGTTAACTTAGAAGATTTGGTGAAACAACTAAACCTTGAGCAGAAACAGATATATGACGAAGTCACAGAACAGATTGAACATGGATTCAGTCATGAGAAGAAAGAGTGCTCAGGTACATCATTTAAGCCTGTCCAACTGTACGTGAGTGGAGAAGCGGGAACTGGAAAAAGTTTTCTGATTAAAGCAATTGCAACTTATCTGCAGAAAAGGACTGAATCACCGCTGTCTTGTGTTGTTACCGCTCCAACTGGGCTGGCTGCACATAACATTAAAGGGATTACTTTACATTGTTTACTGATGTTGTCAGTGGAGCATGATAACAAATTGGAGTACCACAAGCTATCTGGAGATGCGTGTTCCGAAGTTTCGAGAGTCCTGAAGAAAATGAAACTTCTTATCATTGATGAAGTAAGCATGGTGTCAAATATAATGCTTGCTTTTGTGCATTTGAGAATGCAAGAAATTCTTAGAACAGACTATGATGTCTTATTTGGAGGAAAACACATTATTGTTTTTGGAGATCTACTGCAGTTGACTCCAGTGAAAGGACAACCTGTGTTCAAAATGCTCACGCATGAAGATACCAGGAAGTGCTTAGGAAGTATTGGAAACGTTAATATATGGTTAAACTTCAAATATGCAGAACTGCTTCAAAATATGCGGCAGGCAAAGGATGAAGATTATAAAAATATTTTACGAGATGTAAGAATCGGAAAAGTAAGTCAGCAAGGGAAAGAAGCTTTACATGGACGATTAATTTCAAATTTGTACCCAAATGAAAACATTCTTCCAGAGAATATTTGTAAGAAAATTAACGAGAAGAAATCTGGCATATGTTTGATGCCAACTCTGAAAGAATGTTCCATGTTCAACAACAAAATGTTAAAGTTAGAAAATGAAGAGATAGTGAAACTGGAAGCTACAGATAAAATAGAGCATATGGGAGCAACAATTATTTTGTCTGAAAATTTGAAATCAAAATTGGATTCATTAGAGAAGACTATATCTAAAACTGCTGGTTTTGAAAAGACTCTGAATGTGTGTTTAAATTGTCGTATCATTTTGAGAAGGAATTTAAATGTTGAAAGAGGTCTGGTAAATGGAGCAATGCGTCATGTTGTTGGTTTTGTGAATTACAAAAATAGAGATGCAATTGAAATTTTAAAAATTAAATTTGATGGCATTGATGAAATAGAACAAATTTGTCGTTGTTCAGCTAGATTTTTGCTCGTGAAAGACTTATATGTTCGGCGAAAACAGTTTCCTATTTGTTTGGCATATGCGGTGACAATTCATAAGTCTCAAGGTTTAAGTGTAGATAGCGCTTTGGTGAACATTGGAAGTTCTGTGTTTAAAGAGGGTATGGCATATGTGGCATTATCACGAGTCAGAACTTTATCAGGATTGTACTTGATTGAGTGTGATGAAACAAAAATTTGTGCAGATCTAGATTGTGTTAAAGAATACAATAGGTTAAGAAGAGAGTATGCTCCACATTTGCCTCAATATCCTCTGATTGAAAAACGTGTGGTAGGCCGAAAAAGAAGAAATGAGAGTAATTGCAGTGACGTAGTAGCAAAAAGACAAAAAGTAGACGAAACTGTAATGTAAGAAGAAGGAAAAAAGATTCTGTTGAAGATGTTGTTGGATTTCAGTTTGAAAACAGTTCTGGTGTCAACTGCTATGCTAATGTAGTGGTTAATGTTGTTTTTTTTCTTCAAAATATATAAGAACAGATTGTTGAAAATCGGGATCAAAGATTCTGTTGTTTGTGGAATTCCGTGTTTTAAAATGTACCAGTGATAGAGCAGAAATAGAAAGTGTTTCAGAAATTCGAAATCTTCTAGACATATCTACTGGTCAAAATCAATTTTCACAGAATATTCAGCAGGATTGTCAGGAATTTTTAATGTATATGTTTGATGTATTGGAAGATGAAGGTGTAGATATTAAAAATCTTTTTAGCCTTTCTTATCAGTGGCAGCATGACTGCGACAACTGTACTTTATCAAGTACTACTAGAATAGACACTGAAAGATTTATATTTTTTACTTTACCAGACTGCAAATCAGTGCCTTTTAATAATCTAGTTAAAGCAGCGTATCACAATATGGTGTGTCCCCAATGTAAGTCTACAATGCTGTCCACATTATTTCTACAAAATTATGGTCAGTATGTCATTTTAATGTTCCAACGATGTAGACCTGATGGAACTAAATTGACAACTTCTATTAAAAATGTAGTGGCTTCACAGTTATCGATATCAGGAAGAACCTTTGCAACTGCAGCTATTATTTTTCATGATGGTCCTTCTACAACATCAGGGCATTGCACATGCTATTTAAAAAGTTGTAAAGGTTGGACCCAATGTAACGACACTCATTTGACTTTCAAACAACGTTTGCCTTTTGGCTTAAAAAATTCATACCTTGTGTTTTTACAACCAAAATTTAGGAGAAGGTAATTGGCCTATGAAGACGGGAGCAGTTAATAAAGGTTATTTTGCTGTTTAAAAATATATTCTGAGTAAAAGTGATCCAGGTAATATAAAAAATTTACTTGTCATATAGGTACTGTAAGTGGATCTCATAGTAAGTGATATTAGTATTATAGAAAATGATGAACATGAGTGAGTCAGAGATGGTTTTACAAATAGTTAAATATTGTGAAAATGTTGTAGAGCCTTTCTTTCAGAACGTCGGAAAAAAGGTAATTTCAGAGTTTCTTGGAATTAATTTGAAAATATACTCTTACATCTGACACTATTTGGCCAAAAGGAAAGGTACAGGAATGAGTAAAGAGTCATGACTGAAAAAAAGGAATATATGAAAATAATGAAAATATTTAAGATGTTCTTGGAGCTTTTCTTCTAGAAAGTCGATGAAATGGATTTTTTACTGAACTGCAAAGTACTTTGCAACGAGAAAAGGACCTCTATGATATACTATTTGGCCTCAAGGAAAAGTAAGTCAATCAAACATTAGTGTACATTTGTTATTTGTCAGTATCTAAGGTTTTTTTTAAAACACAATCTTTTAGATTGTGGGTTTTTTTCCCCGCTGTCATATGATGAGTAATTTGAACTCACTGTTTTAAGTGAAACTCAATATATTCTGAGAACAGCAAAAATAAACTATGTAACATGTTGTACAAGTTATTCTATACTTTGGATTGTGTAAATTAAATTGTATTCCCATTCTCTGACACTCACTTTCCTTTTTCCATCCTCTTTCAGCTCTTTTTACTCACTTATAATGTCTTTCTCTCACTCTCTGTAACCCCGTTCCTTTACTCCACTTCTTTGACAAGCCCTCATTCTCATTTCAACTGTCTGCATCCCCTCTCTCCCTTGCATAAGTTTTCAGTTTTCAGTCTCTCTGCTTTACTTCCTTTTTCCGTATTTTCCTCCTTTGCTCTTTTAGTAATTCCTGTTTACTCACTCAGCAGTATTATCGCACTCTATCACTATAAATCACCCACTCTCCCTCGCTTATCTTTGTTTGCTCCTTACTTTTGACCTTTTCTCTCTATTTTTCGTTCACTACTTCTATGTCCTCAGTGCCTCACTCTCCTTGTGTTATCTTCACTTGTGTTTATCTTTTCCGTCTCAGTCATTATCTTTTTACTCACTACTGTTTCCTGATTTAGTTTTGCTAAGTCACATTGTTTTAGTATCTTTCTTACCTTCAGTTCATTTCTCTGTTCTTCTCTTCCTCTCTGTCAGTGAATCTATATGCCTTAATTTTAGTAATTTGCTCTCATTCTATTTCTTTTTTTCTCTTTTTATCCTTCTACCTTACTTTATTTCCCTTTCTGTGTCCTTCACTCTTACTTTATTTCTAGATACACTGTTATGATTTTTAACCTCTTCATTTGTATATTTTAATTTAAAATACACATTTTACTAATTATAACTTATTTTTTCTTCTCTCTTTCACAGATACAAAGTGCTTTAAAACAAATAATTAAAGTTACATTTATTATATGGTAAGTATGACTAAAAAAATGTACTTTGTCATCACCCTTTGCTTTAAGCTTACTAATATTTTCTCAACCAACCTCACTCCTGTGTCTTTATTCTGCTTACCACACTTATTATTATTCTCCATGTTTACTCCAATTTCCCTATTTCCCCTCTCATATTCAACTTATTTCAATCCCTATTCTTTAATTCACTTACCTTCTGTTCCCTTCCTTTGTTTCTTCACTCATTTTGTTTTTCTTAATTATTTATGTTACTCCTACACACACACCTCATCCCCCTCTCAACACATACACACACCTCTAACATACACCCCACACACACACCACACACACACCTCATACACACAAAAATCCCCTCACACACACTCTTCACATACACACACACATTCCATACACACACATACATCGCACACATATACACCCCACTCCCATATACTCCTCACACATACTTCATACACACTCACCTCCACCCACACCAAAACACCCCACAGAGCCACACCCATAGGCACACCTTATACACCCACACCCCGACCTACACCCACTGACTCCCTATAAGTCAGACACACTGCATTACTTATCTTTCATTGCTGTTTCACTCAAGCCCATTCAGGTACTGTTTCCTTTACTCTCTTTGTCCTTTCTCTTTTTCACTCCCCATGTCTTATCCTAATTCAATTTTCCCCCTCTTTCACCCCTCTTTACTTATACTACCTGGTCTTTTCTCACTTTCCCTCATCGTTCTTCATTTATCCCGGTTCCGCCACTACCCTTCATTCTCAATTTTTTACTGTCCTTTCTTTTTCTTTCAACACCCACTCACATTCTCCCACTATCTCTACTTTAGTCTTCTTCCTCTCTCTTCCCTTCTTTCGCTCCTTTAGTCATTTTACTTTTCTCACTTTCACCCTATTACACCTTCTCTGTTTTTTACTGTGTAATAAAGAATCCCTGTGTTCATCCTGTAGCTCTCTTTCCCTTAACATTACTCTCTTTGTGTTCTTCCCTCATGCTAACTCCTTCATTAAATTTTTTTTTCTATTTTTATGGGGGGCGCGTCCCGGTACGCGTACCCTTAGAAAAAAAAATTGACAGAGATTCATTAAAAATATAGGTTTATTTTTATAAATGAAAGGTAGTTCTAAAAAGAACTGTTTTTTTTCTTCTTTTTGTTGTTTTATATTTTTTTAATGTTTTTTTGAACATTTTGTACTTTTTTTGGCTTTTCAAAACAGTTTTATATTTTTTTTGTATTTTTTATGGGGAGAATCAAAAAACAGGGAATTGTAAATGGCTCAACAGGAGCAAAGAACAAAAAACGGAAAAAATTACTGTTTTTTGGGGCATTTGTGATTGTCACCAGCAAGGATGACGAGCTTCATGCTCTTTTCACCATAGGCGATGAGCTTGCCACATGCAATACAGGTGATTCTAAAATCAGCAAATCGTTCCTGGATACAAGGCATCACCTCTGATGTTTCTGGTACCGATTGAGAGGGTTGCTTTCTTTTGGAGCTGGTCCTTGAACACTGGGGGAGGTGACTGGCCAGTTCCCTGATCTCTGCACGAGAATAGTTAGCAGGATGCTTCCGGGTCATATGCCGAATCATGGTATTATTACCAAATGAATATTTTTTATCTGGATTGCCCCTTGAGAGTTCTGCACCACAGATTCGACATGTTACCTTGGCCGCATTAACTTTTTTCTTGCCCTCTGGAAGTGAAAAAAACTCCCATACAATGTGTTCTTTTGGCTTGTATGGGGTATTTTGTTCAGGCAGCCATCTGCTCCCCTCCTCCTCTTCCTCTTCCTCCTCCTCCTCTTCTTCACCACCAATGTATTGTTGTGGTGGTCCTCTTGGTGGTTGTGGTGGTGGTGGTGGTGCAGATGCTCCAGCTGTTGCTGCTACAGTAGCCATTTCAAAGTACAAAAGAATTGTCTCTGTAGATGAAACAGGTCTTCCTCAGTCAAAGGACAAAGTCAGAGTAAGGAAGAAAGGTGGGGTTTTTTATCATTTGGAAAAAAAAACTGTGCTGAACCAATCAGAAGTGTTATTTTCAGGTCACAAGACCAAGGCTTTACTCATTTGGAAACCAAAACTGTTCTGCACCAATAGAAAGTGTTATTTTCAGGTCACAAGACCCAGGCTGGTCACAAGACCCAGGCATTACTCATTTAGAAACCAAAACTGTTCTGCACCAATAGAAAGTGTTATTTTCAAGTCACATGACCCGACGCGCTTACGCTACGCGCCCCGGAGCGCGCCCGTATTCGCGCTCCAGGGCACGTCCGCGGGTTCATAGCGTAAGCGCGTCAGGACGTTTCGCGATCGTATGCGATCGCGTGCTTTCGGTTGCGATTACGCTGGGCGTCATATGACGCATCACGCGTGTACGCAATACGTCACGATGTTGTTTTCGTTCGCGGCAATAGCGCTAACGGGACGCTCCCCGGTCCGCGCCCCGGGGCGCGCCGTAATATTGCGCTTACCCGTGCGTTCACCAGTACGCGCCCCGGGAGCGCCCCCGGGTTAAAAATAAAAATAAAAAAAAATACAAATTTTACATATTTATACAATATAAAATTCGTTTTAAAATGTTTCACTTTCTATACCTATAAAGATTTGCTATTAAAAAACCATTGAAATTCACTGAAAAAACCATAGGTTTCACACCAGTTATAGTTAGGAATTAGCATTTAAAAAACCTATTAAATTCACTGAAAAAACCATAGGGTTTACACCAATTAAAGTTAGCTGGAAATTTTACTTGCATAAAACCATTGAAATTTCCACGTTATAGTTAGTTGGACTCACTATAACTTGCGCGTGCAATGCACTGCTGATGACGTCACATATTACATCACTCATGACATGGTCAGTGACATCACTCATGACATCACTGATGACACCATCCTTGTGACAGAGTGACAGACCTCCTTTCCCTCTAATGTAACCCTTGAAACAAATATTCAAAAATAGAAACTAAAATTTACAAAAAAATGGAGATAGCCATACCACTTACAACAACCAATTCAATAATTCCACCATCTATATACACATGCACTCATTCACCAACAGTTCAATATAGTCACTCATACATATACTGACTCATCATATGTAGTGATACACCTATACATCCTGTTACACACCGACAGTCATCCAAAAGTTACTCACACATGCAAACTAACTATTCAACATCCATTTATTTGCATATACAGATATACACACACTACCACTTTACTTCTAAGGAAACTTACACATACTTACTTTCTTAAACAATCACTTATAGAAACACATACTTATTTAAACAGGAACTCTTGCAATCCCTCACTCTCACATATACTCACTTATATACATCAATATTCACATATACTAGATTAAAACATATGTAGTTACTGATAAAGACACTAGTGAGACAGTGATTCACTCACTAACATACACATATACACACTCATCCACCCATACAGTCCTGCACATATGCTGTATTCAAAACACATACAAACAGAGAGTCAGTCATTCATGCATCTATGTGCTAAGTAACACCCCCACCAAACATATAGACACTCATATTGATATTAAAAAAAACATCTAATAACCCATATACCTACACATGTAGCTACTCACCAACCCATGCAGCCACTTATACACAAAGTGAAACATTAATACATATGTTTAAATATTTAAACATTACTCACTAATATTTATTTTTCAGAAAGACACACATTCACTGGATGGTGTCATCAGTGATGTCATGAGTGATGTCACTGACCATGTCATGAGTGATGTAATATGTGACGTCATCAGCAGTGCATTGCACGCGCAAGTTATAGTGAGTCCACCTAACTATAACGTGGGAATTTCAATGGTTTTATGCGAGTAAAATTTCCAGCTAACTATAACTGGTGTAAAACCTATGGTTTTTTCAGTGAATATATATATATATATATATATATATATATATTCACTGAAAAAAACATAGGTTTCAGGCCTTATATAGTTAGGAATTAGCATATAAAAAACCTTTGAAATTCACTGAAAAAACCATCGGTTTCAGGCCTTAAATAGTTAGGAATTAGCATCTAAAAAACCATTGAAATTGCTCCTATATAGTTAGTTGGACTAACTATATTTCGCGCACCAGCAATCCACTGCTGATGATGTCACATATTACATCATTCATGACATGGTCAGTGACATCACTGATGACATCACTGATGACATCACTGATGACATCTCAAATGACATCACTGATGACATCTCAATTGACATCACTGATGACATCACTGATGACATCATCCAGTGACTGTGTGTTTCTCTAAAGTTTAAATATGTTTTACATATTGAAGAATGAGTGGATGTATAAGTGTCTGGATGAAGGATTTAGTAGGTGTGTGACTGACTGTATGAGTGAGTGATTAAATGTGTCTTACTGAATGCATGGGTTAGTGACTAAACTGTCTGAATGTGTGCATCAGTATGTCTGTTGTTGTGTAAGATGCTGTATCTGTTGATCAGTAGCTATATGAGTTGCTATATGGGTTATTGATTGGTTGCCCAAGTATTTGTATGTGAGACTGAGTGTGTGTGTGGGTGACTGGGAGGTGTGTGACTCTGTGCATAGATGTGTGAGCAGTTGATTCACTAGGTGTATGGGTTCAAGAGTGCATATGGAAACAGCTGTATGGGCGGTTGACTGTGTGCATTGGTGTGTTGGTGAGTGAATGTATATCTCAGTGCTACATGTCCAAGTAAGTACAGATGTAAAACACAGTGCATGTGAGAGTTGGTATATATAAATGACTATACATGAGAGCCAGTGATTGAGCAAGTGGCTGTATGGATCAATGTGTACTTGTATCAGCGATTGTTTAAGAGAGTAAGTATGTATTAGTATATGTTTGAATAAGTAAGGTGTTGTGTGTATAACTGTATAGATGAGGAAATGGGAGTGTGATTGATTCTTTGCATGACTGACTAGGTGTGTGAGAAACTCCATGGATGAGTGGCAGTGTGTGAGTGTCTGTATAGGTGTGTGAGTGCATATGATAGTGTTGTATTGATGAGTGACTGTATGTATGAGTGATTGTATGGGTGAATGAGTGGATGTGTGTGTAGACCTAGGAATCAGTGAGTGCGTATGTAGTAACTGGTATTGGTGTGTCAATGGTTTCAAGAATGGTAGTTTGTATTTTACACTGGGTGTATCAAAGGTTAGATTAGTGTGTGAGGAGGTGCATCATATTATCACATGAATGATGTCATCAGTGATGTTAATTGAGATGTCATCAGTGATGTCACTGACCATGTCATGAATGATGTAATATGTGACATCATCAGCAGTGGATTGCGGGTGCGCGAAATATAGTTAGTCCAACTAACTATATAGGAGCAATTTCAATGGTTTTTTAAATGCTAATTCCTAACTATATAAGGCCTGAAACCTATGGTTTTTTCAGTGAATTTCAAAGGTTTTTTATATGCTAATTCCTAACTATATAAGGCCTGAAACCTATGTTTTTTCAGTGAATTCGCAAGGTTTTTTTAATGCTAATTTCTAAGTATATAAGGCCTGAAACCTATGGTTTTTTCAGTGAATTCGCAAGGTTTTTTAAATGCTAAAGCTATTAGCGGGTAAAGTTTAAATATGTTAATATCCTTGTGGGACCACCTGAGCAGCCCTAACGGGTCAGGTTGTTTCTACCCTGTCCCCTTTTTGCATTCTACACGTTTGTTTTTCTGCTTCGTTTGTGCCTTGGTCTACCTAGCACAAGATGAATGCCAACACTTCCTGTTTAGAAGTGTTGACAGCCAATGAGCATACTGCTTTCCTGTGAAAGGCATGCTGATTGGCTGCCACTGTCTGTCAACACTCCAAACCAGGAAGTGTTGCCAGCCATCTTGTTCCTCGGTAGAACCAAGGCACAAGAAAGCAGTGAAACAAAGTTGCAAAACATGTAAAGGGGGTAGGGTAGAAGCACCCTGACCCCCTAGGCCTGCTCAGGAGGTCCCACAAGGACCCCCCAGGGCCAAATATATATTTTGTTTGCTTTTCCCGTGGTACGCCTCGGGTACACGTACCTGTAAGCGTACATGGCATCGCACCCAGCGCTTACTCCGCGAAATAAAAAAAAATATATTAGTTGTTTTGCCCTTCGGGCTCCTTTTAGGCCCCCCTAAGAAAACCTAGGGGGTCAGGAGGTCTCTGCCCTGCCCCTTTTATACTTTTCCCCTTTTGTTTTCCACGTCTTGTGTCTCGGTTCTACCGACACACAAGATGGCGGACTCTCCGGACCGTTTGGAATGTTCACAGACACCCGAGAGCCAATCAGCTTTCCGCTCGCGCACTTCTGTGGCGCGCCCGGTGCGCTCCCCGGTACGCGTACCTGTAAGCGCTCGAAGCGCGCATATAGATATATACATTTTTTTTAAGTTAATTTTCGTAAAAAACACTGGAGCAATTTTCACCAAATATAGAAAAGGCACTTCTGCGTACCAGTCCCTACAATTTTGCAAAGTTTGGTGTAATTCCATTCAGCGGTTCGGGCTGTAGCCTTGTCTATTCGTCCTATGGAAATTAACATGGGGAAAACACGTTTTGGGACCCCCCTTTTTTCTCGGCCCCCGCATGCCGAATCCCCCCGAAACTTCCAGGGAAGACGCGGAGCGGAGCTGGCCTAAATTTTGGAAAATTACACGCAAATTCCTCAACCGGCGCCAAAGTTATTCCCAATAGAATGTTGCAGATTTCCTATGGTAGCTAGGTCCTAACTATATATACCTACTGGCTATCGCCAGTAGGTAATATATATATATAAATATATTTAATTAAAGAGATCACACAACATGCAGCTGCTAGCCATGATAAATTGAATGAATTGGCAACAAAACATGAGGTGGATCTCGCCGAGATTGTTCTTATATAGAAACATTTCAGGGCACAGCTAGATGATGAATCTATTGAGGGAATGAAGGCTTCTGAGATGAGGTTACACATTGTGCAATTGATAAAGTGTTTCTGCAATTGGAGTGATTTTGACAGGTTAGAAAGCAAGTGGGAAAAGAAACAGGGAAAGAAAAAGAAACAATCAGACACTGCAGAAGCGAATGGTAAGCTGACACCAGCACCCTCAGATGAAGATGAAGTTTTTACTTTCCCTTTGAGAGAAATACCAGGAGAAAGGCATGTACCTGTACCGTAGAGTAGAGGTGATCTTGTAACATTTTTGAACACCTTTCCAAATCTGAGAGAAAATCCCTCTCATGGTATGCACAAGTTGACACTGTTAGAAATGAGGTTTCTGGTTGGCAGAGGGATGCACTCTGTCCAAGCATGAACCACAAGACTAGGCAGGGTAAGTGTAGCACATACTAAAAGTTGACCTGTGCTCACCCTCTGGTAGCTTGGCACAGAGCACTTAGGCTAAACTAATGAGGCAATTTGTAAAATATTTGAACACACACACACACGCACACACAACACACATACACACATGCATACACACACACACACACCAACACACATACCAGTTCAGAAAAATTGCCAATATTTATCTTTGTAAAACAAGACCAAAACAACAAAAATCCAACATACACAATTTAAGATATGAATTTTGCAAGATTAAATTAAAATACAATGCTTAGAAATCAATAGCTCCAAATGGGACTATCTTGTCTCGCTTGACGAAGGCAAATCTAAAGTTGAGTCTGACAGTAATGGAGCACGGGCCAGATACAGGAGTCACACACACTCGCTGACAGTACCTTGAATGCGTAGATGGTAGGGGAACGATGCATTGAAAAACAGAAATGCTGCAACGCTGTTGCAGGGGATATGTTGGTTCCGAAGTCAAGCAAAGTCATTGATGCTTCAATGTCAACAGCGTCGTGCATCCGTTCTGAGGCATTGATTTCGAACCGCTGGGCTGAAGGCGATGCATTAGCATGAAGCAGCGCTAGGCCGAGATTGTGTCAGAGTCGGTGACAGGGCATCAGAGACATCATCGAGGCAATGTCTGAGACTCACGCAGCAGTTGTGATTCTGAGGCACTGCACTGGCAATGTCGGGACTGCGTTGTTAGTCAAGATCGTTGCATTGCGCACTCAGTGATCAGTGTCCATGACTTTGATGCAGGCAGGGGCAACGGGTGGATTTCAAAGGGAATGCGCATGTTCTGAATCACACTTTGATGTTGATGCGTTGGTTTTTTGGGGTGCAGCACCAAACACTCATTTCCAGGGACCCAGGACTGGATTTGGCACTACTTGGCAGAGCAGGACTTACAGCAGAGGAGGTCTGGTGCTGTTGGCAAGATGCATGGGAAGTCTTTGATATCCCTTAGACTTCAGGAACAAGAGGCAAGCCCAAACAAGCCTTTGGAGAAACTTTAGAGATGCTGGATGTAGAGAGTAAAGTCCAGCCCTCTCACTTCCAGGCAAGAAGCAGCAGGCAGCACACCAACAAAGCAATGTGGCAGTCCCTCCTGGCAGCAACACAGCTCTTCTTTCTGGCAGAATGCCCTCAGTTACATAAGTGTATTGAGTATATGGTATCAGACATTCAGTACTTATACCTATCTTAGCCTTTGAAGAAGAGAGACATCAAAGAAAGGTCTTTGTAGTGCACAAGACCATGCCCTTCCTGGCCCTGCTCCAGACACACTACATGGGGGTCCTTACTCTTTGTGTGGGGACAGACACAGACCTTTTCAGGAGCAAGCGTCAGCTCCTCCCTCTCACTAAGACCCCTCTGCCTGGTGATGGGGCATCAAGATATGCAGGGCACACCTCAGCTCCCTTTCTGTCGGAATGTCTAGAGGGAATGCATAAGGCACATCTGTCATCCAACCCAGACGTGTATTCTAGGGACAGGTTGAGGAACAGAATGGTTAAAGTAAGAGAATGCCAACTTTCTAAAAGAGGCATTATCAGACCTACAATTTCAAAACTAACTTCACTAAAATATGTGTTTTTAAACTGTGAGTCCAGAGACACCAAACTTGCTTTACCTATCTTTTCCCAATTGAAAGTTACACTTGTAAAGTGCCACAAGACAGCTCCAATGCTAACTTATGAAAAAGATAGCCCTTGCTGTTGTGAAACATTAATTGAGCTGTTTTTCACTACCAGATTATGTAAAACCCCAAAGTACATGTTCTACCATTTAAATACACTGCACCCTACCCATTAGGGTTGACATATATAATGAAAGGGAAGGTTTGGGCCTGGCAAGTAGGTGAACTTACCAGGCCGAAATGGCAGTTTAAAACTGTACACACATGCTCCACAGTGGCAGGCCTGAGACCAGTTTGAAGGGCTACTCATGTGAGTGGCACAATCAGTTCTGCAGGCCCACTAGTGTATTTGATTTACAGGCCATGGGCACCTATAGTGCAATGTAATAGGGATGTTATCAGTAAGTCAAACATGCTATTAATGGAAAAACCAAATGCCATTACCTTTTAGACACAAAGCACATCCACTTTAGCACTGTTCAGCAGTGAAAACGTGCACAGTCCTAAAGCCAGCAAAAACTGAAGTTAAGCACACAATGAAAAACAGGAGGTCAGAAGGCAAAACGTTAGTGAAAACCATGCCAAAAGATTCCAGGTCTAATAGACGGATTTGTAAAGATTTCGAACGTTTGTGGACAGACTTGAATACTTTCTTTGATATTGTATATGGAGTGATTTGTAAGCTGAATGGAAGATAGATATGCAATGGCCATGTTCAGAGCCTGCAAGAGATGCCCGTACTCGTGCACCATCACCTGAGGTAATGACAAGGTATGATGAGGTGATTACTTTTATGAACGGAAAAGTTCAATCGAGAGACATTGATTGGCTAAAGTTCAATAGAATTACCCAAGAAGCTAAAGAATCAGTGCATAATAACGACCAAAGACTGCTACAGATGTTTAAACAGCATAGTGGACAAGAAAATCCCGAAAGTTGAAAGGGTGAGTATTGTGTCACAGTTTGTTCTTGGGTTGTGACTAGAAATTAGTGTTCCCATACAACAGAATGTGAATTGTTGGCAGGCAAAACCTTCCAATAAGATCCTGAGGTATGCAAAATACTGTAGTGATGAGCAGGAAATGAAGCAGAAGAGACTTAAGGAGAGGTTTATGCTTGTACAACCAAAACTGGCTCAAAAGGGGTTTCTGAATCAATCGCATGGAGGAAATGTTGGAGGAACGCTAGGTGTTGGTTTTGAGGTTGGAAGTCAAAGTGCGCTGGGTGGAGTTGATGTTTCACAGGGTAGAGGTCGAGGTGTTCCGGCTGATCCAAATTCGAGAATAGATATTGCAGTGTTGAAGAAATTGACTCCTTGTCATATTGTAACAGACTTGGGCATTAGAAGAGAGAGTGTAGACAGAAACAAAATGGAGTGAGTGGTGATAGACAAATGCAAGGGATAAATCAAACACTAATACAAAATGCTCCAGTTCAGGTTCCAGTCCATTAATGCAGATGCAAATACAATCACAATTTCCTACGATGCAAGTCCCACAAGCTCCAGTGGCCCCACAGTATATAGGTAATCCCAGATTCAAACGAATCAAGGACACATTCAAATCCAATCCAAAATCAGAACCCATTGCAACAGTTCCCAATATTGGAGAACGAGAGTTTTGATTTAGACAAATCCCAATGAAGGCGCCTGAGGTGGGAGGAAGATTACTCACTTGACGCAGGCTTATAGATACACTAAAGTGGGCCATGTGATGAAGGAGAGGTTAATGGCCACCAAGTGTCATTTTAATTGACATAAGAGCTACCTGTTCCACTGTTAAAAGTCCCGCCCTGCCCCTCTTGGGAAGGAAGATCAAAGTTGTAAGTGTTGCAAATACACAAATAAATAATCCTTTTTCAAAGAAAGTACCTACAAAAAAAGTTTTATTTAAGGAAGATTACCAATTTGTGGTATGCTATTCAAGTCCTGTAAATCTGCTAGGAAGAGATCTTTGGTGCAAGTTAAATTGCACCATTTACTGCATACCGGGTGGTGTTGAACTTCAGGTGCATCAGGAAGTTGTTGGATTTAAAATGGCCCAACAACTAACAGCTGTAGAATTATATCCTGTAAGAACAGTAGAAGATTTACCTCATGATTTAGGAGATACTATAAAATCAGAAGTATGGGATTTTTCCGGGAAATACATTCGACTAATTAAAGGTATAGAAACAGTTCGAATAACAATAAAACCAAATGCCTTTTTTCTCAGAACACCACCTTATAATCTAACACCAGAGACAGTGGCTGGAATAACACTGGTTGACGCTGGTTGAAAACACATTAAAACATGGGATGTTGAAAGAATTTTTCATATGGCCCTGCAATTCGCCCATCATGGGTTTACAGGAGCTCAATGAGAAATATAGGATTGCACAGGAGCTTTGAAAAATTAACGACATAGTTGTTCCATGTTCACCCATTGTACCGAACCCAGCAACAATTTTATTTCAAATACATTACATGTCTGCAGATGAATGTAGGAAGGCAAACCCCTGTAACACTTAGCCACATTGGGAGATTAGGAGGACCCCTTAACAGGATGCAGTTGGATTACATCAAAATACCTGTATGCAACGGGCTGAGAAGGGAAGCAACCTTTACAACACAGTCATTACATCGCACTACCTTTACAACGCAGTCATTACAACGCAATATCCTTTACATCGCATGTCACTACAATGCATGTCATTACAACAATGTCACAACAACGCATGCCAGTACAATGCAATATAAGGTATGTAAAACGAGAAGATCCAGGGGGAATTGCCATCATACAGATTGGGAAGTTATGCCTTGATTGGCTAAAAACCTCGACACTGTCCTAGGTCAAACACCACTTATCATTACTCTCAGATGAGGTGGATTTAGGGGATTTTTACTAGGTCCCTGAAAGCCACATTAGAAACATTTCTATTATGCTGTCCATAATGAAATTTGGAAAATCTCTCAACATGAAGCTGAGGAGAGACTTTGTGAAATAGCTCAGATTAAACTAGAAAAGGCATTAGAGGTAGTTGACAATGGTATGACTACATTAACATCCAGGATGGCTTCACTAAGCAACATTGTATCTTCAGCTATAGATATACTAGAATAGGACTTGTCGATACTACATCACGGACAATCTCAACTACGCTTTATTATGTTATTGAGCTGGACGCTGCAATCATTGCGCTCTGGTTATGTGCCTTGGCGATTTATCAACAGTACGTCCCTATTTTCTGCATACAATCCAACTGAGAAGCAGATAACAATGGCACAAAGGGGAGCAAAATATACAATGCTGCATATTGAAAAACTAGACAAGTTACCTTTTACTGTGGGAACAGAGATCCAACGGCAGACTCCTAGTGCCGCACCGGTCGTAGTATAATCACCCCAGGTATAATCAAATGTCAATTTGTTTGGTGGTGTGCACAACCTGCTCCTGCAGCTGCCGTTGGAAGCTGCAACCCGCTAACTTGGGAACCAGTGAAACAATGGAGCGGTGCACTACCCAAATGTAGTAGTATTCAATAATGAAGCACAATCAGTATCTTCGTCGATATTGTCTTTATTCAAAATAGATCCAAATCAATAGAAAACAGACATCAGCCAACGCGTTTCGTTCATGGAAATAAACTTCATTAAGGCTGGAAAAGGAACACAAATAAAACACATCAATGCTATGTCATATATACAATAGAACATCCACATGACAATACTTCACAACAGAGAAAAACTAAGAAAAAAACAAAACTTATATGACAAAGGGTGCTATTTGAAACAGTTGGGGCAAAATTACATATAAAGTTTCATTAAAAACGACATGAACAACAATCAATTAAAAATCATATAAGTCACCAACGGGAAGAGTCACGATCCCTGGTGCGTAACACGCCTGTGTAATACATGGACCATATTTAAAGATATGTGGCTGCCTAGAGACCCTCTACTTGTGCCTGGTGGGATGTGGTTGTAGGGCAAAGTCTCAAATGGCTGAATGTGGGACTGCGTGTTCTTCATTGAAAAAGGCATGGTGCTTCTGTTAGAGCTCATTGGAATAGAAGGCAGAAAAAGAAGAAAGGATCAGTAGCTGTAAAAAGAATATAAGTAATCGACAATCCCCAGGAATCTATTCAGATCATGAATCGCAATATGAGAAAATATCCTGTGCTGGACACAACAGGGTTCTGCCCTTGCAGTTGCACTCTTTAGTGGCCCACAAGTCCTTTATATTACATTTATGCACTAGTATGTGATCCATTTCACCATAGACCTGGGGGTGATTACTACAAGACCCATGGCTTTCTTCTTTTCCTGCCATCTATTCCAGGATGAGGAGTGGGTGTTATGTTCCATAAAGGTACCCCAATATGGCTCAGGTAATGAATGCACCTTTCACCTACATTCCCCTGATCTAACATTGCATAACAGTTCTTAGTACTGACCTTTTACCTAGTTACGGTAATGCCTAAAGATGACATGGGGTTTTCGCCGAAAAACGTAGGCCTCGTTCATTATGCATGAGCATTCTTGTAGCAGGACAGCTAACCTACCATCTCCTGCATAATAACTATGTATAAGGGTCAGTCCTTTCGTCATCCTAGTACAACATGGCACAGCAAGGTAAATACCCAGGTGGTACCACTTTGGGTATATACACCATATCTTGCTGAAGTATTCAGAGGAGAAAATGGCTTTCATGCTGACACACTGATGCGAGACGCTGAGGCTCCTGCATGCAGACACTCCAGCTCGCAGTGGTCTGACATCCCTTACGGGGTGTACATCTCGAGACAAGGACATGGTCCCACAGTCTCTCGCTTCAGGTAAAGGGGTTAACTTTATCCTACAGGGATTCTTGGCTTTACACCTACATACATACTAGGTTCACTTAGGTACATCTAGTTAGGGTCGTATCATAGGAGTACGCATTTTACTGTTATGTATTTTATGTACTTGCCTGAATTCATTGTTTTAGCACAATGATAGAAATATATAATCCTTTTACTCTGTTAGTGCTTATAATCATTGAGATCTGTTACTGTCTAATGGTTGTTTCAGTACACCTATTTTACACTAGAATGATGCTGGTTCAATAAATGCTTCTTGAAAAACACCCCACCGTTTATTCTGTGTATCTCTCTGAGACGAAGTGAGCATGAGTGACCGAGCGAAAAGTAGTACACTATTTCCACGATCCTGAGGGATCAGGGTTGTCATGTTCGGTAGTTGCCACGAACTATTCTCTGCTTGGTATGAGGGGTTTCTAGTGGCACTGTGAGCTAGCTGGTACACAAGCTAACATATCCGGTAAGGGTGTCTTGAATCAATCCTAAAGTGTATGTTGTCTAAATGCGCAGATCTTTTATAGATTTATAGGAACTACAAGACAATTTCAATTACAAAAAAAAACATTCTTACAAGTACATAATAATAAAAAAAGAACATTAATATAAATAAAAACAACATATAAGATGATAAACACAAATGATAACACACTATTTACCCCTATGAAACTATGGGGCTAATTATGAACCCGCCCGCCACCTTATTGGAAAGCGGGACTGCCCGACAGACTGTTGGTGGTCCCGAAATAGACATTATGATGTGACCGCCACCACGACGCTCACAATGCCTATCTTTTGTTTTGCAGTTGGTGCTGCTGGCTGCAGCACACACCGCAATACAAAAAGGGGTCACTTGACATATCCCAGCGCTATGTGGCAGGCACCATGCGGTGCCTACCACATAGTGCAGGGACATGTATGGTGCCCCTCAGTGCCTGTAGGGGGAAGGGAGGCCCGCTATGTGCCCCCAATGTCCCTTTCTGCCAGCCTTTCCATGGTAGGTGAATCGCCATGAAAAGATTGGCGGGGAGGGACATCGTAATCCCTACAGCGGTGCCTGGTAGACACCGCCATGTCTTTAGGGATCATACCGCCCCCCCATCCTAATGTGGTGGGCGGTGAAGGTGGTTCCGAAGGCAGTGAGACCACAACCAACAGCCTGTGGGTGGCAGTCTCACTGCCATCGTAATCAGCCACTATATTATTACCAACAATATAAACTATAACAATATTAAATAAATCAATATTTAAAAACAACACCTAAAACAATATGTTTGGCACCAGTATTTAAAAGTACAATATTGATGTATCACAATATTCTTGACATTATATTTATGTAACACAATATTTTTGATACAATATTTTGTCCAAATACCGGCTATTAGATCAATGGTCTGCAAGATCGATTAGCTTTAGATCTTTTGTTAGCAGTGAAAGACGGAGTTTGCGAACTGCTGAAAGCTCAACATTGCTGTTTATATATACCTGACGAGAGTAGAAAGATAGAGGAATTTGCAAACATTTCTGACCTGAAACCTGAAAAAGAACCTTTAGAAACAACTAGTGTATTAGGGAGCTTAGATAAAGGCACTTCTACCATTTGCAACAGTAGGTGGAGGACATTTTAGAGTCATATTTACACCTATACTAATCATTGGTATTTGTTAGGCATGCTTATATGCTTTACATAAAGGATTTAGATGCTGGTTAACAAAGAAGAAGGATAAAGAAAGACACAAACAAATCAGAGAAGAATTAGAAATAGAATAGAGAAAGAATAGAGAGTATACAAAGTTGAAGGAAATCAAAACCCTAAAAAGAATGATTCAAATGAAAATGAAAGTGTTCATTTGTAAAACAAATTGTGAGTGTTGTTTCAACCATCAGAAGGGAAAACTGTTGATGCAAATTTTATTTGTGTGCAAAATGATGTTACTAATAATGTGCAAACCTTTAGTTTAAGAAAAATATATGCAAAAATGCAAAAGTTTGCATTTTTGCATATATTTTTCTTAAACTAAAGGTTTGCACATTATTAGTAACATCATTTTGTACACTCTCACTGCCCTGAATTGGCTGGTAGAAATGCAATTCAGCAGCACCACTAGCATATTCCTACCCCTTTCCGCTGTACCACCACCATGGGATCTTGCAGAGGCAAGGATCCTGTGGCAGTACGACCACCACACTTGAAATAGTGTGGACGGACTCACATTGGTGGCCGTTTACAAGTTGGGGGACTCCGCAGCCATGGCAGAAAACTTTACACATAAAAATAGGCCAGTCCTATCTTTTTATGTATGGATTTCTTAGCTCCGACTGCGGAGTTTCCGTACACATGAAGTTACTATTAAAATGCAGTTTTGTGAATATTGAAAAACGCATAAACTTACATGTAAGTTTAGCTTTTTCAATCAGATCCCAAGTGTTTTCCTCTGCAATGTCCACAAAATAACAATACATTAACAAGATCAAAACTCTGGAGCAGTTCTCCTGTTTTCCTGTTTGACCATTTCAGGAACTACTGGCTCTGATTCCTCCATACACTAATGGCTCCACTCCAGAAAAATGTGTACAACTTCATGGCCACAGGTTCAAATCTCGGCTAACACACTCAGCCTTTTATATGTTCTAGGATGATAAAATTAGTACTATTGGGTTGGGTAAAAATAAACAGATGTTATTCAGTGGCAAGATGCCCCTAAGGATGAATGTGTGCTTAAAAAATATATATATTATGTTAACTTGAAACATTTATACAGAGCTGACAGGGAGTGGACATATTTATTGCTAGATCTTGGTTTAATATGCTCTAATGGATGTTTTTGCATGATGCTGTAGCTTTCACTATTAAATTCGGAGCATTTATTTACAATACGACATGTGAACGGGATATTGAATATTCATTTGAAAATGGCTCTCAAAAGCCACTTCATTTTAATGGCAAGTATTAGCAGCATCCATACTTCCATTGCCCAAGATGAAAGAACACATTAACACACGGCCCTAGAATTACTAAATTCTCACGTAGCACATGAGCCAAAAATGCTGTGTTGTGCTGCGTTGCGTGAGAAGGAGAGAGCAGGAGAGTGCCATAGTTATAGAGAAAACACACTTGCCTCCCATCTCCCTTGAGCCAGCGCACAATTGGTCAGCCATGTGCCATGCACACACCTTTGCACCATAGTGCAACGGTGTCCGTGTGAGTCTAGCAAAACATTTTGTACTGGAAGGATATACTTCCAGTACAAAATGCTCTGCTTAGACTAACTTTAAAACTTTTCCAACTTTGTATGTGTACAGTACAGTGCAGCACACATGCAAAGTCGTAAAAGAAAGTATTTCTCCATGATTGCACCTATTTGAGATGGGTGTTGGTTTTTGACACAAAACCCTCCACTTTTTTTTTAGCAATTACGGTTTTGCCTCAAAAACCTTCGGTTGTTGCATGGGAACACCTTTTCACCACTCAAGGAACACCCCGTGGCGCTAAGTAATGCAAAGCAGCGCTGTGCGCTGCTTTGTATTACTTTCAAGGGATTTCCAGCACGATACAAGCTTTGCGCTGGAAATTAAAATGGGAAAAAATGACTTTGAGTCGATGTGCGGCACTTTTGTATCACAAACACGGAGCTAAATCTTGGTAAATATACCCCGCTGTGTCACTTAATTTAACTATCGCACTCGTACATTGGTGAGATATGGCATTCCCTTCCACATTTTCATTGTTACGATCACCATGCTTAATGTACACTCTTGTGAGTAGCATTCAATATTTTGCACTTAGTCAAGGATAATTCTTCAACTCCTAGCCAAAATCCACTTGACCTGAAATGCTTGTTTGAAATTGCTACTTGTTTTTATCAAAATAAATTTCTTTAATTTCCCCCCTTCTTGATTTTGGATGGAAATTCCATCAGTACTAGTAAATTAAAGTGAGAGTAAATGTGTACTACACATGGTTCAATAATACAGGAAAAATACTATCTCTACTTTCTTTCTGTTTACACCAGGAGAGCAACAAGAGAGATCAACTGTACATTACTTTAAAAAACACCTATGAGCAAGATTAAGAATTTGTCACAGTCTTGTTCTATTTAGTGCTGAATCTCCATCAAGAGGGACAAGTAGAAATGTAGGGGATTATTTACAAACTCTGTGTGCCGCCGGAATGTAACGTTTTGTGATGTTCCGGTGGTGCACAGGGCTTAGCCACATCTTCAAAGCCACATAAAGCCACCCTGTGTGTCTTTTCATGGCCGTGTAGATATGGAAGGAGGCAATGCATCACAAGTTGCTGCATTGTCTCACGCTGTGCTGAAAAGTCGTGCCACGGGCGTCACAGTGGGTGTTACCATGCAATGCCCTTAGGTTTTGCCCCATTCCCAGATTTACAACATGGCGTGAATCGGTGAATGTGTTAAAACTATGCGCCTCCCCAGAGGTGGTGTAATGAGGCGAAATGTTTCTGTTGCAGTAACCCCCCCACTTTTTTCCAGACTACTGATGCACTTTGACTTGATGTGCCCTGGGTCTCTGCCTATCTGCCTATCCCAAAACTGTACCTTGTCCCCCAATTGGCACCTCTCTTTCCACATGTCAGTCCCTTTTAAAAGGTACCATGGGTACCAAGGGCACTGTGGCCAGGGAAGGGCTCTAACGGCTGCAGCACTTATTGTGCCACCCTTAGAGGCCCTGTACCTTTACACACACACACACACACACTGCCAGTGCAGGCTGTGTGTTGTGGTGCAGAACAAAGTGAAGAGTCGACATGACACACATCCCTGTGAAATCCTGGTGTGTCATGCAGCCAGCAGCCCTCAAGAATCCGAAGTACCTGCCCTGCCTTTCAAACCCAAGACGTTGTCTCCCATGAGCACCGGATTTGCTAACCCACAGACTCTGGCTCTAGCCAAAACCGCGAGTCTGCACCGCTCTGCACCCGACCCCACGTCCCGAGTTTGAGTGACCCAACACCATGAGGAGGTCTCCCTGGTGATCCTGATCTAAGATCTGGTGATCTCTGACTTGCCTCAAATCTCGAATCAACGTCTGCAACCCCTATCTGGATGATCCACCCGACCACGACTGGAGCTGGTAGGAAAACCACATGCCTAAAGACACCCCTGTTTCAAGAGTGCATCCTTGACCCTGGAGAAACCCTGGTTCTAACCCCAGAATACCAACTTTCACAAGTAACTGCTGTCCTGTAAACCAATAACTCAACCTCCCATAGGATTTCATTGACTGCTTTTCTTGAAAATTGTTGTGTGAAGGAGGTTTGTATGAAAACATTAGCGATTTCGCTAATAGGGGGAGCAAATTACCATGAAGTTGAACTTCATGGTAATTTGCAAAAACTTTGAAAAATGCCCTTAGGGCATGTGTGTGCGCAAAATATGTGCACAGATTAATTTCAGGAGTGAAACAGGGTGTCCTTTTGACACCCTGGCACTCCTGAAATTACATTCTCAATTTGCGATTCTCTAATTGAGAATCGCAAATTGAGAATGTCTTCCCATTCATTCCTATGGGCCTCTAGGCCCAAAGGAATGAATCGGGAGGTATTCCTTAATTGCGACTCGCAATTTGTGAGTCGCAATTAAGGAATATTAAGAAATCACAATTTTTTTAGCGATTTCTTCATGCATATCCTTATGCTATTCTTTATTAGCGAATCCTTATTTTTCGCTAATAAGGAATCGCAAATGGCCTTGTTGATGCACGTGGGCCTAAAAGGTAATTACTTACCTTTTGTGTAGGAAATGTCTCAGTGTGATATCTAGGCATATCATACTGATTAGCAAAAGTAACTTAAAAAGTAATCTAAAAAGTAACGTGCACATTAATCTGTAAAGTAACTGAAAAGTAATTTTGAATTTTTGACTTACCTGTAATTCAACCAACTGCATTTGAACCTGCATTCAACTGTAATCAGGGCCGGACTGGCTACCGGGCAGTTGTGTGTGCTGCCGAGCTGGGGGCTGTTTTCGTTGATAGGGACCTGCATGTGAAAAACTAAATTCGTTTTGCTTTTTTTATTTCAATGCGCATGCAGGTCCCCATCAACGAAATAAGCCCCCACCACAGAGAAATTAGCCCACAGCTGGGCAGCACACACAACTGCCCGGTAGCCAGTCCGGCCCTGACTGTAATATACTGCATAAGATTTTGAAAAGTATTATTTCACTATGAAATAATATTTTTTACAAACAAATTAGTCTGAGTTCAGTCTTTGAGTGTGTGTCATCATTTCTTGCCTGAATGTGTACAACAAATGCTTAACACTCCCCTCTGATAAAGCCTTACTTCTCGCTCACACTACCATAAATAGAGAGTAAGGTGCTATCTACTTTTACCTCTGCCTACCTTTGGGGTTCCACTGGACTCTGTGCACACTATACCTCATTTTGGTATAGTATATACAGAACCAGCTTCCTACAACCTCCAGTTATTGTCTATGTGCATGAAGGTGTAGCTTCCTGGACATAAACAATCATGCCAACACCACAGACACACTTGCACCATGGAGCAAGGGTGCTTGCGTTGGCGCACAGCTGCTAATTCTGCGCCTGCTAAAAGGACTGGAAGGCACTCTATTTACAAGATACAGTGCATTCTTGCCCTTTTGAATTGGCGTATGGCAGCACAGCAAAATGACTTGCAGCACTGCCCTATTCCAATTCCTTGTAAATAAGCCCTTAAATGAGTAGAAGCAGGTTCAATGTTACTCTGTATGTAGGTGCCTTTGTGCATCTGTGTGTGCATGGGAGTTCTCAGGTGTGGCTGTATGCTGCTGCTCATGTGTGCATGCGCTATGAAAAAAGCCAGACCTATTTGACTTTTCAGTGCTCCATTTGTACTGTATCTGTTAGTAAACAGAGTGAGTTTATCACATTTGCTGAAAATTGCCGAATTTACATCTTCCAGCTTCACCTTGTCAGGTGTTTTTGCTTTTGTTATAATTGTATTCACACAGCTTATCAACAAGGCTGGGAGCATACCACTTCTCACACATTCACTGCCTCGATAAACGCCTGCTTATCCGATTATGTATATATATGCAATTGCAACTGATAATTATTTCTGACTAGTCTACAAAATGCTCTCACCGTTTTGCTAACAACTAGCAGGTTACTGACCGCTAATCATAATGGGAAGCCAGCCTATGCTCTGTTGTGGTCAGCCTGAACTTGTGACTTTGTCCTGGTCCAACGCAACCAGATATTCACAGTTGGCACTTTATGCCTTTTGGCACTATTTTTTACTAAAATCTAAACAATTGAATAACTCAGGTTCTATTGATTGGATTTTTGTTGTTTTGGTCTTGTTTTGTTTATTAAAAGATACTCTATTGTTCTAACTCATTTTGTGGTTTATTTTCACTATGTTACTTTTGAAGTGTTGCAGAAATAATTTACACAATGCCTCTTAGATAAGCCTGATTGCTCTGTGCTAAGCTACCCCAAGGGGGAGCACAGGTTAATGTAGGGTTGCCTGTAACTTCACCCTGAGAAGAATTGTGGTTGCTGCTTGAGAAGAGTTGTACCAAGGTTGCTGGAGCTCTTTTATGTCCCTGAGGCTTCAGATCAGGATGCCAGCCAACTAGTCCAGTGCTTCTCACCCAGGCAAGAGGGCAATAAGCAGCAGGTTAGCACAGCAAGAAAGGAGTTCAGTAGGGCAGAAGTCTAGCAGAGTGGCATTCCTTCAGCAGCTCAGAAGTCCTTCTTCCTGGCAGCGTATCCACAGGTCCAGAAGTGTACTGAAGTGGTAGTGACTGAGGTCCAGTATTTATAGTAGTTGTACATTTAAAGTAGGGGAGAAAGATCTTGAAGTTTCCCTTTGAAGTCCCCAGGTATCCTGCCTCCTCTGCCTTGGCTCCAGACTAACTACAGGGAGTATGCCTTTGTGTGAAGGCAGGACAGCCTATTCAAGTGTGAGTGGGGCTGTGACCTGTGCCTCCCTCCCATCCTGCCAGTGATGGCCCATTCCTGGCACACCTAATCTCTCTTTTGCATGTGGCTGTCTAAGAGGAATACACAAAACTCATCTGTCAGCTACACGCAGTCATGTGACCCAAGTACAGTCTGCTGGCACCAAATGGCTAAGGCAAGATAATGCCAACTTTCGAAAAGTGGCATTTCAAAAATTGTAATTTTAAATCCTACTTCACCATAAATTAGGATTTTAAATTACAACTCCAGAGCCACCGAAAAATGAAATAAGGTAACTCTGATGTTATCCTATTGGAGAGGTGACCTTGCAGTAGCGAAAAACAAATGCAAGAGAATTTCACCACCAGGACATGTAAAACTTAAAGGTACATGTCCTACTTTGCACCCGGCCCCCTGGGCTGTCAAGGGCCTACCCTAGGGGGAACTTATATGTTGTAAAAAAGAAGCTTGGGCTTGGCAAAAGGGTATATTTGCCAGGTTGGAATGGTGGTTCATAACCGGACACACAGGCTGAGACATGTTTAAAGTGCTACTTATGTTGGTGGCATAATCAGTGCTGCAGGTCCACTAGTAGGATTTAATTTACAGACCTTTTATTCATGTAGTACCACTTATTTAGGGCCTTACAAGTAAATAAATAGGCCTATAGGGTATAAGCCAATTCTACTATGTTTTAAGGTGAGAGTACAAGCACTTTAGCACTGGTTAGCAGTGGTAAGGTGCTGAGAGTCCTAGGGCCAGAAATAACGAGATCAGTAAAAAAGGAGGAGAAAGGCAAAATGTTTGGGGAGGACTGCCCTAAGGCTGACAGGTCTAACAGTGCACAATAATGAAATAATGATTGCTATTTGTAATCTGCTATTAGGTGGTCGCCTTTTATGATAAGTGTTTTATACTTTGATATTGTTGTGACTATTGCCTGATTAATTGGGCCACTACAGAGGAAGTCGTGTTATATTTATTTGCCAGCATGCCTTATTATAACAATGCTTGGATGACTAATTTTACCGTTGTGTTGCCACATATGTATGCTATCAATTGTTTTAAGTTTGTGTATCTGAAATGAATGGTTTCTAAATTAAGTTTTGTATTTCTATAGGAAATTTCTTAAAAATAAATACATTCATACAAATGAATACTGTGTTGCTAATTCTCAACATCAGCTCTCACTGTGCCTATGGAATCAAGCTTTACCTGTGTGATGAGCCCATAATAAGGGCAAAAACAGTCCTGGGTTGGTTGGCAACTGAAAATATTTGGCAGTTCGGGCTGTACAGTTTCCATTGGAGCAGAGTCAGGTGTGATTTGTTTATTGCTGTGTCCAAACCGAGGTGACATGGTGGGCAAAAAAAGATGCATTGGCTTGCAGCCCGATTGATCGCCAGTGGCTGAGATTAATTCAAGCATTCCATCCATTACTTTGTTTTTTGATGTACTAATTCTCAACTGTTCATTCTCACTCATTTACATTCACTCTTACTTTCGTTCGCTCATTTTCACTCTGGCTCATGTCTACTGTCACTTACTATCACTCACTCTCTGAGTTGTACTCACACACAGATGCAAACACAAAGACACACAGAAATACTCACACATAAACCTGCTCTTTCCCACAGATGCACTCTCACCCACACAACATTTAAAGCCATTTAGTTTACTTACGTCACTATCTACGCAGGTCCCGTTTGGGCTTACCCTTGTACCAGCCAAATAGGAACCACATAGGGGCACATATGTGCAGGAAGGTGCCCCTTCCTGTACATAAACAATCAGTAATTATATTTTGTAACTTGTATGTGTGCTGCTGAATGCAGCACACATGGAAGTAGCAACTCGTGTTTTTTAAATGATTGTTTATGTGCAGGAAGGGATACCTTCCTGCACATAAGCAATCAATGGCTTTTTGCTGTTTCTATGTGTGCTGCATAATGCCGCACACATAGAAACAGCAAAAATGAGGAGAAATAAAACATTTCTCCTCATTTCGCCAGGTTAAGACCAGGTTTTCCCTGGTCTTGATTTTGGCCCTGCCCCATATTTACGCTACCCATGTAAATATGGGGCAGTGTCAAAATCAATGGGTGTTTTGGTCGAACGTCCACCGCAACACCCATTGCCCACCCCTTTCACGCTAAGTGTAGCGTGAAAGGCGGTCTTATTCAAAAGGGGGCGTTAACGCCACCTTGTGAATAAGGTGAAGCCCCTATCGCTACAGGAATGTTGGAAAAAGTGACATTCCTGTGGTGATACGGGCTCGTAAATATGCCCCATAGTTCCTTCCTGCCTCAGGTAGCATTGCAGCATGAACCTGAAACCTTAAACCTGAGCTGTCGTAGCTTGCAGGTTTTAGACTGTTGCTTTTTCATTCCACCCCTTTTGCAACTCTGTGGTGAGTTAGGAAAGTGTTGGTGACCGTCTGATTGGGTTGCAGCTGTAGGCATTGCAGAGCTTAGCCATAAAGCAGCCTTGGCTACCTGTAGCAGTGAGGCTTCAGCACATCACAGATGAGGAGGCATTGAGGTGTGCCAGGCTACTGAGGCCAGGCTGGGACTTAGCCATTTCTCAGATGGCTGGTAAGGGCGCCTTCATGTGTCTGTGTCAGCCATGATGCGGGTGCCACTGTCTCAGGCTGATGCCTGGCCCAAGGCTGAGCATCTTTTTTATTATTCCAATTGGTTATTGTTCATTGTTGGTATGATAAACATTGTTCAGAAAACAAAGTGAGTGAAGCCCCAAAACCCATACGAGTGCACCCCCACTGACTGTAATGGGAATTAGTTAAGTATAATACTATCATATATAATACAGTTATTATAAATAAGAGAACTGCAATCTCTCCGCAAGAGCCTGGCCATGTTTCTGTAATTACGGGTTAGGTGTGACTTTACTGTTCATCTATAGTAAGAAAAAGATATCACAATCTACTGTCATCACCTATTATAGTTGAACTCTGAGTCAGACTCCCTGCTGCTAGATGTGCTAGTTAAATCCATCTTCCAAGCCAGTGCCCTTTAAACAATTAAATGTATGACCTGTTATCAGAATCCTTTAATATGGACTTCCATTCTTTGACAGTAATTAGCTGATAAAGAAACATTTCTTGTCTCCTTTTTTTTTAGTGCATAGCAGGAGTTATGGACTGATGCTTTGCATGTCAACATACGTACAGGCACATGCATAATTGTTGGCTTTTGCAATTCCTTAATTGCGATTTTTAAGGAATCACAATTAAGGAATCGCAAAAGCCTATGCATGAAGAAATCGCAAATTGCGAGTCGCAATTAAGGAATACCTCCCCATTCATTCCTATGGGCCTAGAGGCCCATAGGAATGAATGGGAAAACATTCTCAATTTGCGAATATCAATTAGAGAATCGCAAATTGAGAATGCAATTTCAAGGGTGCCAGGGTGTCAAAAGGACTCCCTGCTGCCCCCCTGAAATTGATCCGTGCACATATGTTGCGCACACACATGCCCTAAGGTCATGTGTGTGCGCAACATGAAACTTTGAAAAATAAACAAAAGTGCATCTTTCGAAGTTCAACTTCATGGTAATTTGCTCCCCCAAATAGCGAAATTGCTGATTTTTTTACTTTCATGCATTGCATTTAAGGAATCGTAAAATGCGATTCCTTAAATGCAATCGCAATTTGAGAACTCGCAATTAACTGCGAATTCTCAAATTGCGAGGGCCTTGATCCTTGATGCATCGCAAAAGCTAATTTTGGGATTGCAAAAGGCCGATTTTTGCCAATCGCACCGTTTACAATCGCAAAAGGCTTTGATGCATGTGCCTGATAGCTACCTTGCTCTCTAGATGACTTCCACTAAACTTATAAAACATGGACCAGCCAAAAATATCAAGAGCTGTTTGACTTGTTTTACTTCTGCTGTATGGATTCCAAAGTGTTGCAATATACCTGCACCCGAAGGATCTATTGCATCAGAGGCAACATCTAGTACTAAGAGCATGTGAGTGAAAAGAAGTGGTTAGGTCCCCATTTAATATACGGTATAACATACCTCCACCATGTGTCTATTGGATATTACTGGATAATACCTATAACCTGTGAGGCGGTGACCTTAGGAGTGGACAAGACAGTCATCCCTGTTTTGTGATTTTTACATTTTCTTCAAAAATATCTATTTGATACTCTGCTCTTATATATATATATATATATATTCACTGAAAAAACCATAGGTTATAGACCATATATAGTTAGGAATTAGCATTTACAAAACCTTGAAAATTCACTGAAAAAACCATAGGTTATACACCATATATAGTTAGGAATTAGCATTTAAAAAACCTTATTTTACTCACACAAAACCAATGAAATTCCATATATAGTTAGTTGTACTAACTATATATCGCGCACCCGCAATCCACTGCTGATCATGTCACATATTACATCATTCATGACATGGTCAGTGACATCACTGATGACATCACTGATGACATCTCAAATGACATCACTGATGACATCACTGATGACATCTCAAATGACATCACTGATGACATCACTTATGACATCTCAAATTACATCACTGATGACATCTCAAATGACATCACTGATGACATCACTGATGACATCTCATTTGACATTACTGATCACATCACTGATGACATCATTCATGTGATAATACGATGAACCTCTTCAGACTCTAATATAACCTTAGATACACTCAGTGTAAACAGACACTCATAGACTGTCACTCATCCATGGAGTTACACAGACACTTAGTCAGTCATGCAAAGAATCAATCACACCTCCATTTCCTCAACTATACAGTTATACACACCTTACTTATTCAAACTTATACTAAAACATATTTACTCACTTATACAATCCTGGATACAAGTTCACAATGATCCATACAGCCACTCACACATTCACTGGCTCTTATGCCCAGTTATTTATATATGTCAACTCTCACATGTACTGTATTTTACATACGTACTTACTTTGACATGTAGCACTGAGATATCCATTCACTCACCAATACACTCATGCACACAGTCAACCGCCCATACAGCTGTTTCTACATGCACTTTTGAACCCATACATCTAGTCAATCAACTGCTCACACATCTATGCAGAGAGTCATACACCTCCCAGCCACCCACACACACACTCAGTCTCCCATACAAATGCTTGGGCAACCAATCAATAACCCATATAGTTAATCATATAGCTACTGATCAACACATGCAGCAGTTTACAGAACAACAGACATAATGATGCACAAATTAAGACAGTTTAGTCACTAACCCATGCACTCAGTGAGACACATTTAATCAGTCACTCATACAGTCAGTCATGCCCCTACTAAATCCTTCATCAAGACACTTATACATCCACTCATTCTTCAATATGTAAGACATATTTTAACTTTACAGAATTATACAGTCACTGGATGTAGTCATCAGTGATGTCATCAGTGATGTCATTTGAGATGTCATCAGTGATGTCATCAGTGATGTCATTTGAGATGTCATCAGTGATGTCATCAGTGATGTTACTGACCATGTCATGAATGATGTAATATGTGACATGATCAGCAGTGGATTGCGGGTGCGCGATATATAGTTAGTACAACTAACTATATATGGAATTTCATTGGTTTTGTGTGAGTAAAATAAGGTTTTTTAAATGCTAATTCCTAACTATATATGGTGTATAACCTATGGTTTTTTCAGTGAATTTTCAAGGTTTTGTAAATGCTAATTCCTAACTATATATGGTCTATAACCTATGGTTTTTTCAGTGAATTTCATTGGTTTTTTAAAAGCTAATATCTATAGCTGTAAAATATATTCTTTATTACGTGACGTATCACGTAGCCACATGAGACGCCTCATGACGCGTCGCATAACCGTGACGTATCGGCTCAGCAGCGCAAACAAAACCCGTAACGTAAGCGTGCCGGAGCACGCTTACAGATATATATATTTTTTTAACCTTAATTAGACAAAATCCACACGTGCACATATCTTGAGGCCTTGCAAAGGCACATCAAACAAACAGTCCCTACAATTTTGCCAAGTTTGCTGGAAATCTATTCCCTTAATTTTTTTTTTACTGTTTCTCTTGGTTTTCCCCTTGTTACGCTTACCGGGACGCTACCCGGTACGCGAACCGGACGCTCCAAAAACACAAGATGGCGGACTCCCGTTACGCTGCTGGTTAGCTGCCCGGTTCGCGTACCGGGAGGCGCCTCTACCGCGAAAAATCGCGGGGGACTTTAATATCCCCCTCATCAATCCTAGGGGGTCAGGAGGGGCTTTTGTTATAATTGTATTCACACAGCTTATCAACAAGGCTGGGAGCATACCACTTCTCACACATTCACTGCCTCGATAAACGCCTGCTTATCCGAATATGTATATATATGCAATTGCAACTGATAATTATTTCTGACTATTCTACAAAATGCTCTCACCGTTTTGCTAACAACTAGCAGGTTACTGACCGCTAATCATAATGGGAAGCCAGCCTATGCTCTGTTGTGGTCAGCCTGAACTTGTGACTTTGTCCTGGTCCAACGCAACCAGATATTCACAGTTGGCACTTTATGCCTTTTGGCACTATTTTTTACTAAAATCTAAACAATTGAATAACTCAGGTTCTATTGATTGGATTTTTGTTGTTTTGGTCTTGTTTTGTTTATTAAAAGATACTCTATTGTTCTAACTCATTTTGTGGTTTATTTTCACTATGTTACTTTTGAAGTGTTGCAGAAATAATTTACACAATGCCTCTTAGATAAGCCTGATTGCTCTGTGCTAAGCTACCCCAAGGGGGAGCACAGGTTAATGTAGGGTTGCCTGTAACTTCACCCTGAGAAGAATTGTGGTTGCTGCTTGAGAAGAGTTGTACCAAGGTTGCTGGAGCTCTTTTATGTCCCTGAGGCTTCAGATCAGGATGCCAGCCAACTAGTCCAGTGCTTCTCACCCAGGCAAGAGGGCAATAAGCAGCAGGTTAGCACAGCAAGAAAGGAGTTCAGTAGGGCAGAAGTCTAGCAGAGTGGCATTCCTTCAGCAGCTCAGCAGTCCTTCTTCCTGGCAGCGTATCCACAGGTCCAGAAGTGTACTGAAGTGGTAGTGACTGAGGTCCAGTATTTATAGTAGTTGTACATTTAAAGTAGGGGAGAAAGATCTTGAAGTTTCCCTTTGAAGTCCCCAGGTATCCTGCCTCCTCTGCCCTGGCTCCAGACTAACTACAGGGAGTATGCCTTTGTGTGAAGGCAGGACAGCCTATTCAAGTGTGAGTGGGGCTGTGACCTGTGCCTCCCTCCCATCCTGCCAGTGATGGCCCATTCCTGGCACACCTAATCTCTCTTTTGCATGTGGCTGTCTAAGAGGAATACACAAAACTCATCTGTCAGCTACACGCAGTCATGTGACCCAAGTACAGTCTGCTGGCACCAAATGGCTAAGGCAAGATAATGCCAACTTTCGAAAAGTGGCATTTCAAAAATTGTAATTTTAAATCCTACTTCACCATAAATTAGGATTTTAAATTACAACTCCAGAGCCACCGAAAAATGAAATAAGGTAACTCTGATGTTATCCTATTGGAGAGGTGACCTTGCAGTAGCGAAAAACAAATGCAAGAGAATTTCACCACCAGGACATGTAAAACTTAAAGGTACATGTCCTACTTTGCACCCGGCCCCCTGGGCTGTCAAGGGCCTACCCTAGGGGGAACATATATGTTGTAAAAAAGAAGCTTGGGCTTGGCAAAAGGGTATATTTGCCAGGTTGGAATGGTGGTTCATAACCGGACACACAGGCTGAGACATGTTTAAAGTGCTACTTATGTTGGTGGCATAATCAGTGCTGCAGGTCCACTAGTAGGATTTAATTTACAGACCTTGTATTCATGTAGTACCACTTATTTAGGGCCTTACAAGTAAATAAATAGGCCTATAGGGTATAAGCCAATTCTACTATGTTTTAAGGTGAGAGTACAAGCACTTTAGCACTGGTTAGCAGTGGTAAGGTGCTGAGAGTCCTAGGGCCAGAAATAACGAGATCAGTAAAAAAGGAGGAGAAAGGCAAAATGTTTGGGGAGGACTGCCCTAAGGCTGACAGGTCTAACAGTGCACAATAATGAAATAATGATTGCTATTTGTAATCTGCTATTAGGTGGTCGCCTTTTATGATAAGTGTTTTATACTTTGATATTGTTGTGACTATTGCCTGATTAATTGGGCCACTACAGAGGAAGTCGTGTTATATTTATTTGCCAGCATGCCTTATTATAACAATGCTTGGATGACTAATTTTACCGTTGTGTTGCCACATATGTATGCTATCAATTGTTTTAAGTTTGTGTATCTGAAATGAATGGTTTCTAAATTAAGTTTTGTATTTCTATAGGAAATTTCTTAAAAATAAATACATTCATACAAATGAATACTGTGTTGCTAATTCTCAACATCAGCTCTCACTGTGCCTATGGAATCAAGCTTTACCTGTGTGATGAGCCCATAATAAGGGCAAAAACAGTCCTGGGTTGGTTGGCAACTGAAAATATTTGGCAGTTCGGGCTGTACAGTTTCCATTGGAGCAGAGTCAGGTGTGATTTGTTTATTGCTGTGTCCAAACCGAGGTGACATGGTGGGCAAAAAAAGATGCATTGGCTTGCAGCCCGATTGATCGCCAGTGGCTGAGATTAATTCAAGCATTCCATCCATTACTTTGTTTTTTGATGTACTAATTCTCAACTGTTCATTCTCACTCATTTACATTCACTCTTACTTTCGTTCGCTCATTCTCACTCTGGCTCATGTCTACTGTCACTTACTATCACTCACTCTCTGAGTTGTACTCACACACAGATGCAAACACAAAGACACACAGAAATACTCACACATAAACCTGCTCTTTCCCACAGATGCACTCTCACCCACACAACATTTAAAGCCATTTAGTTTACTTACGTCACTATCTACGCAGGTCCCGTTTGGGCTTACCCTTGTACCAGCCAAATAGGAACCACATAGGGGCACATATGTGCAGGAAGGTGCCCCTTCCTGTACATAAACAATCAGTAATTATATTTTGTAACTTGTATGTGTGCTGCTGAATGCAGCACACATGGAAGTAGCAACTCGTGTTTTTTAAATGATTGTTTATGTGCAGGAAGGGATACCTTCCTGCACATAAGCAATCAATGGCTTTTTGCTGTTTCTATGTGTGCTGCATAATGCCGCACACATAGAAACAGCAAAAATGAGGAGAAATAAAACATTTCTCCTCATTTCGCCAGGTTAAGACCAGGTTTTCCCTGGTCTTGATTTTGGCCCTGCCCCATATTTACGCTACCCTTGTAAATATGGGGCAGTGTCAAAATCAATGGGTGTTTTGGTCGAACGTCCACCGCAACACCCATTGCCCACCCCTTTCACGCTAAGTGTAGCGTGAAAGGCGGCCTTATTCAAAAGGGGGCGTTAACGCCACCTTGTGAATAAGGTGAAGCCCCTATCGCTACAGGAATGTTGGAAAAAGTGACATTCCTGTGGTGATACGGGCTCGTAAATATGCCCCATAGTTCCTTCCTGCCTCAGGTAGCATTGCAGCATGAACCTGAAACCTTAAACCTGAGCTGTCGTAGCTTGCAGGTTTTAGACTGTTGCTTTTTCATTCCACCCCTTTTGCAACTCTGTGGTGAGTTAGGAAAGTGTTGGTGACCGTCTGATTGGGTTGCAGCTGTAGGCATTGCAGAGCTTAGCCATAAAGCAGCCTTGGCTACCTGTAGCAGTGAGGCTTCAGCACATCACAGATGAGGAGGCATTGAGGTGTGCCAGGCTACTGAGGCCAGGCTGGGACTTAGCCATTTCTCAGATGGCTGGTAAGGGCGCCTTCATGTGTCTGTGTCAGCCATGATGCGGGTGCCACTGTCTCAGGCTGATGCCTGGCCCAAGGCTGAGCATCTTTTTTATTATTCCAATTGGTTATTGTTCATTGTTGGTATGATAAACATTGTTCAGAAAACAAAGTGAGTGAAGCCCCAAAACCCATACGAGTGCACCCCCACTGACTGTAATGGGAATTAGTTAAGTATAATACTATCATATATAATACAGTTATTATAAATAAGAGAACTGCAATCTCTCCGCAAGAGCCTGGCCATGTTTCTGTAATTACGGGTTAGGTGTGACTTTACTGTTCATCTATAGTAAGAAAAAGATATCACAATCTACTGTCATCACCTATTATAGTTGAACTCTGAGTCAGACTCCCTGCTGCTAGATGTGCTAGTTAAATCCATCTTCCAAGCCAGTGCCCTTTAAACAATTAAATGTATGACCTGTTATCAGAATCCTTTAATATGGACTTCCATTCTTTGACAGTAATTAGCTGATAAAGAAACATTTCTTGTCTCCTTTTTTTTTAGTGCATAGCAGGAGTTATGGACTGATGCTTTGCATGTCAACATACGTACAGGCACATGCATAATTGTTGGCTTTTGCAATTCCTTAATTGCGATTTTTAAGGAATCACAATTAAGGAATCGCAAAAGCCTATGCATGAAGAAATCGCAAATTGCGAGTCGCAATTAAGGAATACCTCCCCATTCATTCCTATGGGCCTAGAGGCCCATAGGAATGAATGGGAAAACATTCTCAATTTGCGAATATCAATTAGAGAATCGCAAATTGAGAATGCAATTTCAAGGGTGCCAGGGTGTCAAAAGGACTCCCTGCTGCTCCCCTGAAATTGATCCGTGCACATATGTTGCGCACACACATGCCCTAAGGTCATGTGTGTGCGCAACATGAAACTTTGAAAAATAAACAAAAGTGCATCTTTCGAAGTTCAACTTCATGGTAATTTGCTCCCCCAAATAGCGAAATTGCTGATTTTTTTACTTTCATGCATTGCATTTAAGGAATCGTAAAATGCGATTCCTTAAATGCAATCGCAATTTGAGAACTCGCAATTAACTGCAAATTCTCAAATTGCGAGTGCCTTGATCCTTGATGCATCGCAAAAGCTAATTTTTTTATTGCAAAAGGCCGATTTTTGCCAATCGCACCGTTTACAATCGCAAAAGGCTTTGATGCATGTGCCTGATAGCTACCTTGCTCTCTAGATGACTTCCACTAAACTTATAAAACATGGACCAGCCAAAAATATCAAGAGCTGTTTGACTTGTTTTACTTCTGCTGTATGGATTCCAAAGTGTTGCAATATACCTGCACCCGAAGGATCTATTGCATCAGAGGCAACATCTAGTACTGAGAGCATGTGAGTGAAAAGAAGTGGTTAGGTCCCCATTTAATATACGGTATAACATACCTCCACCATGTGTCTATTGGATATTACTGGATAATACCTATAACCTGTGAGGCGGTGACCTTAGGAGTGGACAAGACAGTCATCCCTGTTTTGTGATTTTTACATTTTCTTCAAAAATATCTATTTGATACTCTGCTCTTATATATATATATATATATTCACTGAAAAAACCATAGGTTATAGACCATATATAGTTAGGAATTAGCATTTACAAAACCTTGAAAATTCACTGAAAAAACCATAGGTTATACACCATATATAGTTAGGAATTAGCATTTAAAAAACCTTATTTTACTCACACAAAACCAATGAAATTCCATATATAGTTAGTTGTACTAACTATATATCGCGCACCCGCAATCCACTGCTGATCATGTCACATATTACATCATTCATGACATGGTCAGTGACATCACTGATGACATCACTGATGACATCTCAAATGACATCACTGATGACATCACTGATGACATCTCAAATGACATCACTGATGACATCACTTATGACATCTCAAATGACATCACTGATGACATCTCAAATGACATCACTGATGACATCACTGATGACATCTCATTTGACATTACTGATCACATCACTGATGACATCATTCATGTGATAATATGATGAACCTCTTCAGACTCTAATATAACCTTAGATACACTCAGTGTAAACAGACACTCATAGACTGTCACTCATCCATGGAGTTACACAGACACTTAGTCAGTCATGCAAAGAATCAATCACACCTCCATTTCCTCAACTATACAGTTATACACACCTTACTTATTCAAACTTATACTAAAACATATTTACTCACTTATACAATCCTGGATACAAGTTCACAATGATCCATACAGCCACTCACACATTCACTGGCTCTTATGCCCAGTTATTTATATATGTCAACTCTCACATGTACTGTATTTTACATACGTACTTACTTTGACATGTAGCACTGAGATATCCATTCACTCACCAATACACTCATGCACACAGTCAACCGCCCATACAGCTGTTTCCACATGCACTTTTGAACCCATACATCTAGTCAATCAACTGCTCACACATCTATGCAGAGAGTCATACACCTCCCAGCCACCCACACACACACTCAGTCTCCCATACAAATGCTTGGGCAACCAATCAATAACCCATATAGTTAATCATATAGCTACTGATCAACACATGCAGCAGTTTACAGAACAACAGACATAATGATGCACAAATTAAGACAGTTTAGTCACTAACCCATGCACTCAGTGAGACACATTTAATCAGTCACTCATACAGTCAGTCATGCCCCTACTAAATCCTTCATCAAGACACTTATACATCCACTCATTCTTCAATATGTAAGACATATTTTAACTTTACAGAATTATACAGTCACTGGATGTAGTCATCAGTGATGTCATCAGTGATGTCATTTGAGATGTCATCAGTGATGTCATCAGTGATGTCATTTGAGATGTCATCAGTGATGTCATCAGTGATGTCACTGACCATGTCATGAATGATGTAATATGTGACATGATCAGCAGTGGATTGCGGGTGCGCGATATATAGTTAGTACAACTAACTATATATGGAATTTCATTGGTTTTGTGTGAGTAAAATAAGGTTTTTTAAATGCTAATTCCTAACTATATATGGTGTATAACCTATGGTTTTTTCAGTGAATTTTCAAGGTTTTGTAAATGCTAATTCCTAACTATATATGGTCTATAACCTATGGTTTTTTCAGTGAATTTCATTGGTTTTTTAAAAGCTAATATCTATAGCTGTAAAATATATTCTTTATTACGTGACGTATCACGTAGCCACATGAGACGCCTCATGACGCGTCGCATAACCGTGACGTATCGGCTCAGCAGCGCAAACAAAACCCGTAACGTAAGCGTGCCGGAGCACGCTTACAGATATATATATTTTTTTTAACCTTAATTAGACAAAATCCACACGTGCACATATCTTGAGGCCTTGCAAAGGCACATCAAACAAACAGTCCCTACAATTTTGCCAAGTTTGCTGGAAATCTATTCCCTTAATTTTTTTTTTACTGTTTCTCTTGGTTTTCCCCTTGTTACGCTTACCGGGACGCTACCCGGTACGCGAACCGGACGCTCCAAAAACACAAGATGGCGGACTCCCGTTACGCTGCTGGTTAGCTGCCCGGTTCGCGTACCGGGAGGCGCCTCTACCGCGAAAAATCGCGGGGGACTTTAATATCCCCCTCATCAATCCTAGGGGGTCAGGAGGGGTTTACCTTGCCCCCTTTCCTTCATTTCCCCCTTCTTTTTTCACCACATCTTGTCTCTCGAACCTACCGAGAGACAAGATGGCGGCCGCTCCGGACTGTTTACAATGTTGACAGCTACGCTGCCGGTTAGCTGCCCGGTGAGCTGCCCGGTGAGCTGCCCGGTTCGCGTACCGGGACGCGCCTCTACGGCGTAAAATCGCAAAAAAAATATTTTTTTTATTTTTTGCCCCGCGGGGCACTTTAATATCCCCCTCATCAATCCTAGGGGGTCAGGAGTGGTCTACCTTGCCCCCTTTCCTTCATTTCCCCCTTCGTTTTTCACCACATCTTGTCTCTCGATCGTACCGAGAGACAAGATGGCGGCCGCTCCGGACTGTTTAGAATGTTGACAGACACCGGAGAGCCAATCAGCTTCGCTTCGCGAAGTTCCGTTACGCGTCAGGTACGCGAACCGGGGCGCTAACCGGAGCGCTGTCACAGATATATATATTTTTTTAAACGTTAATTTCTCAAAATCCACTGGAGCACATATATTGAGACATAGCAAAGGCACGTCGGGCAAACCATATCTACAATTTTGCCAAGTTTCATGTAAATCTATTCAGCCGTTCGAGCTAAAAGTGAGTCCAACCGCCCTATGGAAAAATGAATGGGAAAAACACGTTTTGGGACCCCCCTTTTTTCTCGGCCCCCCCTTGACGAAACCCCCCCAAATTTTCAGGGGCTGCTCAGAAACAAAATGTGCCATTTTCCTGAAAATTTCAGCCAAATACCGTCCACAAACGCCAAAGTTATTAGAAATAGAATTTTCAGAAATCCCATAGAGAAAAAATCCTAACTATATATACCCACCGGCTATCGCCAGTAGGTAATATACATATATAAACATATATAGTCTGCATATCTATATAAATATAAATGCATGCATACATATACATATATGCATACATATGCATGTTATTTACATGAAAGTTTTAAAAACACTAATAAAAGCAAAGCTAAAAAGCCACCTCATTACAAACAGAATGGCTTTAACTTAAACGAGGGCGAGGTCTATTGCATTTTCAATGCTTGTTTACTTTGGTTCTATCAAGAAGGCATTCAGATGTGTCACACATTTGCCATAAATTCTGAATGTTAGCACTCTAGTTGCTCATTAGATCACTGTAGTAAAGCTAGTGCTCACCAGGGAAGTCTGCTGCTAATCATGGTTTGCAGCCATTTTCCTGCATTTTTTATCCCGCAGACTTTCAGTCCGCATACCATTATCCCGCAAGGTCATTGACCTCGCATACCATTATCCCGCATTTTTTCAAAACGCATGTGCATTTATCGCGCATGCCTTTACAAAGAATTACGTTTTAAAGGCATGTATGGTAAATGCATTTGCGTTGTGAAAACCACGATGATGAGAGAGGTAAGTGGGTTTGTGTTAATTTTTTCGTGGGTTAGTGATTGTGTAGTGTAGTGTAGTGTTGTGTAGTGTAGTGTTGTGTTAGTGTAGTGTAGAGTTGTGGTGGTGGTTTAGTGTAGGGTCATGCTGGGGGTAGTGTTTTAGGGTTTAGGGTTGTGTTGTAGTGTTTGCGTAGTGTAGGGTCATGCTGGGGGTAGTGTTTTAGGGTTTAGGGTAGTGTTGTAGTGTTTGCGTAGTGTAGGGTCATGCTGGGGGTAGTGTTTTAGGGTTTAGGGTTGTGTTGTAGTGTTTGCGTAGTGTAGGGTCATGCTGGGGCTAGTGTTTTAGGGTTTAGGGTAGTGTTGTAGTGTTTGCGTAGTGTAGGGTCATGCTGGGCATAGTGTTTTAGGGTTTAGGATAGTGTTGTAGTGTTTGCGTAGTGTAGGGTCATGCTGGGGGTAGTGTTTTAGGGTTTTGGGTAGTGTTGTAGTGTTTGCGTAGTGTAGGGTCATGCTGGGGTGTAGTATTTTAGGGTTTAGGGTAGTGTTGTAGTGTTTGCGTAGTGTAGGGTCATGCTGGGGGTAGTGTTTTAGGGTTTTGGGTAGTGTTGTAGTGTTTGCGTAGTGTAGGGTCATGCTGGGGTAGTGTTTTAGGGTTTTGGTAGTGTTGTAGTGTTTGCGTAGTGTAGGGTTATGCTGGGGTGTAGTGTTTTAGGGTTTTGGGTAGTGTTGTAGTGTTTGCGTAGTGTAGAGTCATGCTGGGGTGTAGTGTTTTAGGGTTTTGGGTAGTGTTGTAGTGTTTGCGTAGTGTAGGGTCATGCTGGGGGTAGTGTTTTAGGGTTTTGGGTAGTGTTGTAGTGTTTGCGTAGTGTAGGGTCATGCTGGGGGTAGTGTTTTAGGGTTTTGGGTAGTGTTGTAGTGTTTGCGTAGTGTAGGGTCATGCTGGGGGGTAGTGTTTTAGGGTTTTGGGTAGTGTTGTAGTGTTTGCGTAGTGTAGGGTCATGCTGGGGGTAGTGTTTTAGGGTTTAGGGTAGTGTTGTAGTGTTTGCGTAGTGTAGGGTCATGCTGGGGGTAGTGTTTTAGGGTTTAGGGTAGTGTTGTAGTGTTTGCGTAGTGTAGGGTCATGCTGGGGGTAGTGTTTTAGGGTTTAGGGTAGTGTTGTAGTGTTTGCGTAGTGTAGGGTCATGCTGGGGGTAGTGTTTTAGGGTTTAGGGTAGTGTTGTAGTGTTTGCGTAGTGTAGGGTCATGCTGGGGTGTAGTGTTTTAGGGTTTTGGGTAGTGTTATAGTGTTTGCGTAGTGTAGGGTCATGCTGGGGGTAGTGTTTTAGGGTTTAGGGTAGTGTTGTAGTGTTTGCGTAGTGTAGGGTCATGCTGGGGTGTAGTGTTTTAGGGTTTTGGGTAGTGTTGTAGTGTTTGCGTAGTGTAGGGTCATGCTGGGGGTAGTGTTTTAGGGTTTAGGGTAGTGTTGTAGTGTTTGCGTAGTGTAGGGTCATGCTGGGGGTAGTGTTTTAGGGTTTAGGGTTGTGTTGTAGTGTTTGCGTAGTGTAGGGTCATGCTGGGGGTAGTGTTTTAGGGTTTAGGGTTGTGTTGTAGTGTTTGTGTAGTGTAGGGTCATGCTGGGGGTAGTGTTTTATGGTTTAGGGTAGTGTTGTAGTGTTTGCGTAGTGTAGGGTCATGCTGGGGTGTAGTGTTTTAGGGTTTTGGGTAGTGTTGTAGTGTTTGCGTAGTGTAGGGTCATGCTGGGGGTAGTGTTTTAGGGTTTAGGGTAGTGTTGTAGTGTTTGTGTAGTGTAGGGTCATGCTGGGGGTAGTGTTTTAGGGTTTAGGGTAGTGTTGTACTGTTTGTGTAGTGTAGGGTCATGCTGGGGGTAGTGTTTTAGGGTTTAGGGTAGTTTAGCTGTTTAGTGTATGCTAAAGGCATATTCGTTCTAAAAGTTTTCGTTATTTTAATTTGCGGCCTAATAGTACATGCGGGATTTTTTTTGCGGACTGATGGTATGCGGGATTTCGTCATATATTCGCTAATCATACTTTCTATGGCAAAATGAACCCCCTCATTTTGTTCCTTTTTAAATTAAATGTTTTAAGAGTTACCACTTTATTCCAATCAAGATGGCTTCAGGTGTGCCATACCTTTGTAATAAGTAGGACTGTTAGCACTCTAGTTGTTCTTTAGAACACTCTGGGACATTCTGTCATTGGGCTATAGTTGGGCTACATCTGGCTGATATTTGGGCTACATTTGTTTTTTTGTCTCTGGTGGCCATCTTTGGGCTACATTGGGCTACATTGGGCTACATTGGGCTACATTTGGGCTCCAACATATATATAGCCCAATGTAGCCCAATATATATTTTTCAAAGTTAATTTTCGTAAAAACCACTCGAGCCTATATCTTGAGACATAGCAAAGGCACATCTGGCTACCAGTCCCTACAATTTTGCCAAGTTTGGTGTAAATCCATTCAGCCGTTCAGGCTAAAAGTGAGGCCAACCGCCCTATGGAAAATTGCATGGGAAAAACACGTTTTGGGACCCCCCTTTTTTCTCGGCCCCCCCTTGACGAAACCCCACCACATTTTCAGGGGCTGCTCAGAAACAAAATGTTCCATTTTCCTGAAAATTTCAGCCAATTCTGTCCCCAAACGCCAAAGTTATTCGACATAGAATTTTCAAAAATCCCATAGGAAAAAAATCCTAACTATATATACCTACTGGCTATCGCCAGTAGGTAATATATATATATACACACACACATATATATATATATATATATTTATATATATATATTAAAGCTCCTGTCTTCATAGAAAACAAGCTGCACTCACGGGGTAAATTCTAATCAGCAAGAACACGTTTCGGCACTCTGCCTTCTTCTGCTCGCTTTTAATACAAAAGTAAACAGCGTATGCATGATTGTACTTTTAAACTTGTAGATAGACCAATCCCTTCCCTCCTTTTACCTGCTGTGCCCAATTGGATTCTATTTACGAGTTTAAAAGTACAATCATGCATACTCTGTTTACTTTTGTATTAAAAGCGAGAAGAAGAAGACAGAATGTCGAAACGCATTCTCGCTGATTAAAGAGTAGAATTTACCCTGTGAGTGCGGCGTGTTTTCTATGAAGACAGGAGCTCTTTAATTTTGAATGGACCCACCTCCATTTTGATCTGCACCCGTCGCAAGAGTGCAGCGAGCGCCCAGGTGGACATTGGAGCGTAATATAAAAATATCTATCTATCTATCTATCTATCTATCTATCTATCTATCTATCTATCTATCTATCTATCTATCTATCTATCTATCTATCTATAGATATATATTACCTAGGTAGTTATAGTTAGGACCTAGTTTCCATAGGAAAAGCGTTTTTTGTTTTCTCAGTATCCTTGGTGCCCGTTGACGAATCGTCGCAAAATGTTCAAAACTAGTGACCCCTCCGGTCAGCTTCTGTCTTGAAAGTTTCAGTGTAATTCAACAAGCGGGGGCTGAGAAAAAAGGGGGGTCCCAAAACGTGTTTTCCCCATGTAATTGTCCTTAGGAAAGTTTAGACAAAGCTACAGCCCAAACTGCTGAACGGAATTACACCAAATTTGGCAAAAAGGTAGGTCTTGTTTCAGAAAGAGCCTTTTTTGTTAAATGGTGTAAATCCGTTCAGTAGTTTTTAAAATATTAAAGGAAAAAGAACTTTATATATCTGGGCGGAGCCTACCCACACACCTCATCGTGAGATCTGATTGGCTGTCAGCATTTCATCCAAGAAGCGTTGGCAGCCATCTTGGGACCATTATACATGATAGCACCTCATTAAAATGCATTGCAGTGAATGGAAGGTTATGAAGGTCACCAAAAGGAGAACGTATAAAGGGTGATAAGACTTTAGTTACATTATAAATCATTTGTTGATGGTACCATACTAATTTTAGGAATTGTGGTGTGTTCTAAGGTGATTTCACCCTGTGAAAAAGCCGTCTGCCGGGATATCATGAATCATGTTTGAGAGAAAACTATTTTCTCATACTTTTTCCACAGAGTTTTGGAAGGTGATCCAGAAGCTAAAATGGAGCATATTTTCTGTAAATTCACATTATCTTTCTCAGTCATGTGAGAATGAAGTCTGACATTCTCAGTAAAACATGTACATCCAACAAGAGCAGAGACTGTCAGTTGATTCCTTTGTGTTCTACTGCATCTTCCCAGAATGTTCTAAAGAACAACTAGAGCGCTAACAGTCTTACTTATGACAACAGTATTGCACACCTGAAGCCATCTTGATTGGAATAAAGTGGTAACACTTAAAACATTTAATTTAAAAAGGAACAAAATGAGGGGTTTTATTTTTGCCCTATAAAGTATGATTAGTGCTGCATAAAGAAACATTAGGGAACATGTTGAGTTACTTCTCAAATCTATTTCATAAACGAATTCTGACATACACACTGAAACATGCACTTTCAATACCAGCAGCAGACTTCCCTGGGGAGTAGTAGCCTTACTACAGTGATCTAATGAGCAACTAGAGTGCTAACATTCAGAAATTATGGCAAATGTGTGACACATCTGAATGCCTTCTTGATGGAATCAAAGTAAAAAACTGAAAGTATTTCCTATTGAGGAGACTGTAGTAAATGAGGAAATTAGGAAACTTCATAAGAAATAAGTCTCCCAAGATGGCCACCAGATACAAAAGAGACCAAATGTAGCACAAATATCACCCAGATGTAGCCCACGTATAGCCCAATAACAGAATGTCCCAGAGCGCTAACAGTCTTACTTATGGCAAAAGTATGGCACACCTGAAGCCATCTTGATTGGAATAAACTGGTAACACTTAAAACATTTAATGTAAAAAGGAACACAATGAGGGGATTCATTTTGACATTGATTATGATTAGTGCTGAAGAAAGAAACATTAGGCACATTTTGAGTGACTTCTCAAATCCTCTTCTATTTCATAAAACAATTCTGACATGCAGACTGAAACATGCACTTTCAATACCAGCAGCAGACTTCCCTGGTGAGCAGTAGCTTTACTACAGTGATCTAATCAAAATGTGTGACAATCTGAATGCCTTCTTGATGGAACCAAGAAAAAAACTGAAAGTATTTCCTACGGAGGGGACTGCAGTAAATGAGGAAATTCGTTTTTTTTAAATATTTTGTGCTTTAGCAGTTTTATATAGTGCTGACTGTTCAGGTATTGGAGTGCTTTACATGAACATTGGTTACATCATACAAGGACAAATTCATTTTGATTGTAGACATGGGGAGATTAAGTGATTTGACCAGAATCACAGAATGCCGAGCTGAAGCAGAAACAGCCGCTCTGAAAGTAACACTATATCCTCTTCCCTAACATTTAATCAAGAGGTCAACTGGATAAAAAAACATAAAGATAACAAATAATTTAAAAGTGCTTTGTCGCTATTTGAAAACTCAGAAAATATGTCATCATTTTAGTTTTTTAGAGCACTAACCATAATTTCGATGCAATTTGAAGACCTTCTCATCTATGTAATAAGGAAAAGCTCTACGCATTACAGTTTTGATTACATCAAGATGACGTCAGACGTTCCACACTTTTGTAATAAATATAGAATGTTAGCAATCTAGTTGTTCATTAGGATACTGTTGAGAGGCAGAGGCCAGGAGCACGGACTCTGAAAATTGAAGGCAGGTAGGAGGGTGCATAGGCAACAATTGGACCACACTGGGCAGGCAGGAAGGGCAGTGGCAGCACAACAGACTATAGAGGGCAGTGGAAAGGGGGGTCGGGGCAACAAACCAACAATACAGGACTGGCAAGAGAGGCTGTGGCAATATAATAGACAATTGTGGGCAGAAGGAAGATGCAGTGGTAGTACAACCATACATGCCAACAGACCCGATTTAGCCAGGAAAACGTCCATTGTTTTGAAGCCCAAATGGGCTTTATTTGATCTGTCTCCTGTCTACAATCTCCTCTTTTTCAATGTAAGCCAAAGGAGTACTCTAGTTTTTTTCAAAATCTCCCTCTTACCAAGTTCAAAATGTTAGCAAATATGGTACATTGGATCATGGAAGGCAGGAGGAATTGGGGTAGGGACATGAACTCGGATAAAGAGGACAGGAGGGACATAGAGAGGTGCACCAACCTGACCATACAGGGCAGGCATCAGGGTTTGCAGCAGCACAATACCCCACACAGGGCATGTGGGAAGGGAGTGCAGCACAACAATTCATAGAAAGCAATAAGGAGGGGACAGGACCATGCACATGGACAACAGAGAATAGAGGGGGAAGAGGAAATGGCAGCTAGCTGACCATAATGGACATACAGGAGAGAAAGCTGCAGCATAACGTACCATAAAGGGCAGGAGGGAGGGATCAGGGGCATTACAACGGAACAGGCAAGCCAGGAGGGAGGGAAAAGGGATCTGCACATGGAAAACAGAGGGAAGGGGGTAGGGCAAGAGCAGCATGCTGACCATGGAGTTAAAAAATAAACAGAACAAATGCCAATGCTGCAATACAGCTATGAGCTAAATGTTGAAACAATGAATGAAACAATTGCTTTCAAGAAACCACTTTTTCCGTTTCTTACAAAAGTCAAAAACCTTTATTTAATTCTTTTTCTTTTTTACATTCGAGTGTATCTTTTTGGAACAATTTTTTCTTTTATGAACACTAAACAAGGAAAAAATTGTATTTAAAAAAAGTGGGAAGCACCATGGAGTAATCTAACCCATTCAACCTCTAAAATTTCAAGAACACAAGAACATCAATCAAACAATGTCAGACTCACTCACCGTTTGACACATCCAACCATACACCCACTCTCTCTTCACTCATACAAAGCCCACCCAGGGGTCCTAATTGTGGGGACCAAGGAATTTTTTTTTTTTTTTTTAGGAAACCTACTTTTTTAGCATTTTTGTACACTGAATCCTTGTGTACAAGGAAAAACAAGCCGTCAAAAATTAAATACAAAATTCACAAATATATACAAAACTTTGAAAACAGATCGGCCTGAACAACTATGGTCTATGCGTTTCGAATCACCCAGATTGCAGGGATTCTCCTCAGGACCGAACTTTCTTCACTTTCATGCAAATGTATCTGTCAGAGTTTGTTTATTCTTTTTCCATCAAGTTCAGGAGTAACAGGATGAATCAGCAGATGACTTGTCCCAACTTAATCCTTATGAAATCCTTTCCATTCAATGGGATTGCCGCGTCAATGTTATTGTCCGTTCTTTAGGAGAAGATGCAAACAGTCTTTATCCCTTCCTCTCACAGGTTCCTTTAGAAGACGAGGTGGGCATTCTGTGTCCACACTGATGTATTTATTTTCCATCTGTATCACTTTTCAACGGCTGGGCCCTGGGTCACTTCCATCCGGGGTACACCACATCCTTTTCAGAGCACGTGATGTCATCAGTGATGTCACTGACCATGTCATGAATGATGTAATATGTGACATCATCAGCAGTGAATTGCAGGGACGCGAGTTATAGTAATCTCAACTAACTATAACAGCAAAATTTCTCTGGTTTTGTATGAGTGAAATGTCCAACTTACTATAACTTTCCTGTTGTTTTTTCAGTGAATATATATATATATAGGTATCTATGTTTATATATATATAAGAGTGTTAGTATACTAGGAACCTAGGAAGGAAGGAAACAAATCTTAACATGGGGCTTAGCCAATAGGTGTGATTCAAGGTCATTTGCAGAGAGGCAGGAGGCCTTCTCAAGGGAGGCTTAAGGTTGCTTGAAAAGATGAGTCTTCTTTTATTTCTAAATTGCAGGAGGGTTTGGGCACCTTGACATAATCCACCATGTACTGCATAATCTGTAGATCTGAGCTGAACCAGATGCGTTTCTAGAGTCGCTGTCCTTGTGCGCAGAAGTACACTTTGTAAAGATTAAGTGCTCACCCTAAAGCTATTTGTAGTGCTGTTTAGCTTTAAAGAATGGAAACTTCTACCCAAAAAATATGAATATTCCAATTAATGGATGGACTGAGAAAGTGTGTTTGTTGAAAGAAACAAACTCTTGCATGATCCAATTCAATTCAAACTATGTGGAAAGAATAACTGTGTGGGAGATTGCACTTCTGCTGCGTTTGTTGCAGCACTTCTGATAATAAAACAATAATCAAAAGATGACTGCTTCTCCAGTATGCCCATCCTCGACTCAGAGGAAACGTGGCCATGTTGCAGAACATGCAGATATGTGCCGGTTTGCAAAAATTAGACATCATTCACTGAAAAAGTTTTGTTAAGGCCAAAGGCACTTACTGCTACTTCAAAAAGGAGATTCTTATTTTGGTAAGCAATATATAGAATGTCATGTAAATTTCAAGTATACTTTAAATATAATTCCCCACAACTGACCGCACACTATATGGCATAGAATTAATGTGTGGCTCCAGCTGGGTGCACTTTATTGCGTTTACAAAGTAAACCTGATTTTTTTTGTATAATTGGTGATCTGGTAGGTATCACAGATAGGGCGCACTTTCCAAGTGTGCGCCTCGGCGCACCTTAAAACTGATGCACCAGGTGCTAACATGGAACGTGCTCCCTATCAGGAAGAATGCGCTGCCTTACGGGCAACCATGAACTTGCACTGCCCCCAGGGCAGTGGCGCGTATTCAAGAGAAATACGGAGCAGCTGTTTTAAAGCTGCTCTTCATTTCTCTGTGTAGGCAGCAACAGACACATGCACTTAGAGATCCCCTTGCAGGGGGTGCAGTGAGTGACTCCACCCACCTGCAAGGGGATGTCTGGGGGTCCTTAGGACCCCTTATCATCCCTTTTACGGTCTGCATTTAGAAGCACACTGAAAGCGCGCCTTCTAAAGGCATTTTTACCTCTGAGCCCACATTGGTTATACCTGCAGTCGCAAATGCAAAGTTATTCCCTCATTTGCATGGGACCATGCACCCATGCAAGTGTGGGAACACCCTTGAATGATAGTGCTGGCGCTATATGAGCGCCAGTGCTATCTGTATTACAAAAGGGGCACACAATCATTTGCGGATCCTTTTGTAACAGCAATGTGCCCCAGGGAATAATAAGGGGGGTGCAAACGCACGTTGTGCCTCTGGGGCACTTATGTAATATGGCCCCAGTGGCAGCAGCGGCTCCTCCGCTAAGGCGGAGGAATTTGAATTTGAATTTGAATTTGAATTTGAATTTGAACGTCTCCCTACTGCTTTTCAGCAGTGCAAAAATGAAAAAATAACATTATAAAAATGCAATGTTATTATTATTTTATTTTTCCGTAGTGCCTCATTTCTAGATGCAGAGCAGGGCGGGCAGGGAGGGCTGGGCAGTCAAGAGCAAGGGGAGGAGTGGTGGGCACTCTCTAAGTGATGGTTTGCCTGGCAGTCTTGGCCCGGCCTAATAGTTATGCACACTTAGCATGTTCTCCACTAGGTTGTATTGCACAGCCTGGGTGGAGAACATGCACAGGCTCCCACTACCTGTGTGAGTGCTGAAACACAGTGCTCAGACCAACCACAACACTGCGGACAGCAGTGTTGTGATTGGCTTAGGCGAGCCTGTGTGCTTCCTGCTTCCGGGACTCGTCAGGAAGATAAGCGGTATAAAGACGATAGAGGAGGGACTGAGGCTGAGAAGAGGTACTTTTCAATATTTTGTTTCACCCCCTCCCCGCTCCACCACCCATGATCTGTGCCAGCCGCCACTTTCCAGGTGCTCTATTATACAATGCATCTCATTCTCCTTGTTAGTGCCGGGCGCACCTGGCGCTTCCAAGGAGAGGCACCATATTAGATTAAATGCAGTGCCCCCAGGGCAGCCACAAACGTGTGCTACCCTGGGACAGTGCATTCAAGTGAAATACAGAGCGGCTTCAAAGCAGCACTCCATGTTTCACTGTACAGATGGCAAAACACCTGCACTTTTATGAGGGGTTAAAGATGCCCATACAGGTGGGTGCAATGAGTGACTGCACTCGCCTGCAAAGGATGTCTAGGTAGTCCATAGGATCCCCTTCACCCCCTTCAGAGGGCTACCATCAGAGCACACATTGACAGTGCACTACCTTCTAGGTGATACACTGTCAATGCGCCTCCAAACAGCTTCTTTGCCTCTGCGCCCACATCTATAATACAGCGCAAGCCCAGAGGGAAAGAGATTCCCTCATTTGCATAGGGCTAAGCCCCCATGCAAATGAAAGAATGCCCTTTGATAGCGCTGGCCCTATATGTGCACCAGCGCTACCTGTATTAGAGAAGGGGCCGCACAAATGTCTGCTTCCCCTTCTGTAATAACAAAGTGCCCAGGGGGCGCACAAAGTGGACACAAATACCACTTACGCCTCAGGGCACTTTGTATAATATGGACCCCTGGTATACTCCCAGACACTATTGTTTATTCAAAATATAAACACTTGTATTTCTTATCAGATATTTGCGGCTGGATACCATAAAGTAAATTTGGGAAATAATATGTGATACATTTTAGATTGCCTACTATAAAAAAAGATGACCAACTTGGGCTGCGGCGTTTAGTTGATTTGTCACTGGTATTTCTTTGAAGTGGCACAGTACTAAATACAATTGATGATTTTGCCAGAAACCTAGCATTATCTGCTAAACCTTCAAAGAACATTAAGTAGCGCAGCAATAGTGCCCAGAGCAGCTTGCACCACAGCAGATAGCACAACAGCACAATAAAACATACAACTAAAGCATAACATAACAACAGAGCATAATAAAACAACACAGTAACTGCACATCAAATACTCAGCAGAATGCAGTGCTTCAGACCACAACACAACAAAACAACCACAATATAATACAAATAAATGAAAGCACAAAAAAAAACAATAATCCAACCCCTTGTAAGAACTGTCAGCCTTGGACTGGTCTTTCCCAAACCTTTTGCCTTCTTCCTGCATTTTTGTGCTGATCTCATTCTTGCTGGCCTTAGGACTCTGTGCACTTTCCCATTGCTAACCAGTGCTAAAGTGCTTGTGCGCTCTCCTCTAAACATGGTAATATTTGCTTATCCCAAATTGTCATATTTAATTTACTTATAAGTCCCTAGTAAAGTGGTACTACATGTATCCAGGGTCAGTAAATTAAATGATACTAATCCCTGAGTGTGCCACCCACTTAAGTAGGCCTATCTCTCCCATAGGCTAACATTGGCATTGCCTTATTACATTTTATAGGTGTCATTTCCAAATAGGAAGAGATACCATTTCATGTTTGGTGTCTCTGGAATCACCATTTAAAATCCTAACTTATGGTGAAGTTGGATTTTAAATTGCAATTCTGAAAATGCTACTTTTAGAAAGTTACTAACAAAAAATTGGGCAACCCAATAGTTCCTTGGAGGCTTAGGTAAATCAATAATTGGTACCTACAAGTGACTTTTTTAAACAAAAAAATCTTCTAGGACCCAACAACTTTTTTTATGAAGCCCTAATTAGTGGCTTATAGCAAGTAATTTAACAAAATTAGTTATATTCATTATCAACAACTGGTAAAGGGAAACAGAAAAAATGCAAATACAAACCGGGTGCATACTTTTGGAGAAATATATGTACAGAAATATATCACAAAAAAGAGTACAAAATATAATACACATAAATACAAAAGTGACGAGATAAATTTTCTTCACAGCAACTGTTTTCTCATAAACACTTTTGTTATAGCCTATTTCAAATATTTAGAAATGAGGAAAACATCATTGAAGATACAAAGAAAAAATCCAAAAGAACATTTACACATGAAAATGGGCAGGATTGTCGACATTTCGGTCTTGTCTCTTGCTAACGTCTATAAGACCATCTTCGGGCGAAATGTTCTTATGTGGACTGAAGACCCTGGAGCAAAAAATAACCCTAACCATTTGTACAAGGCATATGGATGATGATTCACAGAAAAGCAGTGCAGAATGGCCTCCAACAATCTACAATTGTGTTGTGACGGTTTTCCAAATATTTATGCTCGCCACAGAGCTGCAGTCAAATATACAACATGCCACTACGTTTGAATTCTTAAGGGCGGTGACGGAACTGAAACAATTTCAATTTAATCAGGAATTCCTTTGCCAAGTCGGGAGACCTTCATGGATAGAGACCCGAAACATCGACCATCCTACCCATTTTCATTTGTAAATGATCTTCTGGAATTTTTCATTGTATCTTCAATTATGTTTTCCTCATTTGTATATATTTGAAATGGCTATAACAAAAGTGTTTATGAGAAAACAGTTGCTGTGAAGAAATGTTATCTCAGTCACTTTTGTATTTATCTATATTATATTTGGTGCACTTTTTTGTAATAACATTTTCTACATAAGTTTGTACTGCAAAAGTATACACCCAGTTTGTATTGTTTGCATTTTTTCTGTTTCTCTTTACCTGTTGTTGCTAAACACGTCTTGAATGAAAATAATGAATTGGTTGATTTTTTTTGCTATAAGCCACTAATTAGGGCTTCATAAATAAAAAAAATCGATTCCAGAGGATATTTTTTGTTAAAAAACCCTTGTAGGCACTCTACCAATTATTGACTTTTAGAAAGTAGGCATTTTCCTGCCTTAGCCTGTCTCTGGTCATATGACTGGGTGTAGCTGACGGTTCGGCTTTGTGTATTCCTTCTAGTCAGCCACACACAATAGGGTGTTTGAGTGTGCCTGGGTGGACCATCACTGGCAGTATGGGATGGAGGAGCTGGACACAGCCTCATTAACACCTGAACAGGATGTGTCTTGCCTCCACACAAAGTGCTGCTTCTTCACTGTAGTTAATCTAGAGCCAGGAATGAGGAAGCCGGATGCCCGTGAACTTCAAAAGGAAATCTCTAGAAGCCTTTTTCCACTTCAAAGGCACCTCTGGGTATAAATCCTGGGCCTCAGACACCACCACTTCAGTACACTTCGGAACCTCTGGATACTCTACCAGGAAGAAGGACTGCTCTGCTGCTGAAGGACTGCCACTAAGCTGGACTGCAGTCTACTGGACTCCTGCTTTGCTGTGATGACTTGCTGCCTGCTGCCTTATTCCCTGGGTGAGAAGGACTGGGCCTGCATCTCTTGAACCCAGAACCCAGAGTAACCCTAAAGACTAGTTGGCTGGCCTCCTGCTCTGAAGCCTCAGGGACCTAACAGGTTTCCAACAACCTTCAATCTTCACGGGACTCTGGCATCTGTGAGTCTCCCGTGCCAAGTGGTGCCACCCTCGTTCTGGACCTAGGAAGTCAGCTTAAGGTGCTTTACCAGCCACTGTGAACCCAGCAGAGCAGATGCATCTCCTCTGCTTCTTGATGCAACACCGAGCAGAACTGGTGCATCTTCGATGTGGAGGAGATAATAGCCGTCGCAAAGTCCGGGGTTGCAGCTGGCACCTGCAATACCTTATAAGCCGCAACTGGGCAACACACTATCGGCACAGACCCTCTCATCTCTCATCAGTGGCAGCCTCAATGACGAAGATGGACTCCGCATCTCAGCCTCGCAGCTTTTTGGAACCAACACATCACCCTGACTGTGTGGCGTATCAGTGACTCCCGACTTGGCGTCGCAAGCCCAGTCGACAGGATCCTCAATGAGGACGCAGGAACTCGCACCACAACCTCACATCATCTTGGAATCAAAGCATCGCTGGGATGCATGGTGCACCTTCGATGGAGATCCACGCAGAGATCTGCAACCCAGAATTTAAGGTACTTTTGTTCAACAGGCCTAACTGGGTCCCTGTGGCCATGCTCCATTGCAGTCGGCCTAAAATTGAGACTTTGTCCCTGTCCGGTATGAAGTTGAGACTTTGTCCCCATACGCTACACCCAGATATCCACAGTTGGCTCTTTGTGCCTTTTGGTGCTATTTCCTCTAAAAACTTTAAAATTCAATATATCTGGGTACATCAATTGGATTTTTTGTTGTTTGGGTCTTGCATTATATATTAAATTAAGCTTTATTTTTCTAATCTAGCATGGGATCCTTTTGTATTGTGTTTCATTCTTTTACTGTTTGAAGTGTTGCTCAAATACTTTACACATTGCCTCTAAGTTAGGCCTGACTACTCAGTGCCAAGCTACCAGGGGGATGAGAACCGGTTAATTTGGGGCTTGCTTGTGCCTTACCTTGGCAAGGATTGTGGTTGCTGCTTGAGCAGGGCTCACACCCCATTCAACCAGTAACTCAATTTCTTACCCCTTTGTATCAACCCATTGCATTGTTAACTAAGGGGCTAATCCATGTTTACAGTGGTAGACATTATCTTTGGCTGGCTAATCTCATTTTGTTTTGTAAACACTAGAATGACATACCAAATTCTGTTCCTTTCAGCCAATCATTTTGAAACTGTTCAAATTAAATGACTTGGCTAATGCGAATATTTAATTCAATTGTCTTTACAGAATCATATATGTGATGTATGTGATTCCTTTGTAATCATGTTGAGTTTAACCAAACTGCCATACAGTTAACTTGAGATTGAAAAAAGGGTATAATCAAAGTTATAAATTAAGTTTATTATGCTATTTAAATGTACAACATGTCAAAAAACCGTTTTAAAGCACATGGGGTGGGTGGGTGTTAGGTGGGGCGTGTTGTCATGAATGGGTGCCTGTGCAAAAAAATGGGTCACAACATATCTATTGCTCTGGCGCACGGTGTTATAATACAACACACGAAAGGCAATCTTTTCTCAGGTTGGCAAAATATAGCCTTCAAACTAGCACGTATTCCATCTGCCACTGTCACTGTGCCACAGGGCTTATACTCAATGACACAGCGAGGCAGGCGATCAATGCCAGAAATACATTTATTCACACTATGAGTCCATACTGTATATTGAGCGATTCATCACCGCTTAGTGTTGGTCTGTGGCCCAGAATCCCACATCCCACTCTTCCATTCTTGTGTTCTGTGACTGATGCGAATCTAGCTGGAACCAAAACATGCTGGTATAACCCGGGTCTTTGCAATAACTGCTGTTTATATTGACAACCTATATTGTTATTAATAGCAATATCGTGCATCAGTTTGAAGGATTCCAAGAATTTAGAGCTTGAGTTATCTTTAGAGCTACATATGCAGAAATAAGGCGGGTTAATTAACACCTACACAACTTCCGCCAGCAATATTTTCAAGAGATTTGTGCTTCAGCTTTGTCAATTCTATTTTAAAATGAGTTTATGTTCACCTCTATTTAAAAGTCCAACTTCAGTTGTATGTTATAGGTGTGTTTAACCTTACTCCGGTATCTTTTTTTAATGTTTTTCTTGTTTCAGCCTTCCTACATCGCCACCACACATTTGCTTGTTTCTGACAGGCCAATTTCTTAGACATACTCCTCAGTTCCTGACTGGAATTTCATAACCATGGTAGTGTATACTTCTTTTTAAAATTGGTGAATGTTCCTTTATCTCCTAAGTTGAAATCACCTGGCTATCTCCCTTTCATTCTCTCTGCCCATTTTGCTATGTGCCTTTGGCTAGTACCAGAATTTAAATTGTGACCTTGGGCCTTCCCTAAAGTCATTTCTAGCTTCCAGTTTCGGGGAGTTAAATGTCATGTTTAGTAACCTTCTTGATATTAAACATATCATTCCTGACAAAACTTAACATCGCAAATCGAAGTCACAAAAAATACACATTTTTACTCAACTTGTTGCCTTGTGTCATTGTTATGTTCGCGTGAAAAAAATTGTGTTTTACACAACATCTTCAGCTCTGTGGTTAGTAGAGTCTTGTAAGCGATCATAAATAGAAACATATTCAAAACGCTAAAGAGTAAACGAAGTCGTTAACATAGTGTATAATTCAATGTATGGTCCCTAAGTGACCATATACTGGTGGTCAAGGACACTATGGATTTCTTAAATCTCTTTTTTCTGCATATAATTGTATCAATGCATTTTCCTTTTGGAGTAGACACTAGACTTGATTGATGTCAATTAGTGTGCTGCCATCAGGATCAAGGTCATGTGATGTCACCTCCTGTGATGTCATTTAGGCATGTGAAATCACTTCTGCTACCCGGGAGTTTTTGTGAATTTACATCCATGTATTAAAGACTCAAACAGTTTGCTACATGTTCTACTGAACCATGGTTTGGCAGAATTTCCTTGCTGCTATTCCTCTCCATCTTCCTGCAATAAGGCATTGACGCAATCTTTAAATGTTTTGCTGCCTGTGTATAGCATGAGTTTTATTTTTATGGTGACAGCAACTGAGTCTGATTTTTAGTGTGGCCTCTCCTTTCATCACTGTTTATCCCAACCTCAGGAAATTCCACCCTGAACTGAGAACTCCCCCAATGTAACAAGGAAAACTACATCCAAGGAGTAGTGACAATAAAACGCCACTTAAAACATATCTCTAGTGTCTTAACAAAACAGGTATCACGTGTATCACATTTTTTAGATTTCCGATCAGCTGCAAAGAATAATTGTACGTTTCTTTAGCTCTTTGGGTTAGCCCATACATAGTGGGCTCACCCAACTATCATGGCGGTTTAAATTTCGTACACAAATTTGGTACACATCACAGTGTCAGTGATTGGACCTGGACAAGATTCCAGTCTGAATACTCAATTGATAAATGAACAGACATGAAAACCCCTTTCTGCAATCTCTACCGAATGGCGGGGGTGCTAAGAAGGATAATTCAGCGAATGCTTGACATTATTGCATTTTGTTCTCAATATATTCATTATATCTGAAAGAGAGTGCCTTGCATTTAACACTAAGAAATTACATTTGAGAATAATTGAATCCCAGATCCCGGATCCCGGATCCTCTAGTGTTTGTCCTTCACTAACCTGTTGGATGATCAGACAGGATTTATGTAATGAAACAGCTTAGCTCTCTTTGGCCTGAAATGTTTCTGTCATTTGTATGATTTTTCAAACAGTTGGAGTGAGTATGGGAGCACTTTTAAGTCAACTCTGGAGAGTACTGTGAATTTTGTTTTTAATTGTCTGAAAGTAGTTCTCCGCCGCGTTCTCAATTTTTGCTGGGTTAATTCAATAATTTCCATTACTGTCACATTGTTTGGTCTTGGCCAAGCTTCACAGTCTTCATTTTTAATCTGGTCTGGCTTCATTATCCTACTTGATGTGTTGATAGTTACATATCTGCATGACAACCATCAAGTCTTCTAGTTTACTGTTTCTGTTCTTTGTCACAGGGAGCCTACCACCTTCTGTCCTTTTCGATTTAAAAGCTCCATGCCTACAAATACTTCTTCTTTGGGGGCTCCCACAAGGCTGTCTCGTTATTTTACTGTATTATCAATTTCTTGGAATTTTTGTAATGCAAACCATCCACCAAGGCTTACTTCTTTCTGCCTCTGGCCATTCGGTTCCCCACCAACCCAACCTACCCCCGACCTAGACCGGAGCCATTACAAAGCACACCAAGGTCTTGTTCAGGAGAGCTCTCTGCCATTCCAAAATAAAAACCTCCATCCAAGTCACAGGATTAATATTTTTAATTAGTAGCTCTACAGGGATAGACAAGAACAATTAGAAGCATTCAAGTGCTCTTAAAGTTTGTGTCAATATGGCAGCCAAGCACCTTCTCAAAAAACCATCTTCATATGTATGTATATCTCAGATGTCCATGGACCACAAAAATCAGGAACGAGCACCACCTCATTTGGGGCTTATTTGGGGCTAAAGCCACCCATCCAGCCACTGCACAGCCACTTGTGATCTCCAGCACTGGATGTTTTACGGATTTGGATGCTATTTACTTACTTCTCTGGGTCCAGTCAAGCAATTTCACACATTTTCATCTTCTTTGATGTGCCAGTCTGATTCTTAGGGGCAGATGATGATGTAATACGGAAAGTGTTCTGACTGAATCGGTTCCGGAATTGATTTCGACCTAATCGGGTTGTGCGACTCCAATCGACTGATTACGGTGCTTCCCAACATCGTTCGGTCGGACTTCAATGGGCGCCTGAGTTCCCAACGAGAACTAGAACTCAGGCTCCCATTAAAAGAAGGGGTGGTTGGGGAAAACCTTGCACCCTCTAGCAGGCACCCCATGATGCCTGCCAGATTGTGCATGTTTGGAAAGAGGGGTCCGTTGGCTACACCCACGGGCCTCAACTGGACATCTCCAGGTAAAGGGGTGCAGCAACTGACCCCAAAGACAGCTGTTTTGTGTCAGGCAGACCGAATCAGAATGGTTGTCCGGATAGGTCATCATAATCGCTCGCTCAGAAACCGTGTCCATAGAGCTGTAGGATTCGGTTCTGAAAGACTCAGCCTGTCGGAATACTTTTTCGGAACCGATTTGGACAGCCCGAACGGTTTCCGGGCATTGTAATCGGTTGTTGGGAAATGTGTACGATTCGGTTGGAAACAAGTGTACCGAATCAGATTCTGAGATACTGAATCCCATTCGAAGCCTTTCCAAATAACATCGTACAATAACTTTCGTGTTACAGTGTATGTTTACAGAACACCACTGATACAGAGTGTTGCCCGCCGAGAACCACCTGACTGAATTTGGCATTAAAGTGTTGTGGTTTTATAATCAGAACCCAGGATCCATAATGCTTGTTTACCATTGTAGTGTTTTTGTCTTCCATAATGCTCCATGGCAAAGCAGGTAGTGATGATCATTTGCAGCTGTGTGAAATTCATACAGTATTCAAAAAATTAGGCCTGGTGAGATGTATATGCATAGCCACACCCTGATCTGAGATTGGCGATTTACTCCCACTGCTTCAGATGCCTTGCTGAACTCAAAATGGAGGAGTTTTACTCAAATATATTGCCTTGTTTTGCAATCTGCACTATACACCCACACCTTATTGCTCAGAGGCATACTTCCCTTGGACGATCCTCTCAATCAATCAATCAATCAATCAGGGATTTGTGAAGTGAGCTACTCACCAGTGAGGGTCTCAAAGTGCTGTGGGTGCGTGCATCTCCGATTCAGCCAAAGAGCCAGGTCTTGAGGCTCTTCCTGAAAGTGTGCAGCTTGGGGGAATGTCTGATGTTGAGCAGGAGCTCGTTACAGGTCTTTGGCGCATTGTCAGAGTAGGCTTTTCCGCCCACTCTGGCTCTGCAGATGTGTGGAGTTTCGGCGAGGGTGAGGTCGGTAGAGTGGAGGTTTGGCTTGGGTACGTGGAAGGAGACGTTTTCGTTGATGTATTGGGGTCCGGTGTTGTGGAGGGATTTGTAGGCGTGTGTGAGGTGTGAGTAGCTTGAAGGTTACTCTCTTCTCAACGGGGAGCCAGTGGTGGTCTCGTAGGTGGTGGGTGATGTGGTCATGTCGTGGGATGCTGAGGATGAGTCTGGCAGCGGTGTTCTGGATGGTGTGGATATTTCGGAGCAGGGATTTGTTGATTCCGGCATAAAGGGCATTTCCGTAGTCTAGTCTACTTGTTAAGAGTGTGTGGGTGACGGTCTTTTTGGATTCAGGGGGGATACACTTGAAGGTCTTTTGGAGGATGTGGAGGATGTTGAAACACGTGGAGGAGACAGCGTTGATCTGTCGGGTCATGGTGAGGGAGGAGTCGAGTATGATGCAGAGGTTCCTGTCATGGTCTGTGGGAGTGGGAGGGTTGCCCAGGGCAGTGGGCCACCAGTTGTTGTCCCATGCTTAGTCTGGTCTGAGGACAAGGATTTCTGTCTTCTCTGAGTTGAGCTTCAAACAGCTGCTGCTCATCCAGGATGCAACGTCTTTCATTCCTTACTGGAAGCTGAGTCTGGTGATGTTGGGTTGCTTTGTGAGGGAAGGATGTGCTGGGTATCATTGGCGTGGAATACTATGCTGAGTCCGTGCTGTCTGATGATGGCAGCGAGGGGGCAATGTAGATGTTGAAGAGCGTGGGGTTCAGCGATGATCTCTGTGGGTTTGGAGAGGAAAGGCGAGAGTCTGATTCTTTGGGTATGGCCAGTCGGGAAAGAACTGATCCAGTGGAGGGCAGTTCCTTGCATGTCAGCGTCGTGGAATCTGGCTGTGAGAGTGGTTGGTAGACATTGTTGAAGGCTGAAGAGAGATCTAGAAGGATGAGGGCCGCCATGTGGCCCTGGTCGAGGAGGGTGCGGGTGTTGTTTGTGGCGACAAGGAGGGCAGTCCTGGTGCTGTGGTTGCTGCCAAATCTGGATTGGGAAGAGTCGAGGATGGAGATGGCTTCGATTAAGTTTGTGAGCTGAGTGTTGACGATCTTCTCAGTGACTTTGGCCACGAAAGGGAGGAGAGAGATGGGTCTGCAGTTTTTGAGGTCCATAGGATCTGCGGAGGGCTTTTTGAGGAGGGACTTGACTTCTGCGCGCTTCCAATCATTGGGGAAAGTGATAGATTTGAATGTGGCATTGATGTGCGCTGTAGCTTAGGTGCTATAGCGGCAGCCACTTTGTGGAAGATGTACGGCGAGCAGGGGTCTGTGGGGGCTCCTGTGTGAATGCTCTTCATGGTCATGTCTTAGGTGGTGACAGGGGTCCAGGCGGAGATGGTAAGCTGGCTGGTGTTGCTGGTGGTAGATGTGGTTTTGGTGTCTGGTCGTTAAAGTTGTCGGTGGTGAACCAGGTGGCTTTCGTGAGGCGCTGTCTGTTGGTGTTATGGAGGGGTTTGAGCTTGTCTGAGCAGTTGGTGATCCACCTGTCTGGTTCTTTGGCTGCAGAGTTGACGTTGGTCATGGGGGGAGGGGGATTGTGGTTGGGGGTGGAGTTGAGGTATTCCTCAGTGAACTTGCTCCAATTCATTTGCAGATGACGTGGTGTAGGTTTGGAGTGGTGGTTTATTTGAAGGAGAAGTGTACGCAGTGGTGGTCTGTTCAGGGGGTTGCGTGGTGTGGCTGAAGTGGATGTTGTTTCCTCCTGCGAAGATGGGGTCAATGGTGCATCCTGCCTTGTGGGTAGGGGAGGTTATGAGCTGTTTCAGTCCGATGTTGGCAAGGTTGTCCCGGAGGGTGGTGGAGTTGGGGTCGCTGAGGTTATCGAGGTGGAAATTCAGGTCTCTGAGCAGTAAGTAGTCCATGGAGGCGATGTCGTGGGGTACGATGGTTGTGGTGAATGCGATTTGTGGTCTTGGACGTCTGTAGGCGAGGGTACTGTGTAGGGTCATTCTGGGGCTGGTCTGGATCTGGAAATGGAGGTGTTCTGTGGAGGACAAGGAGTTGTTCGAGCTGGAGGTGGTGAATAGGAGGGAGTTCTTGTGCGTGATATCGAGTCCTCCTCCTGGGTGGTTGGGGCGGTCCGTCCTCTGGATCCTGTATCCATCAGGAATGGCGGTAGTGATGTCTGGGGTGGAGGTGGAGTTTGTCCAGGTTTCCGTGACGAAGGTGACGTCTGGTGAGAGTGTGTTGAGGAGGTCCCAGATCTCTACTGCGAGTCAGTCCAAAGAGCACATGTTGAGGAGGATGCACCTCAGGGGTTCGGTGCGGTGACATCCAGAGGGTGGGCAGTGGCCGTGGGGTTCGGAGGTTGGTGAAGGTTCGATGGGAGTGTCGACAGGAAAACCGGCCGTCGGTGGTGCCTGGTGTCGACAGCTGGCTTTTGTTGTTTCTTCCTGGTTTGAGTGTGTGGAGGGCAGCTGAGTCGTAGCAGTGGGGAGTCGGAGAACAAGGTTTCCTGGTGCGGGTTGTGGTTGGGTTGCGGGCAGGTGTAGAGGGGTTGCCTTTGTCCACCATTAAGTAGGGGACAGGGAGGGAGCACACCTGGGAGGCAGGAGTGAGAAACGACAGGGGGTGTAGGGGCTGCGGGGGCAGCAGTGGCAGGAAAAGGGCAGAGGAAATGGGCACAGGACACAACAGAGGACACAACAAGGCACAGAAAAAGCAACAAATATTAAAAACAGACAGGCAGAAAAACAGGCACAATAAACAGGACAGACAGAAAAGAACCGACAAAAAAAACTGAAAGACAGAGGGTGGCTGAGAACACCTATCTGCAACGTGCTGGGTACAGCTGTGCAACAATAGAGTAGCGCGAGGGGGAGAGCAAAGTTCCCTGACCAGGAGGTCACAGGGCTTGCCTGCACGGGTTGAACGGTTGAAACCCACACCATGAGCTTACACTACTGGAGTGAGGAGAAACTCTATGAGGAAGCATGCCACCCTCGGGAGGGTATGGGTTTCCGTTCTTCAAAAAAGTGTATGTAGGGACTCAGTGACATAGTAAATAGTGAGGTGTCTCTGACATATTTAGCTGCATATTTCTCAGGCCACAGGTATTTTAGTGTTGGCATTATGAGTTAAAGGTACATGCTTGGTGGTCTTTAAATCCCTTCTTGTGTTTAGTAGTTTCACCTTGTAAATCAATAGAAAGGTGAAGTCACTGAAAGCAAGGGGGCATATATCAAGAAACAACGTTAAAATTATCGCCGCTTTAACGGCAGGAAACTGCCGCAAAATTGGTGATAATGGGCTTTATAATATGCCCTTGTGAATTTCCATAGAAGCCCATGTTCTGGTGTGAACATGGGCTTCTATTGGAATTCTCAGGGGCATATTATCAAGCCCTTTATCGCCGCTTTAGCAGCAGTTTCCTGCCGCCAAAGCGGCGATAATTTTAATGCCATTCTTGATACTATGTCCCCAAGATCTCATTGGAGCATGGAAAAAAATCCCTCCAACTATGCCAAAGCTAACTTGACCTGAAAACACAAATACCTTCATTTCTGAGAGAGTAACGAGGGCAGTCATCATTACCTAAAGGCTTGAATGCAGGCGGTCTGACAACCACATAGTAAAGACATGGCACTGGGGAACCTCGAAGTGCTTTAATGGCATAGAACAAATCTGTCCATCCCTCCTGCCTAAATCCATAGCCCCACTCTGGAGGCTAGTGGAGTAATTGGATGCAAGTAGAGCACCACTGCCGTTGGCCACCTCTAAAAGAGTTCCACAGGTTCATCAGATGAAGCCACAATAGCTGTACCACCACACTAAGAAGTAGTAGTGAAGATGTAACCAAGACAGGGAGCATAGACGAAATCACGTATATTATGAATCGAAGAATCCAGGCTTTAATGCTATTTTATCTTTTTTTTAATCTGTTGGGACCTAATGTGTGATTTTAAGTAAGTTAACATTTCCAAGATGCAGGATTATGCAGGTCACTTATGAGTCTACTAAATGCGATTCCTTCACCTCCTTTGTCTTATAACATGGTTTGAGTAAAGTAAAAGTGTGGAGCTTTTTTGCAGACTATGCCACTTGATAGATACTAGCCATATCAGATTTGGTCCTACTCCTACAGGAACAGACCAGCCCAAACTCCCAGACTATGTCCCCTTTTCCATGGTGCAGAAGTAACCACAATTCAATTCTGGTCATTTTGGACCTCAACTGTGAGATGAAGCATGAGTCCAGTAACACAGTGAGCACAGGTCCCACGTCTAACCATACTCGTCGCACCTAAGAAATTACATTTTGGACTTTTTACATAAAATGCATGGATGAAATGCTTGATTTAATCTCAGTCACTGCTAATTAGGTGAAAATGGTTTAAGTGAATTTATAGGCATCTGTGACTTATATTCTTTTTAACTACATAAATGCTTTCTTTTACAGACCTGTGTTGTCAAAACCCAGATATAGCTCATATTTTAGGACTGGCCATTATAAACCATGTATCAGTGGCCTTTCACTAGCCTGATCCATCAGAAATTCCAGATCATAAAGAGCTAGAGACAGAAATGTTCATTTTGTCGTGTATTTCTATAGGTTCTGAATCGATCCCCCTATTCCTGACCCTATTCTGGTTAAACTAACTATCAAGTTAACTAACAGTCAGCCCATGAGGCAAGAAAACCCCCATGATGCAGATACCGTTATCTGACGCAGTCACACTACGGCACAGGAACGTGTTATCTGATTAGGTCATAACGCTTGAGATCTAATTAGACAAGCGACATTCCTCCAGCCCCTGATAAGGCATACGACGTTCTCATAACAAATCAAACCTATGACAACCTGGAAAATCCGTGCGGCCATTGTTTTGATTTCACAGAGAACTTTTGCAAAAGAATGTGCTAACGAGCAAGTCGTATGACATCTTTATTGACGTACCTATGTCCATCCTTACGTCAATCTCGGCACCTTTAAGGTATAAATATTGCCGACCTTGCCCTATGCAAACACACGCGTGGTGACAAGACGGAGCAGCCATACTTGCCGAAGCCGAGAGCAGAAGCAGACCCCGCTGGCAGCAGCCCCGCCTTCCTGACGCGCTGAGAGACGCGCTGCTATCTCAAGCCGAGAGACCCAGCACCGGCGCTTCTGGGCAGCCCTCGCAGGCAGCCTGGAATATCGAGAGCAGAGAAAGAGATACCATTCCTCATTCATCCTAACTTCCAGGTACAGAACTGAATAACCCCTCACAGAGAATTCTTTAGTTATTCACTTGGCAAAAACAAACTTAACTTAAACTGTAACTTTCTATTCCCGCCCACGCATTAGACTTAGGTCAGGTACACGGGGTAGGCGTATTTAGAAACACCAGTTGAGTACGTTTAGTCAAATGTATATGTGTATGTAAATATATTTTAATCATTTTAAAACATCATATGGCTCAGAAACCATATCAATGTTTTTACAGTATTATTTTATACTATTGCTTCTAATGTATGCACTTTACTTAACTATAAGTATTGCAATAATATCGATCCATTTCTCTTGTACGAGAAAAGAGACTGATCAATAAATAACACCTTTTATTGAACACGCCCGTCTCTTCCTTTTCTCTACATTCTGATGAGACTAAGAATGCACGTACTGACTGAGTAAAATAATTGCCTTGTGCTCACACGACTCTTGAGATTGACTCTTGATTAGGGGAGAGCAAAGTTGTCATGTTCTATGGTTGTCAGAAACTAAATCCCTTCTTGTCTAATCAGGGGAGTTAATCCTTCCTTGAACATTCGAGAAAGTTTCTAGCGAACTCTGAGCTTAGCTGGCAAACCCAAAAATTAAGTCTAGTATCGACAGTAGTAGACCTAGTTAACGTCTGGCCTAGGCCTTTACTGCTGTAGGTACTATTCCAATGCGCAGAGCCTATTGGGAAAATAGGAGCTACACTACATGGCGCCCAACGCGTTTGGAAAGGGCGATAAAACTAACGTAAGACATTTAGAGTAACTCAGTCGTGCTTTCTCACTCAGACCCCTTTTCCCAAATACTCCAAAGACGTCTGGAGTGGGTGAAAGGTTATAATATCCTCCAAAACCTCGCAGGAGGGAACTCCTATGTATGGTTTTTGGTCTAGTCAACGTTGAAGGATAAAACAGTTCCAGAATATTGTGCATCTAATCTCTGTTTCCATAAGAAACCTGATCTGCAAATAAAAATAATACCATCCTGTCAGTAAAATGGGAGACAGTGATGGAGAAAGAGAGGCAATTAGATTAGCTACTGAAATAGCAGATGCTGATGCTACCATGCAAGCAGCAGACGCGGATATAATACTCATTCCGGTCATTAAAAGGAGAGCTATAACCTTAAAACTTATAGAAAATGGACTGACACCTAGAGGTGGCACAGTCATATTCGTAATTGAGGCACACGAATATCGGCAGACAGAGGTATACTATACATGGATACATTTTCCAGCAGCAAATGCTGTAACAAAGTACTTCCACTATTACAAAGTAGAGGAACCTCCTGAAACGTACACTCCTTTCGAGGAGGTGGAAGTACCACTCAAATTCCAAGAGCATTTGCTCTTATTTGATGGCGCCCTAATACATAACAATCACATTACAAGGCTCGGTCCTTTAGGAAGACCAGGAGCAACGTGGCCGGTCTTAGCCGGATACACACCACATCCAGACATCGAAAGAATGCCTGCAGCAGAGCTGTTAATACAGCTAAAACAACTACTAAAAATTCACAGACAATTAGTTCAGTATGTAATGCGGACTTCAACAATTCAGCCAGCGATTAAACTTCCACAGCTGACCGCTCACCAGGGGAACACAAATAAAATTACACCACAGAACATCCAATCCTGCCTAGGTAAAGTTCCAGCTAAACGGGAACAGATACCATTCTGGTTGGCACAGAAAATTACCCAAATAGAGGCGGTGTTTCCTGACACCACCCCGCTGGAAAAACACAGGATTCTGACTATATGTCTCCCAATGGGAATCGCACCACACATTGAGGACTGTGACACTTGGGGTACAGTCTTTGCTTCCATCTATACAAAAACGCACGGTGTTCCATCCATTTCGGTAATACCAGATGTGCTTAAACAAATTCAAGATGAATACGGTCCAGAACCTGCTTTAACTCTTGGTATGAAATTACTAAAAGACTTCAAACAGGTTTCGGCTATATTACTAGCCAACATAAAGGGTGAAGCAGCAAACGTGGCGATCCGCCAGAGGTTAAAAGAGACAGAGATAGCAGACCAACCAGCTGAAATTGCCAGAATCATAGAAAAATCCTATGAAGAACTAGGCAGAGATAGTCTAGGTGGAATACCGGTAAAACCGCAACTGACTACAAGTCCAGAAAAAATGTTTTTTAATTATAATAATAATTCACCAAAAAAGAACTGGGATGGGAACAAACAATCCAATCCTAAAGAAAAGAAATTCCAGTCCAGAGGAAGGTCTCCTAGGCGAAGAGAGAAATCTCCAAACCCGAGACAAAGGTCACCCCAGAGTGACCCCTCTGGGAATAGATATAACCTTAGAAATAGGGATAATATTAAAAAACCTGATAGATATCAAGACATTGATACACGTCCCTCTCAATCTTTTCAGAATTCCTCGCAGAAATCGGAAAGAAGAGGACGATCAGAAGAGCACGCCAAGTCCAAAGACAAGGAACCTGCTCAACTGAAAAAGAAATCACAATTTCCAAAAAAGAAGGTAGCCAGTATCAAGGTAGTTAACAATGCCGAGAATACTGAGGACACAACTGAAAAACGGAGAGTGGGCTCAGACAATGCTAGACAGCGCAGCAGAGGTGAGCATAGCTCGCAAAGTCCTTATGAATCATCTGGAGACAGTGGACACGAATGAATACCTTCAAGTGGAAACTGCAGATACCAGAGTTAGCAAGCCCCACAAAATATACGAGATAACATTACGTATAGAGGGAGATAAGACTAGGAAAATAAGGGGACTATTTTGGGATAACCTCTCCAAGGGTTATGACATCCTTCTAGCTGAAAACGACTGGCCACCAGAGTTTGTCAGGGAGTGCCCTCATGGCGAAGAAGTAATTATGCCTGCCTTCTCGAATCAAATGCCGATTCATAAAAAATATACACTTGCTAGAAAGTGGGCAGTGGCCTTAGCACCTGCTTTATACAAAAATCATGTAGGATGGGATGAGGACTCTCCTCCTCACAAAATCCAGTTAAAATCACAACCAACTGCACAAAGGCAGTACCCAATTAAGCAAGAAGCTAAAAAACAAGTAAATGAAATATTAGATCAGCTAGAATACCAGGGGGTGATTGAAACTTGCACCTCACAAATGAACAATCCTTTGTTTCCGGTCTCCAAACCAGACAATTCATACCGTCTAGTTTTGGATTACCGACACCTTAACACATGTTGCAAAACTTTTGCAGTGCAAAACTCACACAGTGCTGCACTAATGAATAACATAGTGCGCAAAAAATACAAAACAACCTTGGACATCTCCAATGGATTCTTTTGTCAAAACATAGCACCAGAGAGCAGATATTTAACAGCTTTCTCAGTAAATGGCACTCAAAAACAATTCTGTCGGTTAGCCCAGGGGTACAAGAACAGCCCAGGGGTATTCTCAGCGAGAGTAACAGAATTACTACAACTATATGATGATGAAGCATTATCTTATGTCGATGACATTTACTTAACAGATGATGACTTGGAGACTCACTTGAAAAGAGTAAACACCATAATACTTGGTTTCGCTGCAGAGGGTTACAAATTCAACTTCAAAAAGTCCAGAATTGCCCATCTGACAGTCCTATTCTTAGGATATGAGTTATCAAGTGAAGGCAAAAGCCTGGCAGACAATTTCCTAGAGAAATGTGCCGTAATCCAAGCTCCTAAAACACTAAAAAACCTACAGTCAATTCTAGGCTTCCTAAATTTCGGAAGAACATACATTGCAAATTACGCAGAAAGGGTCAAGCCCCTTTATGATCTAATTAAACCAGACTTTAAAAGATCCAGTTGGACTCAAACACACACAGAAATTTTGAGATCCTTACAAACAGACATGCTAATTAAGACAAAATTAGAAACCCGTGATAATACACGCAACCTTGTGATCCGAGTAATCCCAGGGAAATGCGGATTCACATACCTGACCTCTAATGAGGGAGAAAAGGTACCAATTGCATTCAAATCACATTTGTACACAAAAGCTGAACAGAGATTCAGCAACAAAGGAAAAATTGTTCAAGCAGTTCAAACCGCAATAGCTAGAGAAAAAGACATAGCTGACGGTAGACATATCACAGTCAGAACAGCTGAATCAGCCTTTGAGGCATTAACAACACCGTGTAATTTACCATCAACAACATTGGATCCAGAATGGATACAATGGGTGAATTCAATCACAACGGACAAAGTATACTACTACTTTGATCCAGAACTAGAAGAATTAAAAAATCTAAAATATAAAAAGACGTATCCTCTGCCAATCGACATTTTGCCTCTACGACATTACGCCTGTGTAATCTATACAGACGGACATGCTCAACCCTCCGTTTGGGGAGAACATGCATACAATCCCACATGTGAGATCACAAAAGAAGTGTGGCGCGGAGGTATATTAAAACCTCTATTAACAAAATCACACTCAGTAGAAACTAATTCAGAACTACAAACTGAAATAATAGCTTTGAAAATGGCGCTAGATAATGCGGATCGCGAATTCCCGACGCTTATAGTGTCAGATTCATATTTCTGCGTCAAAGCATATAACAAGGATTTGCAGACATGGATTCAGAATGGTTACAAAGATGACACAGATGCACCAATAAAGCAGAGACTTCTCTGGGAACAAGTAGCTCTTTTAAAAAAAGAACTACCAAAGACTCACGTGACTCACTCACTGAGTCATCAACGTGATGGCGTTCACGTTGTAGGGAATTCATTGGCTGAAACAGCCGCAGCGGCAGCCACTAAATCGGCTCCCGTAGATCGAAAAAAGCGTACATTAAAATACATTGACGGTGAAACAATGCTGGCGGTGAAAACGTCATCAAAAGGCGACTGCTCAGCGTTACCGATCAACTATCCACTCAATTATACATACATAATCGATGCAAACTCCGTCCCTTTTGCTCGAATCCCTGGAGTGGGGGATAGAGTGATTCCAAACATGGACAGGAGACACTTGTTAATCGCAGACGCACACATGGGCGAGGGTCTCAGACACCTTAAATTAAAAGATTCTCTGGAAGAATTACAATCACGGTACTGGTGGCCAGGCATGAGCCTGCACTACACCATGTTTGTAAAAAACTGCCCAAACTGCAACAGAGATCGCAGTGGGGAGAGAAGCAGTTTAATACCTCGTCGTATCAAGGCAGATAATATTACCAACAAAAAGAATGGCTTGCGATTAACATACACAGGCTAGTTCCACTTATAATGTAGATCCACTGCACTCGGCTGACGTCCGGACTGTTATACAAGATTTGCGAGTCTAAATGGCATATACGCTAAGAGCATGCTACGTTCGACCATTTTTTTTTTCTCTCAGGCAATCCAGCCTGGGGGGGGAAAGAATGGCCAAATGAGCACAGCCCAGCGGGAATCTTCTCACTTCCTTCCTGAGGGTATGGGATGGTGTAAAGAAAAAACCAAGGCAGAAAGCAATCTATAATGGAAAGGACATTAGGTTCGGGAGCTGGGTGGGTCAAACATCTAATAAGTGTCCAACGTAGTCTAAATAACTTGCCAAGAAATTCTCTGAAGGGATTCAGTCCGTACGAATTATTATTCGGAACTAGGATGTTGATCTCTGACCTTGATAGTCAGACTTCAGTGGTAATAGAAAAAACCTTTGATGTCAAAGACCGTTTGGCTATTTTGCAGGACTTAAACAAAACAAGAAAAGACCTGAGCAACATACAGTTGAAACAACAGCCAACAACCACTGAAGAATCACCACCTGTCCCAGCAAGACCTGTCTGGATTCCAAAAGTCGGGGATCTAGTCAGGGAGATGTTCGCGGTAAAGAAGGAATTTCTGCCTTCTTACAGAAAAGCAGTTCCTGTCTTGTCTGTCAACGGGACAAGATCAGTTGTACTACCGCCACTTGCTGGAAAAAAGGAGAACCGAGTTGTATCCATCGACCTGGTAAAACCACAACATGTGGCCGATAACAAACAGTAGGCCAAGTGGACTCCCAATAAGTAGCAGAACACCAAGGTTTGCTACCAGTACAGAGGTCCTAACAAAGAGGCTCATCACATTCGAAACGCCTAAAGAAGAACAACAAGGACTATGCAACAATGCAATAGAACTCAGACCTCTGAAAACCCAAATAAAGACATTTAGCAGAGACACACCAATCTACAATGAAGTTCCAAGTGAAATTGCAAGAAACAAAAATCCTGAACCAATTGGAACAATTGACAGAACTGCATCTGGTTACTTCATCAACTTCGATGATTCCTCTGAAGGTTTCAGCGAACAAAAGACACAGCCATCATCAAAATCCTTTAAAGACAAAGCTAAGGAACTTTTGAAACAACTGAAAGAAACATATCTGGTTACTCCATGGATTGAATTTTGGGTGGGTTTTGGTGCATTTATCCTCATACTTTGGCTCATCATGGTATTTACCTTGGGACGCTTCATTGAGGGAAAATATGCTAAAATGGACACAGCAAGTCAGAACATCAACTTGGTCCTCAAACCACACACATCTTCACACGTCGAGAAACGAGAACTTTCTTCAGAACTTTCTTCAGCCAACTTCACAGCAATTCCAATACCTGGTGGGGTAGCCTGGGACAACACTGACTATGAAATTTATGGTCCGGTCGAGATCCTGAAATATCCACACCAAATCAAGATCTCCTTGAGTGATTTTGCAAAACCAAACTCATTTGCTGATGATTGGGACTTTGAAAGTATAAACAATATGATGTCTGACTTAGTAATGTCTGCTAAATTTACAAAACATGATTATTTGCAAGGTTCTACAAATTATGATAGTATGTATTGCTATAACCATTATGGTAACCATTTCTTGCATAAATCTGCACAACCTAGAAATGTTTTAAATTATAATCAATGGGAACATTGTGCTACACCTCCAAAAGGGAGCTCTAGAACCGTTTATGACAAATATTCATATTTTTCAGGTTTTAACATAACTAATGCTGAAACATTTTATTACAAATTGTCAAACAAGACAGGGATGAAAACCATGATAACCAACACAAAATTGATATATTCAGATTCATTCTTTGAAAAAATGAATACATTTGGATTTGATTATTGGGACAAAAATGTTGATTTGAAAAGTGTTTGGGGTACAAAAGAATGGCAAGTACAGGGTATAGAAGCTTTGTTTAGAGCCTGCATGATCCCAGAACAAATGATATTTTTAAATGACACTGTTCAACAAACCACCTGTCTTGGCTTAGCCAAAATCAAAGATTTAAATAACCCGTCTATTCCAAAGCCAACAATGTTTAGCAATAGTTCTGAAACAGATGAAGAAATAGACATAAACCATATACTTAACCAAAACAGAACACATCCTGATTGGAAACAATGGTTGATCTGGCCCACAGATACAAATCACTGTCAAGATAGATTCCTGAATAAAACACAGGGTTTCAAAATGACCAGGCCAGACCCTAGATATCCCCAAAGACATCACCCAGGGATAATAACAACCTACAGTGTGGGCAAATTATGCCTTCAATGGCTACAAACTTCCACACTGCTTGAAATTAAGCAACACCTAACTTTACTTACTGATGGTGCTGACTTGCGTGATTTCATACTGGGACCACGCAAACAGCGTCAAAAGCGTTTCATAGCAGCCTCTGTATATGCAGCATACAATGAGGCCTGGAAGGTTACTCAAATTGAAACAGCAGAGAGAATACGTGAAATTGATCGTATTAATTTGGAAAAATCACTTTCTGTAGTGGACAATGGGTTAATGACTCTGTCCTCCAGAATATTTTCATTGGACAGCATTGTGTCTTCAGCAATCGATATATTATCGCAAGACTTACTGTTATTACAACATGGTCAGTCACAATTGCGCTCTATTGTACAGCTTGGCTGGACGTTACAAAATCTGCGTTCAGGCTATGTGCCTTGGCGTTTAATCAACACAACGTCACTATTCCAAATCTTTAACCTTACTGATAGACAAATCGGTATGGCGCAGAAGGGTGCTGATTATACAATCTTGAGCATTGAAAAACTAGAAAGATTACCGATGACAATGTCAGAACGACCTGTCAGTGAATGGATAATCCACGGAATCATAAATATTCCAATCTCAACCTTCAGGTTTCAATACTGCCAAAAATATATACAGGCTGGCATGTACGAGAAATTGGGAAAGGGGTACCTGAAAACAACTTGGAACCTGCCCTATTCACATGCATGTGTCAGTAATAAAGGACAGAAAGTGTTTCTTAGTGGCAACAATTGTGCTATGTCACTAAGCGGCACGCTTCTGTGTAACGGAATTAGTTTGCACGGAGCCTGTGAAGGGAATTCATACAACCTTTCATGTCACCAGCAAGGCGCACCTGCAACTGAAATAGAACCATTCTTTCAAAGACTCTATAATGGGAGTTACATTCTTATTGTAGACCGCAGATGTTGTAGTCTTATGCCCGGGACTCCTTATCTCGTCACCACGACGGCGAAGGTCAAGTGCTGTGGACGTTCTTTGTTCCCCAGCTCCTTACCAGACAGGGAGGCAAGGGCATGGCCCGGTTTGAAAATTACTTCTATTCGAATAGATACTTTAAGCAGAATGAAAACAGTGCTTCTACAGACGCCTACAAGGCTCACGTCATCTAAAGAAACGTATGATCTACAAGTCGCAAGGACGACTGCAGAGATACATACATTATTATCGACTAATTCCCCCGTACATTTCGCGGAAATCCTGAGCGAAATCTTAAATATTTCTGATACCACTGGGGTCTCAAAGGTATTTAAGACAGTATTTTCGATGGCATTAACACCATTCAAAGCCATACTGGGTATTTTTCCAGATTTCGTCCATTCGATTTTTGGCGGACTTCCCCTGATCCTGGGACTAATTGCAGGAATCCTATTCCTAGTCCTTATTTTTCGTTATGGCAACCCATGTCACAGATCAAACTCTCGCGACAATGGAAGATACGATCCTAGCCATTGGATACCGGGACCGGATATCAAAAATCCTGGGACTCTCCCGGCTTAGAGACCTAAACATGACTTGGTTTCTATCATTTCGACCAATGTGGCAAAGGTGTGTTTTACCTGTACTAAGGTGTCTGCTATGCGGAGAAGAATGCGTGTTAGACACCTGTCTGACGCTACAATCAGACGCGCCAGTGGATGCAGATACACTGTTGGTTCCTACCAAGGTTCACGCACTGTGCTGCCCTCAAAGGCTGCCAATTCTGATGACGGCATTCCTGGAATCTTCACCACTACGATTGAAGAGTAGTGAAGTTCAAGATGAAAACAGCATCGAACAGGTACGACCTTCTGTCAGCAATGCAAATCAGAATGTCAATGGAGACAATCATGCGCATGAATGCATGGTTACCCCTATTTCCGACTTAGTGGAACTTTCCCATGAAGCTGTTGACAGTTTTTTCGAAAGCCTGAATGATATGATGTTCTCTCCGGAACAGAAATAGAGACTTTTGAGTAAACTCGCACACGGCGTTCCCTGAATTCGGCCTTCAACTTAAAAAAAAAAAAAAAAAAGTCACATGAACAATTACAATCCAGTTCACGGACAGCAACTTTTTTCAGCAAGCCCTTAAAATATTTTTCTATATATTTTTTCCCCGGGACACTGATCTTCTGCTTAAAGTAAGAGACTATTCCTAGAGAACTAAGATTTCTATTTTTAGATACTTTATAGACTTTAGCTGCCCGCTGGTATGTTCACAAATATTTTATTATGTGATGAAATGGTCTCGACCTTCCTTTCTGTATAGCTATATTAAGAGCCATTTCATGTGTATTTCTCATATACCAAAAAGCAATAATGCATTACAATGCGTGTTTACTTTTGCATTTAATTCATAGCTTAAGTGCATACAATATATATGACTGCAATCTTTCAGTATATTTGAAAATTTCGAAATGCATTTATGTATTTTGGGGTGGTAAGGTATACACTATACTCTATAGTATGTTGTACTATGTTATACTATGCATAGATTAGTAGATATGACCATAGTTAGCGTGGAGTGGGTGTCGTGTATTTCTATAGGTTCTGAATCGATCCCCCTATTCCTGACCCTATTCTGGTTAAACTAACTATCAAGTTAACTAACAGTCAGCCCATGAGGCAAGAAAACCCCCATGATGCAGATACCGTTATCTGACGCAGTCACACTACGGCACAGGAACGTGTTATCTGATTAGGTCATAACGCTTGAGATCTAATTAGACAAGCGACATTCCTCCAGCCCCTGATAAGGCATACGACGCTCTCATAACAAATCAAACCTATGACAACCTGGAAAATCCGTGCGGCCATTGTTTTGATTTCACAGAGAACTTTTGCAAAAGAATGTGCTAACGAGCAAGTCGTATGACATCTTTATTGACGTACCTATGTCCATCCTTACGTCAATCTCGGCACCTTTAAGGTATAAATATTGCCGACCTTGCCCTATGCAAACACACGCGTGGTGACAAGACGGAGCAGCCATACTTGCCGAAGCCGAGAGCAGAAGCAGACCCCGCTGGCAGCAGCCCCGCCTTCCTGACGCGCTGAGAGACGCGCTGCTATCTCAAGCCGAGAGACCCAGCACCGGCGCTTCTGGGCAGCCCTCGCAGGCAGCCTGGAATATCGAGAGCAGAGAAAGAGATACCATTCCTTATTCATCCTAACTTCCAGGTACAGAACTGAATAACCCCTCACAGAGAATTCTTTAGTTATTCACTTGGCAAAAACAAACTTAACTTAAACTGTAACTTTCTATTCCCGCCCACGCATTAGACTTAGGTCAGGTACACGGGGTAGGCGTATTTAGAAACACCAGTTGAGTACGTTTAGTCAAATGTATATGTGTATGTAAATATATTTTAATCATTTTAAAACATCATATGGCTCAGTACCATATCAATGTTTTTACAGTATTATTTTATACTATTGCTTCTAATGTATGCACTTTACTTAACTATAAGTATTGCAATAATATCGATCCATTTCTCTTGTACGAGAAAAGAGACTGATCAATAAATAACACCTTTTATTGAACACGCCCGTCTCTTCCTTTTCTCTACATTCTGATGAGACTAAGAATGCACATACTGACTGAGTAAAATAATTGCCTTGTGCTCACACGACTCTTGAGATTGACTCTTGATTAGGGGAGAGCAAAGTGGTCATGTTCTATGGTTGTCCGAAACTAAATCCCTTCTTGTCTAATCAGGGGAGTTAATCCTTCCTTGAACATTCGAGAAAGTTTCTAGCGAACTCTGAGCTTAGCTGGCAAACCCAAAAATTAAGTCTAATTAAGTCTAGTATCGACAGTAGTAGACCTAGTTAACGTCTGGCCTAGGCCTTTACTGCTGTAGGTACTATTCCAATGCGCAGAGCCTATTGGGAAAATAGGAGCTACACTACAATTTATTCTAAAAAACAGTGACAATTATATTGGAATGGTTTTCTACAGGAAGTATGGCATTCATGGGGGTGGTTGCTGTTTTTTCTCCCAAGCTAACACTTTTATTAGAGCAGTGTGCAGCCATGCCATCATCTATCTTATATTTTTTTTGAAGATGGGAATGTAAGAGGATCTTTGAGAGTTACTAGCCAATTCCTTCATCATCCCATAGCAGGTCCTTAATGATTTTGTTTTAGGGGGGTAGTGGTTTTTCAAGTGCAAGAATCTATGTTACTTCATGGTAAGAACAAACCCTTTGATAAAGAGGACGATGAAGTATTGTATAATCTCGGAAATGGAAAATGAAACCTAAATGCAATGAACTAACGCTCACCCTACATTTTGAGCTAATAATAACACTTACCCTAAATAGAACTAACGGTAGACTTGTGCCCCAACAGTCAGCTAAAGGTAACAATAGCCCAAGGCTTCACTTTGTTTTAAATTTCATTTAAAAAAAAAGACATCTTGCCATCTAAAGTATTTTAAAATGAAATTATTTTACCTTTACTTTTCAAGCCTATGTAGAAAAATGACTATTTTTGTGTGGTCATCCCCATTATTTGCTATATTTTGTTGCTGTGTTTTATTACTGTTCCCACTAAGATACTATTGTCTAGTGCAGGTGCTCTGACCCCAAAAACATGTTGAAAATGGCTAAACTCCTAACTGCAAAAAACAACAAGTGATGGACTGAATGTGGATCAATGTCACACACTCCCCCAGTCAAAAGATCTGGGCCCAAATCCATCGTTTTTTTGCACTCCACACCACCCTGGGTCAGATAATGGCTTTATGCAAATCAGCTCTGACCCTGTTGCCCCATGGGAACATTCCAGTCCGAACTACAACAGCCATATCTAAACTCCTAACTGGCATATTTAACTTGTGTATAAGTCTCTAGTATATGGTAAAAAAGGTGTCCAGGGCATGTAAGTTGAATGTCACTAGTGGATTGCAGCACATATTGTGCCATCAATAAAGTGACAATGCCGCTAAAAGATTCCACAAGCCCATTTGTTTGAGCTTCCAACTGTCACCCAGGAGCTGAATAGCTCCTTGATTATGTGTGAATTGGCTCCCAGAGCAGGAACAAAAGGCCTAGCAGGATGGCCTAGTGGTTGTGCTCAGCTCTATGCACATCATCAAAGGATGCCTATGCTGTCACTTGGAGATGTAGGTCATACCTGGGTCTGACTCTATTTTGGCTAACTAGCCAGCAAAGCACTAATCCCAGTGGTAGAGGAGCTGCTCCCAGAACTAGTTTTGAGTTACCACAGGGGAGTGCTTGCTCCTTTCCCTGTCCATGTAGGAGGAGTGTGGGCACAGGAGCTCTGTACAAGGGAAGAAAGATTCACCCATCCTGGTTTTAGGTACAGAGGCATACTCTGGGATTATTTGCAGTGGGGCACACAGGATCTGTGAAAATGTGGGCAGGAAAACCCCTGGGAGTTTTTTCCTTATTGATTAGAGAGTCACCCCACCCATAGGCAGAAAGTGCAAGGCACCCTCTTCATAACACTGTGGAAGACAGAGGAAGAACTGCACCTGTTGTTGTGACCTGTGAGGTGTCCTGCGAGGCAGGACCTGCTACCACTTGTACAAAGGACAATGAAATGGACTCCAAGCATTAGTAGGCTGGCCTCCTGTTAATCTACAGGGATACAGAAGCTACAAGAAGACTATTTTCCTGAAAAAGCAAAGCTGACCAATTTCAACTGGACTTGCCCTGGACCCCACTGTTGGCCTCTATTGGAATGAGTCCTAACCCTCCCCCTCACGAATGCCGTTCCTGAGACACTGCAACACTTGATGGGTGTTAGAGTATACTTCTCCTGCCAAATCTGCAAAAGCTGGCACTTAGTAGCTTTTTGCCAACTTTTACCCATCTTTCTGCTAAGAGAATTGATGTAGACCAGGGTCGCCATAGAAGCCACAGCTGTTGAGTTGTATTGTATTGTATTGCAGCATTTATGTAGCACCTACTCACCCTATGTGGGGTGCTGAAGCACCTGAATTGCTGTTCAGCATCAACTTGCTGGTTTGCCCTGCTGAAGGAAATTCAACTTTCAAAAGTTTTTAAGTCCGAATGTAGAGGGCTTAGCTGGGACCAACTCGGAGCAGCCTCTGCCATGTGCTCTTCAGCAACTCACAGTAGTCCAGCCCTGTTTCGGAACCAGCTTGCAACTTGCTCTGATGACTACTTTTTCTCTATGAAAATTTCTAAATTGGAAGCTAAACTATTCACCAGGACAAACCTGGTCCCCGGTTCAACTACTGACCCTTTGCTGTCACCCATAATATTTGCCTTTGAACCATTCTAGCTCAACCAGTTGCCCAAAGTTGTTGCATTGTGATTTTGGTGCTATTTAACTATTTAAGGGTTAATATCTCAGGTTCTTAATATTGGATTTTTGTCATTAGTTCATGAAAATACTTTCTATTTTTTATAAATTTGTTTGAACGTTTTATTGTGTTGCATTGTGGAAATGTTTAATTGTTTCGGTACTTCTAAATACTTTACACATATTAAGTTAAGCCTGTCTGCGATGTGTCATAGCTACAGTGGTGGAACTCAGGCTTAAACAACTGAAATCTTCACTGGAAAAAACAATAGTTTCATTATCACTTTTGGTGGACTACCATCACCCAAATTAATAATCCATTTTCTCACAGCATATGTGCGTCTGTTTGTGTAGATGCAAGTATACACACATGAACACTGAGACATACAAGCATACACTCAACACACACAAGCACCTGCCTATATTAAGGAACGGTTGGAGGTATACAAACCGGAACGAAGACTAAGATCTTCAGATGCACAGTTGCTGGTGTGCCCCCGGTTCAGACTGGCCACAAAAGGCGGGAGATCCTTCTCTGTTTTGATACCTAAAATTTGGAACAAATTACCTGAGCCCCTCCGTAAAGAAAGTAACCTCTTTCGCTTTAGAAAAATCCTAAAAACAATCCTATTTAGGGAGGCGTTGAGCTCAGTTTAATTACTATGGTATTCTCTTTTTCCTGTTAAATAAGTAGTTGTGCCTTTCGGTCATAAGCGCCTTGAGACCTGCCGGTGAGTTGGCGCTATAAAAGCCAGAAATAACAATAACAATATATAGATCTACAAAGCCATCTCCTGTCTTTATGTCTCGGAATCAAAGTCTGACTGTCTATCTAACTATCTATTATCCAATCTCTATGGCCATCAATGTTGTTATTAGTATATTCTTATACCTATCCTTCTATTTGACTGTTGTTCCCAGTCTCCATTTCTTTATCCCTTTAAACACCTATTAACACTATTCATCTCCCAAACTCTTGTTGCTCGGTAATGCATTTACCTGAAATAAATGAAAAGACAAGAGGCGTTTGGCAAAACAGGGACATGTTGGTTTAATTAAACGCTGCGGTTGGGACAGCTTCGACAGACAGTGTTGATGGAGCAAGGTTTCGCCCGTAAAGAGACATGCTTTGATGCAATTCTCACGAAATAACACATAATGCACTAATAAACATGTTTTGCATTACTAATAATGTACCACACAACATTTCTAGTATCGAGGGAAGCTTTCGTATGTGCTTTTTACTAACAGTAACTCGAGTGATCTAAAATGGCCATCGCAATGTGGGATCTTTACTGCGCATGTGTCTGTCACACTCACGTGACATGACGTATTCTCTGCTTTGGTGGGAAACCTTTGCTTCTGCGCACTAGAACTAAAGATGGGTGCTCTATGTTTCACATGCTGATGCTTGCACTGCTGCTCGTACTTAACCCTGTTCGCTCTGCCTAATTATTACCGCTATAGTTAAAATAAAGTAAGGGGATTAGAGTAGAGATAAGTGGTATACAGTGCATTCATTTATTCTTTGTACTAACATTGTTTCTCCTTGACTTTGCTACTAGCTCGTATTTGGGCCTGATGTGTCATTGCTGAAATCCATCTTAAGACTCTCAACGCGCGTGTGCTGAATTCCTTCGAGTCCCAAGCCATGGTATTGAACCAGTGCCAGTGACAGTCTTGCCTGCAATGCGCCTGGGAAAATGAACTTTTACTCTCAAAAAGGAAGACAACTTACAAATCTTCGTGTACATTGTATTTGTTATTGAAACGTCCATTGTTGGGTGGAATAAAAGTGCATGGGAAAATAAAACCATGGGAGGGAACATTAATTTGAATAAATGAATGAAATGACCTCATAACTGGTATGGTGTGAGGACCTCTTCTCACCTTTTGACCAATCAAATTGAAGGAATACACAAACTTGCAACCTTCTGGGGTGGTACACTGCCCTGGAAAATGGTATAACTAAGGTAGGCTTAGCTAGTTAGTTTGTCCGACTTGTCCGAATAGCTGACCTGTCAATGACCCAACGTACTCAATAGGTGATCGAGAGCAGAGGTGCTGGCGGAGCACTCTGTCAGAAGATTCGATAACCCAATCAGGGTTCTGGGAAGGAGTTCGATAATCCAATCCGGGTCCGACTGTTAGTTGCAGAGAGGGTGTGAAACTGGCGTTGCAATTTAGCTGTGGGTGCCGGTCCTGACCTGCGGTGGTCCTGTCCTTATCCAAATTGGTCCGTATTTGTCCTGATTCTGGTCTACACCTGTCCCGTCCTGTTGGCCCCGGAACTATCGGGAGTCCTGTCCTTTATCCCAGCCCGTGGTCAGGGTTGGTTTTCACACCATTCTAGGTAAATATAAATTAGTGTGGGTATGTCATTGAATTGCTTCCCTTTTCTTACCCTTCCTATGTTTCAATGCTTAAAGAAAGTCTCGTAATAATTTCACTTCATCTTGCTTTGATTATTTTCTTCCTAATTGAACGAGGTTTAATTGAATTGTTATGGACTCTGACATTTAAGAATTTACATAGATAAAGTGTTTAAACCTTTCCCGAGTCTGTGGTTATTTTATTTTTGCAAATGTTTGTTACTGCCTATTATTCTAACACCCTTGATCCCTTGGGACTCTAGGTACCAGTGACTAGGATTGGTAAGTCAATTGTATAGGTCCTAAAAGGTTAAGTAAAATCTGAATAAGCGTAGGTTTACCTGTTCAAAGTGTGTATTGTTTATGGGCCCAGGTGAGTATGGTAAAACGAGCAGGTGAGCCCCCGCTTTATCAGTAATCTTTTGGTAGCAGAGGATGGTTAGGGTTTAGTTAAGATAGATAGTTAGTCGCGTATTGATTATTTAATTTGTACTGATTTATGTATTAACCAAAACTCATTTGTATTGTTCTATGTTTGTTTGGAATCCCCAGGGGCAGAATAGCGGGTGGTAAATGGAAGCCACACTGCAGTAAGCTCACTTGCCTAAGGAATTAAGTGCGTATAAAGTTAGGTAGAACTTGAAGCACTGGTTAGGGATTTTCTGTATAAAGGTGTGAATAAATGATAGCAAAAGAGTTCGCTGGTGAAACCTTGGTCTCATATCACCTAGAAAGAGTAAGCCTGAGGGAGTAACAGGTTCTCTGATGCTTGTGTGAAGAGTAAGTGGAAGGGATTTACTCGCAGTGTATAAAGAGTAAGCGGAAGGGATTTACTCGCAGTGAGTGAAAATTAACTTTCCATCGAATTAGTCACAGGCACAGTAGCAAATGTTTTGCGTTGTCAATTAATGAATATTGCATTTAAAAGTGAAAAGAAATACGTTTTCATATTACCTTGCAAAGGAGGGAGTCAGTTGCGGTGCTGCGCTAACTTCACCTAGAGACGCGCTGGTATTGGTTGAGACAGCGGGTGTGTAGCTGAGGTAATAATTGTAAAGGAGGGGTGAGTGCAGGAGCGTGAGAACTTGTCTCACGAGAAAAGCTGTGCATTCACTGGTCGAAATTTATTTGAAATCTAAAACTCTGATTGGTTCTTGAAAATAAGAAATGCGCTGGTATTGTTGAAGCATGTAGTAAACAATTGAGTGTAGCTGCATATTAAAATCCTCAGTATATGTGGCATTTAGATCCAACAGTTATAGGAAAATGACATGATAGGAGGTACTTAGGTTTTGCGCAAGAGCAATACAAAAGGGGAAGACCTCATATCATGTACGGAGGGAAGAGAAAAATGTCGCTTTTGAATAGAATTAAGAATTTTTTCAAGAAAGATATAACGATTAAAACAAGAGAAGGGATTATTATTCCACCACCAAATACACCTGTATCATACATGATGGTAGAAAGGGGTTATCACACTTGTGTGTGGTTAGAGAACTGGATGGAGTACACTACAGATGATGGTGTTTTGGCATTTCCAGAAAATGGAACTTTTAATGGAAGAATTTTGTATAATTTGAGAACACGCATAAATGAATTAGATCCCAGACCTAGATTGACCCAGTACAAAGCATTAGAAGAATGGGAAACTGACGCAGAAATTGGAGTAAATGTTATCCTAGATTTCCTAAAGAGACAAGAGATAAGCAAATTAAGAAATGGAGACAGTCTATGTTAGTGGAAGGATTATATCCCGTACTAACATTAGAAGAACCATCAGGAAGCAAGTGCACAGAGAAAAGGAAGAACTTAATGACTAGTGGTGACTCTGATGATGATTATCTGGAGGATTTGTTAATGAAAAATCTGCCACCTTACCATGAGGAAGCAAGTAGAGCTAACCCTAGTGCCCCGTTCTTAACACCACCTTTGGTTCCACAAGTTGTACAAGAGCTTTCACTAGAAAAAGTCTTACAGGAAAAAGAAAGAAGGCAATAAATAAACAGAGAAATGAATTAATTCAGAAAATTTCCCAGTTAAATACAAGTCCTGAAGCCTTGACTATACCAGTAACTATAGGTCCTGTTGTTCCCTTGTATGGAGATAAACAAATCTGTCCTAAAACTCCTGTTCTAACCACACCTATAGTAAAACCTAGGCAGTAAACCTTGATTATTGATGACCAAGCAAGTGAGTGCAAGTCAGTAGTATCCCTAATGGATTTACCTATAAGAGAACCCGGAAGTAGTTCAAACAGGAAAAACCCTCCCGGAAGCCATAGGGAAGTAAGAATAGAAACATCCTCAGGTACGAGAAGTGCTACAGTAGTAACCCCAGAAGAAATATAAAGGTGTCTCGAGAAATAGAAAAGCCAAAACCACAGACAAAAGCATTCGATATTTTCAAATTAAGGGATGAATTGGAAGAATTGCTTGCTGGAAATGTGGGGTTAGATCGATTAAATACATTCTGTAAAGATGAATTGTTGTTTATATGTCGAAGTATTACTCGAAATACAAAAAATTTCCATGAAAAATTAATGAATTTGGCTTTGGAGATGGGAATTGATATTGGAAAATCTAAAGTGTTACAGAAACCTTACCGAGCTGAATTTTCTGACAAAGATTTAGAAAACATGAATGTGTCAGGACGAAAAGTGCAAATAAAGGAATTGTTGTCACTGTTGCAAAAATGGGGTGATTTAGACAAGTGGAAAGCTAGATGGAGAAAGAAAAAAGAGGAAGCTCAAGCGAAAAATACTGCAACTGAATATTTATTAAAAGAATCAGAAAAAGTAGAACGGTTGTGTCCAATGAGAGAAGTGCCAGGAGGAGGGTATGTACATGTCCCATGGTCCTGACAGGATAATTTATCATTTACAAATGATTTCCTGAGCTCAGAGAGAAACCTGTAGAATGGTACCGGCAAGTCGAAAGATTTGTAAAGGTCTCAAAAGTATTGTTGAAAGATTTAGATGGGTTGTTTGATATCGTAGTACACTCAAATTTATAGACAGAATGTAAAATTACTATTGATTGGCCCAGTGATGAATACCCCAGAGATACAAAGACAGGAGCACCATCAGATGAAGTAATGAAAAAATACCATCAGGTCATAACCTTCCTGAAGGGGAAAGTACTCCCAAAAGAAACAGATTTTGACAAGAATAGACAGAACTACCCAAAATAAAGATGAATCAGTACATGCATATCATGAGCGCCTTTTACAGGTATTCAAGCAGTACAGTGAGTTGGAAAACATTGATACGAAAGGCTTGACACATTTTATTTATTGGTTTGTGTCAGGATTAAGGCCAGAAAATTCGCAAATGATTAAAGATCATAAACTCTGCTTGCAGCCAAGCCTATTGATGAAATACTCAAAAATGCAACATATTGGGGGGATGAAATTGACAATAGACGAAAGAATTTAGAAGAAAAGGTAACGTGGGCACAAGTAAAGTTAGCAGAACAGCAGGAACTCCAGTTGAATCAATTGAAAAATAATCAGAATCAAGGAGATGGAAATGGAGGTAAACCGAGAGAAAGAATGAACAGAGAGGAGGCAAAGAAAAAGTTTCCTTGTCATGGGTGCGGAAAAATTGGGCATTGGAGGAACGAGTGTAAGGCTGTATTGAATAATAATGTCCAAACTGACCATTTATATCCACAGACGCAGAATGGGGTGTCAAGGAAGCAACAGCAACAGGTAATACAGAACCAGTTACCACTTGCACCTATGCCAGCTTCTAGGAGGCAAGTTAAATACAGTGTGGATGCCACAAATTGGGAGGGAAGTGGAAGGAGAGACGCAGTGACGTCGCAATTTCTTTTGAGTGACGCATTTTTTGAGGAAGATAGTTACTGACGGTGCCTGAGAGGGGAGGACGAGGAGTGCGTACTTAGCGCATCCTTGCCGGTAGATCAGTCAGGTCCATACATTGAGGGAAAAGTTGAGGGAAATTATGTTACCTTTTTGTTGGATACTGGCACTATCCGTTCTACTGTAAGAACAGGAGACGTTCCAAACCTACCCCTCTCGGGAGAAGCGATCCAAGTAGTGGGCGTTTCTAATAAACAAATTAGTACCCCTGTTACAGAATCTATGGAAATCAGAATAGGTAATTTTAAAGAAATGCACAAATTTGTAGTGTGCGACTCCAGTCCAGTGAACCTATTAGGTAGGGCCTTACTGTGTAAAATGAATTGCACAATCTTTTGCACACCAATTGGTGTTGAATTCAAACCCCAGACGAAGATGGAGTTTATAAACTAATGTTAGCCAAACAAGAAACTGAAAATAAAAAGATGATGGTGGAAGATCTCCCAAAAGAATTACAGCGCATACAGTGAATCCTGAAGTGTGGGATTTCACTGAAAAAGATGTAGAATTAATGGCAAATATTGACCCGATAAAAGTGACAGTGAAAGAAGGTGCAGTTTACCCAAACATTCGACAATACAAAATCAGCCCAGAAATAAAAGCAGGTGTTGCAGCAGAAATAAATCGTTTGGTTGAGCAAGGCATTTTACAAGAAATTTGAGCAGTACATGTAATTCACCTATCATTGGCATAAAGAAACCAAGCGGAAAATATAGGGTCGTGCAAGACCTCTGCAAAGTTAATAATATTTGTTGTCCCATGTTGTCCAGTTGTGCCAAATCCTGCAGTGATTCTGTATCAGATACCATGGGGAGCCGAATGGTTCGCGGTAATTGATTTGTGCCATGCATTTTTCTCCATACCATTACATCCAGATAGCTAATTTATTTTCTCGTTCAAATTCGATGACCATGTTTACATTTGGAATCATGTCCATCAGGGCTACACAGTGAGTCCATCAATTTTCAATCGGATATTGAAAAAATGTCTTGAATCTCTGGTCCTGCCCGGACAGACTGTCCTGGTGCAGTGTATAGACGACCTGTTGGTGGCATCTAAAACTCGAAATGACTGTGTTGTTGATACCATTGCTGAATCATTTGGCTGTGAAGGAGGTCATACAGTGTCACCTGAAAAGTTACAATTCTGCACCACATCGGTAAAATATCTGGGGCACCAGATAGAGAGAGGTGTCAGAAGTGTTACTTCCGAAAGAATTAAAATAATCAGAAACATGAATCTACCTCAAACACAGAAAGAAATCAGAATGTTTCTTGGAGTTGTAGGTTACTGCAGGCAGTGGATTGTGGGATTTGCAGTCCTAGCTAAACCCCTGATACAGATGACAACAAAGAGAGCAAAAGACCCAGTAGAGTGGGATGACGAAAGCATGACTGCCTTCTTGAAGCTGCGAGACTGTCTTTGCTCAGCTCCAGCTTTAGGGATGCCTGATTATTCAAAGGAATTTGCACTGTTCTGTGATGCACGTGACAATTGTTCCCTTTTCAGTTCTGACCCAAACACGCGGTTTAATGAGACGTCCTGTGGCATATTTTTCTGCTACACTGGATCCAGTGGCATCTGCATTGCCTGGATGTCTGAAAGCAGTAGCTGCAACCTGCATAAGTCTTGAGCAAAGTGAATCCATCATTATGGGACACCCTGTAACTGTGTATGTCCCACATGCAGTGGTGATTCTATTAACAAGAACATGTACTCAGTATTTAACTCCTAGTCGGCTGACTAAGTATGAGCGAATCCTTCTCGGTGCAGGGAATGTGACCATTGCCAGGTGCAACGACCTAAATCCAGCGACACTATTACCTGATTCACACTTTGAAGAAGTGAAAGAGGGGAGTCGAGCATGATTGCATCGACCTCACAGAATACAGTACTATGCCCCGTCCAGACATAAGAGAAGAGCCATTATTAAAATCAGAATATGAGCTATTTGTAGATGGCTCATGCATGAGACACGAGGAAGGAGGATTAAGTGCTGCTTATGCTATGTGTACGTTGTGGGGTTCAGATGAAGCATCCTATTTACCTGGAGTCAAGTCTGCACAAATTGCCAAATTAGTTGCATTGACAAGAGCCTGCAAATTTGAGAAAAGTGGAGAGTAACCATATACACTGACAGTCAGTATGGTTACGGGGTTGTGCATGATTTTGTCCAACTCTGGATGCAAAGGAAGTTTCTGACTTCTTTGGGTACTCCTATTAAAATGGACATTATATGAAAGACTTGCTGTAAGCAATTCAATTGCCAAAGGATGTGGCTGTGGTCAAGTGTGCTGCTCACAAATCGGGAAATGACAAAGTGACAGTAGGTAACCGATTTGCTGACCAATTAGCCCAGCATTGTGCCAAATATAAGATGGCAATAAATAAGAAAATCGATGCATGTGGAAACAGCTGCCAACTTATGTTGCTTGAAAGAGTGAAAACATGGGAGGAAGTGAGAGATTTGCAAAATGAGGCAGAAATGAAGGAAAAGGAAGAGTGGGAGAAAATAGGATGTCGGAGAAGGGTTGAAGATGGTGTTATTGTTTACCTTGATGGGAGACCTGTGTTACCAGATTGTATTATTGCTCCTATGGCTAGGATGCACCATTTAGATTCACACATAGGTAGGGATGCAATGATTAGACTGTTTAGAAAGAGTTGGTTCAATGCGAGGTTCAGGAATGTAGCAGAGAGTCTTTGCCAGAGGTGCATAACCTGCCAACGAATGAATCCTGGTAAGAGAACTGTAGTGTTGCCTGGAAAGATTGGAAAGGCAGAAGGTCCCTTCATACGACATCATATTGATTTCATCCAGTTACCCCCTTGCCGAGGACTGAAGTACGTCTTTGTCATTGTCTGCCTGTTTTCAAAATGGGTGTAAGCCTACCCTACCCGCAGGAATGATAGCCTCACTTTAGCCAAGCTTCTACTTAGGGAACTTATATCGAGATTCGGTTTTCCAGTAACAATTGAATCAGACCGAGGGTCTTATTTTACTAATGAAATAATTTGTCTGATCTGTGAAGCATTCCAAATTGAGCAAAGGTTGCACTGTGCATACCGCCCAGAGGCTTCTGGAGTGGTAGAACAACTGAATGGCACAATCAAGACACGACTGGGAAAGATGTATGAATCTACCTGATTGGAGCGTCCGGATGCTTTACCTCTTTTTCTGATAGGACTCAGAAGCATTCCAGACAGAAAAACAGGCTTGAGTCCCCATGAGATACTCGTGGGAAGAGCAATGAGGCAAGCATGGGTACCAGGACGCAAGCTGATAAATATATCTGATCATTTAGTACTCGAGTACTGCAAAGAACTGGCTGACCAAGTGCGTTCTATCTCTCACCAGGTTGGGGAAGACGCTGTCACCAGACAATCAACTCGAGCACATGACCTGAATCCAGGTGACTGGGTAGTGATAAAAGAACATACTCGAGAATCTTGCCTAGCACCAAGGTGGGGAGAGCCACATCAAGTGATATTGGTTACCACCACAGCTGTGAAGTGCAGGGTAATTCCGAATTGGATCCATGCCAGTCATACCAAGAGGGTGACAGAACCTGATGAAGTAGAAGCTGAAGGTTGCGCAGCTGAGGGGTCTCAAGAAGTTGATCCCAAAGTAGTTGATGAGGAGCAACCAAGCACCAGTCAGGATGAATGGATTTCAGTAGTCGACATACCTGCAGTGTTTGTGAGAACCAGAAGTCATACCTATCTAGATAGACATAGTAATAGTGAGGATGAATCAGGAATAGAATAATGTACTCGGATTACAGAAATGCAAGCCAACAGTAATTCTGAGGAGGACCAGATAAGGAAAGATCGATGTACTCAGACATGTGAAACTTCAGCCAGAACTCCTGAGTCTGAGGAGGGACAGATAGGTATTAGGGCGAAAGCTCAGGCAGAAGACAATCAAGAAATCCAAAGATCTGAGCAGGACCACAGAGGTGTCGAAAAACGGGTTCAGGAAGAAGAAGGCAAACAAAGTCAAACTAAAAGTCAAAATCAAAGTCAAATACAGCAAACTCCTGAACAAGGCCAGATTAGTATCCAGGCAGAAGAAACAAAAATAAGCCCTGGACCAAGTCAGATAGAGAGGGATATAGAGGACGACATTGAACCAGATGTGCCACAACAGAATGAAAATAAAAGAGCATCTTAAGAAAGTCAAAGCACAGTACCAGCTAAAAGACTCTGAAAGGGAGATAAGTGGCCTGGTTTTGTCAAAAGACTGAAATTTCGCCTTAAAACAATAAATGAAGAAGCAGAGCAAGTGAATGAAATATCAAGTCAAGCTGGACCATCTACAGAGCAACCAAGAAGAAGAAGTCCATGTTTGAAAAGACTGAATAGCAAGTTCAAAGGAGCTGAGTGGACCTACGTCATACTTGAAGATTTTGAAAATCTATAACTGAGTGATGACAAACTGATTGTTGATCAGACTGATGAAGAAGTGAGACCAACTTGAGAAAAGATTCACAGGTTAAAGTCCATGGAAAAGTTACAAAGAGGGGATAACGTCTTCTTAGTCAGAAATGGCTGATTATAATGTTAATGAAAAAACGAAAAGTAATTGTCTAAGGACATGTTGTAGAGTATGCACATGTAGTATATTGATAGTAGTTGTAGTATGGTTTGGACTGACATTAGCTATACCTTACTTGATGAGCAAAGATATACAGAATAACACATATACCTGAACAAGTAGATGCACCTGATAAGTTAGACACACATACACATGAGAAAACAGTTAGGCTTAAACAACCTGGAGTAGATTTAGAAGCACCAGATGAGGAAGATTTATATTATAGAAGAGCTAGAAATAGAACTAATTTGTATGTATTTGCTAATTTGTTAGTACATTATGTAGAAGCTATAAAAATCAGTGATTGTTATGTGTGCATGAAGTTGCCCGCATCAGTAGCTGAAGGGGTCACATACCATCATTTACCCCTGACCTATGGTATTTCATGTAGCATTTTAGCTAATCTGTTTTATAGAGCTGGAAAATTGCAGTATTATTATTCTAATTTTGATATAATCTTTTCTGAAGTTCCTTTACGTAGAAATGTAAATCTTATTTCTAGTACTAGAGATTCTACACACTTCATGGGTGATTATTTTCAGTAGGATCAATAGATATAGCTAAAGCTCACAAAGATAATCTAACATGCACATTACATGAGAAAGAAAAGATGTTTTTAGATTTAGTAGAGAAAAGGAGACAGGATTTCCATAGAAAAGCCTCTGATCAGAAACGAAAGATTCCTAAATGGGCTGAAAATAAAGAGTTTACCTCTAATAGCAAGACTCAAGCTGCTATGTTGCTGGATTTCGAAAAGAAAGGGAAACTCTGTCTCCATAGGGAGAAAACATATTATTATAATAATATATTCATTGGTTCCAGAGAGTGTGAAAATAACTTCAAAGTAATAGGGGGTTGTGGTTTCAAAGATGGAACTGACCCTATATTTCCTGGAATTTATTTTATTTGCGGGAACAAAGCCTATTTTAAATTGCCTGACCATTGGTATGGGAGTTGCTATTTTGAAATAGCATTCCCAAAGGTATACCATGTATAGAAAATCACTGGAAGCAATGAAGAAACTAATGGACTAAAACATAGTAAAAGAGAAACGTTGGCTGAAATTGTAGGTGATATTTTTAGTGCAATAATACCTTCAGTGGGAGTGGTTCTGAACACTCAAAGGATTTGCAAATTGTCAACAGTGGTGGATCGCTTATCGACTGACACTGCTAGTGGATTTCTAATGATCAATACCGAACTAGTTGCGGTAAGATCAATGGTTTTACAAAATTGACTTACTCTTGATATATTATTGGCAAAAGAGGGTGGAGTCTGTAGAATGCTGAAGACGCAACATTGTTCCACTTACATTCCAGACGAAAGTGTAGAAATTGGAAAATATGCCGCTCGCATTGGAGTTCTGGTTTGCTGTGTTTCTGCCTGCTGTTTGGAGCCCCAGAATTGAAAGCCGTGAGGGAGAGAGACCTGCTGCTGGTCAGGAGGACGGGACTGCGAGGCCCACCAGGCTGTGCGTGAGTGATCTAGCACACCTGCCGCCTCTTCCCGAGTCTCCGCCCCTTAATCCAGGCCCGGTATAAGATCAGGAAGCACTACACGTTAGCGGGACGCCGGACGAAGCCCGGACAAAGGGCGGACAGTCCAAGACTGGCCACGACTGGACTGGGCCGGGACTCTAACATCTGCTGTGCCGTGAGTTACTGCCTCCCAGGAAAGTTGTTATTAACTGTTTAAGTGCCTAAATCCTATAATCTTGCCCACGGTAATATTTTTACATCTTGCCATCTTGTATTAGGCTTGAGAGGCCCCTTATGTCGAGACAGAAGACCCCCGTCACTCCTGCCAACACCATGGACAATTATTTAGTCCAAGTGGTGACTAAAATTAACAATGTGCGGAGGTCTTCCTTGGGGCTTAATGACTCTCCTCCATGTGCTCAACTGGAAAACCCTGGCCCAACCCAACTGGACCCTGATGAAATAAATTTCATAGATCTACATGCGGACGAGACGAATGATTGCTTAGTGCTAAATGTTTCTACGACATCAAATGTTGTACAATCAGACTCAAATGTTGACCTATTAATTGGAGATGAGTTAAACATATCTTGTAATGAATCAGGGATAGATAAGCAGAGTATTTCCCCCCAAGCGCCTGTACCTGCACCAAGAGTAACAAGAGGGTCCACAAAAGTTCCCCCTAAAAGAGAAGGTCTCCGGTCTAGTAGGAACAAAACAACAAATCTCCCTAGAAACAAACACAAGAGTGTCTCAGAAGAAATAAGGGAGGAAGGGAATGGCAACACAGGATGGGATGACATGTTACAAAGTAAGTTTCTGGGCATGTTAGAAGCTAAGATATCCCGGCTAATTAAACCCCTTATATCTAAAATAGATCATCTAACCGACAAAGTTAATAAACTAGAGACCCTTCTAAAAACAACAAATGATAGTGTGGGTGAGATACCGAACCTGGTTATAAGTAAAATTGATGAAAAACAGGTGACGGAAAAGGCAATAGGGGGAAACATTTTAGAGGGAATAGAAAATATCCCAGCACTTATCCACCCAATTAGTACTAGATCTAGTAATGACCTAAGCAACCATATAGTCCCAGATCCTTCGATAATTCAGGAGAATAGTACATCCCCTGACTTTAATTCTGAAACGAGTCCCATGGAGCTAATTGTAGAAGCTTCACCATTGATATTAGTACTCGCCAACGTCCCTCCACTGAAAACAGGCCAGAGTGAGTCGCCAGATTCCCTACTAAATAAAGCCTCGCAGTGGCTGAGTAATAACATGCACATATCTCCTTGGGGAAAAGAAAAGCTACTAGAAGATCTTCAATCAGCAAGACGGGTAAAGTGGATAGGGACTAAACCGAAGAAATTTGCAGGTGACTGTGTGGTATTAAATCTTAAGGGCCCTGAGGTACTACCGGATATTCTGAATAACATTTTTCCCCCACAACGTAGAACGGCAGAAATAATTCCACTTATGTTGGATTTTTTCTACACCAGAAGAGGACTCGTAGCCAAGCCAAGCATTTTGAGAACTAAGTGGGCAGTAGTGGGAAATAGAAGGGCAAGGGGTGGCCCTACCTGCGATTGGGGACTACACTTGGCAAATCGTTACTCGGCTCTATCCGATCTAAACGAGTGCGACTGACTTGGAAGTCGTGAATCTGACTCTCTCAAAAAGAAGTTAATCCAAACTAATGGAAGGGCAGGAAAAAAGACATGCGTACAACTGTGCAATTGGGAGTTAAGCCCTAGGGAACCCCAAATCTCTGTCCAAGGAGTGTTAGAGGCAGATTTAGAGGGTTTAAACAGACCCAGAGAGCAAAAAGAAAGTAAAATAATACTGACGGATGGAGAAGTAATAACTACAGATCGCGAAGTATTCGCAAATAATATTGAGAAGTGCCAGGTGTTGCCATATCAAGTGACTACATTATTGTCTTTTGTTTCATGGAACATAGCAGGGATAGCAAATAAAACATCCATACCAGAGTGGGGGGACTTCATTGATCAATTAGATATAATCATGTTCCAAGAAACCTGGTCAGTGACTCCAACCTTTCGACTGGGGTATCTAAACTTCCATATGTCAGCAATTAGAAACCGCTTGGGACGTCCCTCAGGAGGCTTGCTAATTTGGGTTCGCCAGTCACTGAATTGTTCCATAAAACAAAGACCCGTACCATCTAATGATATCATAGCTCTCGATATCAGTTGGGAAAACGGCCATGAACTTGTCTTGTATAATGTTTATGCCAGGGGAGTTGGCAGTGGCAAATCCTCAGAGGTCGTAACAATCTTGGAGGAGAATATTGAAGCGACAATAGCAAAATCTCATGTAATAGTAGGCGGAGATTTTAATGCCACCTTTGAACCTTTGGGCGAAGAGGACAGGATTTTATCTGAAGAGGAGGATGTTAAGTGGGGTATACCCCAACTAGAGGTGCCTGTTATTAAAAAATGGAGCACAGTGGCAATCCAGCTAAAGAGCCTCTGTCTAGCAAAGGGTTTAAGAGCAGTAAACGGGCGTTCGCCCTCTGACCTAGAAGGGAACAACACGTTCGATAACGGACGAGCAGGTAGTAGAATTGACTATTTACTACTGGATGTAAGGGCCTGGATTAAAATGGTAGACATGGTCGTGGAAAAGAGATTGGAAAGTGACCATAACCCTCTATGCCTGACCCTTCATCCCTACAATGAGAGTATAGAATCTACTAATAAAATCGAAATGGTCACGCAAGATGTTGTGTGTTCAAATAACCAACGACATCTGAAATGGAGAATGTTATTAGAAGATGTAGCTAACCTTGAGAATGTGGAAAAGTAAATTTTGCCATGTTCTCTGTCCCTACGTGTTCCCCATCTTATGTTATATGTGCATGATTAATATGCATATGTATTCCCCATGATCGATTAAAGACGCAATTACAGTTGTGTCCATCTCTAGTATGCCAGTTTCCAGTTCTCGTGAAAGCTACGAGTGTTAGGCCTATGTAAAGTTACGTTGCCACGTTTCCCAGTGTGCACGTTATTTCATTGTAAAGTCCCCGTTTCTAGGCCTCAAAAGGGCCTGGACACCAGATTCAGCTCCTGTCTCCTGAGCCCTCGCTGAGGAGCGATACAGCCCCCACCTGTATCCTCGACCCTTCACTTACTTCCTGCCTCACAGTGCCCGGCTCGGCCTGGCTCTGCCTACGAGTCTGCCAAGAGTATGTTATGATTCTAGTTATCAGTCCAGCCCTCCTTCTCTGCATTCCTAAGCTACTGAATCGCATCAATAGTTTCCGTCATCGTCTAGCCCTTACGTCTCCATGTAAGAGAAATACTGTATTTCTGGTCATTTAATATTCTTCATCACGCACTACATGTAGAATAATGCATGCACCAGTCTTAGAGTCTGTTAGCCTTTGCCCCGATAACTTTTGGATTCTATCAACATGTTCTCTAAACATCAGATACTAGATATTGTTTAGGTACATGTCGCCCTGACTCTACAGACTTCAGTCTCTACTCCTAGCACGGAGTTCATAGCCCCCAGCTTCTCCTAGTAACACGTCATTGTCAGTTTGCGCGCACCATTAGGTTAAAGGTCCCGGCTCCTTAGGTAGCCCCCTCCATGTTTCCGCCCCATTTATGACATATTCTGTTACGTTTACATCACATGTCCATGTATACGCCTCCTGTTACACCTACTTTCACCCTTATCTTTCGCGACTGCTATTGACCACACCCACTGCTCCGCCTATTCTATTAATTGTAATGCAACTGTTTTAGTATATATGCTTGTGTACTGTTATTAAATGTTAGCGCGCTCATCCCAGATCCAGCCCCGGCAGCTGCCGGGCCCTGTCATCCTATTCCTGTGCAGGTTGTCCTGTTCCTGTCCTTATGCTGTATTAAACCTGCAAACTCCTACTACCTCGAATCTTGACTCTTATTTATTGAGCTATCTGTTATTACTATGTCCAGTAAAACCTAGATCCGGTATTATTTATTTATATACCACATAATGGCGCCCGAACAGGGACTTGCCCTTTCCCCACGCGCCGGTGAAGCCACGCCGGCCCCCTGACCCTCTGCAGCCGTGACGGAACCATACCGTGCACGTGCAGATATTTCTGCTTCAAGTATCCCTCAGGCCCACGGAGGAGACGGAGGTGGCGGTCCAGCATCCAGACGAGGCGGTGGAGGAACGCGGCGAGTCCCGACCAGAGCCCAAGCCGAGAGTCCAAGGTCCGAGGTATCCGGAGGCCCACCCGTAACTGAAGTCCGAAGTTCGTCTGTCCGGCGTCGAAGCAGTCCAGTCCAGTCCGAGGCCTTCCGTTCTTGCTGCCCGGTGAGTACCGTTGCTGGGGTAGTATCTAGACAGGGTCAATCTAATTGTCTCTGGTCCGTGGGGTTTGGTGGTACACAGATCCCAAAACGAAGTGTCCACTCCGGTGGATGCGGGTCCTGACGTGTCTCTTTATGAGACCGGTAAGTTCCGTACTGTTTCAGCAGTGCATCTAGTCTCTGTTCTAGTCAGTTCAGTTCTCAAGAAGATTCATGTATTCTGTTTTCCGTATTCCAGGTAGTATTCTGTCCGAACTGTTATTTTAAATGTTCTTCATGTATTTTAATGTCGTGGTATGAGAGCGGTGTAATTATCGTGTTTATTGTGTATTGTATTGTGTCCAGATTACAGTTCAGTCATGCCGTTATTTTCCAGACTACGTCAGTTAAGAACTAGAAAAGGTCTGTTAGAAGAAGCAGTTCCTGTCCCGCCTAGGGACAGTCCAGGTCATTTTATGTATCAGAAGCATGGCATAAGTGCCATATTATATCTAGATTTATGGGTAGAGTATACCAAACAGTTAGAAGAAAAGTATAGATGGCCCGTATCGGGTACATGGGATGCCGAGTGCATCATGCGAGTAGAAGAAGCATTATGGAAAAAGAAAGCCAGACAGTCACAGAAAGATGCCATCGAGTTATGGCGCAAAGAATCTCATAAAAGAACCGAAAAAGAAATCAGAAAGTCAGAATTAAGTAGAGAATCCTTAGAACGAGCCCAAGAAAGGGAATTAATCGAGATAGGTGAACGAGTTAAAACCGAACAGTTAGACAGACAGAGGAATGCCCTCATTAAGGGTATGTATCCTCTTCTTGCCGAGGGCTTGCCAAAAGCAACCCCGGAGGCATCCAGTAATTTTCCGCCACCATTAGTTCCGACCAAGCTACGTCACAAACCGACCGCAGCTGATATTTTTATTTCGTCCTATTTGGACGACACGGTTCCAGAATATGCAAATCCTGTTCCGCCAGTCCCTGTAAATAATGTAAATCCTGCTCCTCCAGTCACCGGAGTACCTGTTACGGTACCCCCGGTTCAGCCCACATTACAATTTCCCACTCTGCCAGCACGAAGAGTATCAGTCGACGATTCTAGTTTAGGGGCCGCAGGAGGAGGTCCTCCTGGTACCCCGCCACCACACCAACGTTTAACGTTAGTCGAGTTACATGAATGTGCGTTACAGAGTACGCCCAAATATAAGTCCGTTGCAGATATCCGACGAGCTCTTACTGAATGCCGCTATGATCCAGTCGCAGGTGATGATAGTACAGTTATATATTCCATCCGTGTAAGACGGGTGACCGGGTATTTGGACACCCTACCGAATATGAAAGAAGATCTAGACAGAATATATCGTTTCATCCGTACAGGGGATGATCCAGAAAGTATTGGTGAAGCCATGTCTCAAAGGAAAGCTGAGATCCAGCTCATGCTATTAAAGTTTCTGATTAATTGTTTAATAAGGGAACAAGATTATCCGACCAAAGATCCGGCCGAAATGAGAATCCTGACAAGGTGGAGTGATAATATAGCCGAGGGTAAACACAGAACTATCAGTAGTATAGAGAGTATGTACAAGAGAATTCGTAAGGAAATAATAAAGTTACACGAACAACGTAAAGCAGCACAAGTAAGCGAGAAAGAGAATGACTCTTCTACGGAAGAGGTAGAGGACGAGAATCCCGCCAGATTAGCGTATGTAGGTAAGTCTAGATTTCCAGACCGCCATTTACGCCTAGAACACAAGTCAGTTTTTCATCATCCAGCACCAGAGCAAGGTTCTCTAGAACAAGTATTTCAAGCTACCGATCATATTCTGAAATCACGAATCGGTTATAGTGAGTTGAGTACTATGCATGAACAAGAACTAGCCCGATCAGCAGTCCGATGGATTACTGATTCTACCACTTTTCCAGACGAAATAGTGGCACAAATGTTTCTGAAATTGCCCCCAACCGAGCAGCGACTGGTGGGTATGTATATGATCCAGCACCTCATCACATTGTATGAGGGTCAACATTCTGATCCTGGTCCGTTACATGATGTCCTGAACGAGTTACTCCAGTATAGATGGAAAGGTTTAGGTACCGATTTAATTAGTGTCATTCTAGAACAGCGTCACAAATATAGAACGTTCCTGAACCCGCATTTTGTTCATGTTTCACCTCCAGAAAGTAAACCCTTTTACATAGACAGACAGAATCCGTTACGAGAAGTACACCCAGTTAGGACAACAGATGGTGAAATGCAACGAGTGTTTGTTTACACCCCGATTACAAAGATGGAACTCTTAGAGATGAAGAAATTAATGCCTTGTCACGACAAAGATCCAGCAGGGTTCCACCGAGAATTAAAAGACATGCTCCGTATGGGAGAATACACTTATCCAGATATTATTAAAATGCTAAAGGTCCTGTTGCCCGCAGGGGTATATGAGAAACTCAAGGAAAAAGATTGGGAGGTGGGAGAGAAAAAGATCAATTGGGCAGTTCTCGAAGCTGAAGATAAGATACGAGTACCAGGTACCGGTCTTGGAGAGAAATGTAAAGAATTACCAGAATTATTGATACAAGTTTTGCCCAGATTATTAGCCACTAAAAAGGAAGACTGGGATGCAATCTCAGCCTGTAAACAGAAACAAGACGAAGACACTAGTGATTTTTATTCTAGATTTGAGAAATGTTTTATCATAAACAGTGGCCTCAAGACAAGTAGTGAGTCATACCCTCATCTTTTTGTTACTAAATTAGTCGAGAATTCAAGTCCACAAGTTAAGAATCGAGTTTTGAAAGTTGAAAGTACATGGCAAGCTAGTACCCCGTCCCAAATGTTACAGATGCTCCAGTATCATCAGAATAGAATCAGAGAAGAGCAAGAACACGAGAGAAAACGTATGAAAGACACGAAAATGAAAGTACTAGTTGCACAATCTGTTCCTCAAGACAGTCAGAAGAGGGGTCCGAATCAAGCCAGTCATCCTGCAGCTCCCGTTAAAGGGACATGTAATTACTGTAAACAGCCAGGTCATTTCATAAACGAGTGTGCAGTTCTGAAACATAATATAGCCACTGGTAAAACTAAAGAAAGACCACGTCCGCCTAGACAAGAACAAGTTTCACAGATTTCTCAGCCACAGAATGCACAACAGACAGTTCCAGCACCGCAGCCTATTGCTGCAACACAGCATGTTACACAGCAGATGTACCAGTATGCACAGTCCGAGTATCCAGAGTATCAGCCATATTCATGAAACAGCCTAGAGAGGGAGGTAGGCTTGCCTCTCATCGAGATTCCTGTAGATCAAGAAGGTCCCTATGTTCATAGTCAGGTACTAGGGAAAGACAGAAAGTTTTTGATTGATACAGGGGCAAGTAGGACCACCATTAGTCACGCCGAAGTTCCAGGGGCTCCGCTCTCAGGCTCTAGAAATGTTTCCCTTGGATTTTCAGGAAAGCCTATTGTAAACGAGATATCTAAGCCAGTTACTCTAGAAGTAGGTCCATTGTCCCGCACTACTGATCTGTTACTTACGAAGTCATGTCCAGAAAATCTGTTAGGCATTAAAACACTGAAAGAATTATGTGCAGTTATTTGCTGCTCCCCAGAGGGAATACGCCTGTTTCTACGTGACTTCAAGGGTCACTATGTATTACGAGATTTTGATCCGAGATTGTCCAATGTTCCACAGCATTTATGGGCGCAAGGTCCAACTGATGTAGGTTATATGCAAATCACACCCCATCGTGTGACTCTCAAGCCAGGTGTAGTGTTACCACGATTCAGACAGTACAGATTGCCACCTGAGGCTGTAGCAGCCTTATCCAAAATTATTGACGAGCTCATCACTCAAGGAGTAGTTGTAGAAACTGACTCCAATGTATGTAATTCTCCGATCATTCCAGTCATGAAACGTACTGATCCAAATGCACCCCCAGTATATCGATTAGTGATTGACCTTCGAGAACTTAACAAATGTATTATTCCCCAGTATCCAGTTGTCCCAGATATCTCTTCTCTATTGACAGCCATTGATTCCGAAGCCTCATTTTTTACAGTCATAGACCTCAAAAACGCGTTTTTCAGTGTCCCCATTCATCCAGACAGCCAGTTTCTTTTCGGATTTTGTTTAAATGGAAGGAGCTATATGTTCACACGAGCTCCTCAAGGTTTCACAGAAAGTCCTAGCATTTACAGTCAAGCACTTAAGAGACAACTAGACAACATTCACATGCCAACTGACACTGCCCTGCTCCAGTATGTCGATGATCTACTGATCACAGCCCGTTCTGAACGTGCTTGCGAGCGAGCATCACTCACAGTCTTGTATTTTCTAGCCGAGATGGGGCACAAGGTGTCCCCTTCGAAGCTTCAATTCTGTGTCCAGCAAGTGATCTATTTAGGCCACTTACTGTCCAAGTGGGGTAGGCAGTTGACACCAGACCGTATTCAGTTAATAGTGAGTCTTCCTCAGCCCAAGACACAGAAGGAGGTACGTGCTTTTATCGGCCTTACTTCTTATTGTAGACAATGGATTCCTCAGTATGCATTTCTAGCTAAGCCACTGATACAGTTAACGACACAGGAGGCAGCCGTATCGACTGTCCTCCCTTGGACATCTGAACATACACTTAGTTTCAATGAGCTAAAGAAAGCTTTATGCCAAGCTCCAGTTCTAGCTACACCGAACTACAGTAAGCCTTTTACACTTTTTGTCACAGAACGTGATGGTACAGCATTATCTGTTCTCACACAAGATCAAGCAGGACAATACAAGCCCTGTGCTTATTTTTCGAGCACACTAGATCCTGTAGCCCAGGCTTTGCCTGCGTGCCTCAAGTCAGTTGCAGCCACAGCACTAGCTATCAGACAAAGTGATTCCATAGTATCAGGACATTCCCTGACAGTACAAGTTCCACACTCTGTGGAAGTTCTTTTAAACCGAACACAGACTCGGCACTTGACAATTGCACGTTTAACAGGTTATGAACTGACACTGTTCCAGCCACACATAGAAATCAGACGCTGCAACGTTTTAAATCCTGCTACACTGTTACCGTCAGTTAATTCGAATCCTGCCACACACGACTGTGTGGAAGTAGTTAACATTATGACTAAGCCAAGACAAGATCTGTCAGATATTCCATTTCCAGATCCCGACCTGACACTTTATGTGGACGGTTCATGTATGAGAACAAGTACAGGAGAACTAGTAGCCGCGTATGCAGTGACTACTGACACTGACGTTATAGAAACACACCGTATTGACACCCTGTCTGCTCAAGCAGCAGAGCTAGTTGCTCTGACACAAGCCTGCATACACGCCAAGAACCTGAAAGTTAATGTTTACACAGATTCACGCTACGCATTCGGAGTTGTACACGACTTCGGAGTGCTCTGGCAGGAGAGAGGTTTCATGACCTCTCATGGAACCAAGATTCAGCATGGTCTCCTTATTCAAGCTCTGTTAGATGCCATACATTTACCGACATCTATTGCTATCATGAAGTGCAAAGCACATACGAAAGTTACTGACATTATTTCTCAAGGTAATGATCTAGCAGATCGCACAGCCAAGCTTACAGCACAGACTCCAGACATGTCAGTTAATCCGATACAGACACATACTCCAGATCCGACTACATGTATGACAGTTAAGGACCCCACTCAAGATGTCATAGATATCCAGTTACATGCTACTCCCGATGAAATTAAGAAATGGTCCGAACAAGGAGGGGTCCAGACAGATCAGGGATGGGTAACGAAGGGAAAAGCCACATGGTTCCTCCCCAACTCAATGGTTCAAGTCATTATCAATACCGCACATAGTCCAGCACATTTAGGAGAAAAAGCTATGTTAGACAGTATCCAGAACATTTGGTTCAACAAGCATTTACGAGCTGCAGCCAAGCAGAAAGTCCGTACCTGTATGATATGCTGCCAGTTTAATCCAGGTAAAAGTGTCCCGGTGGAACAAGGTGGATTCCAGCCCCCTGACCACCCTTTTGAAGTCCTCCAGATGGATTATATTCAGATGGAGCGATGTCGAGGTTTCAAGTATGTTCTTGTAGTTGTATGCGCTTTGTCCAGGTGGACAGAGGCATATCCAGTCCCAGATTACACAGCCACGACCACTGCCAAGCAGTTGGTTCGTGAATTCTTCCCCCGTTATGGACTCCCTAGAGTCGTATATTCTGATAACGGCCAGCCATTCTCATCCGAGTTGATGAAACATGTTTCCCTGTTGTTAGGGTACCAGTGGAAGTTCCATTGTGTACGCCATCCAGAAGCAGCCGGTCTCGTAGAGAGACATAATCAGACCCTGAAAATCCGTATTGCTAAGATTTGTAAAGAGAAAGGTGTGGACTGGCTAGTAGCTCTGCCAGTCGCTTTGTTTTATATGCGCATGGTCGCACATTCCAGATCAGGTCTGTCCCCGTACGAGGTCGTATTCGGCCGCCCCCCTAACATGTGGGGTACACCTAGACCTCGAAGTATTACAGATGTTTCAAGTAATATGCTGACAGATTACCTAGCTTCCTTGATGTCTGCCCTCAACTCTTGTCGTTCACAGGTTGCCGCCGCATTTCCAGACAATACCGAGGTGGCACCGCATGAAATCGTTCCCGGATGCATGGTTCTCGTGAGGAACTTTGATCGTTCAAGTCCGCTGGAGCCTCGCTGGAAGGAACCCCGACAGGTCCTCCTGGCCACCCGTACTGCCGTCAAGCTGGAAGGCAGGAAGGGCTGGGTGCATCTGTCTCATGTGAAAAGATTTTACGGACTGAAGCCCGTTTCTAAGAACATTTCCCAGGATTTGAAAGACTGCCAAAGTACTATTCTTAAGGACTGTCCCGCAAAAGACAATGATACTGAACCCTCCCTGTTAGAGAAAACTCCGCAACAGGAGTATAAGAAGAAATTAAGGTCTAGTAAAATAAGTCAGCCAGTTTGATTGTCTAAGTCCTCCCCTAGGTGAAACGGTTAGACCGGTTTCTGACATGTATAAAATAGACCCCCATAGTGAGAGAGTTAGTCAAAACTCAATCCGATGTATCGTTTTTCTAAGTTTTATATTGTTTTTCAGCCTCATGATTACCTGCACAGGTTATGCATTTTATTTGTATTTTCCAGTTTCTCATGTAAATAAGTCTTCTATTGCTACAGTAGAGCACACGTTTAGTGATCTGCCTCCTCATGAACTCTCATATCGTCTTGCTATGCGAAATAATTCTTTTATCCGTATGTTACATTATTCACACCAGACCAGCAATGCCACTAATTGTTGGGTGTGTGGTCGACTCCCCCCTTTCCAGACACCGAAGGGAGTTCTGCCACTCTTTCCTTATCCATTTTCACATAATGGTTCGTGTGGAGCATGGTCCACGTTAACGTCATCCTCAACAGATATGTCTTTTCTTAACAGTACATGTTTCCCAGACAAGCAAGGTCTTCCCCACAGAACAGGGTTAGATCTAGAAAATGAAGTTTACAATTTGGGTAATTATTCTTCGAATTTCATGGTCCTGAATGTTCAGTCTGATACTACTCCAGACTTACCTGCTATTTCAGTATTACCAGTTAAAGGCGAATTATGTGTCCGAAAGAATGGTTCCGTACATGTAGGCCATAGTGATTGTACTACTATTGTCAAGTATAGTGACAGTAGGAAATCTATTTTTAAAGCTTCACGTCATTCTTATTTTGTTTGTGGTCAGACCGCATATGTTCGTCTGCCCCTCGATTGGGAGGGAACCTGTTACATTGCCTTCCTACTGCCACCAGTTTTTCTAGCCCCACCTGACTATCATAGGAATTCCCACCTAGTACATACTAGACACAAAAGAGACCTCCCGATTGTCGATTATACTGAAACTGCTCTAGAACAATATATAGATATCAATAAAGGTGTCTTCCCTTATTTAGGTACTGTTGTGAATAGTAAACTGATACGTAGATTAACCAGAACCCTTGAAGCAGTAGTGATTGAGACTACTTCTGCTCTAGGTAACTTAACCGAAGAGCAATCCTTTATGAGAATTGTCGTGCTCCAGAATCGTCTCGTCCTTGACGTCATACTGGCCGATAGGGGCGGGGCATGTAGAGTCATCGGATCTAGTTGCTGCATTTTCATTCCAAATAACGCGCCGTCTGTTTATTCAGCTATAACCAGACTCCATAAAATTGCCCATATGTTACACCAAGATCCAGGCACCTGGACATGGTCCGGTTGGTTCTGGAATATAATTTCCGTCTGGGGATGGAAAGTATTGTCATTTCTGGGTATTGCAGTAGCGATCATATTCAGTTGCTGCCTCTGTTTACAATGTGGTCCTGCGATTTGCGGCATTTGTGCTACCTCTTGTATTCCTAGTCCCAAGTCCCGTTCTAAATCCCGTTCCAAGAAAATTCGAGACGAGCAAATGATACTGTATGAAATGATAGATGGTATCATGAATATTGATGTTTCCTGATGGAAACGTAGTGACAAGGAGGGAATGTGGAAAAGTAAATTTTGCCATGTTCTGTGTCCCTACGTGTTCCCCATCTTATGTTATATGTGCATGATTAATATGCATATGTATTCCCCATGATCGATTAAAGACGCAATTACAGTTGTGTCCATCTCTAGTATGCCAGTTTCCAGTTCTCGTGAAAGCTACGAGTGTTAGGCCTATGTAAAGTTACGTTGCCACGTTTCCCAGTGTGCACGTTATTTCATTGTAAAGTCCCCGTTTCTAGGCCTCAAAAGGGCCTGGACACCAGATTCAGCTCCTGTCTCCTGAGCCCTCGCTGAGGAGCGATACAGCCCCCACCTGTATCCTCGACCCTTCACTTACTTCCTGCCTCACAGTGCCCGGCTCGGCCTGGCTCTGCCTACGAGTCTGCCAAGAGTATGTTATGATTCTAGTTATCAGTCCAGCCCTCCTTCTCTGCATTCCTAAGCTACTGAATCGCATCAATAGTTTCCGTCATCGTCTAGCCCTTACGTCTCCATGTAAGAGAAATACTGTATTTCTGGTCATTTAATATTCTTCATCACGCACTACATGTAGAATAATGCATGCACCAGTCTTAGAGTCTGTTAGCCTTTGCCCCGATAACTTTTGGATTCTATCAACATGTTCTCTAAACATCAGATACTAGATATTGTTTAGGTACATGTCGCCCTGACTCTACAGACTTCAGTCTCTACTCCTAGCACGGAGTTCATAGCCCCCAGCTTCTCCTAGTAACACGTCATTGTCAGTTTGCGCGCACCATTAGGTTAAAGGTCCCGGCTCCTTAGGTAGCCCCCTCCATGTTTCCGCCCCATTTATGACATATTCTGTTACGTTTACATCACATGTCCATGTATACGCCTCCTGTTACACCTACTTTCACCCTTATCTTTCGCGACTGCTATTGACCACACCCACTGCTCCGCCTATTCTATTCATTGTAATGCAACTGTTTTAGTATATATGCTTGTGTACTGTTATTAAATGTTAGCGCGCTCATCCCAGATCCAGCCCCGGCAGCTGCCGGGCCCTGTCATCCTATTCCTGTGCAGGTTGTCCTGTTCCTGTCCTTATGCTGTATTAAACCTGCAAACTCCTACTACCTCGAATCTTGACTCTTATTTATTGAGCTATCTGTTATTACTATGTCCAGTAAAACCTAGATCCGGTATTATTTATTTATATACCACAAGACTCTCAAAAAAATAGTAGCTGATGAAGTAAACAATATCAAGTCCCATTGTGGAAAGCCCAACTTCCAAGATCATATGATGGAGGCTCATAAAAACCTCTTTTGTAACATCCAAAGCTTTTTTGTTAAAACAGTAAATTCTAATAAAACTAGCAAAGAACAATCTAAGCATGGATGGTATGATAAGAGTTGCAGGTTGGCACGATTCAACCTAAGTATAGAATTGAGAACAGGCAATGCCATAGCAGTTAGGAGGGCCAGGGATATTTATAGGCAGACTCAGAAACAGGCTAGGAAACGTTGGGATGAAGAATGCTGACAGGACCTGAAGGAGGCTTGTGCTGCCAAGGACTCTAAGCGATTTTGGTCCCTGGTAAAATGGGAAAGGGGCGGGATAGCTGCTCAGCCACAAAACCACGTAGCTAAACATAAATGGACTGAGTTTTTCCAACCACAGTATGCTCGAAATCCAGCCTACATCTCCATTGAACCCCCACCACCTGTCTATTTCAAACACCAAATATTTAATGAAATGGATGTTAGTAAAGCATTGGATTGTATAGCGGGGGGAAAAGCCCCTGGTATGGATGGAATTCCGGCTGATATAATTTTATCGGACCGGCAATCCTGGTGTACCTATTTTGAAATGCTGGCCAATGCTGTGGCGATGGGAGGGGAGGTACCGGCATCTTGGAAAGGAGCAGAAATTATCCCCATATTTAAAAAAGGGGATAAAACCCTAGCTAAAAATTATAGACCCATTAGTTTAATCGACACAGCCCAAAAACTAATGGGGCGCCTAGTCCAAAACAAACTGCAGCAATGGATTGAAGAAAAGGACATACTGTCACCCTATCAGGCTGGGTTTCGCCCCCTGACTAGTAGTGTTGACCAAGTACTATACTTCATAACAATCTATTGGAGAAATGTCACACTAAAAAAGGGGTCATTGTATGCCGTTTTTGTGCATCTAAAAGCAGCGTTTGACCTGGTCCCTAGAGAAAAATTATGGCAGACCCTGGCTGACATAGGACTAAGCCAGGAACTCCTTACCCTCCTAGTTCGCCTTCATGAAAATAATTTTGCTAAAATTAGATGGGGCAAGCAGGGAGAAGCAACAGACCCGTTTCCAGTAGAACGAGGGGTGAGCAAAGGATGTGTCTTAGCTCCAACACTATTTTCAATTTATATAAATGGCATAGTTGACCACTTAAAGGGACTCTCAAGTGATGCCCCAATCAAAGCAGGCTCCCGTGTCCCCGTCCTTATGTTTGCGGACGACACGCTTTTGCTTTCACGTACACCGAGCGGTCTTCAAAAAGTGGTAGATGCCTTTGGAGAATTTTGTGACAATAAGGGCCTTGAATTGAATACCACGAAAACTCAATTTATGTGCCTAAATCAACACTCCACTTTTAAAGGTGTAATAAAATATAAAGGTATTCCCTTAGAGAAAGTGGACGCTTTTTCTTACTTAGGCATCATCTTACAGGGAAACATGAAGTGGAAGTCGCACATAAATACGACAGTTTTGAAGTTTAACCAGCTCGCAGGCGCAGTTGCTCTAAAACATCGAGCCTCGTTAACCAAGCCGGTAAATTGTGCACTTGAAATTTATAATATGAAAGTATTGGGCGCCTGTCTATATGGTTCTGAATTATGGGGGTTCTCAAATTTGGGAGAGCTGGGACGAGCAGAAAACAGATTCTTGCGAGGGCTTGTAATGGTCCCCCAAAGCACACCCACAATTCCATTGAAATTGGACCTTGGCAGGAAAAACATTGAGGATATTGCCAGGCTACGGCCACTCTTATATTGGAGACGACTGATGGTGACTCCAGAGCTGAATCATTATGCTTCAGCTCTGGTAGATGTTGTTGAGTTTGATCGTTTTCATTGCATTGAATGGCTAAAAGAATTACGGGGACTTCTTGCAAAGCTAAAACTGGATTATTTATGGGGCTGTAATGATGTGGCTTGCTTTCCTACAAAAGCAAAACTGAAAGAACTATATTGGGAAATGGTGTATACAACAATGTTCTGTAGTGGATCCCAATCAAAATTGTCATCTTGTTTTTTGGACATAAAAATGTATCCATCATGTGAATTATATTGGGATATAATTGAACGACCATATGACAGGAAGCTGTATTTCCAGTTCCGCATAGGCACACTACCTGTGAATGCGTTCAAGAAACACTGGTCCCCATTGTGGGATGAACACTGTCATTTTTGTAAGAATCAAGTAGAGCACATTTCCCATGTGTTATTCTGTTGCCCATTGTATACCAGCCCTAGGCGCAAATGGTTAAAACCAGTGTGCTTAAACATCGGTACCCGTAGCCAATCGATAGCTCGTAGAATATTAGAAACCGATTGTTCAGCCCCATTTGTAGTTGCCGTAGCAAAATTTCTTGCTTGGGCGTGGGTAATCCGCACCCGTACTCTATGTCAAACGTAGTAAACTGAATCTGGCTGCTACCATTTATCTTTTTTGTTATATGAATTCCCAAGAACTTTTATGAACTTTGAAAATGTAATTGTACTTTTATATGTATAGCATTCGACTGTCATTGTTTAATATGTGTTTTAGGAAATATTTTTAGATATAGTATTTATTGTATTAGGGTTAGGAGGATGCTTTTATGACAAATGTCGAATAAAGCTTTGAAATTTGAATTTGAAAATATGCAAGAAACATTACACGTTTGAGAGAAGAATTGAAACCACTGGGGGTTGACAATGCATGGAAGAGACTAATTAGTGGTCTCTCTTCCATAGGTAGTTGGTTTTCTAACGTAGGAAAGAGTTTTGTAGGTAAAATACTGATGCCAATGGTGGAAGTAGCCCTACTGATTTTAGGAATAATAATTTGTTGCAAATATCGCAAGCATAAAAAGACATATACAGTAAATAAGAAAGGAAAGAAAAGAAACTGCAATGAAATTGAACTTAAAGAATTAGATTGGGATTTATATAAGAAAATGAAAAACTTTCACATGAATAATGGGGGAAAAGCCTAAGAGAATGTTTGAAGAAATAGAGCTGAGTAAATGTTGAAAGTTGGCATCTGTTTCTGTAATGTGTGATGATATAAAATATCATCAAAGAGGGGATTGATGGAGCAAGGTTTTGCCCGTAAAGAGACTTGCTTGGATTCAACCCTCTCGAAATAACACATAATGCACTAACAAACATGTTTCGTATTACAAATAATGCACCACACAACATTTCTAGTATCATGGGGAAGCTTTCGTATGTGCTTTTTACTAACAGTAACTCGAGTGATCTAAAATGGCCGCCGCAATGTGGATCTTTACTGCGCATGCGTCTGTCACACTCACGTGACGTGACGTATTCTCTGCTTTGGTGGTAAATCTTTGCTTCTGTGCACTAGAACTAAAGATGGCTGCTCAATGTTTCACATGCTGATGCTTGCCCTGCTGCTCGTACTAAACCCTGTTCGTTCTGCCTAATCATTACCGCTATAGTTAAAATAAAGTAAGGGGAATAGAGCAGAGATAAGTGGTATACAGTGCATTCATTTATTCTTTGCACTAAAATTGTTTCTCTTTGACTTTACTACTAGCTAGTATTTGGGCCTGATGTGTCATTGCTGAACTCCATCTAAGACTCTCAACCCGCATGTGCTAAATTCCCTCGAGTCCACAAGCCATGGCATTGAACCCGTGCTAGTGACAGTCTTGCCTGGAATGCGCCTGGGAAAATGAACTTTTACCTTCAAAAAGAAAGACAACTTACAAATCTTCGTATACATTGTATTTGTATTGAAACATCCATTGCTGGGTGGAATAAAAATGTATGGGAAAATAAAGCTATGGGAGGGAACATTAATTTGAATATATGAATGAAATGACCTCATAACTGGTATGGTGTGATGACCTCTCCTCATCTTTTGACCAATCAAATTGAGGGAATACCTGAACTTGCAACATTGGGTGGTGGTACACTGCCCTGGAAAATGGTATAACTAAGGTAGGCTTAGCTAGTTAGTTTGTCTGACTTGTCCGAATAGCTGACCTGTCACTGACCCAACGTACTCAATAGGCGATCGAGAGCAAAGATGCTGGCGGAGCACTTTTTCAGAAGATTCGATAACCCAATCAGGGTTCTGGGAAGGAGTTCGATAATCCAATCGGGGTCCGTCTGTTAGTTGCAGAGAGGGTGTGAAACTGGCGTTGCAATTTAGCTGTGGGTGCCGGTCCTGACCTGCGGTGGTCCTGTCCTTATCCAAAATGGTCCGTACTTGTCCTGATTCTGGTCTACACCTGTCCCGTCCTGTTGGCACCTGAACTATAGGGAGTCCTGTCCTTTATCCCAGCCCGTGGTCAGGGTTGGTTTTCACACCATTCTAGGTAAATATAAATTAGTGTGGGTATGTCATTGTATTGTTTCCCTTTTCTTACCCTTCCTATGTTTCAATGCTTAAAAAAAGTCTCATAATAATTTCACTTCATCTTGCTTTGATTATTTTCTTCCTAATTGAACGAGGTTTAATTGAATTGGTATGGACTCTGACATTTAAGAATTTACATAGATAAAGTGTTTAAACCTTTCCCGAGTCTGTGGTTATTTTATAAATGCAAATGTTTATTAGTGCCTATTATTCTAACACCCTTGATCCCTTGAGACTCTAGGTACCAGTGACTAGGATTGGTAAGTCAATGGTATAGGTCCTAAAAGGTTAAGTAAAATCTGATTAAGCGTAGGTTTACCTGTTCAAAGTGTGTATTGTTTATGGGCCCAGGTGAGTATGGTAAAATGAGCAGGTCAGCCCACGCTCTATCAGCGTCTGCTCAAAGTCTCTTGTTGTGTGCAATGTTTTGGCTGTCATTATATACATTTCAATTGGTACAATAAAACAATTTCTACATTCCAAAAGAGCATCTCAGTCATAAATTAACAAGGGCAGGCATCTGCTAAGGACACAAAGGTCTCTTGACCTCTGGGAGAGCTAGTGTGGGCCATTGTTTATGTGTCAATATGTCCTGCATGAGAAGTGTGTGATCACTAGTTGTGGTGTGCATGTTGTGTTCTGATAGGCTGAGTGTTTCTATCTACATGTGGTATCTAGCTTTGGGGTCTTTTTGGGGGATGCAAGCCTTTGGCCAAACGTGCTTTATTGGGGCCATTTGCATCAGACCATTTTGTGGTGCGACTATCTATCTGTGGGATCGATCAGGGTTTTCCCTAGGGGAGCGTTTGTCTTTGGGTTAAGAGAGACCCCATCTGTGACCTGGTATTTGATGGACATGGGGCATAGGGCCTGCATAACCCCATATCGCTGACTCTGGGTTGATGGGGAGGTCACCTTGGGTGAATTCAACAGCAGTGATGAGAGTTCATTAAAGCTCCTGAAAATAATATGGCAGTTATTGATAAAAATTATATTATGCACATTGCATATACAATTGTCATAGCGTACATTGATATTGTCCTTATTGGTATAGACATGGTTATGCTTACATAGGTCATAACGTACATCAACAATGTTTCTTCTGGTCACTACATTGCCATTTGCACATGGATTATGGAATACATTCACATTGTTACTGTCATTGTCAACACTGCTGTGCAGGCACAGGCTATGGCATACATTGATTTTGCATAGATAAGTATTGGTATGCCATGTGGGCACAGGTGACGGGATACGTTGACTTTGCATTTTAGTATTGCCATTGTCGGGCCTTCACATATCATGGTATTCATTGACATCGTATTCACCCATTCCTACATCTTCATTTTCTATCTCCAAAATTCTCACATTCTCTTTATCAAGAGAAATGGCAATATAAAAACAGGAGCAATTAATGGTGCATTAATTCAAAAAATCCTCTTAAGGCTGTGTACTAAAAATATAATACTCCGTTTGGCGGATTGAAATGGCAGAGCCCTGGGGAGACTCAGTCCTCGCATGCTGGAAACTTGGGAAAAGACGCATCTGAGACATCCATTTTGTGACACTGTACTTTCCCAAGAGCCTGTGATAACGTGTTATATTTTTAGCACGGCTGTAGCTTTTGACTGATGATATTTTTCTGCACTGGTAAAAAGATGTGAGAACATGGGCAGGTGTTTTTTTGTGTTTCTTGTTTTTAAAATGATTCTATTGTTTCAGGGTTCTCATGTTCTCATATATGTTGTCCTAACTAGAAACTGTTTAAACACAGTCCTAATATTTGGGATTGGTTTTTCATGCACGGATTAGTCAATTGGATCCCTGCCAGGAAAGAGGCAAGAGGCAACAGAGTTCCATATATGTGTTATTGGCATGTTTTTCGAGAGTTTATTAAGAGGTTGATTGGGAGTCGAGGGTCAATGCAGATTCCTCCTCCAGCTTCTTTCCTCCATCTTCTCCCAGTTGTACATTTGATCCTGCTTATTGGTTTCACGTTCATGCGTCTGATACACACTAAACATCAGTAACTTTGGGAACAACAGGCTTACCTCGACAGTTCTGTCAAGTTACTAATTTCTGTAGGATTCAGAGAAGGGCTGTTCCTTGGCCGTATTCTCATATTTACGCCCAAAACTAAGCTAGAAATATTTCTGCAACTGGACAATCCAAAAGACTGTGTTATGATTAAGTTGCAAACGCCTTTTTTCTTTGTATTGGTTTTCTCAGATGGATATTTTCCAACTGGTATACTACCGGAATATCAGCTTCAAATATCATTGCAGCAAAATATCACTGCAAAAATATTGTTCACCAAAAATTGTGAAGATTGGTAAGTATATCTAGATTTGTAAATATTTACTACACACTTAACCCAACACATATGTTGATATAACGATCAAAGATGGCCTCAAGGCCAGGACCTGCACCTAACTCTCAGCAGACAGCCAAAGCCTGATCATGAACAGACTCTGGCTGTGCGTATCAGGGGCTTTTTTGTATTTTAAAATTAGAGAGCTGTTAAGCCACTGAGGAGATGGAAAAAGTGAGTAGTTGTGGAAAGGGGATGCTTTATTTATGCAGACATGTCCCTCTTTAACTATTGTTAGCCCCTTTAAGAATACCTCAAATTAGTAAAACCCCACATCTCTCCTTACATTTTTAACCTGCTGCTTCCTAAAGTGAAGCTGTGAAACAGACAGTGCTTAATTTATAATAGAATGAGTGCCAGCACATGAAGCTCTGCTTAGAAGCCTGTGACTGGGACTATTACATATCAGTGTGCTAAATACCAAGGTTGCATAGTCTTGAATCCGCCTCATTCCTCTATAATTCACTACCAGGCACTTCCTGCCCCTTACCTCACTCTGACAGGTTTGTGGTTTCTCCCTTTGGGACATTTTGTCAGTCTTTCTCCTCCTTTCCCCTTTCTTTATTTTTCCTTCTCTTGCTCTCAGGAAATGTCCAATGGGGAAAAATAAGCGCCGGTCCCAAAAAAAGACTTCTGGTAAGCTACACCGACAATCACTGCCTCAGATTAGGCACTGGAAACAGATAAGCAAGGTAAATACTTGAACTTTATTGTGAGCACCAGCATATATGGAGACTTCCTTGCCTGCTCCGTAACCACTCCTTCAACCCTTTTATGTGTAATTGGCGTAGGCCACCAGCATATGTGTCTTGCAGTGCTGCCCTACACCAATGTGAAAGGGCAGGAATGCACCACATTTATGAAATACAATGCTTTCCTGTCCTTTCCCCCGGCACTGGCGCACAATGGTCTGCCTAGCGTCAATGCAGGCACCCTTGCATCATGGTGCACGGGTGTCTGCGTTGCATCCAGGATTGTTTTTGTGCAGGAAGGGGGACCTTCCTGCATGAAAACAATCGAGAGAAGCATTTTCCTCTTTCTGTGTGTGCTGCAAAATTCATCTCACATGGAAATAGGAATAAATGAAGAGAAATAAAATTTGGTCTCCTCTTTACGCCTGCTCTGGATTGGAGTCCATTTTTAGCGCTGCCCGAGGTTTACGTGAATGAGTAAATCTGGGGCTGCTTCAAAATCCATGGATGTTGCATGGGAAATCCCCCTGCAACGCCCATGGAACCCCTCCCTAGTGCAGAGTAAGACAAAGGAGCGGCTTGCGCTGTTTAGTCTTACTCAACATCTGTGATACCAAGTAAGTCCACGCAAAGTGGCTTTGCGCAGCATGATAGATATGGTTGAGAGGTTTGCACCGCCGAAGCATCCAAAAAAGTGACACTCTGGCCGCTTATAAATCAACCCCCTAGAGTACTTAATAATGCAGGAAGATAAACCCACTATGCAATTAGCACACCATTTTAGAGAAATGATACATTGAAAAAAAAAACTACTATGACATATTTTGTTTCAGTACTATAGAAAAAAACAAGTAAATAGAAAAAAATAATACAAAGAAAGGGCATGGCCAAAGTGAAGATAAATATATGAAATAGGCTTATCTCAAATCAATATATGGGAGCAGATTCACAAACTGCAGGCTTAATTCACAAATGGCCTCTGCAGTCACAGCGGGGGTCTGCCACTCGTGACGGGAGCTCTGTACAGCAGTTTCACATTGCAGAGATCCTGCAGTGAGTGCGGGACCCCTGATGCAATTGGGATCCTCCACTGCAACTGCGGAGGCCGTTTGTGAATTAGGTACTTAGGGGCTCATTAGGATGGCGGACGGAAGAGCCACCGGAGTACGCGGGCCCTGGAGTACGCGGAAAATGCCTTTTCCGGGTCCGCCTGCCGCGGACACTCCATCCGCCATATCAGGATAGGAAAACGTGTCAAATTTCCGTCCGCGACGGAAAAGCACGCACCGCCGCCGAACTACACACGACCACGCGGCAGACGGAACACTTCCGGAGGCTCCGCCGTACGTACTGACGTCTAAGACCGTCCCCCAAATCAAGATGGCGGAAAATACACATAAAACCGCTGCGGAAAAACAACCTGTCTGAACACGGCGGATTCCCCACAGCGAAGAAAAGATACATAGCAGAGAGACCCACCACAAGCTGCTCGCCACCATGGACCCAGCGCTACACGCTTTCCCGATGCTCTTCGCGATCCACCACGTCCTAGTCTTGGCCCACCATCGACGCCGGCGCAGGTAAGGCACAAACCATTGGCTGCATGGAGGGGAATACCTGCAAGGGTCGTGACGTAGGGAGGGGGAGTGTCATGTTACCGAAACCACTGATGAGAAGCAAATAGAAATACACATTTGTAGTACGCTAACATTAATGGAAAACGACAAACCACGAGACATGATAGACTACCTTTATTCCACATAATAGGGGTATAATCACAGTGTATGCGTGAGCATGGGCAAAGTGGGCACCAGAGCAGGTACATCAGAGGCAGCACATCAGAGGGCAGAATGCAGTATCAGAACATCAACAGGGCATTGTGGAGTACAGAGCAGCTACATCAGAGGCAGCACGTGAGAGTGCAGAATGCAGTATCAGAACATCAACAGGGCATTGTGCCCAACAGAGCAGGTACATCAGAGGCAGCACGTGAGAGTGCAGAATGCAGTATCGGAACATCAACAGGGCATTGTGGAGTACAGAGCAGCGACATCAGAGGCAGCACATCAGAGGGCAGAATGCAGTATCAGAACATCAACAGGGCATTGTGGAGTACAGAGCAGCTACATCAGAGGCAGCACGTGAGAGTGCAGAATGCGGTATCAGAACATCAACAGGGCATTGTGCCCAACAGAGCAGGTACATCAGAGGCTGCACGTGAGAGTGCAGAATGCAGTATCAGAACATCAACAGGGCATTGTGGAGTACAGAGCAGCGACATCAGAGGCAGCACATCAGAGGGCAGAATGTAGTATCAGAACTTCAACAGGGCATTGTGGAGTACAGAGCAGCGACATCAGAGGCAGCACATCAGAGGGCAGAATGCAGTATCAGAACATCAACAGGGCATTGTGGAGAACAGAGCAGCTACATCAGAGGCAGCACATCAGAGGGCAGAATGCAGTATCAGAGCATCAACAGGGCATTGTGCCCAACAGAGCAGGTACATCAGAGGCAGCACGTGAGAGGGGCCAAGTGCATCAACAGTCCATAGCACTGAACATGTCCATCAGAGGCAGCACGTGAGAGGGGCCAAGTGCATCAACAGTCCATAGCACTGAACATGTCCATCAGAGGCAGCACGTGAGAGGGGCCAAGTGCATCAACAGTCCATAGCACTGAACATGTCCATCAGAGGCAGCACGTGAGAGGGACCAAGTGCATCAACAATCCATAGCACTGAACATGTCCATCAGAGGCAGCACGTGAGAGGGGCCAAGTGCATCAACAGTCCATAGCACTGAACATGTCCATCAGAGGCAGCACGTGAGAGGGGCCAAGTGCATCAACAGTCCATAGCACTGAACATGTCCATCAGAGGCAGCACGTGAGAGTGCAGAATGCAGTATCAGAACATCAACAGGGCATTGTGCCCAACAGAGCAGGTACATCAGAGGCAGCACATCAGAGGGCAGAATGCAGTATCAGAACATCAACAGGGCATTGTGGAGTACAGAGCAGGTACATCAGAGGCAGCACATCAGAGGGCAGAATGCAGTATCAGAACATCAACAGGGCATTGTGGAGTACAGAGCAGCTACATCAGAGGCAGCACATCAGAGGGCAGAATGCAGTATCAGAACATCAACAGGGCATTGTGGAGTACAGAGCAGGTACATCAGAGGCAGCACAAGTACGTGTCCCAACCACCCCGTCCCAGGGACCACAAGAGTGCAACGCAGTTCTCAATGGACAATGGACACACCGTGTGAAATAACATGTGAGTGAAGTGATCAGCACCTCACATCACAGAATCAGGTGGACTGCGTGAACTACCTGCCTCGGACACACTGCCAGCACCAGCAACAGGAGTGTGAGACACAGCCACAGCCCGAGTGACACACACATGGGCCACAGACCCAGACACACTGCCAGCACCAGCAACAGGAATGTGAGACACAGCCACAGCCCGAGTGACAGACACATGGGCCACGGACCCAGACACACTGCCAGCACCAGCAACAGGAGTGTGAGACACAGCCACAGCCCGAGTGACAGACACATGGGCCACGGACCCAGACACACTGCCAGCACCAGCAACAGGAATGTGAGACACAGCCACAGATGTAGTCACTGACACTTGAGCCACTGACCCAGACAGACTGCCAGCACCAGAAACAGGAGTGTGCAACACAGCCACAGATCTACTCACTGACACGTGAGCCATAGACCGAGATACACTGCCAGGACCTGCAACAGCAGAGGGCACAACTGAGACTTTGCCACAACATGATGCATGACAGCAAACAACAGACACAGTGCCACTATCTGATACATGAGAGTCAACTGCACCTGCGCCACTGGGACCACTGAAATGATGAGCCACAGGGCTGTATGGGCCAGGAGGCAGGGTGGCCCTGAGAGCTGGGGATAGCTGACCTTGAGCGACATCGGGGTGGGCAGGTGTCAATGGTGTGTGTCTGCGTTTCTTCGGGATGTGTGAGTGCACCCTGGACAGGACAGGACTGGCAAGTGGTGGTGACTCTAAACAAATATCACCCACCATAGGTGGAGCATCTGCAGCCGGGGAGCGGGTTTCTGGGGACGTGCTGGAGCCTGCTTGTCGTTTGCTATGTGCCTGCCGTCTGGACTCAGAATCATGTGTAATGGGGGATGCAACAACAGGGGACTCCCTCCTCTGCTTCTGACTGGGCTGGATGGGAGTGGAGGTATGGGGGGACTCCGCCGCGGAGACATCTGTGTGGCGTTCAGTCGAAAACATCAGCCTCAGTGCAGCCAGGGGTGAAGTATGCCTGTCCTTGATTGCGCCATTGTCCATGGTAGAAGCCTTGTCCGTAGGATGTGCCTTATCCTTAGGTGGAGTGTTGTCTCTGGATTTTGCCTGTGCCCTGGTCGGCGCCCTGTTCCTGCCAGCAGACTTGTCGTCCGTGGTGTACCTGTCTCCAGTAGACACCTGCTCTCTGTGTGTGTCCCTGGCCTTGGGAGATCGACCTTGCTCTGTTGTGTGCCTGTCCATGGGAGTCTCCCTGCTCTTAGGAGGTGCCTTTGTCTTTTGACTGTCCCTGTCCTTGGGAGGGTCCCTTTCCTCTGTTGTGGGCCTGCCCTTGGGAGTCTCCCTGCTCTTAGGAGGTGCCTTTGTCTTTTGAGTGGCCTTGTCCAAGGGACTGTCCATGGACTTGTGAGTATCCCTTGCCTTGGGAGTACCTTTTGTGTTGAATGCCTGTGCAGCTTCTGAAGGCATGTCCCCCAACAACACTTGTGGATCCTGTGTGTACTCCAGTGTATCTGACGTTGTCGTCGTGAACAGATTTTGCTGACCTAGGGGATGGGGTCTGTGCCCTGCGTGCCCTGGCGTGCTGTCTGACGCTGCTTCTAGTGCAATAACCTGTATTTGAGTCCTGCTCAGAATAATCACTACCCCCTGAGACATCCAGTGGTGTAGATGGGGAAACAGAAGTAGCACCCTGTCCATGCGACTGTACTATTGCAGACGACACACTGCTTGCCAATGACTGCACTGTCCTGTGTAGACCAGCAAGATCGCCATGCATCCCTTCCATGAATGCCACCACCTGCCCCAACTACCTATCATGGTCATGGAAAGCATTTGTCATATTGGTCTGCCCCACACACAGCTGTCGCAGCAGATCAACGGCCTCAGCACACAGTGCATTTTGGCTCACCGTGGCAGGGGCAGTGGTGCCTGCACGGAACGCCACTCTGCTCCCCCTACTCCTGCGGGCACGAACAGTACATGGTGCAGTTGGCGGAAGTGTGGGCCCTGTGTGCTGTGTTCCGACAGAAGGTGATGATTGCCCACTCCCAGTCTGTGACAACAGTGCAGGCTCACCAAGATTTTCCGAAGATGAGGACGATGGTGTCTCCACATGCGAGTCCTCAGGGACGGTCCTGTCCCCCTCTCCGGCGCTGCCCTCCTCTGTGTCAGTCTGTGTGTGTGCGAAGTCTGACCCGGACTCATTTCCTCGACTAATCTCCTCCGTCTGTGGCCGAGTGTCCTCTGTCATAGCTGAAATGCACATAAAAGAGGTGTAAGTCATGGGCACACTCACGTACAGAAGGACAAGGATTCCCAAATTCCATAGCTGACAAAGTTCTTGTAGCACCCATCCTGCACACGGCCCACCTCTACCAGTCATCCTCACATTACATAAGCGTTGGTGGCCGTGACACATGTACAGCATGCGGACAGGGCAGGAGCACGTACATCTGCACACATTTCCTGCCATGGGGCCATGGACCACTAGGGGATGTGCTTCAACACTCAACTACTAAGCAAGTGGCGTGTCAACATGGCGGACCTGGATGTCAAATGACACCCACCCAATGGGACCAACATGGCATCACAGAGATACATACGCAACACGGAACTCAATACTGTGTCTGTGCACCAATACATGCATTGCACTCACATGTTTCCTACACAGACAGTATGCTCACCGCTAGTTTGCTGTTGATCGACACTCAGATGTTCGGACAGGTCAGGATGCGTCACTGCAATGATACGGTGCATGAGAGGGGTCATGGAGCGTCGGGCCAGACGGGCCGTCCTTGGAATCATCCCCAGTGTCACTTCCGCTACATTCTTGCTCAGCCTGGAAATGTCGTCCCAGCGTTTGTGGCAGTGTGTATGTCGTCTGTTGCACACCCCCAATGCCCGTACTTGACGTGCAATGCTCCTCCACACGTCCTTGTGAAGGTGCAGCTTAACCTACCATGATGGGAGACAAAAGGGTGTAAGTCAGTGGACAGTTGGCCTGTCACACACATAGGGGCAACACGTATCTGTCATCAGCCATGCACAATCCGGAACATATGTCGAGCCCACACTACACAGCTAAGATTGCAGTAGGCAGGATTATTTGGCCCTCTCATGCACACCAACATGTCCCACACTGCACTTACCACCTGTCCGGGTGCGCCGTAGAGGCGTCCATAGTTGCGGAGCACACCGTCCACGAGGACATCAAGCTCCGCGGCGGTGAAGGGACGAGACCGGATCTCTTTGGCTCTCGACATGTCAAGATCACGGAGTATGGCACTAGAGCAGCAGTCGGTGGTCAGCTCAGCAGCAGCAGCAGGTCGAGGTGATGGTCACAGGCAGCAGTCGGTGGTCAGCTCAGCAGCAGCAGCAGGTCGAGGTGATGGTCACAGGCAGCAGTCGGTGGTCAGCTCAGCAGCAGCAGCAGGTCGAGGTGATGGTCACAGGCAGCAGTCGGTGGTCAGCTCAGCAGCAGCAGCAGGTCGAGGTGATGGTCACAGGCAGCAGTCGGTGGTCAGCTCAGCAGCAGCAGCAGGTCGAGGTGAACAGGCAGCACTGGTCCCCAGGGTAGGATGTGTGCTTTTGGGCAACACACATATATAGGGCCCTCAGCACGTGTCAGTGGCATACGTCGCCAGCAATTGGTCAGCCCTGGATGCGTGTTCGTGAAATGGGCCAATGACTGGCCCTGTTGTTGCGGTGCACTGCTTCCGCTACTTTCGATTGGGCATATGCGGCCAGTGTCCCTCTTCCCATTGGCTGCATGTGGACGGACCGTCACGGGCACACATCGGCAACCGCACGTGCAAGCTTCAGGCACGGATGCTTCAGTTGCAACAATGTTCTATCACTGGCGCCACCATGGCGGTGCACGTACTCAGCGGGGGAGGTGCAGGCCTATACACCCTTTAGATGTACTCAATGGACATGCCAGTTCATGTCCCCTCTTACAGTCACATTGCATCATCCCCCATCATCGGGCCTAGGACGGCCGTGCCGGCCATGTCCACAACCGCCGTGCAAGGCCATGTCCACAACCGCCGTGCCAGGCCATGTACACAACCGCCGTGCAAGGCCATGTCCACAACCGCCGTGCCGGCCATGTCCACAACTGCCGTGCCAGGCCATGTCCACAACCGCCGTGCAAGGCCATGTCCACAACCGCCATGCCGGCCATGTCCACAACCGCCGTGCCAGGCCATGTACACAACCGCCGTGCAAGGCCATGTCCACAACCGCCGTGCCAGGCCATGTACACAACCGCCGTGCCAGGCCATGTACACAACCGCCGTGCAAGGCCATGTCCACAACCGCCGTGCCAGGCCATGTACACAACCGCCGTGCCAGGCCATGTACACAACCGCCGTGCAAGGCCATGTCCACAACCGCCGTGCCAGGCCATGTACACAACCGCCGTGCAAGGCCATGTCCACAACCGCCGTGCCAGGCCATGTACACAATCGCCGTGCAAGGCCATGTCCACAACCGCCGTGCCAGGCCATGTACACAACCGCCGTGCCAGGCCATGTACACAACCGCCGTGCAAGGCCATGTCCACAACCGCCGTGCCAGGCCATGTACACAACCGCCGTGCCAGGCCATGTACACAACCGCCGTGCAAGGCCATGTCCACAACCGCCGTGCCAGGCCATGTACAAAACCGCCGTGCAAGGCCATGTCCACAACCGCCGTGCCGGCCAGGTCCACAACCGCCGTGCCAGGCCATGTCCACAACCGCCGTGCAAGGCCATGTCCACAACCGCCGTGCCGGCCATGTCCACAACCGCCGTGCCAGGCCATGTACACAACCGCCGTGCAAGGCCATGTCCACAACCGCCGTGCCAGGCCATGTACACAACCGCCGTGCCAGGCCATGTACACAACCGCCGTGCCAGGCCGGGCCTAGGACGGCGGTTGTGGACATGGCCTTGCACGGCGGTTGTGGACATGGCCGGCACGGCCGTCCTAGGCCCGATGATGGAGGATGATGCAATGTGACTGTAAGAGGGGACATGAACTGGCATGTCCATTGAGTACATCTAAAGGGTGTATAGGCCTGCACCTCCCCCGCTGAGTATGTGCACCGCCATGGTGGCGCCAGTGATAGAACATTGTTGCAACTGAAGCATCCGTGCCTGAAGCTTGCACGTGCGGTTGCCGATGTGTGCCGGTCCGTGCACATGCAGCCAATGGGAAGAGGGCCGCTGGCCGCGTATGGCCATTGGGAAGTAGCGGAAGCTGTGCACCGCCATGGCGGCGCCAATTATGTTATCTTGTCAGACGCTGCACCGTGATGTGTTATCTGCAGTTGCGTCATGAGGGTTGTGAGCGTGATAGGGAAAGTTCATATGTCATACACTATTGAATGTGTGTCCATACTATGCCCATCGGTGGGCACACAATGGGCAACAGATGTGCATTTGGACGTGTCGACGTCGGGTGTGACCCTACAGACGTTATTACATCTTCACAACTACACAGTACATCACGGCTGTATGGCCAAATTATGAATCTGTTGTCAGTGTGTGGTTCTGGCGAGGTGACTACAATGGTGGTGGTTCACATGCATTCAGTGTATGTGTTTTGGACGTTGTGTCACCATGCATGTAATTACCGTATGCACAACATTATTGCTGTTGGCATTGGGCATGATGACATGGTGTGTGTGTATCATTATCGTCTGTGTGCATGCACTTGCATGCGTGTCTGTGATGTGGCTACTAAACATTAGGGTAAAGACACACGTATTGTCAGTAAGGTTCACATGTGACTACGTTGTGTTGTACGTGTTGACACGCTTCCTGTTGCAAGTGGCTGCACTTTGTTAACGGCCCACTCCGTATTGTATAGACTATCAGAGATGTCACACATATGACCATTCTCCCTCGAAGATTTTTTGTTGCTAATGTTGGCTTACATGTGATGGAGTTGCACACGTATGGGTCGTTTGTAAGTTGACTCAAGTTACATTTCTCTCCCACACCGGAGGGCTCCAAATGTGCATCTGCCATACACTGTGCTGGAGGATATGGTTGACGAGGAGGTGATTAGGAAATTCCGGCTGGATCGACGTCGGTTGATGGAGCTTGCTGCCCAATTGCCTCCTCATCTGCAGCCACGTAGGACGTATCCTGGTTCTATTACACCCACTGCAAAGGTTATGGCGGCACTACATTTCTTTGCTACAGGCACCTTTCAGTACACAGTTAGACATGCCGGGGGGATGTCACAGGCCATGTTCAGCACGGTACTTCGGGATGTTTTAACAGCTATGATGCTGTACAAGAATGACTACATCCATTTCCCACGGCCGGAAGAGTTACCAGCAGTCAAAGCAGACTTCTATGCACTGGGCCACATACCACACGTTGTGGGTTCAATTGATGGCACACATATCGCTATCATTCCACCACGGGCACGTGAGCAGGTTTTTAGGAATCGCAAACACTTCCATTCGCTGAACGTGCAGGTGGTGTGCCTGGCAAACAACATCATCTCCCATGTGTGTGCAAGATTTCCTGGCTCCGCACATGACGCCCACATCATGCGGAGCAGCATTGTCCCCCAACTGATGGCAAATCGGCGACCCGGTCAAGCGTGGCTTGTTGGTGAGTGTGCAGTGGGGACTCTTGTGATCTCTGTGTGGCATGGGGTACCCACCATATCTTGTTGTGATGTTTGTGTCTGTCATCCCCCTACATAGGCGACTCGGCGTACCCAAACCGGCCCTGGCTCCTCAGTCCCATACGTAATCCTACTACAGCGGGTGAAATGCGCTACAATGATGCACATGGAAGGACACGGAGAGTGATTGAACATACCTTTGGACTGCTAAAGTCTAGGTTTCGGTGCCTGGATAAGACAGGAGGGGCCCTGCCTTACTCACCAGGAAAAGTATGCAGGATTGTGATTGCCTGCTGCATGCTCCACAACCTGGCCGTGTGCAATGACATTGAACTGCTCTTGGACCCTGAAGACGAAGAAGTTCCTCGGCCTCCCATCCCACCCATGTCGACTGATGAGGATAGTGGTGAGGAGGAAGGTGTGGACCAGAGGCGCCAGCTCATTGATCGCTACTTCCCTTGAATGTGAGTAACTACCTCTTGTGCCAGTTGACAATGCCTTATGTATGTTTGCTGGTGTTGTGTGGATGAGGGGTGCATCAGCTGTGTGTTCTTGTTTGTGATGGTTGCATATGTGTGTATTCATTTCTTTGGACATACAAGTCTCCATGATGTGTGTCCTCTCATCCCATGCTTTTGTGATGAGTGTAGTTTGTGTAATGTTGCTGTGCAGTGTGTTGTGATGTGTGTGACTGTGTTTCCTGACGTGTGTTTGCTGTCTCTGATTTTCCCTAGGTCACTCCTGCAGCGCCATGATCATGTACGACTAGGATCCCTGAACCTGTTTACGTCTGTTTCTGAAGGCAATCATGTGAATAAACATGGAGGCAAAACATCATTGAGTGTGTAAGTGAAATTTATTTACAGGTTGTGCATTTGTGCTGGTGATTATTTACAAGTAAGTGGGGGGGGAGGGAGTTGGAGTTGAAGGTAATGGCAGATGAAATGTCACCACATTGGGGGGTGTCAGGCTAGTCCAGCAGACCAGTGGCAATGATTGTCTCTGTGGGACAGGATACTTTGCAGGGTGAATGTCTGGCACAGGCAGTGACAAAGTCATTGGCGGCCCCTCTTGGACCGTGTGGATGGCGCTCCAACACTGCTCTCACCCACTTCCAGGCTCGGGCGGCCCCTCCGTCTCTGAGGTGGAACAGAGTCAGCTGGGGGTGCAGGTTGGTCATGGGCCACATCCGTCGCCAGAGGCACAGGTGGTGGTGGTGGTGGCGGCGGCGGTGGAGGCGGAGGTGACGGTGGCGGTGGAGGTGGAGGTGACGGTGGCGGTGGCGCAATGACAATTGGTGGAGGCGGGGGGGGGGTTGTTCCGGCCAATCCATTCCCTCCACATTGTTGTCTGCTGGCCCATGATGTGCACTATCTGGCCAAGGTACCCCGAGATTTCGCGCAACATGTTCGTGTTGTCCACTGAGTCCTGGTGTGCACGATCTGCATGTTCCTGGGAACGGTCATATGACGCCTGGCTAGGGCTTGTAGGGACTCAGCCACAGGATGGGGTAGCTGTCCTTCCTCTGTACGGCGGAGTGTGGGTCGCCTGATTGCCTGATGTCCCGTCGCCTCTCTCCTTTGTGGCCCACTCACCCTGCTTGGGTGTGAGGCCGATGGACCTGCGTCGTGCGCTGGGTTAGGCTGGGTGGCACAGGCAGGAGTCGTGGTACTGGTGGTACTAGTGGTACTGGTGGTAGTGGTGGTGGTGGTGGTGGTGGTGGTGGTGGTGGGGACTCTGCAGATCACAGAGGCAGGTGTCGCTGGAGTCACACATGCGACGGTTGTCGGGCCCGGGAGTCCCTGTGAGCCAGATGGCCCTGGCTGTCTGCTTGGGCCCGCTCCATCCTCCGCACCGGAGCTGCCTGTGTCATCGTCACCAGAGAGTCCGGTATGTGTGGGAGGCGAGGCTTGCGGCCGGGTGCTGGTTTCCCCAGTCAGTTCACGATCACCTGAGGGACAAGATAGAGCTGGTCAGTAATGTGGACATTACATGTTCATATAGATTTGTACACATTTCTGTGTCCTGTCGCACACACCCCACACACCCCACACTCCACCACCACCATCCTCCCCGTGAACATGGGGGCCTGTTGGGAGTTGTAGTTTGGACCTCTCACACACCCCACCCTCCACCACCACCACCCTCCCCGTGAACATGGGGGCCTGTTGGGAGTTGTAGTTTGGACCTCTCACACACCCCACCCTCCACCACCACCATCCTCCACCCACCACCACCACCCTCCCCGTGAACATGGGGGCCTGTTGGGAGTTGTAGTTTGGACCTCTCACACACCACACCCTCCACCACCACCACCCTCCCCGTGAACATGGGGGCTTGTTGGTAGCCATGTACATGTTGGTGAATAGGTGTCCGACGTGCATGGGTTGGGGCGTAGGAGATGTGTCTTCTCAGTTGTGTGAGCCTGACCATGTCGTACTGATCGTGGTGCTTGGTTTGTACTTACCAGCCTCTTCTCCTTCATCAAGTCCGTCTAGGCTCTCTGGGTGAAGTATCACCAGCATCTTCTCCTCCCAATCGGTGTAGGGTATGGGCTCCGGGGGTGTTCCGTCGCCAGTATGATTGGCTCTTGCATAGTTTTTGGCGCGGATGCCTTTCACCCGGGTCTTCAGGTCATGCCACCGCCTCTGGATTTCATGCTTCGTCCTCGGCACGGTCCCTGACGCATTCACCCGACTGACGATCCTGTCCCACATGTGGTTCTTTTGCGCCACGGGCGTCTGCTGGACTTGGGCCCCAAAGATGTGGGGCTCAACACGGATTATTTCATCTACCATTACCTTCAACTCTGTCTCTGTGAATTTAGTTTTTTTTTTGGGTGCCATGGTGTGTGGTGCTCAGTGTGTGGGTTGAGTGAGTTGGGGGGTACAGGTGTGTGGTGTGTGATGTGTAGGAATGGTGTGGTGGGTGTTTGTGTGGTGGGTTTGGTAGGGTGGTGGTTGTGTGTCTTCTATTTGAGTAAGCTGTATATCGATTAGGGCCTCTTGCTAGCAGCAATGCTGTGATGCAAAGGATTGTGGTAGTGTGTGGGTGTCATTTTATAGTCGTGTCTCAATGGTTGTTGGCAGTCAGGTGGTAGGTGGGCGTGTTGACTAGTGTGCATTATTGGGTACTTGGGGCGTGTCATGGTGGCTTGTGCTTGGTGTTGGTGTATCGGGGGGGCGTTGTCAATGTTCGTATGTTTGCTTTGTACTTGCGGTACACTTTCTGACATTTGTTTGACGTTAGGGATGTTGTGCGTGTTGGCCTTCCGCAGTGATGCACTGTTTATCGTTGCATTCTTTCCACCGCGGACGTGGATGGCTGTGCGTTCCGTGGTACAGGCGGATTTATCCTAATTGCGGACACGGAGTATTCACAGGTATGGCGGTAAATGTGTCTTTTTCCGCGGTCATTCCCGTCCGCGGCGGTGGCTGTTCATTAGGCTCCGTCCGCCGCGGACGGAGTTAGATGTGTTCCGTCCACCGCGGACGGTGTTTGTTATGATCCGTCCGCCGCGGTCGGAGTTTCGTGACATGAATAACCTAATCGCAACCGCGGAATCTCCGCGGCGCAGCCGGGAGTAAAATTTCCCCGGCCATGGCGGACAGTACCTGTTTCCGTCCGCCATCCTAATCGACCCCTAAATGTGGAGTTTATGCCTCCGTAATTGCCTATTCTTTGTGTGCTGAGTTTTCCGACACCACTGCAGAGTTTTTGCACACATAGGTATACGTTTTAGTAGTAAATGTGGGTGGGACTGGTGGGAGTGAGTGGTTAAAGGGGCATACGTACTCCAAAAGGGGGGGTGAGATTAGGGATGAGTTAAATGGGTTTAGGGAGGACCAGAGAGGGGTTCAAGGAGGGATGCCACCCACCCACGCAATAATGAGCCAATTGCTACACTACGGGGGAGGAGACATGAAACTTAGAATTTATACTTGGAGTTTGTGAATACTGAAATGCAGTACACCTACTCCAAACTGTAAATTGTTCAAAAGTGTGAGTTACCTTTGTGAAACCGGTCCTGTGTTTTGAAACCTCGCTAATGCATGGTGCTTTCTGCGTTCTTCTCCCCAAACATTGTTTTCCAACCTTTCCCCCACATGCAGTATATTTCTCCTCTCTCCTCTGCCTTTTTCTTACGCAACTTGGTCTACTAATTCACCCCACCACCAAAACATCCATACTGCAACATTTCATCATTCATCAACATGAAACCACTACATTCACCATGCACACCTTGACTTCTCACCCTTCCAGCACTTACACTATTCCATTTATCCCATTTTTTTACAGTACAAAGGCACTCTCCTTTTATTCCACCTTTGATCATTTTTTCAACACAACATGCCACTTATGCACATTTCCGACCTGAATAAGTTCCACAAATGTATTAACTCCATCACTCCTTCTACGCAACCTTATTTTCTTATACTCACCTTCTTTAATTCTTTGCCTCTTTGATACCACTCTCCAAAGCATCAAAAATGTTTCAGTCTGTCATCCACTGCGGGGTGAATTTTGTTTTGGCTTCTCCTCTCCTCGTAATTACAAAAGGTATCTTGCCTGTCACACCATTCTGGGTGGTATTATACCCTCAAACCACATTCTCCACAGCTTTTTCAGTTACTGGCTGCCATTCACAGCCATTTCTATTGTGCCTCTGATTACGAGTTTCACTCGGTCAGCTATGATATTCCCATGAGGATCATAAAATGATGTCCTCACTTGTCTGATTATGATACTGTGACTCCTTACAAAATGTTTGCATTAATGTGGGCATGAGTTGAGTTCCAATGTCCAAAACAATGAGCCCAGACCACCCCTCGATTCTGAAAACTTTCCTGAAAAGACTAATTATATTTTCTGTAGTAATGTTTCTCATACACTCTTTTTCCATCTATCTCAAAAACACATCCACTGTGACAGCGGCAAATTGATCTGACTCCCTCAAATAATGCATGAGACCAATAAAATCCACATACACCTTCTTCCATACACCTACCAAATCACCCAAAGAGCCCACTGATAGTCCACCATCCTTCAAAATGTGTTTTGCTCTCCTTACAGAGCACACACCTTTCTATCCAATCTTCACATCGCTAGCCATGTCTGACCACCAAACTTTCTCATAGAAACTTCTTTAGTCAAAGATTGTCCTAGGTGTCTCTTATAAGCTTGTTCCATTAACTTCTCCTTCACTCCCTCTGGGGGTAAGTGTCTCTCTCCTTTTATTACTAATCCATCAGTCATCCTCAAGCTCAACTTGTTCTGCAATTTAAATAACGTAATGAGGAAATTACATTACCCTTTCTCTTTCACCCTTCACATACACTTCTTACTAATTCTTGAAAAACATGTCAACTCATGAAACTTGTCCCTATTCCTCACATGTAATGGCTCAATTCGCTCCTCACAATCTGTTTTCTATACTTTCCACCAAAAATGGCAATCCTGACAAGCAATAGCCTGTACATTTTTCCACCCTCCAATATAACTCCAGTATGTATTGATATTTTTGCAGTCTTGGAGGAAACCTAGTCATTCCTACAGAGACCTTGTTTGCTCTCCCACCCCCGGTTGCAATTCCCCGAGCAAGGGTTTGTGATCCGTTTGTAACTTAAAATTCACACCTCAAAAGTACGAATAGAAATATCCACACCCTTTGCTGCTACTAAAGCCTCCCTTCCTTTCACAGGGTAATTACTCTCAGAAAACAAACTGAGATCTGGATGCAAAAGCTACTGGCTTCTACATACCATCCTTGAATTACAATAACATTACTCACAGTGTATGGGCACTTGCATCAACTTTTAAGATACATGCGGCTGTGCAATCAAATAGTGTTAATATTTTAGCACTGGCAAGTCCACTTTTCTGTCAGTAGCTCTGCCATTTGTCTTAAGACAGCTGGGTTGAGAGTAAGTGCAGGCTTACAGTGAGCTCTGGTGCGCCACAACAAGCCACTCCCTCCAATTAGGACGCTGCTCTCATGCTGGTTACCTGCATGTGAGCAATGGCAGAATTGGTAAAGCAAGCAGCAGCATTCAGTTACAGTTCCTGAGGCAGAGGACGTTATGTTGGTAAAAGTAGTCCCTGAGTGGAGGACATTGTGTTGGTAAGTGTTTTATTTTTTAATATTATCATTTGCCCACCCCATTCCCCGTAGATGCCAACTGCCACTTGTTGGTAGCCTGAAACAGGTTACTGTAGGTTCTGCTCTATTGCTGTTTGAGTGCTTCTAAATAAGCAGACAGTTGTCGCTCACCTTAAACAACAACATTTTAAGGGCACACTATGCAGGAAGATGAATTCACTATCTACAATGTTAACATTGTAAAAGTTCCATTCATTTAAGTTTAATTCTTTTTAGGATGCAGCAACCATGTCTCTGAGTTTTGTAATGGCTGTCACAACATATTATTCATGTTGTGGCCAACCAGTCAAGATTGGTCAACTTGCTTGAGACTGACCAATAAGAGCAAACCTGGACAACAGCGGTGCAGACGTCAGTAACTTTTTTCTGGTTGTTAACCCTTCATGCCTACCCAACCATATTTTTAAATGCTAATTTCTCAAAAACTATTCAACAAATAATAGGCCCGATAATGAAATGCATGCTTTCTGAGTAATGTTTTAACTTTCTGTCAAATTTGGTTTAGTTTCAGTCAGCTTTTTTGTCTGTATTGGAAAGCATGAAAATGGGAAATTAATGACCACCCCCTTTTCTTGGGATTTGTTTTATGGATCAGTGTGATGAACTTTTTTGTGAAAGGGTTTGTGCGCAAAAGTCATTGAATGGACCCACAATTATTAAAAAGTGAACAAAATGCTTTTTCTATGGAAAGACTGACATAACTACAGCTACTCTGGTGCTATCACCACCAGAGTAATAACGTCAAGATATGCAGATGTTAGACATAAGAATAGTAAATCTATACTAACCTATCTTTTCTTACTTTTGGCAATATTTTAGCTACCTCATTTTGGTAATAACATTTTTTGGTGCTCAATATTCTGCCATACAAACACTTTAGTTCTAGAGAAATTCCTTCTCATTCGCAACCCCTTTCTTGAAGACATGAATATTCTGGCATTTCTTCTTAAATATCGGTTTTGTGCTCACATATTTATGCAATTTATTTGCATTGTAATCAAATGGTTCTGAGCCATGATGAATCTCTGATCCAACAGTCACTGACTCACATTTGATGCCTTGTGTTGGACCTGAACGTCTCCTTAGAGTTGCCCCCAAACTTTTTACATTCACTCCCCCTATTTTTCTAAATTCGTTTTTGCTGGCCTTAGGACTCTGTGCACATTACCACTGCTAACCAGTGGTAAAGTGCTTGTGCTCATCCCCTAAAACCTGACAAAAGTGGCCTACACGTGGTTGGCATATTTAAGGAACTTATTAGTCTGTAGTAAAGTGGTATACTGTATACCCAGGGCCTGTAAATTAAATGCAACTAGTGGGCCTGCAGCACTTATTGCACAACTCACTTATGTAGCCCTTTAAAACTTGGCCCCGGTCTGCCATTGCAGCCTATATGCAGTTTTAAACTGCCAATTCAACTTGCCAATTTAACCCAGTTGTCAAGCCTTAAACTCTCATTTACTACATATAGCTCACCCTAAGGCAGTACCTAGGCAGCCAATAGGACAGAGTGCATTGTAAATAAATGGTTGGACATGTGATGGAAGTGAAAAACTCAAAAGTTCCTGTTTCACTACTGTAAGGCCTACCTCTCTCATATGATAAAATGGTGGTACCTTAATATATTTAATACGTGCTAATGTTAGGTTGGAAACAGGTAGGAAAGTCATATTTGGTATCTGAGAAATTTTAATTCAAAACACTCTTCAATGGTAAAGTTGGATTTTAAATTACAACTTTGAGAATGCCATTTTTAGAAAGTTGGCATTTTCCTGCACTATGTGTGCCTGTAGCTTGTGCATCATTGTATATTACTCCTAGATAACCACATAATAGAGTGATTAGGTGGCCTGTGTGGTCCTTTCCTGGCAGGATGTGGAGTAGGTGGAGCTGGGCTCAGCCACACTTGCAAGTCAAAAGACTGTGCTCTGCCGTCACACAAAGGTGTAGCCCATTGTTCCTGCAGCCAGGCTGGAGCCAGGGCAGGGTTCCAGGAAATCTCAAGCATGTCAAAAGGAATATCTACTTCAAAGAAGGCTCCAGGTATAAAAATAGGACCCTAAGACCCACTATTCAGTTTACGTTCTGGACCTGCAGAAGGACTCTGAGAGGATTGGCTATTGCTGTGGCCTGTTTTGTACTTCAGAAGACTGCTTGTCTGAGCCTGCCTGAAGCTTGCCTCGAACCCTCAGAGAACGGCCCTGCTATTTGAGCCCTATTCCACTGCTTGAAGGGAGGAGTACCAGAGCGACTCCAAGTGCTAGTTAGTTTAGTCTCATAATCAGAGGCTCAGGGACAGAAAAACCTCCAACCATCTTGAACCTACACCTGGCCCCAGCCTGAGTGAATCCTGACCCTTCAAATGGTGCCTCTCCACTCCTGGACCCTCGGAAGTGCCCAGATAGCAAAGTCCCAAACTTGGGACCTCAGAAATCTTTGTCTAAAAAGTGCTGTGAGAACCGAGACCATAATGGGACCTACCTGCTCGTTGAGCGACCCAAGGTGCATTGCTGGCCCGCATGACTTTGCAGCATCTCTCGCTATGGTTTTCTCTGCAGCAGCAAATCCGGCCCCAAGGAGCCCTCATTTGCACCAGTTTTATCCCACTGGAGATTTTTGACTTCAAGAAAAAAAATGAAGGGCCTGATTACGAGTTTGGTGGACAGGGTTACTCCGTCACAAACGTGATGCATATCCCATCTTGGTTCAGCACTACAAAATATTATTCAGGATAATTGGTTTCTGCCAAACATTGAAACCAAGCGTATATAAAACTTTAAAACAGCGCTGGTTTTCAATTATTGGATGATTCAAATTAATAAAAGTAGATAATACTTTGGTAATCAGTCTCCGCTGTAAACCTCTAAACAGCGCTGGTTTTCAACTACTGATTGACTATATTAACATAAGTATAGAATATTTTGGCTATATCTGTTGTACTTACAATATACATTAATGCCTATGACATCAAGATTAAAACAGAATGGAGTACATTGATGGCCCGGACTATATTAACAGCAATCAGGGCCACCCATTTGTTATTTGTTATTACAGCACTCTGTCTATGAACAGCAAGACCAGTGCTGTTGGCTTTAGTTGTCCCATATACTCTAGGGCTTCTAATCAGACCATTGAGATGATGTTGGTCTCGGCGCACACCTAGCCAGCGAGAATGCTTTTTGTGAAGTCAGCCGTCGCTGACATGTCTATTTGTTTCTCTCCTTCCCTTCAGAGCGGTGCTTCAATTACCTGAGCCGTAGCCAGGTGAGGTGGAGCTTTTCTCTCCTACATAAATCGGTAAGTGAATCACCGAGATGAGGATGATATCTTCTCTGCTCTAATTAAATCTAATTGGCAGAATGAGGGCAATATGACATATGAAATATGCATTGCCGAATTGAGACATACTAGAAATATTAAACGATGTGTGAAATGAATACATAGTATGTACTAACTGTGTTTTGTCTTTTTGTGCAACTGTCATTTTGTGTCCTGTTCGGTTGGATTACGACACATAGCTGGGAGAATGATCTTTCAAAAAAATCCAGGTGACATTCACTTTTTTTATTATATTTCACGGTTTTAAGCAGTAGCGACATAGGTCCTGAAGAAAGCAGTGGACACCGCTGGGGTCCCCACATCTGCAGAAACATGTCGACCAGTTAAGATGATGCTAGTAGCTATTTGTTGAACTACTAGATTCGCACTACTTTTTTATTGATTTAGAAGCAGCGTGGTGTCCATTAAAATTGTTTTCCTCCTGTCTATCTAATTTTAAACAGTAAAGTCCACATTTGTAAAGCGCACAATCACCCGTAAGGGTCTCTAGGCGCTGGGGGGCCGTCGGGAAGATTAAGCGAGCTATTGCCCAGAATCACATGGTGCTGGGCTGACCTGCCGCCGGAGCCGGGGATCGAACCGTGGTCCCCAGATTCCAGCGTCAGTCGCCTTGGCCGCGGCGCCACAGCACTCTGTCACTTTTTTTACACCCTACACTTTACATTTGCACTGCTTAACAGTAGTTCCCTGTCGCCCACAGCGTGGATATACAACACTGTGCCCAGTTCCAGTCTAACATTCCAAACGACTGGCATAAACCACCTTCCTTTGTGGTATGAAGGCACCCATATGATGACAAGGGCGTCACAGGTCGAACGCTGATGGGTATTTTTCTTCAAATCATGAATGAAGTACCGTCTTGATTGAAGTAGAATATAGTTGATTATCACAGTTGTCAGTTGCATAGTTAGTCACTTCCAGCTCTTTGACCCACCACTATTTGTTGTTGCTGCATATCCCATCTGCCAAATTACAACTCCATTATATCCTATGGATCTTGTAATAAGGCAGATGGGATTTCTGTCCCGTTTGTGATGGAGTATCCCATCCGTCAAACTAGTAATCGTACCCTAAGTCAAAACGTAGAAATCGCCACCCTGACTTGGTCTAGCAACGCCCTAAAGATGACTCCTACTCCTTACTTTGCTGAACTCTACCTTCTCAGACATTTCTTCTAAGGCTGACGGTAAGCACCAACTGGGCCAATCCACTTTTTGTATCCGACCCACACTCCATCGCAGTCAGTCATATTTTATGACTTCAACTTGGCCTAGCAGGAGACTAGATATCCACAGTTTGTGCTTCGATCTTTTAGGTGCTAGTTTGTACCTTAATCTTTAACAGTTCTTAACTCCAGTTCTACTGATTCGATTGTTGTTGTTTTAGTGTAAAATAATGTATTAAAATTACTCTATTTTTCTAAATTGGTGTGGTATTTTCTTGTATTGAGTTTTCCCTTAATTCCTGTTTGTGTGGTGCATAAATACTTTATTATCAATCAAAAGAGAGGGAGATGGGAAGCTATTAAAAGGTCCAGTACCCTCGTTCCTAAGACCAAGTCTGGGTAACTGTTCCTTAGGAAGAAAGTGCATCAGGATGGATGATGGTAAAAGGGGGAGCTTCCTTATTAGAAAGTAGTGCCCTCACACAGCTGTGAGGGTGTCATGCTTCATCATCGAGCTTAGATCCTTGTGGAGTTGGCGCTGCAATACCCTCTGGGCCCTGTGAGAAGGATGTTTGGCATCTTGTAAATAAAGTTGCGATGGTGAGTGAGGGTCTGTGGGGTAAGTGAAAAGGTGAATTAAAGCTACCTGATGTTGTACCATGAGACAAATTTAATCAGGAGTCTCCTGGTAGTGAAAAACTCCCAAATTCTTTTTTCACTAACTTGAGGCCACCTGTCCGATCGGATAACATTGTGTTACCTTATTGCATTTAATAAGTGCTAACTTTTGATTGGAAACAGGAAGAAACCCCATGTTTGGTTTCAAAAGAATTCTAATATGAAATCATCCGAAATGTTATTGTCGGAATTTAAGTCACAAGTCTGAAAATTGCACTTTTGGGAAGTTTGCATTTTCTTGTCCTCACCACTTGGTAACTAAAGCCTCTGTCCTGGGCAACATGACTGTGAATAGAGCAGCAGTTGGCCTTTGGGTAGTCCTCTTTGACAGTGAGACCAAGGGATCTAGATGTTGGCAGGATGGGCCAGGATGGTATGAACAGAACTGTTCCCTGTCCACTTACATTTCAAAGAGGCTGTCTCCAGCACACTCACAAAGAACTTATTACCATAGATCTTTGGAGCCAGGGCAGAGGAGGAAGGAGATTTCCACAACCAAATGTGGGGGGAAGTCTAGATGTTTCTCCCACTTTAAAGGCTGGCACCTGGTATAAATATTGGACCCTCAAGCCAATTCTTCATTTCACACCCCGAAGGACTGCCTAGCACTTCAGAGGACTGTCCTGCTGCTTGGCCCTGCCTTGTACGTCAGAGGACTGCCATGCTGCTACCACAGGGCTGCCCTGCTGTTACCAGAGGAGTGCCCTGCTGCTTGAAGCCTGCCTTGTAACCCCAGTGGACTGCCCTGCTTCTTGAGGCCTGCCTTACTGCTTAATCCCAAGACTACCAGAGTGACTCCAAGGGCTAGTTGGCTTGCCTCTTCTTCTGTGCTACAGGGACACAACAAGCTCCAACATCCTTGAACTTACACCTGGACCCTGCCTGAATTGAGTCCTGCCCTTCAAGTGGTGCCCACAAAGTCTTGGTGCCCTGAGGGTGGTGCTGAAGGTGCCCAAACATCCATAATCCACAATGTGGGAATTAAAACAATGTCCACTAAAAAGTGGCCTGAGAAGCTATAGAAGACAGAGACCATCCTGCTGGCTGATCTGCCCAATGTGCATTCCTAGTCTGACTTTGCAGCAGCTCTCGCTACATTCTTCTCTGCAGCAGCAAATACTTTTCAGTGGGACCTTTTCTGGAGGGTATCCGACCTTGTGGAGTCCACGTCGGCTACAACATGCAGCGTTGTCTTGCTGGAGATTTGTGACTTCCAAATAGGGACCAAGTTTGAATGAAGATATCTTTACTGCAACTTCATCGAGTGGCTCCCTGGCGGTGCCACCTTCTCAGACACCACCAGCGGCTTTAGCCTGCTGAACTTTACCTTCTCAAACATTTTTCTTTGAAATTTACTCTAAGTCTGATGGTAATTTGAGATCAGACCCAATCTACTTTGTGTATACGAACTGCACTCCATCGGGGTCAGCCACAATTTTTGCCTTTGCCCAGTCTCGAGCAACTGGATGTCCGCGATTGGAGCGTTGATCTTTTATGTGCTATTTTTCACAAACTTTTTTTACAATTTATAACTTCTGCTGTTCTGATTAGATTTAATTTGTTATTGGTATCATTTCATTTATTAAAATGTTTTATATTTTTCTAAATTGGTATGTGATTTTTCTTGTGTTGTGTTTTTATTTTATTACCATTTGAATGCTGCAAACATACTTTAGACATTGCCTCAAAGGTAAGCCTGACTGCTTTTGTGCTAAACTACCAGATAGTGACACACAGGTAATTTTAGTGAATTTGATGATGTGCCCTGACAGGGATTGTGGTTGTTGTTTGGGAAGGATTTTCACCCCCTTTATCCAGAAACATAATTTCTTAAAAGGTATTCTTGTAGAAGATCTAGGTACATCACTCACAAATTCATAAAGTCTGCCTGTTAATTCAAAACCAACCCTTAGGTCCTTAATATGTATGGACCAGATTCACAAAGATTTTGTGTGATTTAGAAGTTTTTGTGTAGTGTGTCCTAAGTGAAGAAAAAGAAAAATGTCAACCACAAAACACTCAAAGAAAAAGTGAAAACACGGTAAGTGTTTATGTGTTCTTAACAAACATCTTCCCAGTTATCATTAGTGCATTGATAAAGTATGACCTGTAGTTTGATGTTTATGCTAGACCGTTGATAATGTTTTATCCCTCTTTGGGATACATCAGGAGATTAGGGATGTAGGGACATCTGCAACTTTTTTTAATTAAGTAATTTAATTAAATTATGTGTAGTATGGTAATTAGCTAAAAACAATGTATATGTACTCAGTGGGTTCCTTAAGTGGCCGCCTTCCTATGTAAAATGACAAATTGGTCCTAAACTCTCAAATGTCAAGATACCTGATGGTGCTCATCAATGTGCAAAAATGTAAGGAATTGTTAGACCTGTAATCCGTAGGGTGGTCTTCCCCCAAATGTTTGCCTGCTTCCCTCCATTTTTTGCTATATCTTTTTGTTGGCGTTAGGACTCTGAGCACTTAACCATTGCTGACTAGTGATAAAGTGCATGTGCTTCTCCCCTAAACATGGTAACATTGGTGTACACCTGAATGGCATATTTATTTTACCTGTTAGTCCATTGTAAAGTGGTATACCATATATGCCCGGCCGGTAATCTGAATACTACTAGTGGACCTGCAGGACTGGTAGTGCCACCCACACAAGTAGCCTTTCAAGCCTATCTCAGGCCTGCCATTGCAGGGCCTGTCTGTGCAGTTTACTGCCACCTCGACTTGGCATTTAAAAGCACTTGCCCAGCCTTCAACTCCCCTTTTATTAGAACAAGTTCATCACTAAGGCAGGCCCTAAGTGACCCTAGGTGCAGGATGCTATGTAACTAAAAGGCAGGACATGTACTTTTAAGTTTTACATGTCCTTGCAGTGACAATCATCTAAATGAGTTTTTCACTGCTGTGAGGCCTACTTCTCTCATAGGCTAGCAGTGGTGTTTCCTTAAAAACCTTTTTTAGTTGTAATATCTGATCAAAAAGGAATAGCTCCATCATGTTTCATTTCTTTTTACATGGTGGTGATGAATCCTCTTTAGTGGTAAAGTTGAGTGTGACATTAACATTTTAGAAATGCCACTTTTAGAAAGTGGATATTTATCTGATTTTAACTTTGCTCTGTGTGCCTGCAGTCTGCCTCCAATACACGTCTGGGATGAGTGACAGCTACACTTTGTACATTTCATCTAGACAGCCACAAACACTGGCAGGCCTGGGTGTGATCAAGGACTCATCTGCATTCATCTGCATTCTGATAGCCTTCCTGGGCAGGAAGGGTTAGAGGTGGCTCACACTTACATCTGAATAGGCTGTGCCCTGTTCTCACACAAAGGGCTAGCTACCCCTCATAGATAGCCTGGAAGACAAAGTTTGGTTGAAAGGGGCCCTTGTGAGCTTCAGATAGTTCATTTGAAGTCACCCCCTACATCAAATGCACTTTTGGGTGTAAGTACTAGGGCTCTGACTCTATCACATAAGTACACTATTGGACCTAGGAAGAACTCTGCTAGAGTAAATACTACTCTGCTGTAACGACTGACACTTTGCTGTGACTGACTGTTCTGAGGAACTGCTTCTCTGCTTTTCTGAGCTGCCCTGCTGCCTGCTGATCTTTGCAATGCTGAGGACAAGGAATGGACCCATCTCACCTGAATGAAGAGTGACTCCAAGGGCTTGCTGGCTTGCCTTCCTGTTTTCTGAAGTCTTGGGGACACAAACTACTTACTGCAATTCTGCTGGTGATGCTGACCTTTGTTTTCTTTGAGTCCGACCCATGCCTGAGGTGCCCCCTCCAGTCCTGGGCCTCATAAGTGGGTTCTGCAGCTGATTCCTTCAAAAACTGATGCATTGCCTTGAGTGCGTGAGAATTTTTTGCAGTATTGGCCTTCAACGCCAACCCAGACACTGCTCCACGAAGAAGAATCCACAGCCTGGATGGCTTGCCGAAGACGCTCTGCTCCACAATGACGCATTGCCTTTAATTCTACAGAGACTGACGACGATGTGAGACACCCTTTGCACGGCTCGACGAGAATGCGAAAAAAGCTCCATTCAAGGTATTTCTTCAGCAGGACCTGTCTGAGTCCTGTACCCTCATGTAATCGTTTGACCGCTAGTGACTTCGAAGCACTGTTATCACATTTACTGCCAGATTCATGAAAACCATAATCTGCGAATTTTAAATTGCGATTAATACCGAATCGCAAATTAGAATTCGCAGAATGGGATTCATGTAAATGTGCGAGAAAATATAGCGATTCGCATTCGGCCGCAAAAGCTGATAGCGATTATTCTGAAATCGCAGAAAAATCGCAAAATCGGTCAAATCCCATGTTGAAATTGCGATCTCGCTATTAGCGATATCGCAAATTGCGATCTCGCTAATAGCGAGATCGCAAAAACAGGAAGTCGCTTTTCGAGCACTGTGATGACATCACAACCAGGAAGCAGGCAGTTCCCTCCCTCATTCTGAATACTGAGGCAGAATTGGAAGCAGCACTGCTCAGAGCTCCACTCCAACCACCTCCAGTTATTGTATTTGGATACTGCAGACTGCAGCAATGTCACAGGAAATAGCAGGGCCCAGTGACACAGGGAGAAAGCGCAAAATTAAATTCTCCGAACAGGAGCTGGAACATCTCATTGATGGAGTCTGTAAAGACCATGATAGACTGTTTGGTAAGGACTCCAGGAGGGTGCCAGAGGCCGAGAAACGGCGACTGTGGTTGCGCATCTGTGCAAAAGTGAACTCTGTTGGAGTCACACAGAGATCAATGGACGATCTCAAAAAGAGGTGGTACGACCTTCGAGGTTGTGCCAAGGAGAGGGTGGCCGAGAGGCTGGGTGAGCGCCTAGCAACAGGAGGGGGAGAGCCTACAGTCCCTCCCAACACCCCATTGGAGGATTGCTTAGAGGACACATTGCAACCTGAGGCATGCGTGGGGGTAACCCGGCTGGACTCCTCCAGACCCACCCAAGACAGCCAAGGTAAGTGCCATGCGACTGCGACCCTGTCCCCTAACAATGGCCATGACGTTATAGCTACCCATAAGAAACCCCAGTCATGCAGCCCATGCACACCAGAATATCCCTATAGCATTGTGGGACATGTAGTCTGACCACAATATACAAAAAGTCCCATACAGCCAGACATGTCCTAACTTAGTCAATGCAACAGCCAGTCAGGGAATGGTAGCCAGCATGCATGTAGCAACCTTCCATGTGAAAGATACATGTAATTAATCAACGTCCACTTTCCATCGCAGGTGGCGCTGATAACACCAGCAGCGACAGTGAGGGGCTGCAAATTGATGAAACACATGAGGATCCTGAGGGTGAGGAAGATACATCAACACAACCAGCTCCATCTGGCCAAGCACTAGTGCCAGCAGGCGTACCACCACCTGCAACTCCAGCTACAACAGGCGCACCACCATCGTCAGCTGTGAGACCCATGCCAGTGGCATCGTTAACACCAGCAGCTGCAAGACCACCAACATAACGCACACCTACTGTGCCCACCCAGCCCAGCAGGCAGGTCAGGGAGCGGCGCCAAAGTACACCACACACCGGCAGGAGGGGGATGACTGTGCGTGTACCGGGGCTCTCAATAGAGCGCCGCATGCTGCACGTACACCAATTACAGGCACGACACCTTGCAGCTATACACCTGCAGCTGCACAACACAGGCAGGAATGTAGCCCATCTATCCGACCGGATGGACAGAATGACCACAGCTATAGAGGCAAACACTGCCGCCATGGTTAGCCAGCGAAACCTCACCCGCCGCCGCCACCGCCAGCTCCTCACACGCCTCTCGGCGTACACACGCTCCAATTATGTGATTGGCAACGCAACGTCCCAGCTGTCCCGTAGATGTTTGGCCATGCAACTCCAGATGGTCCAATGCTGTCAGGACTTGGTACGGGCACTCGAGCAGGTAACCACTGCTGTTCAGGCTCTGCAGCCAACTGGCCATGGCCATGCAGGAGGGGATGACACAAGTGAGGGGACATCTAGTCACAGCAGCCTGTCTTCGTCACAGGTTAGTGTTCCACGCCGCAGCAGCAGGCCCACTGCGGCATCACGTGCTCAGCCGGAGGAAGTGCTCGAGAGGCGATTGGGAGCTTTGCGCCGGAGGCGCCAATGACATTAATGTTCATAGGGCAGGGACATGCTGCTGACATAAGCATGCCCACTACAAAATCTTGAGTAGTATGACGCAATACTCCTCATATGTTACTGTTTGAAATAATGCCATATTATTGTGCAACCAACAATAATATTTATTCAATAATAGTACATCAGACTCATGTCATTATTTACATTGTCATGCATGAGTGAAGTGTTGGGTGAGGGGAGTGGGTGCACTAGAAACAGTTCATTGTGATTTGGTTGCGCCGTCTGCGTCCTTCGGCGGGATTTTCCCCGCGTGCATGATGCGCATGTGCAGGTGGGCGGTGGTCCCCTTCCGACTCACTGCCAGATATCTCTACAGGTATCCGGCGCTTGGTAGCAATGTTGTGTAGTATAGCACACACAGCCACAATGCGGCAGCAGACCTCAGGCTCGTATTTGAGGGCCCCACCAGTCTTGTGAAGTATGCGGAATCTGCTCTTCAGAAGCGCAAATGTCCTCTCAATGCAATTTCTTGTGTGTATGTGTGCTGCATTGTAACGTCGTTGCTGTGGTGTTGCAGGGTTGAGGTATGGGGTGAGGAGGTACTCACGGAGAGCGTAGCCACTGTCACCTGAATGAGAGGAGCAGAGGGTGAGTGCCTGTGCTGCGCAGCTACATCATCACAGTGTAAGATTGTGGGGCATGTGTACTTACCTAGTAGGTGTCCTTCGCCAAAGTCTCCCCTGGCCAGTCGTGTGTGGATGCCGCTGTGCCGGAATATGAAGGAGTCATGTGTGCTCCCCGGGTACTGTGCCACTATGTCCGTGATGTATGTCTCAGCATTGCACACCATCTGGATGTTGAGGGAGTGGTAGGACTTGCGGTTGCGGTACATGTATTCCGTTTGTGCTGGTGGGCAGATGTGGATGTGGGTACAGTCAATGCATCCTATCACATGGGGAAATTGTGCAACATTGTAAAATTGATGCTTGGTCTCATCCAAGTCCTGTTGGCTGGTGGGGAATGTGATGTAGTGGTGTAGCCGGGTCAGCATTGCATCCAGGAAACTCCTTAGGCAGCGGGACATGGTGGGCTGGGATATCCCCCCTGCAACTGCGACTATCCCCTGGAAGCTTCCGGAGGCCAGAAGGTGCAGGCTGCACAATACCTGGACATGTGTGGGCACGGCATTGGTCCTCCTTGTTGGGTGCTGCATCAGGGGGTCTAGGTCCTGGATTAGCTTGATGATCATTGGCCCATTCAGGCGGTACTTAGCGTATATTTGCTCCCTGGTTTGGCCCAGAAGGGTGACCCGCTGGCGGAATATCCGCTCCTGGATCCTACGTCTGTTCCATGCTGCTCGCTGTAGCCTTCGCCGCCTGACCACCATGTAGAGTCCTGGCATTGTGAGAGTCCTGATGCTACAGCTGCATCTCCTTAAGTGTGTTTGGTCAGGCCTGCACCTGTTGCTACTTAGAAAACGTTTTTAAAAATGTCCTTACTGGTTACCACCTGGTTTGGGTTCTCCTTAAATTGCGCCTCGCAAACTGCGATTTTGGTTTTTTTCCGCAATCTGCGATTTTACATGAATTGCGATTGCGATTTATTCACGAATTCGCAGTTTTATTCGCAGAATCCATGGTTTCTCGCAAATTCAGATTCGCTAATGGGCTTCTTCCAGGAATCTGCGAATATTTTTTTGCGAATTCGCTATTTTTGGTTTTACACTGTCTTGAATTCCTTTTCATCAAATTGCGATCGCAATTGCATTTTCGCAACTATTGCGATCGCAATTTCGCTTCATGAATCTAGCTGTTAATCTTTAACAATTCCTATCTAGACTTCTACTTATTGTATTTTTGTCGTTCTGGTCTTACTTTACTCAGAAGAATATTCTCTATTTTTCTAAACCTAAGTGGAGTCTTTTGTGGTGTTTTAATTGAGTTACTGTAATGTAAGTGTTGCACAAATACTCTTCACATTGCCTCTTAAGTTAAACCTGACTGCTCTGTGCCAAACTACCACAGGGTGAGCACATGTTAATTTAGGAAGTGTATCTGACTTACTCTGACTAGAGAGGTGGTCCCTACTTTAATATGTTGCAAACCTCTGCCAACTATAGACCCCATTTCTAGCAGGAATGTACTCACTCAGGTGTATTATTCCAGAGCCTTTTATGAGGCAAAGTAAGACAATGAAGGGGACAAATATTAATGTATTCTACAGTAAGTACAATCATCCTCGGCAGAGCACTATGGTCTGTGATCTACTTACTCCTGAGTTGAATGAGGCAACCCCGGCTGAGGGTTTGTACCTGAGTGGTGACCTATCACTGATGCCACGTTTGGCATGTTCTAGACTGCAGAGAGGCAGGAGACAATGCCACCAAAGAACTTCAAGGCCTTGTGAGTGCCAGATAAAAGGCGTACCCTCTGCAGCAGAGGCCATGCGGTAAACTCTAATAGTGCCTGTTACTCCCTGAATGTATGCACTTACCACAAATTGCAGGAGGTAATACCTTCTATTAGTATACGTATCATGAGAACGATCGCGTTTTGGTGAAAATAGGAGTCTGCTCCCAAAACAAGATTAGGAGAGAAAAAACGTCTTCACGTCAACGTGACCAGAAGATCAGAACAGCAATAGCTAGGAGCAAACAAATGGGTGCATTGAAAGTTCAGCTTTAAGGCCGTTTCCAAGAAATACATTGCTACAAAGACATATACAGTAACATTTACTATGTAAACCTTTATTGAGATGAAGATTAGATATGCGTGGATTAAAAGTGCTACAGATTATTTCTTTTTCAAAGGATGATTTATGGTTGTATGCTTTCTCGTATTTATATAATTTGTGTTTATGCTTTACGTTACTACTCTCATTGGATTTCTATAATATTCAATTCACATACATAACTTAATTGTGAATGTCAGTGGTCACAAATACTTGGCTGAAATTCATGACACACTCGAAATATCCTGAGTCTAAACTACCTCTTCTGGTTTGAACCTGTGTTCCTTGTTCACACTGATGTAGCAAATGTACCTGACAATTTCTTCTAAAGAATCCATGCCCCAACATCCTAAAAAAGTATGCATTCCGCTGTTATTGGAAAAGCTAAATAATTGACAACAAGGTTCAGAGAAGGGGAAAATGGCCCAGTTAAATGGCTCATTGCTTTAAGGATGTCAGGAGAGTCCTTGAGAGTGGTATTGTAGTAACAATTGACGTGAAGCAACGAGGTGGTACAGCTCTACTTCTATGTCTGATATAATTATAGTACATGTCTCCTGCAGACCATCTTTTGAGAAGAAATTATTTGACAATTAAAACAGCGGTTTAAAGGGGTACTACTAGATTCCGCAGGGATTGTCTTATTGTTTCTGGAGGGATTAATTCCAAAAATGGCAAGTTTCTTGGGAACAGGCGTCGTCTCAAAAGAAATAAATTCATCCTGGGCAAGAAAACTCTGTCATACCAAACGAAATGGAAACCATTTATGTAGTCAGTGGTTATCCTAAAATGTGGTTCAGGTCTAACCCTCCAGCTGACCCTCCTACTCATGAGTTATACATCCATTGTTTAAAGAGTAGAAACTCACAATGCTAAATGTATGAGCTAGAGTATGGGTAAGAATGAGTGGCCCCCATGACAAGCAGAAGAAAGCTAGATGTAGTGGGATTTTGGAGATCTATCTCTTAAACAAAACAGAATTTTGATAAACTGAACGATGCACTATCAGAAGATTAATAAAAATAACCAAAGAGGTTGCTTCTGCTAAAAGTATAAAGTAAATGGAAAGTAATTGGGATTGTGTTAGTGCTGCCTCTCTTATACATGGTTAAAATGTCTTATTCCTGATTGGCACATTTAACTTGCTTCTAGATCCCTCATATATGGTGTAGAAAATGCACCCAGGGCCTAGAAGTTAAATGCCCCTGGTGAACTGCAGCATCTATAATGTCATCTGCTACAGTGCACACATGACTCCAGGTCTACCCTATGTATCCTGACTGCAGCAGTGTAAAACCTGCAGTGCAAACTGTCAAAATAACCCTTTTGACGGTTAAAGTCCTAAATTTTGGATATGTGTTAGTCACCCAATGTAGGTCTTGCAGCCCACATAACAGGATGCATGGTTTTTAATATTTAATTCTAATACTGTTAATTCTGGAATGGGACCTGCTAGAAAAACAACTAAAACCACTAGTTTCATAATTATTAAAAATCTACTTCAAGGGTGAAATCAAACTTTTTGATAAATATTAAGGAAAAGTAAGCTTTCAAATGTTACACTATAGCTCTCTTAGCTTTCAGATGGCTAACTAGCCTTAACCTCTGCAACACCAAGCTTGTCCTCATCCCTCAATGAGGTGTGAACTAGGTGTTGCATTCCTCATTTAAACAACACAAGAGGTTGACATGAATGGGCATGGATGACTCCTCTGTGATCAGCAGAATTTTCAGGGTGAGGGCTGGGCTATCCTATTGGCACAATTGAATTAGATTTTGCCTGACATATGTGTTTGAGCTGCATGTAATACTTAGGTGCAGTTCAGAGGCAGAAAACAGGATGTGGTCAAAATAACATGTCAAGAATATTTTGGTCAATGATATTCTGTCCGTGAACCAGTTTGTTGTGGGTACAGCACCTGTTTCAAACTGGACTTTAGTGTTAAATGTGGGACCACAATAGTGGTTACCAAAGTGTACTCCCCTACACACCCACAACCCTTTAGTATGGCCAAAGACTTTTGCTACAATGGTTAGGGGGGCTACAGAGTCAAAAGGAATCACTAGCACCCACTAGCTAGTGACTGGCATAAACATAGCATATCAAGGCACACCATCAGAACACATTCTGGACCTGCAGAAGAACAGAAGAGGACTGCACCTGATGTCTTTGACTTGAGAGGAGCTCAGAAAAACTGAACCTGTACCCCTTGTACCCAGGTCAAAGAAATTGACTTCTAGAGTCATTTGGCTGATCTTCTGTGTGGCTACAGGGAGACAACAAGTTGTAAGAGATCTTTTCCCTGGAGTGCTCAGATGACCAGTAATAACTGGACAGGGACTAGACGTTTCTAATGGCTTCTGCTGGAGTGAGTCCTGTCCCCTAAGAGCAGTTTCTTGGAGTCTTAGAAGCGATCTAGGGTAGATCCTCTTAAAACCTTGAAAATGTGGGACTTCAAGGACTAAGGGCCCGATTTTCATGTTCGCAGATGGAGTAATCACCTTTGGCCTAGAGGAGGACTTTACGTCAGCCGGCCCATGAATACTCTACCCACCAAATTTGTAAATGACCACCAAGCTGGGAGTCTTTTATGAAGCATTGGTAGGAGCCATTATCACGGTGGTTCCTGTCATTGCGTTTTTCCAGTTTGGTGGAGGGTTCCGTCAGTAGGAGGCAATTCTGCACCAAACAGTTAATATTATTTTATTTTTTTCCAAAAGAAAACCCTAAATTATTTCAGTCTTCTGCTTCCATAGAATATCACCGGCTCTTTGCCCTTTTTGGCACTATTTCTACTTAAAGTTTTAAACAAATCATATCCCTAGTTCCCCTTATTGGATTTTTGTCATGTTGGTGTCATTTTGCTTATTACATTTCACTATATTTTTCGAATCTAGTTTGGAATTTTTTGCTTTGTTTTGCACTTTATTACTATTTGGGTACTGCATAAATACTTTAAACACTGCCCTAAGGATGTGTGTACACCTCATCCTGGTTATTCTATACTTGTCTGTCTCTCTGGAAGCTTTAGAAATAAATAGCAATCTGTCTAAATTGGAGGGACTGGGGATATGTTGCAATTTTTCTTTTTGTGAATAGTGTGATTGTGACAACATATGTTTTGTTATGCTTCATTGTGTCATGATGGAGAAGAATGGAAGTGGAGCTTATTGCCCCTTTTTAGCAACATTTTAGAATGTTTGATGTGTGTGATGAATATTGTGCATTTTAAACATTGATCTATGGGGGAACTAAATTACACCGGTAATCGTACAACTTCTGAGGGAGAATGTTGCTTTAGGATTTTGGGAAAGTACATTTTATATTTTTATAGACAGGATATTTTATGCTATGCAAATAATTGACTAGATTATCATTTGTGATGAACGAACCAAAAATATATATATATATATATATATATATATATACACATTTCAGTAAGACAATCAGAAAAAGTAGTCTATGGACATGGCCATTTCGAAACAGTTAGGACCTCATTACCGATTGTATGGAGTGGTAATTTTGCAGCTGACCACACTGCACTATTACAAGTTTTATAAGGTGAAAAGTTGCTAACAATAATATCACTTCTTTTTCAGCTCATATTTCCCTACTAAAAGCAATCTGAAAACGTCAATCGTAAAAGCTCCATAACCCGCGTAAAACACGCAGTGAATAGCCCAGTAACTTCAGTATCAACGCATTATTCAACACTCAAGTGTCAAATTTGTAATGCCCGAAAATGGGGTGGTAATATCACCCACTAACATCAACCCCAAGACCGTTATAACCACCCAATTTTATCTGCCAACTTGTAATGATGCTCTTCATAGCCAACTGTTGCACTAAATAGAGAAAGCTTACTGCTTTTGAGCAGAAAAGTACATTCATGAAATATTTCCACTGCAAATAGTTACAAGGCCATTCACACAGTAAAGATGAGATTGAGCCAAGCAAACTATGCTGATCTGTCCTTTTGAAACGATGAATTACAATATTTTCCTCAAGGTGCTAAGTTTAGACACCAGAGTTCCACATTCAGCTTTTACTGGATCTGAGTGATTCAGCGACATTGCATTTTCAGGGTTAGGAATAGTTGACCTGCCATCTCTTCTGAAATTAAAGTTGACAAATGGTCAGTATTATCATCCAGCCTGTACAATACTTACGTACCACAGTTCCACAGCTCCACGATGTCCTCATATTCAGAGCCAAATCAACTGGGATATTTGGCTATTCAACTTCCAAAAAAACCAAGGGTCTGACTTAGTCCTTGGTGGATGCTACGCTGTTAGTCAGGGTGGAGGAGGACATTATCTACGCCACCCAGATAAACTACTGTCTGCCAATTGTAGAGATCCGTGCTGGCCCAGCGGTCAAATCTGAAGCATCACGACGGTTACCTTGAAGGTTAGCGGATGGCCACCGTCGGTTCTAATGACGCTCAACCAACTTTTAAACTTTTAAGCATTTTCCCCAGAACTGGAGAAATGCTGAAGTGGTGGGGTCCCTCAAACTGGGCCGACCCCACATTGTCACTCCCTCTACCGCCCAATCTACCTATTGAACATAGAAGCCAAACTACTCACCAAAGTCCTGGCCAACTGACTCATACCCCATTGCATTAGTAAACCCAGACCGGGCTGGCTTCATGCCCCGTTGCGCTACCCATCATAATATCCGTTGTGATCACAATAATATCAATTTCAGTGACATAATAATGAAGGCTCAACCAACTTTTAAACTTCTTTGGTTATCATAAGCAAACACCCAAAACAAAAAAGCCTAAGATTATGGCATGTGTGGTATCTAGTTTTGATGTTTATTAAAGTACTTTTCATTCAAATAGTAAAGCACTGGATTGGATGTTCATTCCTTGTGCTACTGTCTGATTATTGAGTTCTTTTTTTTTCAATACAGATTTTATTTGTAATGTCAGCCATATGTGGCCCGCTGGGCCCGATCCACACATGTGCAGGTCAATGCATATAGGTATGGCATTATTATCTACGTCAATACAAATCAAAAACAAAATATCATTCTACAAGACAACTAAATGTGCAATGTCACTACTATGCTCCCCTGTAACTGCTCTCCCAAACCTAAATGTCTCCTGACACATATAAGTTGTACAGTGGTTTAATAAGCTGGTATCCATATCTACGTTAATTCTATGAATGTGATGCTACAGAGGTCATGGGCTCCAAAAGAAGTTCGCAATACTCCATCAACTGCTGCCAAATCTTGGGATGTTTCTGTGGGCATCCATTAGCTTTGAATACTGCTAGTTCTAGACCCATGCAGAAGTCCATGCCCTGTTTTCATACACCCAGCAGAGATGGGAAGGTAGCCTTCCACAGCCAGGCTACATCTTGTTTTGCCAGGGTAAGGCCCAGAACCAGCAGGTGTTGTTTGTACCTATTGCCTTCAATTTTGACAGCAACATGTAGAAAAATTAATTTCAGTGACATAAGAGATCCAGGTCAAAATCTCAGACAGGCGTGTCATAACCCCTGCCAGAATTTTGTGGGCGCATCCCATAAAAAATATCATGTGAAGAAAGGTACCGTCTCTGTTGCCACACTGTGGGCATGTTGGGGAGGCCACTAGGCCAGCCCGCCAGAGCATATGCGGGGTAAAGTATGCACGGTTTAGATATTTGAATTGAATGAGGCGTAGGCGTGAAGAAATGGCCATGCCTTGTGGAGATTCCAGGGCCTCGGTCAAATTGTCATCCTCAGGTCGCTTAGAGGGGATCAAATATGGTGGGGCTGTTGGTAATTAGAGACTCAGATATCCTAGTTATTTTATGATCTCGCAGGTCTCCCATAAGTAGTGTACCATCCAGTGGATTGATCTCCGGAAGAGCCTCTAGGTCCTTAAGATAGGGGGACAGGGCGTGACGAAATTGTAGTTATTTGTACAATTGGTTGTGTGGCCTGGTGAATTCCCTGTGGAGCTCCTTGAAGGATTTAAGAGGTCGGCCGTGCATGACTACCTACCCCCAATGATAATATTCCAATATTTTCCCATCCACTGAACCCAGATATATTGGCCATCTGAGGGAGGAGACCATTATGCCACAGTGGGGTCTTATGTTAGGCGACCTCACCACCCCATCCGATTCAGTGATTGCCACCACAATAAGTAGACTGAAAGCAGGTTAGTAGGGCCACTAGTACCGTGCCCCGAACCCATAAGATTTGACCCAATAGTGCATTTATTTGCTGAAACCACGTGGCGGGAATCGGATATGGTTGGGTCTGCAATTGGTATAAGAGACAAAGAAGGGATTCTATCTTAAAGATGGTGGATCTTCCATATAGTGACAGGGGCAGGTGTGACCAGGATTTCACCTCTACCTTTACCTGTTCTGTCAATGGAGCAAGGTTATGCTCCCAAAAGATAGGTTGAGAGGGAGACAGGAAGGAACCAAGTTATCACAGCCCCTCTGTGGCAATGGTCAGATCATCCGACAATGTGCCGAAGTCATGTGCCCCCTGTATCAGTCACAGAATGAATTTGCTGGCGTTCATATATAAACTGGACGTCGCTCCGAAAACCTGTATGATATGAAGGAGTCTAGGGTCTGTTCTATGTGGGTCGGTAGGGAAAATAAGACGTCATCTGCATATAGCATGATGCGGTCTGAGATCTCCTATGACCATTCAAAGCCCCGGAACAGGGTGTCTATTCTGACCCAAGCTGCCAATGGCTCCAAAGCCAGGGCAAATAAATATGGAGACAGGCGACAACCCTGGCGAGTACTATGCCGGATAGGGAATCAGGGGGAAACCGAGCCAGCCACCTGCACCGAAAGGGTAAGATCTGTATATAGTAGAATTACGTATGATAGAAATCTAAGGCTGATATTGAGGCATTGCAGAAGCACAAACAAATAAGTTCAACTGACAGAGTGGAAGGCCGTACTGAAATCAGCTAATAGAGCAGCCAGGCATCCCAGGCACTCTACAGCAGCTATGGCATTGTGAGCACAACGAATATTATGATGGGTAGCGCAACGGGGCATGAAGCCAGCCCGGTCCGGGTGTACTATTGCTATGGGGTATGAGTCAGTTGGCCAGGACTTTGGTGAGTAGTTTGGCTTCTATGTTCAATAGGTAGATTGGGCGGTAGGGGAGTGACAATGTGGGGTCGGCCCAGTTTGAGGGATACCACCACTTCAGCATTTCTCCAGTTCTGGGGAAAACGCTCTAAGGTGCTTTGGATCGCCTTGAGATAATGGGTGCATAGTTGTGACATGTATGCCTTACAAAATCACATGGGAAGCCACTGGGACCTTGTGCTTTACCTGGGCCTAGGTCAGCTAGAGCAGTCACTAACTCTTCAACTGTAAGGGGAGTGTCAAGCAGCGACCTAGCCATGTGATAGGGCCTTCGGGGTTAGGTCGTCTAGAAATTTCTGTACTAAAGCCTCAGGCAGCACATCACCTTTGGCGTAGAGCGCCATATAATATTCGAATACCGCTGTTAGAGTCAGCGCTTGGAACTTGAACCATCTGTAACGCATTTTGGGACAGCTTATGCAGTAGTTTACTGGATTTGTCTCCCCGTTGATATATCTGACAACAGGAAGCCAGCCAAGCAGTCCGTTCTTCTTCTAATGGTTCTCCCTGATACAGTTGTTGAATTAGAGCCAACTGACATGCACCAGGCCCCCTTGCTCCACCCGTCCCCACCGTTCTAAAGTTAAGATGCGGGCCTCCATCTGCAAGAGATTCTTGCAATGTTGTTTATGCCGCATGGCGCAGAGCGAGATACCGACTCCATGAAAAGTTGGTTTCATGGACTCCCATAAAGTCACAGCCGAGGCAGCAGTTCCTGTATTTAGGGAAAAGTACCCTGCACTGGTATTGCTAAATGCCTGGGGGAAAGACACCAGAGGAAAGGAGGATAACCAGGGCCCACCAGGAGTCTAAGTGACACCGGAGAGTTGTCAGAAAACCCCCTGGGCAGTATCTCGGCATCAGAGACTCTATGAATATAGCTAGAGGGTACAAACAAGTAGTCTAGACAAGAGAACGACTCATGGACATGGCAATAGTAGGTAAAGCCATGCTCAGCCGGATGGAGCATCCTCCAAAGGTGTACCCATTCCATCCCGTCAACCAGGGGCCCCAATCACGATTTGCTCGACCCCTCCAACCCCCAGTGGCTCACCATCTGTCTTGAGCTCGATCCATAACATCATTCCAGTCACCACTCAGTACCGTCAACCCATCGGGGATCTACCCAGATAGCCATCAATTGTTCCCCTAGGGCCTGAGTGAGTATTGGAGGGGCTTATATGCTACCCAGGACCACCTGTTCTCCATGGATCAATCCTGTCACAACAACTTATCTATTCTGCGTGTCTACCCATGAGTGTGAAATTGGAAGGGGACTCTGCGGTGGATCAGAATGGGCATGCCTTGGGAACCTCTAGCGAACACCGATTGAAAGGCTTGGTTGTAGCCAAATCTAGAACCTAGGAGAGGTGCTTCTTGTAGTAGCAAAAAAACTGTCTCAAAATGATTAGCCTGCCGAAGCACTGCCCTGCTTCACCTTGTCTAGGACACCCCGAACATTCCAACTAACAATTTAGAACCTACCCCGCAGAATACTCACATTTACATCTGTCATCTGGAAGGGTGGCAGGTATCTAGGGGACATGATCTGTGTGCGGTCGCGGCACAAGGAACACTTAAGTCATGCATAGAGGAAATAGCATAAACAACAACTGAATAATCCCAACCAACACCCATCCTCCCACCCCAATACCTAACAACTGTTGAAGTATCTATCGCGGATGAGACGCTGTCTCAACCCCAAGGGGGGGCCGGAGACCAGGCCTCTCCAATGGATCCCCCAAACCATGATCCACTAACATAGAGTCTCTTCTGGAGTTCGGCGGTATCTCTCTAGGTGCGTAATCCATCCATATTGTCGTCATGCAAGTAGGTGAGTATAGCAATGAAGTCCACCTCTGTCGACGCAAACAAAGTCCAGACCCTGTAATATGGACAGTCACATCAGTCCGGGGGAGCCTCAGACCAGTCCTCACTACGAGCTCTGGAATACCATGATGACCTCGATTTATATCTACGCTTTCCCTTTGGGCTTGGACTGTCGATGAAGAAGTTCGCTGTCAGAAGAGTCTGAGTCAAACCACAGCGGTGTGTGTGGCTTCACACATATCTCCTCATCTGTACAGACAAAAGCCTTCTTGGTGGTGTCAAAGAAGAGTATACGAGAGTTGTATGTCACTCATAGGCGGGCTGGAAATGATAGTGCGCAGGAGATCTTGAGGCTCCTCAAGCGAGCCTTCGATTCCAGTAAGGACTGACAACGCTGCTGGACCAGTCTGGTATAGTCCAGGAATGTCATGATGCATTGGGAATCAAAAGAGAAGGAATCTTTCAGCCTAGCCTGTCTGAGGAATGTGTCCTGATCATGGAAGTTAAGGATCCTGGCAATGATAGGCTGTGGCCTGGCAGCGGGGGCCTCTTTACCAGAGCAAGGTGGGCCTGCTCGATAATGAAACATGGGGAAATGGATCCAGCTGGAATCCAGTCTGCTATCCATGTTGCGAGGAACTTTCCTACATCTTCACCTTCTAATCCCTTTGGAAAGCCCACAACTCGAAGGTTGTTTCTGCGGGCTCACCCCTCAGCATTCTCAACTTGCATTGTGAGGCTGCTGGTGAGGGTCTCAAGGGTGTTCACTTTCTTTTGGTGGGTGGTCACAGTGTCCCCCATGTTGGACACCCTCGTCTCGGCCTTTGTAAGCCTCTCTAATGCATTTCGTAGTTCTTGATGCAGCAGCATCACGTCTGAGCCATTAGCGCCTATTTTGGCATCCAGCATGTCTTTGGATTGAGTAATGGCTGTCAACAATTTGGCGTTCTCCGGCAATACACCACCAGTCCCCCAGAGTTTACAGCTGGGGCGCCAGCCCCGTAGTAGTGGTCCATTATACTCTGTTTGGAGGCAGCACTACATGGCTTATCACGTGTGATTTGAGAGGGCATCTCTATCTGGAGCTTTCAGGCCTCGCTAGGCAGCATCAACTTATATTGCCTGACGAAGGCAAGGCCCACACGGGTGTCTCAAGCTGGGTGCGGGTGATAAGGAGAGGCAGCCACTGCCTCAGTCTCACTTGGTAGAGGTTGGGAAACTCACTGCCCACAGCCCACACCGGGGCCTTGCCCAAACACCTCCAGCTGCCTCCATAGGAGGGAGCCTTCCTCTGCCACCTAATGGGTGCCTCACCTGTGGAATACATTCAGCCTTGTCTGCATGAGTTCAGATCCTCCCTGCTGACAGCAGGTCTTCAGCAGGGTTCAGTAGCAGCTCATCACCAGGTGTCAGAATGTGGGTTGGAGCCCCGCCGTCTCACTTGGGCCCAGTATGTGTGTTGTTGGGGCCTCCTCTCTCCACAGTCCCCTGGTGCAGTAGCACAAGTCAAATCTCGGGTCTCTGAGTGACCCAGGCTCCAACACCAAGATCTTAGTAGCGTCTGCAGTGTGGTCAGTAATGGGGGCCTTTGCTGGGTCCATCCCTGCTTGATCGCCCTCACCACCATGGACCAACTTGGCTGCCGAGACCCCAGTGGCTGTAGGCCACACTCCTCAGGGGCTGCAAGAACACCACAGGCACCGCTCTGTCCAAGGCGGCCCCGCTCCAGCTCAATCCTAGCCGTCACCTTGGCTCCATGTAGACGCCATGTCTATTTGGCTCTGGCAAGGTCGCAATCACCATCACGGCCCGGTGGCCGAGATAGGAAGAAGTCGCAGGCCACACTCACAGCAGGCCACACGCTCATCGCAGGTGTCAGCTGCCCCCTCAAACCACCTCCTGGCAGTCATGGTGTATGTACTGGCTCCAGGCTCCTCAGAAAGTGAGGTCCCAGACTCCAGAGCCTGGCCACTGGTGATGTATTGGCCAAGCAGTCCGCACCCCAGACCAGTATAGATGATCTGGGACTCGCTCGGTCTCAGTCGGCTCAGAGCAAGCCTGCCCCTAAAATGGTCACACCGGAGAGACAAGCGGATCTCTGCAGGACAGGCACCTCCAGCGGATCCTCTTTGGCCAGGTCTCAACCACTGACACAACTCGACATGGCCGCCAGATCACTCCTCCCAGGCAGCCACACCACCAGCAGGTTGCAGGGTGTTTTCGTGGTATCCTAGCACCCCAGGGCCATTCCCCTCCTCCCCAAGTGACCTAAAATGTACCAGGGTCAATGTAGGGGCAACAAGGGGCTAAGATGCTTGCATTTCGACAGGAAATTGGGTGGATAGAATACCGGGCTACTGGAGCTTGCCTAGAGTGCATCTGCCATGTTAGACCGCCAGGCCACGGCCCGTGATTATTGAGTTTAGAGCTTGAGAACCCCAACGACAAGGACCATTGCAAGAATGTTGCTTTTGCATATGTGTGCATAAGTGTGCATAAAAATGAATCTATGTACTGTACTGTTAAGGTAATTTCGTATACTCAAACATCACTGTTTAGTTTTTATAATCTGCTCCTTTCTATAATAAGTTCAAATACATGAGGGTTATTGCAAACTGAACGTTGCATTTTGATTGATAGGTCAGAAACACAGCTTATTATTCCCCCCCTTAAACATCCATTATATGTATCCCACACAATCGTGCGGGAAGCACTATATTGATTAATTTTAAAAAAATCCTCTAGTCCAATTTTTAATATACTTTATAAAATCTTCATCAGTTAGCAATTTCCTATCAAACGACCAAGAGCAAAGTTTCCCTTTCTAAGCCCTGGCGTGTTATTTCGAGCACAAGAGGATTGTGATCTCAAAAAACTTGCGGCAACTTTTTTATCTCAGCTTCCCCCACCAAAAAGTAGTCTAAACAAACATATTTTTAGATGTGGGCATGAGAAATACGAATACCCAGGATCTACAGTCTTAGCTGCCCACACATCTACCAGACCATGGCTGGATTTAAGGCTATTTATGGCCCGATTGACCGCAGCATTCTCCCCTTATATTTCTGCCTCGCCACACTTGAGCTCTCGGAGTGAATATTAAAATCTCCACATACTATTAGTGGGGTAGGCCAGGTAGCAAGCTCCAGCTGTAGCTCTTCCCAAAGCTCGGGATCATCCTGATTTGAAGCATAAATTACCCCTATAGTCACTCCTGTACTTAACATTATAATAGCCCATCTACCCCATTTATCAGCCAGAGTCCGTTTGGTAATATCCGCTTGCCGTTTGATCAATATCGCTACTCCCCTGATCATAGAGGTCTGTGTGGAGCAAACTGACAAATCATATCCTGTTATCTGGAGGACACCCCTATTATTCCATGGGATGTGGGTCTCCTGTAAAAAGATAATTTCCGGGGTTATAAACCGCAGGATTTCAAAAACTTTGGCTCTTTTAGCTATGTCATTCAAGCCTGCCACATTGACTGATCAAATTTGTAATTTATCCATTCCCTACTACCAAAATGAACCATCTCTGTACCCTACCACCCCATCTTTTATTTATTCTTTCCTTTTCTTTATTTCCCTCTACTCACCGTGCCCCCCTCCCACCCCTACCTTCCCTCAACCCACCCATGAAATCCAATAGACCAATGGTCTACTAAGGATGATGCGACTCTTGGCGTGATCCATGTGTCCCCCCCCCAATTTGAATCAATAAATCAAAAACTTTTATTTCTTACCCATTTCTTAAATTAAAACACCATTTAAAGCACACCCCTGTACCCTACCCCATTCCCTGTCATAATACCTAAGCTGGCCCAGCCACCCTAACCTTTCCTACTTAGCTCATCCAAAAATATTTTTGCTTTAATTTCTGATGTAAAAAAAGCGGACCCTATCCCCAATTATAACTTTTAACTTTGCTTGATTCAGGAGGTATGCCTAAGCTCCTTTTTCTTGAAAAGGGTTTATCATCTGCCGTAACCTCCATCGTCTCTCAACGGTCACATGGCAGAAATCAGGTCTTTTAAAAAATTCGACATCCTCTATTCGCCGTTTGCGATCTGGTCTAGCTTTTTCAAAAATGATCTGTCGAAGGAGGTAGTTTCCATAAAACACGAGCACTGCACGAGGTCTGGCGTCAGCACCATCCTGCTTCTTCTGTACTATTGGGACCCGGTGTGCTCGTTGGACTACCTGAGCCCAGTTCCATTCTTCAACCTCAGGGAATGCCTTGGCTAACAGGTCGACCATATAGTGACTGATATCCGTACCCCCTTTGTCTTCAGGGATACCCAGGAACCGTAGATTGTTTCTTCGTTGTCGATTTTCCTGATCTTCAAGCTTCCACTGTACGTCTACGAGTCTAGCCTCATGTGATGTGGTCTGCTGCGTTGCCATCATTTCGGTCTCAATAATACAAGTTCTTGTCTCAAGATCCGTTAAGTGATCCGAAATTTCACTGCACACTTTGGCTATTTTGCGAACTGAGCCTTGGATCTTCCGAATAGCTGCTTGGGAGCACCTATTATCCGATCTAGACTCGTCTCGATGTCCCGTAACTGATTGTAATATTGCATCTAAGGTTGTTGTGGTCACTGATTCCATATTAGCGGGAGATTTGATTGTATCTCCCACTAATTGACTAGAAGGTGAGTAGTCCCAGTTTAAGTCTTGTTCTCCCACTTTTGTTCGAGCTAAGAGGAATACCTATTTCACCGACCTCCGTAGCGTTGCAGCGGAATCCCTTCCACTAGTGCCATGAGGGCTGTCGCTCTCGTCTTCTACTTCACTACCACTTGTTGAGGGAGCCGATCTCACCAATGATTCTGTGCCCTCAGACAGTGAATAGTAGTAGTCGGGTGCTTCAATTTCAGTTTTCAGTTTCCTTCCCCTGATGGATTTTTTGCGCAAAGTGTTTGAGCAGCGCGTGAGGTAGGTCACCACTCGTGGCAGCTGTTGACTTTATTTTTGCCTTTAGCGTGGAACTTATTAAGCTTGTCCCCTTATAGATGGTTTGGCCTGTGGAAAAGTCAGCCCATAACGCACCCGATGCCCAGGCTGCTGGCGCAGGACGCCTCTTAGTTCCCATCTTGAACAATTACCAAAATAAATGGACGGGCGCTGGAAGCAGGAAAACAAGAACAGAGTTTTATTTCTCATGAGGAGAGCCTGTCATTTCGGACACTCGCATGGTGTCTTCAGGAGGTGCTCTAACAAGTTTCTCTGAGGCTTCGTCTTTTATACACATGTTTATGATGCACAAACATTCCTTATTGCAATAAAGACGCTTTGAAGTAGGAAAAACATGCTTGGAATCCCAGCTTCAGGCCTATTCCCATACCAGTCGCTCAGATGTCATCCTCCCCTCCTGAATGTAACAAGAGATTGTGATCTCTCAGCCGGACATTCCTACAGGACACGAGGGCAGGAGGGGATGATCAGATCAAAGGTTGGGCAGGCGATAAGATCGGGCACTTCGGTTGGTGTATCACGGTTTTGTTATGCTGGGCAGGAAAAAAGGGGGGGGTGTACATCCACGAGGCTTGGTCTTAGGACTTGGGACCGGGTCGAAAGGGCAAGTGCAGCTGGGGGGGGCTCGTCAGCTGAGGGGAAGGGTGTTCTTGGGAGGAAATGGGGGGGTGTGGGTCAAGCAGGAGTGTTACTTCTAGAGCAGGGTCACGCAGAGGGAGAGGGTCTTGTGGCCGATGCATGAGCAGTGCGCGCGGGGAGGGGTGCCAGGAACAAATGGGCAGAGAGGCCATGGTGCCTAAAATGGCTGTCATGTACGTGTGTGCATGGGTCTATGCTGGCGGGATAATACAGTCAGGGTTTAGCGATATCCGTTCTGCTTACAACAAGGGGTACAGTGAACACAAATGAACGCCGCTTATGTGCATATACATTGCCATTTTCAACAGTCGCCGCTTTTTTACATAAGCTAGTTCATTTCTATACAGTCGATACGATTGGCGGAATGCGGTACATGTGATTTTACATTTGTTGGGTTATTCATACAAGTCTAGAGATCGGCATAATACTTAGTAGGGGTCAATCAAGAAAAAGTTCCTACACATTATATAATCAAGTTCTGACTTTCTCTCCGGTGACATCAACATACAGTAAAGAAGTGCTCTGATACCTTCGGGTCCTGTCAGTGCTATGTGAGACTTCTGGAAAACTAAATACATGAGTGACCGATGAAACATTTTTGAAAGCAATACAAAATGGTTGAGGGAGGAATTCAGTTCGATACAAGCAATTAGTGAAGGGGTGGGCAGAAAGTTCAGGAAGGGGGGTCTTTGTCACAGTGTCTTTTTAACAGAGTCCGTTTTCTTTCGTTGGCGCTGTTGAGCACCGGCGGTGGAGCTATAGGTCCAGCTCGGATTCATCCTTACGCGTTGCAGGGTGTGATCAGTCCTCTGCTGTTAGATCACAGTCCTGTTTCCTAACTGATCTTCTTAGTGGTGCCTCATGCTGAGCACCTGCGTGTCTTTCTTCTTTCGTGGCAAAACTTTATTCTATCTAAATGTTGCTCTTCTTTTCTGAGTCAAAAGTTATGCGAAAAGGGTGATGTTGTTGAATAATCGAGGGAAGAGAGGGCGGAGTGGGATCAGATCTTTGAACACACCAAGGGACCAAAGGAGCAAAGGATGACGAGCAGGCAGGCCCATTAGTCGGGCTCAAAAGGGACGGGGACTTCAGGCACGAGTGGGTCAGCAAATCGAGGGCTTCAAGGCAGCCCTTCATTCCTTTATCTGCCAAGTTTGAGAGTGGTGCCTCGTCCCGCGTCTCATTGCTCTGCGACTCCACCTTTGGTTGCGGTCACACGTGCTTCATGATCTGTGGCCAGGCTGTGCGTCACATCCAGCTCCTCTCCTCCGGTGATTATATCTTAGAATGGGTACAAAACAAGTTTTAGAAAAACTGGCAGGAGAAGACATTTATACATCTCAATTCCGTCCCCAATCCTAATAGGTGGGGGATATGTTCATCAGTCACAGTCAGAAGTCATCACTTATGGAGTATGTAGGAGGGCATTTCCACTGAATTCGTAAGCCTATTTGGCGTTCATTCGTGACGTACGTGGAGAGAAATCGGACTCCTATCGACAGTGTATTATATCAAAACTCGAAATCGAGTCCTTAGGTAGAGACTCGCCCTTTTTTTTTTCTAACCCAAGTACTGACAATCTTACATTTCCCTTCGGGGTCGGCTAATTCTTGCAAGCAGGGGGGTTATCATCATGAGAGGGGGGCAGAGGTTAAACATGCTTTTCTTGGGGAGCGACGGCTAATCAAGGTCATCAATTACGCTTCGGGGATAGCTGATATGGAGCTGGGGTCAATCGGGAGAAGCGAGGACGCTTTGGACAGGGAGCTGGGGTCAATCGGGCGAGCAGGAAGACGCTTTGGACATCCGCACTTAAGTGCAGAGGGGTGAGGCAATCTGGGCATTGGGGATTGCATTTCTAACGAACTGAAAAACAGAAGACCATTGACGTTATAGTCCCCCTATAAAAAGGCCAAATTAGGGGACATCAGTCGTCTTACCTGTCCTTTCTTTCATTACCAACTCGGGTTCTATCATTTCGCAGAAAGGAGAGGTAGTAATATGGCAAGTTACAATCGTTTTAGTTTCTGTCAATTTTGCCGAACACCTTTGCGTTCGAAGAGACCCAACTAGGTTTGTGCCGGTGGGGCACAACGTTACCATACAAGGGAGGAGGGAACAGGGGGATCCTCAGAGAGAGAGAGAGAGAGAGAGAGAGAGAGAGAGAGAGTGAGTGAGAGAGAGAGAGAGAGAGAGAGAGAGAGAGAGAGAGAGAGAGAGAGAGAGAGAGAGAGAGAGAGAGAGAGAGAGAGAGAGAGAGAGAGTCCGCACTCTAAACGAACCATTCGGTACACGTATGACATGGAGGGAGAGAGAGAAAGAGAGAGAGAGCGAGAGAGAGAGAGAGAAACATGTACAATAATCGGCCATTCAGTGCGCACACAACACAGAACAGCAGGGGTCAAGTAATACGGAAACACAGGCAGAGGGACGACGTAGATCCATACATTACGTGCACACAAACTCAGGCGGGGGAGACAGTACATGTATTATGTACACAAATCCAAGACAAAACATAGAACAGTTATTGGCCAAAATGATCTCTGCCTGTATGCTGCGCATCCTTAGCATCCTAAGCTCTTTTTACCTTTTTCTTCTCTTTTATCGTCGGCTGCCTTTACCGGTGGCTTTAGTTATATACACTTATATGCTTTTGGCAATTGGTCAAGAACTAACCTGGTCGGGCTAGGATGTTTCCAGGCTTGAGGCAACAGTGGGTGTCAGTTGTGAGAACAATGGGGCAGCTTTGAGTTTCATGTCTATGAGGGTGCGAAAGGAGGTAGTAGATTTTAAACACTGGCAATACTCCTAGTCCTCCAAGCGGAGGGTACTTGGGTAAACCTCACCTCGGAATATTCCTTAAACTTTCCCTATTTAATTAAACGTAGGAATTTATTCATTAGTGCACGTCATTCTTGGTTGTATTATTCGGGGTGCCAAGCGAAGTCATATTTCGTAGTTTCCGCTTCAGGCTGTCCTCCCAAGCGCTAAGTAAATCGACGTTCCGATGTGACCTGCAGAAAGAGGGAAAAAGAAGGGGGGCGGGGGCAGCATTTTAAAAACACATTAGCGCGCATAAACCCGTAAAGGCTTTTACTTACTACATACTCGGCCTATCTCCACGGGATGCAGTCCCTGCCAACTTGGCGTTTAAGCCCAGGTGGACCATTCAGTGTGGGAGAGATGATTATCGGAAGCCTGTGGATAGCATAGGTCGCCCAAGTGTGGTATTACGGATCGTGTGCAGGGGGGGGGTCAGAACAAAGGGCAGTCGGTGCAACGGGGGGGGGGGCGAGCTCGTGCTCTCCTTTGAGTAAAAGTGATAACCTACAGTGGTACGGGGTCGTTTGTCGTTCGTACCAGGGGGGGGGGTTAGGTGGCACTCCTTCGGGGCGACTTAGGGGCATTTTTAAAACAACTTTCCTGGTACAGGTAGCTCATAAAATATAGGCTAAATACTAGGATCTTTAGCGGTTGCTTTAGGCTGTACAAAAATGCAAAACACATACAACAAAAACCTGGACCGTTCATATTTGCAATATTTCTGCGTACTATACTTTTTAACCCTTGGCTAATCGAGCTGAGCCATTTCACCTGTAATTTAGTTATATCGGCTTGTTGTCATTTATTCGAAACTTACCAATTTACGCGTGACAACTACGTTTGCTTTTTCCAAAAATCTTTAATAAAAATGTCGGTGCATAAATACGGGCCTACAACCCTGTGGGCCGGCCAGAACTGTACATGTGGGGATACTTATTAGTGGAAAACCTAATGGAGTCGGTGGTCGTTGATTTCATAATAAAAAGTGCGACAGGTGCAATAAAATCATATCGAAACTTCAGTGTGAGCGAGTATCATAAGTGTTGAAATTCGAACTTTCAATAATCATGATGCGCCAAAACTTAACAACAATTCATTGTCTGAATGTTCAATCAGTACCCATCTCACTTCAATTCATTGTCCGAACACATAATCAGTACCCATCCCATATCAATTCATTGTGTTTAAAAACTGCATACATATTTCATGACACCAAGGCTAAGCAATCGGGGTACAACAAGGAGTTGAAAGTTTCATTTGTACCAGCGCCATTTTGGGAGCAGCCAGGCAGATCTAGGCATAGTCAAAATCTCCACCAACTCGTGGTTGGCCTAGAGCCTCTTTCGGCAGTCCAAAAGTTCCGTTAAAGGGCAACAGAAAGGATCGGCGGTATGAACCATCAGTCAAAAAAGGGGGGAGGGAGGCAACAATTTTTTTCTACCGGGTCATACTGGGTTTTCACCGGAACTGATCCGAACTGTAGTCTGCAGGGTTTTAGTCATTCAAACTGAGGCTGGCGTCAGCATGGGAGCGCCGACGTCTCGCGGCTACATTTTCATCGTTCCGCGGGTAATCATGGCAGTCATTCCCCATCGGGGGTGTCTGCGGGGGTCGGGGGCCCCCGTGGCTTTTATAGAATCTTCAAAGTCGAGGAGAACACTTTTGATTGTGGGACTCATTTCTTAATCAACAAGCAACCGGGCCATCTCTCCACGCCGGGCCCGCTCCAGCAGGGTCGACCGCCATTTTACGAGTGGGCGAACCCTCGTCGGGTGAGTGGAGCGTTGGGGGTGCCACTGGGGGCCTCCACCTGGGGAGGTGGGAGAGGCTTGTTCGCGCCGCTTCTCCCTCCCAGCGCATCCCACGCCGTTTTTCTCGGCGCTAATATTCATGATGGCCGGACCAGGCGATGAGAGGGGGGGGTCGGAGGCATAGGCAAGACATCCCCCCCCCCGGTGGCCTGCAAGGCGCCGCTTCAGGGCCGAACGGGGAGCTCATACCAAGCCGTGGCTGGACCAGGAGATGCGAGGGGGGGGGTCGGTGGCATGAGCAAGACACCCCCCCCCGTGTTGTCGCAGCCATTATTGAAGAAAGAAGAGGGGACGCCCGGATCCCGTCGGTCTCGGCTCCTCTTTTGGCCCACCTTACTCAACGACCTCCGGCCGACGGCTGGCAGCAGGACCCGCCCTACACGTGCCGAAGATCTCATCTTCCGGATGGGCGTAGCCGCGAACCTGTTGCACTTCGGGAGTTTCCAGAATGGGGGTAGGTATCTGTTGACTTGTATCTGTCTCATGTTACCGTTATTGGGGCGTGGCAGGCGGTGGGACAGACATGTTTGGAGCAGTGAGGGGTGGCGAAGCCTGGTTGCCTTGTCGCTGCCGTGATGTCAAGCTTGGCTTCTCTCACCATTTTCATGTTTCGTATTACGGACTTATTTCTTAACGTTTCTTATTTCTAGCGAAATCATATGTTTTATCGTCAGCTATTTCTAACGTTTTTCTTATTTGTAGCGAAATCAAAAACTCATCAGTGGCCTACTGATTTTGCTTTCTTATTTCTTTCTTCCCTTTTTTTTTTTCTAGCGTGTTTCATGCTAAAGTTTTTGTTAACAGGATACGGTTATTACTTCGTTATTGTTGCATATGTCCTTTTTATTAGGGGTGCCCTCTGGTCGAGCCAGATGACCTACCTCTAATAAATGGTCCGGGTGGAACTAGTTTACCAATCAGTGGGGAGTAGATAGGCCCGAGAGATTACAACGGGGGACAAAGGTCCACATTACCTACCCTTCACTACTTGCAAAGATTAGACAGAATATTTCTTTTCTACGTTATTTGCAAACAGAGAATACCTCAAAAGAACTATTCCTTGAACAATAAATGTCCAGACAATCAATCAATCAGTGGGGAGAAAAACAGGCATGACGGATTACAACGGGGACAAAAATCTGCATTACCTATCCTTCACTATCTGCAAAGGGGGCAGAATATTTCTATTCTTCCCTGTTTGTAGACAGGGAATATCTCAAAGAGCAATAATCGATAAAAATCGATAACAAACAATCAGTGGGGAGAAAAATAGGCATGACGGATTACAATAGGGGACAAACGTCTGCATTACCTATCCTTAACTATTTGCAAAGAGAGAGGAACGTTCCTATTCATCGCTGTTTGCAAATAGAAAATGTCTCCAAGAGAACCAATACTTCAAGTACAATCAATCAATCAATCAGATGGATAAAGCCATCCTACCAATCGGACGTAAAGACGTCCTACTTAACCTTACCCGGACCGGACCGTGTGGGCAATTCTTCGCCTTCCCTTTTCCAGGACCCAATCGTTCTCTTTCTCCATGTTTTTACCGCAGCATTCCTGTGGGATTCCAGTCAGGACAGTAGGTCACTTGAGAGAGGTCCGTTCGGAATCGGTGAAGTTCATTCAATCGGCAGCCGGACGAGGGCCCTCTCAAGGCAGGTATACTCCAATCATTTAGATGTTCACCCCATCGTCTGGACCTCTCTTACCGGACCTTATGTCGCTGATGGACCCCGCGTTGGGACGCCAATTGTGGAAAAGTCAGCCCATAACGCACCCGATGCCCAGGCTGCTGGCGCAGGACGCCTCTTAGTTCCCATCTTGAACAATTACCAAAATAAAGAGACGGGCGCTGGAAGCAGGAAAACAAGAACAGAGTTTTATTTCTCATGAGGAGAGCCTGTCATTTCGGACACTCGCATGGTGTCTTCAGGAGGTGCTCTAACAAGTTTCTCTGAGGCTTCGTCTTTTATACACATGTTTATGATGCACAAACATTCCTTATTGCAATAAAGACGCTTTAAAGTAGGAAAAACATGCTTGGAATCCCAGCTTCAGGTCTATTCCCATACCAGTCGCTCAGATGTCATCCTCCCCTCCTGAATGTAACAAGAGATTGTGATCTCTCAGCCGGACATTCCTACAGGACACGAGGGCAGGAGGGGATGATCAGATCAAAGGTTAGGCAGGCGATAAGATCGGGCACTTCGGTTGGTGTATCACGGTTTTGTTATGCTGGGCAGGAAAAAAGGGGGGGGTGTACATCCACGAGGCTTGGTCTTAGGACTTGGGACCGAGTCGAAAGGCCAAGTGCAGCTGGGGGGGGGGGGGGCTCGTCAGCTGAGGGGAAGGGTGTTCTTGGGAGGAAATGGGGGGGTGTGGGTCAAGCAGGAGTGTTACTTCTAGAGCAGGGTCACGCAGAGGGAGAGGGTCTTGTGGCCGATGCATGAGCAGTGCGCGCGGGGAGGGGTGCCGGGAACAAATGGGCAGAGAGGCCATGATGCCTAAAATGGCTGTCGTGTACGTGTGTGCATGGGTCTATGCTGGCGGGATAATACAGTCAGGGTTTAGCGATATCCGTTCTGCTTACAACAAGGGGTACAGTGAACACAAATGAACGCCGCTTATGTGCATATACATTGCCATTTTCAACAGGCCTGGCTTTAGATCAGATTTGCTCGAGTGGGCTTCTGCCAAAGCAACCTGGGCTAGATTATCATCACACTGGTCTCCCATGTCCCCTGCCTGCTGTGACCGCTCTCCGTCGTCTTGCTCCCTCTCCACGCTATCTGTGCTGTCCGTAGCATCCATCATGCCCTTCTCCACTTGTTCCCCCCTGGTCTCTACAGTCTCCATTACGCCCGTTTTGGTGCCATTAGTTACTTTTAAGGCTTCAGGGTTGACCGATACCTCGGGTAAGCTGAGCATGACAAAGACATCCTCCCTCATCGCCTCCATTTCCTCTGTTATCTATGTTATCTACCCAGAGTCTCCAGGTCCAGAATCTTGCTTGGGCAGGTCGTCTTTCGCTGCTCCCATCCCATCCTTCATTGGAACTCCTGTCGATTAATTTTCGGCAGCGCTCATCTGCTTAGTTTGTTTCTCACAGCTCTTTGTTCCAACTAGCAACTCCACAATCGTTGGACCAGCTGGGCGTTGCTGGTGTGATGCTTTTCTCAGGAGATCCTTCCGGGTCAGCTTCTGGCCACATCGTCCTGGCAATTGAGTTGTTCCTCCTCCCACTACAGCTGTGCCATCCTCCAGCATCTGGGGCTTCAGCGGTGTAGCGATTGTGTCCCCCGATGGAGGGCTATCCGCAGTTAAATTCTTTCCTCCTGCTTTTGCCCAGGTCATTGGAGCCCACTTCTGCTTCTTTCTTTCAGGACCCCTGTGACATTGCTCTATCAGCAGAGCAGTTGAAGATCCACGTCGCTCACAACCAGGATTATAGCCGGAGCTCAAAGGGCGCCAGATCTGCCAGCAGGTAAAGGCCACTGTTTCCGATGTAATTTCCCCGTGATTAATCTTTTCCTCTCTACAGCGGAAAATATGGAGGAATCAGATCTCATCCCTTATGACTCGTTTGGCACAGTTAGAGACCGAACATACTAAATTGTTATCTCAGGGGGAGGGTGTTAGATCGATGGCAGTTAAGAATCAGATAATCATTGTTAAATCAGAGCTAAACAAAAATTTTCAAACACAAGTAGCCCTGGCATACCAAATACATCGTAGAGAGCTATATTAATATGGGGAAAAGACGGGCAGACTCTTTGCCCTTAGGATTAAACAAAAGGTCACCCAGAATAATATAACGGAAATAAAAAATTCAGAGGGGCAAATGAAAACTACTTCTGCCAAGATAATGGAGGTTTTTGAACAGTTTTATAGTAAGCTATATCACTTGGATCCCGGCGATATTCAAATAGATACTGCAGGGGAATATCCACATTTCAGCAGAATAGATCCTGCCATATGCTTTGAGCTTGAAGAAGAGATCACGCTGGAAGAAACTGTGTTGGCTTTAAATTCCCTTTCCTCGGGGAAAACTGCAGGTCCAGATAAAATTCCACTGGAGCTATATAAAATACTTTAAATTGATCTGGCTGTACTACTTCAGGATCTTTTTTTAGATGTTCAGTATCGAGGGATCTCACCAAGTCTTGGCAGGAAACAGATATAATAATATTTCATAAGAAGGGGAAACCATCGACACTAGAGAGTCATAGCCAGATTGGTCTCACCATGGCAACATAGTTTTGAACCTGGTCGGGGAACAACAAAACATACCAGATGGGAAATCTCCCTGTTAGATATAGTCGTGGCTAGGGGAGATGGACTAGCTATGATCCTCTTGGATGCCGAGAAGGCTTTCCATAGAGTGATGTGGCAGTATTTGTGGGGTGCCTTAGTGGAGAGAGGGTTTGACCCTAAAATGATTACAGCAATTCAGGCGATGTATGAGCAACTGTATGCTAGGTTACAGATGATGGGAATGACATTAGACCCGATAGAGGGGGCAAGGGGTACTAGGCAAGGATGTCCATGCTCCCCAATTCTCTTCGCCATATATCTAGATCCGTTTTTTAATCAGATAATTCAGAATTCTGTGATTGAACCCTATAAAATGAATGGATAGGAGACAAAAATACTTGCATATGCGGACAATATCTCTGTGGTTACATCGAATCCAGCAACAGCAATGGTAGAAATTGAGAGAATAGAGGAGAAATTTGGGAGCAGAATAGACTACTATTTGAACAAAGGAAAGACGCAGATAATCTGTACAAGACAGGGCAACCTACAGGATCAGCGTCAGACGGATACAGCAACGTATTTGGGGATAAGGATAGGACCTAATCTGGATATGTTATGGGCAAATAATATTGATCTAGTGCTGGAGGAGGTTACCTCTGAGCTCCGAAGGCTGGATAAACTACATCTAACGATAGTGGGCAGAGTAAATGTCTTAAAAATGAAGATCTTCCCTAGAATACTATACCTATTTCGAGCTATCCCCTTAGAACTGCCTGGTAGTACATTCCAGAAAATTAATTCTATCTTTTCAAATTTTATTTGGAACTACCAAAAAACAAGACGTGCTTTGAAGATATTAACCCTGCCACGGGAAAGAGGTGGCTGGGCTGCTCCGAATTTATATTCTTAATATTTGGCAGCTTTTCTGCAACAAATGGGTGACCTGTTTGGAGCGGATAGCTCTGCGCGGGAGGATGGCTTACCATCTATATATCAACTAGCTGTTGGGGAGAAAGCATCAGGGCTCTTTCTTAGGTAGCTTGAGCCTAGCTATTACAAAAAAATTTGCTTCAAGTGTTTGAAGGCAGCTAGAACGGTGTGGCTTAAAATAAGTAAGATTATGAAAATCCCCAAGTGTAATAGATATACCCCAATATGGGGATCATCGATGTTCCCAGCTGAGCTTACGGATGGTATGGCCAGAGAGTGGGTGCAGGCTGGTATACATCGGGTTGTGAGCCTATTTTGATGATAATTCAGAAATAATGCCTTTTCCAGAACTGGTTCGGAAATTTGGGATTAATAGTAGATCATATTTTAAATATATCCAAATAAGGGGGTGTTTAAAGAATCTAGTTGGCAGACAGGATAACTTTCAAGCATTACCATTAATGGACAAGGTATACTGGGGGGGATGGGAGGATTGGGGATTTTTATAAAATACTGATTGAAACAATACCCGATGATTTAGATAAAACCGAGACAAGGTGGGCGTCAAAACTAGGGGATGATGATATAGATCTAGATATGTCATTAAAACTGGGGGACAAAATATTTCTGGCGGCAAACCTTCAAGCACAAAACTATAAAACCCTATTTAACTTATACTATACTCCAGCAAAACCTTTTGGTTGGGGGAAACAAGATAGAGATCAATGCCCTAGATGTCAGCATAGCCCTGCCGATATTACTCATATGTTTTATGCGTGCAAGTCCATGATTCCATTAAAAAAGGGTATAGAGAAATTCTGGCAAGTATCACTTAACTGTGCGATCGAGATCAGCTCTCCGATTATGCTTTTAGGATATGATAGACGAATTGAGTTAGCACCAGCACATTGGGACTTTATTTTTGCTACTATAGCGGTGGCAAGATTATTGATAACCACAGCTTGGAAAGACTGGGAACCACCGGTATATACTGCCTGGCTTCATCACCTATTGAGTATACATGCTCTGGAAATGGCTCTCTATAAGAACAAGGGTCACCGAGCTAGGGTGGAAGGGGATAAGATCTGGGCACCTATGACAAACTGGCTCAAAAAACAGTCATGGGGAGCTGCAAAACAAATAGGAATTGGTTAATATATGTTTATACCTGTAGGAAAAATTGAAAAACAAAATTTAATTTGATGCTTTTTTTTAAAAGTCTGTTCATGAACTTGAAGAAAATATTGTAATATAATGTATGAATTTAGAAGTGTAAATACCTTTTCTTTGCTCTATATGATGAACCAGATGGCATAAAAATATCATAAAAAATAAAAATAAAAAAAGATAGGTCAGAAACACTATAAAACTAGAAAACAATACATGTCACAGCAATATTTGAAAGTCGCCATGACTGCATATTCTAATGAAAAGTCTGATAAAACTGCTTGTTATCTCATTGGTACCACTTTCAGGGTATAAGAAGCAGATATATCCCACAGAGGTGCTGTGAACAGGAGCAGCAGTCACAAAAATGTTTCTGCATTCACTTTTCTCAGGTTCCATCTAAGACAGAGATATTTAGGTGAGAGGGCCCAATTTATGGATCAGCACCAATATAATTGAAAGAAAAAATAAATAAAAACGCTCCCTCTAAATGAAGTTCAGATGTGGGCCCGAAATATTAAATGCTTCTGTCCCTGGAAAAGCCTACACTACAGAAAGTGGCAGACTTTTTCAGGGTGAAAAACCAAATATGTAATCAATTAAAATGACATTACAAGACTTAAATATCTTTCTCACTTGCAATGTCAATGTTGTGATTTATTTGGTATGGCAATGAAAGAGGGCAAGAAGGAGATGTCCACCCCCAGCGATTTGCAAGGAAATGTATAATTGGTGTGCAGCTACTACACCACAGGTCACAAAGCATTGAAAAGTTACTGACTGTCCATGTCAGGTGGTACCGATTTACACAGTGGAAACTGACCATGAGACAAAGGGGTATATTTACAAGCCCTCTGTGCCGCCGGAGTATCACTTTTTTTGAAGCACCGATGGCTCAGCACCATTTTCCATATTTATAAAGTGGCGCTAAGCCACTTTGCATGGCTTAACGCCACCATGTAAACATCCCCCTTTCTGCCGCAGTCCACTGCAGCAAAGGGACGTGCATGCCGTTCCACAGCAACACCCATTGCTTTTTGAGGCTGCCCCAGATTTACACGCCAGAAACTAACGTCAAGGAATACCAGGTGTAAGAATGATGCAACAAGGAGAAATTATTTATTTCTCCTAGTTTTTTGCTCTTTCCATGTGTGTTGCATTCTGCAGCACACGTAGAAGGCTCAAATCGCCAGTATTGATTGTTTATGTGCAGGAATATAAAAAATTGTCCCTGTAGTTCAGGCACCCTTGCAACATTGGTGGCAGGGTGCCTGTGCTGGTGCTAGGCAGCTTTTTTTGCACCAGTGCTAGGGGCACATAGGGGTGCGCCGTATTCTTGTGCATAAGGCACATACCTGTATTTTTAAAATGTCAGAGTGCTGCGCTGCCGAATTTGGTGCAGTGCTGCACTTCAACATTTTCTTTTGAATATGCCGCAAAGTTTCTATGGCACAAATGACAGCGTTGGGCATCAGGGAGAGTTGAGAGCAGTCCTATAAACCAGTGCATGCTTCCCGATATCCCTTTTGTAAAGAATAACTTTTTTATGCCATGCAACAACTATCTTTTTGAACAATAGGGGTCGTAATTCTGTTGCAAATGTGAATGCAAAGATGAAGGTCTTCTATGCCTTGCAGACCTCAGTCTGTTCAATCAATCAGGATTTATTGATTTGTACTCAAGAATGCACGTAAAGGAATATTACTTCATGAATATGGATGAGGCAGGGTTTAAGCAAATCCTTTAAACCTACTGTTTTGCACTCTGCCTAAATTGACACAATCTGCACAGAACAAAGAATTGGTCATGTTATACAGTGCTGCAAAATAACCCAGCCATTAATGCATTTGGTCCATGGTCTTTGAAAAAACTCTTGCTGAAACACTATGAGCCTGATTAAGACTTTGGAGGTGTGGCATCGGGTCTGCCCAGCCGCCGCACTGCCAAAGCCGTGGCCAGACCGCCCGCCAAATTAGGAGTTTCCTCCTGTCTGGCGGGCTGTTTTTTTTGCGTTCCCACGGCGGTGTCTCTGAAAATGAGGACCACAATGGGAAAGCCAGCAACAGTTCCTGCATGGCATGGACTGAAAAGTTCATGCCGTGCAAGAACTGGGGTGCATGCACAAAGGGGCTGCACATGTTGTGTGCCCCTGTGTGCATCCCCATGTGGAAGTGCCACAATGTGCCCTGCAGAGCCCACTTTGTTTCCTCTCCGCCACGTTGTTCATGGAGTAGGAATCTCCATGACACCGCCAGCAAAAAGAACATTTGTAATGTGCTTTGTGGGACCGCGGTGGTCCTGCCAAGCATATTGCGGCCTCCTGACTGCCGCAACATCGCCAAGGAATGGCTGATCCCTAGCGGCTGCGGCAGGGCAATGGCGGTCCGACCACCCCAATCGTAATAAGGGGGTCGGGAGACTGCCGCCACTGTGCATCCACAAGTCTGGCGGTCCACTATCTGTTTCTCCCAAATTCGCCCTCCAACGGTTGGAGGCTTTGGAAAATAAGGATCTTAAATTTAGATAACTGAGATAGATTTTGGAATGCTGATAATTAGTATCGTAACCCTTTCCAAAGTGCCTTGATTCCCACTGATGGATATGGAGTATTTGCTAAATGAATAAAAAAGAAAATTAAAGTGTGCAAAACAACCTGGAAGCATTGTGTAGTTGCTTGAGGCAGAGCAGCGAAGTGAAGTAGCGACTCAAAGTATAAGCAACACTCATTAAACACTGCATTACGCGAGGCCTACATTTACGTTTGTCTCTGTCCCTACAAGAAAATCCCGCCCTTCCACACAGTCTTTCTCTTCTTAATGCCTTCTAGTTATTGAACTCATTCTTCATTATTGCTCAGCTGACCTGCTTCCTTTTCCAAATGACTTGATGTATTTTGCTCTCCCACCTCAATTTTCTGCTGCACCGAAGAGGTCAGTGAGCCTCCAACAGCAAAACCTACTCAGGCCGAAAGGTTACAATCTTGAAGCCCTGTGCGGGTGGGTATGCGGAGGCCTAAGAGGTAACTCGATCTTTTAATGAACAGTAACGACAGCGTGCTACTTCTATGCACCAGACTTGGGAAACCTAAAATAAACAAAAGGGGCATTATTAGAGCTCGGTTATTATTTTTTCTAGGTTTAATTCTCCTGGAGGGCATTTATCCACAACATTTTTAAGAACAGCAGAAGACAGTGGTTAATATGACGAGCACCTGGTCTGGCGTGGGTATTAAACACTTTATACCTTCATATCATGATTGTGAAGATACGTCATCTAGAAAATTGATTACTGATGAATGCCTAGCAATGCCTCTCAGACTCTGCTGTCTACTAAAGTCCTCTAGTCGTACTCAACATGTAGAGGCAATGGGATGTTTTTAAAGTTCACTAATTGTTAGTTATTTATTAAGGTGCTTGAAATATTTTTTGATTTTGTGCTTTGTGTTTTAGTAGTTGCTGTGCAGGGCAACTCACACAATAACATAGTGTTTGAAGTTCGAGATTAATTTTGATAGATTTATGTCTGTACACAGCAGGTGTGATAGTATTATTAAAAAAAATATCACTTGTCTCCAAACGTTGATATCACGAACATTTCATATCATAGGACGTTTCTTCAATTGCGATGTTCCAGTGGGGAAATAACTTCAAATGTTACAACTCATTTGGGATCATTTTCAGTTGTTTAGCTTATAATGTAGTGAATGAAATTGTTGGAAAAATTGATTTTGTTGTGATAACTAACAAACGGATGATCTGCGGCAGAAATTATATTTCCCCCCAGAGTTCACGCTTTTCATTTGAATCGTGGTATATCCAGCATTAACAGCAATCAGTGATGGTGCATTATAGGAGGATCGCCCACATTTTTTATTTTATTTATTTATTTTAAAGGTTTTATATAGCGCTGGCTGGACCCAAGGGTATCAGAGCGCTATACAAGGGTCACATATAAAATAGAAAAAAATACAATGAGGTAACATACACGTCCCAAAAAGCATTAGATAAAAGTGCAATTTATACGATCTGGTTAAAACAAAGTGCGAGATTCAGCAGCAAGTCAAGAGAAGAGAGGTATGTCGTGGAGAAAGGGGGGATAGAAAAGAGGGAGGCAGGATGTAAGAGTGGAGAGAGGCTGTGAGGGGGTAAGATAATCATATTTCTTTATCGTATTACGCATTTCATGCACACCTTGAGAGGGTTTCACAGCCTCCAAACCGAGTAACGTATAAATTCCTTACTAGTGATCTCCATTACTCTGATCATCCATCCTCATCTCAGCATTTATATGAATAGGATGAACACACCTCTGCAGGGGCTACATGATTTAAAAAAAAAAAAATACGGAGTTTTATATAGCGCGAACTTTACCCAAATCGGTTATCAGAGCGCTTTTACATAGCACCAGTTGCGTTACATGAGGACACATTCATTTTTTGTTAGGCACGGGGAGATTAAATGAGTTGCCCAGAATCACAAGATGTTCAGTGTCATTGCCGAGACTCCAACCCAGTTCCCCAGATTCGAGGTCGACCGTCCTAGCTGTTAGGCCAACTCCGCTCGCTATCTTTAAGCTTTTAAAAAAAAAAAATAAACCTCTTACCCGGTAAATTCTTTGCATGGCCACCTCTTTTTCCACATCCCCGTGCCTGGAGTAAAAAAATACGTATTTTTCCTGTTGTTCCAAAGCAAAAAAGGCATCAAGGTCACAATAACAAGAGGGAAGTACTGGGACAAGGACGGATAATTAATTAATATCAGTGGTAAGTACTTAGCCCATTATCTCCTCAATCCTACCTCTTTATAGTTCTTACTTGAAGGGGGAAATATCCAAGTCAATAATATTGTGATTCATTAAATCCAAGGGTAGTGTTTTACAAACGTCGAAGGAACTCCAATTTTGGCCCAAGATGCTGCCAGACCATGTATTAGGTGTTCCTGAATTGAGTCTGGCGAGTATGCTGCATGAGGTTTGCACCTAGAGAGATGACAGCCCTAATCCAATGATTTAGGGATGATGAGAAGGGTTTACACGGTTTACAGTTTACTCTATATACACAACTGAATGAGAGATATATCTGCTTTGCTTGAGTGACATCGAGAAGAGGCCATACTTCTTCCTTAGCAGAGGAGGGATTAGGAAGAAAATGAAAGGGCAATCTCTTGAACTGTATGGAAAGAAGAAGGCCCGGAAGTATGAAACGTTTTGCTGTTCCAACAAATCCAGATAGGAGTTTGGGATTACAAAAAAAATATTTCTAATTTACTAGACCCATTTTACCAACACTTAAAATGTGTTTATTAAAGAATACTAATTTGATATTTGGAAAGGGCATGTTTGGGCATCTCTTGCTCTCTTCCCAATACTGAATCAATGGCAAATGTATCAATGGTTTCCAACCTGAATCCTGGCCGCAAACCATTGAAAGGTTACTGACTCCCAATTTAGGTGGGGGTAACTTATTAGCAAAAGCAAAGGGGTCCTCTTTGGGCCCCTTCCTTTCTAGGGGTTGGTTTACATATTTCAGGAGGAGTAGGCAGTGGTCCAGGGAACTACTGCCAATTCTCATTGAAACTTTAAAAATACTTTGTTTTAAAGATAATACATTTCCTTTGATAAACGTGTACTGTTTTTTTCTTTTATAAAAAATGTTCTTTATTTAAATGTAATCACAGGCATGGTGGTTTTCTGTGTCTCTTGCAGGCCACCATCTCTTGATTGTCTCAAATTAGAGTGTGTCGCAATTTGAAACTTACCTAATGAATATTAAAAAAATGGTTGGACTGTGACCTACTCTGATTTCTTATTGTGTAAACCAACTTATAAGTAAATAGGTGGGCTCTCAAAATAAGTTTCTGCTTGCAAAATGAAGATTTGCAAATTGTGATTACCTCTTTGTGACCAGAAACGTACTACTTCTGCACGAAAGCTACTTAGGAAGAAAACATAGACCTGAATGAAAAATGTACTGACAAAAAAAGAAGATGCAGATAAGGAGGTTTAAAAGACAAGGACCACCAACTCCCCCAATAATCATGCTATGGGAATGACCACTAGAAAGAAATCTGTAGGTCAGAAACTATAGGGAAACTGTCAGGAAACATCTTAGCGATGCCCAAAAGGACACTGTCGTAGAACTCTGGGAATCGAGGAAAAATACCAGGAAGGTACACCTGCCTTGTGAAAAGAGCATGAAAGAGAACATGTTGGGGGGCGTGGCTTGCAACTGGTGAGGATGGTCGCAGCCTAACAGGGCTCCCGACCCCCTGCCTGCTAATCCGACGAATACTCCTTCACCTGGCCTGGGATCCCCGCGAAAATCCGGGTGATCCCAGACGATACCTCGGTGCCTGCTCCGGTAGAGGCGGCGCGCTGTTGCCGGCGCTGAGAAGGGTACGAACCGGCAGCAGGACCTCGGAAGGCTGAGGCACAAGATGGCGGCGCCCTCGGGGACTGCGCTCTGAGGTTTGCTGCGACATCGCCCCTCGGCCCTGACGCCGGGCTGCAGCGGATCACCCAGCATCCGGGGGACCGGAGCAGCGGGTGACTGGTCAGTGGTACCTCCGACCTCCACCACGAATGGAACCGGGGCCATGCTCCGTGTCACCTAGCGGCCCCGACGGAGCTCCTCCCTGCCCGGGAAGCGGCTAATCAACACCCCGGCTCCTGGAGGCCTACTGCGGATGGGAGCATCGGGTCCCGCACTGAACCTTCCTTTTTACCAGTCCTGGCTGCGGGGACTGCTGAGGCATGGGAACCGAAAAGGCGATGACCGGTTGATGCGGCCTCCACCCTCCGCAGCTGACAGTACCAGGGCCGCGTGTCGCGCCCTCTGATAACCCCGACGAGGCGCCTCCCCACCCGGGTGGTGGAAAATCGGCGCCCCGGCTTCCAGAGGCCTACTGCAGCTGGGGGCGACGGGACCCATCCTGGGGCTTTGTTGCCAGCCCTGATAGGTTGGGGCTGCTGAGGCGAGCCTCTGACGGTGGGACCTACGGGGATCGGCCACTCCAGATCCGCTCTGACTTGCGCCCACCAGAGCGCAGTGCCACTGGGAGCTGCCTATTGCCCCCACTACCTACTCGAGAGTCACCCAGGCCCTGGGACCTTGCAGGGCGGAAGCCCCCCTCCGCACGTAGCGGACTCCTGGAGAGCCTACTCCCGCCTTCTCCTTCTGGAGGGGGGTGGCCATCCGCTGAGCCGTTACCAGCAAGAAGAGGTGCCCTGGGTGCCGGACCTGCCCACGGTGCTACCGGCTGCGAGGCGCCGGAGAATCATCGTGGACGTCTGCCTCCTGGACATCACTGTGGGGGATCTGACCGGCGGAGGCGGCTGGAGCCGGCATCAGAGAACGGAGTTCAGGGGGTTCCGCCCGGGTTTGACCCCTTGGTGCTCGCACGCCGCGACCGCTGGGGAGCGAGGATTGGCATTGACTCCCTGGGCGCTAACTTACCACCGCGGACGCCGGATTGGGTACACACTAGAGGCGGGAGTCGGAGGAAGACGTCACCTGGTAGCCCCAGAAGACACAACGGTGAGGAGCGCTGGGTGCTACCCAGCGGAGGGGCTGGAGGGCGCTGACCTGGGTGTCTGTGGATTATCGGCGAGCTGGAGCTCTGAGTGAGTCACTGTACTTGACCCCGGGAGGACCAACCCACTTGTCCCGGCTGGCTGCGAACCACAGACGCATCGGTTAACCTGAGGGGGCTCGTGCCGGTTGCCACAGGCGTTAGAAAAGCCCTGGGACACGGACAGTGACGCAAGATGGGGAAGCCCAGGGGCCCTAGTTCGGAGGCTCCTGACGATGCATCACAAACCCCGCCGGAACTGCAACAGATGCAGGACCTGATCCTGGAGGCTATCGCCGCCACAAAAGACACCCTACACCAGGACATAGCTCAGGTGGCCACGGGCCTGGGGCTGCTGCGGGCGGACCACGGGAAATTAGCGGACAGGGTCAAGACCACGGAGACCGCCCTGACGGACCTGGTGCCTGCACACAAATCCATGGAGGGTCGCCTGACGGAAGCACTGGACCGCATACAGTCCCTTGAGAGGCGAGCTGAGGATGCCGAAAACCGCAGCAGGCGCAACAACGTGCGCCTAGTGGGCCTTCCGGAGAAAAAAGAGGGCCCTAACATTGTGGACTATCTAACTACCTGGCTGCAAACTGCAGTGGCGCCTGAGGGGCTCTCTCCTTTCTTCACAATTGAAAGAGCACACCGTGTACCAGCCAAACCACCCAGTCCGGGGCAATCACCTCGCCCGGTGGTAATTAAACTGCTACACTACAAGGACAGAGACTGGTTGCTGCAGAGAGCGAGGGAAGCGGGTCCTTTCCAAGTGGATAATTGCAGGGTGACGTTGTTTCCGGATTACACCTTCGAGACCCAGAGGCTGCGAGCCTCGTTCTTATCCATCAAGAAAGAACTGAGTACGCAGGGCCTGCAGTACTCGCTCCTCTTTCCAGCCAGACTGAGGGTGGTGGTGGATGAGAAATCGCTGTTCTTTCCTACTTCGGCGGAGGCATGGGCCTGGTGGGACACCTACAAAGCAGGCACGGACGGGGCACAGCTTAGGGAGGAGGTGGAACGACAACAACAGCCGCTGAGGAGATCACAGAGGGTGCGAGGACGTAAGCGGAAGACCGGGAAACCAATGGTCTCACAAACGGAAAGTGAACGGAGAGCTGCACTACAGGCGGTTATCGACTTATCGGGTGCAGCCTTAACTCAATCGGAGCGGGCCTCAGGCTCAGAGGACCGGGCAACGGGCTCAGAGACGGAACTCTCGGAATTGGGCAGCACGAAAGGCCCAGAGGTCACGCCGCAAACTTCGGGGGAGATTATTGAAGGCTGAGAGCGTTATGCTGCCCCAGTACCACCCTTCGATGACAGAACTTTGCCGCACCGGCGGCCGGAGCAGGCAGCTACTGGACAGTAATGTTGTGAGTAGAATTGTATTGCGGGGCGGGGGGATGGGACTGAGGTTCGGGAACCAGAAGCCAGCTCGCGCCCCTTAGGGCCCATAAGGCCTCCGCAGTGCAGACTGCGGATTAGGTGGGTAGGAGGGCGTGGTTGCCCATACATAGTTTGGATGGGAGCGACTCTTGCGAGGTTAGGTCCTGTTCTGGGGGGGGGGAGGGCCTGAGGCAGTTGGGGTGGCCCGAGGCACAGTTAAGGGAGGGGGGAGAGGAGCAGTTTTTGTGTGTGGAGGGGGGAAAGTGTCATCACAAGCGACCGGAGACATGTCTATGTTGCGACGCACCACATTGCATGGGATAATGGCTAATGCAGGAATGATAAAATGTGTGACTTGGAATGTGAGAGGGCTTCATACCATGACCAGACAACACAAAGTTCATGCGTATCTGGTCCGTAGGGGGGTCCATATCGCGCTACTGCAAGAAACACACCTGACGAAAAAGGAGGGAATAGCACTACAGCGCAGGTGGAGGAGGCACTTATTTAACACTACGTATTCGGCCTTTGCTAGAGGGGCCTTAATTTGCATAAGGGCGGGTACCCCTTTTCAAGTAGTCCGACAGGTGGTAGATCCAGAAGGGAGGTTTGTAGCAGTGGAGAGGAAACTCAGAGGGCGACACAGTGCTTTGCAGCGTATATGCACCCAACGTAGACCAGGCTGCATACTTTGCGAAGCTCTCTGGGGAACTGGCTAGCTACCTTGCAGGCCCTGTTTTGGTAGGAGGTGACCTTAATTCGGTGGTAGATGTTGACCTAGATAGATCACATCCTCCATTACACTCGTCCGCTGTGCGCAGACTAGCGAAGTGCAGATCAGACTGGCAGAAACCATAGGAACTAACCGATGTTTGGCGCACACAACACCCGATAGAACGAGATTACTGATTCCACTCCGCCCTCCATGACCTCCACTTTCATATCGATGCCTTCTTGTGCTCACCGCTAGTGCTCCCTGCAGTGGCCCGCACCGAATACCTGGCATGCACGATATCAGATCATAACCCCCTATTAATATCACTTGACTGGATGACTGAAATTTCCAAGGTTCCGACATGGCAACTCAGGCCAGACACACTAGATGACCCACCATTCCGCGAGGCTTTAGGGGACAGAATCGACCAATATTTTACGGAGAATCAAGGCTCCGCCGACTCCAGGGTCCCGGAATGGGACGCTTTCAAGGTGGTGGTGAGGGGACACTGCATTGGCAAATTTGCTGGGGCCCGCAGAACGTTGTTGGACGACTTAGATAGGGCGGAACATAAGCTACGGGAGATTGAACTAGCGCGCCCTAATCGGCCTGAGCTCCAGGGGGACCTATGCGCGGCGTGGGAAGCGGTGGCGGTGGAACTGGAACGCCTTCGCAGCTATGATTACAAGAATTATCTTGTGAAAACGCACGCGGAGGGGGATAAGGCGGGGACCCTGTTGGCTTCCGCTTGCCAACCCCACCAGACGCAGCCACCCGATCCTAGCCATATCAGGAAGGGGGGGCCACACGAGTACCACGCAGCCGGAGATCCTTGATAGCTTTAGTTCCTACTATGGACAGCTATACAAGAGTGAGCTAGGCGACAGGGGGGTGGAAATAGATGCCTTCCGGGATGACCTGCAGCTACCACGATTGGAGCAGGCCCAAGCAGATGCCTTGGGCAGCCAAATAGAACTGGCTGAAATTAGAGAAGCAGTGAAGCATATGGCCCGCAATAAGACCCCGGGATTAGACGGTCTGCCGATAGAGTTTTATGGTCGTTACATAGAACAATTGGCCCCGCGGCTCCAAACAATTTATAACGAGGCTAAAGACAAGGGACGACTACCATGATCCCCCTGTTGAAACCCCGGAGGGAGAGCACCAACACTGCGTCCTATCGTCCGTTGTCAATGCTGACAACCGACTATAAGATTTTGAGCACCGTGCTCGCGTCCAGACTACTGCAACACATGCAGGCACTGGTCCACAAAGACCAATCCGGGTTTATACCCACGCGTAATACCACGCACAATATCCGAAGGTTGACCCGATTAATGAGTAGCCCGCTGCTGGAGGCTAGAGCACCCCTAGTGCTGGCAGTCGATATAGAAAAGGCTTTTGACAGCTTGGAGTGGGAATACTTGTATAAGGTGCTACGGCGTTTTGGTCTCGGGGAGGGCTACGTAAAGTGGACGAGGGTATTGTACACAGCGGCGAGGGCAAGAGTGAGGGTAGGCACCCTGATATCGAACCAATTTGAGGTGCTCCGCGGCACCAGGCAGGGATGCGCGTTGTCCCCGCTGCTGTTTGCACTGGCGGTGGAACCGCTTGCGGCAATGGCTAGGAAGGGCGACTGCTACGGGGGCCTGGCTCACGGAGGGGATCGCCACTTTATCTCGCTGTACGCGGATGACCTCCTCCTCTTCCTGGAGGATGCCAATGAGGCTGTGGAGGGAGCGGAAAGGCTCCTTGCTCGCTTCGGCGAGTTATCCGGCCTGAAAGTCAACTGGGCCAAGACCTGCCTGTTCCCTCTACGTAAACACGAGGTACAGCCCTTCCTCTGGCCACTTCTTAGATGGGAACCTAACTGCTTAGAATATCTGGGAGTACATATATTCCATGAAGAGGCGCACATGCTGGAGGGCAATGTGGGCCGCTGCCTCCGAACCTTAAAAGGTAATATGGCCTTCTGGGCTACTCTCCCGTTATCAGTGACGGGCCGCATTTCCCTGCTCAAGATGGTAGCCTTACCCCGATTGCTGTATTACTTCCGGACGCTGCCAGTTTGGGTGCCAGCGGCGATTTTTCGACAGCTGAGATCAATGGTCATTTCCTTTTTGTGGGGCTCGGGCAGACGCAGAATTGCACTGTCCACGCTGACCCGCCCGAAAGACGAGGGAGGCCTGGCGGTCCCAGACTTTGAACTCTACTATCTAGCGGCCCAGCTTCAGACCTTAATGCAAGAAATCGCGAGGGTGTACCGCGGCCCGGAACAGGACCGAGACAGCGGCACCCCCGACACGTGCTAGCCTACATAGCCCTACGGCAGCGATTGTCACTCAGAGACCTCTCCCTGGAAGAGAGAACTTTCTGCCTGTGCTGGAACCGTTCATCGAGACGTGCGGGGATTAAACACCCATATGCGCCCGAGATCCCAGTGGGCATGATAACAGCACTTCCACACGGGGGTGACTGGTCGCGCTTGCAGGGTTGGGAGGAGGCAGGACTACAGGTAATAGGAGACTTATTCGATGATGGGACATTGGCCCCATACCAGACGTTGCAGGAGCGCTACGGCCTTCCGCGGGCGACTACCTATTGCATCCGGTGGTGGTGCGTGCCGTTCAGGCTCACTGGGGAAAGGGGCTAGGGGAGCCGCCGACGGCGTTGGCCTGCCAGTACACTATGATGTCGGCAGGCACCTTCAAGGCGGTTATATGCCTCTACTCCAGAATGTTGGACGAAACCCTGCAGCCTTTGACAACCCTGAAGGCCAAATGGGAATTAGACCTGCAGACAGAAATTCCTGACGCCACATGGATGCAATTGGTGGGACGCGCTAGGACGAGCACGAGGAACGCACGTTTCCAGCTCATCCACTTTTATATTCTTCATAGGGCCTACCTTACACCGAGCAAAATACAGAAATACTTCGGAGCGGTGGAGGTAGCTTGCCCACGCTGTAACACACTAGGGGCGGATCTGACTCACATGCTCAGAGACTGCCCTCACTTACAGGACTACTGGAGGGAGATTGGTGACACGCTGAACGAAACAGCAGATAGGGACCTCCAATACACTACAGCCGTCAGTATTCTGCACTGGTTCCCGCACACGCCCAAAAATAAGATGTCAAGCATGTTCATTGATATGGGCCTCCTCTTGGCCAAACGTGAAGTGACCAAGGGATGGAAGTCGAAGACGGGTCCAACTCATCGAAGGTGGCTAAATGAGTTTTTGAAATGAGCAGCAAGCGAGAGCACGATCATATACCAGTTAGCACGTAGAAGGGCAGACGAGAGAGCTTTGGAGGCGGCGATGGAATGGGAACTCTTGGTGCAAGCACTGCGAGATTGCACGATTGATGAGGAGGACGAAAGGGAAATACCGACTGACACCACTGACACGCATATGGTGACGGCGCCCTCACCAGTCACACATACTCAGTAGACGAGTAAGACCTCCTGCTAGCGGTCATATAGCCCTACATTCTTAGCTGGGAGCGAATGGTGACACTTGGGGGGAGGGGGGATCTGAAGAGGGTGGGGGGGACTCCTACTAACGATAGTATAGACGAGGCGGTTCTTTCTCAAGCATCAGTGGGGGGGGAAGGGCAGTAGAATTAAAAATCAAAAGCAGACGGTGGACCTCCCCTAAAGACCTACACAGCGACTGACAAATGTAAGGATTGTCTGATCTGCGATTCTTGCTGCCCGACCTCCGGGATGTGGGCTGAATGGCTGTGTATAATATGTGGATACATGAACAAGGGAGTGAGGACTCCGCATCAATGATAATTCTCCTGATTGAAATGCTATGTATTTGGATCTGCAATAAAAACGATTTAACTAAAAAAAATGAAAGAGAAACATGTTTTAGTAGCCAATTTCCTAAAACCTCCATATTAGTAAGAACACCCTACACCCCCCAATTGCTCTAGCTGGCTTTAGCGCTCCCAATTGTACTATAAGGGTGGAAAAAGATACACTCAAAATAAATCCATCCTGAAGAAAGTGATGAACCCATTTTGAATCAAAAGGACAGGGATCCGGAGATTTACTAGAACACAGGAAGAAAAAGATTTCCATGGTGGTCGTATGATCATCGAATAGAACTACAAAGAGATTCCTTCACAGATGTCACCTATGTCGATAAAAGACCTAATGATTGGAGACTCTTCCTTTCAGCTTCAAGGCAGATAGCTGGTGATGATAACAGGGCACCTAGGACAGAAGAGGACTCTGAAGCAGACAAAGATCCAGAGAGAAAAAAACACTCTGGAGTATGATACATTCTGAGACATTTGTCTGAGCAGGGGAATCCAGCCCATCCAGGGCTCCGGACTCCAAAACAGAAAACACAGTTAACAGAGTATTTTTTTGAGCTGGCAGAGACATCCACTGATCGGATTATGAACATTGTGCACACCTCATGAAAAACTGGGAGGGAAAAGCTGAAATCATGATACGCAAGAATCATCTTGGTTAAGTGGTATACTCACACATTCAGAATCCCCTGAATATGAGAGGCCGATAAGGATAACACATGTTTTTCTGCTTGAAAAGATTAGGGGCCAGATGTAGGTAAATCTATTTTACCGACTCATAAATACCGAATTTTACCGATTCGGTATTTATGAATCGGTAAAATAGAAGTACTGATATGTAGGTAAATACAGATGTGCATTTACCGAATCGGTAATATTCGGTATTTACCGATTCGGTAAATACCGACCGGTAATGCCCATTCATTCCTATGGGCTTTGAAGCCCATAGGAATGAATGGGCATTACCGAATCGGTAAATACCGATTCGGTAAATACCGAATTTCACAAGGGTGCAGGGGGTGTCACTTTGACACCCTCTGGGCCCCCCAAAACAGGCTCGGGTGCCATGTGGCAGGCATACATGCCCCAAGGGCAGGTCTGCCTGTCACATGGCAGAGGTGTGCATGCACACATGTGCATGCACACCGGAATCGGTATTTTACCATCAAATTGAATTTGATGGTAAAATACCGATTCGGAAAGGCTTGTGGGACTCAGAAGAGTCCCACCTACATCTCAAAATTACCGAATCGGTAAATATACTGATTCGGTAATTTACAGAATCGGTAAATTTACCGATCGGTAAATTTACCGATTCTGCCCCCTACATCTCAAAATCCATTTACCGGTCGGTAACGGCCGAAATCGGCCGTTACCGACCGGTAAAAGCCTACCTACATCTGGCCCCTAGACAACTAACTGACTGCAAAGAGAAAAGCTTCTTCCTAACTCATTATTTACATATGGATTTGTTACTGTGTTGTCAGTCAGACCACTGAAGGTTGTCTCTCATCTAGAAGGATACCAGACTTGCCATGTTGTAGTTCTAAGAGGATGGAGGCCTGAACTGGAGGGGATGTCTCACTAGTGGGCCTAAGTGCAGGCAGGCCCAGTGAACCATGAGTATATAAAAGGCCTACAGAAAAAGAGAGAAAATGAATGCAAACTTGCTTTAATCACAGTTAATGAAATGTTTCCAGGCTAAGATTTTTTATTTGTGGGACTTACCATGTCTCCATGAACCTGAAACCTGTTGCAGTGTGGTCAGGACAAATTCTCCAGATGTGTGAAATCTTCATCCCTGGGTAGGGGCGATACCTTTTTGTATCCACTCTACCGACATATGTAAGGCTACAAGCAGTGGGCAAGTGCCTTTAGGAAGAAATCACTGCTGATGTAGGGAAAAGCTGTGGCAAAGATCCTGGCAGGAAAACAGGAGTGCAGAGAACAATATATGAAACCTACAAAAGGAACAGTAAAAGGAGCAGGAATTAGCAGAGAATACAAGTGAAGGCAAAAAAACCTCTTACCAGTAGCTAGTTTGTTTGCGGCACACCCTTATTTTGACTGACTCTTCTTATGTAGGGAAATCAAACCTGAAAGTACTGGGTTCCCAAGGGACCATTCATCCTCCATTTTAGACAGGAAAGAAACCAGTCCCAAGCTTTCCTGGCACCGCGTGGGATTGTATCTAATATCCAAGATGGCACCAGCGTGTGGCCGACCCCAAAGTACGCAGATATTAGAGAGGCACTTGCAGACCCCGGGTGGGCTCTCAGTCATGGGTGCCGTGTAGAATGAACCTGGATCAATCAAATCTACCAGGATATCCAATTGCTTGCAGGTCCCAGAGGTTCTTTTAAACAGCCTGGACAACTTCGGAGGCCTGCGCTGAAATGTCGACTTCTAGGATGCCTCCTAACAATTTACGCCTCTTCAAATGTCCAAGAGTCGAAGGATGTTTCAGAAAAAATCTGCGAAATACAAGAGGAGCCTGAAAGCAGTAGCTGGTTCCCACAACTGCTCGAAAATAGGATACCCTTTAGATATGAGCAGAATCTGAAGCTTGCCACTAATAAATCAATAATCTAAGAAATGTCATATTCTGCCTGACCTTCAGCTATCACAGGAAGTGGAGGATTTGTCATGAATTTATCAGAGACATAAGGCTTAATTTGAGAAAGCTAGAACGTGAGATGAACCTTCCAGAAAAAAGAGTAACAGAAAAGGGGTCTAAAAATCGAGATCTAAATTTGGATGAATCTGCTACAGAGAGTAAATAATGGGAAGATAACCAGACTTTAACGCAAACTTGATAATCACGTTCTTGCTGTCTGTGCGTTTTTTACTGTAATTTCATCTGACTGACAGTTGTTTTTGAATTCTCAAAAACTAATTTCCTTACTTCAATTTTTGATGCAGTAAGTCAGTTGAAATGGAACAGAAATAGGGAACTGGACATTTTCGAGTCGAATTTGAGGTGAAATCCTTGCATACAAAAATAGGTCACTTTGATGGCTCATTGAATGCTAATATTGTAAGCAAATTCTGCTTAATGTAATTTGACACCCAATTACCACTAGTAGCATTGCAGAAACATCTCAAGTATTGCTCTAGATTTGGTTGGTGCTCTATGTAATTTCGTTATTCCGAGGATGAGATCCAGAAGACAAGGCTTCCAAAATCATAAAATATACTGCGAAACTTGATCTGAAGTGGTAGTTCCGGGAACTCCATTTAATCTGAATACCCTTAATAAAATACTGAGCCATTTCCCTTGCTATGGGCAATTTAGAAGATGTAGAAAAGTGTGCCATTTTAGAAAAGGTATCACTTGTTACAATAATAGTCGCTCTCTCTCCTTAGAAGAAGGCAGAACAGAGTTGAAGTCAGTAACAATAGTTAGTCCGGGTCCTGGGTCCAAGCAAATGTGTTCTTTTTTTATTTTATTTTTATACATTTTATATACATAGTACAGCCTTGTTAAACGGGTTTTCCGCAGCAGGTAATTGCAGGGTATAAAAATCAAAAGTACATTTGCGCGGGTCCCCTTTTGCTGGTTATACTTGCACAGAGGTAGATCTGAAATAGGAAAGAAAAGAAAAGAGATAGGGTTAGGCGAAGGCTAAGGGTAGGACAGACATCTAGATACACCCTTCTGGTTTGGTGGGGTGTTAGTAGTCCCCGGGTTGTCTTTCTTTGGCTCCCTAGGAGTCGTCTTGGACCCAGGGCGGAACAGTCCTGAACGCTTTTGGCATATTTTAACATAATGTTAGATGCCGTGCTTAGCTGTAGACCACCAGTAGTGACAAAGGGTTAGTTAATTTCAAAGTACTCTTTACTCCTCAGTGCCCTGCTTGCAAAGAGCCTTAGCAAAGTTGTAATATCTCCTTTTGTAAGGAGAGACTTGGAACAAAGCAAACTTTCTGAAAGAAGTACACGTCCGTTTTAGAAGTTGAAGCTTGAGTATCGTTGTGTTTTTTCACTTCTCAAGATTGTTGTGGGCCGCACGACTCTTTCCAGGAAGGATGTCCCTCAGGAGATGATGTGATTAAGGGGTATTATGTTTGATTCTTCAAGTTCCCATTCGTCGGGGTATCTTCGGGACATGACATAAGCAACTCAGTTTGGCCTCTTGGAATGTAACTAATCAAAAAACCATATTGAGAAAAAAGTATGGTCATCGGGCTCGTCTTTTTTTTTTTTAAATGATTTTTTTATTATTTCAAGTTCAATACATAACACTCGATAAACAAAATATAAATACAGAAAAAGAAGAAAGCATTGAGGCAAAAATGTCAGTCAACATAGAAAATAAACTACTGCAAAATAATCGAGGGCCAGGATATCCCTGATACAGACATACATACTTGAGGCCGACCCTGACAAGTATCTAAAGGAAATAGTATCAATCAGCATTATAATTAAGTTTCAAGTTGATAGAATGGACTGATCTATCCTATATTTCCAAAGCTTTCTGTATCGCTGAGACATGAATGTCAGAATCCAGTTGTGGACTCCATTTTGAAGCCAGTAACACATTGTTATCAGTTATATGCTGGCAGAGGACCTGATATATTGAGTTTATCGTTGGTTTCCTACCAGCTTTATAAAGACACACCATTAGCTATGTACCTTTAAGATCCATTGGATATTTACAAACTGTCAGAAAGTAATCGCTCAGTTGTAAATTTAAAGAAAAAATGACAAGGAAACCCATAGGTAGCCTGTAATCCAGAAAACAAGTGAAAGCCATTTAAATTGTCCACCTGCCTGATAGTCTGAACCCCATATCATGCCCAGGCCTTCCCATTTGGATCTTGAAACACTAGTGGGAAAGCAGGATTATCCCAAAATGGTGTTTCTTTGTTTAAAACATTAATTGAATATTTTATTGCAAATTTCCTGCCAAATACGAATAGTGTCCTTCCCAACCTTAAAGCGAACCCTCTTGTAACAGTTTGGGCCCACCAACCGGTATAAGAAAAGCTTATAATCTACACCCAGATTCTAGTTGTTAGCAGAGAGCTGATTGAGCTGGGTCTGCTGGGATTAATATACTGCGCAGGCACCCCACGAACGCAGCCCATAAATTGGATTGCTCATCTCGCTTACCTGTAGCCCCAAATAAAACTTCCAATGGATTCGTCCAGGCACCTGAAAAAATTAATCCAGAAATGGGAGGGGGGTTGCCCTAAAAAGATAAAGACATTTCGGAGGGATGTTCATTTTAACTATATTGCATCACCCAATAATACTAAGTGGTAGTTTATTCCATGCCCTAATTTTGGCAATGGCTGATATTAGCAGGGGCTCATAGTTCAATTTGATTATATCACCCACCTCTGGGCACAGTTTCACACTCAGGTACATAGCGGTTGGGATTACCCCCTACCATTGAGACATCTGGCTCAAAGTTCACAAGGACCTGTTTTTTAGAGATTTTGAGCTTATACCCTGAAACCTGCCAAAATCAGCAGCCTCCTTAACAACCTGTCCACGGGCTGACACCGGATTTAATGCAAAAACAGCCACATCACTCTGTAATTTTGAGTTCATGACCAGCAAACAACAATGGCCAAATGCCAGAGTTCAGAAATAGCAATCTTAAGTATAGCTCAATATATTACACAAATAAATGAGGAGACATTGGCATCCCCATTGAGTTTGGCAATGTATCCAAAATATACTTGAATACCACCCTGAGTATATAACCCTAGCCGGTGGAGTCTTATATAGTGCCTGTAGCATTTGTATGTATTTGTCACTGACACCGAAAGCGCCCAGCGTCACCCACATACAGTGCCAGGAAACGTGATCAAAGGCCTTCTCTGAGTCTAATAAGATCATGTCTATCATTGTATTGGACTTCCCTAAAACATCGAATGCAGCAACTGCTGTATTGGTGTGACCAGTAGTGTCCCTTCCTGGTACGAATCCATACTGTTGTTTGGAGACTAGTGTCAGAAGGAGAGGGGCAAATCTTGTTGCCAAGACCTTAGCAAACCACTTAGCATCCAAATTGATCAGGGAGAGAGGTCGGTATGTCCTCTGATGGGCTGCCTTTCTTCAGAAATACCATGATGTTGGTTACTTTCCAGGATATGCTGAGTAAGGTTTAAGAATTCCCTAGCTAGTATATCCTTAAATGCTTTATAAAACTCTAGGGGAAGAGCGTCCTCCCCTGCAGCCTTGCTTCAAGGGAGAGCTGCCAAGGCTGCCTCCACCACTCACATAGAAAGCAGAGCTTTTAGCTCGCCTGTCTAATTATCCCTTAGGTGAGACAACCTACACTTCTGTATGTATGTCATGATCTCCGACTGGCAATCTTCATACATTTGAAAGTATAAATCCTGATAGAACAGAGAAAAATGCTCTAAAATAGAGTCAGGGTTTGTATGAGTAATAACATCCATGCCTTGCAAACATTGTATCGTACATTTAGACTGCCTATCCGAGATTTGATAAGCTAAAACTCGACTGATCCTGTCACCATATTCGTATTCCTGAGGTTATTTTTTTGCATACTTAGCTGCAATCTGCTCTTTTAAATCCAGCCCAAACACAGATCGTTTTGCAATTAGTTGTAGAAAGATAACCTGCTCATCCCTGCCTCCATGAACAACTTTCTGGGCGTGCAATATTTAAAGCTGTAGAATTACTTACAGCAGTAGACCGGCAGTATCCAAAGCAAATCTGTTTTGTTTGATGATATACTGTAATATAATGCCACGTACAAATGCCTTCATGGTATCTCAGACAATGAAGAGTGTTGATGTGCCTGTGTAATAAGTAAGATATTGCAAAGACAAGGAGATGATGGACAGAGTGCTGAAACTTTTCAAACACTCACACCAGGCACTGTTATATCTGGGTTGAATCCACCATCTTTCTTTATCTCACTTCACCACCCCAGTTCAGACCCAGCCATATACAAATCAGTCTTGACCCTGTTCCTTATGGGAACAGTCCAGCCCGAACTGCCAAGCCAGGTCTTCCCTGGACCAGAAACAAGCATCCTGAGACTGGTTTCGGGGTAAGATCTGGTCCGAGGACACCAAGTATGCAAGCAGAGAAATTCATAAGGAGAAAGGAAGTGGAGGTAGAGGAGGAAGAGTTGAAAAGTACAGCTATGAAGTATCTATAATTAATTATTCTTGATAGTAGAGCCCTTCAAGCTGGTCAAAGCCTGCATGGTGTCAGACTCAGAATAGCACATCAGTACCCGACCATCCTAAATGATTTTAAGTCACCTCAGCTCTTGCAGGAATACCTGCACCCCAACGGCTTTTAAGGGATCAATATATTGACAAAGCTGCCACCGTCAGTCCATAGTAAATTTGCAGAGATCTGAGTGGGCTACAATCGACATTGCATCACCACGACAGGTGTAGTGGGGTGTGCTTTGAGAGAGATTGCCTGTCTAAGAAGCAAATTTCCTACAAATATTACAATTGGATGAGACAACAATGGCTTGGATTTATCCACATTGCGATTAAGAGGACGGTGGTGGGCCCATTGAATCTGTGATTTCCAGTTCATCAAGTCTGGGAAGGCTTTCCCGATCGGTTGCATAATGAATTGGCAAGGGTCACACCCCTCCTTCCCTTCCAGTATTCCAAATATCCTCAGGTTATTTCTCCTCTGCCGGTTCTCCATGTCTTCGTCCTTGCCTTGGAGGAAATTCAACTGTTGATTTAACTGTAGCGGTTTCCAACTCCCCAACATCGGAAACATGCTTTTCTAGCTGATCCCTGTAGCGAGGTTCGTGATCTCTAGTGATGCCTCCAACAATGATTGCTGATTGTAAGGATTGTCTGCCCTTGACTGGGCGTAGTATGACTGTGCCTCCGGGCGCTGAGTTTGGAGTATCTGCATGATTGTCGACAGAGACGGCTCTTGAGGGTTATCCGCTGCACTGGTTTCCTGATAGGCCCGGGAGGCAGAGTGTTCGGAACAGGTGCCACAGGTTACAAATGAAAGCAATTGAAGATGAGGAGTAGAGCACCTAAGAGGGGGTTGCTTTTCTATAGGCCATTTACTTCCAGCAGCTCCAGCCTGGACTGCTGACAACTGGGAGGTGAGTGCTGTCACCCTTAGATGTGACCTAGTTCCTAAGTGGGCTACCCTCCACCCCAGAGGCTGCTTCACAGATTTGCCAGCTTGGTGTATTCTATACGGCTCCTTAGGCTTCCTCTTAATATTGCCCCTGCCCTTCAAAGCATACCGGCCCCCCTCCTCATGACTGGCCCCATTGCAGCAGCTAAAGCCATCATCAACACAAGGGCCAGCAGTGGACCTATTGGGGGTGCTCACAGCCACACATCTGCGTGTCTGAGTCACCTGGGTGCTGCCCTATCCCCAAGGTATTTGATTCCAGCAGACTAGATCAATTTTCCCAGTTTGAGCGCCCATCCACCACCTCCTGAACCACCAAAGTATCTGGTGCGGTACTCACAGATTTTGCGGTACATGCAAGCTCCTGATAATCTGCCAAAGGGTTAACCACATCATTCTTCATGTGAGGGGGTGTGGTAAGTAACTTGATGTGACGTCCATGTTGGGGCTGAGAGCTGTTAGCTTGACAAATAGCAGGTAAGTCCACAGGATCTATTCCACAACTGCTGCTGACATAATTAACAATATCTGAGGTACTTGGGGATGCTGCCATATTCCCTCCAGTCATGGTCTGTTTCCACATATATTTTTAGCAGGATCAGGATGGCAGAGAACATGAGTGCAATTAAAGACCGATTTCAGAGCTTTAAAGGATTTTCTTGCATGGGAATCCCAATTGAATCCATTCTTAAGTTGTCCTGAGTATAAGGACTCTTGAGATCTCAGCAGTGTATGCAGAAAACCTCTTAACAAATTTCCGCTAAACATTTACAGAACCCTGAAAGTTCTTGCTTTCTTTTGCTGGATACAGAGATGGCCATTCTAAGACCGCAGTGATCTTCTTATAATGATTATGCCAAGGAGCATCAAAATAGACCCCAGAGATTCGACTTCAGGCACCTCAAAGAAATACTTTTCTGACTTAGAGGTTCAGTGATTCATACAAAGTCGTCTGAGGACTTCCATACCATGTTTTCTATGTTCCATCAAAGATTTAGAAGAAAATCAGGATGTCGTTTAAGCATACTATGACAAAATTGCTCATGAAATCAGAATAAATACAATCTTTGAAACACTGGAATATTGATAGGGCATTGACTAACCCAAAAGTACAGCACCCTATGCTCATAATGTCCGAAGGGTGTCCTGAAGGCGGTCCTCTACTCATCCCCACTTTTTATGAAATAACCTTGAGGTCGAGCTTGGTGAACAATTGAGCCCTACAGACTGCCTAGACGATATCATTAATTAAAGAAATGGGATACCTGTCTTGAATGGTTACTTCATTTCATTTCCGGTAGTTAATACAGAGTTTTAATTCATTGTTTTTCTGAGGGACAAAAAATAAAAGTATTCCTGCAAGGATGACAAAGGTACAATCAACAATTGTTTTAAAACTGCTAGTTCCTTCTCAATAAAGAGTACAGTCATAGGGAACCACAGCTCCAGATTTCAAAGTTATGGCACAATTTCAGGTGCGATGAGGTGGCCACTGTTTGGTCTTAGATAGAAACAAGACATCCAGAAATACTTATATTGTTCAGGATCTGAACTTAAGACAGAGGCCAAGATGGAGGTTAGGCTTTCTACACATCCTGAATGTATAGTTCTCAAACAAAGCAGATTGTAATAATCTGAGCTAAGTGAAATAGTCCAGGTAGCCGAGTTAATGTAAGGATAGTGACAACACAGCCTTGGGAGTCCTAAGATTATTGAATGATGTGGCCAAACAATTAGATCCAATGTTTCTTGATGATTATATAATGATACTATCCGAGGTACTGTACACTCTCTCACAAGCCCAGATGACATAGGGGTGCCATCAGCAGTATAGACTTCTTCAGCCTTTTGTTTAAATTGCCCTGGAACTGTTTTGACCAATGCCCATTAAAAATCCACAAACAATAACTGTAGCCACAGAGTCTAATAATGCCATCACCATAATCTTTCTCCCTTCACTTAAATGTCTTGCAATGAGAAGTAAGAACAAAATGTAGCCCTTGTCAAAATTGAACTGAGAAGTTCTAACCTTAGAACGTTTCAAAGTACCCAACACCTCCTTCCCAAAGGGGTTAGGTTGGACTTAGGCATGTCCCAAACTTTTTTGGAGGTCGACTCGGTATTGGCGAATGAGCTGACCATTTTGCCCACAGTTAAGGCATAAAGCCTTCTGGCTTTGTCTTTGCTTCTCATCTTCAGAGAGAGGCCCCTTAGCAGCTTATATTTGCTTAGGCTCAGCCTCTGCACTCTTGAATTCTTCAGTTCTACAGGTTGGAGTTCATCTCACAAAAGAGGAGCATTGCTTTGAGTAATACTGGACGGGCTACATGTACAAATTCATCCTTCCTCTCATCTTTGAGACCTCTCTGCTATAGGGTTAGCAAAGTACGTTCAACCCACTGAGTCTCCATTGTGAAACTTCAACACCTGGTTATTTAGGACACAGCGCCTTGTGATCCTTGCTGAATTTCTCAAAGCGCACCCTCATCAGAATAGTCTGCATCTGGTCTTCCGAACATTCACCAAGAAACTGCCCGTAGTTGTTTAGGATTGCATCAAAGGAGATCACAAAGGACATGGCCAGCGCAGGGCATCTCCAGTCGGACAGCAAATCATAAAGCCTATCTATGATTTTTTTCTACAAGAATTGCATGGGACGAAAGGTAAATTGTACTGCCAAAGCATCCAGAAATTCCCTTAGCTTTTCTGATTTGCCATCAAACTTTACTGCTCTGGTGGGTACCATTGCTAATTCTAGCAACTCACAAGACTCAAAAATCTGCTGTAAAGCAGTGTTTTAATTTCTCAAGGATATCAATATGTCATTTTGCTACTAAATGGTGGCTTGGAGGACCTGGGTTGGAACCATAATTCCTGAGGAGGCAAGGGAATACAAGCCTTGCAGCGTGTCAAAGGCTGGTCTGGAAAAGATTCTCCGGATAGTTGAAGTCTTGACCCAGAAGAAGGGGTGATTACTTTCCACAGGCACTCTACTGACTGGTGTCAAGGTTCCAGCAGCAGGCAAGTGCCTATAAAAAGAAGCCACTGCTGATGGAGAATACAGGTTTTGAAAAAAACACACCCAGGAAAATGCTAGGGCAGAGAAGATGCCAGCAATGCAATTCATGAAACCTACAAAAGCAATGGGAAAAGAAGAAGGATTTAGCAGGGAATACGAGTGGAGGAAAATAAACTTTAACCAATAGCCAGTATGTTTATGATGCACCTCAGAACCATTTAGCCTCCATTTTAGGAAGGGAAGAAAACCAGTCATCAGCTTCAGCTGTGCCATATTGGATTGGGATTGTAGTTAACATTCAAGATGTCACCCATGCTTGGCAAATGCAAACTACCGGACCCCGGGTGGAATGCTGTCACCAGAGAAGCTCTTGGGGACCCCTGAGAGAGGCACTCAGAGACCCCAGTTCAAAATCTCAGCCGTGGGCACTGCTCATTGTAAACATGCATCCAAAGCCTGTGGCTGAAATGTTTAGGGGTGGACGTAACTTGGTTAAGCCAAAATTACTTTGATTATGCTATTGTAATTAACATCATGTCCAGGCCTAGAAATGTCTGTGTCCGGAACACCTATTAACAGAACTGGAGCACTGCACTTGGCTAAAAGCTTGGATAGTTGCAGTCTCACCTTTGCTGCTGACAATTTGGGGAGGAAAACAAATGCTCTTGAGTTCTGAAATCAGGCCCCAAAGAATTCCAGGTCTTGAGGAAGATTAAAACAGGACTTTGCAGCATTGATAAGAAAAACATGTATTGAAAGAAGCTGGCAGACCAAGATGTTGCACTGTGACCCTACAGCTTTAGCTGGAGAATGCATTAGCCACTTTTCCAGGTAGAGGTGTTGCATGATTTCTCTATTTTGAAGGAGTAGAAGCTCATGTAAACCTGAAAAGCAGAACTGCAAGTGGATACAAAGTCGTAGGAATTATTGACAGTCTAGATGAATTGATATGTGCAGATGTGTGTTCGGAAGATCTATGGCTGACTTTCACTCTCAAATAGAAATTAGCAGAATGATTCACTGCAAACTCTCTATTTTTAACCTGGTTTTGTTTATGAACTGATTCCACCGTTTGAGATTGTTGACCAGTCTGGAGTCCCGTAAAGGCTCTAATAACAAGATAATTGAAAAATGAACACTTTTTCCTTGTTCTCTCAAGGAAATTGACAATGGCTCTTTTCTGGACCACATCTGGAATCCCTTAAGTCAATTGCCTGCTGGTGGATGGGATCCCTGGGCCAAGTTGTTAAACAGTTACCGAATTTGGCGTCTTTCTAAATATTTCAGACAATAGCCTTAACAAATCACCTCCAACATCAAGCATCTGAGATAGAATTGGCCCAATGTTAGATTGAAGAAAGAGAGATAACCTCTCACTCAAACATTGGCGGGGTATCATAATTAGAACTTGTTTTGGGGTTTAGAAGAAGAGGACTGTGATTGTTGACTGTCCTGGATCCGAAGGTAGAGGACCCGTGTTTTCATTTAGCATTTGGAGCTTGAGTATGTTTAGGGCCGTACACTTGAATGAAACTTAAAAATGTTCAGTAGACTTGATTGAACTTTTGAAGTTTTGAGCATGCACTTGATTCATAAATGCTCGTCTCTGGACATCTTCTAATTTATATCCATAAAACTGGCAACCCTCAAACAGAAGATATGATAAACTTGTCTTTTGTTCTCCTTTGGCCTCCAAATCTCTTAACTATATTTGACATTGTGCTGCAATATCTGTAGCAGAATTAAAAAGAGAAGTCTTCAGAATATCATAAGTTACATCCAGAAACAAAATGTAGGTTGTAACTTCATACCTGGCAGTCAGTTAGAACCTTCCTTTTCAGCCTGTGCTGCAGCAGCAAAAGCCTGAAAATGTTTAAGCACCCTCTGGGCAGCATGGTTTGCATAGATTCCTGCATTTGTAGTCAGGATAACACCAGCATAGCTTTTAAAGGGCAGCTTTAACTCTTCTGTCTACAGGATCTGAAGCAGATAACTTCGGAGATTACAGACTTGCCAGGCAGATTAGATAACAAGGGTTATAACATTACTAACTCAGGAAGTTATAATTCACCTTCGGGTAAAGGATAAGGTATTGACAAAACCTTGAGTTACTCAACCTTTTCAGGATCCTTCCATTCCCTTGGAGGTTAATGAACCTGTAACTATTGAAAAAAAACTGCACTTATACTGGGAATATCTACAAAGCACAGCTGGAGGTTTTCCACCAAAAACTTTAAAAGTGCGGACACCTCTGTTTGTTGAATGAACATGCCTTTAGGAACGGGTTAAGACTATGTATCTGTAGAGTCTTCCTGATACTTAAGGGAGGTGATGATGAAACAGAAGAAGGAGGGGAGACTGAAGAAATAGATGAAGAATCAAAATCACCCTCTGACATAGGCCCTTCTCAGTCAACCTTATCTGAATTCTGTAAGAATTAAAACCAGGATCTCAGAAAGGGAGCTAACAAGAGACTGCAACTAGTCTAATGGAACCAAAAAGGATGTCTCTAGATCGGTTCTGTGACACTTACTGGAAGACCTTTCTTTTTCTTCCATGTGTTGCTTTTTAGCAATACGTTTTTGTGCTCCTTCTTGATTCAAAACAGAATCATTGATAATGAGGCACGTGGAACAGACTCAACATAAATACACAGCCACAAGAAACATTAGGTGACCACTTGTGGCATCCTGGTGCTGTTGCTTTTCGATTAGAATGTTAGGTGCATCAGTGCCAGCATAGAATGTTATTATTAGAAAGGCTGCAGTTAAAGCCTGCTGGATATACTGAGAAGAGCTATCTGATGGATGGGATCTTTTCATCCTAATAAATACATCTTATTTAATCTTCAACAGAGTTGTACTTCTTTACATTTGGGGACGAGGATGGGATACTTTGGAAGAAAGGAGAAGAAAGGATCTCAGCACATATTTTTTTTAAACTGGATTAGGAATTTTTTAACTATTACCTTCTTAACGTCAAGGAATCTCAAGGTACTGTGTTTTATTTTCTTTTTCACAACCTGTTATTCTACACTTACTTGAAGGAACCCTCCAGTTTGTTTTTAATTACTTCTGATAACAATTATTTTGTTTCTGGATCACTTTCTTATAAGAAAGGTTAAGAATCTTAACAACTTCATCATCCCAGCGTGTGTATTTGAAATGCTAATCTATGGTGCTTCCTCAAATGCTTATGTGCGGTACTGCCTGGATGTCTTGGATATTCTAGCATTTTGTTCTATGTGCCTATGATTTTGCCTAGAGGTCGAGCAAAGAACTAAGTAAACAACATTAATTTGGGGCGCTGATGAATGAAATTGCATTGGATCATTTTTGACAAGTTATCTCAATCAGACTTATATTGGTTAAAGTATACTGGGAGCCGTTACCACTGTTGGGTTGAGTCGGTGTCTTTTGAACAACCAGCTCGAGATTATGGTTTGGGAATTCAACAGAGCCGGCTGCCACTTTGCTCGAGATTGAGCTACGCACATTAAGCAGAGTGTTTGCACGTCATCGTGCTTGTCAAGAAAGGGAAAAGAACATGTATGACCGAGCACTCACCTATTCCTGCAGCGTCTTCTGTTTAGAGTGCATCGCCTATTGTACGGCGTTCCAGAATCTGCTTACATGACACTGCTTGTCTTCCAACACGATCGCACGTCATCGCGCTAACGTGACAGCCATCTTGCGTGTACTCTGCAAGTACATTGCGTGTCTCTTCAGTGACACGCTCACTGTAGAAAGGATTCTTCGTTTTTTTTGTTTTTTTTTACTCATTATGAACAGCGTGTTATGATTACAGTGACACGCACACTTGAGATTTGACTGTTGATTTATTTCTCTTTGGCATGTTACTGCTGTGACACGCTCACATTTGAATTAGACATAATCACAAGAAGATCGAGGAGGAAAATTGTGGTATACTTTCTTTTGTTTTAAATCGGATCTACTTTGCTTTTCTTCTTTTTCTGTAATAACACGATTTAACTCTATTCAACACTTTCTAAGCTAAGCAAAATTTTCAGTGTGTGTTGTTTATACTCACATTATTGTGTATTACTTTCCATGTGCTATGTATTATAAATTGTTTAATTTCAAGTGTCATTCCTAATCTATACCTTTACTCTGAGGAGGGGTTTTAAGTTAAACAACTTATATTGTATTTTTGTGATTTTGATTGCTGGTATACTTTCAATATGCAAAACGTTACTTCCGTGCCGTTTTTTTATCCTCTCCTGGGGATCCTCCAATTAGATGGCAAAAATGGCGAAAAGTCTTTGAAAGATATGCTAGAGTTTGTGGTTCTAGTTTAAGTGCAGAGAGGAAGAAAGCTTTATTGTTACACTGTCTGGGTTCAGATGGTCAGGACGTTTTTGATCACCTTCCTGAATTAGATGACAATACTCTTAATGAATATGAAATTTGCATAGCCAAACTTGACAAACATTACCTTCCAAAGGTAAGCACAATACTTGAAAGGTATCATTTTGGTCGTAGAGCTCAATTAGAGAAGGAAAGCATTGAAAATTACATCACAGCTCTCAGGAAACTTGCTTCAACTTGTAGGTTTGGAGCATTAGTTGATGAACGCATAAGAGATCAGTTTATGTTGGGTTGCAACATTGAAAAAGTTAGAGAAGAATTATGGCAAAAGGATGAACCGTGTTTAGATGATGTCATCACTATTGCAAAAAGAATAGAACATTCCATCAAATGTGTTAAAGTCATAAAAAAAAATGGGGAAAGTAAAGGAAAGGATATTGTTCAAGCAGTTAAATCGTCTTCAAAAGTTGATGTTTCTCAAAAAGAGAATAAGACTGAACATGTGCCCAATAGAGTTTTGAGCAAAAAACCTCAGAATAAGTTTGATTTTTCACAAGTTAAATGTTTTCGATGTGGCAAGATGGGACACTTTGCCAATGATAGGCAGCGTCCAGGTTGGAAGGTAACTTGTAGTAAATGCAAAAGGAAAGGGCATTTTTCACATATGTGCAAAGGAAGGAAATATAAGAGTAAAGTCAATGAAATTTTCCATGATTTTGATGAGCAAACGGAAGATGTTGATGAAGCTGATTGTGGTCAAGTGTTGGTACAGGTTATACACAATCAAGAAAGAGAGAATTGTCCTTTTGATAAGATCTATGTTGATGGTCATCGAACCAAAGTTTTATTTGATTCTGGTGCCAAAATAACTATTGTTGCAAAACATTTCTACTTCAAAAAATTGAAGGATAAAATCAAATTATTTCACCCTGATATCAGACCGTTAGCGTATGGAGGTGAACCTATTAAATTACTTGGTTATTTCATGGTCTCATCAATTATAAGGAAAGAATGACCACGATAAAAGTGTATGTGTCTCAAAAAGGAGAAAGCATTATAAGTTGGTTTGCACAAAGAGATCTTGGGGTTATGCCAGACCCAAATTCATCACCATCGATTATATTGAAAGAACCTTTTGTACAAGATTGTTGTGTTTCTATCTAGGACCCTAATTCAATATTCCCGATTTATGCCCTTATGTGGTTATAATAAATAATATCCTTATAAAGGCATAAGAATCATATCCATATTTAGTAATAGCCCATGCAGTCCAAAGACGGCAAGGCTACTCCCCCTAGACTCCTAGAAAGTACAACGCGTTCTTTAAACAAACCAAGCCTCTAGCAGCCCTGATTTGCACAAGAACTCCTGGAGTCCAGAAAGAACACTGTTAGTTCTTGGTGACGTCTTCTGTCCAACCTTATGTCAAACCCGGCACCTTTCAGGTATAAATATACCAACGTTGCCTTAAGCAAACACACGGTGGTTTGGAGCAGAGCGGCCATCTACTTGCCCGGAAGCCCAGCTGATGCGAGAGCTGAAGGAAGCCGCCCCTCCCTTTTGACGCACTGAGAAAGACGCTGTCTTTTTCTCCAGCCGTGAAAATCCAGCTCCGGTGTTTCCAGTCACCCTTGCGGGTTGCTGGGATATCGAGTCCTGAGAGAGAGAGATACAAGACCTCCTTCATTCTAAGAACCAAGGTACGGAGTTGACTAAACCCTTAAGAGAATTCTTGATTCAGATCCTTGGCAAAAACCCAACTTAACTTAAAACTGCAACTTACTTACTCCTTCCCACGTATTAGGCTTAGGTCAGGTACACCGGGGTAGGCGTAGATTAGAAGCACCAGTTGAGTACGTTAGTCAATGTTTTTATGTATGTATATATTTTATCCATTTTAAAGTATCATATGGCTAAGAAACCATATCAATGCTTTTACAGTATTATTTGATAATACTCCTTTTACTGTATGCACTTTACTTCATGATAAGTATTGCAATTGTGGCAATTCATTTCTCTTGCATGAGAAAGAAGACTGCTCAATAAATAACACCTTTTATTTTTAACACCCGTCTCTCTATTTCTCTGCACTCTGGTGAAACTAAGTACGCACGATTGACTACGTGAAATAGTTGTCTATTGTTTTCACACGACTCTAGAGATACACTCTTTATTCTGAGGGAGCAAAGTTGTCATGTTATGAGGTTGTCAGAAGCTAATCCCTTCTTGTCTATCTAGGGAAGTTAAACTCCTCATTGTTTACTCGAGAACGTTTCTAGTGACCTCTGAGCTAGCTGGCAAAACTAATTAAGTCTAATATAGTCAGTAGAGACCTAGTCGACCTCAGTCCTATGTCTACACTGCTGTTTATATTATTCCAATGCGCAGAGCCTATTGGGAATATAGGAACTACACTACATGGTGCCCAACGTTTGGTAAGGCGATAATCTAACGCAAGACATTAGAGTAACTCAGCCGTGCTTTTTCACACAAACCCTTTTTCCTGTAAATACTCCAAAAGACGTCTGGAGTGGGTAAAAGGTTAATATCCACCGGAACTTAGTAGGAAGAGATTCCTATGTATTAGTTTTTGGTTTACTCAACGTTGAAGGATACAGTGTTGCAAAATATTGTGCACCTAATCTTTGTTTCCCTTGAAACTTGATCTGCAACAAAACTTTCTGTCAGCAAATGGCGGAAAGTGACGATGAAAGGGAGAAAGCTAGAATAGCAGCTCAACTCCTAGCGGATGACACAAGTCTCCAAGATGAAGACCCGAATGCTATAATCATTCCGGTAAATGTAAGAAGAACTATAACTAAAAAACGTATAGAAAATGGAGTATCATCACGAGGTGGTACAGTCATATTCGTGGTAGAGGCCCATGAATATCGGCAGACAAATGTATTCTATTCATGGATACATTTTCCAGCAGCACACGCTGTCACACACGAATTCCACTATTACAAAATAGGGGAACCTCCGGATGAATACGCTCCTTTCGAGGACGTTGAAATCCCACTAACTTACCAAGAGCACCTGCTCTGGTTTAATGGCGCCCTAAAACATCAAAATCACATCACCAGGCTCGGTCCACTAGGTAGACCAGGAGCGACGTGGCCGGTTCTAGCCAGCTACACACCACATCCAGACATTGAAAAAAGTCAGACCGAGAGCTATTAGCTCAACTAAAGCTGTTAATTAAAATACACAGACAATTGGTCCAATATGTCATGCGGACTTCAACAGTCCAACCGGCAATAATAATTCCACAGACCATCCCTCACCAGGGGAACACAAATAAAATCACACCACAGAATATACAATCAGCCATTGGCAAAATTCTCGTAAAACGGGAACAGATACCATTCTGGTTAGCTCAAAATATCACTCAGATAGAGGCAGTATTTCCTGATACTACACCTCAGGAGAAACACAGAATTCTGACTATCTGTCTTCCAATGGGGATCGCACCACATGTGGAGGACTGTGGCACTTGGGGCACAGTCTTTGCTTCGATTTACACAAAAACACATGGTGTTCCGTCCATGGCGGTTATACCAGAAGTACTAAGACAGATTCAAAATTGATACGGTCCAGAACCTGCTTTAACTCTGGGTATGAAATTACTGAAAGACTTCAAGCAGGTCTCGGCTATATTATAAGCCAACATAAAAGGTGAAGCAGCATCAGTGGTGATCCGCCAGAAACTGAAAGAAACAGATATAGCAGAACAACCTTTTGAACTTGCCAGAATCATAGAAAAATCCTATGAAGAACTAGGTAGAGATAGTTTGGGTGGGAAACCAGTAAAACCCCAACTACTTGAAAATCCTGAAAAAACATTTATTAAAAATAATCTAAACACTCCAAAAAAGAGTTGGGATGGAAATAAGCAATCCACTCCCAAAGAAAAACGATTCCGGTCCAGAGGAAGGTCTCCTCAACGGAGAGATAGATCTCCAGAACGAGGTGGCAAGTCTCCCCAGAGGGAGCCCTCTGAGAAAAGATACAACCTTAGAGATAGGGATAAATTAAGAAAACCTGACAGATATCAAGATATTGATACGCGTCCCTCTCGATCTTTTCAGACTTTCTCACAGAAATCGGAAAGAAGAGGACGGTCAGAACACAAAGAAGAGCACGTCAAGTCCAAAGACAAGGAACCTGCTCATCAAAGTAAAAAATTACAATATCCAAAGAAGAAGGTAGCTAGGAATAAAATCAAACATGCCGAGGATTCTGAGGACACAACTGAAAAACGGAGAGTGGGCCCAGACAATGCTAGACAGCGCAGCAGAAGTGACCATAGCTCGCAAGATCCTGATGAATCTCCTGGAGACAGTGGGCACGAATGAATACATTCAAGTGGAAACTGCAGACACCAGAGTCAGCAAACCCCATAAATTATATGAAATAACATTACGTATAGAGGGGGACAAGACTAGGAAAGTAAGGGGTCTCTTTTGGGATAACCTTTCGAAAGGCTATGATATCCTTCTAGCTGAGAAAGACTGGCCACCAGAATTTGTCAGGGAGTGCCCTCATGGCAAAGAAATGATTATGCCTGCCTTCTCAAATCATATTCCTATTCATAAAAAATATACATTTACAAGAAAATGGGCAAGGGCCCAAGCTCCTGCATTATTTAAAAATCATGTAGGATGGGATGAGGATTCTCCTCACCACAAAATCCAGTTAAAAAATCAACCCACTGCACAAAGGCAGTACCCAGTTAAGCAAGAAGCTAAAAAACAAGTCAGGGAGATCTTAGATCAACTTGAATACCAGGGGGTGATTGAAACATGCACCTCACAAATGAACAATCCTTTGTTTCCTGTCTCCAAGCCAGACAATTCATATCGTCTAGTTTTGGACTACAGACACTTAAACTCATGCTGCAAAACATTTGCAGTACAAAACTCACACAGTGCAGCACTAATGAATAACATTGTGCGCAAAAAATATAAAACAATATTAGATATCTCAAATGGTTTCTTTTGTCAAAACATTGCACCTGAAAGCAGGTATTTGACCGCTTTCTCAATAATGGGGTCGCAAAAACACTTCTGTCGACTCCCACAGGGATTCAAGAATAGCCCAGGATTATTCTCAGCAAGAGTAACAGAGTTACTACAAATATATGATGATGAGGCATTATCTTATGTCGATGACATCTATCTCACAGATGATGACCTGGAGACTCACTTGAAAAGAGTGAACACCATAATACTTGGGTTCGCAGCTGAGGGTTACAAATTGAACTTTAAAAAGTCACGAATTGCCCATCTAACTGTCCTGTTTTTAGGATATGAATTATCAAGTGAAGGCAAAAGCTTAGCAGACAACTTCTTAGAGAAGTGTGCTGTACTCCAAGCACCTAAAACGCTGAAGAACTTACAATCAATACAAGGTTTCCTGAATTTCGGAAGAACATACATTCTAAATTATGCAGAGAGGGTTAATCCTCTCTATGAATTAATAAAACCTGATTTCAAACCAATCGATTGGACTCAGAAACACCCAGAAATTTTAAAATCATTGCAAACAGTTTGCTAAAACTAAATTGCAAACTCGCGAAATCGTACGCAACCTTGTAATCCGAGTCATCCCAGGAAGAAGCGGATTCATGTACTTAACCTTTAATGAGGGAGAAACGGTACCAATAGCTTACAAATCACATTTGTACACACAAGCTGAAATGAAATTCAGTTCCACTGAAAAAATTCTAACAGCGGTTCAGACTGCTGTAGCAAAAGAAAGAGCCCTAGCACAAGGTAAACGAATAATAATCGTTACACCAATACCTGCCCTAGAAGCAGTAATAAAGGCAAGCATTCCAAATGCTAAAGCACTACATCCGAGATGTATACAATGGGTTAATTCTCTTGCTGCAACAGACGTAGTATACAAATTTGATCCTAATTTAAAAACACAAGAATTTCTCCAATATGAATATGAATGTCCTCTGCCGACCGAAATCCTGCCTCTAGAACATTACGGCTGTATAATATATACAGACGGATCAGCACAACCCGCGGTTAGGGGTAAACAAGCTTACAGTGCTGCGTGCGCGATTGTTAAAGGTTGTTGGCACGAAGGAAATTTTAGAGCACTGGTTACTAAAACCCAATCTCTAGGAGATTGTACAGCTCAGCGAGCTGAACTACTAGCATTTAAGATGGCGCTTGAAAATACCGATTGCGAATTCCCCACACTAATAGTGTGCAATTCATATGACTGCGTTCAGTCTTATAATGAATACTTGCAGAACTGGGTTCAAAACGGCTTCGAAGATGCAAAAGGTGGCACAATCAAGCATAAAACGCTTTGGGAACAAGTAGTTCTTTTACAGAAAGAACTACAAAAGACTCATGTGATACATACACTGAGTCATCAACGTGATGGCATTCACGTTGTGGGGAATTCATTGGCTGATGAAGCCGCGAAGGCAGCTGTGCAAACGGCTTCCGTAGCTGCTATCACCCAGTCAAAAACAAAAATAGACAGCGATATAATGCAAGCTGTCAGTGCTTCAGTAAAAGATGATAGAAAAACACTCCCGAAAGGCTTTCCATTAAAATACTCATACATAACTGATGCGAATAATGTTCCTTTTGCTCGAATCCCTGGAGTGGGGGATAGGGCAATTCCAAACATGGAACACAGATTAGGACTAATTTTAGCGGCACACGAAGGGCTCGCTTCTGCACACGCTGGTGTTTCAGCCATAATATCGTTATTAAAACAGAGATATTGGTGGCCGCGCATGAGAAAACAAACTAGGAACTATGTTCTAGAATGTGAAATATGCCAAGGAATGAAAGTATCAACATTGAAACGACCGGCACAGACGCCCCTTCTAATCGCAGATAAACCATTAGCGTGTGTTTACCTGGACCACTGTGGTCCCTTACAAAGGGATGGCAACTATAAATATATCATGGTCGCAGTGGATTCCTGCACGAGATTCATTTGGATGTGGCCTCAGCGCTCGGCTGACGCTAGAACTGTTATAAAAGATTTGCGAGTCTTTATCGGCACATACGCAATTGGCATGCTACATTCTGACCAGGGTCCTGCGTTTAGCTCTAGGGCTTACAAGGAGGCCATGGCCAGCATGGGCATTGCATTGCGGTACTCTTCTCCATCCCATCCCGAGGGAAATGCGGTAGTGGAAAGGAAAAAACGGGACATAAAGCAATCTATAACGGCGAGGGTATTAGGTTCGGGTGATGGGTGGGTCAAACATTTAACAAGTGTCCAATGTAGTCTTAACAATCTGCCAAGAAATTCTCTAAAAGGTCTCACTCCCTACGAACTATTGTTTGGTACTAGAATGCATATCCAGGTCTTAGATAGTCACACTTCAGTGGTAGAAGAAAAAGCCTTTGAGATCAGAGGCATGGCTGTTTTACAGGACTTAAATGAAACAAGAAGAAGTCTGAGTAATATAAAGCTAAAGCCAACAGCCACTGAAGAAAAACCACCTGTCCCAGCAAGACCTGTCTGGATTCCAAAGATTGGGGATCTGGTCAAAGAAAAGATCACGGTGAAGAAGGAATTTGGGCCTTTACAGAAAAGCAGTACCTGTCTTAGCTGTCAGCGGGACAAGATCAGTAGTACTACCGCCCCTTGCTGGTAAAAAGGAGAACCGAGTTGTATCCATCGACCTGGTAAAACCACAATCATGTGGCCAATAATAAGTAGTAGGCCAAGTGGACTCCCAAGAAATAGTAGAAGACCAAATCTTGCTACAATCAAAGAGGTTCAAACTGAGAGACTAATCACTTTTGGTAAACCTGCTGTGAATAAAAAAGGACTATGTAACAAAGCCATGGAACTTGTGCCTCTTGAAACCCAAATTGCAACAGTTCGTCAAGAAACACCGGTCTACAATGATGTAGCATCGGACTATACTAATGTCTCAAAGAAAGATCCAAAGACTAAAGAAAAACCGGAAGCAATTCCAACAATTGACAGAACTGCATCTGGCTACTTCATCAATTTCAATGACTTTTCTGATGATCCAAGTGAACATGAAGAAACGCCAGCAGCAATAACTTTCAAAGACAAAGTAACTGAACTCTTTCATCAACTAAAACAAGCCTATCTGATTTCACCATGGATTGAATTTTGGATTGTGTTACTTAGGTGTACTTTTCCTCCTGCTTTGGCTCATCATGGTTTTATGTTTGGGTAGATTCATTGAAGGAAAATACAGTACAATGGACACAGCAAGTCAGAACATCAACTTGGTCCTAAAGCCTCACAAGTCATCTCACATCGAGAAAAGAGAACTGTCATCAGTGAACATCACAGCCAATCCAATACCCGGTGGGGTAGCATGGGACAAAACGGATTATGACATTTATGGCCCGATTGAGCTCTTGAAATATCCACACCAGTTCAAGATTTCATTAAGTGACTTTGTAAAACCAAGTAGTTTTTCTGATGATTGGGACTTTGAAAATATTATTAATATGATGTCAGAATTAGTAATGTCAGCTAAATTCACAGCACATGATTATTTGCAGGGTTCATCAAATTATGAAGAGTTATATTGTTATAATCATTTTGGTCATCACTATTTGCATAAAACTGCTCAACCTAGAAATGTTTTTAATTATAACCAATGGGAACATTGTGCAACACCGCCTAAAGGCAGCTTGAAAACATTTTATGAGAAATTCCCATACTTCTCAGGTTTTAACACAAGTGATGCAGAAACGTTTTATTTAAATTTTTTAAATAAGACAGGAATAAAAACAATGTTGACAAATACTAAATTGATTTATTCTGAAACATTTTATGAAAAAATGACTACATTTGGTTTTGAATTCTGGAAAAACAACATTGAAACAAAAACCATCTGGGGAACAAAAGACTGGCAGGTCCAAGGTTTAGAAGCATTATTTAGAGCCTGCATGATCCCAGAACCACTAAGATTCCTGAATGACACCATTCAGCAAACAACCTGTCTTGGTCTAGCCAAGATAAAAGACTTAAATAAACCGTCTATTCCAAAGCCCATACCTGATAGTAATAGCACTACAGATGTGGAGATAGACGTATCCCATATTTTACACCAAAACAGAACAAATTCTGATTGGAAAAAATGGTTGATCTGGCCCACAGACACACATAACTGTCAAGATAGATTCCTGAACAAAACACAGGGGTTTAAACAGACCAGGCCAGACCCAAGATCTTCCCAGAGACAAAATCCAGGGATAGTTACAACATACAGTGTAGGGAAACTATGCCTTGAGTGGCTACAAAAATTCACACTGACTGAAATTAAGCAACACTTAACTTTACTTAAAGACAGTGCTGACTTGCATGATTTCATACTGGGACCACCCAAACAGCGTCAAAAACGTTTCATATACGCCAGTATATACGCTGCTTACAACGAGGCTTGGAAAGTAACACAAATTGAACACAGCTGAAAAAATACGAGAAATTGATCGTATTCATTTGGAAAAATCACTTTCTGTAGTGGACAATGGGTTAACAACTCTGTCCTCCAGAATATATTCACTGGACAGCATTGTATCATCTGCTATTGATATAATAGAGCAGGACTTACTAATGTTACAACATGGTCAGTCCCAATTACGTTCTATTGTACAGCTTGGCTGGACGTTGCAAAATCTGCGTTCAGGCTACGTGCCATGGCGTTTAATCAACACAACGTCATTATTTTCTATCTTTAACCTTAATGATAAACAAATCAGTTTGGCACAAAAAGGAGCAGACTATACGATTCTGAGCATTGAAAAACTTGAGAGATTACCATTGACAATGTCAGAGACCTGTCATTGAATCGATAATACATGGAACGATTACAATCCCAATAACAACTTTCCAGTTTAAGTATTGCCAAAAATATATACCAGCAGGCCTGTATGAAAGGTTGGGTAAAGGATACATCAAGTCAACAGGGAAATTACCTTATACACACAAATGTTATAGTGAAGGAAAAAAAGAGGTATTTCTTAGTGGTAACAATTGTAAAAAATCACTAAGTGGTACACTCCTGTGTCAAGGTATTAACTTGCATGGAGCCTGCGAAGGGTCTTCAAATAACCTTTCGTGTCACCTGCACGGCACTCCTGCAGCACAGTTAGAGCCATTTTTCAGACAGCTTTCCAATGGCAGCTACGTTCTAATAAGTGACCACAGCTGTTGTGGCATGGTGCCAGGAAAAGCCTATCTCGTGAGCGTTAGTTCCATGGTCACTTGCTGTATGCAAGTATTGTATCCAAACAGTAATCCAGACATGGAGGCGGCAATATGGCCTTCTTTGAATATCTCTTCTATTCGAATTGATACTTTAAGCAGAATGAAGTCCGTTCTTTTACAGACAACTGTGCCTTTAACCTCGTCCAAAGAGACGTATGAACTGCAAGTTGCAAGCACAGCGGCAGAGATACATTCCCTATTATCAACAAATTGCCCTGTGCATTTCGTAGAAATGTTAGGTCAAATTTTAAACATTTCTGATACCAGTGGCATCGCACATGTATTTAAGACAATTTTTTCGGGACTGTTAGCACCCTTTGAAAGAGTTCCGGGCATTATCCCCAATTTTGTGCATTCATTATTTGGCGGTCTGCCTCTTCTTTTGGGACTCGTAGCAGGAATTTTATTTTTGATCCTTCTGCTCCGATATGGCAAACCAAGCCACAGACAAGACTCCAGCAACGATGGGAGAAACGATACCAGCTATTTGCTACCGGGACCGCATCACTAAAGTCCTCGGATTTGCCCTGCTAAGAGATCTAAGTACAATTTGGTTTCTTTCATTCAGACCAATCTGGCAAGATTGCATCTTACCTGTGCTTCGATGTATGCTATGCGGAGAAGAATGCATGTTGGACGTCTGTCTTACACTACCATCAGCAGTACCAATGGATATCGATACTTTGCAAGGTCCGGTAACGACTCATGCATCGTGTTGTCCCCAGCGGCTACCTATTCTGATGACGGCATTCTTTGAGACTTCACCACTACGAATAGGTGGCGGTGAAGTATGAGAGGAAAGCAGCACCAAACAGGTACAACCTTCAGTGAGCATTGCTGATCCTGATATCGATAATAGCAATCATTCTCACATATGCACAATATCAGCATATTCGAACTTGGTCGAACTTTCACCTGATGTTGTAGACCAATTTCTTGCAAGCCTGTCTGATATGATGTTCTCCCCTGAACAACGAGAATAACTTTTTTAAAACAACGAGCACGCAGCGTTCCCTGAACTCTGAATTCAGCCTTCAGTTTTTGATAAATACAGCTACTGAAAACATTTGGAACTATTTTTTCCCTGAAAGCGAAATTATTTTTTTCACACTTCCAAAATATTTACCCTTTTTTCTGGCACAAAGTACTCTGCTTAAAGTAGAACTATTCTTAGAGAACAGAGCTTCTATTTTAGGAACTCTAGAGACAATATTTTACCTCAGCCTCTAGCACATGTACAGCATTTGTATAAATATGTGATGGAATGGTCTCGACTTTCTTTTCTGTATACAGACCCATTTCATGTGTAATTTTCGCAATTCATTCAGCTGGTATATATATGCATTTAACTGAATGATAACACCGCTTCAAAAGCGTACAGTACCAATACTCATTTTCGTGTATTTGCCATATACCATTTCAAATGCAATTTATGTATTTTGGGGTGGGTTGGAAAACACACATGCATCGTTTTGTTTAATATTGCTTAGTTTTTAGTAATGATGGACATTAATTCATGGAGTGGGTGTTGTGTTCCTATCTAGGACCCTAATTCGATATTCTCGATTTATGCCCTTATGTGGTTATAATAAATAATATCCTTATAAAGGCATAAGAATCATATCCATATTTAGTAATAGCCCATGCAGTCCAAATACGGCAAGGCTACTCCCCCTAGACTCCTAGAAAGTACAATGCGTTCTTTAAACAAACCAAGCCTCCAGCAGTCCGGGAATTCCCCCCTGCTTTTGTTTTGATTTGCACAAGAACTCCTGTAGTCCAGAAAGCACTGTTAGTTCTTGGTGACGTCTTATGTCCAACCTTACGTCAAACCCGGCACCTTTCAGGTATAAATATACCAACGTTGCCTTAAGCAAACACACGGTGGTTTGGAGCAGAGCGGCCATCTACTTGCCCGGAAGCCCAGCTGATGCGAGAGCCGAAGGAAGCCGCCCCTCCCTTTTGACGCACTGAGAAAGATGCTGTTATTTTCTCCAGGCGAGAAAATCCAGCTCCGGTGTTTCCAGTCACCCTTGCGGGTTGCTGGGATATCGAGTCCTGAGAGAGAGAGATACAAGACCTCCTTCATTCTAAGAACCAAGGTACAGAGCTGACTAAACCCCTAAGAGAATTCTTGATTCAGATCCTTAGCAAAAGCCCAACTTAACTTAAAACTGCAACTTACTTACTCCTTCCCACGTATTAGGATTAGGCCTAGGTCAGGTACACTGGGGTAGGCGTAGATTAGAAGTACCAGTTGAGTACGTTAGTCAATGTTTTTATGTATGTATATATTTTATCCATTTTAAAGTATCATATGGCTAAGAAACCATATCAATCCTTTTACAGTATTATTTGATAATACTCCTTTTACTGTACGCACTTTACTTCATGATAAGTATTGCAATTGTGGCAATTCATTTCTCTTGCATGAGAAAGAAGACTGCTCAATAAATAACACCTTTTATTGAAAACGCCCGTCTCTCTATTTCTCTGCACTCTGGTGAAACTAAGTACGCACGATTGACTGAGTAAAATAGTTGTCTATTGTTTTCACACGACTCTAGAGATACACTCTAGAGGACTTTACCCTAATCTCCTGAGGCGGAAAGCCGGGAGCGACGCTTAGCACTGAAATTGAATTTGTATTTTAAAAAATTGTGTGAAACCTGTGTTTTTAACCCACTTTGCGCCCTTCCCCCTGCACTGACCTGTATCACTTGAAACAGCTGATCTGAACGCTGTGTGACACAGGACCCCTCGCACGCCGCCATCACCGGCCGCGAGGAGACTAGGACACGCCCCCTCCGGGTGGCCACGCCCACTTCTTGCCAAATCATATAAAAGCGCGCTCTGACCACTAGAGCTGCACTTTACCCTAATCTCCTGAGGCGGAAAGCCGGGAGCGACGCTTAGCACTGAAATTGAATTTGTATTTTAAAAAATTGTGTGAAACCTGTGTTTTTAACCCACTTTGCACCCTTCCCTTTGCACTGACCTGTATCACTTGAAACAGCTGATCTGAATGCTGTGTGACACAGGACCCACTCGCACGCCGCCATCACCGGCCGCGAGGAGACTAGGACACGCCCCCTCCGGGTGGCCACGCCCACTTCTTGCCAAATCATATTAAAGCGCGCTCTGACCACTAGAGCTGCACTTTACCCTAATCTCCTGAGGCGGAAAGCCGGGAGCGACGCTTAGCACTGAAATTGAATTTGTATTTTAAAAAATTGTGTGAAACCTGTGTTTTTAACCCACTTTGCGCCCTTCCCCCTGCACTGACCTGTATCACTTGAAACAGCTGATCTGAACGCTGTGTGACACAGGACCCACTCGCACGCCGCCATCACCGGCCGCGAGGAGACTAGGAAACGCCCCCTCCGGGTGGCCACGCCCACTTCTTGCCAAATCATATAAAAGCGCGCTCTGACCACTAGAGCTGCACTTTACCCTAATCTCCTGAGGCGGAAAGCCGGGAGCGACGCTTAGCACTGACATTGAATTTGTATTTTAAAAAATTGTGTGAAACCTGTGTTTTGAACCCACTTTGCGCCCTTCCCCCTGCACTGACCTGTATCACTTGAAACAGCTGATCTGAACGCTGTGTGACACAGGACCCACTCGCACGCCGCCATCACCGGCCGCGAGGAGACTAGGACACGCCCCCTCCGGGTGGCCACGCCCACTTCTTGCCAAATCATATAAAAGCGCGCTCTGACCACTAGAGCTGCACTTTACCCTAATCTCCTGAGGCGGAAAGCCGGGAGCGACGCTTAGCACTGAAATTGAATTTGTATTTTAAAAAATTGTGTGAAACCTGTGTTTTTAACCCACTTTGCGCCCTTCCCCCTGCACTGACCTGTATCACTTGAAACAGCTGATCTGAACGCTGTGTGACACAGGACCCACTCGCACGCCGCCATCACTGGCCGCGAGGAGACTAGGACACGCCCCCTCTGGGTGGCCACGCCCACTTCTTGACAAATCATATAAAAGCGCGCTCTGACCACTAGAGCTGCACTTTACCCTAATCTCCTGAGGCGGAAAGCCGGGAGCGACGCTTAGCACTGAAATTGAATTTGTATTTTAAAAAATTGTGTGAAACCTGTGTTTTTAACCCACTTCGCGCCCTTCCCCTGCACTGACCTGTATCACTTGAAACAGCTGATCTGAACGCTGTGTGACACAGGACCCACTCGCACGCCGCCATCACCGGCCGCGAGGAGACTAGGACACGCCCCCCCCGGGTGGCCACGCCCACTTCTTGCCAACTCCCCTTTTTCGCCCATAAATAATGTGTCAGTTCAGGGAGCGCAGCGGACGGGCGTAGCGGGCGCGCCGTCAGCGCGCAGAGGGCGCGCCAAAGGCAAGCCCGTCTGGGCCCGTCCGGGCCCAGACGGACCCAGGCCCAGTGACTCTGCCAGATGGCCCTCATGACCGTGTGGTGTATACTGGAGACGCGCTCCGCGCACTCCAACCTAAGAAAGTCCTTGCCTGCTACCACACGCATATTGATGGTAAACCCTTCTCTAATTGTATGCGCTGCAATCCGACTCCCTTGAGCTCGACAAAACCCGGATTGAAGATAGGACTTCTTAACTGCCGCTCCCTTCCTAAACATGCTCTCGAAACCAACCTGTTAATCCAAGATCAGGATTTCGATCTACTGTTTTTAACGGAAACATGGCTATCAGATAGCTCCGACTCGGACATCGTCACGGCCCTTCCCACAGGGTACCTCTGCCAAGCCTTACATAGACCCAAAGGGAGGGGAGGGGGGGTAGCCATAATCTTCAGGGATCAATTTACCTGTAGAACCTCCAACGCCCATATCGAGGATTGCGAAAGCTGTCAATTCTCCATCCAAACCTCCCCAGCTCACTCCCTGTCAGGGCTACTGATCTACCGCCCCCCAGGTGCTCCTGGCAATTTCATTAATGCCGTCATCGAATCAGTGTCACAACTAGCATCTTCTACCTCCAACTTCCTTATGCTAGGTGACCTAAACCTCCACTTCATGGACCCTACGGACCGGATAGCCTCTGACCTCCGGCAAGACCTAATGTCACTCAATATCCGACTGGTCAACAACGAGCCTACCCATGAGAAGTTACACCTACTGGATCCCATCCTCACTAATGTAGCAACTATCACCACCAGACCACCCATGACCCTCCCATGGACGGACCATTTTCTGGTCCCTATCTCCTGGGAAATATCCACCACGAACCCCCTAACCACTAAAATTCAGGTAACCGACAGACGGTGGCATAAACTCACACCCGGGGAATGGGCCGCCGTCCTTGCAGACTCCATCCCCGAGCTCTCCACCGATCCTGCCACGGCTGACAAGCAGTTTAATGAGTGGATTACCTCTTCTCTAGATACACTTCTCCCCAAAACTGCGATCTTCAAACATCCTAAAAGACTATCCTCTGCTCTATGGTACACCCCAGAGCTTAAAGCCCTGCACCAAGAGTGCAAGAGAACGGAACGCTCTTGGAGAAAAAACAAATCGGAAACTAACAAAAACATCTATTCTACCTCCCTTTTAATCTATAAAACCGCTATTCGAAAAACTAAAAGCGCTTTTTTCCAGGAGAGAATAGAGAAAGCGGGATGCTCCAGTAAGGAATCCTACGCCATCCTTAAAGAGCTTCTGAAAACCCCAGATCAGGGACCGAGATACCCCACGGATCCTAAAGCCGATCAGGAAAAATGCCAACAATTGGCTAATTTCTTCCATGATAAAATCCAAACAATTCTTGATTCAATCCCCCTCGCGAATCCGTGTGAAGAAAACGATCTCCCGTACTCCTCAACACCTACTTGTCTCTCTTCTTGGGGTCAAGTTACAACTGAAGAAGTAGGAAACACGCTGAAATCCATAAAGAGCGGATCTCCCAGGGACCCCGCCCCACTCCGGATCCTCAAGGAGGTAGCCCCCACGATCATTCCCCCTCTGACATATCTGATCAACGCCTCACTCCAACAGGGAGTTGTACCCCCGAGCTGGAAGACGGCCGTCGTAAAAGCTCTACTAAAGAAACCTTCCCTCGACCCTGAAAATCTGGCTAATTACAGGCCCATCTCCCTACTCCCGGGAGTCAGCAAGATTGCTGAAAAATTGGTTAATAGGAAACTCTCTCAGTTCTTGGAGAGCAACAATAAGCTAAAAAGTTCCCAGACGGGCTTTCGTCCAGGGCAGGGCACTGACATCGCCCTCCTGGCAGCGGTAGAGGAAGCCAGAGCACTACTGGACGGAGGAGGATCAGTGGCAGTGATCCTCCTCGACCTAAGTGCGGCATTCGATACCATCAACCACCAACTTCTCATCAAAAGACTTAAGAGAGTTGGTGTGGAAGGCTCGGCCCTTTCCTGGCTCTCATCCTTCTTAGCTCAATGGACCTATCAGATCTGGGAGAAGAACGCCTGCTCCTCCGAAATTCCCCTCCAATGTGGTGTGCCTCAGGGCTCCTCCCTGAGCCCCACTTTATTTAATATCTATATGTCCACATTGGAGGAGGTTATCACCCCATTCGGAGTGAGCGTCGTCAGCTATGCTGACGACACACAACTAGTGGTGTCTCTATCTCACCCCAGACAACAATCAGCAGACCTATTTAACTGCCTTACGCAGGTCCACTGCTGGATGAACAATTCAGCCCTAAAACTAAACGGGACGAAAACTGAAGTTCTGCTCCTCGGCCCGAAAGGGCTCACACTCTCCCCGAACATCTGGCCAGCTTGTATGGGCCCCCCCCTGATCCAAAAGAAGAGGTAAAAAGTCTGGGTGTGTGGCTCGACACTGACCTCTCATTCACTGTGCAGGCAAAGAAAGTAGCCGGGACCTGCTTCGGGCTCCTGAAATCGCTGAGGAAAGTCCTGCCCCTCCTGCCCTTTAACTCCCAAAAATTGCTAATTCAAGGCCTAATACTTTCGAGGCTCGATTATAGCAATGTGATCTATCTAGGCGCCCCTGAAGCGACCCTTAACAAGCTTCAGAGAATCCAGAATACTGCGGCCCGGATTATCACAAAAACCCCTGCCAGAACTTCCGCTAAACCTGCTCTAAAATTCCTCCACTGGCTTCCCATAAGGGAGCGGGTCAAGTTCAAGGCCTTGTGCCTAGCCCACAAACTACTACAAAATCAAGGCCCCCCTGTTCTCAGTAAACTCATCACACCCTATAAATCCACAAGATCCCTCCGTTCGGACACAGAAAATTTCATCACCACCTCCAGATTCAAGAAAGCCCGCTCAGGTGGAAGACGTTTCTCAGTCCAAACTGCACGCCTTTGGAACTCGCTCCCCCGCGACCTGCGACTCGAACCACAATACCTTCGCTTCAGGAAGAGGCTCAAGACTCATCTTTTTCCCCAATGACTCATTGTTACTCTTAACACTGATCTTCTGTCCCCCCCCCCCTTTTTGCTTGCCCTCGGCCCTCTGAACTGAAGAGATAGGGTTCCTAGCGCTGGGATACCTCAGGGTGACTACGCGCTCTACAAAAATAAATAATAATAATAATAATAATTCTGAGGGAGCAAAGTTGTCATGTTATATGGTTGTCAGAAGCTAATCCCTTCTTGTCTATCCAGGGAAGTTAAACTCCTCCTTGTTTACTCGAGAACGTTTCTAGTGACCTCTGAGCTAGCTGGCAAAACTAATTAAGTCTAATATAGTCAGTAGAGACCTAGTCGACCTCAGTCCTACGTCTACACTGCTGTTTATATTATTCCAATGCGCAGAGCCTATTGGGAATATAGGAACTACACTACAAGATCTCAAAGCTGTAACAGTTGATAATCAAGATTTTAGTCGTGATCTGAAAGAGAAATTTCCTAGAGTTTTTTCACAGAAGTTAGGATGTTTAATAAATTATACTCATCATATAAAGTTGAAATATAATGCTGTACCTGTGTGTTGTAAAGTACGCAATGTGCCTATTGCCGTCAGGGACCAAGTAAAAGAGAAGTTAGATAGACTTGTCAAAGAAGGTATCATAGAAGAAGTTGAGGGGACTGAATGGGTCGCCCCCATTGTCGCAGCGAAGAAATCGGATGGTTCTTTACGCCTCTGTGTGGATCTAAGAGAATTAAATAAGAATGCTGTTGTTGACCATTATCCTTTGACAACGATTGCTGATATGTTGATGTTTTTGAAAGGAGCCAAAGTGTTTAGCTCTGTTGATTTAAGATCTGCCCACCTCCAGATTAATCTTGATGATGAATCAAAAGATTTAACAGCTTTCATATCTCCCTTTGGCACTTTCCGTTTTGTGAGACTTCAGTTTGGCTTGGTTTCAGCTGCTTCTGTTTTTCAAAGGGCTTTAGAGAATGTACTTAAAAACCTTAAAGGGGTAAGAATATATCAGCATGATATCCTATTTTTTGGTTCTAATAATGAGGAACATGATGAAAGGCTTATGGATGTTTTAGAAGCTTTATGTGAGGCAGGTCTTACAGTAAAGATTGAAAAATGCAAATTTAGAATAGATTCGATTGAATACCTAGGTCATACTGTCTCTAAAGGGGGAATTCTGCCAAAAGAGAGTTTAGTGTCCAGCATTTCTAAGATGTCTTCGCCAACCAACAAAGAGGAATTGATGAGTTTTTTTAGGAATGGCTGAATATTACAGCAAATTTATAAAAGGTTTTGCTTCTCTCTGTGTCAATATGAGATCCTTTCTCAAGAAAGGTTCTGAATTTGTTTGGAGTGATAAGTGCGAGGAAGAGTTTTCTGTTTTGAAAAAATTGAGCTGTGCTCCTAAACTAAATAGTTTTGATCCTGGTGAAAAATCAATTTTAATCACAGACACCATCTTGAGAGGTCTGGGTGCAGTTTTGGTTCAGAAATGTGAGGGCATGGAAAAAGTGATGTTATTCTTGTCAAGGAGCTTGAAGGGTGCAGAATCGCGCTACTCAGTTGTTGAAAGGGAAGCTTTAGCTGTGTATTTGTCTGTTAAAAAATTTAAAAAAATGTTATGGGGTACTTCTTTTGAGATAAGGACGGACCACAAACCACTATATGAAATTTTGAGGAAAAAAGGTATAGATGCCATCTCTAGCAGGATCACTAAATGGGTAGTAGGACTAGAAGACTATCATTTTGAAGTAAAATACCTTCCTGGGGTTGAAAATAAGGTTGCAAATGATTTATCTCGCCTTGTTCCGCCTGAGGGGACTGATACTAATGATGATTTTGAAGAAGATGATGAATTGGTTTGTTCTATACAGGAATGTGTAATTTATAGAGACAAATGGATCAAGGCGTTGTAGGAAGATTCTGTCTGGTGGAAGTTTTGAGGCTTGTCAATGCAGGTTGGAATTATAAACCAAAGGGTGATGAAATGCTGGAAAGGTTCTGGCATGTCAAGGAACAGTTAGCTGAGCATGATGGTTTACCTATGAGGGGCATGAAATTAGTTCCACCGTTATCCATAAGAAGCTAACTCATTTCTTTAGCCCATATTGGTCATTTGGGCGTTTCAAAAACCAAAGAGACTTTAAGACCATCCTATTGGTGGCCAGGAATGGATTTGGAGGTTGAAAGAACAATTAGAGATTGTGTAGAATGTGCTTCGAGTGATAAAGTGGCCAAGCCTAAAGTTAACCCATGGTCATTAGAGATCGTCCAGAAGCGCCTTGGAAAGAAGTAGGTTTAGATATTTTGGGACCTATATTCTCTACAGGCTCTGAAAGGTATGTTCTGGTCTTAGTTTACTTTTACTCTAGATGGCCTGAGATAGCTATTACACGTGGTATTGAAACTAAACATGTTACAGCTTTTCTTGAGAAATTATTTGACAAGGAAGGAATTCGTAATACCATACTTACATATAATGGTTGTCAATTTGTCTCTAAAGAAATGGAAGTGTTTCTATCTAAACATGGCATTAAGCACAAGAGGTCATCTTTGTACCACCGAGAAACCAATGGCATGGTTGAGAGGTTCAACCGAGTGCTTGAAGAGACTATTAGGATGGCTAAATCTTCAGGAACTGACTGGAGAAGTGAAGTTCTTAAGAAGGTTAAAGTTTATAGATTATCTCCACATGCTATTACCAATAAATCGCCTTTTGAACTTTTTAGATCTAGGAAAGCCAATACATTGGTTGCACCTGCTTGGGTTAATGATTTACAACCTAGTTTAGGTTCTGCTGATGATCATGTAGATTGGAAATTACGTGAGGCTTTGAAAATTCAGAGTCGGAAAAGACTTCATGATATGAGGAAGAATGTAAAAACAACCTGTGTAAAAGTGGGAGATTGGGTTCTTATAAAGAATCCAAGTAAAAAGAATAAGATGTTGTCTGCAATGTTTATGAAACCAAGTCAAGTCATCAAAGTCTTCCATAATGTAATCAAGACGCCTGATCATCGGATTTGGAATCTCAACAGAGTTGTGTTGATCAGGGAAGATCTTATCTCCAAATCTAGAAAAAGTGAGATACATCCTGATTCATCTTTGAAGTCATCTTATCAAGGTGTGCCACCTCTTTGTGTTCGCAAGTCATCTAGGGTTTCTCGCAAACCTGTTCATCTAAAGACTTTGTTAAATAGAATCTCTTTCTGTTCGCAAATCATCTAGGGTTTCTCGCAAACCTGTTCATCTAAAAGACTTTGTTAAATAGAATTTATTTTGTATTTAGTTTGTTTGTTATAAGAGGGGAGATGTGTGGCATCCTGGTGTTGTTGCTTTTAGATTAGAATGTTAGGTGCATCAGTGCCAGCATATAATGTTATTATTAGAAAGGCTGTAGTTAAAGCCTGCTGAATATACTGAGAAGAGCTATCTGATGGATGGGATCCTTTCATCTTAATAAATACATTTTATTTCATCTTCAACAGAGTTGTACTTCTTTACACCATTATAGCACCTGCATTATTGAGAAAAAATATATGAAGCACATAGAAACAGGCGAACAGATTACATCATATATATAGCAAGAGAAATCTGGGAACTTACACTGCATGCACAGTAAGTCCACATAAACAAAAGGAATCCTACTGGGGAAAAGGGGAAAGTGTCCACCACAATGGTGTGGGAGCACTTAGTGTTTTGTAAAATACCCCTCACACACCAAAAGGCCCCTTGGTGTCATGCTTCATCATCGGGGTCTTCGCACCCCTCTATCGGGATGCGGCGTGCTGCGACCTACGATTACGTGGGAGCACTATAATAGTTTGGCTATGTGTGGTGCATATCCCCAGTAAGATTCCTTTTGTTTATGTAAACTAGTCTGTGGAGTAAGAATCCTCCTGTATTTACTCTACCTCCCTCTCTTGTTTTTTCGTGCACGGTAAGTCCCACATTACTAATAAAACAGAGAAACTCCTTCCTTGAGGTAAAGCACATTTTCCGTTTTCACTTGTTGTTTCATTCTGTCCTCCGCGCCATTGCAACATGTGGACTCTTGGTGGGGGCCATCCTCTTAAAATTCTAAGGAAGGAAAACAAATTCATGTATTAAGCTTAAATATGCAAGGAGCCCACTACCTTGCCATTCTTACCCATTCTAGGTACCAAAATTATGCTGTTCAAAGGAGTCGAATAGGGAACCTTCCTCATGGGTAAGCTCTACCTTTCAGAGACACTACCTTTAAGTCTGAGAGACTGATAGGTTTCAGTTTTCGATGCCCCGCCCACTGTATATATTACGCTTATGAGTTAGCATGATGTGTCTAACCAACATGCAGTTACAGCCTATTATTCATGTGCTGCAACCCACTGAGCTATTTTTGTAATGTGCAAGCTTCAGTTGGATAGAATTGTTTCTGTAATGTGTAAGCTTTTGTCTTATTATTGCCTTCTAAGTTAGAAAACCTGATGTGGTGCATTACTTTCCCTTGGTTAGGTTCCCATTATTGATATTTCTGTATACTTTCCTATAAGAGAGAGAAGCTTGTCTATGGCAGACAGACTTCTGATGCTGACATTTGCTCTGCAGCCCCAATGTCTCATGGTACAGTTTTCCCCCCTCCCTTATGAGCAGAAAATCCCTGTTTCAGCATTCCTTGCCTTGAGTTAGTTTTGCAGAAATGTTTCCATGCCCTGGAGAAGCAGAGCTTCGGCTCTGTGACCTTGAGGGGAGATAAGTGTTGCCTTCGCAGGTGCAGATGCCTCATGTATGAGTTCATTGTTCACCATTTCGCTAGTTCTGTAATTTTCCAGGCTGGGCGTGTCTTTACCCTGCCATGTTATGTTATAATGTATTATCATGATAGGATGAGTCAGTCCTCTCGATGCACTCCTTTGGGTGTAGACCTGACAGGGCCCATCTGCAGATGAATATTATGTCCTAATAAATATATTTCTAATTCTTCTCCACTGCCTGGCTGGATTATTATATGAGAATGATAGATAAGTGAGGTAAGTCGCTCAGGTGGATTTGAGCCACGCTTATCAGATGGCGCCCGAACAGGGACTCCGTGATAAGGATCTTTCTCACCCGTAAGTGGGTAGCAGAAGGCCGGGGACCCTCTGGTCGGCACAGTGGGTCTGGGTACCCACTTTGATGCCGAGCTTGGTTCTCGCAGCGCTGCCCCACCCTGCTGATCGGGAGAGGTCCCGGTTCATGATCCTGCACCGGAGTCCAGAAGGCGGAACTTTGGAGCTGACCGTGTTGGTCCCAGCAGCCGGCGGTGGAGAACGGTGGATGTCGGTTCTGCAAGCAGAAGGTGAGTGGTTCGACTGTTGATTGAGAGAGCTGGGATGCTCCATGAGACCGGTGTGTCTCTGAGAATGGTGTGTCTCTGGTGATTGGAGGAGCCGGTGTCCTCCTGGAGCTAGTGTGCTCCGGGGAACTCAGAGTGCAAGTGGCGCTCTGACAGACTATTGGTGATGGGGGTAATGGGTGGATGTCTGTTTTAGAGCATCCAACCGGGTGGTACTGAGACTGGAGTGTGGCTCACCACGGTCAAATACTGGGAAAGGACCCAAACCCCTAGTGTGAGTGGTTTGATGGAAGAGTCCCAGATCTTCCGGGGTAAAGTGCGCAATGGTCTGTAGTGCCGCCCGGGTGGCGGATGTGTCCTCCAACCTCAGAACAGTTAGTGTACTGTTCGGTCCGCGGTAGGGTCCAGGTTCCCCAGGACTTGGTCGACGGGCCTTGTCCCATTATGGTAACACGTGTTTGGCAGGGACTCAATGCATACATAGGACGTGCGTGTGCGTGTGTGGTTGTGTGTGGAGATAGTTGCTTGGTTCTTTTGTGTCTGGGTATGTGTGGGTTCTTTGGCAGTATCTGATTGAGTGAGTTTGGTGGTGTTTGATTGAGTGTGCAAGATGCCGTGTTTCAGTAAGTTGCGATGTTTTAGGTGTTGCTGCAGTTCAACTGATGTCAGATTGGCCGAGAGCCAACCCGCTCCTGTAGAAGACTCTTGATTTTGTTTAATATTTTTGATGCAGCTAAGATAGATTACTTGCAAGAGGGATTGTTTGCTAGGCACAGCTGTCAGAGCATGTTTGATTCCCTAAGGTTGTGGCAGAAAGAGGTTCAGCAAAGACAGATGAGAGGATAGCCCAGAATACGGACAGATCAAAAGTTTAGTTTTAAAAGAAGACAAAAATGTGTTCATTTAAAGTTGCTTTTAATGGCTCAGTGAGCCAATGTGAGCAGTGATTAAGAGGATGGGGTATGCATTTCATGTAATATGTTTGATTTGGTTATAATTGGTTTGGTTTGAGAGCAGTCTGTGGGCTGCCTTTTATTTGTGTAAATGTTTGTTTGAATGAAGTGAGTGCGTCTTGTTGCATGAGTTAGATTGTCTGGTCCTTGTGAGCTACCTGAGATGGTTGTGCCTGACTATCAGTGTGTTTTTCATGTAGTTTAAAAGTGCATGCAGGGCTGTGCTCTATGGAAAAGAATTTGGTTTCTTTCACCCCTATCCATAATTTGTGAACAGTAGAAGATGAAGAAAAAGGGATTTGATTACCAGTAATCAGAATGTATATTAATAGAATGTAGGAAGAGTGTAAAGTTAGAAAGAAGAAAAAAAAAGAAAGAGAAATGTATTTGCCAAAATAGTGTTAATTATTGCATGTTAGAAAGAGTTAGGAAGGCTTATTGGCTTTGTCAGCGCCAGAACGACGAGCGTGGAGCGCGAGGCAGATATGGCCTTGGTGATGAATGCCAGAAAGGCTGGAAGGCTGGCTAGCAGCCCAGAAATCTTAGCTCTTGGAAGACGGTGAGAGTGAAATGCATTTTTTTAACTGAAAAAAGTGGCCTCCAAAAGGGGCAGAGAGCAGAAGTTGTTTAGTTAGTTTTAAACATGACTTGTTGAGTGGATGTGTTTCAGTCCACAATAACATAAAAAAGGTTGTAGAACTATGGGCTGGTAAGGTCTAGAATAACAGTGTGTGCATTTTTATTCAGTTTTGGAAGATTATGTAGGATGGAAACATAGATGCTTGCAGCCGTAGAGCAGGACAGGTGTGACCATGGTGTTATCAGCACCATTCCAATGGGTTAACAGAGCACAGAGAGCGAGAGAAGAGACAATCAGAAGATTATGGGGGGGCTAGGAGGCTCAGCTCCTGGCACAGACAGCAGAGATACACAGTTGGAGCTATGTGAATTGTGAAATTGCAGCGAGTCTGCATAATTATGAGTTCTGCTCTTTCCAGCAGACTGCTGCTGGTTCAGACTTAAGTATAATACAGTTGTTAAGAACACATGTGATTTAGAATTAGGAACAAAATTATGAATAACTTTCAACAGGTTATTCCATTTGGACATAGAGAATTACACTTTAACATGGCCTAGTCTGAGAAAAGAAGGATTGTATTGAGAAAAATTAATTTACTAAATATGTTAGTGAGTGTTACTCCTATTGTTTGGATTGTATTCAGTAAGTGATTGATTTGTGTGCAGTTCAATGGCAAAAAGAAAAGAGAGATTTATTGGTTGTCTGTTGTGTCCATTTTTGTTGTTGATTCTTTTTGTTTCACTGTTGGACAATGTCATAGTATAAACGTTTCCTATTTCAATAATTATTGCGTTGGGGGGTTTCTGATTGGCATGCTGGTTAGTGTCTTTGCTAGTGGATACCTAGTGGGGAGTACTGATGATGCGAGGGTAGGAAAAAAATATTGATTGTGTTGCTCATGGGAGCGGCCTGGTGGGAATGTATATATGTGTGTAACAGTATTTGTATGCAGTTTGTCCATGGGACACCATTGCAGTGGGCCCAATGCCCCACCCGCTGAGTGGAAATGCAAAGGGTGTGTTTTGTGCAAATGTCTGCTAGTGTGCACGGGAGTATTTAGTGTGTTCAGGAGGTGAGCAGATACCTTTGGCAACAGGATTAAATGTAGTGAGATGGCGCCCTTTTTGTTTAAAGTTAAGAAATGGCATTGGTTATAAGAGGGCTCCTTTAGACAGCGAAAGATGACTGTGCAGAAATATTTGGTATTTTAATAACAAGAATAAAATTTTTACGCAAATATGGAAATTCCTGGTTCATGACAAGTGAATGATGTGAACGTAAATGCCATTACCAGATTGTCATGTGATTTTCAATGCTGCTAAATGTTTTATATTCTTGGCTGACGGTTAAAGAGGTTAGGACTGGCTCTTGTCAAGAGACAGCAGACAGGGTTTTCAGAACGGACAGTGAACAGTTAGTATATATATAGTGATGATGGATAATATATATGAACTGGTGTGAATGAGCTCCAAGCATAGGTTTTAAGGTAAGTATTTGTGGAAGGTATTTTGACTAAGTGTTTGCCTTTTTTTTGTCCAATATTTTGTGTGTTGTTGTTTTTCTGTGGTTTGATTTGTTTCATTTCAGTGCAATGGGAAATATTTTTATCTGTATGTTACG